>NW_026916294.1:0-1250000 GCF_034315485.1 Pezoporus occidentalis
CCCTTAAAGACTCCCCCCATCTTTTTGACCCCAGTATAGTCCCTGGGTCCCCAAAATATAGACCAGGGACCTCCAAATGCCAGCTCAAGTACTCCTAAAATGCCCTTTGGGGACCCAAAATGGCCCAGGGACCCCAATATACTCCTCAGGGACCCCCCCAGATTGGCCTTAGGGTCCCCAAAATTTACACCCAGGGATCCCCCAAATCCTTTTGATGCCAAAATAACCCCTGGGGAACGCCAAAATACAGCCCATGGATCCCCAAATCCCCCCAAGGCCTCCAGAATGCCCTTTGGGGACCAAAAATGGCACCAAGGACCCTCAGGTTGCCCAGAGAAGTGGTAAATGCCCCATCCCTGGCAGTGTTCAAGACCAGGTTGGACAGAGCCTTGGGTGACATGGTCTAGTGCGAGATGTCCCTGTTTTCAGGGGATTAGAACTGGATGATCTTAAGGTCCTTTCCAACCCTAACTATTCTATGATAATACCCCTCACAGACCCCCCAGAACAGCTCAACGCCCCCAGACAGGCCCCCAGCAACCCTAAAACTCCACCGGAAACCCAAACTCCCCAGAGATCCCCAAACGGGGCTGTGGGGCCTTCCAAAACTCCCCCCCTAGAGATTCTTAAATGGCTTCCAGGACCCCAAAATGGCCCCAGAAGAAGTCAAAATGGCCTCCAGAGACTCAAAAAGAGCCTCAGGGACCCCAAAATCCTTCTGACGTGAAAATAATCCCATGAGATGCATCAAAATCCCCCCTGGGGCCCAAAAATCTTTTCCACGGACCCCAAAACACGCTTCAGGAGACCAAACATGGCCCACAGAGACCCCAAAATACAGCTCAGGGTCCCCAGGATCGTCCCCCGCGGCACCAAAACCCCAAAGGAACCTCTCCAGCACCATGGTAGACCCCAAAGAAGTCTCAGGGGCCCCCAAATTCCCTCCAGAGAGACCCCCAAAATGAGGCTCACAGGCACAGAATGGCTCAAAAAACAGTTTGGGGACTAAAAATAGCACCCAGGGACCCCAAAATGGCCCCTAAGGAGCCCCAAAATCCTTCTGACTCCAAAATAAAGCTAAAGAACCCCAAAAGTGGTCCTCAGGAACCCCTAAATTAACCCTTGGGGACTTCCCTGATCCTTTTGATCCAGATCCTTTTAACCCCCGAGGAGCCCCAAGCTCAAGGACCCCAGAATACCCCAAGAACCCCCAGATTCCCTTTGGGGACCCAAAATAGCCTCAGGGTCCCCCAAAATATAGCTAGAGGACCCCAAAAAGGGCTCCAGTTTGTACTGGGAGTGTGCCCATGCTGTAGTGGGTGAGCTTAACGGATTCCATATGTAGTGGGACAATCCCCAGTCTATAATGGAAAGGGTTTTCAGGGGCCCAGTTTGTACTGGGAGGAGGTCAGGGGATCTACTTTGTACTGGGAAGTGTGCCAGTCTAAAACTGGAAGGAGATCAGGAGCTTGGAACTGGATGAGCTTTAAGTTCCCTTCCACCCCAAACCATTCCATGATTCTGTATTCCCTATTGCTATCATAAGGTAAATGTTTAACTTACCAGAAGCAGTATAAGATACTGGTGATTGTACTATTGTTTGTGACAGAAGTTTTATTGACACTGAGAGTAGATATTTCTTGTTAACCGCAAAATGCAATCACACTCTGAACTGGGTGATTCAACAGGATGGTACTGACAGACACAAAAGCAGTCAATTTGTCAGTTCATACACATCAGAAAGTCAGTTAAATCACTTCTGCTTCAGTACAGGATAGGAGCTACACCAAATAGGATCAGAGAGATGCATTTTAGACATTTGTTTTGCACAGGAATAAGGCATGATCTTTGCAGACTTTATTTCTCTGTTATTCAAGTGATGGCCATCTTGTTTAGATGCTGAGGTTGGAAAGGACAGAAAGAGGTGATCTTCATTCTCAGTGTTACCAACTTGCCATCTGGGCTTGGGAAATACCCGACTGAAATACGGGTGCTAAGACCAAACCAGTGTGTTTGGGAATGCCATTGCTGGGCATTATGATTTATGACCTCATCCTTGTCACCAGTGCAGGCTCATGCTGCAGTACAGTACTCATCTCAACCTGCTATCTCATCTTGACTCACAAGAGACAAAGCTTCACAGAGGGGTCATGGCAGATGAAATCCCTGCTTGATGCCCAGAGGAGATGGGGGCCATCTATTTTTGCAGTACGTTGTCTTTCAGCCTCAACTCCTCCAGATGTCCTTTTAATGAAGTTTCCCGTGAAGAACCCCATTTTCTGTCAAAATCTGCTTTAGTACAGTCCTGTTTAATAACATTCTTATACTTCACTGTCCCTGTAAAGAGGATGACTGCTCTGATGATTGCCCCAGAGAAAAGGAATGTGTACAGAGAGGCTCCTCCTCCCTCCATTGCTTGACTTGATAAGCATTTTAACTACTAATAAAGTTCCAGTCCCTGTCACTACACTCAATTATTCACAGCAATGGACAGACACAATGTCAGAGACACTGACAGATCGTGAGTGGTTTATACAGAACCAGGAAACATCTGGAACCTAAGGCTAGTACTGCTTTACTGCTATATGCTGAATCGTCCCTCAACAAAACTGCTACTGTAAGTTACAGATCACTGGAAGAGATCTGATATGAACAAGAAGGACAAATAATTTAATGCACTGAAAGTTTTCAGCCACATTCAACCTTTCCTGGTTCCTGTGGTCACTATGCATTCTTCCTCCACAGCATGTGAAGACCCTTACTGCTTGCTGGTGAGTGGGGGTGAGGAATTCTGAGAGTACAGGTGTAGCTGTTCGTACACATTGATTCCTCCTGTCACACTCTTTGCACTCCCATGTCCGCTGGTAATGCTTTCCGGGCTGCCCTGATTCTGCCCTGTGCCAACAGTGCCTGGTGGATGGGTGAGGATACTGGTCCTGCTCCCGCAGGGAGGAGCGGGATGGAAGAGGAGTGGGAAGGGGCAGAGGAGGAGTGGGGCAGGCTGTGAAGGTGCAGTGCCCTGTGGTGTGTTGGAGCATCTCTAATTCGGTGTTTGGAGTCATGGTCTGGTTCTGCTCAAGGGGCAAGTGGGTGTAGGCAGAGCTCTGGTCTGCCATGAGGTGGTTTGTGCCATCTCATGTTCTCTACTGAGCTGAATTCTGTAAGCAGGCTAATAAACCCAAGCTCCTCTCTCTTGCCTCAGAGAATCTCTGTCTGAGATACAAATGTAACACTGAAACTTGAGCACAGATTTTACCAATGAACAACCAGAGTTACAAAGCAATTACCATTTCTGAGTTACCTGGTGACCACCAATGGAAATCTGCACTTAATCACTACTAATTCACACAGGAAAAGCATTTCTTTTTATAGTAATACCCAAGGTCTACTGCTACTGAGAAGAGCAATCCGTCCCCCAAATCCCTATCTCAGACTTACCGAAACTCAAGACTGTAGGATCGGTTGTTACCATGTGCTACTATATTGTCCTGATAGTGGTCACACTAAAGAAGCCAAAATGTTACTGTCATGGTACTGTAATTTATTTTGATATTTATTTTTTTGTTAAACCTTTTTCATTTGAGAAATTTTTGGGGAATTACCTGTGTGTTTTTATAAAAAAGGATATACTTGGGTGCAGCTGTCAACCATAAGGAGGAGGAGGATGATGAAAGTTGGTATCAAATGAGACCTGGCCTTGTAAATCCAGTTTTTCGGGAATAGTGGTTTGCTCAGTTTTAATTTATATCTCAGCTTGTCCTAATAAACAGAGGTGTACTTTTGTGTCCCACTTCAGGCACCCATTCCTCATACATGCAAATGATTCAAAGGACTGGTGCACACAACAGCATAACACATCAGAAGCAGTCTTACACCCCTGAAAAATGTCTTCCCAGGCTCACAAAAGCATGTCTTGTGTTTGGCAGCATTAATCTCATACGATGTTTAGGTAAGATCTAAATCTTCAGTAAACACCATTTTTGACTAATGGCTGTGGTCCAATTTCTGCCCTCAGATATGCATCTCCAGTTCTTTATCCATTGATTCTAGAGGAACTAAAGTGTAGATGTTTGGGGATTGTGTGTAGTCCTCTGCAGGGATGAGTGGGACCAGTGACTGTATCCTCCTGTGTAAGATTAAAATGAATGTACTGCAGATTGGAGTTAATTCATGGAAGAGTTGTCTTCGTAAAGTCTTGCTCAGCCCCTTTTCTTGTTGTACAGACTTTACATAGAAGTAAAGCTGTTAACTTAATGATCCCTTAAACAAAGACATCAGAGGAAAGAGGAATGAACTTTCTCAAGTACAACAATCTTTAATGTAGAAAGATCTTCAGTCTTGGGTGACATGGTTTAGTGTGAGGTGTCCCTGCCCATGGCAGGGGGATTGGAACTGGATGATCTTAAGGTCCTTTCCAATCCAAACCATTCTATGATTCTATGATACAAACTCTTTAATGGTAGAGGATGTAAGTTGCATCACTGCAGCTCCGTGTGGACCAAATGTCAGTGAAGTACTTTCTGCTGTATGTGTATGAATTAAGGATGGCGAACTATCTATAAAGACAAAGTAGCACTTAAACATGAACAGAATCATTACTGATGCAAAGCTATTATTAATAATCCAAAGGTTCGAATTTGGTAGTCTACGTGCACTTGAAAGACAGGAGAGAAGAATGAACCCCAGCATTTCACATACTGATATGTTTTGCAAGTTACTGAAATAGTGTGGCAATCTGCAAAGTGATCCTTCCAGTGAGTGCAGCTATTTCCACAGCTCTTGCTGTCAGTGTATGCTGCTGTGG
Source organism: Pezoporus occidentalis (assembly GCF_034315485.1). NCBI lineage: Eukaryota > Metazoa > Chordata > Aves > Psittaciformes > Psittacidae > Pezoporus > Pezoporus occidentalis. Next base: position 4,805 of record NW_026916294.1, read on the forward strand.
GTAATTGTCTTAAATCTTAGAATCATAGAACAGTTAGGGTTGGAAAGGATCTGAAGATCATCTACTTCCAACCCCCTGCCATGGGCAGGGACATCTCACACTAGACCATGTCACCCAAGGCTCTGTCTAACTTCCTTGGGCAACCCATTCCAGTGCCCCACTGTCCTCACAGTAAAGAACTTCTTACTTAAGTCTAACCTGAATTTCCCCTGTTTCAGTTTGAACCCATTACCCTTTGTCCTATCGCTACAGTCCCTGATGAAGAGTCCCTCTCCAGCATCCTTGTAGCCCCGTTCAGACACTGGAAGCTGCTCTGAGGTCTCCACGCAGCTTCTCTTCTCCAGGCTGAACAGCCCCAACTTTCTCAGCTTGTCTTCATATGGGAGGTGCTCCAGCCCCCTGATCATCCTCATGGCCTCCTCTGGACTTGCTCCAACAGCCCTACGTCCTTCTTATGATGAGGAAACCAGAACTGCACATAGTGCCGCAAGTGATGTCTCATGAGAGCAGAGCAGAGGGGCAGGATCACCTCCTGGACTGGTGTTCTCTTTGGACATAGTCTGACAAAAAGAAAGCCCAGAAGCAGTGAGAGGTAGCACAGAGCAACAAAGCAACAGAGAAAAAAACTGAAGCCTTCCAGAAAAGGAAATAGTAACATAAAATAAGTGCGTTTTCCATATGAGGCATCTTTGTAACTGCTGGATAGTGAACTCGGAAACAAATCGTACTTTCTGCAGTGCTGTTCTTCTATCTTTCTGGCAATGTTTTCTGCTGTCATTTCATTTATACTTTGCCAATTGTCCTGGTTTCAGCAGTAGCAGTCATTTTTCTCCTTCTTGGTAGCTGGTGTAGTGCAGTGTTTTGACTTTCAGCTCGGGAACAGAGCTGATAGCGATGTTTTGGTTTGGCCAAGGACTTTGTGAGCCTCATGCTCTGCCAGGGAGGAGGGGAAGCCAGGAGGAAGCAGAGACAGGACACCTGACCCAAACTGACCAAAGAGGTATTCCATACCACAGCACGTCATGCCCAGGATGCAACTGGGAGTGAGCCGGAAGGGCTGGGAGACGGCAGGGTTGGAGGAGGGATCAGTCGGAGCTTGGTCGGGCTGGGGGGGCGAGTTATCGGTCGGCTGGTGGTGAGATGATGTATTCTCTTCCCTTGTTATTTCCTTTATCATTATTATCATTGGTGGTAGCAGTAGTGATTTGTGTTATACCTTAAGTTACTAAATTGTTCTTATCTCAACCCGTGGGAGTTGCATTCTTTTCTATTCTCCTCTCCGTCCCTCCGAGAGCAGGGGGAGGGCAAGAAAAGGGGGGGAAGTGAGCGAACGAATTACCTGACTGGGTTTAAACCACGACAGTTCTTTTGGCGCCCAACGTGGGGCACGAAGGGTTGAGATAACGACAGATCTGACCAGATTAATAGTCACTCATCACAATGACGATTTATTGGCTCTCAGAGTTGTTTCTCTTGATCTCACAGCTTCAGAATGTTGTAACTTACGTAGAGCCGGTATTTGCTGTGTTAGTGTTTATCAAGTGTGGGGCTTGGGCTAAGGTTCTTGTCTCACTGTGCTTTATGGCAATGGCTTGTAATACGGGCGGGCTCCAGCAGCAGGGCGCGACGGACGTGGCCGTGGACTTGTACCTGGCCGTCCGGCTGCTCTTCACCGTCCTGGCCCTCTCCCTACTCTCCATCTTCGTGAGGCTGCGGGGAGCCGAGGGGGAGCGGCCCCGGGAGCCGGCGGCAGCCGAACCGGCCCGGGAGAGCGGCCCCGGGGACCAAGCGGCGGCGGGAGCGGGGCCGGAGGCCGCGAGGGGACGGCTGCGGGTGGAGGAGGTCGGGGCGGTCGAGGAGAGGAAGGAGGCGGCTGCCGAGCAGCGGGAGAAGGCGGCGGAGGAGCCGAGCCCCGCGGAGGAGCCGAGCCCCGCGGAGGAGCCGAGCCCCGCGGCCGAGCCCAGCCCCGCGACGCCCGAGAGCATTTCCCGGAAGCCGCCCGCCGAGCCCCGGGAGGATGCAGGAGACCACGCAGCATTTCCCAGCAAGGCAGAGGAGGAAGAGCTGGACTCAGGAAAAGAGAAGCTGGCGGTGGGAGAGCCGGCAAGCACAGCAGCTACACCAGCCCCAGTGACAAGTACAGCAGCATCAACTGAGAGTTCTGAAGGTTTTGAATGGCCTTTGGGTGTCCTTGGGACCTGCCTCCTGATTGTGATGGGGATCAGCATGTTGGCACACACACAGGCTGTGTTCTACCCACAACCATTTTGTCTGATCTCAAAAGTTAAGCAGAGTCGGGTTTGGGACTTGTCTGGGGTTAGACGACAATACAGGGGGACCAAGAGGTTTTCCCCAAGGCTGCACAGCCATGAGTGGCAGGGTGTGTGGGACAGTATGGGCAAGTATCTAGTCCACTGGGCCCCTCCAGTGCTTTGGAAGCATCGGAGATGGAAGGCAGCTGTATGGAGTCCCCAGCAACAAGCTGCAGAAACTGCTGAAGGGGACAGTGAATTATTTTGAGCCTGGTGGGCCCAATGCACTTCAGGCCATCAGAGCAGAGATGCAACACAGAGATGGACTCATGATCGAGGGCTGGACTTAGCAATGGACACTATTGCCCAGGTTATTCACGAGTGTGAACACTGCACACAGTCTCTCCTGCTCTGGCTGTTACAAGAGATGGAGCCTGACATCATGGACCAGATGGACTCAGCAGCTTTATAGGGACTGGTCCATGCACTAAGATAAGAGTATATTGAAAATGGGGGATCTGAGCATGACGTGAATGGTATGGAATAAGGGGTGGATAATGTCCTGGTTTCAGCAGTAGCAGTCATTTTTCTCCTTCTTGGTAGCTGGTGTAGTGCAGTGTTTTGACTTTCAGCTCGGGAACAGAGCTGATAGCGATGTTTTGGTTTGGCCAAGGACTTTGTGAGCCTCATGCTCTGCCAGGGAGGAGGGGAAGCCAGGAGGAAGCAGAGACAGGACACCTGACCCAAACTGACCAAAGAGGTATTCCATACCACAGCACGTCATGCCCAGGAGGTGACTGGGAGTTAGCCGGAAGGGCTGGGAGACGGCAGGGTTGGAGGAGGGATCGGTCAGAGCTTGGTCGGGCTGGGGGGGCAAGTTATCGGTCGGCTGGTGGTGAGATGATGTATTCTCTTCCCTTGTTATTTCCTTTATCATTATTATCATTGGTGGTAGCAGTAGTGATTTGTGTTATACCTTAAGTTACTAAACTGTTCTTATCCCAACCCGTGGGAGTTGCATTCTTTTCGATTCTCCTCTCCGTCCCTCCGAGAGCAGGGGGAGGGCAAGAAAAGGGGGGGAAGTGAGCGAACGAATTACCTGACTGGGTTTAAACCACGACACCAATTTACCTTGGCTCATCTGTGAGAAGTGAACTGAAGAGTATGAGAGAAGGTCTTACGTATTTCAAGCTACTGTACAAAATTGCAGGCTGGATTGCAATGGATTATCTGAAACTTACTGAGTTTGGTTTATTTCCAGTCCACAGCTGATTCAGAGGATACAATAAAACATAATAACGAAAGATGCTGAAAACACATCCAGGTGCAACCTCCTAAAAGATTAAGAGGTTGTGAATGAAGATGCAGCATGAATTAAGGACCTCCCGGATAACCCCCCCCAGTTTATATACTGGGCATGTCGTGCTGTGGTATGGAATACCCCTTGGCTAGTTTGGATCTGGTGTCTTATCTTTTTGTCGTCCCGGCCGAAAAGATGGATTTATCACCAGCACCTGCAGTACCGAAAAATGGCCATAGGACAGCAGCAGGGAGGGGCTCGCGGAGCCACCCGCACCCCGCAGTCACAACCACCTGCAGTACTGAGTTCTGACCACAGGACGGCAGCAGGGAGCAGCGCCAGGCGTCACAGAGCATCCCGCTCATCACAACCACCTGCAGTACCGCACTCTGGCCACATAATGGCAGCGGCTAGCGCTCCCCCCGTGCACCCTTCTATCTGCTATACCGAGTTTTGGGGGGGGGGGGGATATTCTCCCTCCCGCCCCAACCATCGCAGACCCAAAATCATGTTTTTTTTTTTTGCTCTGGGTGTCTGTGGGTCACTGTGTGGTATCTGTGGGTTTCTGTAGGTCACTATGGTGTGTCCACGGGTCGCTAAGTGTTGCTGTGGGGTGTCTACGAGTCGCTCTGGGACCTTATGAAATGTCTATAGGGAGTCCATGAGGCTTGGGGTCCTATAAGGGATCTGGGGGCGGGGGATCTATGGGATGTCCAGGGGTTGCTCTGGGTCGCTATGGGATATCTAGGAAAAAAAAAAGTTACTAAAAGTGACTAAACCAAATTGGAAGAAAACTGAGTGAAAAGTCAATAAAAGGTGAATAGTGATTAAAAAGTGAATTAAAATGAATAAAACTGAATAAGCCTGAATGAAACTCGAATAAAAGTGAATAAAAATGAAAGCAAATAAAAGAGTCAACTAGTGTTGGGGTACTTACGGGCACCAACAAGAAGGAAGTGTAGCGGAAGGACCAGGAGACCTCCATAGGTGGATAAGGAGCTGCAGAGGAAACTTAGTGGGGGAAAAAGAAGCTTATAAAAGGTGGAATCAAGGACAGGCAGCCTGGGAAGAATACAGGGATGTTGTCAGGGAAGCTAGGGAACAGATGTCCTGGGTTCAGCAGCAGCAGTCATTTTTCTCCTTCTTAGTAACTGGTGCAGTGCTTTGTTTTTGACTTTCAGCCTGGGAACAACACTGGTAACACTGATGTTTTTAGTTGCTGCTCAGTAATGCTTACTCTGACCAAGGACATTCTGAGTCTCATGCTCTGCCAGCGAGGAGAGGAAGCCGGAAGGAAGCCGAGACAGGACAGCTGACCCAAACTAACCAAAGGGGTATTCCATACCACAGCACATCATGCCCACTATACAAACTGGGGGCAGTTACCCAGAAGGGTTAGATCACTGCTCGGTCGAGCTGGGTATCGGTCAGCAGGTGGTGAGCGGTTGTATTCTCTTCCCTTGTTATTTCCCTTATCATTATTATCATTGGTGGCAGCAGTAACAGTTTTTGTTATACCTCAGTTACTGGACTGCTCTTATCTCAGCCCGTGGGAGTTATATTCTTTCGATTCTCCCCATCGCTCGGGGGGGGGGGGTGGAGGAAGGGGGGAGCGGAGCAAGCAGCTGTGTGGCTGAGTTGCCAACTGGGCTTAAACCATGACACTAGGTCAGGAAAGTTAAGGCCCAGTTAGGACTGAGTTTGGCCATGGATGTGAAAGATAACAGGAAGGGATTCTATAGTTACGCAGCAAACAAAAGACACACCAGGAACAACGTGGGCCCTCTCTGAAAGCTATCAGGAGAACTGGCTACCCTGGATTTGGATAAGGCTGAGGTTCTCAATGACTTCTTTGCATCAGTCTGCACCGGCAAATGCCCTGACCACATAGCCCAAGTCTTGGAAGGCAGATGCTGGGACTATGAGAATGAAGACCTTAGGTACACCTTAGGTTGGTTTTGGGACTGATCCTGCTCAACACCTTTGTTGGCAAAACAGACAATGGGATTGATGCACCCTCAGGAAGTTTGCTGATGAAACCAAGCTGTGTAGTTCAGTTGATACGCTGGAGGGAAGGAATGCCATCCAGACCTTGACATGCTTGAGAGTTGGACTGGTGCCAGCCTTACGAAGTTCAGCCAAGTCAAGTGCAAGGTCCGACACCTGGGTCAAGGCAATCCCAGGCACAGGTACAGGTTGGGCAGAGAAAAGATTCAGAGCAGCCCCGCGGAGAAGGACTTGGGGGTGTTATTGATGAGAAACTGACCATGAGCCAGCTTCAGTGTGTGCTTGAGCCCAGAAACCACCCGTGTGCTAGGCTGCACCAACGGGAGTGTGGCCAGCAAGGTCCTAGGAGGTGATCCTGCTCTGCTCTGCTCTCGTGAGACCCCACTTGGAGTACTGTGTGCAGTTCTGGTGTCCTCAACATGAGAAGAACATGAAGCTGTTGGAGCAAGTACAGAGGAGGCCACAAGGATGATCAGGGGACTGGAGCACCTCCCATATGAAGACAGGCTGAGAAAGTTGGGGCTGTTCAGCCTGGATAAGAGATGATGGGTTCAAACTGAAACAGGGGAAGTTCAGGTTAGCTATAAGGAACAAGTTCTTTACTGTGAAGGTGGTGAGGCGCTGGTAATGGTAGTGGTAAATGCACCATGCTTGGCAGTATTCAAGGTCAGGCTGGACAGAGCCTTGGGTGACATAGTTTAGTGTGAGGTGTCCCTGCCCATGGCAGGGGGTTGGAATCATTATTTCTCAGGGAATACCTTAAACTGCTTGCTTTTCTTTCACTGTGGCACTGATGGCCCAAATTCCTGATTATTCCTAATAGAAGCCTATAATCTCTGGCCACATTTGGAAGTCAAAGCAAGTAATTTTTCTTAGTAGTGAGTAAACTGGAACAAGAGACTTGTGTCTCGACACCTCCTCAGGAAGAAGCATTTTGCTCCATGCTGGCTACCACAAGAACTAAAAAAGGGAGGCTGCTCTGAAGTTTTGCTGATGTTTTACACAGAATCATAGCTAATTTTCAGTACAAAAGGAAGAGAAGAAGGAAACTTAAACTGAGTGAATTAGAGTTGTTTGAGTTTAAGGTTTGCCCTAAACTGCAGATCAAGCCTGGTGCAGTGTAATTTATTTTACAGTACTTTTTCATTTACTAATCATTACGATCAGGAAAGGATCTCACCTTCTGTCTGACTTTGAAGAAATGTTTATCTGTACAACAAAAATGCTCTAGGTTAGCTGTAATTAGACATCTCTGTTTGCATTGGAAGGGTCTCTATTGAAAGCATCAGAGAGACAAGCAAGTGTGATCTCCACAATATTGCTTGCTACCTGCAATATATTTAGGTGAATCATTAAAGGCACCTGATGAATACTTAAGATAAGGAGCAATGTTACAAGTTTGGTAATATTTATCTATACATATACTAGAAAGTGTATGTATAGTATATGAATGTATAGTGTATGTAAACAGGATAGATGCCTGAAAAGTTAAACCTAAATTTAGCTGGAACATATGTAGTACTTTTGGAAATCCAACAAGCAATAATTTTGTTGAGTCCTATACAATGCTTTAAGAGGACATTTCTCCTTTTTAAAAAGCAGAAAAAAATAGCATTAATAATTTATTATTTAGTGTGAAATACATGAAAAAGGATGTAGTTTATGCTAGAAATGGCCAACACCCCCCCCCCCCAAAAAAAAAAAAAAAATTGGGACGGAATTTAAGCAAAGCCGTTATTCAGCCTTGGGCTATTTTTGGTGTATCTAAACAGATTAAAGAAAAGTGCACTCAGCTGCCCGCATCCTCTTTTATCACCCTCTTGACTTCAATTCTTTTGCTTCCCAGCCTTCCAGACAATGCATTTGAAGTTTGCAGAGCTTCTTCTTTCAATTAGATTTGATTTTAATAGGGACTTAAGAAAATGACCCACTACAGTGGCATCTGGCTTCCAGCTGAATATTTAACTGCTCTCCCCATACCCATTCAGATGGATCATAAATGCTGCTTATTTTCATCCTACAGTGTATGAAAATGGGGTTATCTTTTGATCAGTATAAAGTCATTATCATTTTTGCTCTTACGCATGTATCCTTTCTATTTCTAACAAAGTATGCTCTAAAACAGCAAGTATATTGTTCATGGTAGCAAAAACTACAGCTATAAGGTTACAAGATTCAGTGCAAGTAACTTTTGTATACAGCATTTAAATATTTCTAGGCATTTTCTACTTTTGCTTCAGCAGTATATTTCAATATTGAAAAATACTAGTTGGGGGGGGTGTTATATAAATTCCTTTAAAGGTTTTAATCTATTGTGGTTTTTGTTTAAAACAATTACCCTTTAAGTTTCTTATGAAACTTCAGCACAGTAAGGAGCTGTCACTTGATCCATCATCACAAAAACATTGTTAATGAAATTAATGTTTTTTTTAAATGGCTGTCAAGTTCAGCCTTTTCTTATGAAACAAAAGGTAACGTAAAAATTATATTGCATATACTATATAGAAAAGTAATTGACCTGAGTGTGTTACTTATATCTGTATGCATACAAAGGATGAAAAATTATATGCCTTTAATTCTGCAAGGACAGGAAAACCATAATGCAAAGAGGTCACTCAGATCACATTCTATAGGCAGCAGGCAATAGAAATACTTGACATTAAAAGTATCAGATCATTACATACAGTTGTTACCATGTGATGCCATGCCATGACGCTCTATTTCATATTCCTGCACTAGAAGTGAGTAACAGGAAAATTATACCAGTGCCTGTGAACTTTTTTGGTGATGTTTTCCCTTAACAATAGCCATAGCCCCATTGCTATGCACTTCCTTGGGCTTCACTGAAAAAGGGAAAAAAAACCCTGAAGCCACTAAATTATGCAACTGAAAGAAAAGGAAGATCCACAGAAATAAGACATGGAGAATAAAACCAAGAATTTACTTTACATAGGAATATGTAAATATACATTTACTTTACATAGGAATAAAGTACAGTTGTGCTTCCAGGTATAAGACATCCAGTAAGTGCCAAGGGTTAAGAAGATACATTTAGTTGTATAATTGTGGTCATTTGGATATAAAGAAGCACCTGGCAATGACCACATTGTCATTAGCAGGATGAACTAGATGAACTACCAGGAGGTGTTGGGGCCTTTAGGAAGGCCTGTGCTGTGCTGTAAACAAACCTAGTGTAAGCGTGGCATTAAGTCCATATGAGATTAAATAGTACCACTTCAATTTAGGCTCTCAATTCAACTCTGTGGCCCTGAATGGGAAAGGGTTATTTCCTTAGTTGGAAACCAGATTCCTTCTCTGGAATCACAACCTCGTGGCCACAGGAAACCATAACTTGAACATTTGTGTGTGGAAATGCAAGCAAATGGTTTGAAGCTAGTCGCTGAACGACTTCTGATAAGGGTACTGGTACTGAATGGGTACAAGGTGGAGATAAATAGGTCTGACAAATAAGGTAACAAGGGCAAAATGAAGAAACACAGAGGTGCAAGACTGAAGAAATGTAACAAACTTTAACAGAATGTTTCTGAAGATTAAATACTGTAATATATTAACAAAGAGCCCATTTAATCAATTTGAATATTTACAAAACAGAAACAGCATCCCTAGCTGTTTTTATATATATCATGTATATATTATTATATTACTGCATTTTGAAATAAATTCTTTCGTATACGAGGTAACAATTCCATTTAAATGGGAATAGACTACTAAATTCCATTAAGGCAACACAGCTCTATGAAGAAGCCTGGAGTGAAACTGCAGTGCTGGTATTTCACTCCCAGTAAACTGCTTTGGCATTTTATCTGACTGGCTTTTCACATCTTGTGTTATTAAACTAACAGCTAAGGAAAATCAGAAAAGCCAATGATTGCTAAAGTGGTATGTATGGTCGAATATATTAAGTATTTTTCTGGAAATGTAGGAAATCAGAGATATAAAGCTAAGGTATCTATTTAAAATGAGAAGGGGATAAGTAGAAGCACCATTCATTAAATGCTCTTTATTAAAGAAATGGCTTATTATCCTTTTGTGTGACTCAGAAGTCACCATCAATCAGCTACTTAATCTGTAATGATATAGCATGTCTCTGGCAACATGGGCTCAAAAGATCTATAGCTAGAATATAGCTAGAACTCTGACTCAAAGGACTTCTAAAGGATACTGGACAAAATGATTTTTGAAAATGACTACTTAATTTGTGTGCCTGAATATATGCATTTTCAGATATTTTCACAACTTCAGTGACAGTGAGGTACCCACCGCTTAAAAGTCAGCCCCTTCTAAGCCAGTTCAATGACTTCCTTCACCAATGTCCAATTGGAGAAAATTAGCATAGAACAATTCAGAAATCCTTCAGCAGTAAATTATTAAGCAACAAAATTACATGTTTCTTAGCGCCATGAGGTGGCATTCTGCTTCCACGAACCATGTACTGTAGCTATGGGTAATTATGCACACGCATGGCTAATCCTGTGTAAATCACAACACATTGAGTAAAAATGATTCTTTTTTTAATTGTTGCATTTCAGATGCATTTACTTAGGTTTGCCTTGTTCACATACTGTAAACAAGAATATTCTTCTTCTAGGACCAGGGATGACAGGTTCAAACTTGGACAGGGGAAGTTCAGGTTAGATATAAGAAAAAAGTTCTTTACTGTGAGTTCTTTATTGTTCTTTACTGAAACAGTCTGCCCAAAGAAGTGGTGAATGTTCCATCCCTGGTGGTGTTTTAAGGTCAGGTTTGACAGAGCCTTGGGCAACATGGTCTGGTGTGAGGTGTCCCTGCCCATGGCAGGGGGTGGGAACTGGATAATCTTAAGGTCCTTTCCAACTCAAACCATTCTATGATTCTACGATTCTATGATTCTACCTGCTTATTTATGTCCTTGTATTCTTATCACTATTACTGAAGTTGGAAAGGTCTCTCACTCATTTTTAATACAGACTTAAACGAAGGACCTTTTGATAGGAAGTCCTATGCTCTATCCAAAATGTGACTTCCACTGTTCTCTCACATCCCGTTCTTTCCAACATCTCTAAATTACTCCCTCTTCATCCCCAGCCCATACGCCCTAGGAAGTCTTTCACATTTCTATTTTAATATTTGATGACAAGATGAAAAACATTATACAAAGTAATGACAGAACACTAATTAATAGAAATATGAAATGACAGTAACGGTCTCTGAGCTGTGGCTGGAGATCTGTACAATGGAATATCGTCCATAGTCAGTATTTTTGTCTAGTAATTTTAGTTTAATTCAAAATCAGGGTATTTTTCATTAATAAGGTTTTAAGATTTTGAGTGTGTGTAATAGGGAAAAATGAACATTGTCTTTCCTTTCCCAAGACAAGCACTATGACTGTAATATGAAAAGAAAGAAGATGCAATATTAATTGCTTCTGTGATAAGAAGAAAGGGTTCTGGCAAGGTGTGAAAATAACACAGCGTTGTCTTTTACTTTATATATAGTAAATGTCTGTGTTACAACCTGTGCCTTTATGACTTCATACCTGTCAGGAGATACAACTATTTATTGGACCTTCAGCCTGCTACATAGCAGTGCTTGCGCACACAACAGTCAAACATAAATGAAGCTGTGCTGCCTTACTATGATCTAACCCTGTTTGTCTAGGGTAGATCGAGGTCTTCGGGGAGATAGTTGGTTACTGGCTACATCCAGCTTATAAACAGAATCTGACTTGATACATAGACGTAGACAGCTTTTCTGAATTACTTCAATGACAAAAACAAATGCATACAAATGAAACTGGAGTCTGCAGCACTGGCATTCTTCCACTCTCATGAACGCAAAGAACCCTGCCCTGGCCTTTCATAATAGACATGTCCTAGCAAACAGCCCCACGTTGTGGACACAGCATGTACTAGGGAAATAACACACATATTTACTGTGCTTGAGCCGTTTCTTGTCTCACCCAGCTCTGCCAGGATATACTGAGAATTATTAGGTTGTAATTAATTCAATACTTATATTAAATTTGCTTGGAATATTGGGAAGAGGAGGAACTTCTCAAAAGGACAGCTGTTAGATTCTCGTGTGTGTTTATGTGCTTTTGTCCTTTCATTCCATTTAAAGAAGGGGGAAAGAAACAAGTGTTTATAGACACTTCTGCCAATATCGCTTTTATTTGGCTGTGGGGTGGAGCTGCTCTGAGCAAAGTGAACATCTTTGGTAGCTACCCATTGTGCAGCACTGCATCTGTAGCTGAAAAGCAAGGTTGTTTCCCAATTCGCAAGGAACAACCATATGTTCATGAATGAAGAAACATACTCCACCTAGTCCCAAGAGCTGCCTCTCTCCCCTGTAGCCTATTTAAAGTTATTCTAGTGCTCTTTACTGGACTCCAGCTATTAACTGAACACCTTCAATCTTTAAATCCTTCAAGAGAAGTAACTGTAAGCAACACTGGGGAAAAACTATTGTTCCTAATGACTCAGAGTATCATTTCCCAGAGTGACTATATTGGTGAGACTCCAAGGCTCCTCCTTCTAGAGCGGATGTAGACAATTTTTAATGTGGCATAATTACTGTATAACATCAGCAATCAAGATGACAGTTTACAGAAAGATAAGGAGACAAGATCCCTGTCATAAAGTTCTCATGTTTTGTGAGTAAATGGTTTAAAAAAAAAAAAAGAGGTGTTCCCCCCTCCTCAAATATGCAAAGTTTTATTTCATAATACAAACCTAGACAGTAATAATCAACACATTATATTATCACCAAAATTAAATATGTCTTCACTTCCAAATAATTTTATTGATTTTCCAACCCAGATGCTTTTGTGAGACCTCACCTGGAGTATTGTGTACAGTTCTAGTGCCCTCAACATACGAAGGACATGGAACTGTTGGAGCAAGTCCAGAGGAGGGTCACGAGGATGATCAGGGGGCTGGAGCACCTCCCGTATGAAGACAGGCTTAGGACACTGGGGCTGTTCAGCCTGGAGAAGAGAAGCTGTGTGGAGACCTCAGAGCAGCCTTGCAGTATCTGAACAGGGCTACAAGGATGCTGGAGAGGGACTCTTCATTAAGGACTGTATTGACAGGACAAGGGGCAATGGGTTCAAACTTAAACAGGGCAAGTTCAGGTTAGATATAAGGAAGAAGTTCTTTACCATGAGGGTGGTGAGGCACTGGAATGGGTTGCCCAAGGAAGTTGTGAATGCTCCATCCCTGGCAGTGTTCAAGGCCAGGTTGGAGGGAGTCTTGGGTGACATGGTTTAGCTCGAATCCCCCCCATGGCAGGGGCTCGGAACTAGATGATCTTAAGTGTGAGGATGGTCACACTTAAGGTCCTTTCCAATCCAAACCATTCTATGATTCTATGATTTTATGCTATAAAAAAAAAAAAAAAAAAGATTTGGTCTTTATATAAACAGCTAAAAATACATCTCAGGAATTAGCGCCCATCCACTCTGCACCATTGCACAGACTGCTCCACTGCATTTAGCACTGATGTTAAGAGATCAGAAAGGAGCCTGTCCAGGGTGGTGCAAAATCTCCCACACTATGGATCTGATTAGAAGGCAGAGAATGAATTTGTTGCCTAATTTCCTTTGGTTCCCTGGGGAGCCAAACTGTTACTCAGGTAATGACTTAACGAAACAGGTACCTGGCAAATATGCCAAAGAGTAGCAGTTCCTCCCTAGACCTGTATTTTAAGTAGCTTAAGGGCAATCATGCCATTGGGAGGTGTCTCTGAATACAATTTATAGAGCAGCATTTGCCTCCTTTTTGAGTGGAAGAATTAAGCTTCTTGGCCAGAAAACAGGATGCTCCACAAAGAAACTGTACTCATACCCAAGTGGAAAAAAGTGGTAAGAAACATCGTTTTCTTGTACTTTTGTAGCTCAAATTATTATTATATTTTATGAATTAATAAAAAGATTGTAGAAACATAAAATTGCTTTGTATATTAATATTGTATAACACTGAAGTTATGTGTGCTTTGAAATGAGTTTGGGATTTTTTCCAGAGTGACTGCAAATCATGTACTTTAATTGCAACATCAAGAGGAATGGTTTTGAGAAAATGCCTTAAATGGCTAGGCTGAACAGGAATTACATTTTGGAATTTGATTTTAAAATCAATAGAGACATCTAGTGGAAGTATTTAATGACTGCAGCTACCAGAGATTGCATCAAGGCACAGCTGATTCTCTTCTCCCTGCACCGAATTTTGTGAATAGAATGACAAATGCCAATGCTGTTTATGCTTTATGGAAGAGATTAACCTTAACTTTCAGGGTATTGTGAAGCAAATAGGACTTAGGGGCCTAAGACATATTTTTTAGTTCTAAGCAAGTTGGGCCCCAGAAGCATTTTTATGTGTGATGTTTACAGTGCCATTTCTTTAAGACACATGGCCAGTCATTGTGCAATTTATAGTCCTTGACTACCTAAGCTATTAGACTCCTTCTCAAATATGACTGAATTAGGCATGCAGAAATGTGATCTTTCAGCCAGCTGCCTGAACAAGCAGCCACTTAAAATGGCACCAAGGGTAAGTGCAAGTCTTCCAAAAAGTCCCTCCACAGTGGCAGGTTGAAGGGTATGGTTTCCAAGCAGACCCTCTCTGATAATGTTTCTATTTTACAAGCTGACAGGTTTAACTAGGGAGTGTCAGTCTTCCTTCCAAATACTAGAAATATCCTGTCCCACTTTCTTACCAAATACTTTAATAGAGGACTCCTCCAGGACATAGGAAGTTCAATTTCCTTCTCTGCCTGATAGCACACCTGAACATTTCTTATTTGCTATTACATACTCTGGGAAAGAAGATGCCAACTCAACCAAAATCTGAAAGCAATGCTTTTGAGCCCAGGAAGAAACCCAGTCTACAGCCATACTACCAAGCATGAAGGTCTAGGTCTTGGTGACACATTCAGCTCCTGTAGGGCAAAACACATCATAGAAGCATCTGCACAAACATATTCAGAACACATTACAGAAATGTTCATAGCTCCCTCCTTAAGCTTAACACCAGCTAAACTGTGCTGGTTAGGCAGTAAGCCTAACATAGCTGTGATAGTGTCTGTGCCTTTTGACAATGAAGTCATTTCTCCCAGTACTTCATAACTTTGCTCAGCTAGGCTCTATGATATGAGGAATAAAACTTGAACTTCCAAGGTATGTGAGTGAGGAAGTGGCCATGTAGGTTCAAGCAGTTTATACCTAGGCTAATCCAGGGATTCTCACAGTGCTTTCTCAGCATGCTTCAACTTTATCCATTGTGTCTCCACAGAAAAAAAAAAAAACCATGAAATTTAAATACAGTGTAGACAAATCTCACTTAAAATACGTTAAAATTTGAGGCTTATAGTTGCTCACTTGAGTGTAGGAATTCATTATCAAGCCTACCCTCACAACTTTAAACCACAATTTTACTACTTCCTCTGCTACCCACACTGTCACTGTCATTTATTTCTTCCTCAATTTCCCTTTATTTGATGTGATAGATTCCTTCCTCAAATTGCAAGCTCCGATTTGTCTTGTCTGCTATTTTCTCCCTTTAGTCGGTGCACAATTTGGTTAGCAACGGCTCTGACGTCCACACCGTTCTCTGTTGCTTTCTCCTTAAGTTTCCACAGCATTTTCTACGTCTGCCTTGCAGGGAATCGGCATTTACCCGACCTCTGAACGCTCAAGGTCCCGGGGCACCTCCGGGATGGCTGTGGCGCGGCCCGTAACACCCATCCCACTCCGACCACCTGCCCGGCTCCACCACCTCTGCCCGGCGCCTCCTTTGTCCCGAGTAGAGCATTGACCCACTCCAAGCTGAGGGAAGTTCCCGATTCTGCGCAGCCGCCCTCGTTCCGCGAACGTTTCTACGCTTTTTGGCGAAAGCCGGCCCCTCTCTCCTCCTCCTCCTCCTCCTCTTCGTCCAGCTCCAAGTGCTGTGGCGTTGCTATGGCGTTGTCCGCTCGGACCGCGCAGTGCGTGCGGCCTGGCCGGGCCTGAGCGGCGGGAAGCCCCCAGGGCCGCAGACTGGCCGGACACCGCCCCTTCCCTGGCCGCCTGCGGCCGCAGATACCAGCGCGGGCCCGCTGGCTGAGCCCCCTTGTCTTCCTTCCCCGCCGCCGCCGCCGCCTTCACTTTCCCTCGATCCCGAGGTTCCGGGAGGCGGCGGCGGGCCCCGGCTGGAGCAGGCGGTGGAGAAGATGGCGGGGAATGGCGGAGGGTTCGCTGGCGCCGGGAGCGGGGAGATCATCCAGCTCAATGTGGGGGGTACCAGGTGAGCGGGTGTACAGGGCAGGCCGAGCGGGACCGACCCCAGGGCCTGCCGGCGGGTGGTGCCAGCTTGTACCGGAGGGAATCGGAGCAAGGGCGAGCACGGCAGAGCCGGCTCGCCTAGAATCGGCCCACCGCGGCTGCTGCTTCGGGAAGCGCATGGATAAAGCTTTTGCACGGGAGCTGGGACAGTTGGAGGCAGATACGGGAGGTGTTGACAGCCCTGTGTGGTGTCTATTGCAGGGTCTGGGGTTTTTAGAGATGTGCTCCAGGAGGACATCTCGACTTTGTATGCTGCTGCTTCAGGAGTAGAGGACAGAGAGGTTTGCTTTGCCGTAGCTTTCTAGGCATTTGTCTGCCTTGCAGCCTCAGATACTAAGGTGTTAAAAAGGTAGATATAATACCGCTGCTGTCAATCAGAGTGAAGATTTGTAATTGAACGGACACTGAAAGTTTAGAAGATGGCATTTTGGCAGGCTGAGATAGAGAATTGTAGGTCAGAATCTGTGTGATAGTGTAGATGTTTCTATGCTCAGGCATGATCACCGTAGATGGTGGGAACTGAAGTAATGTGTCTTTATGAGTCTTAGGCGCAGCTATTAGTATTAGAAGCAACTACTACTATCCCAGAAGAGGATCTTGTTCTTATAACTAAATTGAATGTTGCAGCCTTCCTAAAGGATGGTGCCATAAAATTGATGCAGAATTCCTTTGTTATAAGGAGACATTAAGAACCTCATTCAGCCCAGATAGACTGCTTGTCACTTCCTGTCCCGGGTTCAGCAGTAGCAGTCATTTTTCTCCTTCTTAGTAACTGGTGCAAGTGCTGTGTTTTTGACTTTCAGCCTGGGAACAACACTGGTAACACCGATGTTTTTAGTTGCTGCTCAGTAATGTTTACTCTGACCAAGGACATTCTGAGTCTCATGCTCTGCCAGGGAGGAGGGGAAGCTGGAAGGAAGCAGAGACAGGACAGCTGACCCAAACTAACCAAAGGGGTATTCCACACCACAGCACATCATGCCCACTATATAAACTGGGGCCAGTTACCCAGAAGGGTTAGATCACTGCTTGGTTGGGCTGGGTATCGATCAGCGAGTGGTGAGCGGTTGTATTCTCTTCCCTTGTTATTTCCTTTATCATTGTTATTATTGGTGGTAGCAGTACTGGTGTGCGTTATGCCTTAGTTGCTGGACTGTTCTTATCTCAACCCTTGGGAGTTACATTATTTTGATTCTCCTCCCCATCCCTCCGGGAAGCGGGGGAGGAAGAGAGGGGAGTGAGAGAGTGTCTGCATGGCTGACTAAGTTTAAACCACGACACTTCCATAGTCAAAACTCTCCTACAGGGATGCTTTCAGGATAACTTTGATGTTGGCTTGGGCCAGATTTCATGTTACACTGAGTAAGGTTCATCAGTGAACTCTGTCTCTAAAATTATAGGCCAGTTCACCTTTTAGGTTTTTGCTACAAGTGGAATCAAAAAGATGCTTCGATTTCATAAGTAAGATCTGTATCGGGGAAGAAATAAACCTCCTCAGAGGGCTTGTCTACACAGAAGTATGAAGAATAAGGCAAGCTAACGATTGTGTATATTTTATTTCTAGTTGAATGTCTGTGTTCTAGGCAGCAGACATCATTTGGATGTAAGGAATAGGTAAACTGTGCATTAGTTCTTGTTACCCATACTAGAAACCTGAAACTCTTAGTTTTGTTTGTGGAGTTGTATGAGAAGAGGAAATCGGAGCTCCCCTCTGTCTCTGACAGCAGTTATACTTTGGAGCATCGAGTACAGAGACGCCAGTTTTGCATGTTCTGACACTAGGTTCCCACTGCCCCCTGGGACTGCCAGAGCTTCTCTGTTGTATGCTGTTGCTCCAGTGGTTTCTGGGCTCAGCTCAGTGGATTCCTTTTCTGGCAGCAGAAAACCTCTTGCAAGTTAACATTAACAGAAATTACTGTAACAAATTTAGTAAGTTCTCTTGACCTTTTATCTCCCTCTGCTTATAACTCTAAAACCCCAACAGGCTATGAAAATGGCTGTTTTGCCTGTTTGTGTCTGTTCCGAGTTACCTGTATTTTTTTTCAGTGGAGGCCACCTGCTTAAGGGTATTTGAGAGTATTCCAGTGGGTTTACCTGGTTGTCCTCATACAGTGTCCATCTGACCACTGCATGCTAGCTGCATGAATCTGTGGATGCACTTATACATGAAAATGTTGCTAGCTAAGCTTATTTCTGTACCCTGGAAAGAAGGGCTCTGTCTTCTTGTTTACATAGATTAATGTGTATGCATTAAAAGTTCTAAAGTATAGGTTAGTATGATGTATTACTAAACTGATCCCATAGTGCAAATCACAGAAAATACTCATGCTATCTAAACTCACTGATCAGATTGCAAGGAGATGAATGTGGAATCCACTGATGGCTCTTTTTTTCTGTCCGCCTTATTTGGGCCTTGTTATTCTGGAACATCTAGTCACAAATATTTTGCTACTTTATTTGACATAGAAAATGCTAGAGTTGAACCCAGCTCTAGCTGGTGTCAGAACACCAGCAAATCTTGACACCTCTAAATAGCTGACTGTCACCTATGTGCCTAAATGCAAGCATGTGTGCAGGTCAGAAACTGTGCTATAGTCTACTGAGAAGTACCATGGAGTCCTCAAACATTTGTTCAGAGATCCTGAGCGTCTTCAGGGTCTCGGGAGGCTTTATTGCTTCAGAATTAATTTAAGCATTTATCATTCAGTGTTGTTTACAACTGAAACTTGTAGAAGTATCAGGCAATAAAAATATTCAGCTTGTGAAGACCTTTAAAAGGACTAACTGGGGATGGTGCATCCATCCCCATAGTTACATGTGGTGTCTGGATTAATCTTGGATAAAATACATGTAACTCATTGTTTTCTATTATGCACACACTGTAGCATAATCATCCCTTAATCTTAGAGAAGGGTAGTGGTCTGTATGACAGCTGATAAAACCTGTACAAAAATGCAGATATACTTAGAAGCCACTTTCCATTTATATAGCAAACTGTTTTGGTTCTCTTTATTTTTAATGTTTTTAGGAAAGACTTTGCTTGTTTGTGCTTAGAATGCTGATACTGGAGATTTTCTGTTAAGCAGCTACACAATCCAGATTTTATGCAGAATGGTAGTTCCATGCAGCCTTTGTGTTTCCCCTGGGGGTATAAATTAATGCTTTTTGTTTAGCAGTGGAAACAAAAAATACTTTGTAGTACATTCCTGGACTGTGTGGAAAGTTGCAGAATTTTACTTTTGCATTGCCTTTTTTGATTCCCCATTAATGGAGAGGATACCAAAAGTTTCTTAGTTGTGCTACTAATAAGAGGATATATACAGTCAGCTGATGTGGAGTATGAAATCCTTGTCCAAGCTGTCAATCCAGTTGTATTTCTTCATGCTAAATCAAAACCAGAAGTATAGAACAGTTCATAGGTAGTTATTATGTAAAATACTGTCTGGCGTTGTAAGTAATACTATGCATTATTTCATGATTCAGAGTAAATGCTTTCTTTTAACTGTTATTGCTGTTGGCCCCCCCTTGGAGGGCCTAAATAGCAAATGGCAAATAATTGAAGTTACTGTAAAATACTGACTTGAAGCTCATTGTGGTCTTTTGCCATGCACAGCGTAGCACCCCTTTAGTTCTAAGTAAGAGTACCGTGCAGTTAGTTAAAAACATAGCACGCTATCCATTAACTTTTATTTTAGTGTCTGCTTTTTGTGTGGTTGCTTGCTTTTTTTTTTGGGGGGGGGGGGGGGGCTTGGTTGTTTGTCAAGTTAAATGCTTGATGAAAATCTCTAGAGTATGAGAACCCAAAAATGTAGAATTTTGGGGACAGTGTATTACAAACCTATAAAGAATGACACTTTGGGGGTTTCTGGACAGTTGTGCTTCATGCTTATGGACAATCTGTGCAAAGAATCTGCAACTTGTTTGACTTTGTGCAGACATTTAAATGATCTCAGTCTTCCCAGATGTGTTTGATATCAGCATTTGTAGGACAAATAAAAGATAAAATAGACTTCTTTCCAATTTTACAGCTGATTGTAAAATTGTTAACTTTGGTTTCCTAGGTTCAGCACTTCAAGACAAACACTGATGTGGATTCCAGACTCCTTTTTTTCCAGGTATTTGTAATAGATATTCACATTAAAGAAACACAAATTAATAGTCATTTAAAAAAGTACATATCTTCTCATATATGTATTTATTTATTTATGTTGTTAATAGTGTCAATTTATGCTGTTAATGATGTCTTTATTCATTAATGCTTTTCTCCCTCCTCAAGCAATGGGGCAGATTCATTTGAAGTAAGCTGTTATCCAAAAAGCATCTTCTGTCTTGAATGATGCTATGGCAGCTTATATGTGCTGAAAAGCTGTCACTTTTTAGACTTAGTGTTATGGAAATAAGTTTCCAAGAAAGGGAGATGCCACTGTTTCTATTACTATGTTACCACTTGTGATCTTACTCACTATACACAGTAGCACTGCCTGTAATGTTTTTTTGAATTATTGCTGTACCCTGGGTACACGATACAGAGTACCTCCCACAACACAGGAGCTGTTGAATTATTGAACATCCTTCTGCTAACTTTTATGTCACTACCATTGCTACTTGTGTAGGTTGTGCTGCTTACTGCTTGTATGCTAGTAATTTTGTGCTGTAGTTGCTGGACCTCTATCATCACAGTTAATCTGAAACATATAAAAGAAATACTGGCATGTAAAAGGCAGGCAATTTTGCTTCCTTACATTTAATTTTTGTACTCTAGACATCCTTCCCAACAAAAGCCAGTAGCTGACAGAGAGAGATGGCATTACCTGCTCCTGTTTCACTGAAATGTTAGGATAAATGGAGTGCCAGGGAGGTGTCACCTTCTTTGAAGCATGGAAGAAAAGGCACGAGGAGGAAGTTCCATGCTATTCCTCAGTCTCTCAACACAAAGTATACTAAGGAGTTTGTTCTGAAAGTTATCCATGACTGGCATATCTCAGAGGTAATTGTCCAGACTCAGATGGAATCTTAAAATAAAACTGTTGACATTACTTAGTTTGCTTCTTATCTGTAAAACAATGTTTGGTTGTTGTGTTTTCTGTAGATCTGGAGCAAAAGTACTTTAATCTCATGGGATAGAAACTTTGAAGGAAAATTGTGTCAAAACTCATCCACCCCATTCTTGCCCAGCAAATCCTTGCAGAATTGATAGTTTACTCTTGCTTTTTACTTCAGTAGCTTTTATTGTTTTACCAAACTACAGGTGAAAATTCACAAAGAAAGTAAAGGGACTGAGAGTATTGCTCTCCTGTATTTCTATTAGTACATTTCTGAGAGATGTCTAATGAAGCTTTCCTGTGTTTCAGTTTGCTGAGTGGAAGAATTTCAACGCTGAAGGATGAAACTGGTGCTGTGAGTAGTAAACCTACTGATAAGTTACTAATTTAATATTATGCTTTCAGTTAGGTTCTCTCCTAAATAATAATCATTGTAGGTTCTAATCTAACAGGAATTACACTGCCTGAGTCAGTCTAAACTCTCATGAAAATTAGTGACATCTCTAATTTTTTTTCTTGATTCTCCTCTTCATTCCAAGATAAATGAAACTGGGACAATGTGCAGTTTTGTGCTCATTCTGCATTGTCTACAATGCAGAGACAGCAACTGTATTTAAACAGAAAAACTACTTATTGGTGTACTGCAGAGAAGTGTAATTTTCATAAGATAGCTATTGCATATGTAGTAGATTAATCCTGAGATTGAAATGCAGCTTTAATTGGCAAATATATATAGAAAAATGGCTGTTTCAGTGAGGGTGCCTGTTGACCTTTGTGGAGAGTATAGAACTTAAAGAACATGCTTATTAAGTACCGTCTATTTGCATCAGTGTTTGTATGTGTGTCTTATAAGAATATTGAACTGGTGGGTGGTAGAAGGATAATGAGAGGAAAGGAGAGGCCCAGAAGCTTTGGGTTATGTTTTCTGCCACATCCTCAATTTCTATTTCTCATGCTCAGCATAAAAAAGCATTTCAGTTGATTGTTGCTCCATAGTAATGCTAAAGCACAGCAATTTTTCCTTGCAGATATTTATTGATCGTGATCCAGCAGCATTTGCGCCCATTCTAAATTTTCTTCGTACAAAGGAGTTAGACTTAAGGTAAGAAGTTCTCCTTATTTCAAGTGAAAACTAATTTGATCAGATGTGTTAGTAGAAAACCTTTTTGAGTGAGGATTGTTCAGTTTTACTTATCTAGGTGGGTGCCCAGTGTATGACTCTGCACCCTCCTAGATCTGGGACCACGTCTGAAGTATATATGTGGCATGGTGGAGGCAGAAGTGGTAGCGTTACATTTTGTTAGTGGATTCATAGAATCATAGAACGGTTGGGGTTGGAAAGGGCCTTAAGATCATCTAGTTCCAATCCCCCTGCCATGGGCAGGGACACCTCGCACTAAAGCATGTCACCCACGTTTCCATCCAGCCTGGCCTTGAACAGTGCCAGGGATGGATTATTCACAACTTCTTTGGACAACCCATTCCAGTGCCTCATCACTCTTACGGTAAAGAACTTTCTTGTTATATCCAACCTAAACTTTAAACCACTTGTGGCAATGTATTTCTTTATTGCTTCTGTGTCCTTACTTTAACAAAAGGTAATACTGAGATCACTTTGAAATCTCACACATCAACATGTTGAATGCATTTGTTGGTAATTCTTTAAACTGCTAGGTAGCTTGGTGTTCACATTGTGTAATACCTACTTAATATGCTAGTATTTAAACTCTTAAGTATTTACCTTGTCCTTGTGTTGTTTTGTTTTTTTTATTTCCTAGGGGAGTAAGTATTAATGTTCTCAGGCATGAAGCTGAATTCTATGGAATCACTCCTTTAGGTAACTTATTTTTTTAATCTGAGGTCATCTCATTTTTATTATTGTAGAAATGACTCACTTGCAAGTTCTGGGCAGTCATGACCCTGAAGATTATCAAACTTACTGACAGAGAAGGTTAATTGAAATAATGTTTCCTAGGAAGTCAAAGCTGTGCTCATACCTGGTTTTTCTCCTTAGTGAGAAGATTGCTATTATGTGAAGAACTGGAACGCTCATCTTGTGGCAGTGTCCTTTTTCATGGCTACCTGCCTCCTCCAGGTATTTTTGAGTTAATCATCTGATGTTGCTTGCAGTCACTTACTGCTTTAGTTTATGGGGGCAGTTGGCTGAGGTAGTTACTCCAGCTGTCAAGCTATCTAGAGAAGGCTGTCCCATGGAAAGGTTAAGATGTATGGTTGAATTGAACATAGTTCTGATTCAAACCCACGGCTTTTATATGTATTCTTTATGTAATGGTATATTTAGAGTATTGGGCAAGGTGTTGTGGCATGTTAATATGAAGCAGGCTGTGTTTGATAGTAGACTAGTATAGAGATTCTTCAAGTAGGTTATCAGCATGGAGTGCTTTCTTCTTTCTGAAGGAGGCTACAAGGATGGTGGGCAGGGACTCTTCATTAGGGACTGTAGTGACAGGACAAGGGTTAATAGGTTCAAACTTAAACAGGGGAAGTTCAGGTTAGATATAAAGAAGTTCTTTACTGTGAGGACGGTGAGGCACTGGAATGGGTTGCCCAAGAAAGTTGTGAATGCTCCATCCCTGGCAGTGTTCAAGGCCAGGTTGGAGGGAGTCTTGGGTGACATGGTTTATTGCAAGGTGTCCCTGCCCATGGCGGAGGGTTGGAACTAGATGATCTTAAGGTTCTTTCCAACCCTAACTATTCTATGATTCCATGATTCTGTGATTCTAAGGTACAGTTACTTTATGTGCCCTAAGTCTAGGTGACAGATTGCCACAAATGAGCTTTCCTTGACAATATGGGTACTTAAAATAGGCTTTAGATCAAAGTGCATGATTATTAATCCTGTATTTTGAAAGTGAATGAATATCTGTTATATTACTAAACTTTATGGAGTGGAACCAAACATCTCTTTTCTTTTACAGGCATTCCCAACCGTAAAATAAATAATGCTGCCAGGCTACCATCTGATGATAGAATTGGTCAAAACTGCTCTGAGAGTGAGATTCATGGTCGTGGTGGTGTCCAACCTACACTTGATGGTACTGGCGAAGGTACAGTCAGGCTAGGTGAGGAATGTCAGTTCTGAACCCAAAACAAATTGAAAAGGTGATTGTCAGTGGGTAATAAAAGTTGAGTGGCTGTTTCTGGTTTCAGTCTGTTATTCTATGTTTGCCTTAATCTAAATTGTAATTAAGGCAAACCTATGTAGTATTTAAGGTTCACTGCTGTACACTCAAGGTATGAGGCTAAGTGAAAGGCAAATCAAAGTTCTTCATGCAGGCCCCTTAGACAAATACCTTTCACTGTACTAAAGCCATGATAAAAAACAGATGGACCAATATCTCATGGGTTTTTGTTCAGGACGTCCTTCTTTTGCATTTCTTTCTTGTTCCTGGTGCCTCTTTCTTGTTCCTGGTGCCTCTCTCTTGCCCTGCAAGAGCTGAGATTTTAGTGTAAAGGTAGTCTTCAGTCGTTTAACTATATAGAGTATATTCCATATAAAATATATAAAACTATAAATAAGATAGGGTTGAATTCTATCATCTTCCAGTTTTGACTTTGGAGGCAAAATGATTCTGCTTGAGTTGTCATCCTCTGCTATAACCCTGTAAATTGTTGCAGTGTTCATTAGGGACTGTAGTGATAGCTCAAAGGGTAATGGGTTCAAATTTAAACAGGGGAAGTTTAGGTCAGATATAAGGAAAAAGTTCTTTACTGTGAGGGTGATGAGGTGCTGGCACAGGTTGCCCAAGGAAGTTGTGAATGCTCCGTCCCTGGTGGTGTTCAGTGCCAGGTTGGACAGAGCCTTAGGTGACATGGTTTAGTGCAAAGTGTCCCTGCCCATGGCTGGGAACTAGATGATTTTAAGGTCTTTTCCAACTGTAACTATTCTATGATTCTGTGATCTAGAGTATGTTAAAAGGTGAATTTCTATCTAGGTAATAGAAAAATAAGCCTTGGGTATGTATTGCTGATCCTTCTTTGTGAGTTGCTTGCAGGTTTGGAAGAGGGCAGTCATGGGGAAAATGAGAGGGAAGATGCAGTCTTTAGGTATTAGTTCTTTAGTGTATCAAGGTTGAGAGCTAACTTGGGGAAGTACCATAATCACTGATTTCCAGTGCCATCCGACACTTCTGCCACACCAAATTTAGTTATAGCTTAGAAACAGGCATGCTTCCCCTACATAGTAGATGGAGGAGCTGTAGGTATTCTCAGATGCTGGAAATCTCAGTTAACAGTCAATAACGCAGGGTTGCACCAAGTATTTGCCTACAACGTTTACAAAATACAGCAGTGTTTCAACAGTCCTCAGATTTTTACCAGTTTGGTAGGCTTTAAAACTGAGGCATATATTTGCCTTTTCACTGTTCTGGACACTCTGCATTGTAATGGCTGAGATGAAATGTATAAGAACTTCTGTAGAAGAATTGTAATAGTTGGAAGAATTCTGAGTAATACTGCTGACTAGAATCTAGCTGAAAATCTTTCTTGAGAAAGCGCATTCACCAAGTTTCTGTTGCCTGCCTAGGAGAGAGCTCTGTCTTGTTACAGATGAGCAGAAACATCTTCTAATACCCATCACTTGACTGATTTCAGCTTTGTTGTTGTTTTTAGGATTCCCTGTGGACCCACGGAAAGTTCTTATAGTAGCTGGCCATCACAACTGGATAGTAGCTGCCTATGCCCATTTTGCTGTTTGCTACAGGTATGAATATAGTAGTTTGTCAGGTTCTAGGAATCTGAAACAACCCCAAACAAAAAACCTCAATTTCTATAAGCAAAGCAAAAAGATTGCTTTAGTCTGAAATAACAGGAGGTCACTTGCATTCAGTTTGGCCCTATAAATCTTGAGTTGCTGCTTTTACTGGTGCAGATCAGCTGCTTGATAGGAACTCAACTTTTGCTGCTTTCATGTTGATTTTGATGCTGTTGCAAAAGTAATGGACTCCAAAGCCCATTTTAAAGCAGGCTTTCAAATGAAAGATCTCTTAAAAGAGTTCTTCCTGCTGTTTCGGTTTGAAGACATTCTGTGAAGTTAGGCTATCAAAGAACTTGAAACAGTGAAGGGATTTTTGCTGCATAAGTGACATACCTTGTCTTAAACTTCGTCTTAGCAGAACTGTTAAGCACTTGCTACTTCACCTGGGTGGCTGGAAAGTGTCTAAATGTCTTGTAAGCAAACTGGCTATTTTTTAACATCAGGTGAAGATAAGTAACACCTTCATATTGCAGAAGCTAATTTTAGTTCACATCTGAAAAGCCTGATTTAACTGGTGGCTGTCTTTTCAATGGAAAGTAATCTTTAACAAGGGCTCTTCCTAAAAGCCAAACAAACACTGCTGTTTTGTGGTTCAGAAACAGAAGGGAGAGTAAAGAGTGTGATGTGAGTAGCTTCTTTCTAGTTACTGCCGAGCTGAAGCTATAGTTTTCTGCCTTTTTAACTATATATGATACTAATTTATTTGCTTAAACTTTGTAACTTAAGTCACATCTAACTTGTCTGCTGTATTCACCACTGCAGTTTGGTTTGCCACTAGATACGGCTTCTCTTGCTCTCTTCAATGTTCTTGCTTTCAGTTATGTGTAATATCGTCTGACTGGAGAAAGAGGCAATGATTTGAAATCATTGTCCCCTCCTTATGATTTTTTTCTCTGTTTCCCTTTAAGTGAAAGATTCACTCATGTGAATCTCACTCTCTGTGGTTCTTCAGCTCCAGGCAAGATGCAGTGCTGAAGTTAAAAGACTAGGACCAATGGCAAAAAAATACCAGATAATATTTCTGCTTTCCATGCTCACATTTATATAATTTGGTCTTATAACTTATATATCAGATGTGCTTATATGAAGAAAAAGCCCAGTACAGGGGTTCGGTAGCTGCAAAGCACTGAAATGATATGCAGAGTCAAACTTCAAGGGAGGAAAAAAAAAAAGGCAGCTTTTGTAGACTCTAGTGCTTAACTGGAATTTCAAGTTTTGTGGCTTGGCGTGTAAGACTGGAGCAGCCAGCCAGCCATATTGGTTCAGGTGTAGACTGAGTTATCTGTTTGTGAATCTAACCCTCTGTTCCCTCCTTTGCCTCTCTAGAATCAAAGAGTCATCTGGGTGGCAGCAGGTCTTCACGAGTCCCTATCTGGACTGGACAATTGAGCGAGTGGCTCTCAATGCTAAGGTGGTTGGAGGACCTCATGGAGACAAGGATAAGATGGTTGCAGTTGCCTCAGAGAGTAGCATAATCTTGTGGAGCATTCAAGATGGTGGTAGTGGCAGCGAAATTGGTAACTATAATAGTGTGGGCTTTTTATTTTTGTCTGTGTATGTTTAACAAGGAAGAAGTCTGTGACCTTATTTTGAGGTATGTATGATCTGCAGTGTCCTGTGGACGTTTTCACAAAGTGACAGAGCATGCTTATACTATTACACCATATTAACTTTCTTCTCTGTCATGCTAGGGGAATCCTGTCTTAAAAAGGTGGACAATAAAAAAGCAGTCTGCTTACTGAACAGGTACTAACACTTACTGTTCAGTTTGAGGTTTTTGTGTAAGGATGCAAATTAAGAGTAAAACTTTTGCCTGGACTTGTATTAGAATCTAGGCCATAGAGCAAAGGAACTGAAGCTTCTGATATGAAAAGTTACAGATATTGAGAAATTCTGTTCTTTTCTTTCCTTTGTCATATCAAAGCCACATTTTTACATGGGGATGATGGAAAGATTTCAGTTCTCTGTCCAATGTAGTTCATAAATGGAAGGTGAAAATCTCTTTTTATAATTACAGTATAGAAAAAGCACTCTACTGCCCTAAGCATACAGGAATAACTGCTTGTACACCTTGGCACTAAAGGACACACGATTAGGGAGGCTAAAAAAATAGCAGGAAGATATTTCAGAAGTAAACGTTCTTTGGTATTCATCTGATGGCTTGTCTGACTCTTGTTCAAATAGAGGTCAAATTTGGGAGGTAGTGAAGGGAGTGGTATTAGGAACTCCCTGTAGCCTAATTCTTGGTGTTTGAATAACCACTACTATGCCAGTAATGTTTTTCCTTGGGCAGTAGATACTGCTAACCAAGTATGACAGCAATCTCCTTATTTGGACACTTTGCTTTGAAATTTACTGCTGAGTTAATTTGTTATTAGATGTATCTCCATACATAACTCCATGAGAATTCATGCAGTCATTAATTAAAGTCAAAAAGACGAGCATTGCTTTAAGCACTGCGCTGTTACGTTTCTCCTGTACTTTCTGGTTTGATTAGCTGCTTATGTTACCTTGGCATTTGCAATAAGATACGTGAAGCAGCATCTCAGATATTTGGAAATGAAGTGCAAAGAGACACAAAAACCATAAGTGGGCTTCTAATAAAAACTAGAATATGCCAGTACCATAAATTTCTGATAACTCGGACTTCGACTGAACATGGCAGCAAAACTGGAGGAAGCACTTTTGCTAAACAGGCTGTGCTGCATTGAAGTGATTTTTGTGAAACAAAGGAAATCCCACTTGGGGCAGAGGGGAACAGAGAGAAAGTGCCTCCAGGTCTGAATCTTTAGTCTGACTAACATTGACCAAAATGTACTGTTCCTCTTTTGGATAATAGGTCATGCTGCTTGGGTTAAAAAACCCTAAAATATGTTTGTGCTTATTACTAATAACTTGAATAGAGTTGTCTTGTTTCCTTGTGGAGGCAGATGCTTGCAGTCCTGCTTGGTGTTAGCGGTATAGTGCATTGCTATCATCTTGGGAAAGAAATTACTTGTTCCAGTTGTTGGGGCCTGGTGATGCCATCCTCAGAAAACTCTGTGGGCTGGCAGCTTTGTGATAGGGCTCTGCCAGAGTGCTCTCTTTACTTTCAATATTATTTACATAAGGCACTGCTGCTGGGTTGCTGCTGTAAGCAGTATCCTACTGAGAGGGACCCTTAAGACAAGAGCCTGTCATTACATATAGCATTGTCTCCCCTGGGAATGGGTCTCATATTGTTGAGCCTAAGCAGGACTGACCCTTCAAATTCCTCCAGACTATTCAAGCTGTCTTCCTTGATTCTCTGGAGTAATCAATTCTAGTTGTTTCTGTGGATTTTTTATTACTGCCTTTTTCACATGTCCTGTACAGCTGAATCTCATCTGCATTGAATGATTGTGCTGTGCCATGGAAAGCAGTTTAGCATCCTAATTAAAGATAAATATATGTTGAGCTTCCTGAAATTCCTTCTCAGGGTGTAACAGAGGGCTGTTCTTGGTTGGGAATGGCACTCTGTTCATTTGAATTTGCCCAAAACAATGTTGGGAAATATTCTAGCTGTTGGGTACTCTTGTTCTGAAGACATCTGGCTGCTGCAGTTAAAGTATATTAGTGAGAAGTAATATAAGTATGTAGAGTGAGTAGTATGGAATAGAAAACTTACTAGTGAAGCTGGACACTTGATAGTGTTATGTATCCCCAGTAGTATAGACTTTTGTACTTACTATATATCCCCAATAGTACTGACTTTTGTACTTACTAGGCAGTAAAACTTAGCCTGGAATTACTTACAAACTGAGTTACTTACAGGGTTGTTTTGCTGGATTTCATAGCTGGCAAACTCGGAAATTATCTCAGAGTTTTGTAGTTTGCTGTAATTTTCAAACACACTGTGCAATAAATCCTACCAAATGTATTTTGCTATCCAAGTTTGCATTAAAAGTATTCGTATTTGATCTATGATGAGACTAGAAGGCTCTAAAGAGAGGACAGATATTAAGGTCTACTATAACCATAGTCATCAATACCTGTCACATTCTTCTGTGTTGTGATTTTTAAGTGCAGTGTTCTTGATGCCACATTTGTCTTCTTTGGAAAGCCAGCATTTGCTGGTAAGTCTTATCTTCCAGATTTTGAGTAGTATGTGATGACTGGTGAAACTGGTTCCCTATATGGCTTCAGTTTTTAATAGCCTGTGCTCTCTACTTATGGACTGTAACCAAACTGAAAGATGTGTAGATGAAAAGAGAACGAAAGGAAGAAAGACACAGGCTTTTGTAGGCTGCTTAGTTTTACAGGTTCAAGTATTTCTGCTAAAAAGAGAAATTTGAATGTATTCAACTAGTGTCACACTGGGGTAGTTCAGTTTTTTCCAAGATTACTGATTAAACCTTGTAGCTGTATTTAGTTTCTAAAATTTGTTTTCAGACTACAGCTGTTTGATTGGACTTCAAAAGAGAAAACTTGTAATACTTTAAAAGGTAACTGCAAATCCAGTAAAAATTTGGCTAAAGAAACCCATGAAATTACTGCTTCTTAAATGACTCTTAATAGATTCAATGAAAACAACAACAAAAAATCCTTCTTACTGGAACAGAATTTTTGATTGTTATTTATATTTTAATGTCCTTAGAATATATAAAGCCCTTTGAGGACTTGATGGCAATGATTGCATCAGAAGAGGTGACATCATGCTGCTATTCAGCTTAATGGAACCCAGTTTGCTGCTTGAATAGTACCTCTCTTAGTACACTGCAAACCCAGTTGTGGCTGTTCTTTTCTTGCTACTCCAAGAAATGTGACATGACAATAATGAAAGAGGTTCCATTGTTACTGTTTTTTCTCTTTATTTTAGATATGCTTCAAAGACTCTGTTTGTTTGGTTTTTTTTCTTATAGGAGTGTTCAGTCTTGGAGTCCCTGTAGATGCTCTCTTCTTCATTGGCAACCAGTTGGTGGCTACAAGCCATACAGGGAAAGTGGGAGTGTGGAACGCTGTGACTCAGCATTGGCAGGTGTGTTCAGTTCCTTTTTCTGTTTCAGTCACTTTCAATAAGCTGGTATTTCTTCTAGTAAAAAGAGAATCCAGCAATCTAAAAGCATGTGTGAAATGCTTGTCACAGGGTTTTCAGCCCTGACTTGTGTCACAGAGTTTGCCACCTTCATATATAAGTGTGTGCCTGTGAGTAGAATTTTGAATTGTTTGGTGGTAAAAAGCATGCTTTTTAGGCTTTCAGGTAAAAGGATGTGGTGTGATTTAGAGTAATAAATGTCAAATGTATATATATTTAAACATACTTAAACATTTTAACTGATGGACAGGGGTAGAGCAGTTGATGCACCTGGACTTGTGCAAAGCGTTCAACACTGTCCCACATGACATCCTTGTCTCTAAGTTGGAGAGACATCAATTTGATAGGTGGATCACTCGGTGGATAAAAACCTGGCCAGATGGCCGCACACAAAGACTTGTGGTCAATGGCTCAGTGTCCAGCTGGAGACCAGTAATGAGTGGTGTCCCTCAGGGATCGGTGTTGGGACCGGTCTTGTTCAACATCTTTGGTGACATGGACAGTGGGATTGAGTGTGCCCTCAGCAAGTTTGCGATGACACCAAGCTGTGTGGTTCGGTTGATATGCTGGAGGTAAGGAATGCCATCCAGAGGGACCTTGACACGCTTGTGAGGTGGGCCGATGCCAACCTTACGAAGTTTAACCATGCCAAGTGCTCCTACACCTGGGTCGGAGCAATCCCAGGCACAGCTGTAGGCTGGGCAGAGAAGAGATTCAGAGCAGCCCTGTGGAGAAAGACTTGGGGGTGCTGGTCAATGAGAAAATGAACATGAGCCAGCTTCAGTGTGCACTCTCAGCCCAGAAAGCCAAACATATCCTGGGCTGCACCAACAGGAGTGTGGCCAGCAAGGTCCAAGGAGGTGATCCTGCCCCTCTGCTCTGCTCTTTTGAGACCTCACTTGGAGTACTGTGTGCAGTTCTGGTGTCCTCAACATAAAAAGGACATGGAACTGTTGGAACAAGTCCAGAGGAGGGTCACGAGGATGCTCAGGGGACTGGAGCACCTCCTATATGAAGACAGGCTGAGAAAGTTGGGGCTGTTCAGCCTGGAGAAGAGAAGGTTGTGTGGAGACCTCATAGCAGCCTTCCAGTATCTGAAGGGGGCCTACAGGGATGCTGGAGATGGACTTTTCATTAGGGACTGTAGTGACAGGACAAGGGGTAACAGATTAAAACTTAAACAGGGGAAGTTTAGATTGGATATAAGGAAGAAATTCTTTACTGTGAGGGTGGTGAGGCACTGGAATGGGTTGCCCAGGGAGGTTGTGAATGATCCATCCCTGACAGTGTTCAAGGCCAGGTTGGATGAAGCCTTGGGTGGCATGGTTTAGTGTGAGGTGTCCCTGCCTGTGGCAGGGGGATTGGAACTAGATGATCTTAAGGTCCTTTCCAACCCTAACTATTCTATGATTCTATGATATATTTAAATGATGTTCAAAGTTGTTTTACACAGAGAGACTCTTCAGCAGAAATGTACTTGGATATGCTGTAAAGATATTTGTCTTGCATGTTGATGCTTCTGACTTTATTCCTGTTGTTAGAATGCATGTTAAATAGATCCTTGGAGTCTGTATGAGTCTGGGAAAACAGTGGAGCATTCATATGAATAACAAAGCTTGTAACACAGCTGGGTGTATGTCTGTGGCACAAAACCTAGATGCAGTAAGATCCCTAAATTGCCTTGCAAATCTCAAGAGGCAGAACTGACCTGAGGCTGCTGCACTGTTTGGTAAGTTCCCATTCAGCATTTAAGTGACACTCCTGCGAACAAATAACACAGATAAGAAGTATGAGATAGCACTGCTTCTGCAGCAGACATGCTAGTGTGTTCTTGAGTGTTCTTGAAAAGCAATATTGATACCTTGCAAAATCTTCTGTTGAGACAACTTAATGCTATGTGACAAACTGGCATTTGACATTTTCTAAAGGAGCAAGTAACAAAGAATAAAAAATTGTGTCCCATTCATCATCTTTGTTTCCAGAGGAGCCACAGCAATCTTTCTGATCACATTCGTAGTTCTTCAGTTTGACTGACCTTTTGGTGAAAGTGTTTCCTATTGAAGAATAGAAAATCTTTGAGGGGCTTATAAGCCAGGTTGTCCTAAGCCCAAGTTTGTTTGCTTTCTGATACCCAAGCTAAACAAAGCATGCCTAAATCCAGCCAGTTTGAAGGTGCTTTCTATACCTCAAGCTCTTTTGGTAGTAAGGAATAAAAACCTCGCATCTGCTTATACGTCTTCATCTCCCTTTAGAACACATTCCTCTTGAAAAACTCCATAAAGACCTACGTGGCAGGGTTGTACCATCTCAAATTCCTCATGAGAATACATGGTATTTGTGTAACTGCTTTCCATGAGTTGCCCATAGCTCTCAGATCTAGGATGTAATCATACTTGCTGCAGTGAGAGAAGTTTTGAGAAACAGAATATGCCAGTGCCCCACTGGGCATATTTTACCCATGACTGTTGTATAGTGTTGCTCTGTTTCCTAATGAAAGTTCACTTCTTGGTAAGTGCAACTCTTGAATTGCCTCTGGTGTGTCCCTGTCTGATGCAGAAGATAGATCTCTCCTTGTTTTGTACAATCTTTCTGACCCAGTCAGTTGATCTCTGCTGTCGGCAGTACTGGGGATTATCTTGCTCAGACCTCTCCTTGCAGTTGCCTCCTCTGCAAGGTTATGACTAAAGTTGTAAACTTTTGATGGATTGCCTTTGCCTCTGTTTTGTAAACTTGTAGCAGATGGGAGAGCTGCTGTATACCTTTGATTCACAGAACCAAAGAACAATAACAGTTTATTTTTAGCATTAGATCTATGCTGAATTATGTGTGAACATAAGTGAGAGAGATGAGGTTCTTTAAACAAAGAAAACAGGGAGAGTGCCCCTACCTTCCCATCTCCCATATTTATGTTGAAGCTGTATTCATGTTTCAACTTTAGAATATGTTTTAAGGGTTTTATAGACTACCCTTCGGTTAGGAATGGGTACTGACTTAGTGTGTGAGCTCTCTGGGATGTGGGGAAGCTTCTTTGGTTGGTTTATTTTGCTTTTATCCAACAGATTCATTTTAGTTATTTTGCAGATGATTTTGTATGTCTCTGAGGTAATTGGAAAGATGCTGCTGGTCAAAGAGAAATGAGAACTTAAGTAGTCAGTGTCCATTAAGTGAACTGACTGAAACAAACGAAGTACAGAACAGTGCTATGACTTCAACCATGTTTCAGTGCTCTGCATAAAAAAGCTTTTGGCTTTTTCTTCCTCAGAGCTGAAGCAAAAAAGAAAGAATTGCTTGAGATAGGGAATCAGACCTAGGATAAGCTAAACTTTTTCTTTGCTAGAGATCTCCATCCCATCTGAGGTAATAAGCATTCCTTTTGATCCTAGAGGACAAAGACCGGGCATTCTGAATCCCCCACCTTAAGCTGCAGACCAGTAAGTAAAATATGACAGGGCTGCCTTCCAGTTCATTTGCTGTGGATGTGTATCAGAAGTGGGACATTGAAATGGGACAAGAATTTTTCCCCTCTCATTATATATCTGCTAGGGGCTGAGATCTCCATAGGGGCTGACAGAGGAACATAAGAACTGGGGGTAGAGGAATGCTTCAAGAGGTCACATGTAGTTCCTTTGCTCATCAGCCTCTTAAGCAGTTGTCAGAAAGGGAAGAAGGGACAGGACAAAGTGTGAAGTACACTCATTTTGCATATTGGTAAAGAAATCCTTTTTTGAAGGTGTGGTTTAGCTGCAATGCTCTTAAGTTTTTGGCCTTCATATGGAGCAGTTGTGCTGACTTGTCTGCTGAGCTCTGTGACTTAAGATCTGGTTTGGGAAAGGAATGCTGTCTACCAGCAGCACTTTAGAATGCCATTGCATGTGTGAGCTTCAGACCAGGACCAAACTCAGGTGTTCTTCAACAAAGTATATCAAAAATGTCTTTTTTTTTTTTTGTTTCCATTTGCACTAGGTTCAGGATGTTGTTCCTATCACAAGCTACGATACTGCTGGATCTTTCCTGCTGCTGGGCTGTAACAATGGCTCTATATACTATATAGGTAAGAAATGAGAAAAGGCAAGAATAAAAAGGAGGAGGTGGTACTGTGAAGCTTATTTGGAGGAGTTTGATTCTTAACTCTTTAGTTGGTCTAAGTTGCATCAGAACAACTCTATTCAGAGTAATAAACAGATGTCTTTTCCTCACAGACATGCAGAAGTTCCCACTGCGAATGAAAGACAATGATCTTCTGGTGACAGAATTGTACCACGATCCCTCCAATGATGCTATAACAGCGCTTAGTGTCTACCTCACACCTAAAACAAGTTGGTATTTTATCACTTTCTCTTCAGTGAGAGTCTGTTACAGATGAGGGGTTTTTGTTTTCTAAATGGACATTTTCTGTTGCAGCATAGCAGGGCTAAAGCCCTTGACATAAACAGTAAATTCTTCTTCAATTAATCATCTTCAAATGAATGATGAACACTACTAACTGTAAATAGGTACCTGTACTTGTGTGTGTGTATGCTTGTACCTCATGCATTATACATTAACATATAATGTAGTAGCATCCCATATTAATGGTAGTGTACCTTTTCTGGGTTTAAGCCTTTTGCGCTTTATGAATTGTATTCACTGAAATAGTTTGTGGTGAACTGGGCGGCGGGGACAACGAGACCCAACAGCAAGGTTAAACTTATAACCAATAAAATTAAACCCCATTTCCATATGCAGCTGAATGATACTTAGCTCTTGTGTCTATAGGCCCTTCTGTAAGCACAGTGCAGCAAACCAGGAAAAACATAACTGTACTGATACCAGTGACCTTTTAACTGTAGTCCTTGCTCTTGCCTTGCTTTCCCATTTGCTTCCCATTATGTCAGAAAAGGTGTGTGGCATGTATTGACCATATCACTGTGAGGAGTGCATTATGACTTACCAATCTTGTCTTTCACTTCCAGGAAGGAGGAAAGAATGGGAGAGAAAGTGTTGTTAAGAAACTGTTGAAGAGTGTAGTATGGCAATAAACAAATGTTGAGGTTTTTTAGTGGCAAAATGTCTTCTCTGTTCATGGGAAAATAATCATAGAATCAAAGACTGGTTTGGGTTGGAAGGGACCTTTAAAGCTCATCCAGTTCCAGCTCCCTGCCACAAGCAGGGAGACTTTCCACTCGACCAGGTTGCTCAGAGCCTTGTCCATTCTTGCCTTGAATGCTGCCAGGGATGGGGGAGCCACAGGTTCTCTGGCACCCTGTGCCAGTGCCTCATAGTGAAGAATTTTTTCTTAATGTCTAATCTAAATCTCCCTTCTGTGAGCTTAAAGCAATTCCCCTCCTTGCAAAGAGTCCCTCTCCCTGCATATTTCTTGTAGGCCCCTTTTAGGTACTGGGAAACAGAAGGTCTCCCCAGAGCCTCCTCCAGGCTGAACAAGTAATAAGTATAGTAATGGGTAAACTGTGTTTAAAATAAGTATCTACCTTACTGTGGAAGCTTGGAAATACTGTTTTCTACTGCCTCATTCCCTGGCCCTAGTAAGACAAGCTTTTATCCCTCAGGGAAGCAACTGTGTTCTTGCTTGCTTTAGGTGTAAGTGGCAATTGGATTGAGATTGCATATGGCACCAGCTCTGGAGCTGTGAGAGTGATTGTACAGCACCCTGAAACAGTTGGGTCTGGGCCTCAGCTCTTTCAGACCTTCACAGTTCATCGAAGTCCCGTTACGAAGATCATGCTTTCAGAGAAGCACCTTGTTTCAGGTAATCTTCTTTTCTGTGCACAAATGTGTATTGGTGGGTCTCCCCTCCTCTTGAGCAATGAAGCATTTTTATGCATTGCTTAATAACTTGCATTGCTCCCACATATGATAGAAATTAGTTGGACAGATTTGGGGGGGAGAGGGAAGGGGTTAGATTGGCTTGGATCCTCTTTGTTAAAGTAAGCATTCTTCAGAGCATTTAGCAGTTAAAAGGCACAGGTTTTATTTGCCCAGATACTGGAACAACTCGCACTTTTGTTTGTGTCTTATTCCAAGGCTGCCATTTGTGGAAATAAAAGGGGTTGTAAACAAATGTATTCCTGTCAAGTCTTACTGTTGTGGGCAGGTCCTTTAGGACTTTTCTTCTTTTAACAGCCTTTCAGGAGCTTTCTGAGTTGCAGCAAAATGTGCACCATCTCCTCT
Source organism: Pezoporus occidentalis (assembly GCF_034315485.1). NCBI lineage: Eukaryota > Metazoa > Chordata > Aves > Psittaciformes > Psittacidae > Pezoporus > Pezoporus occidentalis. The sequence continues at coordinate 41,719 of NW_026916294.1, forward strand.
TGGGCCCTAGAAAAAGCTTTCCTGTGGCTTCAAAGGGTTTCTTCTTTTCTCAGCTGTCTCCCAGTGTTTCTTGTGCTATCCTATTTGTCCTGTCTTAGACTCAGGAAAGTGTCTTGCTTTCAGGGAAGAAACAATCACTCCTCCCTCTGTACGAATCTGTTTCACCCAGAATCCATCAACCAGATAACAGATTTACTTTCTGCTGCTATCCCTATATCTTCAAAAAAGGAACAGGAACCATAGTATCCAGCTATACCCCAAACAAACAGCCTAGAGCTCATCTGTTGCCCTGTAATTTGGTGCTAAACTTTCCATGCCAGTAAAGGACACATCTGTATGTAGAAACTGAATAACTAATGAATGAACTAGAAGAGCGTTGCTGTGTAATGAGGGTTCTGCTGCCAGGCTGCTCTCATGACATGTCTTGTTCTAGTATCTGCGCTAACAAGGTGGAAGCATGCTGTAGGCTACTGGTGCTGACTCAGTCAGACCTTAATGTTGTGTTCTGCCTGCTTCAGTTTTTCTTGAACTTCAGGAGATCAGTAACAATTTGTGGATTGCTAGATAATGTGATCCATTTTGCATGTCTGGAGGTGCTGTATAGCCTGATATTGCCTAAATTCTGCTTGATTGCTCAGTCTTGAAAAGCTATCATAAAGAAATAATTAGAGTTGATCTCAAAAGTTTTGTCATCCCTTGTTACTGTCTATTTTTTTCCTTTCTAGTTTGTGCTGATAACAACCATGTACGGACATGGACTGTGACTCGATTCCGGGGCATGATCTCAACTCAGCCAGGCTCAACACCTCTTGCATCCTTCAAAATCCTATCCCTGGAGGAAGCAGAGAGTCATGGCAGTTACTGTTCTGGAAATGACATTGGTAGGATGTCTCTTGAATGAGCTGTGCTGAGCCTATACATTCACTGGTCTCATGGGGGTTTAAACAGACCTTCTCCCCTGTAACACGCAAGTCCATTGATGTGTGTGAGCTGTTATATACTGCTCTCTCCTTGAAACCATGGAAGGAATCTGTAAGATTCACCTGAAAATACTCATTGTTCAGGCTGTATAGCATGAGTACACTTAAAGGACTTACTCAGCAGGTGCGAAAAGGGGAAGGAAAACTTTCAAACAGATACTATACCTTTTCCTTGAGCAAACTGATGTAGCATTTCACTTTTGGTTTAGAGAATGACTGAAAACACAGGAGACTGTATTAAAGCAGATGAGCATAGTAAGGGTTTCAGTCTGCTGCATATGCCATTTCTGCTGCAAATGCCATTTCACTGTTCAGTCAGGATTAAGTGGCACATGTGAGAAATACTGAAATGAATTTGAAGTTGTGACAAATTTTAGTGAAGCCTTGAAACTGCAGAGATAAATGAGGCTAGGATATTGCTATAGCAAGCCACTGAAGGAATGCATGTCAGTAAATACAGGTACACAGGTAGTCTGGATTTCTTTGTGTTCTGAGTCTTGCAAATAAACCTTTGATGACGAGGATGCCCAATGAACACAGGGTGAGGTCAGTACTATGGCAAGAAATCTAGGGTTTGCACTGATACCATAATTCCTCTAGGAACATGCAGAAAATTTAAGAATGGGTGACTTTTAAAACAAAAGAACAAAACATATTTGTATTTGTAGAGGTTTCTAACCATTGGGTAACTTGTTCTAGATATTAGTCATCTTTAGTTCCCTAGTTGTGGTGCTATAAAATTGCAGTGGTCATACTAGTATGAGTTTGGGTCTTCAGGAATGCATGGAGAAGAGAGTGAGGGAATTGAAACAAAATCATCTTTCTTTTCTCTCTAGGACCCTTTGGTGAACGTGATGATCAACAGGTTTTTATCCAAAAAGTTGTTCCCATCACTAATAAACTGTTTGTAAGGCTCTCTTCAACTGGGAAAAGGTACCTCTGTGATTAGGGTTTTAACTCGTAAAGGAGCAGAACTGTTCAAGTGGTGGGGGGGGTCTCCCATCCCTTGGGGATGTGTGCAGTTGCACTTGGCAAGCTTCTAACGTGCTTGACAGGTTTGGCTGAACTCTAGTCTGTGTGTTAGTAACAGAACTGTACTTAACGATCTATTATAACCTGAGCTCACTAAGCAAGCATTAATGTGCCTCTACAGAATATGTAACTCAGTTATGGTATATGTTAACGTTACATTACAGAACTAATGCTGAAGTTGCTGGTGGCAGGGATTTTGCTACTCACATAGGTAGACAGGGAAGCAGTTTCTCTCTTCCTTTCCACTTGGCTTTGCAGAACCTTTAAAACTGAGAAACTGACCTAGAAAGGTCAGGTATATAATTATTTACTAGGACTTGGTTTTGTAATATTCTACTATGTTGCTGCCAGTGTAGTGAGAAATGTTGCCAAGTTGCTTTTTTTCCTGTCAGGCTAGGAAGATGGCAAGAGATCAGTAAAGATGGTGCTTCTCAGTTCTATGCCGCTTATTACTATTGTGTTTCTTGCCTAGTAACTTTGAGTCTGGGTGAAAATGTTTATGGCTTTACACTATTGGCATCTTAATTGAGGGCAGATTACTCCTGTAAAAAGCTCAATGCAAGGAGCCAGTAAAACAAATCACTGAGAATGTGTGAGGTTCTGTTGTGGAGTCTGGCTTAGCAACTTAATTTTGGGAGTTCTTTTCATCTTACTCCCCACATAAGCTTCTAAAATAATGGGGAGAAAAGCAACTGAGATCTGCCATGTCAAGTAATACTGCAGTTGTCATAAGACAAAAGTTATCTCTATAGATAACATTGGATTTATCATCCTTGGATTTTTTTTGCATACCTTTTATATGGTTAAATGTGCTGTTTCTGCAGGTTGGTTTCCTAGAGTGTTTAGCATACGAAGGGACTACTTGCTGTCAATCTTGAGAGCCTTAGGTTTCTAATCATTGCAGATTGAAAATGGACATAGAACAAGTGAGGGTTCCCTAATAAACAAGTAGTAAGACTGCAGATACATTGTGGGGGAAGGTTCGCAGCTAAGCAGCATGCCAGTCATGCAGGAGAAGGAATTTTGTCTGGAAGAAAGGTCCTTTTCTGATGGCAATTTCAGTGCTTTCTCGGAAACTTAAACCAGTCCTGACTTCACTGGCCAGACCCTGCAGCTGTTTTGGTAACTTGGGGTTTCTTTTCCTGTAGGATCTGTGAGATCCAGGCAGTTGACTGTACTACTATCTCCTCATTTACTGTGCGAGAATGTGAAGGATCCAGCAGAATGGGCTCCCGGCCACGCCGTTACCTCTTCACTGGACATTCAAATGGCAGCATCCAGATGTGGGACCTGACCACAGCGATGGACATGGTTAATAAGAGTGAAGACAAGGGTAAGTCATGTTCTGCCAGGACTGTGGTGTGGTTCTTTTTCTGTCCACATGTAAGTGACTACAGGAAATGGACTTGGGCACTAAGAGCTGTCTCTTTCAGATGCTGGTGGCCCCACAGAGGAAGAACTGCTCAAATTGCTTGACCAGTGTGACTTGAGTACATCTCGCTGTGCCACACCTAACATCAGCCCTGCTACCTCAGTTGTTCAGCCAAACCGGTTGCGGGAATCTAATTCTAGGTAAGTCACCAAGGGTGGCGCTGGCTGTGGACACCAAAGTTTTACCTTTAGGTAGGCAAAGAGGGGTTTGGTGACTTGAATGCTGTAGCTGAGCCCCTGAATCCATGCCCTCAGTGTCTTAACCAACAAAAATCGAGGTGTCTATGTGTAGTTTATACGTAAAGAAAACCATGAGAATCCCAAGTGATCTGGAAGCCCTTGTATGGGAGTTGTGATGAGTATATTGCTATTGTAGTGGGAGTTGCAGTGGTGGGTGGGAGCAGGGTGTGTGTAATAACTGACTCCTGTTCTCAGCCTAACATCTGCTGTTTTCATCCTTGGTTGTTTCTCTTTCTGAAGTCTCCAATTGCAGCACCATGAAACAATCCCTGAAGCAGCCACGTATGGTTCTGTGCGGCCATACAGAGAAAGTCCCCTGCTGGCAAGAGCAAGGCGGACAGAGAGCTTCCACAGTTACCGGGACTTCCAAGCTTTTAACTTAACCAGCAAAAGCCCAACAGAAAAGACAGCTGCTGCAAATGGGAATTCCAGCCAGCCAGAGGCCAGGAAGGCAACAGTGGAGGGCAGCATAGCTGAGAAGAAAGCAGTCCTGACCACCGCACTTGAAGTGCGAAGCACAGGTGGGACGGATGCAGGTGGGTATTGCAGTACAGAGGTTCACCATCTCCCAGAGAGTTCTCTGGATCTCAAAAGAAGAGGACCAGAAGAGGAGAGTGAAGCCAAAGTAGAAAGCAAAAAGAAAATGGGGTTTGAAGGAGCTGGCTTCCTGGGAAGGAAGAAGGTACCTCACCTGGCCTCTGCACCAGTCCTTGCTGAAAGTGGGCCTGAATTACCTGGGGCAGCTTCTCCATCACCTACGAAGATGGCTGCTTCCCCACGCTACCGTAAGAACGACTCATCCTGCCAAGACTATGGCCTGTGAAAATGGGACTGGTAGCAAAGATAAGGTGCAGGTGCCCTCTGGTTGGCAGCAGGAATAACATTACATGTTGTGGGTTGTTTCTTGAATGGGACTTTGTTCTGATACCCAGAATGAAAATTGTAAGATTGTAAGAAAGTACGTGGCTGCTGCCAAACCTTTGAAGAGTTGTGCGCATCAGTGTGTGGCTTTATGTAATGCTCCAAAATGTAGTACGGTACTTGGTCCAAACTATTGTGCATTCTTGCTTAAACGTGGTCAGGCATGTGATCTGTTGTGGTTATTTCTGTTTTGGGGGAAGGGAGGGTGCTAAAGGAACCTGTGGGTGCTTAGTGGAAGATCCCTTTTAGACGCAGCCACATGTTGTTTTGCAGAGCTGCTGCTGTTTTATGAATGGGATCCTTGCTCTGAATCATGCTGTCTGAAATGCTTTCTGCAGGTTAAGGAGGAAGCTATTCAAAACAGCGTATGATTTTGCCTCTTAGTCCAAATAAATTGCCAGAGGAGTGTTGCTTGTGCTTTCTGAAAACGTGGTATCAGATGATGGGTTTTGCTGATTGTGACTGAGAGGATGCATAAAAATACACATGGTGAAATACACAGAACTGGCAGTCTCTTGGGGGCTTCTTTTCACTTTCACTGGAAAAAGGACAGAGATGAATATGGGAGTAGGTTTATTGTCATGGTATAATAACTCTCAATTACAAGTGCCTTGACATGCTATTTCCTATCAGTCTTGCACTGGCTGCTTGCTGTTTGCTTCTGGTTTACTGGGGGTGGTGAACAAATTTTATTGCATGTAAATAAGTAATACGTAAGCAAAAGGGAAGGCTGTGATAGCAAGTGTTGAATAGAGGGTGGGTTAGGAGGATTTCCATCTCTGGCAAAAGCATGCTTAGATTTAAGCATGAATGAGTGGCTTTTTTTAACTTTTAGCTGAGAGGCTGGGGAAGGGCAAGGGAGAGAATATAAAAGTTAAAGCAACTCCATACGAATTCCTTTATTTGCTGTTTATTCACCTGTGCATGAACACAATTTTGTGGTACAGCTTTGTCAGGCCAGGAAGAGCCATGGCTATCCTGCCATGAAGGCCCCTTTTGGGTTTTGGAATGGTAAAAGACTTCCTTATACCAATCATGGTACCCCCACAGCCTTCCTCAACTGTGAAAGTTGGGTGAGAGACAAAGGTAAGAGCCTCATGTTCACAGCCTTCTACCACTGTGTGACTTAGGGATGTTGAAGCTGTTCTTTTACCTGTATGAGGTGTCTGTGCTAACACACAGTTTTTACTATACATTTAAAAACATGGTGGAAATAAAAAGACCAACTTACCCCACTTCTCACACCCTCTCAACAAATAGTTCTACTTATTCCCATAGTGGGCACAGGGTGGGGAAATAGCAGTCCTATCCCCTCCCCGAAGGCCATGCAGGCTGCTTTTGGCAAGTTACCCACTTTCCATTTTCTAAAGAAGGTGGCTGTGTTCTTCAGAGGTGGGTGTCGGTGAATGTGGTGTGCTCCTTGGTGACTGTGCTGAAGCCTTTGATGACATTGACAAGATCTTCTTCATCTACATACTGTCAGGAGGGAGAAAAGAAGAGGTATGTAAGCCAAACTAAAGGAGATTCCTTCATTTCTTTCTTCCCATCCCCTAAAAAACGCTTCTGAAAGTCAGATAAATAAGTGCATTTCTACCTTTCAACATGTTTTGCCATTCCTCCTAGCATGAGGTAAGAACCTACAGCATTCAGGCACCTGAATCCAAACCAGCTAGGTTTTTCATAATAAGCAGTAAGTTAAAAAATCAATTACTGCATGGATCAGATGATAAATGGTAAATAGTGTTTGTTGTAGTGTGATGGGAACTTGTAGATATGTATTTTTCTTTTCATCTTTCCATTTGATGTCTTGTATAACAGCCACATCTCCTGTGATTTAGGTAAGATTTTGTTCTTCAAGCTTCTAAAGGAGGGCCTGAGCTTCTTCCAACTGCACTCATGCTAATGCTTTGAGCCAGGGAAAGAGTTGGAAGCAAGAGAGAATTAAACTGTTTCCATAGCATAAAGAGATGGTTGCCAGCAGTGTTACTGCAGATACGTGTCCTAGGCCACTTCAGCCATTCAGTATATTCATTTGCAAGGTGGACAAAGGGGTGAACAAAACTTGCTGACAGTCCTAAGCTACTGAATGTCTTAAAGGGGAGAAGTGAGTGAAAGCATTGCAGCATGTGTATTTGCAAACTAAACCAAATCATGGTGTTAGCACAAGATAAGCAGGTAGAGCAAGAGTTTCTCAGCATCAGGAAGCTGTTCCTTTGGCTATGGAGCTCCTATAGAGCTACACCCTGGATGGGCTGTTAATTCCAAGGAATTAGATCATGAGGATGTGACTGGTAGCTCAGAAAATGACTCTAGGCTGAGTCATACCACTGAATAAGGCAGTCCATGAGATGCAGAGTGCAGCTGAAGGTTAATCTGTACTCAGGGGTTTACCTAGAGCTAAGTATTGCTATATTCTTACTTAAGCCTTATCAGCTCCCTTGGTACCAGCACCCCTGTACTGTGGCATGCCTGGATATTCCAGCCCTTCTAGCTCCTTGGTGTACTGTAGGTAAAAGACCAAGGAAGCTGACTGGATTTTGTGCAGACTGTGCAGTTCACTCTGTATTTTTGACAAGATCCACTTGATCACTGCTTACTCCTTGTAACTTTTTACTACCTCACATGTCCCTCTTTTAGGAGCCTTAAGCAGCTCTTTCTGGGAACAAATGTGTCTGGCCCTGAGCTCCTTCCCACACATTTGCTCAGGGAAAGGTGGAAGCCAAGGAGAGTAGAGGTTAAAAAGCCTTTTTTTCTTGCTGACAAAGAGGAAGGGAGGTTGCTGCTGTCCTTGAGAATCATAACTCATAGTATCTGTGTGTTCAGGTCCATGCTAGTGACACTGGCCAATCCTGTCCTCTCCTATATTAAAGGACAGATACTCTGCCACTCAACCTCCTCCTAGTCCCCTATAGGCAGCGTCTTAAGTCGTTTGTCATGAATGCCAAAAGATCTTAGCATTCACACAGTGTCTGCATCGTGACGGAGCAGAGGACAAAGCAGGTCTTGTCAGCAATTGAGTCCAAGGTCATAGCTCAAGGAACCTAGAACTAGAAGCTTCTGCTGCTGGCACAGGAAGCTCCTGCTTTTGGCACAGGATGTGTGGAGGATGCTAAGACATCCCTCCTCACACATATGCATTTACTGAAATGCAGGGAGAGAAAAGCCTGTGAGTTAACCAAATAGGAATTCTTCAAGGTGCATATCCCTGGTAGCCATGATGTTACCAATTCAGTGGAAACAGTAGACAGATGCATGTGGCCCCCTCACATCATTTAAGAGCACCTGTGGCTCCAGAAGAGAACAGTGAGGCAGGAAGCATTTTGGGGATGTAATGTCTGACCATGTCCTTCTGGCTGTATCTCCAGCAGCTTTTGATATTTAGACGTTTTCAGGATTCCAGTGAAACAGGCACATCACTATGCACAACAGCACCACAGAGGAAACAGGAGTCCTTTTCCTTACCAAGCCCCGACTGGTAGTGTGATGATTGTGAATAATGGCATCCCAAGGTGGATCTTCAGCAAAAGACTTCTTGTCATAGAGGCTGAGTAGCTGGCTTACACTACGGTGCAGGGAGGCTTGGGAATAGGTGCGATTGAGCTGGCTCTGGCTTCGTCTCCTTGCCCCTGATGCAATGTGGATGCTGTGGTTGCTGGGAGAACCACCAGCTCCTGGAATTTTTGTATCAGCCAGTCCCTAGGAGGAAAATACGAGCTGATATATCAAAAACAATACAGCACGATCTCAAACACTTCATCTGAACAGAACGAAGGCAAGAGTAGAAGAGAACAGAGAGCCCCATGCTTCAAAAAACATGCACAGTTAGAAGACACAGCAAGGTATGTTAGCAGACTTCTTCCTTTCAGGCATCGTGACTAGTTTCACCCACCAGGAGACACATGCAGTGTCAGATGCCTTTGTGCATGCTCTTTATGTCATCCAGGACATCACACACCTTGCAGCTCTGCAAGCTAATGACTCTACCTCAAAGTGCATTGTGTAACTCTTGAGAGTGACACTGCTTGATGAATCAGATGTGTTGGCAATGGTCTCAAACTGAGATTAAACAGAGGAAGGAAAAGCATTAGGGCAGGGCAAGGTGCTGTGCAGGTGCACTCTGTTCTTTACAGAGGGTGTGAAGTAGCTGCAGCTTTGTGAAGGGGAGCAAGGTAGCAGGATGGGGGGGAATACGCGAACTGGCAAAGATGAGGCACTATGTAATGTTCACTGGGGCATCAAGAGCCGCATGGACAGCCAGCACTGCTTGCTGCATGCCACTGACAGAACAGAACTCAAGTCATTTTGCCACTTAACAGGAACTCTATCCTAACTTCTCAGACTAAATCCTCCAATTGATGTACTGTAGAATCTATTAAGTCCATGAGCTTCTGGAAAAAAAAAAAAAAAAGGAAGAGGCAAAGAGGCAGAAACATGGAAAGTAATTGTGCAGGCATACCAACAGCAAAAGCATTTTGAAGTCAAGAGGAACAACACAGCGTGACAGACAGTAGAGAAAAAGGAATCAAAACCATGAGACCAAACAAGAAGTTTCTTAAGCTCTTAGCCTTTGCCAGGACAAGGGGCACACTGGAAATTCCATTGTTTCCAAGAGCTCCGTCATTGAGGCACAGATGCAGCTTCTTGTCACTGAGACAAAAAGGAACAGAATGTGTGAAGAATGCAGGAGTCACTACCCTGCTTGATGGCGCTCACAGGAGAGAGAAGCTGAGAAGTGACAAGAAAAATCATCTCACAGGCTGTGCCTGGGAAGAAGCAATGGAAATAGAAAGCACTGCTGCTCCCACTCTGAGCCTCGTAACAATTGCCATATTCCTGTTTGGTAGGATAGCACTGCTACTCTGCTACATGGTGGAACATGTTCTTTATCCCCTTTTTTACTGAACTATAACTTGTCTTAATAAAAATGATACAAATCCTTCCTCTTTATTATAGTCCTCTTCCCACCTCTCTGGTGGACTCACACATTTAGAGAGGGTCCTTAGCACATTTCATGGGTATCTGACAAAGACTGTCAGATTGATGCTGGTTAGTTGGGGATACATGAAAGGTTCCACTGAAAACCACATTTATCACCTACCTCCTCACAGTATGCCAAGGCCTTTTGAGCTCTATTGCAGATGTCAGCTAACATAAGGTGGCATCACTGGCTTTGCATCTCTGTGACTCCAGATCCAAAGTTTGTCTTAGGCATCAGAAGCATTTCAGGATCTGCAGACCAGGCACCATAAGGCTTCTTTTTTGACCTGTAGGCTGGCTTTCTATGCAAGCATAGGTACACACATTTCCTACACTGAGCAGCTTTCACTTGGTAACCAAGAGTGCAACAAAGCAGGGGAATGAGGAAGAAATGCTCTGTGTGTGTTTTTTGGGGATGGCAGATGAAAGTATATCACAATACTGTATACTCAACATTGCATATACCAAACGTACCGGGTGGTTTTCACCTGATGAATACACACTCATTGGTGATGTTCTTTTCTGGAGTGGAACTAAGGGAGGCCTGTCTCGTGCATAGGGCTGCTTGTGGACTTTCCTTTGAAGAATTAAGGAGAGGAGAATAGCCAAGAGGATCAAACCTAGAACTACCATCAGCACTGCAAACCACAGCTCGTTGTAGAACTTCGCACGTTTGGACTCGGCTTTGTCCTTCTCTCCAGGTGTTGTCAAGATCAGGCCTGTAAAAATAAAGAGGGATTAGGGGGGAAAGAGAATGTTATTTCAGAAAGCATTTAACAATATGCTATCCCTTTCCTTGCTAATAAATTAGGCAGAAGTTTAAGTGATTTTGTCGTCACGTGCTTTCTTGCACTTATATTCAAGGTGGCATAATGGTTCAATATGCTAGCGGCCTATAATAAAAAGCTGACTACCCTCAAGAGACCCTACTTAAAGTTCTGGTATTGCTGCTTAGGCTGGAAATCACCACTGCATCAGCAACTCTGGAGAAAGGAGGTGGTGAGGGTGAATTGTGAGGGGAAAAAAGGGCTCTCCAAGTAACCTTGAAGAGTGGAAACAGATTCGGTGATTTCAGAGTGGTACAGACAAGAGGACATTCTCTCCAGCACTGTGTAGTGGAAGGCCTCTCAAAAAGAGAGAGGGAGGAGGAGTTAACTGAAATGAGTAATGAATTAATACAAACAACCTGAAACACTTTATTCCTCCTTCCCCCACCTGTTAGAGAAAAAATAGCCCCTTTGTTGGCTTTGCTCACATACAAGCATAAGAAATCTCAGTGACAGGATTTCCTGGTTGTCTGTAATCCCACATGTGTATCCAGACTCTTTGCTAAGAGATTTCCATCACCGTCGCTTGCAAAGCCTCCTCCGCAGGTTGCCTGTGGTGCTAATTGAGTTTGTGGTAGACTCTGGGTACAAGCAGCAATAAAAACCAAAGGAATATGATGGATGTAGAGCAATGGGCAACATTTTATAATGCCTTTACAGCAGCCTTGCTGAAATTCTGTAGGAGGATGGAGTGAGAACTTGAAAGGTATATGAGGGAAATGCAGTGTAAAGAATAATTGCAAAGACAAGACCCATCTATTTGAAGAAGCTGAAGATGATGAAACTCAAAAGATAAATTAATTAAAACCAGTATGTCAGTTAGTTAGAAATGGTTAGAGCTTAGCTTTGCTTCCCAGAAAACTAAGGAGTTAAAAAACCTGAAACTTTTTACCATTAGGTGTCAACTACTCAATGGACAACAAATGACTGACATGTCACCACACCATATTCCCTTGTTTCCACGAAACAGGCAAAGGCCTCATGGGCAGACGGTAAAGAGCAAGTGTTATAAACTGAGTCCTGACAATATAACTGGTTAGGAGAACACATCTCAGATGAAATTCCAGAGCCTGGAGGTTGGTCATATGAAAGAAGCAGGCAAGATGCTTCTTGATGGGGCAGGTGGGATGCAGGGAAGAGAGAGAATATGTATTTTCCTTGTCAAACTGAGGAAGAAAGTTGGAGGACAAGATTAGAATGCAAGACAAACTTAATTGGGAATTAAAACCTGTAAGAAAGCAGATTCTATTCAGCACTTCATTTTGAAGATATATATTGATGTAAAAATAGCAGGAAAATATTACATATGTGGAGTGAGGATCTGAAGCTGTTCATGATGTAAAGGAACAGAAATACATCCATGGCAAAAAAAGCACATTACCTACATCACTCATACTGTAAGGCACTAAGGAATCCCCTGATCCTGTGATGAGGTGCCATCCTGCCTGGCATGCCCTACATACTGACTTTGTACCACAAAGACATACAATGAATAGGTGGGGGGTGATTTCTTCACATATTTACCAGCTCCATCTCCTGCACTGTACTTGATGACTGGTGTCATGGCGCTCCCTTCATCAGTGATGCAGGTCACTTGGAACAACAAGGCTGAGCAAAAAAAGGTCAGAAAATGAGGATCAGGCCTGATCAGGGTCTCATCATCCCTTGTATGTGTGTATTGAACTTCTAAACTATGAACCATGGCAAACCATAGGGAGTAACCACTATGACGTTGTTCCTCTTCCACCATCCAAACCTCCCTCTTCCAATGACATGCAACTGGTAACTTTTAATTCATTCATTGTTTTGCCCTAAATCCCTCATACTCCATTCATGGCTGATTGATAGAACATTTTATGTTAAGAATCTTTGAGTAAAAAATAAGTATTAGCATCATTGCAGCAATTGGGAAGGTAAAAAATACATTTCAAAATCCTTTGACATACAAAAACCCAATGCTTTAAGACAGAAAACATTTCCTATTTGTTTTTCCTCTGTTGACAGTTTCCTTGTATCTTAAAGAAAGACTGCAAATGCCCAGAAACAAACTGCATTTCAAAACATGTCTGATTCCAAAAGCTACTGACTTAATTTTATTCAAATGGAAATTCAGGCTTCAGTCTTTTCTGAAGCTGAAGATTTCTATGCATTTTCCAGAGTGCGGTCCTGAAGGGTGGAATTCCAACACATCTCCAGGATTTGGACAAGCTTGACCCTCGCAATGAGCCAGAGCAGTGTCACACAGTTACAGAATCACAGAATCATTAGGGTTGGAAGGGACCTCTGGAGATCATCCAATCCAACACCCTGTCAAGAGGGCAGGTCACACAGAAACATGTCCATGGTGGGTTTGGGACGCCTCCAGAGAGGCAGACTCCACAAACCCCCTGGGCAGCCTGTCCTAGGGCTCCACCACTCTCAATGTAAAGCTCTTCCTCATGCTGAGGTGCAACTTCTTCCTTTTAGTTTATGGCCATTGCTCCTCATCCTGTTGCTGGGCATCACTGAAAAGAGTCTGGCACCATCCTCCTGGCACCTGCCTTTGAGATACTGATCTGCATTGATGAGATCCCTTCTCAGTCTGTTGTTCTCTAGACTAAACAGGCCCAGCTCCCACAATCTCTCCTAAGAGAGATGCTCCAGACCCCTGAGCATCTCTGTGACCTTTGCTGGACTCTCTGCAGCAGCTCCTTGTCTCTCTTGTACTGAGGAACCCAGCACTGGACATAGTGCTCCCGATGTGGTCTCACCAGGGTCAAGTAGAGGGGGAGGTACAATATTTAAGAGGAAGCTTAGCTCCAAGGCTTTTTGTTTCAAGCATCTGCTTAGATGCACTTCAGAGTGTGTGTAGAACACTCCTGTGCTCTTAAGCTTGGGATGGCTTATGGAAGGTTTTTCTTTAAGTTAAGTTCAGCATACAATACTATTAATTGAGCTCAATGGCCTTTCACAGGGAGGAAGCTGCGGGAAATTGAACCTGACTTTTGTCAGACGTCCTTGGTAAATACAGCTCCGTGTCAAAGCCACTGTAGATGCGCTGCCCGCTCTCAACCAAAGCGTACTCCTTCAGGCGGCCATTCAATACGAAAGTGCGGCTCCAGTCTATGTGGATGGTGGATAAATTGCTGACAATAGAGAATGGAGCCATGTACCGAGGTGCTGCAAAGGAAGGAAAAAAGTTCATTTCTAGCCAACAGGCACGACTGAGTTAGCACAGAGGAGATGCTGCATGATACAAGCTCTCTGTCGCTCCCTCTCTCTCAAGTACACATGTATGAGTAGAAAAGATACAAGGAGAAAAGAGAAAGCTGCTGTAGCATGCCAGACTCTCCACTGAGAAAGCAGAAGTATATTCTTAAATTAAAGACTTAGAACTTCCTTTTCATTTGTGCATGTGGTACAGACACCAAAACTGAATACATTAAATTCTAGCTAAAGGTGTGGGATAGGGAGACACAGGAGGTTTTGTGAGTTCAGCTGCAGTATGCAGGGCTGTGGGAACTGAACTGTTAAGGAAAGGATGCTGGAGAAGACTCTTCATCAGGGACTGTAGTGATAGGACAAGGGGTGATGGGTTCAAACTGAAATAGGTGAAGTTCAGGTTAGATACAAGGAAGTTCTTTACTATGAGAGAGGTAAGGTGATGGATCAGGCTGCCCAAAGAAGTGGTAGATGCTCCATCCCTGGCAGTGTTCAAGGCCACGCTGAATGGTGCTTGGAGCATCCTGGTCTAGTGGAAGGTGTCCCTTCCCATGGCAGGGGGTTGGAACTGCATGAGCTTTAAGGTCCCTTCCAACCCAAACCATTCTGTGACTCTTTTTGTAAGCTCCAAAAAATTACCCATGGTAGTCTTTAACACATGTACATACATGAAACCATGGGGTTCCAGAAAAACAAGAGCAGATGGCAGGCAGAGAGTATAGAAACCCAGAACTCACTACAGGGAGGAAGAGTTCATCAGAGTTGGACTCAACAGCTTGTTGACAAAAGGCTTCATTTACATTTGCGGTGGTCCTTTCTTGTGGCTTTGTGCCCAGTATGTGCTGGATTGCTCATAAGAAAGCTGCACTTTGCTGCTAACTGCCCACTGTCACTAAAGAAAGCCTTCCAGGCATGAGGAAGTAGACATTCAGAGTGACTCAGGAGGCCTGGTGTGAAGAGGTCAGCAAGGCAAGAAAAGCAAAATTGAAAGGAGGGCTGTGGACCCAGTGGGTAGGGGTTTAAAAATGGCTTTCAAACCCTTTATGTGTCAGCAGTTCCTTATGAATTTGCTCCATTTAAAAGTTCATTGACATGCAGTTTAATAAAACACAGTTTTAGAGATAAGGACTTTTTTTTCTTTCTGTGGTGATATTAAAGAAAATCTGGGGCTGCCTCAACTGAAATTTTCAGCTATCAATGTAGCAGATATTACTACAAATTCAGTTCTAATGGCAAAATCTATTCTGCCTCTAGGCACAGGTCCTGCATGTTTAATTTCCATGCAAACCACCACATGGTCTTAAAGTACTGCCTGTTGTGGTCATATAGATGATAGCAATGAATTCTTAGTTCAGTGTCAACAAGGATCCAATAATTCAGATGACATCCAAGGAGCCCTGGCAGAAGCGTAGCATGAATTAGGACAGGAAGATTGTTCCTAAGAAGAATCACCAAGTCTTTTTCAAGATCTCCCCTTTTCCCAGGGATTATTTATGGTAGTGTATCTACCACCATGTTATCACCCTTCTGGTAATACTTGAACATTTTGTTTTTGTTCTGCAGCTTTTCTGCCCATTTTCAGTAAAAGAAAAGGATTCCAGTCTCCCGAGATAGAGGATGTGACATCAGATGATGAATAAAGAAGTGTTTTTGAAGAAATGAGCAATCAAGCTCAGAGCAGAATTTCAACGAATATGCAGCAGAGGCACAGTGACCAGGGACACAGAAGAACAGGTTTCTGGGACATCATCTTTCAGAGGAGCGGAGGAGTTAGGGTCAGGAGTCAGGCTGTATTTTGGTGCTATGCAGCCCCATGCATCAGAAGCGGGCACTTCTCAGTGAACCATTTTTCATACTCACGCTCCTTTTCTGTAGTGAAACCAATCCATTCTGAGGCACTGCTGCCAACAGAGTTGTAAGACACGACTCGCAGGTTGTAAGTTGTGTAAGGCTCCAGGTTGGACACGTTGGCACTCTGTCCTTTCCCTGTATACTTCACCTCAGTTGGGCCAGGACTGCAAGCCTTCACTGCTGGCTGTAGGTTCAAGGGACAAGCCATATACACATGGAGCTCATAGCTGTGAAGAAAGTTGAGATTTTGATTAACGAAGAGCCTAAATAAATGACAACCAATCATACATTTCATCCATTAGGATGATGCCAACTATTCTATGATTCTATGATTCTGTGTCTGGCTACTGGAGAAGAGATCCTAGTTTTTCTCTTGGAGATTTTGGCCCCAGCTGTAAGATATCTCTGAGCAATCATGGTTGTAAGCAAGTCATATGCATACTGAAAACCTGATGGCAGTTGCCTTGCTGCTCACTTCAGCAAATCAGTGCCTAAGTCACTACAGGATGCAGATGCCTCTTTGCTGCCAGTTTTTCTCACAACATTTTGGCTCTGCAACTGCAGACTATTACCTCCGCTCACAACAGCTCATCCTCTTCACCTTCATCCTCACCCAATATCCTGCTCAGGACAATAGCAAACACCTCCTAGACAGTATTCAGGCCACAGGTAATACCACCGCCAACACGGAGAAGAAGCAGCATGCTACATGGCAATTCCAGCTCAGATTGTTTTGCCACCACCTCTAGCTGATGTGCTAAGCTCGGCTGGGTGGGTTTGTCTCCTACCTGGTGACAATGCCATTGGGTGACTGAGGTGCGCTCCACTGGAAAGAGGCATTCCTGGAGGACACGGTGCGGATCTGTGGTGGAGGCTGTTCTGAGGGTGGAGCCGGCTGTGTCGTGATTTGGGCCATGGGCCCTTTGCTGCAACAATTGAAACACGTGCAGGCTTCCACACCAATGGAGTAGGTGGTAAAAGGCTTTAACCCATGTATTGTTTGCTGGGTGGCAGTCCCTTCTGACAGCTGTAAAATGAAGAGGGGACTTGTCACTCTTCAAGCACCACAAGTACTAAATAAAGAGTTATGGAGGTGAATTAACTCCAGAAGAAGATGGGCATGAGGTTCTGCATGTCCTTTAAGTCTGACATTAATGCAGCTGTTGTGTACTGGGAACTCTGCATTCATTTTTCTCCCGTTATGAAGTTAAAGGGCACTGTTCTAAGGGAAAGACCATGCCATCAGCGGCCCCACAGATTTCTTGAGTTGAGCTGTGATGACTGTATGTCAGCTTTCAAATGTCATTCATAGGAACAGAGAAACAGAAACTTTAAGGAGAAAATTTGGGATATGTGGTATTGAAGCAAAAAAGAACTTAATGTATAAAACAGCTCCGTGATAAATGTGCTAGCAAATACTCGTCCATATCTCACGAGCTTCCTCAGCATCAGTACAGGATTGGGCAGAGTGACATGAATGTGCCCAGTGGGTCAGTTTACTCACAGACAAGAGAATGTGCTTTCTGATAGGTACATCTAAGTTGAGGGCCAAAATAATGCTACTGTGCATTCAAATGTCCATGGTGCTGGGCAAGCCTGTTTGTTAGGAAACTCTCCTACACCCAACAAGGGAGACCTGGCACTTCTGGCAAAGGAAATGGTGCCCTCACTCTGAAACTGCTCACAAGAGCTGCCACTTCACATCATTGCTGGGATCATTTGCAAGTATAGTTCCTTAAGCCAAAGAAATAAAAGGACGTAGAAAACACCAATGAGGGGCAACATCTGCTCCCATTTGGCAGCATGGGATTTAGCAGAGTGCAGCAAAAAATAGGAAGGAAAGAGTCAAGCAAGCAAAGGGAAGCACTCTGGCACAAAGCCAGAGCCAAGCCAGCAGCATGGCAGCTTGGAGGGGATGGAAATGGAGGCACCAACCAGGTGAACTGGCTGAATCAGACACAGCCAATTGCATTGGGTGGAATGAATGCATAACGTTCAATTGGTAGGCAGCTTAAGCTCACAGACAGCACTGATCACATGGTAAGGAGTCCCTAGCACTTCCAAGCTGAGCTGGGTGGGATAAGGGAAACAATTCTATACAAATGTTTGCCTACTTTTACAAAACAGTGTTATGTAAAAAAAGTATTCAAGTAAGTATTTTGAACTGATTTGGTGGTAACTGTTCCGGGCACCTTCCACAGTCCTAACCTTTCCCCACATCTCCCTATTTTATAATTCTAATGAAGCCCTGCAGGTTTCCTAAGCGAAGACTGTCATTTCTGGACACCTAATAGTGTCTAGGCTGAGACACCAAACATAGAAAAAGTTGCTTGGCTACTTGCACTATTCTTCAGTGCTTTACTATGAAATACTTCTCAACAAGAGCAATTTTAAGGGAAGCTCATGTACAGCACTTTCTTTTCAACTTCAAATCCAAAGCACACAATCATTTTCTAATCCTGCAGTTACCACCTGCACCATTTAGACTGGTGGGACCTGTCTTGGAAGTATTTCCTTTGGACAGTACCCCTGAAAAATAATTCTGATTTCCATCACACTGTCACAGCACATTACCATGTCAGAAGCATTTAATGGTGAGGTTAGTTCCTTGAGAAGCAAGTTTAGATTAATGAAAGCACTGGTGGTACTTTAGCCAGACAAGAGCATTGCAGAGCATTAATGAGAGGAAGACAGACTGTAATCAACAGCAGCAGCATTTGAGGACAAAATTGTCAAAGCTAGAAAATAGAAGCTCGGATGGAAGAAGAGAAGCGGTGTTAACAATACTCACCACCACATCAGTCCCTCTGGTATTATTAGAAAACAGCCTATAGATACTGACAACCCCATTTGGCTTGAGAGGGGGCCTGATGTTCACCACAGCCACTGTGGATGCCACTGTGTCAAAGACTGGAGCTCCCAGACCCTCTGGAGGTGCAGGGCCCGTGCGGCAGCGGGACCAGCCGCTGGGTGTCCGTCCTGCTGAGTTCACTGCCCAGACCTTTGGGACACACAACCAGAGACACTGTTAAGCACTTAAGCCTACAAAACATCCATGGTTAGCCAAGGATGCTGCCAATGATGAAAAAGACACAGCGCAATGACTCCTATGCAGAACGTCCCTTGACTGCCACCCAGCACCAGTGTTGACCCAGTGACTCTCTAACAGAAGAGCAGAACATTTGCCACTGCTACGTTTAGGGAAAAGAAGCAGATTTCATGTCTCAGACAGTGTGTGCTCATGTGTCTTCATACCTGATCTCCATGTTGCCACCATGCGTACAGGACTCCTTGAGAAGCTGTGATCGACAGCACAAGTGTTTTCAAAGAAGGACATCTGAACAAAAATACTGATATCCAGTCCTGCCTATTTCTCCCTTCTATACACTTTCTTCATGTATGCAAGCAACCCTAGTGAATTCAGCCTGACATTGTGTGACACTTAAGTTATCTCCACCTTGACTGAGTCACACAAGCCAAACTCCGGTTATTCTTTAAAACTGGAAAGTTTTACAGGAACATCCTTCTCTTACAATCATTAAAGTATCAGTCACCTGGCAACATTTTCAGTAACCTGCAATATAAATAAAGCCCACTGAAATGTATACTTAAATCAGCACCTCTGATTTACTTTTACAACATTTGCTTATTGCATGAGCACAAAGGCAACAGCTTCAGTTCCAAGAGTTCAAAATCGAGCAGCTTGAATTAGGCCTGATTAAACCCTATATGTCTGTATGAACTATGCCTACTGATTTTGTCAGCTACCCAAAACCAGAGTGATCTGCAGACTACATAAAACTCAGCACTTATTAAACACACTCTCCAACAAATCTGCATGAAAATTAAATTTTGCTTTCATCAAGGAGTGAGTAAACATATGGAAGGATGTATAATCTTATTTATCAAAAAGCATTTGTATAATTAAACACGAATATCATAAAAGGTTGCCTTAGGTCGCTATTTGCATGAGTAAGTAATTTGTAGGATGTCAGGTACAATGGACAGAATAGATGGATGCATGAGTATATAGGGTTAAATTAGGCTCAATATTAGCCAACCACATAGTGATCAATCAGAATGATAGATCTAAATGGCAATACAAGAGGACTGTCTGAGTGACTTTTAGTATAAGTATTCCTTAGTAAGCTTTCATGTTGAGCAGATCTAACTACAGTAAAACACATTCTTATGTGATTTACTCTGGGCAGAGGTCTTGGGACTATGCCTTAACAAAAAACCAGGAGGTTTAGAAATAAAAGAACTTCAAAACTGTCCATGGAGTCCTTCCAACTTGCAGTGTAAAGTTCCAAGACCACAGGAAGCTTCACAGGGAGCCTGGGGAAGCAAAAAGGCCAAAAAGCACCACAGTGCCTTTTAATACTGTGGTTCTGCCAATTACAAACCCAAAGTTCCTGCCTGATTCCAGCAGCACCATCCAGTGAAACACTATTTAAATACAGATGATGCCCTGCGAGGGCAAAAGATTTTAATTTTCAGTGAAATCAGTAATATATCTACCTTGTGAACTTTTCATAAAGACAAACTCTGTTCATTTTACTGCAGCAGGTCAAACCTTCTATCTCAGTTCAGTTGCAGCTGCTACAAAGATATACCCACAGCCATTCATTTCAAGGGGCATATTTCTTTGTGGAAAGAATAAGCTACATATGGAAAGAGCAGCTCTGGCACTGACTCAGCACTGACCTGAGCTCCAATGCTCCAGTTAGTTATATCTGGACCTTAATGAGCATGGAGCGTAACAGTGTTGGACCTGACCTGCAAGCAAGATGTCCACAGCAAAACTGAACGCAATGGCTTACAACAAAGGCTTCTGGTGTAGCACGGGAATTCGGCCTCAGAATGGGCCCCCCTAAGAAATTTGGAGGGGAGAGAGATGCAACTCACTCAGGAAGCAGATGCCTCACTGGGGGTTGGATGGAGATATCCAACCGTTCCCCCATGAATTCCTCTCCTATCACCAGTGCTTATACTTTATCTTACAGAAAATAAGCCTTATTTCAGCAAACAAGGGCTCTGTCTTTCAAAACACTGTATTTGAACACAGGAAAAGGGGATGCTTATCCTCCTCCATAAGTGATTAAATGACTCCTCCAGGAGGCAGGTAATGTAGGTTCAATCACACGTTCCAGTGGAGGTAGTCAAGCCTGCCACCCTCCAGAGTGGGAATGCCCAAGTGGGCATGGAATGACTCATTCTTGTACTTGGGGTGCTCCCGGTGCTCCCTTTGGGGCTGTTCCACATGAACACAAGGAAATCAAGGTTGACTGGGAAGAGTACAAGAAGCGGGAGCAGACGTGGTTTCCCAGCCCTGCCCTTCCTTAGGGATGTAGGGGTGAGCTGAGGCTGTGGCCCTTCCCCAGGCACCACCTGCCTATCTCTCCTGAAAAAAGACCAAGGTCATGGCTGCATGTGTGTGGGCTTGACAGAAAGGCAAATTCTGAGCATCTAAACTCTGTATTTACGTTGGCCTAAGCTGGATTACGTCAACTCCTTCTGCTTCTGCTCAACCATCTGTAAAAGAATGTATGGGTATAAAAATACTTCCCTTTGAGAACTGCCATCTAAGTAAATCCTGGTCAGTGTTTGGAGACAGAGCAGTAAATGGCCCAGAACTGACTGCAAATGGAAATACTGATGTTTAGCCCTTTCTTTGCATGAAGAAATAGGAGAGCATAGCAACAGAAGCCACAGTGAGGAGTAACTGTTAAAATCAGAGGTTTAGTTATGGTCCCTCAAAAAATCACCACAAAATGGTCACAGATGAATGCTATTGCCTGGTTAACTGAAATGTCACATTTGGGCTTTTGTAAAAAGCTTTTTGGGCTCACAGAAATGCCTTCTAAATTGTGGTACAATCATCACCAAAACCAATATCTAACTGCAGTCATATGGAAATGTAAACAGCTTCATAGGCAGCTTGTACCTGCTGCTTGTAAGGTAAGAAGAAAAGAGCACACACAAGAAGCAATCACACATCTCAGGGATGGATTGAATGGCAAAACGCAGGCCAAAGAAAGCCAACAAAAGTTTCTTATAACTTGACTTTCTGAATATACTGCCTCCAAAAGCATTAAGTCTGACATCATGGTGCATGGCTTAAGCACCCTGCCTAAAGATGTGCTGCTGTTAATGGCTGCACTGTCCCAAGCAAGCCAGAAGAGGGTCCTGAAATCAGCTATATCAGTTATTATTTAAATGCTTTATTGATCTGCTGGGGTCAAGCCCAGGATGCACTCTGAAGTGGAGCCAGAGAAGATGGGAGGGTAACTTCTCCATATATTCAGAGGACTGAAGAATCCAAGTTACAGGCAACTAGGCCTGGAGGTTTTTCCATCACAAATGAGCCTTCACAGATCTCTGCTCCTGGAACAAACCAGGAATCTGCTCCTGGAAAATCAGCCATCGCTCAAAATGAGCACAGGATAACCTCAAGGTTCACTGGTGCAGGAAGAGGGGGAAAAACTTATGAGGAGTAAGAAAGGGAGTGCTGAGAAGATGGCCACAGCCTCATCACAGGAAGCCCAGCCTGGTCCAGCTTAGTAAAGCTGACCAAAAACTCCTCCCACAAGGGGAAACAAAACCACAACAGCCCGCAGGCATGGATTAAAACATATTATGGTATTGTACACGCTGACAGTGGAAGAAGCCTATTACATGACTTACTCCATCCCTGAGCCACACAGGTTCATACGCTTAACGCTCTTGAAACCCAGATTCTCACTGACGAAGTTATGTTTTAACTAAAAAAGACATTTTCTTTTATCAAATTGAGATAGTATGTGAAGGTATTTATTTCATGCAAGAGGTACTAATGGGAACTGAGGGAAACAGCTAAGTATAGGATTCCACAGCTCCTTCAACACTGCAGCAGAGGAAAGCCACCAGGAGAAGAAAAATGATGGTGGGCACTATGGCCTTGCCATGATGAAAAAGGGCTGATGAAGAAGCTGCCAAAATAAAGGCAAGGCAGAAGGGTGGACTGTCTTATTCATCAATCGATACCTACCTTTGGCTTTGAGCACTGCTAAGAGCTGTAGGGCAGTTAAGTACTGCCATAGGTTTTGGGGAACCTCAAGGTCAGAGCAAAGCCTTTCACGTAAGTCCTTACTCCTGTGTGTAGGAGTCATGTATTGACTTTGGTCTCTGACCTTAGGGCACCCATGGGCTGCACACACCTATGTCAGTGCTGGTCTTTGCTAGAAGGATGCTTGGCACACTACTTGGCACATGTCAGGAGAGACAAACAGTAGCAGAGGAAACTGTACCACTCTCTTCTTTTAGTTATTTCATGGAGGATGCAAAGACCTAGCATTACTTTGAGACTTTGCTTTGGATTTCTTGACTCAGATTTGTTCAGTTTCTAACCCTACATGCAGTTTTAACAGTTTAATTCTTTTCCAGGATAGCAAGACATTTTAGGGGTATATAAGATATGACATGGGTAAGTTAAGAAATGCAGAACCCAACTCTCAGATGTGATCAACCAGCAGTCTGCAAGAAAATTGAAGAGACCATAACCTTGGCTGGCTAAAATTAGAAGAAACCAGAGCAGTTCCCTCTTGCCATCAGTTGAAGCACCCTTCACAAGTTTTCCTTCTCATCAGAAATGACTGGCCTGCAGCACAAGTAATTTGGAGTTATTTATGCAACATCAGCACAGCTCAGAGCACAAAGCTTGTCCACTGAAACCTAGCATTCAGTATTAGGATAATGTATTCACATCAGTGTCAGGCAGGTATTAGCAAAGTAGAAAGTTTCAGAACTGGTTGCAGTCTATGGGGGACAGAGCAAAAAGGCAAAGGGAAGAAAGTATCATGTCTACTCATGGCCACAGGTACAAAAAGGTAGTAAACAAATGTGTGCATGTGTGCTTTCTGATTGCCTGTCCTCAGATTCATACTTTTCCCTCCTCAACATTATTAGCATCCTTAGGGAGGACATAAACCTATAAGAGGATAGATTTTAGGTCCAGGCTTGTTGCACTGAGATAATTTGAGCCTCTTAACATTGCTATTCATCTCCACTGATCAAATGCTCATAATAAAACTACTAAACCCATTCTGGGAAAGTGAAATACAATAGGCAAACACTTTGGGGCTTAAGCAAAATGTGCAAATTCTAAAGGAAGCTCATTTCATATAACATAGTATAACATCAGTAATTAATAAAAGATGTAAACAGGTTTAACTCTAAATGTACAAAATTAAATAATTTGTTCCTATGGGTATATGAGATAGTTACCAAGTTCCCATGAGAGAGATAAGCAGATATTAAAAGGTATTTCCAATACCTATAATGGCTAAGGGCAGCAGCTAATTCAATAGATTCGATCAGAATCACCACTTCTTTCTCTTCTTCTGATTTATTACTCTGGCTGTAGCTAGTCATCACTCATTTCAGTTTTCTTTTCAGCAGTCAGAAATTATGCCTCATAAATAAAAAGATACAATCAGGGAAATCATATCAAGTCATCCACAGCCCTGGAGAGTATTTTCCCCTGGTATACACACTAATGTCTTTTTAAAGGATAGCTTGCCATGGTTTTGAATATGTCAGAAACACAATGTATCAAGAAGGGCCTTGTAAGAGTGGTGCTGCAGCAGTCTCACAAGTAATTTTGGAAGCCAACAAATCCATTCATATTGAGTTAAATGAACAAAAAAATCAAGTTTTCTTCTTTGATATTTGTTTAATGTTGGTTGTTTGCAACATTTATGCACCTGAATTTAGGATGGTATTCACAACAGAAGTATAGTGCCTGAAGTGGGGCTTAATGAACAAAATCACAGGGTTTCAAAGGCCCTTCTCCCTACTGTGTATCCTCTACTAGGAGAAACGAAGAATCTCCTTCTGCAAAAGGGTATTTAGAGTGGGTATTGTCATTATATCAGAGAAACAATGTGGTTCTGTCTGCTTTACTTTTCAGAATCTGAGGTCAAGCTCAGTAGCGTAATGCAGGTGTAGTATGGGAATCTCCCTTTACTTGGAAGCAGGGAGCTTACAAATCTTGCAGGAGAAAACATTCTTCCAAAAAAGATGAAGAGGGGATAACAAGCAGGGAGTGCAAAAAAAGAACTACATTTTATTTTATGTCACTACTTTGTAGTGCATTTTTCTGTCAGGGCCACAAGAAGAAACGGTGAATTGAAATGATGAAAAGGAGCCAGATATGAGGGATCTTACAAACGGGTGACTAGCTATAACTGGTCAGTCAGAAAACCAGTTTCTCTCTGTTTGAAGTTGCAGAAGTCACTGGGCTGTTTGTCAGTACCTAAGAAGCACAAACTGGAGCTCACCAGTGATTTCACAGACAGGCTGATAAACCAAGTGTCATTCTTGTCATCTCTAAAAAGTGACCAAGAGTGCTGGCATATTCTGCGCTCCATGTAGTTGATCCTTCCTTAATTTTCATGACTTTGCACCTATTTTCTCTCTCCAAAGTCAGAATATGACTAATTTTCTCCTTGAGAGTCCAATATAGAAGACTTAAAACATATTTTTCCTGGTATATTTTGGGATATTTCCTAGACCCTTCACTTGGCTGCAGTAACTGGTGTGTGAGAAGCATGCTTTACAAGTAAGAGGGATGCTGTGCCTCCCACAGCGGCTGTCTTGATGCACCAGATAGTCCTCCCAGAGAATAAACCTTTGCAGGAAGCCATAAAACTTTCTGAAAAGGGACAATCCTACTTTTTTTCTTTCTTTTACATATTCTGTGCCTGCCAAATGGAAATAAGGATGTGTCCTAGACCAGGAAGACATTAAGCCATTAACCTAAAGAAGCTACCTAAAGTACACCATTAAGCACAATTGTGGGGGAGTGACACTGCACTTGGCTGGAAATCACACTGTACTCTGAGTCCTCTGCTTTGCCGAACAGCACTAACTGCCACAAGCTGCTGTTCAAAGGTGCCTTTCCTTAGCTGAAAAAATAGGTCTGTCTCTATAGGTTGCTATACCATCCTCAATAATTCCTGAGGAGGGCCTACACTGTTTCAAATATATTCCAGAAATCAGAAGATTACACTCACAAACACATGAATTATAAAGTCAGGGGTTTTTTTTTCAGGAAATCATGCAATTGCATCTGTTCAATACAGCTGAGGATCTCAGGCAGCATTCCAGCAAATACCCAAAAGGCCAGATGCTCTAGAAAATGCAAATATCTAAATCTATGAAAAGACAAAGATCTAAGTAATTATCTCTGAGTATGGGACAGTAAGCACCTTAAAAACCCACTGAAACCTAGCAGCTGCTAATATACTTAAGAGTCCGGCCCTTAAAGAATAAAAGTGCTTCCTTGAAGAATGCTGACCTCAGTATTTAGGGGGCATAGTTCCTTTGACCAGCATGAGCTTCCAAAGTCACTTCATTATTTCCAAAAGTGCAACTTTTGCATCTCATCTTACAAGCCCCAAATATTCAGCTGAAGTTTCCAGAAAAAAAAAAAAACAAACCCTCACAACACCTAAACTCCAAAATCCTGTCTTCAGATCCGCAGATCAGGGTTCATTGAACTAAATCTCAGTATCTCCAAAAACGCTGGAGAGAGTCCCATCACAGCACTGGGATTTCATCTGCATTCTGCTGGAGGAAATTCAGTTGCATTTAAAGTTTTATGTCCTGCAAACAAGCCTCAGACACAGAGACAGCAGAATCAATATCCAGTTTAAGTGAAATATAAATCTGGCTTTCATCAGCATAATAGCAAAAGCCAAGCCCTATACTTACAAATAACTTGTCTCACAGGCAATATAAATTGTCAACAATGGAGTGGTTCACAATAGATCCCGGAGGGCTGCTGCAAGTGACATAAGAAGAAGACAAGCACATGCCTGCAAAAACCTCTCATGGTGAAATAAATAGCCACCAGGAAAAAACAAACCAAACCAAAAAAAACCCCAAATTATTTAGGGTGCCCATCACCAACTCAGCCCAGATATGGAATAGAACCAAGATTAAAAGTGGTCTTGAATACAGCGTGATAAACCACAGGAATCTAGTCAAAATCTAGTTACAAACTTTTGCTCCAGAAAGTCTCTGTGGTATTAGCTCCCAAAAACCACAGCTTCTGACTGAGATAACTGGAAGTTGGTTAGAATATCACCCAGCCAATATACAATCTCACAGCCGACAACTTCAAACTTGGGATGCTTTTCTTTATTTAAGAAAGATTCTTAACTAATAAGAAGACCTTAGGTCTGCTGAAATGCTTGCTATCTCCTCAATCCTATCTGCGCTTGTATTCACATTCTTCATAGATCATGTCTAAAGTAGCAAGATCTGGTCTAACGATAGTTGGGGTGTAAGGAAACTACAGTAAATGGAGACCAGACTTCACACCGGTGTGGCCAACAGATGGGCCCTACAGAGGCATTATAGAAAGCTGGGAGAAACAACTTGAAATCTTAATATTTGTACATAGTACTGTATGATATAAAAATGGTGATAAAACACGTAACTTTGACATAAGAAGCAATTGCAGGCAAAAGAATGGCAGAACTGATCTCCTTGGTTTATATTAGCCTCATAAGAAAAACAATAGTAAAAATACCAGTGTGCATGAGAAGTAATACCAACCACCAACAGCAAACTCACTTTTGAACCACTCACAAAAACTGCTTGTCATCCTAACATCTGATTGAAAGAGAAAACAACTCCAGTCCCTCTTGATGTAAACTTCTTTAGATAATAAATTAAAAATGAATTCATATTAGACTGGGGGAGGATGGAAAAAGAAAGACAAACTAATGAAATGAAGCTGCCTTTGAAGAACCAGAATTTCATACTACTCACATAAAGCTCTGGAAAGTACACAAACATTTAACATACAAGAAATGCAGGCACTTACGATAAGCTAAAGGAAAATGAATGCTAAATGAATGTATTGCTTGCACAAAATTATTTTCAGCTTCTCAACTGTTTAAAAGACATTAAAAACAATCATTCAGGTTTCACAATACTATTAACATTAGAAATGAGATGCATGTGTTCATTGTAAGTGTAAAGTAAGGTTCTCAAAGTGTACTGAAATCATAATCAGGGCTGCTAAATGGCTTCAGTTCCCACCTGATATTCATATTCCGTGTAAGGCAGCAACTTGTCATCTTTGAAGGAGTTTGAAGAACCATTGTAAACAAGTGCGAGGTCTAAATTTATGTGGGCTTGAGTTGTTCGCCTTCTGTACAGTTCATAGTATAAAATCTTCCCATTTGGCTGCTGTGGGCCAGTCCACAGTATCGAAGATGTCATCTGGAAGCCCCCAGCTGTGGTCTGTACTTCTATGAGAGGGGCAGGCTGCAGTGCTGGGGGTGCCTCCAGCGTCTGAACCGATGCCCACTCACTGGAGGCACAACCCAGCTCTGTGCAAGCTTGGAGCTGTACTTCATACCTTTGGGAACATAAATCAGGAACGATGTGATTAAAACACTGCAAATACAAATGTAGGATGTGTGTGAGATCTAAAAGATTTCTTAATTTCTCTTGATCTTTGGCATTTTAATAAGAAAATAAATTGTATGAATGAACAGATTACAGGCTGTGCCTTGGTTAGCAAAAAACAAGAACACTTTTCTTGATTTCATGTGAAATCAAGTAGGATGAAAAACATTGTTTTTCATTTGCTTGCTTATTTTTCTCAGAGCAGAGTTATCATTTGCAGGAGCTGTGATCAAAATGATTTTGATTTTTATATTAATCAAAATGATGATTCATTGGAAGAGATTATTTTGGTATCATTCAAGAGCTATAGATCTTTATTATACTTCGTTCTTTGGATTTAGATTAGTTATATGTAAATAGTACACAGACTTATCAACCATGTAACACACAAATTATGCCTACACAAATATATAAGGAAAAGTCAGGTAAATAGTCAAGAATGAGTGTGGAAGATGATAGAAAGATATACTTCAGTATACACTGTGTTCCTTCTGTAGCAGAGTCCAGTACCTTCTTTTAAGGTTTAGCTTTCACTTAAGCACAAGCTGCTTGTTTTCAGCTCAAGGGAGCAAGAGTCACGGTGTCACTCCATTAATCTTAGCTCAGCTACACTGTGAATGGGCTAGCAACAGGCCTTTGGTCTCCCCATCCTGAACTTTGTCAGCTAAAGCCCTATTTGCTCTTGAATGAAGACATCTTGCAAGATACACGAGTACAAGATTGCAGGTTTCGGAGTCTGTAACAGAGTATTACCCCTCGTATTAATTACAATCTAAGTCAACCCTATGTACCTCATCAAGATGATATATAGTTGGTGTTACAATAAATTGAAAGAAAAATCCTGTTTTTATTATCTGCTTTTTAGGAAACAATACCCCATTGTCCTGACTATCTGTTTAAACGAGATGGTTGAGCTGCCTGCCAGTCCACTGAATCACCCTACAGCATTTATTCAACAACCAAGGTCTTCCAGACTTACCTACTGTATGGTTGTAGCTCTGTCACTATGTATGAACGCCTCAGAAAGGAAACATCAGATGCATTTAAGTCAAAAGTTTTCTTGCCTGTTTCAGCAGGCTTGTGGATTGAGATCGTGTAATTTCTAATGTCACCATTTACTTTGATGGGAGGATCCCAGGCCACCAAAATCTCCTTTGAAGACCATGCCTGCAACCTAGGAGGCAACATCCCAGATGGAGCAGAGGGGTTGGTTTTTATCTGAGCTGATGGGCTGGTCACACTCCCTTGACTGTTATTTGCAGTGACAGTGTAACTGTACTCCATGCCTGGCAGTAGCGTGAAATCAAGGTACCGAGTTTCCAGACCTGAGTAAACAAGTACACCATCCCTCCTTAGGTCATAGCTTGTGATTTTACCATTGGGGTTAGCTGGAAGTTTCCATGTTATTTCAATTGACTCTGAGCCCATGACAAGCAGCCTGGGAGCTTCCATATTTAGTGGTGGGGCCTCCATTGTCATCACTGACTGGGATATACTGGATGTGCAGCCCCCTGCAGTACAGGCAACCAATGCAAAATCATACTGCGTGTAAGGCTGCAGATTAGAAACCAACATGTGCAAACTTCTGCCAGGATAATATTCCTCATTGTTTAATTTCAATACATACTTGGTGATATCTCCATTTTGTATTTGGGGAGGTGCCCAAGATGCATTTATCTGAGTGGCACTGACAGCCTGCAGAGATGGTGGGTCCACTGAGGCAGGAGCTGCTTCCAGTGTCTGTATTGTAGCTGCTTCACTGGTAGAGCAGCCACCCATTGTACAGGCAATTATCATGTAGCTGTACATTGAATAGGGCAGTAAGTCTTCATCCGTGTAGTTGAAAGTAGCAGCATCAAAGCTGAAAGGATAGAGAACATCATTCTTCAGCAGCCTGTATGACTGAAGAATACCATTGGGCTGTGCTGGGGAGGCCCATGAGATGAGCACTTTATGGGGGTTAACTGATGCCAAGGATAACCTGGGGGCAGCAAGACCTTTTGGGGCAGTTTGACTAGTCTTTGCTGCTGTCCAGGAGCTGTCAGTGTAGCCTGCTGCATTCCAGGTGCGTATTTTATATTCATACCTTGTCCATGGCTGTAAACCTTTATCATTATATATAAATGTCTTACTTTCAGTGTTATATTCTGTGAAAACAATTTCATCTTCTTCTGTTGTTGCTCTGTACCCTGCAGCATTTTCTTTTGTGCATTTGTGAATAACTTCATAACGAATTATTTTCCCATTTGGATTAATTGGCTGCAACCAGCTCAGTTCAATGTTGGTAGCGTTCACAGCCTGGATTACAGGTGCCATCTGAGAAGCTGGAGGTGCTTCATCTGTTCGGATGGGCTGGGGTGGAGAACGGGTGCAGCCTGCTGTGTTGCAAGCCTCCAGCATGAGGGTATAGAGAGTATAGGGCTCAAGGCGCCTGAAGAGGAACTGGCGAGATAAACCACTGTACTCCAGGTTGTCATCACTGAAAATGTTGTAGGTCTGGTGAAAAAAGAAAGAAAAAGGTTAGAAATAAAAAGGCAGGGAGGGAATAAGGGACAGAAAGCAAGATAAAAGGGAAAAAATATATAAATCAACAATTTTTAGTCAATAACTAGTAGATGAGACACCTTAACCTTTGCAATAGGACAAGAACTATTAACCAGTGATTCAGAAACTCCCTTCCTTCCTAGTGACACTCAGCACACAGCCAGATCACTGATACAAAAGGAATGTTTTGATCCTGTTTTCATGATGTTTCATTTTGGACGCAGTAATAAATCACTTAGTGAGAGTTTTCATTATATTTGTTTGTCACTAAGTTTCATTGTGAGGCTCTCATGGGCCAGCACAAAGCTTCCTGCAGCCTAACTCTAGAGAAACTCTCTTAAGACTTTCAGAATGAACCCCTCTAGTTGCAAATCTTGCAGGTAAATGTTTACATTCAGTTGAAACCACTGAGCTAAAAGAAGTCCCAGATTTCAGAACAACATTCTGTCAAACCCAGATTTTCTAGAAATCCATTTCAGTGCATGTCTGATGGATGCCAAGATCTCATGCGTAGCTTTCTATACATTAAATGAACAATCTGGTTCACAGTCATGGGGTAGCACATGAATGATAATATTTAATATAATCACAAGCAGAGAGCGCTCACAGAGGACCTTGTGCTTACATAGGACTCCTGCCTTAAAGTATAATGATTTGGATTTGAGTCCTTTTCAGCACAAAATGTTTTAATTTGATATCCAGCATTTCCCTTCTCTTTTCTGATCGAGTGTCAAGATGAAGATTACCTTAATCACACCATTGGGTTGGGAGGGCTCTGACCATTTGATCAATAAAGCCCTGCCATTTTCTTTCTTTTCCACAGTGAAGTTGCTCAGGCCACCGGGTGAAGCTTCCAACGTGCGTACAGATGTCCAGGGGCTTGAAACCTGCCCGGCATTGTTTACAGCTACGACGTGAACATGATATGTTGTGAAAGGTTTCAATCCAAATAAATGAGCCTGATGCTTTGTTCCCTGAAGTAAGAATACAGATGTTTGAGTTAGTTAAAAAAGTCACAGCATCTGTGGCTCATGCCACTTGGAAAATGAGGTCTCAGCTCTGTGTTGCTTCTGACCGCCTTGCAGAATACCCCACCTGATTACTGGGATTTTATTTATTTATTTATTTATATTTTATTTTATTTTATGGTGGGTTTTCATAACTGAACCTCAAAAATGAACTCTTAGGCTTTTAAAAATTATCTGTTATTATGGTAGAGCCTTTGCAGCTGACTCCTGGGGAGTTCAAATCTCAGCTAGCAAATAACTAGCACGTGTCCGAGTGCTGCTTAGTGAGGATGGGAGTGCCCGGTACTCTGAAGTATACAGTGTATAAACCTGTGATATATGAGTGATTCCTGCCCCTGAAGAATCCTTACACCTCTTATATCTAGGCATGACATTTGACGGGCATGCTGTCTTGTTCTAGCTACTTTGAGCCTTGTAATCTGGATAGACAACAGTGTTTCCAAGAGCACAGTTTCATTTCCTTACTGGAAACAAGCCCCTTTCTTTTTAAGGAGGGGAGAGGGAGGGAATAAGATGGTTCCTATGTTCCTGCCTTGTAAAGATGTCAGATGAGATAGAGTCATGAGGTAAGACGATTGTGGGGCCACCCACTCCTCTACAAAGCACCCTTCCTGTTTCTCCAGGTTGGAGGAAGCAGCCACACTACTGATGGGGATGAAAGCAAAGTGGGTAAGACCCTCCTAGGTGCTAGGGAAGAGACTGGAGGAGCACGGCTATCAATGTATCCCACCAGGCTCTGACAGGGCGCTTTCACTATGCCAGTCCACATCCCAGGACAAGGGCATGCGTGGGGATGCAGACCGAGGGACATCAGCCATGCCCAGAAGGGGGCACTTCAACCGCAGTTCATGCCTGATTTATCCAGGTAACCCCAAATAGCGTCTGACACAGACCTGAAACTACTCGGATAGGAGGCAAAACGAGCCTTATATCAAATTCCAATCCAGGCAAGAAGGCGATGCAAGCGTACTGTTATTTACTATTATCACTTCCATGACAGACACCATGTACAGCAAAGAACAGGAATAACACGTTTCAGAAGGAGACTGTTCATATTTGTCTCATTGGAGGAGTGAAGAAGAAAGAGTTCAGCTGATCACCGCTATATTTAATTTCAGGTTTAATGACGCTTTTGCATTAATTATATAGATCTCAAGAAAGGGAGTGCAGGAATTCAGGTTCCTGCAGCAACAGCTCAAGTCTATTTCCCTGTTTCAGTAAGTCATATTAAGTTGTTAAATGCTAACACTTCCAATTGTTTAATATTTAAACATTTAAGCTATCAGACTCAGAAACAAATTTTAAAGAAATATTAATTTATTTTTTAAATATTAAAAGTTAAGAGCATAAATATTTAAATAGTTATTTCCTCACGAGTTAGTCTTTTAGATAAATATTGCACAGCATTTGAATGACCACTATGAATATTAAATCTGAAGATGCCACAAGTACAGATTATAAACATATTTTTCTGATAAATGATTCCTTTTTCTGTTAAACAGGACAAACACTAGCAAGATTAATAATGCAAAAAAGTGTAATTCTTTGTTAGGAATTCCCAGTCATCACTGCCAAAAAAGCATAAGCTCAAATGCAAATAGCAATCACCTCGAATAGATTATATACGAAAAAGCTCTGGCTGCTCTGGGACATTTAGAGATATCTTTTGTCATAAGAAACATGGAACGCATGTGGGCTATAAAGCAAAAACATATGTATATTGTCAATAGCAGCACCTGTTCAATTACAGTTTATTTCAGTATGGAGAATTTAGTTCAGCCCCTAGATGGCAATACTATCAAACACTTTTTGTAACACAAGTACTTAATGATTAACAATGTGTGCTCAGTCATCCAACATACTCAAGGCAGCCATTAAAAAAATAACAAAACTGATTTCATTACAGATTCTTTTCATAAACATTTATGGCTTAGAACCTTGAAAGTGGAACTGTTCAAACTGCCATAGCCAAAAAACCCTATACAGCTGAATGTAAAATTATGAACTGCGGGTTAAAGAACAGCGCTCAAATTGAAGTTCATGCTTAGCATAAAAATCTGGCATCAGAAATTATGTTGGCACAAAACATGATTAAAATTAGCTTTACAATTGGATGTAGTCTGTATTAATAGTTTTTATGAGGACAGTTATCTATTAGGTTTTCAAAACAGAACTTTTAAAAGCCTAAAATTTACATCCACAGTTTGGGGGTAGGGATAGGAGGAAGAGAGCACACAACATTAAATTACTGCCCATCAACTGCTACACAGAGGCTCTCCGAAGGTACAAATGCATTCTAACATCATAAAAAAACAATGGCTCTGCTTTCTAATCAGCTGCATCATCAGGGTGGGCTTTTGTGATAGCAAGGCTACAAAGCACTTGATTTCTTTTCTTGATCAGAAAACCAGCATAGTTTCCATCACCTTCTATTTTCCCACTAAACCCCAAGATTTAATTATTTACAATCCTCACCACAATTTGAAATGAAACAAGGATGGAGGGATTTCCTTGCCTGCAGTTCATCATGTTCTCTGGAGACTGCTAACCCATTCCTTCCAGGGATGACTTTTATTCCTGGTTCCCACAGGTACTTCTTGAAGAGCAAATGGTTTACATGTATTTTTTTCTTCCATTTGGTTTTGAAGTAAGCTGAATGGATTTACTCCCAGAATAGAGAGCCACGGTTTCTCCCTCTGCACTGCTGCCATTGCCATTTGTGAATTTGCTCAGCTCAAAAGCTGATGCTGAAAAGAGGATGGATTGCAGCCTCAGTGCTTCATTTTAAGCATTACTTTATGACTTCCTATTCCACTTTCAGCCTAGAAATACTGTCTTGCTGGAATGGTCAATTCAGGATAGCAAAATCTACCTTGCATAGGATAGCACAACCTTATTCTCAGCGGACAACAACATAGCCTTGAACAGGAGCAGAATCAAAATCATCTGGAATAGTCTCTCAGTCTTTGTCTACAAAGCCATGAACTCATATATCCCACGTTTACACACTGCTAACAGTCTGGATCTCATTCACCACTAAAAGCAAACCAAAAAATAAAACTGTAATATAAACATTAAGATGTTCGTAGACTGTCTGACCATGAAATCCAATGGTCAGCAAGCCCATGCCCTCCTTTCTCTGTCTCCTACTGCAAAGCATTCCCACCTATTCAGTCATTAAATTAGGAATAATACAGCAAACACTTATGTTTAAGGCCCATCCTTTCTATGCAAACACTACAGAAAGGGCCAGTCCTTTTCCCTTGTGCAGCCCTGGCAGCACCACCACTACTCCAAGGAGGACCACACCTTTGTGCCTCCTGTGTAAAATGCTTCCAGTGGCAGCACAAGCTGTTACAGTATCACAGTATGCTAGAGATTGGAAGGGACCTCGAAAGATCATCTAGTCCAATCCCCCTGCCGGAGCAGGACAGCAACAAATACACTCCTCATCTAATTCAACTCTTCAAACTGTAAATTAGGATAAAAGTTATTTAAAGTAAAAATCTTGTTTTAACACAGTTTTTCAAAACAAGAGAACAGAAATCATGAATAATGTATTGGTAAAGATTTGCTTCAGATTGCATTTTTTGTTTGTTTGTTTTTTAATTCATGAGCACAGAAGTCACTTAAAACCTGGAAACGAAAACAAATTAACATAGTCTTTCATGCCATTCAACGGCAGCAGCATCCATAATACAAGGTGCCTGACTGCCTTCCTCCCTGCCTCTTGGCCTTCCACCTAGGCATCGGCAAGGCCGTGCAGTCTTCAATGTTTGATGATTTTACACCACCTATTGTGATTGCTTTTGACTACTTGAAGTGCCCCTAAGGTGGGAAGAGGGTCAAGAGGTCTTTGTAGGTTGAAAATGATAAAAAATTAGCATTGATCTGTAGCTATCAATAATACTCTGCACAAGCAGACTCCTTGCACAAATGTTTAAACTGCATACAACTACACAACCTAGTCATCTTTGAATCTATTGATCTGATGAAGCAGCACTTTCCAGTGGTGTTGCTGTGGGCTTTTCCCCTTTTTTTTTTCCAAGGCAGGGCAGCTTACCCAGCTTCTCAGGTCTCAGGGCATGAGGTCAAAATGTGACAGATACATCAGAAGATCTCCGACCCACAGAAAAGGTGCCCAAAAGGGACCTTGAATATCTGTTCTTTCTTCAGGGGTAATCATCAAAACTCAACAAGTCATCAGCAGTCATGTTGAGGTTAGGCTTTGGTTTCTTCTCTCTCCCTACCTTCTCTTTGTACAGTAATGTTTATTTGGCAGGTAGCTGGCTCATTCTTTCTGTGAGTCTTTAACCTCAATGCCATCAGACACTACCACACTGCTAATAGTAGTAGTAGCAATGCAGGGATCCAAACTTGTGCTTTCATAACAAATGATGGGAAGACAATTCAGTATGACTTTCCCTTGTCTACAGAGGCAGAGATGCTGAATTCTCCCTGAGCAAGGAAGGAGAAAACTATGGTCTCCTGGCACTGAGAATGTTAGGTCCAGCCATCTTCCAATGCCAATTTTCAAACTCTCCATCAAGGAAGTCAAACAGATTCTTCCACAAATGACAGAAGTGTCACTAAATGCTTGGGGTTTTACTAAGAAACTCAGTTTATCCTCACCTTTGTTGTTATCCTCTTATCCAGTTCCCCAATGAATCCAAATTCTTTACATTTCTGCAAAGCACTGGGAGCACTTCCAACTTAACGCTGATGTTCACTATTTCTTAGCTCCTGCTTTCACCCTAAAATGTGCATTAAGTTCATATTCAGAAGCAATCCCTAACTTGCCCTTTAGGTTGTTTACCTTCTTGGGCTTATAACATGCACACTGTGTCTTTTTCATTTAAAAAATCTATTCTACTGTATTTCTAAAACCTTATGCTCAAGTTCACAAAGATATAACTTATGGATACATGAGTAATTTGAGTCCCCTCCTGTAGCAGTGTGGATTGGAATATAAATTATTCCCATGTTAGCACTGAAAAATCTCAAAGGTGAGGCAAACAGGGACCAAAGTGTTCTTCATTGATAAGTAGAAGGACAGAATGATTGCTGTGTCTGTGGTGTTAACAAACCAATTAAGCTGGTATAAATGTCTACTGCTCGTGCTTCAAAGGCTGCCAGAAGTGATGAAGATTGTTGGAAGAAGTAAACGACCCCCAGAGACCAGCACCGCATTTTTGTACGCATGTGGGGAAACTTTCTAGAAGAATGATATAATACATAAGTAGCCTCATGAATACGCATGTATGTACGTAATGAATATGTATGCTTAGTGAATGAATAAGGATGTTTAGCAATTCAGGGACACACGTTAGGAGGAGCTATCCCCTGTGTCTCCTGGTGCCGCAATAAAGAATACCTGCTTGTCAACTTGAAAACTTTGTTGGTGAGTTTGTTCCTGGAGTTTTCTCCGAATCATCATTTTACCCAAAATTATCTTGCCTAGGGGTGACCAGAATTTCCATTTTTACCAGAAATTTATTATTTATTAAATTATTTATTTTCCTTCCAATTGTGTAAAATTTGTATTTCTTAAAAAAAATTCACTCTTCAAATTTTGCATTTTAAGAACTTTGAATTTCACTTTAGAATTTAAAAATTGCTTTCAACATGTGTTTTTCATTTACGATCATTATTATATAATTTTACAAACAGACCTTCTTCAATAGGAGTAAGATGTACCACACTGGTGATACTTTTTTTATTATATATATATCATAAAAATTATCTTGGATCTGGCGTATTAAATAAAATTTTTTGGTTTTCAACTTTAAGAATGTTCATGTAATTTATTTCTAAAACAAATGGTAGCTTTGATATCAACATCACAGTCATCTACTCTCTGTGACTCCATGTTCCTGTCCTTTCCTAAGAGAAAAAGCATCTACTTTTAATAAGAACCCTGTTTTGTACAGCACATAACTGAATCATCAGTTGTGTGACTAGTTCTACACTAGCCTGTGTACTATACCAGGGAGAAACCTTTAGAAACAACAGTAACCCAAGTTTAAAACTTTCTGCAAACATCAACAATTAATACCTGATACAGAACTATTACACTGCAATTCATTTCCCTCCTTTCTGACAGAGCACGTAAGGAACTGCGAATTGCATGTAGCTGAATCAGTCACAAAGAAAACTGGGATGCTTTGCAGATTAAAATGAAATTAAGTACATTTAGCAAGCTACATTCAGTAAAGGTGTCGGTCTTTGGGTAGCAGTGCACTTTCAAACTGCCAACAGTGTCGCACTTTTGCACCTCCTCTCTTCTCATGATGATTTAAAATACATCAAACATTGCTGAATGACACTTTCTCAAAATTGTATTCAAATCCGTATTTGTCTCATTTGTCCTAAGAAATATTGAAATCCAAAAAGAGGTTTTTCTGCATGTCTAAAGAGATCAAATAAACCAAAATATCAATGACATAACGTTCCACTACAGACACCATCTAGAGGACAATGTCAACATGTTTTCCTAACATTAATATTTTATTTCTAACAATACTCACAAGACCTACTGTATAATAACCCATAGTTTTCCACCTTCTCCCCCCCCCCCCCCCCCATTTTTCCACTTTAAACCATGTTTATTATTTCTTTGCATGAGAAAGTGATGCTGAAGGAAAGAAGCAGCCCTCTTTATAAACTAGACACCTAATGGGACTGTATCTGAAATAAATAGCATTCAGTTTTTGCTTCAGATTCTGCCTGTCTTATTTTGAAGAGAAAGTTAGTCTAGCTCTTCATATCTAGGAGAAACCAAAAAGTATTATTCAGGTTAAGTAAGGATGGCAGATTTGAACTGACCAAAAACAAAGTTCAGGGAAAACATTCACATGCTTTGGGGAGAGCTGATGGGAGTGAGAGGATAGAGCAGATGCATCAGCAAAGACTTTATGGTATATTAAACCCAGCATCATATCAAAACAATAGCAAACCCATTAGGATTGAGCTGGGAGGTTTTTGTGGTGTTGCAAATTCACACACTGAATAATCTGGGATCTGCATAAACTCATCAAAGCATTGCAGCACTTGCAATTTGTTGAGTCTGCCTTGGTCACAGGAAGAATTGGAATGAATGATCCCTCAGGTGGAGCTTTATAAAAGGGGATAGAAACGTGTCTTCAGGAAAGGTAAAAAGCTAGGAAAGATAAGCACACAAACTGGCTGAGGTTTGGATCTCTACATTACAACTAGTGCAC
This sequence comes from Pezoporus occidentalis, assembly GCF_034315485.1. NCBI lineage: Eukaryota > Metazoa > Chordata > Aves > Psittaciformes > Psittacidae > Pezoporus > Pezoporus occidentalis. The sequence continues at coordinate 80,436 of NW_026916294.1, forward strand.
TCATAAAGCTGAACTCCAGGAATATATTTAAAATAAGTACCACATGTAGTGCTCCTGCTGAGCAGCAACTTTCCATCCACTATTTGTTAACATTTAGGAGCAGTGTTCTTGTCATGGACAACATTGTTCTATGTTGTCTATCAGCATGGCAAATGAAAGAAAAGACACTACTGATGTAAAACAGCCGCTAGAGCCTAAGGATTCAAACCTGCAAATGGTAGGGGGTACACCCCTTACTATGAAGCTTTAGGGGGTTAATGTTAAATTTTTCCTAACGCCATAAACTGTATTTACCATTTAACATATCAGCTGATGGCCAGAATGAAGTTAGATGCTTTTGTGAGAACAAAAAATCTGGACTGCCATGCGGTCGGTGTCTTCTTTGACTCAGATAGGTTTTATTCCTTTTTCTAGTTATGTCTGGATTGGCAGACGTTTTAGAGAAGGGCTTCTGTCATTTTAAACCAATGTAATGAAATTGGGGTTACTTTGTCATCCATAAAAATGTATTATTTATATACCTGAACCTCTCAAGGTATTCTATAGCAATCAGTTTTGCTCTGCTGTAGAAAGAACATGCCCTTGCATTATCAAATGTTTTGGCTTTTGGTTTAATTTGAAGTTATGTTTTTCAGGCATTCACACTGCTCTTCTATGACATTTGTGACTCCATATATCTCTGCCATAAACTGCCTTCTGCATCTCCTTTCAAATTGTGAAGAAAAGTGGCTCTGAATGCTATAAAACTTCTCCAACCTGATCTTAAAATGACCTGAAGGTTTCTGTTTTCTGTCGAATCTGAAAAAGACAGTTTGGCTGTTGTTTTGGTGAAAACAGAGGGGGAAAACCCCTTAGTTTTCCCCTATAAAAGCAACTATTTTCAATTTTTGCCATCGTACAGCTCCACAGCCATAAAACGGGGAAAGAGAAATGTAAAGAGAAAAAAAAAGAGTTTGAAGCAAATCTGTATGGGCCTTGTACAAGGACAATCTGAATCTTAACATAGATTGCAGGTGAATTCCCGCATCAGTTTCTTTGAAAATGCCACTTAATGTCAGTTTTGTTCCATAAAATTAAGACTTTGCAGTTATATATGACTTTTCATCACTGGATCTCGCATCATGTTACAAACATTAATTAATTAAGTCTCAGGATATCCCTCTGTGTTACTGTGTGCAGCTTCAGGAAACTCATTATTATTTCAGCTCCCATTTTATACAGGTACAATAAATGTGTCATGTCATTGTTCAGTGCAAGCTTACTTTATTCTCAATTATTCTGAGTCCTTTTCTCTCTTGCCCAGCACATGCAAAAAACCCCAGTTGTATCTGCTGCTAAGCAGAGGAAGATAACAGCTTCAAGGCAATTTACAGTTTTAAATCCCTGTTTTCTGCCAACACAATGGGAAATAAAAGCAACATCTGAAAGGAGACTAAAATGTTTTTACTTCCTACTGTTTTAATCCTTTTCCCCTGCCCTGTACTGAACAGTCCCAGCTTTTCATTCAAACTTTGTCTGCTATGTGTTATAATCACTTCTGAGGGATATTAAAAGGTAAGCACAAACAACTTATGCTACATTATAAAGGCCAAAGTTTAGTCTAACTTAAACTGTCATCTTTAAGCCTAAACAAGAAGTATATAAACCCCTACCTCTTGAATGTCTTGCCTTCATCAGGTGTTTCTTCCCTTAATGCTTTACACTCCCTACAAGAATACTTGTTCTCCAAATAAAGACTCTCTCTTTTGTAGCTGAAAGAAGGTTCAGCCTATCTTCTGAACATTAGCAGAGGATATTGATTAGACCATATTCCTCAGCAAAGCACAGCTCCTCATCAAAATCCTGACAAGTTCAGCAGAGATCTGAGACCTTCCTCCCAGAACCTGTGGGTTGTTCCCCACGGTTGGAGTAGCGGATTGCTACAGGGGATCCCTGCCCCTGCTTACCATAGCAACTACTGGAAACCATCAACAAGTAGTCTGAAAAGTCCCTATGGCCCATGATGGTAGAAGGAACAAAAATCTTGTTTTCCCATTGCAGCTGTTATGGACTTCACTGTAGATGAAAATAATGAGGTCTGATTAAGTTTATACTGAAGAATTAATGTCTTGAAACCAAGTGAACCTGGTGGATGGATGAACTTTCAGATCCTCCTAGGACCATATGGATATAATTCGCTCTAGCTTAAGCCTCTTCAGGGACACCATTGGGAAGAAACTCACCCTGACACAGCATATGTGAAGCTGTGTCTGCAGAATGCTCATTCCCATTTTCTATGCTGTCAGACCAACACACTAGATTCATATACGTACACAGAAAAGTAGACAGCTAAATCTGCTGCAGTGTGAACAGGAAAAGCAGCTAGCTAGTTTCACTTTTAAAGATTAATGCATAAATAAGACAGAGTATTTAATCATGTCTTTTCATGTGGCTACACATTCATTAGTCCTTTCTAGTGTGGCTTGGGCTTCTTAGTGAAAGGCTGCTGCCAGAGGAGAAGAAGGTCTGATCTGCATGCAACTTGCATGAGCAAGATGCAGTAGTTAGGGAAGAGATGAAAGATGTCAATGCTTAAATATTACTTGAAAGCTGAAGCTTAACAAATTTAGTTCAGATTCTGTATTTTCCTTGGATTTTTAAGTTATTTGGTAAATTAAAACAGACCACTAAGTCAGCAGGTATATAGTTGAGCTTAGCACAAAACAAACGGTGATGATGTCAGAATTGAAAATGTCTCTACAGAACATTATTGACTCCAACATATTAAACTGTAAATCCACTAGTGTCACTGTCTCATTTATTGATCAGCTGCATGTATGCATGTTATAAATGAGCAATTCAAAAAGAAATTACTACAAATTAGTCATTTTGGGCCAGACTTGTAAATGTATTCAAGATGAATATAGACATTATGGGAAACAGTCAGAGCTCCTACATTCTGACACAAAATAACAGAGGACACTGCTTAGCTAGTGTCCTCTGTTATTTTCTGTGCAGAGGAAGGGAGGTTCTTCCAAAAGGGAAGTCAAATGTTTATGTTTAACTTCTGTTTTGAACAGCCCATTGGAGAAGCCTCACCCTCTCTCAAGACAGACAGCCCAGCCTGCACTGACCATCTGAAGTAAGTTCTTAGAATTCGGAGCTGTGACTTTTGCTTAAACTCACTTAAGACTCAAGTGAACTCAACTCCTGAAGACTCAAGAAGCCCGTGAGAACATTTTCAGCCACCACAAAGCAACAGACCATACAGCTGAAGTCCTCCTTTTTTTCTAAGGTGAAACAGAAAACTATTAGTAGCATCAGAAGTTAAACAGCAGCAGTTTCAAAACGCTGCAAAATCATTGGAAGCTTCCTTTTGTCTTTTCAAGGATCCTGGATCAGGGTCTTCATGAGTAGAAGAACGAAACTAAATGGTGCATGTAGACAGTTTTCAACCAGAACAGGGTTTGGGTTTAGCTGATCCATAATATTGATGCAAACGTCCCTGACACCTGCATAGGTCAACATGTCGGCAATGAGGTGATGTTATTAAAGTCAGTGTGGTTTAAAATCTCCATTAAAACTCTCAAATCAATTATCATTAGAGATATTTGTTTACAAAGCAATTGAAAGGGCTGTGGTGCTTTTATGCAGGACAAGAAAGCTTAAAAATGCATATGCTAAAGAATTGGTGCAATTTTTGTCTCAGAAATGTCATATTTTACAAGCCACATGTTCTCAGCTCTAGTTGTCCTCAAAGGGGGCATTGTATTTAACAGCAAAACAACTAGAGCTCAAACTATTGTGTTACCTGTGGAAAAGGTGATGTTTTTATCTCATTTGTTCTCAGGATCTCTATTTAGTCCTTTTAGGCCAGGAGTGTCCAGTAACATTAAGAACAGCACTTAAATATTTCACTGTCTTAAGCTACAACTACAGCATAAATCTCATGATCTATTGGTACATCATGGGTCTAGCATTTCTAGCATAGACGAGCATTAGAGAAAATCTAAATTATCATCTGCCTTAAACCCTGAAGAGAAAACAATAAAAAATAATTTAATGATACTATAATGACAAGAGTTATACTTCACTTCATCTGGGAAAAGATGTCTTCCAGAATTCTCATTAATTCTTTTTTTCAAAGCCTGTTGAAATATATGAGCTCTGCAAAGTTTCATTCATTGTGTTTGTGTAGAGAAAAGTTTTCTTTATAGCAAAAACAGAGACAATTTATCAGTGCAAGGAGTCCACTTCCCTCACACTCTTGCTTTATTAAACCTGTATTTGCAATTCTGATCTTGTAACAACTGCAAACTTGGTGCTTTTTCTTGCAGGCACTAGAGTAACATCTCCACACTGCATGGAGCATTTGGCTCAGGCTAGGAACTGTGATCTGTTTGGGAAAAAGACTTGATGCATTCAGACCTGCATGAAACAGACTTGGAAGAACATCTGAAGCAAAATTCAAAAGCAAAATGAATAATGATTTGTGATATACCCAGCAGGTTAAATAGATTCTGGGGCTGTTCATCAGTCCTGAATATATAAATCCTAGGAGGCCTTTTGGCACACAGTCCAGGGGCCTCATTCAGATGGACCATACCACAGCAGTAACATCATGTCTATGTTGGAGTGCTGTGGGCACCTACATGCTGAAGGCTACATACAGAAGAAAGGTGGAGCAGCCATGGATTAGTTTAAAAAAGACATCCTATAGCTCCAAAGTCAAAGAGTTTAGGGAAGGATACTGTGCAGCTACTCTTGCACTAGTCATAGGTTGCCCTAAGTGGACATGTTTGTCTCCTAAGTCTTTGCCTGTGTAACTACATAGCCTCCAGTAATGTAAGACCTTTAAAGGACATTACCTGACTGAAGTGGAGTCCTGCCTGTTGTAAGGACTGCAGGACCCACAGAATATTTGCAATTAGAAACAAGTTCCTAACAAAGATCTGAAGATGGCAAAAGTTATTTTCTACTAGACCTTCAGGATGGGAATTCATTCCTGCTCCCTATATCACTCATCATAGTCTCTAAATGTGCTTTTACAAAGGAAGGCTAGTGAAGGGAAACGAAAGGAGGAAGAAACAGTTTACACAATTCTGGTGGAGGGAGTAAAGCAGCCTGCAGTTGCCAGAGGTGTAAGAGAAGATGTTTGATGCCCTAAAGGTTGCAACATGGCACCTGCTAATACAGTTAAGAGAAAATCCTCTGAATTTGGTAGCAATTTGCAAGGGGTTCTTTCAGCAAGCCCTCCACTTCATGGGTACAAATCTTCTCTCCATGTTCACAGTATTTTTGGCACTCATAATGCAGTTCAGTGAGCATATCCTTTCCATACCTTCCAGCCTATATCAGATGCCTGTGGTGGGGGGCATCTGTACCAATCTCTCTTTCTTTAAAGACTGTAGAGATTTTGTTTAATGAATGCTAAAGAAACAGATTTAAAAATACAATGCAGTTTTAACAGGTAAACAGTTAAGCAATAAAATCCATCCATTACAGGTGCATGTAAGTACAAAACACTTAGATGCTCCAGATCCCATGTTCCAAGCATTTCTGTAACTTCAGTCAGATAAAAAGTTCAAGCTGCTGAGGGAAATACCTGTAGTCTGTGACAGGATAAACTCATCAATTGGACTTTGTTTCCTCCTAATACAGATTACTACCCCCACAAATTGCACATAACAAATTTTCATACTAGCATCTTCTAAACAGTCTACTACTTCCTGCCTTTGGTTTCTTTGGAAACCAATGAACCAACCAACCATAAATTATTTATGTTTTGGTACTTTCATTTGTGATCACACTGCTACTGAGAAGCAGGAAGAACAGGTACAAAGACTGTTTTGAACTATACTGAATCTGATTAGCTGTCTGATTTGGGCTAAATTTAAATTTATCAAGAGTAAATGTCCCCTCTCATCTTTCCCCTCTTCCACACATGAATGAGACCTTCACACTACTCAGAAACTGTGCTGTATTTGAAGACAAATACAAGAGCTGCCTGTCAGCTCATTCACCAACCAGCTAACCCAGTCAGCAAACTCGCAAAGTTCCTTCTTCTGTTCATCTGTGTGACATCACCTAGTTGTGTTTTCAACATTGCCCAAACGCATTTCAACCAGAAGGAAGATCCAGCTGGAACTTGCTATGCTGTGGAAGTTTCTGTCTTCAATAAATGCATAGGCAAGGGAAGTAGCATTTCCTGCTCCTCAGCAGACCCAGCACTGAGGTCGAAGGGAACTGAGGTGGGGTGCAGCACTCCTTGATTTCCAGCAACCACTACCACAAAACTGGTGCAGACCATTCCAAGTGCACCTCCTCTGGTAACATGGCTGTGCTAGGTTAGGTTATTTTACCAAAAGGTCTGTCATATGTATAAACTATTAAAATCTGCACATGGTTTAAAGTAGAAGTGGTCAAACTCAATATTCCAAATTGCATTGATTATAAACTTAGGTGATTTTTTTTCCTCTTGGTATGGCTGTCTCAGAGTTTTTCCTTTACAAACTGAATAATTGCATGAGTGTTTTAGAAATGAAATCTCATTGGCTAATTATTCACTTCATTTATTTATAATTTAATTTCCACATTGTATGATGAATCACCAGAATCAGTCAGTTATGCATCTGCTGACTGGATAAGTACTTTAATTTTGGTTTTAATAACAAATACGTTACACCTATTTTGAATCATTTTTTAGGGTTGCTGACTTTGTTAGCAGAATTCACAGAGCTTTGGAGCTTTGGAATTATTTTAATACTCTGCAATTCTCCAAACAGTCTGAAAAACTACAGAAAGTCCCATTATGGTCCAAAAGAATAAAAACAATGCTTCAGTTTGAAAAGAGAGCCCCATTTTGGATTCCTTTTTCATACCCAGTTAACTTTATATACAGTTACAGCATAATGTGGTAATAAATTTATACCTCTCCATTGTCACCTGTTCAAAATGCATTGGAATAGTCAGTATATTTTTTTTCTGCTTTCAGATCTCTATCACAGCCTGTGTGAGAACTGGAATAAATAATAAGCAGCCACGTTTTCCCACCCTGGAAAAGTTCCAGAAGGGAAAGGGCTCTTGACATTACAGAGCTAAAGGAGTTTTCAAGACACTTTTTATTTCCATATTCCTTCTTTTGTATGCTAGGTTGCCTGCCATTATGTTTATGTAATTCTGACAGTGTTCTTAATGACACACTAACAGATTGTAAAACATGCTGCTGGCATTTACTTGCTTTTTATATTTTTAAAACAATGTCCTTCATGTAACAGTAGTTAAGCGCGGCAGAAGGACATCATTAGAGCCATGGTTAAACTGTAATTTACACCATTAGGAAGGCAGGAGCAATTTTTATTGCCTGGCAATTTTCTTGCTGAAATATTTGGACCATATGGCTCAATTTGTGTAATAACCTTAATTTCAGCACCCTTCAGGTCTGCCTCCATCTCCTACAGAATGGTAAAATGCGGTTTAGCAGAAAAGGCAACTGTCTATACTTAGAGAGTTGAGATTAATAACATGTCACGTCCTGTTTTTGGTGAAGGAATTCAAACAGCAGCCAGATGGTATCTCTACAAATAACTGTCAGGGGTCTTGATCTAATCAATACAATGTATTAATACATCTCCCCTCACTGCTTCTCGAGGGGCTAGCGTGCAACATCTGGAAAGATTGGGGGGACCGCCAAGTAGAAAGCTGATCCTTTTCAGAATCAAACTGAGCCCAATTAATTTTTCATGTATACTTGATAACTGTTTCATAATGAGCTATGTGTCTTGACGGAGTTAGGGTTGGTGGCATGAGCAGCTTGTGCTTCCTATCCCCATTCAGTCCACTTACAGAAACCAACCCATTAATCAAACTATCTGGCATAAAACTGAAATCTCAGCTCAGCAAGAGATCAGTAACCATCATTAAAAAAAAGGAAAGAAAGGCAACAACAAAGACCCCACCACAGAACAAGGCTTTAGTGGGCAAAAGTATCCAGGCATGACATTAGCAATTACTGTAACACAAAACAAAACTCAGAAACACGCTTACCTGGCAGGCACCTATAACACAAAACTTAATATTACCTTCCTGTCAAAAAGAAACATTTAAGTCCATAAAAAATACACTGCCATTCTGCTTTCTAGATACAGGAGCCATCTGGCCCCTATTCACCACAATTGGTATTCTAGACTCAAAAATATAGTGCTGCAAATTAACAGACACCCATTTCCACTCCCAAAGAGCTTTCTGTCAATAACCTCATCTTTAGCAATGTGCAGGAATTAGGGTCTTGCCCCCTAAAAAAACCAAAAGAGTGTGGCAAGATTATACATGCATTCCAGTGCTTTTTGTAAAGTCTGAAAGGAGGAGAGAGAGAGGTCATTTGACAGGCAAAAAAAGGGAGACTGCAACAAGCATAGGGGAGATGAGCCTGAATGAGGCTGTGAAGCTGAATGATGGGAATGGATTCAAAAGGGAGCAGTAAAGAGAAAGGACAGGAGGTCAGCTGAGAATACTAAACTTATTTTGCATAGGACACCCCATGGCTGTTTGATGAGAATGACATTGGTGGCTGTAGACTTGGATTAGATTCAAATGGAGTCCCCAGCGGTACGAGGCTCTAAGTTATATTACCAGTTCCCATAAGGGGAGAGGTAGGATTCTCTGTTTACTAAAATGACCCAATGCGTGTTAAAATACCCTATGAAATATAAGCATATGAGATAACACTTCTCAGACAATTAGAATAAAAGACCTTCTATATGGAGGGAAGTGAGGCAGGGGGATAAAATGGGGGGGTTAGGAGTGGCCTTTCTAAATATCAGATGAAGAATTCCTGTATCTGTAGCTGTTGGGCATAACCCTGGGGATTTTGGGGAGCTGCCCTATGACTTTAACAACAAAGACCATTCTCTTGGAGTTGCCTGATATGTTCACTTAAGCATGCTGGTTAAACATGAATTAAAATCTAGTCAAATCTAATTAAGCATTTTAAAACAGATACCTAATTTGAAAAACAGCTGTACATATTATCCAACAAATTTCTGCCTCTTCCTACTTATACATGAAAAAGCATCTGTAGCTTACCAAAACCTTGGTTTTAAAGCAGATTTAGTACAGCCACACACAACATGGCACAAAGGGAAGAACATTCCTCTCATTTTATTTTCCTAGCAAGGTATACTTAATGAAGGGAAGTTTTGTGGGGGGTTCTGTTTTGTTGATTTGTTTCTAAAAATGCTGTCAAAGATATTTTTCTACAGAGCCCAATTAGTTTAATCTTATTGTCAACTGAAATGCAAGACTTGCAGAAAAAGCTGTAGAGAGAAGCATATATATAACGAATAAATAAAAACATACATAGAGAAACAGCACAAGGAGGATCTGTACAACCTCATTTTAGGCATCTGCCCTTAGGCTTTGCCATGTGGTCACCTATTCTCTTATGTGCACAAACTGAAAAGATTACCACTTCCACCACCATCTTTCTGTCAGAGGGTACCACCTTTTGAATCTACCAACCTACCTCATCCTATTGTGTGCGTTAGGAAAGACCGGCTGATTAATCATCTTAAAACCAACCGCATTCTTTTGTCTGACACATACCAGTAGTAGCACACAAATGCACTAGAGGAAAGCAGTCCTGTATGAACAATTACAGCCCAAGGATGGTAAATGTTTATGCCTTAGCTATTCTGGAGCTTTCACGGTCTATAAATTTCTAAGGTCTATATTCATGCTCCTAACCAGGTTAGATGCTTGAAGTCAGACATTGTAAATATCCCTCAAAAGACCTAATTCTATATGTGTTTTGCTCATCAAATAAAGAAAGACCTGTGGAGTGGGTGAAAACTGGATCTTGCACAAGGAGAACCCAAGGATAAAATACACTGTATCTTTCCAAATAGTCAACTAATTCATTTGTAGAAAAAATTACCTATTGATCCAGGCGCTCTGATCTAGTCAATCTAGGGTGTGTGGTTAGGCATGGTCAGACATAACCCTATCAGTGTTTTTACTTCCACCAGCCCAAAACTTTATCAAAGGGCAAAGTTAACTTTGTGTTGCACACAGAATTAGGGAGAAAATATTCAGGAGAAAATGTGGCAAAATAAACTCCTTTGCTGTAACCTTCACTAATTTAAGTCACCAGTTGCCTGACAACATATTAAGACCTCACAGACACCAGATAAACCTTTCTCTGCTACTCCACATCCTAACCACAAGGATTGTTTGTTTCTTGGCACAATTCCATCAGTCTAAAGCTATGTTTCTGCGGCTGCCGGCAGCATCCAGGAGACACTGAAGTGGCCTTGGTTACAGCAAAGATGGTTTAAATAGAAGAGTTGAAGCCTCTCTCTCTCTTACCGTTCTGATCCAGTTCTATTACCACAGTACTTCAAAATTATCACAGTTGTGCAACAATCCATTTCATCCTTTCTGTTGTAATTATGCGGTTCTGCATGTCTGTCTTGATAGGTGGGGCTTACAGAAGCACTTAATCAGTTGCTGGAGGAGCATCAGTAGTGCCAATCCAAATGCTTATCTAAACAGAGCTGTAGTGCCAAATAAAACATATTCTGCAGCAGCATGGAAACAACAGAATCTGTGAGATACAGATTGCCTCACACACTCTATTTTTTGTCTTAGCAGCCTTCAATGTGAAGGAGCATTTGTCCTGTATTAATCCTGCGTAAGCTTAACAGGTCTAGCTGGGCTTTCCTGGCAATTAAAACAATTACAGTGATTCCAGTACAAGCCCTTCCTGAAACTGTGCTAACAAGGCTTGGAATCTTAAAACCTGCATTTAAATCAGATGATTCATTTGCAAACCCATCACATACAGCACATATAGTAGGTGTGGGTCATTTCATTGGAATGAGAAAGCAAATGTCTCTATACATGAGAGGTCACCAGTTGTAAGTTAAAACCTTTTCACTGTTAGGCATAATTAAAATACTCTGACAGTGGTTTCAGTAATTTAAACATTGCAGTATTGTTGTAATATTTTTCTAGGCTTCAAGAGTTCACAATTGTTTGGTCCAATCAAATCTGGGAACACTGGAGAAGTTATCACCCATCAAGGTAATTACTTTCAAGTTGAAATAATTACTCCATCAATGTTAATGGTCTTTCAACTTCAATAAAGCACTCACCTGCCGATAATCACAGCTAACCTCTTGCTCTCATGCAATTCCCTCTCTATTTAGAAGGTTATATTACAGCCGTTAGAGTGGTCACTTGTCCTGAACAGCTGCTGAATTTCACTTTGATCAGCTGTGAACCATAAAAAAATTGGTCATCTGTGTATGATTTCCCCCTAACCCATAAGCCCTTGCAGAGCTAAGGAGATGATCTTTTGGCTGCATTAGGGCACTGCTGAGCACCATCTTGTTTCTGGTTGTGGCTACTTTTCACTCACCAACAGCAGCACAGTAGCCTAATTAACTTTTGCCCTCCACTGCAGTTTACAGCTTTCATTCTTCACTAAGTAGCTCATATTCTGAATTTATGGCATGTGCAGGGATTCCTCCATTTACTATCATCTTTTCATCAAGTGAAGTCCATTTCCCATGAACAAAAAAGTTTTACTGGTCCTTCTCTTTGGCATGTTTTTCCTACAGTCTTCATCCTTTTTTTTTTTATAAGGAAGTTGTCACGTAGAGTCCTGAATACTGCACTACTGAATAATGTTTACAATACAGTTTGTAACTATGTGGTATCTCATCTGTAATGCTGCCATATGTTTACTGGTCTATATGAGGAAAGAGAAATGAAGGATTACACACAGATGTACTATTTCTGAATGTGAATATTAGGAAGGAACTAACTCTGGATGCAAGATGCCAGATAGCTGTAAAATCCTGCATAGGAGGCATGTGTATATGGCAGTACTGGCCATTTAAGGTTATTTCTGATAAGCACGTTGTACTTTCATATACACTCCACTGAGGTTGATTTGCCACACTGAGGCCTCGATTCTACACGATGATTACGGAGGTCATTACCCATAGCAGGCGGATTCTTTTCTTTATAACCCTCATCTCTGGCTGTTTTTAATTCTCCAATCACATATTCTGACATTTTCTACTCATCTTTTTGGCTTTGAATTCTCCTGCTCTTGATAAACAACAAAACACTTGACATAATTGTCATGGCAGAAACAGCATTACACATCCACAACACATTGATTAAGAAAAAGTCCAAACTTACCCACAGTTTTACCTCACAGCAATATTTGGAATACAGCAGTTAAAGAGCTGTTATGCTTTGATGCCATTTGGCAGGTAGTGGCTTTATAAAGAAATCGGCTCTGGGTTCTGTGTTCACAAGCTTAAGCCCTATGCGCACAGGACTGAGAAGTGTAAAGTGACAATCTAGTTGCTTCATGCTGATTTCTGTAAATGAGAACTTACTATCAGTCCATTCCCCTATAAACACATCTGCCTGATATTGTCAATAAGAGATTAAATATCATTCTTGCCTTAGAGGGTTAAAATGAACTGGGAAGACATTGTGGGAGAAACTTGTACTGCTGTAACCATTCTTGACATGTTTTTGTTCTGCAAATAAACCAGAATGTCAGTTTAACATCTGTCACTACAGTCCTGGCCAAACATGCTAGCGAAATGGGTGACACTACTCTTTAACTGCAAAGCATCAAAATGGCTCACATGTACTTCAGTTGCTTCTAATGGTGCAGGGAGATCCTCCTTCTGTTTGAGCGGCAGCCGCTTTTGCTCTTAGAACTGAATTCTCATCTTTATCTCCATAGGCAGCATAAAATTTCAAGGGGTCAGCAATAACCTGAAGGTACAGACAGCCATACCTTTGGTACATTAATTTAAATACAGCTTAATGCACCTTAACTGGGGAGTGAATAGATGCAGTTTGGGAAGGTAGAGTGGATAAGTCTGTCAAATAGTTTGAAAACCCAGAAGATGCTTCTCATTTGGCTCTGGCAATGGATGGAAACGAAGCTGTCCAATTTGAACACCCTTCAGGGACATTAGTGAGAGCTTCATTTGCATCCTGCAGTGTCACAAGTATTGTATTTCTACATTGAGTTTTGGTCAAGCTTTATGTCCTGTGGCAGGCAACCAGGATGCAAATGACAAGAAGGGTGGGACCAGCTTCTGTGATTCTAGCAGTGCTTTTTTTTTTTTTCTGGAATAATATGATGGGATAAGGATAAGGATGGAATCCAACAGATTAAATAATGGACTGAACTCATTGCTCACTTAATACTTTTAACTCTTGCTTGTAACATGAACGTTTGTGTGAGAAAATGACTAATGGCATATCCCACAAGAGAGCTCCAATAGAGATGCTTTAGAAAATTAAATGATTTATCCTAGTACCCCTGAAAGCTATATTTTAAAGGTGCAGAAATTTAATCATTTGAATGCTAGTTCCTTTAAGAAAATTACATTTTAACTAAAGTGTCTCATTCACAAAGCTACAGTAAAGGGTATATCATGATAAAATTCTATTTTTAAGGGGTTATAACTTTGAAAGTTGGTATCCAGGTTTTTGCCTGCTGGGATAATTGACCTGACCTCCTGAAGACATCTTTGATAACAGGACTTTGTGCACTTTATGTCAATAACTTTGATTCAAAGCTTTAGCTGTTCTGCTATATTCAGAAGAGTTAGGATTCAGACCTCAGTTACTTGGCATAAATCAGCAGCAGCTCTACTGAGTTAATGTAGTTGCAGCAACTTAAAGTGAGTGCAACAGATGGAAAAGCTGTGCAGAAACATTTCTCCCAAAAAAGGAAGTATAATATTTTAAAATAAAAAAGGGTATAAAAAATAATAATCAATAAATGTTCATGACAAAGGACAATAGAAAAAACATGCAAGGCCGCTTTGCTGCAATGCTTGCTAGAACAGCTGTCCATACACTGCCAGAATGTCATTTTGATTCAAGATAGTGTTTGGGGAAAATAGAGGATTTTGGAGCCAGGAAAATACTAATTCTGTAAATAATATCTTGTTAATTTAAAAGGCTTTTAACTGATGTTGTTAAAGAAACACACTGTGGCAGCATCATTTAAAAGACCATTTTGGTAGGTTTTATTACCCACAATACAACCATCTTGGACATTTTCTGTTGTTGTTGGCATGCTTAGAAGACATTGCAATGCATGGTCAATTCCAATGCTCAGCAACACACTGCATGCAGCTCAAGCAGAGTGTTAGGAGAAGTTCTGTCATTCCACTGGGTTTGAAATCCTAGGTGTCCCATAACAATTATATTGTGATTATATTTTTTTAAACAAGGGAGCTGAATACCAAAATGCTACTGAAGTTCAATGAATTTAAAATCCCAATCTACGTTTTAAAACCTAGCAGTGCAAACGCAACTACTTCAGAAGCCAGAAGTATATATTCCTATCATTCAATTCAGGAACTTCTTTCTCTTTCAGAAAAAGATGCATTACAAACTTAATCCCTTCAGGCTTCCAAGAAGGTAGACACAAAACTGCTTTGGAACCATATGATCACAAGAGCATGTTGACATTACTGAGCTGGAAACCTCCCACCTTGTCATGTCGAGATTTTTCTGAGGGAGTTACTTTTGGGTATTCCAGAGAAAGCCTTTTAGGATCCTACTCGAATATCAAACAGATACTTTGTAATTGGGGTACTTCAGAATTTAGGGGATTTCTGGTGTTACTCAATACAAACACAGCTAGGAATATCACTTAGGTAAAATTCTAGGTTTATGAAAAGGAGGTGGCACTGCTGAGGAAACACAACTTTATTACAACCTTCCTAAACATTTTCTAAAACTTACTGTCAGAAACAACCAAGCACAACAGCTATCACTAATATAAGCAGTTCAGTTCAACTATCTATAAGCTGTCATTCTAGAGAAAGACTAGCATGTAATATATAGATGGGAAAAGCAGGGGTAACTGCACAAACCATAACCAATTCTGTCACTGATTTACATAACATTGTCAGTCAGTTCAAAAAGCCAGATGCCCTTTCCTGAGTCTACCCCTCCACATACTGAATTGAAATGTAATATTTACAGACATTCCTGTTTGAAAAGCCCCTTGAAGGGAAAGACACGTTGGCAGTGCAATGTAACACTCTAACATAGCTGCATGTAATTAAAGTAAAAGTAGTTCTGTTTTTATTACTGATGAATTATGAGTGGAACATGCAAATGCACTGCATATATGAACAGTGTAATTACTAATGAACTCATTTACTTTGTGATTCCAACTGAATTACAAAACTATCATATACAAGAAGGACTGTTTTTGTTGTTCTTTGTGCATATCCTGTGCAGCTATTTCAACAGTCAGATAAAAAGCTTTCAGAGTAAGACTGTGAAGTTAGGTGCATGTGCTTCGTTCCTCCAAACATGATCCATCTATGCTTTTGAGTAATCTACTTGCCTTTACAAGGAATTAGATATTAATGTGAAATATTTCAGTCTGCATTGCACCAAACACAAAGTTTAAACCAACAAAACTACTGGAAATTTGAACCCCCACTTTTCCAATCAGTGTTGAATAAGATTTTAAAATACCACAGAGATCAAAGCAGAGGAAAAACAACTTAAACCTGGTTTTGTGGTCTAATTCTTACCGCTACGGTTAGTGCTGTAACAGCTGGGCTGCTAAACGTTGGATCACTGTGTTTTTCTTGATAGACTACTCGATACAGAGATATAACTCCATTGGGAGAGATAGGCTGGGTCCAGTTCAACCACACTGAGTATGCACTGGTTGCTTGTGCCCAAGGGGCTCCCATGCCCAATGGGGAATCCTCCAGAGTTTGGGTTGAAGCCCACAGGCTCTCCACTGACCCCACAGCATTTTCAGCTCTGACACGATATTCATAGAGGGTAAAAGGTTGTAGAGCATCCGATGCATCAATGAATTCCAAAGGTCCTTCAGTCCAGAAGAACAAAAGCAGCTCTTCTTGACTGCCCACAGGACGTCTGAAAATAAAGACACTGTGTTCAAAATTGAAAAGAACTTCAACAGTCCCATGATATTAGATCCTGAAGTTCTAAGTTCAACCTTTACCTCAGAAAAGTAAAGAACTTACTCCTATACATTACACAGACAAGGAACTGCCTATCATTGCATCTTAAAAGTGTTTTTCTGAAACTTATGTTAGGTGCTGAGTAGTGAAGAAGAGACTTTTGAGGTAATCATTTAATCATTCTCCTTTACCTAGCAGAATAAAACATGTGAAACAAGAGTGTTGTTACAGTCTGTATTAGCAGCGTAAAAGTACAATAGCACATTGCCCTTTTAGGACAGAACACACCAGATACGAGACATTCAGAACTTAGAGCATGAAATTTTCAATCCATATGTAGTTGCTAAGCAGTGATTTGAATTCTAATATGGGTGCACATTTTCAGCATTTCTGAAAATCAAATGTTACCAAGTGAACAAGGGATAAATATTCTATCATGCCCTCAAAGTCAAAGCAGTGCACTTTTAAGTTCTGGTTTGCTCACAACAAATATTGTTCTTGTGAATGGGATAAGTAATCTCTTGTACATAAACTTAGCAGAATATGCAGTTCCACCACAAAAACTTGTTAAAATATCACAAGTAGTGCTTTTTGTCAGAAACTACATATTTTTTTTCATTGCTGTTTATGTTTAAAAATGCAAAATTAAGATATATGAGGACAATTACTGTGCAGGCTTTTGGCACAATGTTTTTTTATTTTGTACGTGTATACATAAATACATATATGTATTCATGTACACACACACATATATATGCACATATAAATTTATATATAGCATTCCCACTGCAGATCTTCTTGTGTTGGACATGGTAATATTCAGAATATCAGGGGAGATTACAGATGATCCTCAGCCCATTTCTAGTATATAATTTACAACAGTTGTAATAAGGCAAGCACTCATCTTCAAAACAGAGTTATCAAATCAATTGTCCCACTTGGCATAAAAATGTTTGTGTGAAATTAAGTTGGTTACATTTAAAGACTGTGATAAATCTCAGTGACGGCTGTGCTGTACTGCACATGAATTTAAGCAGTTCCCCTACTCTTCATAGAAACCTTGGCCTTTGCAGAACGTAAAAGCACGTTCACCCTCCATGCCAAAAACAAAAAACCAAATTACATTATCTGCCACTTTTCCTGCAAGTAGGGCAAATTTGCAGAAGTCAAATTGGTTTGTCTGCCTACTGGGTGTCATCATCACTACACACACACACACAGACACTAAAGAACATTTCCCTGGCAAGAGAAAACCTATTTCACAGAATTCTGTCAGCTTTTATTTTGTTAGAGCAACCCAGGAATTAGTTTAAAAACGTAAAATGCAACAAATTCTTTTTTTAAACTGATAATCTTAGCTTCTTGCAATAGTCTATTCCCAGGTATTTATATGGAAAATATAACAAATGCAATGAATGCATGTGTGTACACAGCTGTTTATTCATCCTTTGTGTATATGATATATGAGGCATGTGTAAATACATTATTTTCTTATATGAAGCTAAGGAATTTTTGCTAAACTCTGAGATAAACAGGTCATATGGACACTGCTTATTTTAAAAGGATTGAAGTGTGGTTTAAAAAACAAAAGGGAAGTTTTGAGGTACAGTGTTGCTAGTATAGTGAAATAGGCCAATCATAAGATGTGTTAATATAAGTAGGCAGAACTGGGTGAAGAAAGGCAGGTAGAACAGGCAGGAAAGATTCCCTAGCAATTCTCTCTACTGCAACAAAATGTCTGGAAGGTTTGAGGTTCAAAATTTCCCATTGATCCCAAAACTCCATCTCCTATTTTTAATACACCTCCCCATTGCTTAATATGCAATGGCATATTAAGCCTTATGTATAAATCTCCCTTAGATGCTGTTCGCTGATTTTATGCAAGACACATAATTCTGAAAGATGAGTCATTACTATACCTTTCTTCTGTGCCTAAAAGTATAGTCTTTTCCCTCTGTACTCAAAAACATGCCTAAAAAAATTCTCTATCAATCAATTAGTGAAAAGACAGTAGTTTAGTGCAATGTCACATTTAATACATCTTGTCTGACCGAGCAGTATGGCACTTAAAAGAATACACAGACTTATGTTTGATAAATTTTTGAGACTGTGATAAACAGTTTTTTCACACTTAAAGATCAAATATGCCACCAACTGTAAGCTCATCCACAAGCAAAGCAGTACAATGTAGTCTGGTTAAGTATTTAGATCTTATTACTACTGAATATTTAATGAATGAAACTTATGGTTATGTAAATGGTTCCATCTGTAGTGCTAAAAACCAGAATATCTTCATGTATGAATAAACTTTGAACAGAAGTGGTTGAACAGTCTGTAATAATTTCAACCATTTTAAGATTTAAGATGCAACTGCTCATTTAACTGGAAGTGTTTCTTATGTACAATGAGCTGCAAAGGAGAATAACATTTTTGAGAGCTGGAAGCGGTCTCTTAATCTGCATAGTCTGATTTGCTGCTTACATTCATTTGAAAGATGCTTAGAAATAGTTATTTTTATAAGGGTAAATTCTCCTTGCCCCACTGCCAATCTGAGCCAGATGACATAAAGTGGAGAATATAATCTTCTTTGTGACAGATAACTGTAGAGCTGTGTGCAGAGAACTGCAGCAACACTAACTGCAGCATGCACCCCTCAGCTTTCTTATGTGGAAAGAGACTCAGTGAATCCCTGAGGTCTTACAGGTCAATTGAGAATCATTCTTCATATGTTTTCCTTTCAGCATGCAACAAAACCAAATGCTTAGCAGTGCTTGCTGTTTTCCTTACCAGAGTGGGAGCGAGTTATTACTAAAAGTGCTGAGAAGTCTTGAGGTAAAATTCAAATGATTTGGGAATCATATCATCAAATGTGGGGGGAATGATGCAACATCAACAATGCTCCCCCTTTACAATTTCACATCCAATTAAACAAAGCTGCCTCCCTTACCACTGAGATTCAACAAATCTCTACTAATGTAGTTTGAATGTTTTTCTTTCTTTTAGGGTTTTTGTTGGTTTTTTTTTTTACAGGCTTTTGTGTAAAAGTGAACAAAATTTGAGATTATTGTGTGCAACATGCTAATTTTGATTAGGTATTATATCAATTACAGGTATAAATAAAACCCTCCAGAAGTTCTTATAGTAAAATGACAATACTCATCCATAAGGATTCTTATATTAAACCACCTACTAACATATGCGCCTTGCAAGCTGGCTTGGGTGCAGCTCATGGGTAAGAGTAGAAGGATAAGCAATTAATTAATCAGAGTCAGTCTAGAAGCGTCTACACTGCAAGTCACACCAGTCAACAGCCACTGAGACCTGGCCTCTGTCTAAAATTGCCTGTTAATTTTTCAGCTACATTTTCACCATAAGGGCTGCTCAGCTAATGATAGCAACATTACAATCTCACATATCACATACCTGCATATAATCTTAATATATTAAGTAATACAATCTTACTGAGCATGAGGTAGAAACTTCGGCAGAAATTCAGACACTCCCTTAAGCAAAATATGAACCAAAGTTACATGTAATTTTACAGGCAATATTTCTTTCAGAGTCATCTCATGCGCATCCTACACAGTGCATGCTGGTGGCCAACAGAGAGCAGTTCCACTAGCTGATGTAACCTCTGTGTTATTAAAATACAGCAAGAAATACATCACCTATTTCTGTACTATTATTTTTGCAGACTCTGGTAATGGAATGGGAAGAGAAGTAGATTAGGTGATTATCTCATGAACCAGATCTTTTCTCATTCACAGTCTCTAGCAAGATCTGGTCCCTTGCTAGAAAAGTTTAAAAGCTTCAGATCTGTGTTTGAAACTGCTATATGGATCCGAAATGAAATGTCACCATCTCTTTCATCATAAACTAACATTATAATTTTTCTGGTGTCTAACAAAATGTGTGCAAAATTCCAAGTGCTTTTACGATTCTAGAGGAAAGCACAAGTCCTGCCATTTTAATGCAAAGATCTGCACACACACTAGCTCCCCAAGCATTCCAGGTTTTGTGTTAAATGAATTTATTTTGGTGGTGACACAGGAAGGAAGAGGGACATGATGAATAAGAAATTACATGCCATAACCTCCCACGGAAACACTGCAGTCTTGCTGCTATAACAATGTAAGGCTATGTGTGGCTACAAAATGAAAAAGAACTATGTGCTTACATCCCATTTCTGATTTTTTTTGCGGCTATCTGAGAAAGATTTGATATTGTTGTTGTCTAGGCACATTTAAACTTCAGCTGAAATAACTGCCAAGTGATTCATGCCTATGTAGCTGAATATACCGATTGTATCTGGAGCCCCAGTGCGCCATTTTCATTTCACTTTAAATAAAAAACAAAATGTATCTATGTCAGTCAGTGCCCTTCTGCTGTACTCAGAGGTATCAAACAGGCTACAATTATGATTGTGAAGTGATTGTGTCACACTGGAGGAAGGTTTATTGCTTTTGAGTCTGCTAGGCAGTAACACATTCTGTTTCATATTACTCTTTATATCATTGTTTGGTTGTGACTAGAATAATCAAATGCCATCAAATGCTGTCAAATTCAATTTACAGTATTTTTCACTGAAGCAGGCCTTCTGCATTATATTTTTTTTTTTTCCTTTCTATGGTTGCCATGGAATAGCAGCTGTAATCATCAGCTTTACTTACAAAACCAACAGAGTGAAGACATGTCTTGGGCTATAACATATACTTCATTCCTCTTCATACAGGGGAAGGACTTGGGTTTTTTTGATCAGATAATTAAAAAAGAGCAAACAAAGAATATTTCAAGACAGCAGGAATTTTTAGAGACTCCTAATGTATTTAAGGCAAAGTGAATTTATATTAATTATCACTGCTGATTTCAAAAGGTAATTCAATTCCCTGTCTTCTCAGTCACAGCTCTAATATAATAAAATATCCCAAACTCTAGGTTCATCCCAGCATGTGTCTGCCACACATATTTAGAGCTGGAAAACCAGGAACTTCAGAGTTTCAGTTCCTCTTCAATACATAGCTTAACTTTTATATTCTCTGCCTTTCTGAAGCTATTCAGGAGCTTTTATAAAAAAGGTCAAAGGGCACAGCAGTCATCGGTGTTTTGCTACTTTGATACTTCCTTAAACACAGCAATCTATATAGAAAAAACCTCACACACAGCTTATGAAGCTCCTGATAGGGAGTGAGGATAAGTCAATCAACCACCTAAACAGGGCAGCTGAATGCCAACACTAAGCAACATAAATAGATACAATGTTATAACACTCCAAATTACTTACAAACAGGAACATAATTTATCTTGGAAAACTGATCTGTATTAGGAACCTAGATACTTTTTTTTGCTTTTAAAAACCTCAGAAATGGTGAATTACTCCTGTCTCCATTTCAACATTCTCAACTGTCCATCAGAGAGGACTGAAGAGTGCACCTAGCAGCTGGGGTAAACACAGTGAGAGTGTCTATCTTATAATATTTTTCTGTTCCTTTGGACTTTTGAAAATATATTTTCACCTGCTTTTTGTCATTTGTCGATCAGGAAGATGATTCTTGCCTCAGCTCTTATTCTCAACTTGTCCATCCATATATCAGGATCTTACTTTAGCATTTGAAAGGTGATACACACTTTATCATGTACTTCTACACTTCTTTTTCACCTCCTAGTGTATCAAGGAATAAAGAAATGAATAGTTCAATGAGACTAAGAATCTGAGGTGATGAAAGTATTTACCTGTGAATAAAGTAGTTAGTAACAATGCCGTTTGGTTTCTTAGGTGGTCCCCATTTCACTTCTATGAGTGCAGATCCCATTGCTTTAACGATAGGTGGGCTCAGCTCTCTAGGAGGTGCTTCAGAAGTTCTTGCGTATGTTTGGCCACCCACTCCACACCCACCTACAAAACCAGAAGTTTGCTTAGCAATGAGACTTATTCCTCAACAAAGTGTACAGTAAAAGCAAACAAATGTCAAGTAATGAATCTCCAATGAAACGATGCCTCATTTCACTATTAAAAACTCATTTAAATTACTGTGGTTTCACTGACTATTTACTCCTGATTTTCACCAGCACAGGTGAGGAGAGAACTGGTTCCGAAGTGTCATTTTAGGGAGACTTATTTCAATAGGATTTTGAAGATCTCCAGTAAAGGCAATTAATTTTGTAATATTTGGGCTCTTCTCTCCTGTCTTTATGATTACCACTTCTTGCTTGTGAACAGTTACAGAACTGATTTTCTTCTGTATGCAAATTTCTAAGAATTGCAAAGCTATTTGTGAAGAACTTTTAATAAAATGGCACATATTACATAAAATACATTTTTTAAATCTCCATTTAAAATATTCATGATATAATGTGAAGAAATATTTTATGCTTCATTCAGTGCTAGGCTTTCTTTATACTAGGTAAACACTGGACTCCAATGTAGGAATAAGATTTTATCTGTTTTGATGAGTTGAATTTATCTGAAAAAATCTCTATTCCTTTCCCAGTCACAGAGGTGGGACTTTGAAAATCATCTTACCATTCTGGCATGCTTGTATTCTTATCTCATACAGGGTGTAGGGATCCAGGCCATGGACAAGAGCAAAATGTGCATGTCCTACTGGCTTCACTAGTAGAGTGGGACTGCTCGCATTTAGTAAGATGTTGTATTCCAAAGGCACATTGGTTATGAATATCCCTGTTGTGACACAGAAAACAATCAGTGATTATCTGAAATACAAACAGTAGCGCAGGACAACTTCATAGAAGCACTGATCATGCGCAATTTTAAATTTAAGCCCTCTCTGGAGGTTTTACCTACTACCTCTTTCTGAAACTACAGCCATTTGAATATAAACTGAAACAGATCCATCTGCAGATCACAACTGGAAGGCAGACATTACAGTTCTTACTTAAAAATCTCAATTCAGTTCTGTCAGTGCTTGTGTTGCAATTGCTACTACCAGGAAGAATGACCTTACAACTGGGATCCAGGCAGCTTTTATTTCCTTATTTTGGAGAGGCAACAGCTACTAAGCACTGCTGCTTGAATAGAGAGGCACATGATCAAAAATGTGAATTGCAGCCATCCAGGATATCCCTTTTCAGCCCAGCAGTGGTAGCTGAGTGTGAGTTTTTAGCCTGCTTTACCAGTGAAGAACAATACACTTAGCAGGGGAAGTTTAGATTGGATATGAACTGTGAGGGTTAGGCAAACAAGGGAGGTTGTGAATGCTCCGTCCCTGGCAGTGTTCAAGACCAGGCTGGACGAAGCCTTGGGTGATATGGTTTAGTGTGAGGTGTCCCTGCCCATGGCAGGGGGGTTGGAACTAGATGATCTAAAGGTCCTTTCCAACCCTAACTATTCTATGATTTTATGATATAAGAACCGGTTAGTTTTTGTTGAAGAAAAAAAACCCTCAATTTTAAATATTTTGTTGTAATTCAGACATTTTCACCATCATTCCTCTTCCAAAGCTGTCAATTTCTATTTTTTCAGGAGAACAGCCAAAGAAGAGTGTCTATTAAGTGCGTTTCTTCCATTCTGCAGTCACATAAGGCACAATCTTAAGAAAGAATAAAGCAGAGAAGGTACCTTTCTGAAATGAGTCAAGATGTATCTGATGATTAAGAGCACATTTTGCTTTCATACAGCACCTACTTTAGCTGTCACAGAGATGTCTTTGTGATTCCACCAAGAATCAGATGCCTATGAAGGTCTGAAACTTGTCTAGATCTCAAGAATATTTCCATTCCTAATTGTGGTTTTGGTCCTTCTCTAATAAAGTACCTATATTGATACTTGCTATATTGAATGTAATAATTCAAGCTACAAAGACAACTTTTTTTTCCCACTGTTGTGCATCTTTTACATGTCTTTTTCTTTAGCTAATTATATATGTCATTATGTAACTAAAGAAAAAAAAGGTTTTTAAGAAATCAGAGAGCTTTCAAGTTTATTTGTGGTACTATAAATAACCACTGTACTTTGGAAGATCAGAAAAGTCTTTGAAATGCCATGTTTTCACAATTCTTAGAAGAGAAAGAAGACATAAAAATCCCAAAGAAAGAAGATGCTGCTTCCTTTCTAGATGTTAAACAAACAAAATACCATTACACTAAAAAGATCTGCAAAGAAAAAGCCCTGAAGTGGCATGACTTCAATCTTATTCAACTGCTCATCTTACAGGAAGAAAACAAAGGTGCTGATACCAGTCATTGGAAGAGGTGAAGAGAAAAGGAGACAGAA
Source organism: Pezoporus occidentalis (assembly GCF_034315485.1). Classification (NCBI taxonomy): domain Eukaryota; kingdom Metazoa; phylum Chordata; class Aves; order Psittaciformes; family Psittacidae; genus Pezoporus; species Pezoporus occidentalis. Next base: position 104,652 of record NW_026916294.1, read on the forward strand.
AGTGTAAAAATCCCACTGCAAAATTTTCCTTTTTCAAGGCAAAAAGTTCAAGAAAATCATCAAGATCTAATCATTAAGAATAGATCAGCAGAAACATGACTTTTAAAGTCATACAGGACGTTACAGACTAAAACTCTGGGAGGTGATCTTGAAGTAGATGGCTTCTGCGAAAAAAAAAAGGCTATTTTTTGTCTGTGATATATGGAAGATAAAATGCCTTGGAAGAGTGCATTTAAGTATGCATTGTGTAATGATACTAGTAGTTAAAGTTAAATATTATTACATCTAAACTACCTTTTGTTGTTGTTTTGCTGTAATTGGAGTGCCTGTAAAGGACATCACAGAAGATCTGAAAGTAAGAGCTTGATGTGGTAAACAGCACATCAAATAGAAACCTTTTTTAAATCTCCTAGTTAGGGTCCCCTTCTTCTCCAGTCCTGACAACAGACCAAATATTCCAGCTAGAAAACCTTGCTACCTTATTAAAATGACACATAATTCACTTTTGTGTATCTGATCAATGATTTTCTAGGCAAAATTCACCAGAAACCTTTGAAATTGGAACTATTCAGAATGCTTAATTTCCCAAGGAAGACTAAATACAAACAAGGACAGCTGAACCCAGCCATCAATATGCTGCAGAGGACACTTATTTCAAAATGATTGACCTATCCATGTCCAACATTCAGTCCATATCTCAGCAGAAATGAAAAATAACCCCAACCAAACCAAACCCAACCAAACACCTAAAATCTTAAAATCCTGATGAATGTTGCAATGTGTTAGGAATTATACCAAGAATGAATATGCTCAGGAAGAAAAACATTTTCAACAAGTGAACAGGAAATTGTAAATAAAATCAAGTAAACATCCTGAAAAATTCCAATATCCAATGGAAATTCTTCTGCAATTTGATGTAATTAATCAAATGCTTAGATCAAAGGATCTCTTTGTAATCTGAAAGAGAAAAAATACACACTTATACAACACACAATCTGGTAAAAAACCTCTTTCTTCCACAATAGCCTTCAGCATCTGCAGCCAGTCTGAAACTACTACCTGATGTGCTCTGATGACTGAGGGAAACGAAATGTGCATGTTTGTTAAACTCAGCTGGGAAACCACACGACTTGGTTAATTCCAGAGTTCATAAATTTATGTCAGAATAAAAGGATCAGTAAAAGCACAAATGAACCAATTTACCCTAAGTGCAAATGGCAGTTATGTTATTTGGTGTCGAAGTTACCATGAGCACAATGACAATGTGCCATAACACATTTTCATGTTCGCTAAAGAGCAAGGGTTTAGTTGGTTAATATTCCCAGCAATACTCTTTTTCATAATTTACAACAAGCAGATGCTGATAGGTTATTTAACATTTATGAAGTTAAGATGTAATCAGAAAAACCCTGATTACCTTTACAAATACAAAAGTTAAATTATTCCACTATTTTTTCCCTGTGACTGCATTTCACAGCAGGTGCACATTTTGCAATGGGACAAGTCAATCAAACTAAATTCTGGGGTTTTGTGGGCATATTTGGATAATGTTTAATGGCCAATTCTGTGCAAAACTCTGCAAATGAGGTTTGATGGCTCTGTGTACTTCAAAACTAGGCTAGGTCAAAATAGAATTTGCAGCACAAGATGCTTAGAATTGGGTAAAAAAATCCACAGTCTGTTTTACAGACTGGTAACAAAAAATCTGTTTGAAGTCAATTGCTGAAACTTTGTTTAATATGATGTGAAGCTCAATCACAATTAGAGCAATACAGTTGAACTCATTCACCTATAGTAAATGAACATTAAAAGAATAATGTAATATCTTTTATTTAAAAACAAGTAAGAGTAAAGTTATATTTTAATATTAAACTTCACAAACTGAAAAAATCTATTTGGCTTCCTGACATTAAGTGTTTACTTTAAGCTTCAAATACCCAGCTATCTCATTCTGGTTGTATCAAGTATTCCCAGCAAGACTCTGAAGATATTAGTAGCTACAGATGCTGATTTGTTTCAAGATGCAGAACTCTGGACATTGAGCTTGAAAAGCTTGCCCTACAGTGTTGTGGAGCAAACAATAATTTATATAAGAAAACAAAAATGAGGAAATGTAACACTGGCTTACCAAAAGTCAGAACAATTTGAGAGACCACCAACAAAGGAGAAACCAGCTTAGCTGGAGAAGCTAAAGAGACAAATAAATGTCATTCAAATACCAAATTTGATACCATGAATAAAGTAAGAATCCAGACACTTTACAGAACTTTCATTCTAATTGATAAGCAAACCAAAGGTGGATGAAGAAGAGTGTTACAACATGATGAAAGAAGACATTTTATTCCGACCATCCTTAACATATGAAGGAAGTAACATAAGAGCAGAGGGCAAGATCCTCTTTTGAGCATGTACAGACTTCATGGTATCATCATCAGCAACTGGAGTTATCTAGCAGAATCAAGCCCCCAGTGAGGACCAGAGGGGTTGTCAATGATTTGAAATGCAGGATGGCTACCTGCCTACCTATCAATAACATTTATGGATATGCCTTGGGAGAATTATGTGGTGGGGCCCTTTTTTCCCATTCAGCTTTTCTGCCTCTACCCATGGCACTAGTCATTCCATAATAATTGTAACATATCCTTCTGTAGCATATCAGTGAAATGTACCGTACCTTTGAGGTCTGTGCACTGAGGTGATGCAACACAAGATAATGGGATGCCTATTTCAGAAAATAAAGTCCTATTTTCCATAGTGAGTGAGGTGTGTCAAATATTTTCTCCAAATCTGTCACTTTTACCACTACTTGGCCACCTTGCTATTTAGCTAAGTCAGGAGTTTTGAAATGCTATATATCCATAAAGTCATAAGGTTTAGATAAATTACAGAAGTTGAAACATTATAATTAAAGCCATCCAAAAGGAAGGTCTGTGTAATATGATGCCCATAATTAATCCTGAAGGTGATTATTTGATACAAATTTATTACAGCAGATAAGATAGAATGCTAAAGCATCCCTGATACCCACAGACAGGAAGACAGTATGACCAACTACCATCTCATCAAAACTGGTTAATAAAAAGCACTTTTTTCCATGGAGACACTTTCAATCAAAACAAATGTCTCATTCAGGAGTGACTGCCAAGCCTGACAATCCTTATAACAAATGCTGCATTCTGGGTTTGTAAGGGAAACCTTTATTACCTCAATATAGCTTATTTTGAAATATGGATTCATACACATTAAGAAATATATCAGGAAAACACAGTTATTCCATGCACAATGATATAAATAAGGATAAAAAGTTGCAGGGTCCAGCCTAATCCTACCAAGCTGGGGATGTATGTGGCCCCAGATATCTGCATCCATAGGACCTCTTAGTGGGATGTAAGCCGTTCCACAAGATCAGAACCTGCATCCCCTGCAGTCTTCCTCTTGGGGAAAAAAAGCACTAAGAGTACAAAGATCTAAGAATGAGTGTTAGACTGGGATATGAAGGGTCATGAATCAATTCTCTAGCTTCTGTATATATCTATGCTTCTGCACACAGGGTTGGTTTGTAGCATTAGTAGTATTTAGTATTCTTTTAGTAACATAATCTGCTGCTAATACTCCCCATTCCTGTACGATCAGCCAGTGGCTCCGAGGTGCTATAATAAAAGGAACAGTTTTGCCTTCCTGTCTACTCAGCAGGGCACTGTATGAAAACCAATCCCTTATTCATACTTAAATAATTGGCCCCAGAACTAGAAGGCAGAGAGGAAGGGACTGAGTCACCAAATATCCATGAAAGTGAGATAACAGTTCAAGGGGCATCCCAGTACCTGAGAACAAATACATATGCCTTCCCCTGATTGAGCAGAATGATTCCTGCAGCCATTTGAATACATCAACCCTGCATCCTCTACAAGGCTGTAATGTCCAGCCTCCTCCTTACCCCTCTAATTGTGTGGTTTCAGGAATACACGAACTGTGTCTGCACAGCCTTATTTACAACATAACCAAATGTACTACATGGAGCCTGATTCTCCTTGCAGGTTTGTAACCTACTACGAGTAACAGGAATTTGAGCAGATGGAAAAGAAAAGGTCTAGAACAACAAGGACAAGCATTTCTGGGAAATAATACACTTTTCACAAGCCTGTGCTATTCCAGTACATTCTTATGTTCTAAATTTATTTATAATGTTGCTGAATATTTTGTACCTTAAATTATATTTATTATCAAAACAATCATGCAGCATGAGTCACTTTCCAGTAAAGTCAACTGTAGATTATATGCCATTTGAATTCACCTCCCTTCTGCTGGGTTCTAAATCCTTTCAGGCAGTAGGGGGAAAAGTTTAATTTAAGATTTTAATCTTTCTCATATATTATAGCATTTCTATAATGGATTTTGTGTGTCTGAAAACTAAAAGATTGACAGCTCAGGGTATTATAGATTTATTAATCATTGCTTAAATGGGTAGGGTGAATGCTGCTAAGCACTGCCATATAACTTGCGATCCCAGCCTTGAAGGCAAAATATTTTTTCTAGGTGACTTTATTTTTAATGTCAATTGACTCTACTGTGACTGGAAGAAGAGACATTAAAAACTTCCCTGAGTTCATTGATAAAACGTATTGTTCTTGCAACATTCAAACACCTGACCTCATTTTAGGTAAAGAAACCCAACATGGAGAAAGTGGAGAACACCTTGCTGGAGATGAACTACACTAGACAGAAAGTTGTTCATTTACAATGCTCTCATTATCCCTCAATAACTATAGCACGTCGTTTTTATAACATCAGTAAAGTACACCAATCACTGAAGCTATGATCTATATTAATGACACAGAGCACAGCCCCTTATATAAAAAGATACTATTATTCAGTTATTCCTTCTTGGCCTACATCTGCAGCAGGCCAAGACAACCTGGGGATATTCAGGAGAAGAAGGCCTTTGCTGACCCACCCACCAGTAAGGTAACATGTCCACAAAAAACTATGGTGCTCAGGTGAATAAAATGTACTTAATCAAGTCAAAGTTAGCACAAGATCTCCATGTCACACTCTGACATCTTTCGTTAAAGGAGCTCAATGGTGCATATCTGCAGGACAACTGCTCATTTTAATTGCCAAGGTAGCTATCAAGACAACACCAACCCTACAATCTGGCAGGTTTCCCTGTTGATAACTCAGGTTAGTCTGAACAGAAGAGAAAATTTATTTTCAATGTAATTGTGGCTTTTCCTTTTTTTCCTTAATACTTGTACTCAATGATAATTTACAAGATCAAATGAACATATGATTTTTGATCAGCTAATCCTCACAACACCCATGTTAAGTATATAGGTCAATATTATTAAAATGTGTCTAGGAAACAGCAGCTTTAGATACTGGTTATTTAAATCACACAAGCATTAAAACTAAATATGAAGAATAAAAATATCTGAAAGATTCAGCTGCCTGCCTGAGTAGACTAACTTTCCCATACTTTCGTTTTGCTACAAATTACTACATAAAAATACATTTTTACCTGGCACATCCCAAGCTAGAAATATGGAATATGCATCAATTACTGTGACATTATATGGGACATGAATTTTCTCTGGTGTCCCTACTGGTGTTTGTATAACATGTTTATCACTAGTGTTGCTGCCACCCCAGGTGCTGGCTTCCAGCTGGTAAACATATCTGCACAAACACAAAAAGATCAGTAGACACTACGGTTAGAAGCTTTAGGCATTAACAGTAATAGAACATTTCTATTTTCACCAATTTAAAAAGACTACCCTATAAAGACTCTAAAAAAAAAAAAAGAAGTTTTTCTAAATCTATTCCATGAAGGGAAAAAAACAAGGAGCCACCAACAACCAACCATTCATGAGGAAAAAAAAGCCTCTCCCTCTTTGAATCAGAACGGCCTATTCTCAGAAAAGGAAAGGAAAGGAAAGTCCTTTGATTAAAGCTTTCCAGCACTTGGAAGCCTCCTAAATGTGCCCTAAAAATTTTCCCAGTAATTAAGTAATGTTGTAGGACATTTTTCTCCTGTTAAAAGAGTGACTTATCTCTTGTACATTTCACAAACACACATACATATATTTTGAACTCCTTTCACCCATTACCAGAGCTCTTTAACATGCCTTACCTCCTGTTCGGCTGCAGGTTAATATCAGTGAAATTGAAGTCTGTACTGCCACACAGGAAAATCTGTTCTCCATCACGAAATAATCGATATACAGTAATGAGTCCATTTGGTTTCTTTGGTTCACTCCAGTAGATCTCCACTTCTGTTGAGCTGACTACGATATGATGAGGCTTTGGCCATACCCCTATTAACATCACAGTGACACTATTTTAATTTGACAGAAACATAAAGGGTTTGTTTTTTTTCCCTTTCCCACAGTTAGTGCTGTTGCTTTCAGAAATGCAAGGAAAGCATAAAACATTGCAGAGACAGAATTTAACACACTTTCTGCATTTACCCTATATTAAATGGAACCAACAGGTCAAGGTACAGCTTAATGGAGAACAAGGCCAAAGGCTGCAGCCTTTATATGCCCAGTTGTCTCTGCATATTTATTTGTGCTTAAAAAAATATGCATCTAATAATTCTACCTTGATAACTTAAAGAGGAACTTAGGGAAATAATCTCAAAAAGAAAGTAGAAATGCCATGCCAGGCAGTCAGTATAAAGAGTGTGTTAAGATATAAAAACTCCAAGAGAGACAGATTTTCTCTTGTGTAAATTTATACACAATAGCTTGATGTGTGAAAGTGGATTTTTGCACCTTGTTAAACCATCAGAAAATACAAGCCCACATTCTCTATAAGAATGCACGTGTCCCTTACCATGAGGAGCAGCTTGCAAAGTCTGACCTGAAAGTGGTTGGCTAGAAGCACACCCAGCAGATGTGCATGCAGTAAGCATGAAGCTGTAATTAGTGTATGGCTGCAGACCTAGAAAGAGCAAACATAGATTAGACTGAGATAGTGACATTGGGCACACCAAGAACTGTGTCACTACATAGAAAGTTACCAGACTTAAAGTTAACATTTAATATTTTTGGCAAAGAAAATGTGAACCATTCTTATGTTACATCTGAATAATACTGAAATGGTGTATTCTTGTTAATTTTATATACGTATATCCTCTGCTAGTTTAAAAGACCTCACAAAAAAATTAGTTTGAACATATGTCTATGCTGCAATGGATCTAAGGATGCCCCTCCCATACATGTACTGGAGTTAACTTCAGATAAGTTAGATGGCACTTGCAGCGTAGTAACAACAGTACAGATTTCAGCCCAGATTACCATCTGAAAATTTACCCAGTCTCTCAGGTGTTTTGGTGTTTTTTTTTTTTTGTGTTCCTGTCCCCTTCCCAACTTCTATTTGTTAATTTTTTCCCGTTTTTCCTATTTGTTACAAGATTGTACTATAGATGTTATAAAGCAGTTTAGAAGAACGACTGACAACCAAGCCCTCCCCACTACAAGATTCTAATTCCAGTTGCTTGTAGTTTCTTGAAAATGATTATTTGCAGCTCAAAACTTCTATGCTGCACATACTGCAATGAGACTAAAAGAGAATATATTACTTTGACCTTTCCTTGGAAATTTTCAGGCACCCTTGTGCTCTGTGTTAGTGACTTCAGGTTTGAAATCAAGTTGCCCATAGCTTTAGAATTTGACTTTAGGACTCCTCACCAAAAAATCGGCTAAGATACTAAGCTTTCAAAATAGCCATTTCTGCACACCCGTTAGAAGTTTCTTACACTTAAGACCCCTGTGAGCCTATCTTGAATGCCTCAGAGCTCAGCTTTAACTGCTGATCAAACTGCCACACAGATCTTGCTCCTCCCCAGGCTACAGAGTCTTTGCTATGCTACTTTTTTGGGTGTTGCTCAAAGTTGATCTTAAAAATTACATTACAAGGCACAGAGACTGAAATCTCTCTTTCTTGAATGTTTTCAGGGATCCTCTTGTTAACACTTCATAATACATTAGAAAAACATTCCTCTTCCTGAATACAAAAGGGAAAAACAGCAGCAAGAAGCAAATTATATGCAAAGCCTGTGAAAATGTTAGGGTTTCAAAACTGAATTCTCAAACTAGGAAATCCCAGCATTAGGATGTTGTAGAGCATACAGTTGCTTTACTAACACCACAAGCTGAAACTTGCAAACGGCTTCATAAAGTACCAGAAGAATAACAATAAAAAAGAAAGGACAAAAAATTTCTCTCTCAGAAACACGATGCTGACTCAAAGACACTGAGAAACAAATACCTCCCTGGACCTGCCAGGAGGCCATTTGGGATGCCTGAGACTTGGCTGTCAAGAGTACCTGGTCTCATGCAAAACTTCATCCATTTGAGCACAACTGGTGCCTTCATCTACAGCCCCAAGAGCTCAGGAAATTCAGGCCCCAGGTTTCAAGGCAGGATGTCCAGAAAATGGACAAGACAAGATGTGCCTTCCTCAGTACCACAGCCTGAGCAGATATGAATGCCTTGGACAACAGTAGCAAACTTCCTTGATCCAGGGGTGGCCTCTCCTCCATGCTCTGCCACTGTCCGCTTGTTTGTAGCCTTCTAATCTGGCATCCCACAGGATTCATGAGGCTTCCCAGTTGGGGACCATGGCAGCCCCAGTCCAGGCGCTTCCCTAAGAATGGTGCTGGCCAGGATATCCTCCCAAAGCTGGACAGGGCAGAGCTGTGTGGACACCAGCACATCTCCAAGATGAGCTGAAATGGGTTCTGGACCATAGGCAAGAGTGGGGATGGCCCCAGGGAGGCAGGCAGCAGCTCGACAGAGAGCTAATAGGTTAACACACTGCCCTGTGTGCTGCCACTTGGCCATCCTCCCAGCACACTGCCCCTTCTCCTTTCTTCCTTTTGACAGCCAATGTCTCCAGCCCCTCCGTGATCCACATTCTATCCCTCTCGGTTTGCACCATCCCAGCTGCCTCCTTCATAAAATCATAAAATCATAGAACAATAGAATAATTAGGGTTGGAAGACCTTAAGACCATGTGCCTCCCTGAAGGAGGAGAAAGGAAAGGAAATTTAGCTCTGGGCAGACGCAGACATAGGTCCATTTACACTGAGATTTCCAGAAGGAATAAACTTACCAAGCATAGCAAAAGGTGAGGCAGCAGTCCTACATACAGGAGTGTTTTGTTTTGTTTTGAATTGTTTTGGGTTTTTTTTCCATTTCATTCCTACCCAGAAGAGGCACAGCTTGTGGACTGAATGAGACAATAACTCTATGTACAAATAATCACATTACTGTTTAATGCTGACTGCTTGTGTGAAAGAGGCTGGACTAAGATTATACAGGTCAATTCAAATGTTTAATATAAGTTGATTTTTAAGTGCATGGCTTTGTGACCTTAAGGTACTTTGATGTAGCTCATGTGCTTAATTGTAATTACTTTAAGAACAATGCAATTCTGTGACAAAAAAGAAAGTCTGGACAAGATCCTTGTTTATAAACAAATACTTGTTCATAGCCAGTAAGAAGATATTTTAATTAGAGTATATTATGAACAAATAGAAAGAATGAGAAACAATTACATAGAAAGGTAAAATACTGAATGGAAGACATGCAGGCTGCTTGAGAATGCAGGCTACTTAACTACTGAACAAGACATGAAGGAGAGAAGATAAAGAGATGACCCAGAGGAACAGCCCTGGCTGCAACCTAATCATGAACTGGAAGAGAAGAAAAATCATCTGAACATTGTGTATAAAAGTAAGAAGTGAGAAAATGACAGTTGCAGACTAGAGAGAGGCAAAGGCATGGAGGAAAGCCAAGTATTTAACATTTCAGGATAGAAAAGATAACTGTGGCAACAAATTACTTGAATTCCCCTAAAGGGAGTCATGTTCACTTTTAAAGGAAACATGCATAATAAAGCAATACTCATTTACAACTACATTTTAAAGAGGAAAATGGGCATTAAAAAAGAGCACATGGTTTCACTGAATTTATTGGTGAAATTCTGATACCTGAAACCTCTTGTCATACACAGAGCAGTCGCAGCATATTTTTATCTAGATTGTTAAAGCTTTGCATTAAATGCCTTGTCTTATGCATGCTTTGGAAAGCTCTGTGCAAATCTACGTAGGTGATTAATAATAAAAATAACAAGTAAGATAATCTCGAAACATAAACAGCATTTTGCTTTTCCAATTTCTCTGCTTGATTGTTCACTAGAGGATACTTCTTTTCTTTTGTGGTCTATTATTGTGGGTTTATGGTGGGTTTTTTTGTGTTTTTTTTTTAAATTGAGCAGTCTATTTTGTTACTGCAGCAACTGTCATTTGCCAAAAGGCTGTGAAAGAGTGTTTGTTTTTTTTTTTTTTTCAAGAATGCATTGTTCTATTAGTCAAATCAATTCCTTCTAATACTGTTTGTCTCCATTTGTGGGTATGGCTCCACCAGTGTCAGTAATCAGTTCCCAGAATAATGCTCCTGGGTCTCACAGTGGGAATTTTACTTAGGAGGATGTCAGATTGCTGACCACAGCCTCACACAAGCCCTCCACCCCTAAGAGTTTCCTTTAGATAAATATTACCAATGAAATCAGTGCTGCATGGAGATAGAGTTGACCGGTGACTATATTTCTGTATCTCATTATTTTCACTACCTGAAATGGAGAATATGTTCAGATGAAAGAATTTCAAACCATTCAGTCATAAAGTATTTGTTAATAGTGCTTGTTTTACTAAGATAAACATCAATGGTCTTGCTCAGCTTTTACCTAGAGATGATTGATCCTACAAATTCTCAATAAAGCTTCTTAATTGAGCTATTATTTTTAATGTATTAAAAAAGGGGAGCTGAGGAAAATCTTTGCTATATATCCACCTGCTTCTGCTGAAGAGGGCACTCTTAGCTTTCTTTTACAATTTCCCTAATTTCCTCAGTCTTACCCTCTGCCTGGCCCTACTACTAAAGCATTAGCAGGCCCATTTGTAAAGTAGTAGTAACACAAAGTGAAACAATGCCATAACTGTCATCCAAATTGTTCTGTACAGGGTAGTGGAAGTGTTCAGTAATAAATGATATAAAAAGGTCTTTTATTGACAAGCTGCCATGTGCTGTTTGCATTAGAGAATATGAGAAGATGATGGCTGCTGCCCTAGGTCCCAGTGGCATTCAACTCAGTGAGATAGCACAAAATGCTTCAGTTTGCTTAAAGCATTGATAACACCTCTAAATAATTAACTGAGAACTTCCTGTCTTCAATTACTTAATGTTTTTTTTTAACATCTTGAGAGGATTATAAGCAATTTATGGATTTCACATGATGAGCACATTCACCACTATTCCCACAAAGCATTTGTGGGATCATGTTTCCAAAGCTTTGATGTAATTAAAAATAAGCAGCAAGACAATGGTGCAGTGGCAAGGTGTCTGTTATTTGCAAGACCCTAGATTCAAAGTCTCAAGAAATACTAATGCTACAGCTTCATTAATGTTCAACTGTTGCTCAGGGAAAAGCAGACAGTTTTGGGAGGATGGGAGAGAGAAGGTAGAAAAGGAAGATGAGAAAATCGAAACATACATCCACAGGGAAAAAGACAGTTCAAACATTTGAGGTTATGTATGAATTAAATTTGATTGGTTTATCTTATTCTTTTAATATAGAGAGCAACAATTATCCACATTGCTAAATCACTGCCACAAATTCCACATTATTACCCAAGTAAGCTCCTGTAGAAAACAGCACAAGATTTGATTAAGACTGTCAGGAAGAACGATCACTTTTTTCACTCCTGTCTTAACATGGTAGCATTGGACAGTGGCTTAATGGAACAGGCACACAAAAGTTAAAATGAGTCTTGCTTCTCAGAAGGTGGTTCCATTTGGTATTGTTTGTATTAAAATCTCAATTATTCTGGAGGTATAACTGCCTTTTGGGAAGGAAGTGGGATCACAAGAAGTGTTTTTCAATGGGTTTGATGGATCATTCCTTGTTGGTAGGTGTTCTTTACAAATATAAACTTATAACAGCAATTCTAAAACACCTACCACCAACTGGCATACAGTTAATATCTCATGTCCAGAAGCACTGAATACAGACACAGGAATAATATTCTGATGATGAATTTCACACTTAAGCATGATACTGTCAAAAAGGAACAGCAAACCTTTATTCCTCTGTGAGTGACTACAGCAAGGATGATGCTTTTTAAAGCACTAAGGGATCCACTCAGGACTCGTGCTTTGAGAGGTGGCTGATAGTGCCATATATGCCTGACAGGTTTTAAGTGCCCTAAGTCAACTTCTGTTCTTTGGGTGGCTATCATATGATGTGGATAATCTACAAATCTCTAAGTTTCCTAATCGGAGGTGGGGTGGGAGGGGTGGGGTGGGAAGGAAAGGAAAAAATAATGTATTTATGAATTCCTAAAAATCATAAAAACAAAAATATGACGAGCAGCCTGAGGTCAGAGTGAAAAATGACAGCTCAGAATGCTTTGTGTTCAACAGAAACATTTCTAATAATGTTGTTTCAGTGTAACGTTCAAATATAAATTAGAATTGGATAAGTGAAAATAATACATTTGAGGACTAAATTAAACCTTTCCGCAAAACGCCTCGACTAAAATGTCTTTCAGATACACACACACACTGGTGAAATTTCACCAAGTACTTAGAAAATGGCTCTAAGCTATATACAAGATTATAAACAGAATCCAGGATCTTTTCCTTTCTGTCTTCTTTTCCTTTTTATTATCTCAGGCATAAAGTACTGTTCCTACACTGCTATACACTGCTCTCTCTCTCTCTCTCTGTATATATATATATAAAGATTGCAAAAAAAACCCCAAATTTAAGGTAAGTCATGATAAAGCTTCCTAAACTGTGCCTAGTACTGGCAATTTAAAAGCCTCAGACAAGCAGCATTTTTAGTATATTAATACTGTCTTATATCTAAGGACAGGACATTAGCCTGCCAGAGCACTTGCCTCCTTACCTGATACTGTGTGCTGCATTCTGCTTGCAGCATCAGTGTATATCAGACCTTTCCCTACTTGACTGATCTGGTACTCTTTGATGATACCATTTGGTTTCTTGGGTGCAATCCAGCTTAAATGTAGTGCTGTTGAGTTCAAAGCACTGATGTCTGGTGGCTGAACGCTCTCTGGGACTCCTTGGACAGTGACTGCAACTACCTGAAGACATATGAATTAAACAGCAACTTAATGTAATAGCACACTAGATACCATAATCAATGAGAATGTCATTTTTGTTTTAAAATGCTGTTTGGGCTGGCATATCATTACCAAGGGCCTGGAGAACTAGTTACTATTTTCCTCCTTTTTCACAATGAACTCTGACCTTGAATACATTACATAAGCCTATGCCTACAATTTATCACAACAGGTTCACTGTGTTTTAGCTGCAGCACGTAGCACAGGGTGAAACAACAAAAACTGTGTTGCTTCAAAACTCTTGATAACTCTCTTCCATATGCTTTGTCAGTGTCTCTGCATTTTAACTGCCTGATTTCATCTATTTTAAGCACCAGTAAACATGGGGCTGAGCCTCCATTTATCCCATGCAATCTGAACTCTATTGTAGTTATTTGCAAGTCCATATTTTTGGAAGGAAACCAAAGATTCTGAAAGACAGAATAACTTCACACTTGTTACTCTCTTTCTTAAAAAAAAAAAAAAAAAAGAATAGGAGGAAAAGGAAAAAGCTAATTTTCTATTGACACACCTCTACCATCTCCTACAGAAGCATTTCCAAATTACACTGGTTTAATAAGTGTCAGACTTTTTTCTCTTTGAGAATCACTTTTCTTTTTCTGTTATTACAGCCATAAAGTATTTATATTATGCTGTAAATATAAAATGTGCCCTCTATAATATATTGTCTTAGTGCATTTGTTTTAATCAGTCCCTACTTGCAGACTTCAGTGTTTGCAACAGTAAGATTCTTAATTACAGGGAAGTGAAACAAGCAGGATATATTAGCTCAGGCCCATGGTTGCTGCAACTGTGCCTATAGAGCTTCCAGACCACAGCTCTGCATGCACATAGAGGACTACGTGCCTATCTCCATCCCTCTGTATCAGTGTTTCTTTTCTTATACTTCGCCTGAGACTTGCACAAATAAGAGAAACACTTAAACACCTGGAAAATCCCACATATATATAATATCCCATATATATTATAATTACAAAGCACAGTCATTATTCCTCGCCTCTGCCTCACAGACAATAGACCCCTTGAGTCCTAAAAATCCATTGTCATAGAGGCAAGTATATTACTGTGAAAAAGAGGTCACTTGCTTAAGAAATATTTTTTTCCTGATGGCAGGTACTTTGTAGAATAGAAAGTAGAGCTGGTTAAATAGTAATGGTGGTGAAAGGCATTTATGATTTAAACTGATACAGCAGGCAATAAAACAGTGACAAAAGGAAGGAAGAGACTGTGTCTGCTCCAAACTGTAGCAGAGGCAGGCAAAGGAAGTGTAGGAAGCATAAAGTCCAAGGCAAGTGTAGACACGGAAAGTCAGTGAAGGGTAATATAGTGCAAGGATGCCCAAAATCAGGTTGTTGAACAAATTGATAGACTAAGAGCTAAAGCAGATAAACTAAAAAACAGCAAGGAAGAAGAGGCTATTGACCTCCTAGTAAGAAGCAAAAATCTAATTTTAAGCCTGAGAGAAAGGCTTAAATTAAAAAACTCCTTACTCTATTCTATCATGTACAGCTTTTTTTTCAACAAACATCAGTTCCTACAGTGCAATTTCAGCTTTGCCAGGAGACTGAGACACTGCTTTCTTCTGCTGCTTGCTTGTGTCAACCTTAGGTTCCAAATAATCACACATCAGTAGATGAATCCAAATAAGATTATTGATGTTATTCACTTACTCAATAATCAGCACGTCTTCAAATTACACCTTTCCAAAAGCATTTTTATGTTAGCACACTGGCTGATTAAATTCTGGCACCAGTTCCATAAAGACCAATTCACTAACCTTGCTGCTGTCTGTGCAGCCAGCCACAGTGCAGGCTCGCAGCTGGTATGAGTATTCTTGGTATGGCTGGACACCACTTGTGTCTGTGAAGCTCATTTCTGTTCCTCTGAAGTGTTCGATTCCATTTCGGAGAATGATGTAGTGAAGAATAAGACCTATTGCAGAAAGAACATGCTCCCTTTTGTCAGCTGAGAAATCCCATGTGATGGTATACTACTATACTCTGCACACATAAGATATTAAACCAAATATCTAGGTGACCACTGTAATAATCATCCTGCTCAAGTGGCTAATGTCTTTACCAGCTACTTTCCTCAACCTCTACATCAACATAGAATCATAGAATAGTTAGGGTTGGAAAGGACCTTAAATCCATCTATCTCCAGCTCCACTTCCCTTGCCAGGGCAGGGACACCTTGTGCTAAACCATGTCACTCAACACTCCATCCAACCTGACCATCTCATAAGATCTCAATTTTTTGATTGAGAGGTCTTCCAAGTTTTCTCACTATTTGAAAATCATAACCATTTTTTCCTGAAAGAAACATGTGTACCACCACCCCCAACTCCAAGCCCCCAAATATTTTGTAACATGATTGTAATTTTATGATCACATTTGCTGTTCTCAAAGGAGACTTCTGTACACTCCTTAGAAACATACTAAATTGCCTTCTGTGAAGGTAGACTCTACTCTTACTCGCAATGAAAATAAACTCAACCTAAAGGAAATTCTTTTTGCACAATTTTAGGAACATGTACATGCCAGTGACAGTGATTAACTAAGAAACATTTTGTGATTTTGGAACTCTTGTCAGTCAAACAGAACCTACTCTGGTTTTAACATGGATCAATACCATTTGGTTGAAGTGGTTCCTCCCAGTTTAGCAGTATCATGTCTTCCCGGTTATCCACTTTGGCCCATTTTGGTGGACTTACACCCTGTGGCACATCTTGATTAGTGAGAGCTCTGCTGATTTCACTGAAACCTCTTCCATAGCTATTCCAAGCAGCCACCCTGTACTCATATGTGATAAAAGGTTCGAGGTTCAGGTCTGGGAAAAGAAAGTAACACATGGATCATCTCAGTCTTACCAAATACAAAATAATCTTTTTTTTTTTAACCTGGGGCTATGGGACTACCTCTATGTTTAAAGACAGATATGGAAGTTCCTCCTTTTGTCAGGGCCATTTTCTGATCTAGCAATGCTTCTATCAACTTTTGTGGAAGCAGGTTTAGACCTTAGGTATTCACCAAACTTACTACTCATATATTTTTCCCTGAAGATCCTGTCCTGATTCACAGATCAATTCTTAAAGAATGCTACTTCACCACAATTGCTTCACATTTAATTAGAATACCTGATAGCATTCAGGACATCTTTTTCTTCAGAGTGAATTAAACAGACTAGTAAATCACCAATCTGATACGCCACTTTTCATTACCTGTAAATGAATACTGCTTTGGGCTTCCTGTGTAGACAGTCTCCTCTTCAGCTGGACACACACCTTCCTTTATCTCCTTCTCTGTAGCACTCTGTGAATCTTTTATCCACACACAGATATTCTTGCTGGGATCAAAGTCACACTTGCCACAATGTGCTGTTGCCTCCATAGATAAAGGGCAAAGAATATTACCCTTGCATTCTTCTTTTACCTAATAAATGCACATTCAGTGTTAATGTGTATACTGCATCTTTCTTTCCTTAGAAATGCTTCCATTAGTATTTCTCTGCCTTTACACAAGATACAATTATTTCTAGTGTATGGGAAACTTTTTCAGCCTTTGGTCTGTCTGCCCTCTTTGCTCATTAGTGCTTTTATAATCCTGTCTAAAAGAAACATTTTTTTGTAGGGTCCTTGGATGAATACATCACAAATTTCAACCACTGGAATTCTCAGTGGCTGGGTTTGTTGAACACAGAAGAGTCTAGAATCAAGTGAGAACAGGATTTTATCCAAGATTTTGAACATTCTGCTCCTGCAAAGCCAATATCCTGTGGCAAATCAGTAGCTAATTCCCAGCCCCTCATGCAGCTTGCCAAGTACACAAGAGGGCTCTATGCAATTCCTTGGCAGCTTTCAAGGCAGAGGACTCTACCCATGGGCTATATAAATCATGTCTTCTACCACATTCCTCCTAAACAGCAGTTTTGCTGCAGTAAGAGGACCTCTGCAAATGTTGACGCAGATATAAAATTTAACCCATAAAGAACAGTTCACAGAAACAGAAACAGAAATACACACTGAACAGTCACTAGTTTCCGTTAAAATTCATGAAATAGTATTTTTGCTAAACCATAAGCTAGAGAGCAATAATTCTCATAAAATATAGGTTGTTGCAGGAAGAAATGTACTGCAATATTTGCTACAAATATTTCTGTCCATGAGACCCCAAACTTTTGAAGGAAAACCAAACAGATTCTATGTAATGCTTTATTAATTTACCTTTAGAAATTAGGTTTATAGCTGATTATGAACTTCAGCTAATTTAATTTCCCAAACTTGGCACTTTCACAAAAATTACATTGTAATAAATATCAATATAGGATGTATGATATAGATGGACTGGATTCACATATAAAGTAGCTTCAGATTATACCTCAGAATATCAATCCTTCTAGTGCTGGTAAATTTACAAACATCGGAAAGTTAGCACTGCAATCTCTTTTCCACTGAGGTAAGTGAAATACAAAGTGTTGCCTTTGTTTATATGTTAGACCTAAGGCATGGCTCTTGCATGTTATCTACCAGAATTCATTAACCTATTCTTGCCTTCCATGAACTACTAATACAGTGCATGTGCAAACTGTAGCTGACTCATCACAACACTTGGATCTTCTCTAGAAAATTATTCAGTCTGAAAATGAAATGACATGAAAACATTGACATGAAAAGGAGAGGATGGAAGAAATATTTCTGTATTAACTTAGCAGATGAATGAAAATGATACAGAAACACCTGTATGTGGCAGGATGAGGTCTGGCTTTCTTTTTACTTTTACAGTACCTACCTGATTTCCATATTGCACAATTCACAATATCCAACTCTCTCTCTTTCTTTCTTTCGCTATCACCCACTTTTTCCCTGTCTCTACATGAAATAATAATAGAAGAATAATAAAAGAAGAATAAATATCTACAAACCCAGGGTTTCCATCCTTTGAAATGTTCATTTTCTTAAACACAAATTGTAATAACAGTTAAAAATATTTTTACAGCGTAGGTATAACAGCAGGGTGCTGACTCTTGAAGATTTCTATTGTATTTGCAAGGTTTTACAGCTTTGAAAGTTTGGCCAGATTGTCTCATGCCAAAACCTATAATCACTGGCCACTCTCAGAAGACGTGGAATTAACCTTTATAGTGCTTGTTTTACTCAGATGTGAAAAAGAGTGAAAATAAACTATAAAATTCATTAGGCACAAAAGGTATCAAAAACATAGTACCCTCATTGCTGCTAAAAGTTATATAGGGACCTGTCCCACTACTGCTGAAATTTATGCCAAAATTGTAGTGGTTTTCTATAGGATCAGGATTAAGTCCATCAAGAAAATATAAATTGTTTTATTTTTATTTATATAATACTATTTTATTTATAGTAATACTGCCTGCCAAAGCTGAACTATAATAGCATTTTTATACTTCAGAACTGGCCACTTCAATTTTAATTTCCACTTAAGGAACATCATCAGGAGCAGTAGTCACAGAACAGAAACTGGCTATACATGTCAATCTTGTTAGCATGCCAGCTTTTAGCTGCTGTACTAATCTGAAGTGCTGGGCAACACTTCACAGAGGCAGCTAATCATTATTAATTCCTTTAGAATTCATTGCAATAACATCAATCACGGTGAACTCATTCGGTATTAATATGGATGTAATGTGAAAATGAATAATGCACACAAGATTTTTTATATTCCTATTTTAGAAAAATAGTTATGAACAGTGTATTTCTCTTTCCATTGTGAAATCAGAGCTACTGAGAGATTTTCTATCAATTACCTTCATCACCATTCCAGCTGAAATCTTGTCAGAGCAAACATATTTCAAAGGATTATATCCAACTCCATTACAGCATTCTTCGCTCTTTGGAATAAGTTCAGTTTCACAGCATTTTACTGGCACTTGCTCATTCTTTCTAACATGCGCCAGGGACTCACCACTGGAACCTGAGCAGCATATGGTATCTGATTTATTCACGTATTCCTGCCCACAGCAGAACATCCCTGAAATGAATAAAGAAAAAAATATATCTGAATATGAAATGTAAGTAAATAAATAAATAGATAAGAAAGGAGAAAGCTCAGGATGAAATACAGCTTGGCATAAAACCATCAGCAGCTGGAATTACGCAGATTTAGCTAAAGCGAGATTAAATTCGAACGTGAGGTGACTGAAGCAAGTGTCCTGACTTCCAGACCTACTGAAAACAATCAAGAATTAGAAGAATAAACAGGGATCCCCTACCATCAACTTACACCATTACTGAACTTCTGGAAGAACCTGTGCTATGAAATACCATAGCAAGGTGCTGTGCACAACAGGATGAAGACAGACTGTTGGTGAAAATTTCCTTTAGAAATGTGGAAAATGGGAAAGCTTCTCCATGTACTTTCCAGTCAGGTCTCATTCATCCCCCCTCACCTGGGCAGTCTTCCAATAGTGCATCTGAGCATTCCAGAATGTTTCATGTCTTACTTTATATTTTAAAGTGGGGGTTCATACCAGGTACATAGAACCGAATGGGTGACTTGCCAAATATCACAGCAAATACAGAGAACTGTTCTGTGAGAAGTTACTATCTAAATATAATTTGCATTTTTAATAATTTTATCATAAAATTAAAAGCTGATCATTTATATATATAAAAAATAGATGTATTCACATGAATCACTCTGCACCTGTGAAATACTGGTGTTGAACCCCATACCATTTAAAGAATGGGGTACATTTTAATTGTGAACCAAATGCTACAAACACCTCTATAACTGGCAACAAAATCAGTGTTGTTTCTAATTCAGCTAGAAAGATATCACACGAAGAACCAGGGCTGTAATATACTGTTACATCTATAATGTAGTTTGTCTTTGACATAGTTCTTCTGTAGTATGTAGGCCTTTAAAACACATGCAAAAGTGGCCACTTGTCTCACTGCCATTTATTGCAGCAAATCTCTCTTAGGAAGTCATACATACTGAAAGCTACTCTTAAGAGTTCAATCCTGCTACAGCATTCACAGCATCTCATTGCAGTCATTGTAATGACTGAAAATGGTGATATTACTTACATACCTTCCCTTCTTTCAGGGCTGCTTCTATTCACAGCAATCAAACCATAATCACCAGCTCTCCAAGAGGTAGATACTTCCTCCTCATCATACCCTTATTCCAAATTGTCCTAGGATTCTACCAATTTTAAGTAGCGAATTAATGCAGCAAATGACTCAATTCAATACTAATAAGCAACTCCGCCCCAAGAGACTTTTGACAGGCAAACTAAAATGTTGATAACAAACTGTTTTCCTATTGAAACAAAGCTGTATTCTTTCCCAGAAAACCTCATCTTTGTTTAACTGAATTAATTTTTTCAGCCAAGATTTCACTCACATAACAAGAAGTGACTCCCTTTCTAGTTTCTTTGGTAAACCATTACTTCTTTAATTATTATCAACCTTGTTCCAGTGTGATAAATTGCTAATTACTTAATACCCTAATCAGCGTTCATTCCTTGCACAGATAAACTGTGACAGCGCCATTAATTTAAATAGTAATTTCACTTAATGGCCAGAACAGCACACCAGATTTTTATGCAGCATTTTCTGAAGACTGCATCCATCACTGCAATATTCTGACATAAAGATGTCTGACGTGCACTAACTCACTTAGGGAGAGCAGATGTTGCAGAGCAGAGTTTGGTAGTAATTCCCATAGTGCATCACTTCAGCATGAATGAGCTGCAAAGGCAGAGGTAGACAATCTTCTGAAACTGCATTGCATAGCCTCTGACCTTTGCTTAATTTATCACATGTAGCACTTGACTCCTGAACCTTGACACCTCAAATGTACAATTTTAAATATGCTCAAAAAACCAAAAAAACACAACCCCAAAATAAGACCATGTAATATTGGATTGATTTGCCTTCTAAAAATCACTTTATTCAATTTGCTTAAGGATCCAGAAATTCCTACAAACCCTTGCTGAATTCAGCAAAATACCGAAATACAAATGGTTTGTTTATAAATCAGCTGGAATGTGTCTGTCGTGTTCTATATGTTTATGTTTCATAGGCACATAATGCATTACAGCAAAAAGAAAATCCATGGGCTGGAAAAGACACTTCCTGCTAACAGTGATTTTTGTCAACAATTATTTCATGCTCATCCCCAGCAACTGAAAAAAAATTACGAACAGAGCTGAGTGATGAATTACTAATTTAGTAAATCTGCAAAACCAATGCTTTCAAAAGGGAAAAAAATGAGTATTAAAAGGCTTAGCCTTTGGAGCCAGACTAGAGGATCAGCAAAATACAGAGCCAGTGTACACTGCAAACTACTCCAAAAATCCTTGGTTTACACATGGGTATTGCAACTATTACACATCAGGAACCACAACAGTATAAAGCATAAGTCTGGGATGTCAGTATTGTGGCATTTTACTAGCTTTATTTTATTTTTTCTTTAGAGAAAATCCAAGAGTGGTTTTAGCTGACATTATCTTTTATAGACAGAAATGGACAACTCTGACAATCACAGCGCAGCCATGGGGCTCGGAATGTGCATATACGATGGTATCACTGCCAGCCTTTGCCAGTAGATGTCTCTATGGTCACCCCACTAAAATAGGCCAACAAGGGGTGAAAAAGAAAACCTAAGAAACTGGCAATTAAAAGAGTAATGTGAGATGAACAAGACATCTCCTTTTGCAGCACAGACTCTGAAAAGAGGTATATAATGGCACAAGAAAAAGTTCTATGATTCAAGCCCTTAAAAAAACATTGGGCAGACGCATGTTGCTTTCAAACTGGTTGTGCAACAAAATAAGGGTGAGCACAAGGTTTGCACGCTTAGTGATTCATGTTTTTCCTGTATGACTTTTTTCAAGGAATTAAAACTCCCCCCCAAAAAGCTTTAAATGCTCATTATATTTTCAACATGGCATTCACTGCCAACTACCAAAATGAGCTTCAGAAGCACTTTAGCTTTTGCATAAAGCCACCCTGCTACCTCTTCCCTTTCTAGGCATTGAGATCAGATTTCCAGCTACCATATTCTTGCAAAATTCTACTTATATATTTGCTAATGATAAGTAAATTATGTTTTAATGTGAGAGTATTTTTTTTCCATTATAATCATTATAATAATAGGGATAGGGAGCCGGTAGATTTTTGTGCCTGGCTTGTGTATTTTCATGATGCATTTAGCAAGGCTGAATTACTCTAAGAAATTAAGAAAAACATATTGAGCATGATGTATACCAAATAATAAGGAACCATAATCTATTCTAGGCTTAATGCAAAAGAATACCATCTCATTTCAACTATGGCACTAATTCACCTTTCAAACCTGTATTTGTGTTCAGCTGTATGCTGGCTCACAGCATAAAGTCCTCACAGAAAACCTGTAAGTGATGAAAAAGCAGTTTTCTTCTATAATAGCCAAAAAAATGTCATCTTGACCCATTCTCATGAAGAATGGTGTAAATGATAGAGAGCTATAGGTTAAACACATTTTAAAAAGAGGAATAGAAAGGTTTTCTAAATATATTTATTTAAGAAAAAATGTTAAATATATATATACTGAAATGAAGAACATAACTTTCATCCCAAGATACCTGTATTAGACTCCTACACAACTCATCTGCCCAGAGAGAGTAGTAAAAACATAAACGCTACCCCAGCAGTTCTGTTCCAACAGCATCTGTTAATTCACTCCATTTATAAAATACATATTGACAAAGACAACTGAACTGGGACCAGGGAGATTTGATTTGGTATGAGAAAGTCAATTCAATGTGATTTTGTTAAAGGGCTCCTGCAGGCAAATAAAAGAGTTTAAGTAATAAAGTACATAAAGAGATGTTTTATGAGCCAGCCCCTTCTCGTGGCAGCCACACAATGTGTGGCTATGCAAGAGGGCCTTGTTCAGAGCTGAGGTTGTGAGCCTGTGAGATCAGGCACAATTAGGGATCACAGAAAGGGTGAGTTAAAATTATGCATGCAGTGCTGTTCAATCCATGAGTCACCACTGGAAGGGAAGGATAGTAGACAGACCCCAGAATGTGTTGCAGTGTATCTTCTCATCAGCCTTTCCTGGCACTCTATTCAGAACTAAAACATTTCTAATACCACAGCAGCTGAAGGATCCAGTAAATGTAAAAAAAGAAAACTGAAGATAAAGCTCATTTTTGGGGAAATGAGGAGTTCAGCCTTCAGATCTGGATTCTTAGCTAGATATAAAGATTTTTAGTTGTATAACTAGAGGTTCAAACTGGCATATGGCTAAACCACTGCATCACTCTTCTTTGTACACCAAGCAGAACTGGGTACTAAACCTGCATTATTTCTGTGTTTTGAAATAAGGCTCCCCTTTGAGACTGCAATTGTTTCTGAAGCCTTTTTGTCAGGCTGAGAAAGCCTATGGCTGATGATATATAATTTGTCTAATAACTGTGGAAAGAAAAGATACATGAAAAGACCTGAATAGGGTTTGTAATAATACCTCCAATCTCTGTCACCAGCTAGTCACAGAGTGCTTTATGAGGAAGTAGGGTTCAGATTGTACCTCTGAATGATGGATTAATTTCCAGTGGTATGCAGGAGATTAATGGGATACACATTATGAGCATGTGTCTAGTGCTAGGGATTAAGTTTTGTTAATTTTCAACTGCAATAGTTTACCCCTATGTAGATGCACAAGTGAAGGGACATAGACCACCAAGCAGACAGCATAGCAATCTTCAGTTTCTAGGTGACTGACCCCACATCTCCAGAGTGAATGGAAAATTCCTGAACTAGAATGCATGGCAGCACACAAGGCGGCTAAGTCAAACGTCTGCTCTACTCACTGAGAGGAGACTGTTCCTATTTTCTGACTGGTATAATGAAAGATCATGTACTCCTTTCAAATTTTTCTGGTGTCTCCATCCCTGCAGCCTTTGGATGAAGGTGAAGAAGGGTTATTGAAAGCTCACCATTTTGCAGTCTATCAGAACAGGTGAGTAAAATCCAACATCATTTCAACAAATTGGCACACACACCTTAAATCTGAGTGTGTCACTGCTGAATGGTTGATGACAGAAGAGATTTAGAAAGATGAAGACTGACTTTCTTGAAAACTTATCACATACCTGTGACAGGTCTGTGTGCAGTACCTTTTTCTTCATCACCACAACAGACCAAATCTGTGCTTATGACTTCTCCACCACAGCACTGCTGATTGAAACTGTCATGGAGGGTTCCACCACAGCAGATTTGATTGCCTGATATGGAGTAAGGCATTCCCTGGCAACAAGAGTCACCAACTCCAACTGAAACTCTGTTTTGCTCTTCATTAGGGCAACATACTTCGCCTGTCAATTTAAGAATACAATTAAAGACTTTATGCATTTATTGCTCTTCAAATCCCTGAGAGGCTTTCCTCTGACAGCAACAAGTTTGATTTCACACACTGGTAGCTTCATGTACAAAATATTCCACTTGAAGGAATCACTCATTACATCAGAATGCTGTGAAAGTATTATAATAATGTGTAATAATAACTAAAGAACACACATTCATGAATTAAGGGCCAAGACTTTGTATAATACCCAAATGCAAGCATGACAAAGACAAACTGAGAGAGCAACAAAAATACTTTCTGTACATATGATAATTGTACAACTGAAAACCTTTAACTGGAGGCAGCTACATAATAAAGAGAGTTTGCTCTTGCTATGGTTAGTAGAACAGTCAGCCTGCTTCTCAGCAAAAAATTTCCTTGCCTCCTCCAAAATCATAGAATCATAGAATAATTAAGGTTGGAAAGGACCTTAAGATCATCCAGTTCCAACCCCCCTGCCATGGGCAGGGACACCTCACACTAAACCATATCACCAAGGCTCTGTCCAACCTGGCCTTGAACACCGCCAGGGATGGAGCATTCACAACCTCCCTGGGCAACCCATTCCAGTGCCTCACCACCCTTACAGTAAAGAACTCCCTCCTTATATCCAATCTAAACTTCCCTTGTTTAAGTTTGATCCCATTACCCCTTGTTCTGTCACTACAGTCCCTAATGAAGAGGCCCACCCCAGCATCCCTATAGGCCCCCTTCAGATACTGGAAGGCTGCTATGAGGTCTCCACGCAGCCTTCTCTTCTCCAGGCTGAACAGCCCCAACTTCCTCAGCCTGTCTCATCCTCGTGGGCCTCCACTGGACTTGTTCCAACAGTTCCATGTCATTTTCATGTTGAGGACACCAGAACTGCACACAATACTCCAGGTGAGGTCTCAGAAGAGCAGAGCAGAGGGGCAGGATCACCTCCTTGGACCTTGCTGGACACACTCTTTTTGATGCAGCGCAGGACATGGTTGCTTTCTGGGCTGAGAGCACACATTGAAGCTGGCTCATGTTCATTTTCTCATTGACCAACACCCCCAAGTCCTCCTCTGCAGGTCTGCTCTTTATCTCTTCTCTGCCCAACCTACAGCTGTGCCTGGGATTGCTCCGACCCAGCTGTAGGACCTTGCACTAGGCATGGTTAAACTTCATAAGGCTGGCATCAGCCCACCTCACAAGTGTGTCGAGGTCCCTCTGGATGGCATTCCTTCCTCCCACCATATCAACCCAACCACAGTTTGGTGTCAAACTTGCTGAGGGTGCACTCCATCCCACTGTCCATGCCATAGACAAATATGTTAAACAAGACCGGTCCCAACACTGAACACTGATGGACACCACTCATTACTGGTCTCCAGCCGGACATTGAGCCATTGACCACAACTCTTTGCATGCGGCCATCCAGGCAGTTCTTTATCCACCAAGTGGTCCATCCATCAAATTGATGTCTCTCCAATTTAGAGACAAGGATGTTGTGTGGGACAGTGTTGAATGCTTTGCACAAGTCCAGGTAGGTGACATAAACCTCTCTGCCCCTGTCCATCAGCTCCGTAGCCCCATCATAGAAGGCCACCAAATTGGTCAGGCAGGATTTCCCCTTAGTGAAGCCATGCTGGCTGTCACCAAGCAGCTTGTTGATTTTCATGTGCCTTAGCATGCCTTCCAGGAGAATCTGCTCCAAAATTTGCCAGGCACAGAGGTGAGACTGACTGGTCTGTAGTTCCCTGGGTCATCCATTTTCCCCTTCTTGAAAATGGGAGTTATATTTCCCTTTTTCCAGTCATTGGGAACTTCACCTGACTGCCATGATTTCTCAAATATGGTGGCCAGTGGCTTCGCAACTTCATTCGCCAGCTCCTTCAGGACCCGTGGGTGGATTTCATCAGGACCCATGGACTTGTGCACTTTCAGGTTCTTAAGATGGTCTTGAACCAGATCCTCTCTTACAATGGGCCTAAGGTCTTCATTCTCACATCCCTGCATCTGCCTTCCAAGACTTGGGTGGTGTGGTCAGAGCCTTTGCCAGTGAAGACTGAGGCAAAGAAGTCATTCAGAACCTCAGCCTTCTCCAAATCCTGTGTAGCCAGTTCTCCTGAGAGCTTTCGGAGAGGGCTCATGTTGTCCCTAGTCTGTCTTTTATTTGCTACATACCTATAGAATCCTTTCCTGTTATCTTTCAGATCCCTAGTCAAGTTTAATTCTAACTGGGCCTTAGCTTTCCTAACCTGGTCCCTAGCTTCCCGGACAACATCCCTGTATTCTTCCCAGGCCGCCTGTCCTTGTTTCCACTTATTATAAGCCTCTTTTTTTCCTCTAAGTTTCCTCAGCAGCTCCTTATCCATCCAAGGTGGTCTCCCGGCCCTCCTGCTGCACTTCCTTCTAGTTGGGATGCAACACTCCTGAGCTTGTAGCAGGTGATCTTTTAGTATGAACCAAGAGTCTTGGGCCCCCCTGCCCTCTAAGGCTATATCCCATGGAACCTTACTAAGCAGGTTCCTGAAGAGGCCAAAGTCTGCTGTTTCGAAGTCCAGGGCAGTGAGCTTGCTGCACGCTCTTCTCACTGTCCTGAGGATCTCGAACTCGACCATCTCATGATTGCTCCAAACAAGGCTGCCCTGGAACATCACATTTCCGACCAGCCCTTCCCTGTTGGTGAGCACAAGGTCAAGCATGGCACCTCTCCCAAAGAACTTAAGGATTAAACTCACTTTGAAAATTAGAAACCAACATCACAATCAGTGGGCTTGGCTGCTACTGAAGCAAAAGCACAAGCTTTTGCAGGAAAAGGCTTTAGGATATGCCAATAATGCGAACACTATAGGTGGGGTGGGCTAGGCTGGATAAACTGTGAGGTATGAAGGGAGTAGATTTTGCTATAAAACAAAAACAAAAACTATGGTAAATGGCAATAATTTTCATTTACTAGTGTCTGCACTTGAGCTGGTCCTGTGTTCTTAAAGCTACAATTTCCTATTACCTTTCTGTGTTGCAATGCTTTCTGTGGCTCAAAAGTCAGTTGGAAGGAGTAAGGCTTTTTTTCTGCTGTTGAAGATGGGTAACAGAGGTGATTAAAGTATTTTCATTCCTGATTGTTAATAAATGTGTTTGATGTTTAAAACTAATTTTTCTCATCAAAAGTAATATCTGAAGTCCTTTTTGATCTGAAAGGCTGGGGATTACAGACAGAGAGCCATCCCTAAACCCAATGCAGCTTTTGTTGAGAATAAACATGTGGTACAAGTGTAACAGCTGAGGGAGGACGCTGCCTTCCTTCCCCCCTATGTTCCTTGCCAAAGAGGTGCCTGGGTGGTAGTAGCATTATTTGTTCTGCTGTGCTTTAAGAATCTCTCCTCCCATTTTAATTCTGGAATGGATATTTGCACTTCTTTGTGCGCTACTGTTTCAGAAACTGAGATTTCTGCCTTCCTAATTTGTAATCTTCATGCCTTCAGCCCAGTGTGCTTCAGTACATCTACAGCTATCAAGCTGGTCAAACAACATCTGGGAAATATGTATGCTTAGAGAGTTTCCTGTATAAATAACTTTATCAAATAAAGTCCATAATAAACAAAAAGAGATGAGACCAATTTTTTAGAGCATAATAGATATAATCTATTTAGATACTTCAGCATATTTTCCTGCATTCTTCAGAATCTAATTTAGTTGCTAAACAGAGAAAGTATTAAAACACAGAATGTAGCTCACATCTATTGGAAGTTAAACCTTTTTTTTTAAAGAACTATTAGACATAAGACACAAAGGATCAGTAACCTTCTCATTAACCTCTCAAAATGGGATCCGTTCCAAGCTAGGCTTGAAAACGTTCTCTCTCTGAAAGCTACCATGCAGTCTTACCAGTTAATTGTTATCCTTATCAAAAAGTGACCTACATTAACATTTAGCTTGCAGTTATTAGCATATTTATAAAAATAAAAAAGAAAAAAGTGACCAACATTGTTCATGTTCCTGCCCTTTAGAGTATGGAAAAAGAGAATGTGGCAAGAAAAAGAAAGAGTTTAAAATCATGTTCAAACATTCCGTGTTATTCATGCCTGTGGGCTGCTGACTGAACAAGAAGTATTTTCAGACATAAGACATTTTGTTTCCCTATGCTTTTCTTTCTTGATGTAAACAACATTGAGCTAGTTAACACAGACCACTGGATGGGGACAGAGGTCACAGTATAATCTCTCCATTTCAGTACATTGAGATTAATGAGGCCAGCAGAATTCTCTTTTCTGGTTCTTCCATGTGATAGCATTTTTCTGGTGACATCATGGAAGGTATTCTAAAACTGTGATATATGAATTAGTTTTCCAAGGATCAGAACTTGGGATGTGCTGAATGTGTTGGCAAAAATTCAAATATTTCTGAGCTGAGGGAATGTGTGCCAGTGCATGAATAATGGAGGCGTTTTAGTTCCTGACCTCACAATTGCCTACAAAGAGATATATGCTCTGAACACTGCCCCCTGAAAGGGTTCTCCTCCCCCTTTTCCTCCCCTCTCCATGTCAAAATGCCTTCAACAAACTGGAAAACTGAACACTAGACAATAGGACAGAAAGAGTTTTGGCAAACTTCCCAAACAGTTCTGAGCATAAATGTACGATCAGCCTTATCGAAATGATAAATTTCCATCCAAGATAATATATGTGGGATGTATAATTTGATCTGTAACACTGCTAGAAACAAAGAGTAGACAATGCAGAAAGAAGTAGAAGTGATGTAATCCATAATATTCCAAACAACTGTTTCACGAAAGAAATGGCTAGGGAAAATCACATGGGGTCAAGTCAAGCCAAGCAGAGAACTAAACTGCACCACTAAATTCCCTGATGGTGTTCCTGTTAAGCAGAACTGCCCTCCCCATTATGCATCACTTACTGCAATTAAGTATAGTTGGGATAAATTAGTTCTCTGAGAAATTACCAAATCACCAGGTTTCATCAGTTAAGTCTTTCTTGTATAAATAGAGCATACGACGTTTAGAAGACAAAGTCAGTGCAATTTTCTCTGCTTATCCCATTGAACACAAGTCTCAAAGACACCTAGGAATCTTGATAAATCTCATTTATTGCTATGTTTTCATTCCCCTTGGTTTAACAGACACATCAACTTTGCTGTTTTGTTTCTTTCAAGCACTGGAAAGGAGTTGTCTCTTACCTACTGATACCTTAGTGTAATAACCACCACAGCACAGATGTTTTGGTTGCACAGCATGTACCTGACCACCACAGCAAACCCCTGGTGAATTAAGAATAAATGGAATGTACTTGTCCTCACAGCATTGGAAGCCAGGTTTATTGTCGTGCAGAATCCCATTACAGCATACCTAGAAGTAGTAAAAAAAAAAATAGCTGTAAGGCAATATCTCTTAAACAGAACAAAGGTCTCTGGCAAAACAACGTATACAAAAATGTGTACAACATCCTAATATGGACACTAATATGACTGCAGTCAAATAAATGCAACTTGGCTAAAATTCTGTGCCCTCCAGCATTATCAGACTTCAATAAACTAGTGTGTATCTGACAGAATGCTGCTATTTTGTGGCCTTCAATCATACTGCACCTTAATAAAATAGTCCATTAATATGAATCATCTTCATTTGCCTTGCAGGCTGTTTGAGTCTCTCAATGTGGAGTAGATTGCAATAGGCAGATATAATTTACCATCACCCTACCCTTTTCTTTTATTCCCAATTCTTATTTACTTATTTATTTATTGTAAAACATGTCACCTGAAACCCTTAAAACTCAAAATAGTATTCCCCAATATGAGGAGTTCTTGGTTTTTCTTTCACATAAAAATAACTGGATTTTTCTTCTGATAGCACATGATCACTTATTTATGACCACAGTTCCTCAGACAATGTGATCTCAAGAGATCAGTATTTACATAAGGGCTCTTTTTAAAAAAAATAAAAAATTACATGGAAATGAACTTTGAAAAGGCCTTTTAACTGTGGGCTTCTTTTGAGGTGCTGTCAAGAAAATGATACGCCTGAATAATCAAATAATTATTTGTACACTTACTCCTGTGTCGATGGAATGGCATGCTGTGTACACAGCAAATCATAGAGAACAGCTGGGAAATCACTGTAAAAACTCTAAACTCAGAACCTACACTCAGGGCAAATTGTACTAGCCAGGAGGATGCCTCCTGCAGCTAGACAAAGAAGGCAGTTGTCAGGACAGCACAGATGTTAGAGAAGAGTTGCTCCTTTGTCCTCTTGTGACACAGTGCACTTCCACCACTGACTTGAACCACATTCCAAATCAGGTTATTCTAGCAGCAACAAAAGAAAGTGTTCCTCTTGAAGGACCTTTTGTTTCCCCAGGTATTTTAATTACCAGCTGACAAAAAACATTTAAAAATATCTATCACTATGCTCGAGACAGCTAACTTGTATTACATTTACAATGTTAACGCAAATACATGCCTATAGATAAAATATTCATACTTCTCTTAAATCAGAAACAGATTTTTTCTGACTTCAGAAAGATGATGCTTTGTTTTATTCACTTTTGAATGGCCTTTACGCAATCACCTTTGGAGGTATCAGGTTAAGTTCTGAAGTTAGAATTTAGATACATTAAAAAAATATAGAACCCAAAGTTAACGTGAGATAGGATAGAAGGTGTTCTTGTTTTCTCATTATGTTTTCAGGTTTTATAACCTTATACGCTTTGAATCGCCACACAGCTTTCTGCTTTTCCAGCACACATTCTCATTCAGCATCTGTTTTAGACTATCAACGTAGCTGAATTTAGTCATTTTCTGTTCAGGAATTTTGAGTCTCTGCAGACCTTATTATATTATTTTGCTGTCCACCTTGTCACTGGTAATACAATCCAATCTATGAATTCAATTAACTTACTGTTCTTTCTTCCAGATCATTAGTTAAGATGTCAAATAAAACCCTGCTTTACATCTCTTCTCTGCTTCCTACCATTTGGATATCTTTTTATGACTGGCACGCACTTCAGGCTGAGTTTTTCTTCACTTACACTTGGCTCCAAAGCAACTTAGATGGTTACCTAGTTTCTCTGTATTTCCAAGTCATTTAAAGGCATTCTTAAAAATATCAAAATATGGTAGTTTGTGCCACTGTCCTCAGAGTAGATCACATTTAGCAACAATTCTTGGCATTTGTAAAAAAATGGCCTCTGTCCTGTCCTTTTTGCTGAATCCTGAGCTTGAGATGACACCAGAGCCAGTAAATGTTGTACCTGGCTGTATCTAAGGCCAAATCCATGTTCCTCACACATTCTTGGTCCCAATTTGTGTGCCCCTTGGGACTGTGTTTCCCTCTATGTCTGTCTAGCCCAATTTTTCTTCTTTTCATGGCTTGCATTTGTCATGCTTGTGCTGTTTCCTCCTTCTCAGTGATGCACATCACCCAAAATTCACATCTTTCCATCTTTCAGCTAAAGAAGCTCAAACATCTTTGGCATTATCCAGGCTGAAAGGCTTGAGGAACCACTTTACTTTCCATGCGGTGTTTCCAGGTTTAAGAAATGCTGCTTCTCTCATGAATCCTCAGTAGAAACAGCTGCTGGGTGTATTTCACGCAGACACTGGGAATGCCATTTTAGTACTAACTCTAAATCATTCTGTTTGGATCATTATTGGTAAGATTGCATTATTACTGATGTCTCTCCTTTTCCTCCTGAATTCTCTCAAAAAATCGCCAGCTGAACACCCAGGCTTTTTACAATGGCAGCAGGTGCCACTTTGTTAAAAATTATTTAAGCTCCTTGGTATTTCTCAAGACACTGTAGAAGACTTACAAAAAGGGCTCCAGTTAGCTCTAAAACACATTCAGACTCTCATCTGGCACTACCAATTGATGTAGTTGGGGGTATTATTTACTATGTAGCTCCACACCATCCTCTGTAGACAGCTGTAAATTGTTAAATAACACTTTTTTAGCAGTCCTCTAAAGATGGTTAGTTTCTATTTGCATTGATATTCAGCCCAAGGATCCTGCATCATGAATCCATAAAATAAAATGCATTCAAGTAATGCTGAAATTATGTAATAGACAAAGAAGAAAAGCAGATGGATTGAAAGTTACAGTGGCAAAAGGTTATGATTATCTCATCCTCTTAGATCTAAAAGTGACAGTCCCAGCTGGGTGGTGTTACTATATAGATGAAAGTAGAAGCCTTGTAGCAATCAGATACAGTGACATCATTTTAGGCAGGTTGGAGATCTCACACTTGTACAGAGGGTTGAAAGCTTGACATATGCTTGCTAACCAGAAGATCTTTACTATCTATGGAGATGATACAAGATGTTCATCCTTAGCTGTCATGGGAGCCCTGAAAAATATTGTTAGACTGAGTTACTCACAAATCAGCCCTGTAGTTCTCCTCCCATCCAAGCCCATAGAGGGAGTCTGGCCCAGGAGCACAGGGATTGGAAAGGGCTGGGCATAAAGAAAGGCTTATTCCCAGGTATTGGACCAGTCAGCCATGACACTAGCACAGAGTAACAAGATATCAAATCTGGCAGGCACGATTACACAATATTTTAACAATTTAAAAAAATACACCAAACTTACCTATACCATTCTCTTTTAATTAAAAGTGTGTCATCACCAATCCCTCTGCTTGCTGAAGACTTCACTAAAGGATATTACCTGGCCCTGTGGACACATGCCAGTTGAGCTAGGACTGATTTACTCAACTAAACAGATGTGCTAGGCAGCCATGTTTATCCTTCTTGTCAAACGCTTGCTGCCAGAGCCACTTTGTGGAATAGCAACTCACAAAACACTCTAAGGAATTCCTATTAGCTACAGGAGTTCATTAAAAATTTCTGCCTGTGGAGCAAACACCAGAGTAATGATTGATCCATCATGCTCTCATGTGAGAGGGTATATTTTAAATTAGCAAGGCTCATTCTTTTTTATTTAAATTATCTTTGAGTCTATGCAGACACCCTTTTTCCAAGTATACTTACTGACCCATTTCTCTTCTCAAACTGCTGTTCTTCTTTGGTAATTGTAACACCCTTAGATCTTAAAATGCATAAGCAGAAATTATTGTTATTCTGTTACAAATCACTATATATTACCCTACTAAAATGAGTTTCATTTTCTACCTTTCAGGTGTGTTACAACACACACTGTACATGAAGTGTGATCTTTTTAAAGGTTTTTTAAGCCTGAAGGAGCTTGGAAGAATTTGCAAAATATTGCTAGCATTAATAGTAAATTTTGCAGAAATATTGACGGAATATCTTCCACGAATGTCAAGATATGTTAGTTTTCACTCCTGAAAATTGTGCTTTTGAGGGTAGCTATCAGTCCACTATTTTGTTCCTTCTCTCCTTAAAGGGAAGAGTCCTGCTGGTGTTTTTAACAAATGGTACATGTTAATTACAATGAGTAAAGAGTTAAGCCTGTACTTCCTAGTAAGATCAGAGTTATATTTGATTAGCTCATTAACTGCAGATTTATACAGTTTGTTGCTACTGAAAATAAAAAGAGCTGAAGCTGTATTAGCACTTTAGTCAGGACCCTTTTAACTGTGGATGTTCATACTCATGATCTGTTGTGCAGAGAAATTATTGGCCTTTATGGCACTGTTTTAATTACTTCTTTCACTGTACCTGTCTCATTATTTTCAGTGTTCACCTCAGGATGCCAGTAACAGCAGAAGGACAGCTTAAGAGCTACATGGGTAACACAGGAATGCTTTCCCCATTGCTACTGATATAATGGTCCCTGGTAGGTGAAGCTAGGGCACATTCCCTTGTTAATTGATGTGCATCTCTGTAGCCCTCATGGTATGAGCTCTATAAGCTGATGTCTGTTTTGAGACATCAAATATGGGTAGAGTTATGGCTCACACCTTACTAAAAACACCTAGGAACAGACTGTCACTTTTGCCAACACCCAAGCAGAACAGGTCTGTTACTGTCAGGATATGGCACCTGACAAAATTAAACATGACAGTGTATTCTCAGCTTTCCTCCAAAACTGGACACAAAAAAAACCTTTCTAAATTCCTTCTGCACTCAAGAATTATAGCTTCATGTTACAGATTAGGATACAGTTCTATAGATACAGAACTCCATGTCTGATTACAAATACCAGGGTAAGAATACCAGGCATAGCACTGCTAGCTTCAGTTAAAATAACAGCAATTTCAAATGCTGAAGCAGAAAGCTAGATAAAACTAGAAAAAAAGGTAGGGATCTGATGCAAAGATTATTTAGGATAGCAGGAATCTTTTTTTTGGTCTACGTTAGGCTTAATATCAGACCCACATGATCCCATGAATGTGCATGTACACATATCCTTTGTAGTGAAAAGGTCATTTGTTGCTTTACAGATTCCCAAGACAGCTCTGATCAAGTTAATTTACCCAGCACAGTGTGATGCAGAGATAGTAACCTGGATCCCAAATGCAGCACACATACACCAGTGCAACGTTACACACAGGCTGTTCAGCACTTTCTGCTATAGCTGTGTTACCTTCAAGATCATTAAGTCCAACTGCTCCCCAGCACTGGCAAGTCCACACTAAAACATGGCACTAAGGGCCTTGTCTACATGTTGTGTGAACACTTCCAGGGACAGTGATTC
The DNA here is from genome assembly GCF_034315485.1 of Pezoporus occidentalis. Classification (NCBI taxonomy): domain Eukaryota; kingdom Metazoa; phylum Chordata; class Aves; order Psittaciformes; family Psittacidae; genus Pezoporus; species Pezoporus occidentalis. The sequence goes on from NW_026916294.1 coordinate 139,837, forward strand.
CACAGCTTCCCTGGGAAGCCTGTTCTAATACCATAAATGCTGGCATAGGCTGTCAGTGAATTCTATAACTGTGTGACAGAGATCTGCCACATAAGGCCTTATGCTGTCCCTGTCACAGATTCCAGTTTAAGAGAAACATGGATGTGTCAGGAGCTCTGTAGATATCTCTTACAGGCATTTTGGATGACTAGTGTGAATACATGTAGCGAACCAGGCAAAGTACTGGGAGGGTTATTCTAATCAATTAATTTAAAAAAAATTACTCCCATGTCATTTTATGTACGAGTGCCTCATTTTCCTGTGGACTGTTTGGTCATTTTTGATATAGCCACTACTTAGCAAATAGCACCCACTCCTAACCGCAGACTGTGAGAATACAGGGAGACCATTATAACAAAATAATGCAAAATTAATTAGAAAAAATCAGAAAGTCAGACAGATATAAAAATAAGTGGACACTCTCCAAGCTCAAAGAGATCATAAATGCACAAAGGCTGAAAAAACAAAAACGGAGAAGAAAACTTCTAAAATTAATATAATACAAATTTAACTTATAAACATTCACAGATCTATTAGAAATCTACCATGCCAAAACCATAAAATAAGTAAATTTATGTTTTAGAGCAAAGGAATGCCCATACTTGACTTGCAAGGTTTCAGAAATATATATGTTCGGCATACTATTGCTTTCAAGGGAACTGCAAAGCTAAAGCTGTGTTGGCTGGAAGATTTATATTTTAATCTGGACCCCTCAAATAACTTGCTCCCTTAATTACTGTCTTGTCTGACAGGGAATCTTGTGAATAAAGATTGTTTACTTTAGTCACAGAACATGTGATGATTCATTTGACAAATAAGGACACTATTCCATTACATTAAAGCTTACTTTCGAACTAAGAGTTTTCTACCACATTTTTCAACAAAAACCATTACAGATTCCTACTACACTACTGATCCTAGTCCTAAACAGGAACTCATATGAAGAATAACATGAAAATAGACATAATTTAAAAATATATCTGACAAATCACAATGGATTCCATTCAGAGCTGCTTCTCATTGTCATGTAACAGCCACCTACTTGTAGCTGAATCTAAATAGATTTTCTGTACTGAAGAATATGGTTATTAACCATTTAGCCAAGGAGGGGGTGGGACCAACACCAAGTCATGTTAATAACTGCTGTGGGCCATGCAGGCTTTGAGGATTGATTCCTCACACAGTGAGGAGCTTTATAGTTTTACTGGTGTTTTGAAATACTGCATACACCTGGAAAATTTCCTACAGCCTCTAAGAGGTCCAATTCAATCACCTTCGGCCAAAGGAGCCACATGAACTACCATTATGCTCTCCACAGATACCTGAATACTTAAGCTGGCAAATAATCTCTTCTAGTAGTTTACAGTGTGTGACCCATGACACACAGCTGAGCAAAACTGATTGTTCCAAGGGGGATGCAAAACTACATATAGAGATTTGCCAGCTGAGTTAAGATCTAAATACACATATACCCACTATGCAATTTGTCACAATGGGATTGGATCAGTGGATTCAACAGATTGGCACCAAAGTCCCACTACTCAAACTCCCGTTACGCGTGGCTTGTGAGATTTACTTTGAATCAGATACAGCTTGATTCCTTGGGATCCACATCTGCATTACACACATGGAACAAAGCTTTGCAAAGGGAAAAAAATTCAGATGCAACCTTGTAAAGTCAGCTAGTGCACAGGCTGGTTGGGAACACAAAGTTTCCCTTCTAGAGCTAGAGCACAAGCAATCCAGGAGGTTCCTCGACTGCGTGGAAGACAACTTCCTTCTGCAAGTAAAAGAGGAGCTGACAAGGAGAGGTGCCATGCTTGACCTCGTGCTCACCAACAGGGAAGAGCTCTTTGGAAATGTGATGCTCCAGGGAAGCCTTGGATGCAGCGATCACAAGATGGTGGAATTTGAGATCCTCAGGACAGTGAGAAGAGAGTGCAGCAAGCTCCAACTGCCCTGGACTTCAAGAGAGCAGACTTTGGCCTCTTCAGGAACGTGCTTAGTAAGGTTCCACGGGATATAGCCTTAGAGGGCAAGGGGGCCCAAGACTCTTGGTTCATAGTCAAAGATCACTTGCTACAAGCTCAGGAGTGTTGCATGCCAACTAGAAGGAAGTGCAGCAGGAGGGCCAGGAGACTACCTTGGATGGATAAGGAGCTGCTGAGGAAACTTAGAGGAAAAAAAGAGGCTTATAATAAGTGGAAGCAAGGTCAGGCAGCCTGGGAAGAGTACAGGGATGTTGTCTGGGAAGCTAGGGACCAGGTTAGGAAAGCTAAGGCCCAGTTAGAATTAAACTTGGCTAGGGATGTTAAGGATAAGAGGAAGGGATTCTACAGGTACGTAGCAAATAAAAAACAGACTAGGGAGAATGTGAGCCCCCTCAGGAAGCTCTCGGGAGAACTGGCTACACAGGGTTTGGAGAAGGCTGAGGTTCTGAATGACTTCTTTGCCTCAGTCTTCACTGGCAAAGGCTCTGACCACACCACCCAAGTCTTGGAAGGCAGATGCAGGGATATGAGAATGAAGACCTTAGGCCCACTGTAGGAGAGGCTCTGGTTCGAGACCATCTTAAGAACCTGAAAGTGCACAAGTCCATGGGTCCTGATGAAATCCACCCACGGGTCCTGAAGGAGCTGGCGAATGAAGTTGCAAAGCCACTGGCCACCATATTTGAGAAATCATGGCAGTCAGGTGAAGTTCCCAATGACTGGAAAAAGGGAAATATAACTCCCATTTTCAAGAAGGGGAAAATGGATGACCCAGGGAACTACAGACCAGTCAGTCTCACCTCTGTGCCTGGCAAATTTTGGAGCAGATTCTCCTGGAAGGCATGCTAAGGCACATGAAAATCAACAAGCTGCTTGGTGACAGCCAGCATGGCTTCACTAAGGGGAAATCCTGCCTGACCAATTTGGTGGCCTTCTATGATGGGGCTACGGAGCTGATGGACAGGGGCAGAGAGGTTTATGTCACCTACCTGGACTTGTGCAAAGCGTTCAACACTGTCCCACACAACATCCTTGTCTCTAAATTGGAGGGACATCAATTTGATGGATGGACCACTTGGTGGATAAAGAACTGCCTGGATGGCCGCATGCAAAGAGTTGTGGTCAATGGCTCAATGTCCAGCTGGAGACCAGTAATGAGTGGTGTCCTTCAGGGATTGGTGTTGGCACCGGTCTTGTTTAACATCTTTGTCGGTGACATGGGCAGTGGGATTGAGTGTGCCCTCAGCAAGTTTATCGATGACACCAAGCTGTGTTGTTCGGTTGATACGTTGGAGGGAAGGAATGCCATGCAGAGGGACCTCGACACGCTTGTGAGGTGGGCTGATGCCAGCCTTATGAAGTTTAACCATGACAAGTGCAAGGTCCTACACCTGGGTCGGAGCAATCCCAGGCACAGCTGTAGGTTGGGCAGAGAAGAGATTCAGAGAAGCCCTGTGGAAAAGGACTTGGGGGTGTTGGTCAATGAGGAAATGAACATGAGCTGGCAGTGTGTGCTCTCACTCCAGAAAGCCAATCGTATCCTGAGCTGCATCAAAAGAAGCATGACCAGCAGGTCAAAGGAGGTGATCCTGCCCCTTTACTCTGCTCTCGTGAGACCTCACCTGGAGAATTCTGTGCAGTTCTGGTGTCCTCAACATAAAATGGATGTGGAACTGTTGGAACAAGTCCAGAGGAGGGCCACGAGGATGATCAAGGGACCGGAGCACCTCCCATATGAAGACAGGCTGAGAAAGTTGGGGCTGTTCAGCCTGGAGAAGAGAAGGTTGCGTGGAGACCTCATAGCAGCCTTCCAGTATCTGAAGGGGGCCTATAGGGATGCTGGGGTGGGACTCTTCATTAGGGACTGTAATGACAGGACAAGGGGTAACGGGTTAAAACTTAAACAGGAGAAGTTTAAATCGGATATAAGGAGGAAATTCTTTCCTGTTAGGGTGGTGAGGAATGGGTTGCCCAGGGAGGTTGTGAATGCTGCGTCCCTGGCAATGTTTAAGACCAGGTTGGACGAGGCCTTGGGTGATACGGTTTAGTGTGAGGTGTCCCTGCCCATGGCAGGGGGGTTGGAACTAGATGATCTTAAGGTCCTTTCCAACCCTAACTATTCTATGATTCTATGATTCTATATTTGAAGGGGTTTTGAAACACGGGTTTTGGCTTAGCTTCTTGTGCAAGTGATTTAGTTTACATGTATTAAAACCAATTCTACCCTGCACCAGCATGTAATAAACAAAAACAATCTGGAAATTCATTTCAGATCTGCACTATTGGTCCAAACCAACATGCTAACGCAAAACATCTTCATAAATGCTAAACAATTCCTTTCTTCTGAAACACTCACTCACAGGCTTAAGATAACAGAATTGCTTGTCATCAGTGGACTCACATATGCTGCTGGAGATTTCTGCACTGATATCCCTGTACCAAGCTCAAACATTTTTATTTCTTTCAAAAAAGTTTCAAGATATGTATCAGAGCCTTGACTTTAAAATAGCAAAAGAAGCAGAATCCTCTACTTCCCTTCCTCTGATAACTAGAGGCTTGGTTTATATGCTTCTTCCTAAAAGTATAATTGTTCTTTACATTGCTAACTTAAGAATATACATGTACCTTCAGCTCTGGATGATAACAAACTTTTCCACAGATATTTTCATGCTTTTTACATTCTAACGAGATGCACATTCTATTACTTTTGCTGCTCTTTGGAGTCTTTGATGGGGTACACCTCTGCCATGCTTTACGTAAGAGTTCATATCCTAGGATAATGCCATTTGGCTGCTCTGGTGATGCCCAGTTGATTTGAAGAGATCTACAATAAGCAGAAAATTAACATTTGTTAAATGATTGAAAGCATTTATGTTTCTATGGATATTTATATTAAAGGATTAGCATATAGTAGTTCCATTTTATACTGTTTCACACAGAGTGTAATATTTCAAAGTGCCCAAAATATTCCTTTGGATGGTGAATTTCACAGCTGTTTTAATAACCAAATGGTGTAAAAGTTTTGGGAAACCAAATCACACATGCAATCAAAATCCTTAAAGGTTGTTATTTAAAAGACATCTCATTCATACTTCTGGAAACTTATGTGCAATAAACTAGCATTTTACTCTTTGCTATAGCAAACGTGTACATGAAGTATTGTCAGGGCAATTCAAACATGAACCTGGTGAAGGAAGAGCAGCTGGAGGGCAAAAGACCACCCCCTTCCCTCTGAGCTGCTGCTAGTGCAGCTTGTGATCAGTCACCATTTAGAGGAGAGTTGTATTCATCTTGCCTTTTCTCTGCCTTCAGAAACATTATATAAAATGTGTATGTTACTTTGAAATGTGTTCTTCAATTCAGAATGAAAAGAACTCATCACAGCATCAGTAAGCACTACTTCTCTTCAGTGCTTAGATATTGCCATTGACATAAAATTAGAAGTAAAAAATGCAAGTGTTTATCCCACTTGAGAAGGCTCAAGACTTCTAAGAGTGCAAAACCATGACTACAGCAGTCCACAAAAGACTGTCTATAAACCAAAATTTTGCTGTCGATTTCAGGTTTGATATCAGACCACCATCAGTTTAAGGAAGAAAGTATCTTAAGAGAAGAATCATAGCATGCCTCTTAGTACTAAAATAATCTGCAGGTATTTGCTCCAAAATCTCACTTAATATTGCAATTATAACAAAAAAAGGCAAAAAGGACATTCGAAACAGAAATTTGCTTTTTTTTCAGAATGTACAGAGTTTACATTGGTATTTCAAATGAAAACTTCATTTCTTGCATAATCACTCTGGAATGTTGAGTAAGACACAAATTTCTTTCATTACAGCTTTCTTTGGTTAGAAAGAAGGCAATCCAAATGCTATGTGCAGAGCAGCATGAGGACCAACAACATTGCATAATATATACTTCAACTACCTCTTAATCTCCATGTCCCAATTACACTGCCACTGTCAGAATGCCAGTGACATCATAAATTAGCATTAATTTAAAATGAAAATGTTACAGTGAAACAGCAGCTGCTGAGATAAACTTTGACATCTTAACAGAATAAAAATAACTGAACCATTATTTCACTTCCTTGAGGTACAAATAGAAAAATACACACCACAAAAAGTCTTTGCAGAACAGGAATTAATGTCACCTATGAGGGAATAACTTCATAGGTAATTTACAGAGTCACCATTTTCATTCCAAGGTCTTCATCTGAACCACAGATTTAATTCCCTATTCTGTGCATGGCTATTTTGTATTCACCACATACTCATGCATACTCACTACATGCTCATGAACACACATTCACACACACACACATACACATACGTATACATTTAAATAATGCGATAGGACCTAACTTAAAATATAAAAGCAGGAAAATATAAAGATAAAAAGAAAAGGAAAAGAAAGGTACTACTTCAACATTTAAAAATGCCATTGTAACTCTCTCCTGGTTTTTACACAGTATAAATCACAGGACAAAGAAAGCATTCCCAGTCATATTTCTTAATTATTTGTTTTTTGCAAGTTTCATTCAGAACCTCAAGGGTATATTTGCAAAGTACTGCTAGTTTTTGCAGTTTTGCAAGTCATACTTCTCTCTAAAATAATTTCAAATTAGGCTTATGTTTTGATGCAATGATTTGAACATTTTGCCTTTTCTGCAGTACTCAGCATGTATTTTTTTTCTTCTTAACAAGCAATCACTTTTTTATTATTCAATTTATAGACACACATTTGGGGTGGACACAGCCTAGTATTGTGCAATGCTATAGCTGCACAAGAAAACTACATGGCATGGGAGTTCACTGATCAGTGCCACCGAAAGGGTAAAACTCAGCATCATCTTCCAGTAGCAACCCACAGACAAGCAAACTCCTTCACAGTCTTAGGAATGTTTCAGTTGTGTCTACACCTTCTGATGTTTCCCACCCATGGCAAACTGTGTTTATACTGGGAAGTGCCCACAGCCTGAACTACAGATGTAGACTTAAAAATTCTAGGCATAGATGAGTGTAGAAAACCTGACGTGTGGAGTATAATCCTTTCCTGCCCAGAGACAACTTCACTTCAAGTGTGTGTAACTTCTGACAGTTCAAATGCTGAGTGACTGCTGTCAATGTGGTGAAAATAATTAAGTAGAGCTCCCCAGAAAAGGCAGCTGAACCACAAACAAACTGCTTCACACTACAAGGTCCATGAGGCACTGCTGCACTTCCAGGAGATAAAGACAAATTTAAAATGGAACCACAAAGGTGTATTTGCTTCTGTTGCAACAGAGTAAACTGAAATCCTATGGCTCCAGCATGCAATGATAATTCATTCCAACATTTAGAGGTAATTTTTTTTATCCATGAAAAATATCAGTATTTCAGAGTTTTGATGTCACATCAGATACATTTTGGCAAACCAGACCTTGAAAATAAAACTCTAGCTTTTGCCTGCTTCAAGTATCACCAGCTTCAACTGTCCATGAATCATGAAAAGAACTCTTTGTTACTTTTTTCCTCAACACAGTAGTCAAGGTTTAATTACAAAGATTAAAATATAACAAGGCCTCACTTCTGGGTCTTGAGAATGAATGTTGTGTTAGTCTCGTCACGTGAAAGTGTTAAATTCTTAGAGACACAGCAAACCTAAGATTCACTGACTTTACTTCATGAGCTGGAATTAAAAAATATCACAGAAAAATCACAACATTCACCTGACACTCTTAAGAGAGGGAACACTGCTGCTGTTAATGACCAGCAGATAAAATACTTTACTCATCAGGAGACAACCCATATACTGAGCAACTGCTTCAGCATTACTGCACAAGAGTTATCTGCTGTATCATGGACTGCAGTGCTAACATAATTAGAGAGGTGGTATGACACACTGCAGAAAGTCTGATAAATTGCATTACAGTTCTGCTGTTGCTACAAACGTCTTAGAGAAATCTTTCTATGCTTTGTTCTCCCCGTTACTAAAGCAGGGAAAGTGACTGGGTTGTCCTCCATGGGAACACTGTCTTGAGCACTTTAGGGAAAGTTCTGTGAAACTAAGCATATGTAAGTTTGTTATGCGTCCGCTAGACTAGGCTCCAGAACAATATTCCCCAGCATTTCATGTTCATTCACATAGCTATGATACCCTTACTCTTACAGCTTTTTTACTTTCTGCCCATTTTACCAGTATGAAAAATCAGACTTACATGTCTTTAGTTCCTCAGACCCCCTTGGAGAAACCTACACTACATTGTTTCCTCTTCCATTCCTCCAGTACCAAGACCAATGTAAAGGGTATTTTACACAGCACAGTAGTTTGACATTTTCATATTTGAGCTCCTTTAGAACTCCTGAGCAACTATCATCATCCCAACAATTTACTGCTATATGTTTTAACCATTTGTTCTAAAATCTTTCTCACTAACATGATAATTTGAAATAATTCCTCCGGCTCATACAGAAAACTTCTTAAACCCCATGATACTGAGCATCAAACCAAAGAACTCACCTAGCTTTTCTCCCATGGCTTGAGCTTCTTTGCATTTTCTATTACACCCTCACCAGAATTTTTGGTTCCCCTCAAAGTGCATAAAGAACCCACTTCTTCTGCATGAGGCTATGAAGGATTTTCCCTAGTTTATGGCTTTTTTTGGAGCCATCAAACTTTTAATTAAGCACTGAACAGAACTGCTGCAGGGCTCATCTGCATTGTGCTTCACTTTTCTGAAAGGAACAAAGCTGCTACTAAATACTGTCGTCAGAAAAAAACCGAGGCATGCTGCACTACAAGGAAAAAGAGAAAGAAGAATGAACAAACTATTTTCCAACATACCATGAGAATTGAATCCACTACCCAAACTGTAAATTAGCATCCACATACATGAAGTACTCAGAGACCGTTCCAAACTGTGAATAAAATATATTTCTCCATAGAGACAAACCCTGGTGTTCTAACTAAAAAAAGAAGAAAAAACCCCAAAGCATATTTAATTTCAATAGTTTTTTTTTTTTCTACCTAAATATGGCCAATGCAACCTGTCCACCTCCCACAAAAAAACCTCAAAACCCAGACAAGAAACAAACAAACCAGAACCTGATTTAGGACTTCAGGATTGGGTCCCATACTGTTTTCTCGTTGAAGTTTGGCATTACAAGATAACCATTCCAGGGCTGTGACCTTTTGTGCCAAGTTTCAGCCTGAAGCTGAGTTATTAACTGTAACGGGTGGAAAAGTAAGGTATTTATAATGGCTCTGGTGGTATAACTTTCATTGAACAGTGTGGATGGAGCTGCTGTTAGAAAGACTTCTAAATCGGTGGATGAAATTATAATTTCTGTCATGCAGCACCTTAAGGCAAAGTTTAAAACAATTATTTGTGAATGCTGCAAAGACATTATCTTATAGCATTCTCATCAGTAATACAGCCCCCCAAACTGATTCAGAGGAGGGAAAACCCACCATGATTCCAATTAAAGACAAACTGCACAGTCTGTATTATATCTTAGGTATCCCACGAGTCTATACTCTAGAAATGCCCCTCTGTCTGATGATAGATATGTGTTAAAATGTTCTCTTGTCTACACAAACTGTTTTTTTGCCCCAGCTTTTTCTTATATGGAGGATAAATAAACAAAATTCGTATTCAACCCAGCACCTGCTGAAACTGTCAGCTGTAGTGTTTGCCATATTTCAATCTAAGCTGAAGCCAGCCAGTCATTTTTATACTGCACAATCCCTACATACTCGAGGACCAGAATTAATGAATTAGCTATTGATTAAATTCCACTCTAGCAAATCCACCGTGGCAAATAAATGAACTACCCAGGGCACATGTAGGCCACGGCCAGACATGTCCTGGCAATCGATCAGTAGTTAGTATTCTTTTGGGATATAAGAACAGCTGATGATAATATGACATGTAGGAAAAGGCAGTGTAGAAACAGAGTCTGTTTCTGGCTGAGCAGATTATAAAGTAGGAAGGCACTTTTGATCCTTTTGCATTCATGGGTTATGACATATTTAGTCTATACATAATAGCAGAAACACACATAAGTATTTGCAGGAGAGACAATACAGAAAAAGGCATACAGAAGTTAAAGCCAAGGGCAAAAGATGAGATCCTGAACTGAGTTCGTATAAATCAAACAAGACTATATCTCTGTGTGTGACAGAAAAATAGCAATCTTAATTTCATCCTTATACAGAGATAAATGCTGAATTTAAGCTAAATATAGTCATGATGAACAGCAAACCAAAGTCCTTAAGAGACTGAAGAAGCAAGTCCATTTGCTGGCCATTTCTGAAGTCTCAGATGCTAGATTTTTGTTGTTTAATTTAAAAAAAAAAAAAAATCCTTTCTAGAAAAGAAACACTGCTAATGGGCATACTCTACCAGAAATGTAATAAAATCACATGAACAACGTCATAAACAGAGGAGGCAAACTGTTTTATTGTTGGGGTAATTCTGAAAAATGCATTATAGAGCTTAGTTTTAGTCTGCATTTGGAAGATATTAACTACCAAAGAATCACTGTATATGTTACCATTTGGCTGCTTCTAAGGACTGCAAATCTGAACCTCCCTCTACAATTTAGAAGCTTGCCAATGCCTGCGGATGTAGTGAATAGGCAGATTGCAAACAGTGGTTCAAGGAGACATAGATATGCATGACTTTTAAGATAGTTTATTAATACTTACTGTTGTGATAGGTGAGTTTTTTTACCCACAATTATTCTAAGTTTCCGTTATCAGCATTGCATTGCTCCCTGCGCATTAATCTTCCTCTTCTTAACTGACAGCAAAATGTGATAATTTTCATTCCCCTGCACTTCTCTTAACTACTGCCACTTATGCTTTATTTATTATCACAGCACAGTGACACCCAAATGGGTATGTACAATCAACCAAGGGTGAGATTTCTTCCATTACTCTTTTGGCCAAGAATTCTAAAACCAAAAATAACAGCTATGAATGATTTTTTTGCAAAATGTATTCATAATTCTTTTATGCACCTTACTCAATTGAGAAAAGACAAGCTGAAATTCTGGTCCCTGTTCCCACTACAAATTCCTCTGATATATGAAAAACACCTATAGCATAGTACCTTGAGCCAATTACGTGAATAATGGGTGCTGACAGCTGCTTTGGCTCATCTTCCACAGTTGTTATCTGGGTCCCATTACTCCTCGCACAGGCATACATTGTGCAGACTTCAATCTGATGAAGAAGAACATGAGTTTTACATACTCAGCTGCAGAAATTATTTAGCTCTGCTACAGTTTAGACTTCTCTCTTCACCCACAACTTTATTCTTTTCCATTTGACAGATTCCATACAGGCAGAAAAACAATGCAGCTTTGCAGTATACTGCACTGTATCGCACTGTATCGCACCATTTTCAAAACAAGGGTACATGCAGCCCCCTGGCACCAATTGCTGGTGTCTATTAGCACCAACAGAATTGCAGTGAATTTGTTTTTCTGCATGTATATGTAGAATCTGGCACATAATAGTAAAAAAAGTTACTTTGATTTGGGGCCTTGAGTAAGTTTATTATGCCTACCATATATTCTGACATAAATATAAGAATAACTTTTCCTTCATATTTTCTATTCCTTCATGTCTATTCTGGAAAATTAAAAGTGCAAAATGCAAACAGGAATCATACACTTTGTTATTAAAAATGCCAGGGAACTAAAACTTTATTCCTTCAATTCTCAGGATTAAACTAAGCAGAGGCAAAGTGAAATAGCTAGTGAAGGGTGGTAACATTGTTTGTATTGTTAACAGATAAGTTACTCAAAATAATAGAGCACAAAGCATGAAAGATAATGCAGAAAGATTACCAGTGAGGCACATATGCATTGAAAGTAACATAGCTTCTAGAACAAGAAAAAGAATCAAAAGAAAATAAACCCAAACCCCAGTTTATTTTGGTTTTACTTATTACACTGATGTAAATATAAAGCCCAGTATAAAGACTTGGAAAGCAGAAAAGAATAATTAACATCTCAAGCAACAGAAGGTGGCCATGGTAAATTAATATAGAGGGTCTATAAGTGAGGCAGTGCATTGGATTTGCATTGTTATTGAGAAAAGACAAATGTGTTTCCAAGTGGCATTCAGCAAGTCATATGTGTATTCATGGATGGAGGTTTGCTGTTTCAGAGGGGCTGGAACACAGAAATCTGTTACGATGTGCCTGTCTGTGATGCGTATTTATGTGGTAATGGGATGCACAGTTTCAGAATGAAGTATGTGTGGTATTACGAAGTTTTCTCATATATAATGCAAATGAAACCTGAATTAAATAGGAATATTTACAATTAAGTGTCAAACTGCATTTCTTGAATATATTAATATAATTTAGGGATAGAAAGTTTTTTTTTCTATTATTCTGCACAGAGTATTTTGCCTTTTGTTAGATATATGAATAGAGAGGCAAAGATAGAAAAAGGGAAAAGCAAAGGAAAAAATACTGTACTTTTTAACAGCATAAAAAGTACTACTGTGATTTCAGAGATCAGCTGTACTTACTCCTTAGAAGGATAAGGAGAAAATAAATGATAAAAGGATGACAAACGCAACATCATTATTTCTCTGTGCTGATATATTATGCATGCCTGACGTTTTTAAAACAATTGTAATTTTCTTTTAATGAGTAGGAGTAGAATCTTTGCCTCTTTTGTAGTATATGTTGGAGCTTTGCTCATGTAGCACAGATCATTTAGGGGAAAGTAAATGGAGTTTTGATGGTTTAAAAAAGATAATGGAAATTTGTATTTTTCTTTGTGTACACACACCTAAAATATGCTGAAAACACATTTATGCCTTGTATGTATATGCACACAAACATCAGTGCAAATATATGCCCATCTATGTAAAGAAATTCATGAAACAGTATTCTGCTTGGGAATACACATATTTTATGTAAACCTGAAGTATATTACATAACTCAGAAAAGATATTCCAACCTGTATATCATAGACAGTGAATGGAGACAAATCTGCTAAAAGGAGGGAGCCCGGCTCATTCATTCCAGTCTTGTACTGCTTATTATTCACATAGATAGAGTACTCTGTGACCACACCATTTGGGTTTGAAGGTGATGTCCAGATGACATGTACAGCTGTACTGTTGATGATGACAACCTCTGGAGGGAACATGCCCTCAGGCTCTAGAAATAAAAGAAGAAACAGAATAAACTCCAGCTGTCTCTGAAAAAGCACTTGTTTAACCAAATGCAGATTAGTAGTTAGGTTTAGCAAAGGGTTCACTGCTTATCTGCTTGCCTCTGATGAAGTTATCACAGTCTGTAGTCTTCTGTAAATTGACTTATTATACTCTCAGTTAGAAACAATGAGAGCTGATGGCAAAATGCTTTATACAGCAGCATAGTGTCAATCATCAGCAGTATGTGACCAGTGAGATACGATGATAAATTATTCACCCATCTGCACTTCCAACATACAAATAGTATTTTTTATGTCTGCCCCAATTGCAATTCTTAAAAAAAGAGGAAAGAAAAAAAAAAAGAGGAAAGAGAAAAAAAGGAAAAAGAAGAATTTTGCTTTTAAAGAATAACCTAACACCAAAATACTTTATGCCTGCTGGAGCATGACATTATCAGCCTTATAGCTGAAGCAATATGAAGCAATATGCAATACTGTCATTATGTAAATGGCGGTGAATGTTGATTACTATAGGTAATGATGAAGGCTAACACTTAAAAAAAAACCCACACAACACCTCCCTTAGAATTAAATTACATAGTTTTCTAAGCATGTCAGAAAGAACCATGCAAAATCCTATTTTTATCATATGAACAAGTTGAAAAATTGCCATTACTATCAATTCTATTTTATAAACAAAAGGTGCTGACCTTTGGCATCAGAAAAGAAATGGAATTCTCACTTAAAGTGCTTTGCTAATGACCTGGAACACTTGCTTCTGAGGTAATGATATTATAATGTTTATAATGAGACTTTATAAAGCAAAAAAAGATTAGAAAGAATATTCTAAACACATTTCTGATGCACAAGTTTTTACTTTTTATTTTATCCTTAACCTCCCCCCACCCCACATTTGCCCACTGGCATAGAAATGACTCATAAAGAATTTTCTTAGAGGCTGAACTTACACCTAGAGTTTCTGGTGACTCAGGAAAGGCCCTGTGTATGACTGTCATGTCAAAAGCATATCGCTTCACAGAGCAAATCTTTTAAAACCCCCATTAATTGTTTCTAAGTTCCATCATTTATTGATATGAACTCAGTTCCAAACTTAGTGCACACAGATAGGAATATGTGGGAGAAGATGAGAAAAAACTGGGTTAGTATCTGCTATTAGAGCTTTTGCTTCTGTCTCAGTGGGACTATTTATTGATCTGATGACAACCAGCACTTAAGCATTTTAGCCTTTACTTCTTTTATACTGTAAATTTTATAATTGAAGGATGACTGACCTCAATCCTAACAAAAATCAATCAATTTAATTCTCAGATTTTAAACCAAGCCATAGTCATGGCTAACCAACCTCCATCTGAGGTAGTCACATGCACAACGTCACTGTTGATGCTGTGGGCCCCATTAAAAACTTCAAAATATATCTCATACTCCGTGTTGGGCTGCAAATCACCTATGACTGTAAAGTTTACATCAGCCTGGATCTTTAGAGATCTTCCATCATCAGTAGAATTCAAGAAGAGGGTGTAATATGCAACATCTCCTTGCAAATCTTGTAGTGCTAAGAAAGGAAAAACATTGGGAAATCAACTGGGAAATCTTCAGTCAGCAAGGTTGTTATCAGCAACATTTACTATGAAGTAAAAAACAAATTTCATGCAGACCCCCTTTAAAAAAAAAAAAAAGGCACAGATTCCATCAAGTGCCTTCAATTTCACCCTTATAAGAAGTGATGCTCTTTCAAACTTGTCAAAATCATTAAAATCATTCTAATACTGGAGAAAGCTTCCTTTCTTAGAAATCCCCTTGATGACAATGGAATCTGTGAAGTAAACAAATTAATAGGTGAAACCCACTGCTAGCAGTACTGTGACGCTTGCCACTGCGAGAGGATAACTTCAGCCAGATAGAAGGAAGAAAGCAAATGAGATTTTCCTCTAACTATGAGCAAGGGGCAAGTGCCTATGCCTTAAATTATAGCTACATTCAACTTCATACGGATGGCCTTTTGGCCATAGTGAAAATCAAAACCCACACGTTCACAGGATGGATGAGGTTGGAAGAGACCACTGGAGGTCATCTAGTCCAACCTCCTTGCTCAAGCAGGGTCACCTACAGCACATTGCTCAGGATTGTATCCTGATGGCTCTTGAATATCTTCAGGGAAGGAGACTCCACAACCTCTCTGGGCACCTATTCTAACGCTCAGTCATGCTCACAGTAAAGTTCCTCCTCATGGGCAGGTGGAATTTCCTGTGGTTTAGTTTACGTCCATTGCCTCTTGTCTTATCACCTGGCATGACCAAGAAGAGTCTGGCCTCATCCTCTTGACATCCTCTCTTCAGATACTTATATACTTTGATCTGTCCCCCCCTGCACCAAGCCTTCTCTTCTTTAGGCTGAACAGACCCAGCTCCCTCAACCTTTCCTCACAGGAGAGATGCTCCAGACCCTTAATCATTCTAGTAGCCCTTCACTGGACTTGTTCCAGGAGCTCCATGTCTCTCTTGTCCTGGGGAACCTAGAACTGGACACAGTATATGTGTTATTTCAGAACAAGCATGATAGTGTCATCTATGTGTAAAGCTGCAATATACTCAGAAGCATTATATTTACAGGAGAAAAAAACAGCTCCTCATGTTTCTTCCTAAAATGTGTTTTGCCCAGCACTAGCTCCCCCAGAGAAAAGAAAATACTACAAATACTACAATTTTCTGGCTACACAGGGAAGGACATTCACTGGTCTGAGATGGTGGATAAACAAAGATTCCAGTCAAGCCTTGCTTCTTCATTTTAGTAACCCAGATGTAGTCTGTTATCTGATCTGTACTTTGACAGACAGTTTGGATCTGATCAAATGCAACTGCTTTTCCAGTAGAAATCAAGATGAAAAGAATAATTAAGACAAAACCTTTAAGCATTAATACATATTGCTTTAGATGGCACACTGCACCACTGAACAGCATTCAGCTGGCTGGGAAAGAGCATTTATAAAAGCCAAAAGCATTTAGACTTTTCAGATATAATAATACACAGTTTTGTCATGGAAATTTTTAATCAAGAATATGTTATTTTTAAGTGGTGCAGATACAAGACCTAAATACTTCAGTAGGTTTTCCAGAAAAAAAGAAAGATAGCAAGGCAACTTACATTAAGGACTCCCAAGTTCTCAGAGAAAATAAGAAAGTCATTTGAAAACTACTATTGATAACAAAAATGAAACATGGGTATATAAAATAATTACAATGCTTATTGCAGCATGAGAAGTAATACAATACATAAGGTATCACAGTATCACAGTACGCTAGAGATTGTAAGGGACCTCGAAAGATCATCTAGTTCAATCCCCCTGCCGGAGCAGGAACACCTAGATGATGTTACACATGAATGTGTCCAGGCGGGTTTTGAATGTCTCCAGGGAAGGAGACTCCACAACCTCCCTGGGCAGCCTGTTCCAGTGTTCCGTCACCCTCACTGAGAAGAAGTTTCTTCTCAAGTTTAAGTGGAACCTCTTGTGTTCCAGTTTGTACCCATTACCCCTTGTCCTATCATTGTTTGCCACTGAGTAGAGCCTGGCTCCATCCTCGTGACACTCCCCCTTTATATATTTATAGACACTTATAAGGTCACCCCTCAGTCTCCTCTTCTCCAAACTATAGAGACCCAGCTCCCTCAGTCTTTCCTCATAAGGGAGATGCTCCACTCCCTTAATCATCTTAGTTGCCCTGGGCTGGACTCTCTCCAGCAGCTCCCTGTCCTTCTTGAACTGAGGGGCCCAGAACTGGACACAGTATTCCAGATGGGGTCTCACCAGGGCAGAGTAGAGGGGAAGGAGGACCTCTCTCGACCTACTAACCACCCCCCTTCTAATACACCCCAGGATGCCATTGGCCTTCTTAGCCACAAGGGCACAGTGTTGGCTCATGGTCATCCTGTCGTCCACTAGGACCCCCAGGTCCCTCTCCCCTACACTGCTCTCTAACAGGTCGCTTCCCAACCTATACTGGAACCTGGGGTTGTTCCTGCCCAGATGAAGGACTCTACACTTTCCCTTGTTATATTTCATCAAGTTATTCCCTGCCCAACTCTCCAGCCTGTCCAGGTCTCGCTGGATGGCAGCACAGCCTTCTGGCGTGTCAGCCACTCCTCCCAGCTTAGTGTCATCAGCAAACTTGCTGATAGTACACTCGATTCCCTCATCTAAATCATTGATGAATATATTAAATAATACTGGTCCCAGTACTGACCCTTGAGGCACTCCACTAGTTACAGGCCTCCAACTAGACTCCGCCCCATAGACTACAACTCTCTGGCTTCTCTCCTTCAGCCAGTTCACAGTCCACCTCACTACCTGATCATCCAGATGAACTTAAATAATAAATGGCCTCATCTTAGTGTTTAACCTTTGCATTGACAAACACACATGGAAGAAATTTCTAAGGTATGAATAAAAATAAAACCAGATTGCATTACCTACATCTAGAAGTTCAGGGGTTTAGATTACTAAGGTAACGAAACTTCAGTGACCTGCTTCAGATCTATTACAATCAGTTTTTGTAAGAATGCTTACTGTAGGCATGCAATTATAAAATAAGGAGACTATATTTGCTGCAATTCAGCACCCAGTCCTTATAAAATCATTTGCACTTAAGTCATGAAGAGCTTCCCTGTTGCTGCATTAGCAAAGTAACTAGCGTAATTGACTAAATTCATTTTAAGGAACAGAGCAAAATGAGAGAGAAAGGGGATCTTCTCATCCTGAAGGAATATAAATTTTTATACGAAGAGATGAAAACCACCACAAATACAATAGGATTGTGTGTACTGCTTTAGAGATTTCTCATGAGTTTGCACTAACTATTTCTTCACTCCCACTATTCTCATCCTGCAGAAATGGCATATAATAAATATGAACATGACTGAGAAATAGCAAAATGTGCAGATTTTTTTCCCCATTTCTTCTTTCTCCTTTCAAGGACACTTAGGTATATTATAAATCAAGACAAGGACTGTGTTTCGTATGAGAGCAAGGAAGAGTAACATAAGTGATGGCATGTTAACATCTAGTTACTGGAATAAATACTAAGCACACTTACTTGGTTTTGACCATTCCACTTCTACAGCAGTATGATTAACAGCACGTGCAATGAGGATGCTTCCTTTCTCTGGTAATCCTGCTAATGTAGTAGCTATCACTTCTTCGCTTGATGTATATCCTACTTTGTTGTGCACTATGAGCTTGTACTCGTATGTTGTGTACCTGAGACATTTAAACAATAATTAAATGGAACAAAAGATAGAGATGTAGAAAACATTTGCTGTGAACCTTTCCCTGTGCCAAACTTTTGCTATTTCTTGCCCTGCCCTGGTCTGAAAAATTCAGCTGCAATGGTTTGCACCAATGAAGACTCTACAAAAGGGTTCTATTTTTCTGCAATAATTCAGCGTGGTTAGCATGGTAACAAAAATAAAACACATTATTTCACTTCTTCCTAGCTGTAGCTTCTGAGGTGCTGAGAGATTATAGCTCAGTTCAATACGTAATTACAGCAGTGGCAACCTGCCAAAATTTGGATCAGAATTTAATCAAATGAGGCTTTTTTCCTCTTTTGGGAAACCCATTGATTTTAACTTGCAGAGTCTCATTTTCAAAAGGGATTCACCACACAGCCAGGACTCTCCCACAACTAAACATCATTAAAAAAGTGCCTTAAGAATGTAAACTCATTTAATAAAGTCATTTTCATCTGAACTGTGTATAGTCAATAGATTTAGTAAATACTTTATATATATTTAGTAAACAAAGTGACTGTCACTCCATAATTTCTTCTTTATACCAAGAGGCATATTAATGTATATTAAGTGGGATTTCACAATCTAACATATAATTTCATCATAAAAACCCTCACACAAAACCATGCAAATACAGAATCATCAAAGATTCACTGAGGCTGCAGTACTTTGGGATAAACATCTACATTAAGGAACACGCAGCAAATGCTTACTATTTAGATATCTCACCATAAAAGGAAAGTCATAGTGTATATTTACTTCTACTTTTAACTGCTTTACTGTATAACCCCATATTATGCAATGATCAAGAGTGATTTTCAAAAGAGCTAAGCTATAACAGTCTCACCAAGAATAAAGCCAGCTAATGGAAGCTAATTGGCTCCAACTGTCACTATAAGCATGGTAGAATGGTGATGATATATACATATATATATAAAACACCTTATTTTCCACTTATTATTTTCAGTTGCTTGCAAACATACAGAATTTTCCTGGACACTGTAGCAAAAATGCACAGTATCTAGCTCTGCAATTTAATGATGAGACTTTAAGATTCATTTTTTATTCATATTTCCAAAGATTAAAATAAGTTTGGCTTTAGTCTACTAGAAATGAAGATGCCATCTGAAAAAAGTCATTGCAAACATAGACTTCTGTCAGGAATATAATAAAATCTCAGTAATTCTGAAACATGCCTAAAGTATGATACAAATAAAAATAGACACTGATATACAGGTTTTCTTTCTGTGAAAAACAAAGGTTGAGTCTCTCTGCAGTACCTTCCCTCCACCCACAAATGCATCCCAAGTTGTTGACTGCAAAAACGTAACTGCAGGTTGCAGAACCCTCCACAAAAGAAGTGTTCAGGTGTGTCCAAGGGTTAGGCACACCTTTTTGGTCATAGCTCATTCAACCAAAAAGGTCATTGTGCCTAATGACTTGTCACTAAGGCCCTTTCAGAATTTATTGCCCTCTCTAAACTGCTAACATAACTGCTGCACACATCAGTGCTGCTGAAATGAGCTAAACTAAAACTAAAGGAAACTGTATGCAAAACTTAAACGCGGCTGAAAGAATTGGGCAGGATCAGGCAATTGCATGTCAGCTATTGCAATGGATGAAAATGAGCAGTGACTTTCCCCAAGTAGGTAGTGGAAAACCAGAAGCAGTAGCCCTTGGCTTGGTTCAGTCTATATAACAGTCACAATTAGAGGCCATATTCTGCTGGTTCACATTCTGCTCAGCAGGGATGCTCACACAGCTTTTATCATAACAAGTAGGTATTTGAAGGGTAATGATTGACCGCAGTCCTCATAAACCACACCAAAGCACAGAGAACACACACTTCTTGAGACCATCCATGAATGTTTCTCAAACTTTACTTAACAAAAAAAACAGTGTAGAATCCATGTTGACATTCCTATTACAGGTTCTTAATATGTGCATTTGCTTGCTTCACGCGTGGTAGCCTTGACTTTGAGATGCAAGAAACTAAGGTTGATCAAGAGCAACTGTCTTGCTCTATACAACACAGTGGGTCTGTTTCGTACTGAGAAACGGAACTCACCCTCCATTTCCCCACTCTCAACACTCTGCATTTAACTATCATGAAGCTAACACAAAGCTGCCCTTAAATTGGATCTGCTGAGAGTGTGATGAATACTCTTCTTGACTTTGGAGATATTAAAATAATTTTTAATCTGCACTTTTAAAGCCAGATAAGAAAAACAATGCTGAAACAAGTTTCAAATGTTTTCCAGCTAGGACTTCTCAAACAGCCATTCTGCCTCTGATATGACTTTGCCAACACACAAATCTAGAGCGTATGGACACATGAATCTAAATGGTTTGACTGCATGAGCATATCAATGTTAAAATTTCACAATATCTCTATTTTCATTTGTTTTCCAGAGCAAAACAATATGAGTTAAGAATGACAGACTAATAATAGATGCCTGCATATGAGAATGATTAATACCAAAGACGATGACAAAAAATATTTCATTACATAATTAATATGTCACTACATAAAGACACAAGAAATACTTTGAACTATTAAACATACACTATACAAAATGCCAGCATTTGTTTTATAGTTTTTGTAATCTCACCTGCTAAGACCCTTATCTTCGTAAAAGCACTGAGTTCCTGAGTAAATATTGTGCCACAGATTTAAATCTTCAGGGGGATTTGATGCAAGTGGTTGCTGGATTTTACGTCTCAGGAGCTCATATCTAACACAAAAGACAAGCAGAACACTGGGATTACCTCAACTAATGTTATTACACAAAAAAAAAACAAAAAAACCCACACAGTTTTTTTTTAAAGGCACACATCATATTGTTTTTAAGGCTGTAAACTTTCTGAGATTCTGACATTCTTTTTAATGTTTCATGATTTAAAAAATTCAATTACTTAAACTACTTTGCAAATGGAAAATTAAGCATCTCCATTTGAAAAAATTAGTGCATTTAACGATTTACAGATGCTATGAAGATCAAGCCCAAGCAGCCCAGTAACAGTCAAGTCTCATGCAGACTTGACTGATGCCATCTGATATGCACAGACAGCTCCAGAATCTGAAACGACAATGTCTCTTTCTTGCAAATGTGCCAAAACATATAGCATTGTTATTATTATTTTACTGGCAATAGCAACTGAAGTGTGAATTTGTGTTTAACATGTTTGCAAATAACCACAGTGTAAATTATGGGTGGCAAACAGGCATAGAATGAGTTAACTGTTCGATCCAGCTGTAGACCTTAGCAAGGCACCTTTGTGTTTGGGTTGACACTCGTGATGTGAGCTTGAAACACCAAACTGTTTCATCCTTGTTTTAATTAGTATCTGAAGCTGCATTCCTGTCTCTGTTCCAAACAGCAGGTCAGCTAAAGCCCATCTTTCATCAGGTCAACCATGAGATTGCCTGATTTGGAAAACATGCCTTCTGCCCATTCTGCCCACTCACTCTTCATTATCTTTCATATAAAACCATTACGGAATTTACAAAGCACTTAATGCTTGCACAAACTAATATATTTTGCATTTCCTAATCATTCTAGGGATTACATATAAAACTATATTCTAAAGGAAAGAATATTATATAGCTTTGTTCAAAAATATTTAGGATTCTTCTTCTTAATTATATTTCACAAGACTTTTAAAACATTTTTTGTTTCAGTTTGATGGTGGCATTTTCTTTGTATGACACCAAATGTTTGTACTCTTCCTATCAGTTACAGAGCCAGCCTCAAGTTGCTTTCAACGGTGAGCTGCGGTTTTAATCAAACTATAGTTACAACGCTGTTTCCACTGATGCCCAGCAAAATAGGTCATATGCATGTCTATTCACTTAAATACACAACATGATTCTCTGAAGTGCTGCTGTGGATCATCCCTTCCCCACCCCTCCATTTTGGAACAGTGCTACTGTTCAATTCCAGCCAAAAGTATATGGATACTAAGGAAGATCTTAAAGACTCTCATTTTAAGCATTTATTTGTGAAAATGTTTCCTTCTGTGCTCAAGCATTCTGCAGAATGCTTTGGGGTGTGTTGCCTCGCCATTGCAATGATTTTTCTGACCACTGGCTTTATCTGTTAAGTCGACATTTATCTTTTTTATGTTAAGATCATCTCCAATCAGATGAGGAAATGTTGGACAATACTATTCCAGATTTGAGACCCTGAATTAAGAGGGTATTTAATAGTTACTGCATACAGTGATTATGCATTGCTTCAAAACCGGAAATCAACCAAGAAGCTGTCCCTTCAGTCTGGGGAATGATCAACAGGTACAAACAGGCATTGTTTCATTGACCTAAGTGATGCCAAACAAAATTACTGTGGAAGTTAGGAGTACTACCTCAAAAATTAAACACTAAAAACTAATTAAACTCCAACTCTACCAAATCATTCAAATGACCTATATCCCAAGAAGTTCCCACGAGTTGTTCATCAGTGTCAAAAGAGCCCAAAGACAGACCTTTGCAGTTTTATTAGGAACGATCCTGTCATATTCTGTCCAATATATTCCATAGACAAGTCACGAGAAACACTGAATGGTGATCATGTGTAAATCACCCCCACTGGCAGCTGCTGTTGCTACTCTGTTTGCTGCAGACTTCTTGCTCCATCATGCTGTACAGAGCAGCTGCTTCAGTGGTTGTTCTTGTTGAGGGCAGCATGGCACACCATGAAGGAAATGAAGTCTGTAGCTGTAGGTTGTGCTGAATTACTTCAATAATCTATGGTAAAATGGTCATGTTGTTAACCCCAGAATAACAGGGATTGCTTTTCAAAAACTTCAAATTTTACTAGAGAGCAATCCTCATTTCATTCAGTTGCAGTGTGCCCTAATTAAGCCTGAAGAAAGAGTCAAGCTACTGTGCTGTAATAACATATGCAACTGAAATAGCATTACACGATAATTATTGAACCCATCAGTGCATCTAGAAGAGAGCTACTAACCAGAGCATATGGAGCACAGGGATATAATTCCATGCACAATGTTTCACAATATGTTAAACTTCTAGAATGAAAGATTTGTTTGACATTTTGAATCATGTATATATAAAAATACATTTGGCTTTATAAATCTTCATGTGTTCAGATATATGTTTAATGTAGATATGTGCTCACACACACACTGAGAAGTCAACAGATTCAAGCAATCTGCTGATGTCATCACAGCATTCCAGACAAGTCTCAGAGGAGATGCCTTTCCATGGTTCCTGTGGTGACATTCAGTCTGCTGTACCCAGAACTCCCTTGCCTTTGCCATTTTCTGCTTTGCCCCCAGACTTGTGGCATTTTAGCTTCCATTTTACCCACACACTCTCTAATTTGTGATTTATTAAACAGTTAAATTTTGAAGATTATTCCATGTTATCACACTTCCAAATGGTCACTTTATGTGGAATAACCTATATAGAGTATTGAATACTGGATGTGGTAAATACTTATGTTCACAGAGATCTCATACTTGTAATTTTGTTGGTGCAATGTTGCCTGAACTTGTCACCAAAAAGTGGCTGATGCTGCAGCCCAAAACAGTTACGACCTTGCAAATATTACAGCACTGGTTTGAAAGATCCAGAGCCTTCCTGTACAGACAGCACACTTAAATAATCCCAACTCTGTAAATTCAAAACAATTCAAAGCTCACACTACTATCTGCCTCTAGACATACCCACTTTCCATGAGTCTATTCATTGACTCCTGAACCCTAACGAGGAACTTCAAGAAATCAAAAATTAACTATCACATCATAAAGTTTGCACACTCAAAATTTTCTGAGTCAGATTTAGGTAAGGGTAAGAAAATCATGATCTCAGTTGCAACTAAGAGCATACCTCAGATGAGGACCATTTGGCCTTAGTGGTGGTTGCCAAGAAATGGCAATAAAGGATTCGCTGACAGGAGTCACAGACAATGGACTGACCCCTTGAGGAATTGTCGAAGGTGTAGCCACATTTGTAGGCAAACTCTCTGTGCAGCCTCCTAGAAAGCCATCACCTCCAGAGCAAGCTATTACAGTGACTGAATAGTTTGTATAGGGTATAAGATTAGTCACCAAATGACTTAACGTTGATGAAATGTTCCCAGGAATGACAATTCGTGGATCTGGCATGCGAATTTCATAGTTAAGGATTTCCCCATTCTGTATTAGAGGAAGTTTCCATGAGACCTGATAGTGGGAAAAAAGGGGGGGAAAAAAAAATTAAAATAGCTTATTTCTTACAGCCAGAATGCAGATATATAGACACAACATGATACAAAGGGACATGAGTGGGACTTGAAGATGTGCTTTTCCTTCTTCAGCAAAACAGACTTTGTGTATGACCTAACAGAGATTTTCTGTTTGAAGGTACATCAGTTAGAAATCTAGCCTCCTTTAATTTTAGAGAGGGTTGCAGTAACAGTTGCAGCCATTGAAAAACCTGCTATTTAGCTTCACCAGTATTTCGCTTCACTCACAATTCTGAGATGCTCAAATGCAGTAGCAAAAGTACACTAGTTACGATAAGTATAACTAATTGCAATTTTTCTTAGAGGGTATTACCACGTATGAGTGGCAGAGTAAAAAGAAATCATACTTTGCACAATTTTCAGCCATATGTAACTATATTAGCTCCGATGAGAAATAAGATTTGTCTGTGCTCTTTATATGATGAAATTCCCTTCTATTTTTCAGTAATAAATTACACTGGTAGGTATCAGACACAAAACAGGCACAATTTTCCATTTTTAGAACTATAAAACTATGCTCAGAAAACTTTATCACAAAAAAATTGGAACTTGCATACGGAATTCATGTTTATATATACATACACAAACACACATACTGCTGTGCTTACTGAGGTTTGACTTTTATTAGACTGTGGTTATGTGGGTTTTTGTTAAAGTTTGGGGTTCTTTTAGTTTTCTTTTACTACATATTTATTCTTACCAGCTCCAGTGAACAATCACATTGAACCACTGTACCATAAAGTACAAGGAGGTTCAGAATTCTGTTTTAAGGTTTTTTGCCACGGTACCATGACAGACGGGACTTGAGACTGACAAGAGGATATGTAACTACATTAAGAACATCAAAATTTCATAAAGGTATAAGAGCATCTATCAATCCTTCTCTAGGATTTCCTAGGAGTCCCAGTGTAGGAAGAATACTAGCTTTGCTTTGCTCATCCCTAGGACTGTTCCCCTTGTAATTGACCAACTCATCTATAACAATTGTCTCTTTTCCTCACAGGCATGGGATAATTAAGGATTGAATCTAACATTTCAAAGAACACAGAAATGGAAAAAAGACAGATGAAGGTATGTGCAGAATAAAATTAACAAAGATAATACTCGAGTGTTAAATAGTAATACCAAGATAACTTCAGTTTCAGTTAAGTTGAGCTTTTTTCTTAATTCTCTTCAGCCTCCAAAGTTAAGTATCTTTAAAAAGGTATATGCACAATTACACGTGGCTGTGGAAACAGAGAAGCCTGATTTATAAAATGATTTTTAAAGGACCCTTGGGGATTAGGAAATGTTATATCTGAGATATAGAAGGACCTCTTAGGTCTTCAGACTTATAAGAAACCTGGCAGCAAAGTACTGGAGAAAGCTGAAGGATTTTGATAACAGAATCTGGAATACTATTAAACAGAGAGTTAGGAACAGGCTGATCTTGAGTAAAGACAGCACAAATAGGAAAGGCTTAGCTCTGGCTAATTATCAAATCCTGTATTCAGGTTTCTGTCACTTCTGACATCAAATCAAGATCAAACAAATAAGTAAAATACTACTGATAAAGCAAAGCAAAATTTCACAGAAGGTAGGAATCAATTTTGCACCATTCTCACAGATATTGAGCAAAACTCTCATTCTGAAGTAGTTCATGTGATCTAGCCATAAGCTTAGGAAGTAGAGAACAATGGATGATTAGCACAGAGAACACAAAATGGTTCAAGTGCAAGTATGTGCTGGTTTTGGCTGCTGTAGAGTTAATTTTCTTCATAGTAGCTGGTATGGGGCTGTGTTTTGGATTTGTGCTGGAAACAATGTTGGTAACTCAGGGATGTTTTAATTATTCCTTGTACAGTGCTTGATTAAACCATGTCAAAGTAGGAAGCATTGGGGCCAGTAAGCTTTCCAATCCCAGCGCTTCTTGTTGCTACCATACAGCATATTGTATATATATATGTATATATATATATATACAGGTGTATTGTACATATATGTCACAGAAAGAGGATGATTTGCGTGCTTTTATTCTCAGGGATGTATCTTTGAAGTTGCTGGAAGAAGTACAGAAGACTTTAAGGTCCAACACACTACAGCAAAATCATCAAATCTGTCATTATCAGTGAAAAGAAATACCCTCTTGTGGCTTAATGCAAGATGGCTTCTAATAAAGAACTGTATGTCAAATGCTTGAGAAAATGCCTAGCACGACACTTTCAGAAGAGAAAACTGTCTAAAAAATGTTCTCCTTGTTCCAGATCTTGTCTTATTTCCTGGAAGATAGGAGGAGTTATTTTTTACTTACATCACAGATTAAGCACCTAACTTCTATGCCTAAACCCACAAAGATACTCAAATAGAACTTGCATAAGATTCATTGTATACTGTTACAGCTCCACATAAAAGAACATAAGTAACATGAGCTGAACAGACACTGCTCCAGAACCTCAGCTCCTGAGTTTTATGCAGCATGTGCAATTTCTGTCTCATGAACAGATACGTAGATCACTTATCTCTTTGCTTAGTATTTTTTAAAACTAAATAAGGGGATGACCAAAGATACTCACAGTCACTGCTGTGCACATGACCTGCTTTGAACTACATATGTCACTTGGGAATGATAGGACATGCAGTATCTGACAGACCTCTCTTGTCAAGAGGCGAGAGACTGCCTGACCCATACAGTGTAAAATAAGATGATGGAGAAAGCCTGGTTGACACACACACGGCACTACTGGGCCTCTTCTCCATTTTAATGTGCCAAGGTTTGAGGTAAGAGCTTGGCAATGCATGAAAGCAGGAAAGCTCACTAGCCAGGCTGTGTTGGAAGCAGTAACAGTTTGTTCATTGATTTGAAGCTCAGCACTGAGACCATGAAAGAGGATGCCCATGAGGAAGACAGAATAAGGTAGCTACTGGGAGAGATTAATTGATTCAATGTAATGACTCTGGAAGCTTTCATTTAAAGATCAAAGGACCTTATTTTCTCCACCACAAAATTTAAAGAGACAAAAATTAGCCATTTTCCCCCTATTAACAGTTATAACCTTGGAGTTTTCTGTGAAAAATTGGCACATGAGTAACTTTCTACCAGTTCAGGCCTGATTTCACCAGTCTGATTTTAAATCAGTACGTTTGGCTTTATTTTATTGTCATTTCTCCTAGCTATTGCTTGTAACACCTACAAACAGAATGCAATAAATACATTACTGTGAGCTTTTCACTGTTGGTCTCAAAGCATACCGTAAATCTCAAATTGTAAGTATTATTATTTCTGTTTTAGAGGTGAAAAGACTAAATCCCAGACTAAGTCATGTATCAGAAATAAGCAAAACAGAAGACAAAACCTGGTACCCTAATTCTACATTCCAGCCACTGGACTATAGTCCTCTGCCAACCCCTAGCCCCCTCAAAGGTAGTTGGGAGACGAATTGCCTCATGAATTCTTATCTGTCTTCACAGAAATTACAGCAGGATTCAGTCAAGAGACAGTGTCACACCAGAAAAGCAAATCCTGACAGAGGCTGCTGCAATTATTTCTCATACACTTCGCACATGAATTACCTCCAGCCTCAGAAAGCACTACCACAAAATGGCATGATCAAGTTTGCAGTAATGGATTGCTACTACAAAAACTTCTAGCAGCACTTTGCTTGAGAGGTGCAAAACCAGACAGAGCATTCATTTATGACCCTGAAC
Source organism: Pezoporus occidentalis (assembly GCF_034315485.1). Lineage (NCBI taxonomy): Eukaryota > Metazoa > Chordata > Aves > Psittaciformes > Psittacidae > Pezoporus > Pezoporus occidentalis. Next base: position 168,271 of record NW_026916294.1, read on the forward strand.
ACCTACAACAAAGTGTTCAAGCTATATCAAAGGCAGAGTGATAATGCTGATGAAACCCCCACTGATGCTGATAGTACACCCCACTATGTGAACTGCACCAAATGAGCAAGCTGTGCAAGAAATCACAGTCCTAAAACATGGAAAACCTCTAGTGTGCAAGTTAAAGTTGCTCCTATGGGTGCTGGAGTATTCTAACTCACTCGAGCAGCACTTACGCGGCAAATAAACCAAGGTCTCACTGACCTTAGCAGTATTACAGGGCAGTCTTCACACAAGGATTGATCGCTCCTAAACCATTTCCCCAGTGCACCTGGTGTACCTGCATAAAACTGGAAGTGTGGTGAATAAAATCTAAACTCCTTTTTTCTCCCCAGCATGAAGCTTGTGTGAGTTTACTCTGCTTGCCTTTAGCATACCATGCCTAGGTATGTTGTTTGTATTCTCAAAATCATGTTCTTGGGCAACTGCAGTCTGAAGCACTTTGAGAATGAAACAGTAACAGGGAAGTTAACCTGGAAGGAAGGAGGGGTCTTCATAGCCTTATTTTGTCACACACAGTGATCTGCAGAGGTAACCACTGAAGGATAGCCTCTCTGTTAGTCACTGACTTCAGTGACCATGGAGTTACTACCATTGCATCCTATGTTCTGTAATCAGAAGCAACCTCACAAGACAGCAAACTTTAACAGGTATGACAAGAAACATAAGACGTTTCTTCATACCAGAAGATGTGTCAAGAACTGTAATTCCAAATGAATAAAGAAAACACCTTCCTTTTCCTGGATGATATTCAAATTGTAACTAGAGGGTGTATGGCTTTAAATAAGTTAGTGGTATCCATTCCATACAGCTGAAATCTTTCTCCCATGTATTTTAGTCCCAGCCTATTTACAGAACAACAGGCATTTAGCAGTTCACTATCCAGCTTCAGGGCTAATGAAGAACAGAATAAAACTATAAAATAGAGCCTTATTTATCTGTGGTCACTCACTTGCACATGCAATTTAGTAGTCAAATCTGAGAAACGCTACAGGAAAATTTTATTGTTCTATACCAGTAAATGATAATCTTCTGCAATGAAAGAGTGCAGACTGCAACTCTTGAAGGTCCTGTGGACAGAAAGCTGATGACATTGTTCAGTCTGTAAGGTGCAATACTAGCTTTCCCTGCTGCAGGTTCTTCTATACAAAGAAATGAATGCAGCTGAACTGTAAATCAATTACCATCTCTGAGGGCAATAGAAACACAAATAAAAATGGAATTAAAAAGTCTACAATCCTCCCTCAGTCAGAGAAATCATGAGGAAATACTAATGGAAAAGAAATAACCCATGGAAAAATCAATGACATGATTTAAATCAATATGAAAAAAAAATTTAATCAGAAGAATGATGATTTGGTGCTTCAGGATCACTACAGCCCTTCATTTCTAGACAGCAACATATATAACATATATTAAGAGAGAGGTCAATTAAATCATCATGATTTTTTATCTAATTAAATTGCAGGAAGTTTCTATAACTAATGTTACCATCAAGGATTAGCATGGCACGAGAACTATGTGTCAATGAGGTACTTAGTTCATCCAACCAAGATGAAATCAGTCTCTTCTAACCTATCTGAGCACCAAAAATTTCCTTTCCCCTTGACAGAAACACCAGGATTACCTACAGCTCATGCAACTTACATCTGGAGATGAAGGTTACACAAAGAATGACAGGAAATGGCTAGAGCTTCTTGTCTGTTAGTGGTCCAGTTGGTGGCACTGGTCAGCAAGGGAGAACAATAGCAGCAAATATGTGTCAGCAAGTCCTCAGTTAAGCCAATAATCAAGACTACAGCTGTCATCCCCAGGCCAAAGCCCTCAAGTGAAAACCACAGCAGCAAAAGGGAAGTCTTCCTATTGAAAGTTAAAAGGCCAAAGTTGGAGAATTTGCACAGTACAGTGAATTTGGTTCAGCACTCCCAGACACATAATGCTTTTCCTACATAAAGAACTCCTTTAAGTAATTATTTACTGTATAAACCAGCCTCTCTCTCAAGCCACTCAACCTAGCTACATTCCTGTATGTCATATCGGTGTGAAGTGTAGGATTGAAACAGCAGAGCAATTGCAACCCTCACAAGAAAATGAAACAATTTCTTTTATACTTCTGTACATTAGGTTATAGCAAATCTTGTGTAACAGGAATAATGTTCATGGCATTAGCATATACTAAATAAAAGGCTTTTGCAGCTGCTGAATTTCTCCACTTCACTTTGGCACTTAATCAGCCACAAAAGCAGTTTATTGCACTGTATACTCCGTTACCATGAACATTATCAATTCAGCAAATATTAAAAAAATATCATGCAGGTGTCAGAGGAATGGATACTTTAAAAATTATTGACAGCTTTACACTTCCTGTCATACAAAAGAAAGCAAGCTAAATGTTATGGAGAGATATCGGTCCATCTTGATTAAGATTAAATGTTAAGCACATGCACATCAGAAGTGGCTTTGCCAAGAGTGACCTGCTGTGCTGATATTTTCCTCCTTGCAGAGTATAAGCCCTGGTCTATGAAAATAAGCTGTATATCCAAGTGAGTACTATCCTGGAGCACTTTGAATTCTCCACGCTCTCAAATCATTTATATTGATTCTATGACTAAGTAAAGGAATGGAAATACGTTTATCTTTTTTTGTAAATTCCCTCCGTTTTCAGTAGAAGTAAATATTTGTGCTCATGGTTTAGGGATTGGTTGCAATGACAGCTGAAAGCCTCTATTGATTTGTAACCGTGGCTTGGTAAAGGAGCCCTTCACTAATCTTTCCCACAGTGCCTTTCCAATACTTTCCACTCTAACCTGGAAGGACAGCTCTCTCTAGGGCAAGAGGCAATTAAAATCTCCTTCCCAAAGAGATGGCTTGGTTTACATTCTCTGTTTAAGAGTTACAACCATAGACACTGAATGAGAGCAATGTACAGCACAAGAAGATTGTACAAATTGATCTGAACCCTTTGTAGGTGATCTGCTCAGGAGGGAAATTCTGCTTTCCTGGGGCTCTCATCAGGGTTTAAAGACACCAACACAAAGCAATTCCAAAACAGATTCATCCTATTTCCACACAAGTAACCTTTCAACCACTAAGCGGCAATCCTTGCACAATACTTTACATTTTAGTCATTGTACCTTTGCAACTAGCATACATCTGGGGTGTAGGGACACAAGGGGTTTTCAGAGCAGCTATTCAGATCTACAGCCTACTTTGAAAGAGCAGAGAAAAAAAAACAAATAATCTGAAAATAGGTGCTACCTATTCTCCTAGTACATTCACTGTGACCACAAAACAGCCTCAGCACCACAGCACAGTCCCTGGGTTGTCTCAGAGTCTTACCGCTCTGATGTGAACTTGCCATAAGATTGACAAGAAGAGAAGAATACTACCTCTAGTGAGCTCATCCCACTGACAGACATAAGACCAACAAGGAAGATGAAAACACAGCGAACAAACAGAAGAGGAGAAAATGGCTAGCTGGGTGCAGCAAGCCTTATCTGTAATATCTTCAGTGATGAAGTGCAATGAGCTCTTCTCTGCACCTATAACTTTACCTCAATTTTTGGAAGAGATAATTAATAACAATAATACTATTAATAATAATAGCAATTATAAAAGAGGAAAAAAAATCTCTTGCTGTCCTGGACAATCAAGAGAAATTTTAAGATTTTTAAGAAGTGTTAGGATCTTATAAATCAGAAGGAAAGTAATGTCTCTGCCATGGAATACCCTCTGCACAGGAACCGTACCAAGTATTCCCAAGTCTCTCCCAGTTATGATGACTCTTATATTAAACAACTCTAAGTAAAAAAAGCTAGATAAAGTAGAAGAATTTATATCCATATCAGCAAAGGATACCAATACTCTGTGCACTGACAGAGAGAATTTTGCTGAGGGACAGGTACTCAGAAGAGAGCATATTTGGAAAGGAATATATGTAAGTCACTTTTCTCAATTAGATGCTGCCACCTTCGATTACACCGAACATTTTAACCTAAATATTTAAAATAAAGAAAAATGAATAGCAAAACTGAGTCATGGAAATGAAAACATCCAGACTTCAGCATCTTTGACAAATTAATCTTAACACACCAAACAAATATGTCTCTCCATGTGGAAAAAACCCAAGTATGAGACTACAAGAGCAGCAGTGACACAAAATATGACCACCGCTCATACAGAAGGTCATACACAGTAGACATTAAAGGGCTTTAAAGAACTTTGAATGTTAATGATAAACTGGGGAAGAAGGAGGAAAAAGGAGCATTTGAACTCTTTGGCAGGAAAGGAAAACATTTAAAAAGAATTGTTGTATTGAAATTAAATTATTGCAGAGTGAAGACTGCACAGCCTGATTTCAGGTTTCAAAAGAAATAAATCATCAAACTCACTTTCAGTATTGGTAGATTTACTTAATGTTGGAGATGAGCAAAAGACAATAAAATTGCAACTAAGCACACACTTCTGATTTCAAGACAAGACATGCGGTAAAGAATGATAAGACCTCTGAAAACTCACAGGCTTTTAAAATCAGAACTAGGTGTTGGCTGCACTCAGAGAAAAAAAAAAATGGGTAAGATATAAAATTATTATGCCCTTATCACATTAACTGAAGCATTAAAGGTTGCAGTGACTTCTTTGTGCTCAGAGTTGAAGCCAGTGTGTAAAAGCTCACGCAATAAAATGTGGACATGTGTGCCATTGAGCTAGGGCTACTGTTTACTCAGCATTGCTGCTTCTGGTAAATCCATGAAAAATGCTTTACTATAAATTGTAGTGGATATTAAGATATATCTACAGAGGGCAGAGTCCTGGAAGTGGATCACCCAAATCTTCAATAGGCAGTCTGGTAAATCATCACAATTACTAGTGGTCGATCATTATTAATTCTTACAGCAACCATTGTCTTCATACTGAACTCATTTGATATTAATACAGAGATAACATGCAACTCCTTAGATATTAAAAGGAGTTTATAATTATAATATTATACATAATATTATACATAATATAATTATATTATAATAATTTATAATTTTAAAAGCTTAGGGTTTATTTTTGTCTAATGGTGAGTAGGGTTTATTCATAGCTTAAAATTCCATGTGAACAAAGCAAAACAATAAGCATTGTTTTACTGCTTAAATTCATACCCTCAAACTATTTAGACTGCATTGGTAACACAACTCTGTTCATTTTTTGAAAATACAATGCTTACCAAAAAAAAACCCAACCAACAGATGAACTTCAATCTTATGCAAATGTCCTTTGTTTTGTGCTCTGGTGAGCAAGCTACTGTACCAATACTTTTGGCAGTAGTACAAGACTGAGTTCATGGAAGCATGTGTGTATTTACACAAAAGAGGCTTCTAAGCTACAAAAATCCCTCTTGTTTGGTTACATTAATTTCCCTTGAATGAAGTTTGTATGCAAGCCAAAACAATGGTAGTTATCCTGTCCTCTAGAGTTCATTCCCAACAGAACTATGTGAATAATTGAAAACTTCCTAGGTAGTCCTGTAAGACTCTTCTTTCATAAACCAGGAGAACCACAATGCTATTTTTTTTCTTCATTAGCTATTTTCAGTAAAGCTGATAATTATCGACAAGATTCAATTACATTAAAAAACCTTTTTTTACTTCTTAGCATTTTAATGAAGTCTTCACATCCTGGAGAAGATAGTAAGTCATTTTCTGATCTGATTAGGGAGTTAAAAGCAAGCATTCAAGTTAAATATTGAAAACATGTCAGGTGCGTAAGGAAGAAAATGAACTGGAGTATAATGCCAGAGACTGGTGTAAAGGGAAAAAATGAATCTAATGCTTTTGAGCCAAAAGACAAGCACTAATTTTTCAGCAAAGAAATCTGTTGGCTCAGCCAGTAGACCTCTCTCTTAAATACACAATTGCTACAAGGAAAACATGTTAGAGCCATAAGCCAATGAGAATTATTCCCACCTTAACTGAATCTGGTCCCAACACTTCTGCATCAGGCGGCTGAACACCAGCAGGTCTGGATGGTTTAGTGGTAACTTCCGACCACGCACTGCTGTTTGTGCCTCCGTGAAGGGTGCTCATCAGCACTCTGTATTCAAATTTTTGCCAAGGGCTCAGAGCAGTACTCTGGTCAATGTAACTCATGGACTGACTGAGAGGGAGAGTCACCACAGTTGATATTTGTTCTGTTCCTTTCACCCTCCTTTCTACTGTAACGTTTTCCACCAAACCATTTGGGTAAACAGGTGGTTGCCAAGATATGACCACAGAAGATGGGGTATCTGAATACAGCTCTGGAGCAGGAATATCCTCAGGTGCAGTTGGAAGAGTCTGTATTTCTGGGGTCTTGGGTGAAAGAGAGCATCCTTTAGAAGTGCATCCTTCTACCTGAAACACATACACAGCGTGAGGATGCAAGCCTTCTACAGTGCAATTGGATCTAGTTCCTAGCACTGTAGCATGCAGTTTGCCATTTTGGTAAATATTATAATGAGTGATAATGCCATTTGGCTTTAAAGGATGCTGCCAGGTGATGCTCGCTGTCCTTGCTGTAACATTCAATAGAAGTGGTGGATCTAAAGGTCCAGGTTCTATAATAGAAAAAAAAAAAAAAAAAGGAGAGAAAAGGAAAATTATTTAAACTCTGTGATTTGTAAAAGTCAGCAGTAGCAAGCAGTAGTTATAGAAAGATGCTAAAATCTACTAAACTATTTTCTTCAGAAATTGTAGGCCCAGCTATTCAAGGGATGAATATGGCTTTCTTCTCAAAGTCAAGCTGCTCTTTAAGCATACCTTCCCCTCACTCAACCTTCCTTCCTCCTCCTCCACATCTTCTTTCCTCCTGTGTCTCAAAAGTGTCCTATTGATGCTGTTAGCTTGTGGAGAAAGTGTTCGGCAAAGTATCAACGTAGATCTGCAGTTCTAGCCTTTGCTGAGATTTTTCTAGAGCACTAGCTACTAACTGCAACTAGCAGCACAAGCATAACAAAGCTGCATATGTTACAGCTCAGTAAGCCCCTGCTGCATTTCTCATTATATATTCAATATTTTACTTCATTCTGGTTATAATTCTAATCCATTTTTTGCAATTTATCTACTCCCTGTTAATATTCTAGGTGATTTTTTACTTAAACTGTGACAGAAGCTGCCGATTTAGCTCTTTCACCTACTGATAAATAAACAATGCACAGATCTGACCTTTAGGTTAACAGGTTTTATGCTTGCTCCACTCAGCACTCTAACTGATTCAATTATCATAAAGGTTCAGGAGCTTCCATGAATACTGAAAAAGACCGACCATATGCCTGCATAGGAGTTGTGGAACAGCAAATACTCTGCAGCTCTCCAGAGGAATTCCTTAATTGTAAATAATTTCAACACACGACACAATCAAGTCACCTTGAATGCAAAACCCTCAGCCTGTGGAGGCAAAGTGTTATTTAAGCTTTACTGGGCTGCGTTAAATTCTGCAATTTGAAGGGCTGTTAAGTTTTCCAATTGAAATTTCATTTAAAATGCAGGTGCTTTTTATTATATTGAGGCTTTACTGCTCTCTAGGTACAAGCAGGAACATGGTGCAATAACACAAATCTGGCTCAATCACTGATCAGTAACAGCTGTAATTCCAGAACATTTAGCATTCTTAGAAAACACATCCTGAAATCTATAAATTGCTACAGCAGATCAAGAAATTACTATATTCCCTCCTACTCTGCCAATAGCAATTTTGACATTTATGAGATTTTTCTGTGAACATTACATTTTATTGAAATCTTTAAAAGATATATACTTGGATTTAGTAATACTTTAAAATAGCTTTAGGTTTGGGGATTATTTTTTTTTTTGGGGGGGGGGGCTAAGTTTCAAAAGCTAAGGGTTGAAAATTTAAAATTCATTAGTGATTGTGAGTTTTCTAAGACACAGGACACGACACAGCATATGCTGAATTCCACACTGGTCAACAACATCACTGTTTAATTCCTAGTGAAGCAGTAGGCTGTCCAAACCACAAGGAACATTATCACTCTTATCTCTATAGGAAGAATAATTTACTTCACTGGAAGTTAAATAATTCCTGATAATTTTTAAGTGAAAAGAGAAAGAGAGAGGAAAACAAGAAAACCTATAAAACAAATAAATCCAGCACCATGAGAGGCTCCTTTAGAATAACAGCTGAAGCAGTCAGAAGTCCTGGTTCTCCTCTTACATACAGAGAGAGGTAAATCAGGACTGTTTCACTGATACCAGTGGAAACAGTGATGTAAAATTGGGATAGCAATAAAATTTACATTTTAGCTTTTAAATCTGAAAAAGTAACAGTGTTTTTTCTTTCATTATATGATGCATCACAAAGCAACTCCATAAAACCCATCCATATCACATATCCTGTTCTACTCACATAGCAATAAGGATGGAGCTCCATATCTAATGCTTGTGCACTCTAGGATTAATTTAGATCTCAGCATTTAGAAGTATAAAGGATGATCTGTTGTAAAGAGCAATTCAATTCTATTTGCATGTACTCTTGGGCAAAATCAATTAGGTCATAAGCTGGAATAAAATTTAGTCCATTATTTAGACTTCACTGAAAGATGGAGAGGTGTAAACCTGAATCATATGTATATTCTGCAAACTGAAAATTTTGCTGGGGTGAAGGGGGAAGAGGAAAATTTGCTATGGAATTGAAGACTGAAAATAAACTGCTTCAAATTCTAGTTTAATGCAGGTGGGAAATGGAAAGATTTACCACTGAGCCACAAACTTGCATTTTATCTAATTATACCTCATAAATAAGGTATAATACTATGAGCTTCTGCAGGGGGAGAAAAACAAATCAAACCAAAACAAACTCCACAATAATTAAGCAGTTTGTTGTGAAGGGAAGGACAAGCCTTTTTATTCCTACTGAATAAGTTGCTGGCATTACAGGTGAAACATTCATGGCAATTAGTTGAACCTCTGCTTCACCTCCACACACACACTCAGAGTATAGAAGTATTCTTTAAGGACAATCTGTAATGTATGGGAGGAGCTGTCAAACTTAAACTTTCAGTCCCCCTAGTCCTTCCCCCTCCCCTCAGAAAAGCATATTTTGGCAGCTAGCACAGCTACCTACGCATTCCCTACTGCCCTTTTAAAAGAGAGACTTTTAAGGCTCTGAGTTCAAACAAGACGATTGAGAGAAGCTTAATTGGCCCCACTGGATGGGAAAGCATTAAATCCTGGTCCCCAGCACTCATTCGGTGTTGCTTTTTTTTTTAAATGGCAAGCAGAGTCATCTAACTCTATACAGAAATCAACTAGCACGATACTGCTTGGTTGAAAGGGTCACCACAATTATGTAAAACATGAGTATTAACTGTAATTGAGATAGTTTGCTAATATAATAAAAAGCTGTGAACATGAGAAAAGTTATGCTCGCAGCAGTAGCTATCACTTTCTAAAGTAAGAATTCATGGATGAAATGACATGAAAAAGATGGTTATAAAATTTTAATGGAATGATAAAAGGCAAAAGTCAGCCTCTCAGCTGAATTCTTAAAATCCCTATATATCACAATCAGCTTCTTAACTGTAAAATCAATGTGGAGTATAACATGTTGTCAATGTGATTGTCACTGAAGGGAAGACTGCAAAGTATGACAGCTCCACAGTACAGTCTGACAATGCTGAAAATAAAATCATAAAGCTTTTTACATGGATGTAATTTATAGAAATAACTACTGAACATGGGAATGTGGGCATCTTTTTCCTTAAGATTCTTAGTTCATATTTCAAACCATTTCATTACAGTATTAATACTAGAAGGTAGTTTCATTTTGGCAAATGAAATTATCTTTTATAGCAGGCTATTTTGCTCACCTGTTTCAAAAGTTCAGACTCAACTTAAAATGAAGGCACAAAATCATCCTTAATCTTTTTTAATTCCCTGACTAGAACTACATATTTGTTTATTTATTGCACAGACTGGGGGTGCAAGAAGCTGTACACTCATGGATGCATTTAGGAGAATCTATATTTTATATACTGAGACATGTATGTGGACTACTGCCCTTTAAAGCTAATGAGAAATACCTCACTTGCTGGGAAACTCTCATTAAGCAGAATAGAAATTCTGTGCCTTGTATTCTTGATTCCTTCACTCTTTTCAGGAACACGGACAATGAAACTGTGCATGTTATCAAAATGTTGCATTTTCATATACTAACAACTGTAAGCAGAAGACAATCCTACTTGTGCAGCTCTGGGCACGGGGGACCACACGAATCTTTTATCACATCAGATCACAGAACTCAGAAGTCATTAAACTGTTCATGCAATGACATGCAGTCCATATGAACCCCTTCACATACTGAGAGACATATTTAGAGATAGGTGGGACTCTATAATCTGTTTCTATTTGTTTGGCATTAAGTAGTCTGATACTATACTGACCAAGATCACTGGAACAAACACCTTTGATTAACGCATAGTTAGCAGGTTTTAAAATATACATAGGATATGTACTTACTGTTATCTGGCAAGGACAGATTAGGCTTTAAAAAATGCATGGAATCACTTACTAGTGCCATACTATGCAGATCAAAATACTTGAAAATTATTTACAGCATTTTCTCATGCATTAGAAAAGATCTCAGACCTACTAACCTGCATATTAAGACATTTTATTGGCAGATGCAACAGATTTTTATAACATTTTTCTATATGTTGATTTTTCTTTAATAATTCCTAATATCCTCCTAGTTTACTAAATAATTATCATAATTAAAATGTAATATGCAGATATACTGGAAAATCATGAGGTTATATTAGTAGATCTCTATTGACTTTAACAGTGGATGTGTTGATTTACATCCATTGCTATCAGGTGTATGTGCACATACATATTTTATTCCTACAGATATATAATAAATGCTTTGCTGAAACAAAAAGGACATATTTACTGCACAAAATTCAGTAAGAACATGTGTACATACATATTCTTCAAAAAGGAAGAGATATGGGAAATTTCTACTGTCAAATTGTATATTAAAAAGTCAAAGTCTATTGGTTAGAAGGGCCAGGAATTAAGTGTACTTCTGCAACAAGCTGTCAGTATAGGCAGTTTTATAGGAAACATACTGAAACCTTGACAGAAATACTGCTTATACCTAATCACAATCATTCAGTGTTAAGCAATTGAGTTGAATATCCTTTCACAGATGGCAACCCTCCACAATGACACCAAAACCAGAGTCCTTTATCATCCCTGAAAGTTGTATGGGTGTTTTTTAAATTCCAAAGCCTGCTGGATACTGAGGACACATCAGCATGTATTTTTTAGCAGTACCAATGCAAATTGAAGCGGCCATTTTAAGGAAAATAATTTTCCCCTTGGAGTAGTTCATACAGTTTATGAACTACTATAAACTGTAGTTCAGTTTATAGCTGAACTACAGAAGTTTGTTTTAAGCTAAGCGTCACAGTTGAAGAGGTGAGTTGTTTGTTCATCTCAAAATATCTTAATTGTGTATACACTGGCAGAGGCATTGTATTTTTCTTTTCTTGTTTTTGAGTTTCCTTTGGCAACATCTGCCTTCCATAATAACTTAAGGCATTACTGCAGTTAGGTTTTGCAGAGGGTAGCAAAGTCCACAAAGACCACCCAAGTTCTATGTAGCAGGTAACTTTTACATACATGTGGACTACATATATGTAGACATATGTAGACTACATAGGAATGAGCAATCTGTGTAGGCTTCCTGCCCTAACACCCAAAAAGAGAATTTTAACATTATACACCTACTATTTTGCATAACAAATAGTTTTTTGATATACTAACAAATTATGCCTTTTAAATGCACTCCTGAGCTCCTCCTGTCTGAGAAGAAACAACACTATCATAGAATCATAGAATAGTTAGGGTTGGCAAGGACCTTAAGATCATCTAGTTCCAACACCCTGCCATGGGCAGGGATGCCTCACCCTAGACCACATTACCCAAACCCAAAGCTCTGTCCAACCTGGCCTTGAACTATCTGACCAGAGCTAAATAATCATTGCAATTTCAATTAAATAGTCATAGGAGACTGGTTGTATTTAGACCATGAATGCAGAGAAGTTTAATAATATTGTATCCACTATTGGTAACTAGCAAGTACAATAAAGTAATTGAGTATCAATGAAGGATTTTCACAGGCAGATAACCTGTTTCACAGGTGGATAACCTATACTCTGGTATGTAAAGACCGAGTTCAGAGCTACCTACAGGTAACATATTCATAGAAGCCTTTATACCTTTGGTGCATAAATGGATTTATCAGATAAATTTCTGTTGTGAATTATTTGCTTAGCTTCAAAGGAAAATGTTTTACAATTATGGGAACAAACGCTTTATTATGGGTGTTTTCTCAAGATAAAGAGCTACCCATTTAGAGAAGGGACTAAAATGAAGTTGAGTTACCAGCACTGAATATTTGCTACAACAACATATGAGCATCAGGTTAAATTTGTGATCTGAAATGCAAATCTCATATTGGGGTAAAATAGAGTAAGACCACAAAGCACTTGGGTGTGAAGGCAGAGAAAGCAACACAGTAGTAAAATTATCTTGATTCCTGCCTCTCCTCCCCCTTCCCACCCCCTCCCCCTTTCCTGCTCAGAATGACTCACTTAACAAGATAAACAAGTTAAAAAAGATGTAACAGGTAAAATCACTTTAGAAAATACTTAATTCTTCTAAAATTTGGTACAATGTGGTCATCCATTACTGATTTAAATAAAGGCAAATAATATATTTTTAAACAACTTCTTTTTTCAAAAAGTATGCTATTAGATATCATCATGTATTTTGTATAATGTACAACAACCTCAAGTTTTGTCATGTATTTCTGCTTATGTATTGTATCTGCTGTAAAATCCTAGCCTGCCAACTAAGTGGCTATACCAGTATGCTGATACCTGCTTCGTAAATCAAGGGACTGTTGAACAAATTATGTGGAGTGAATCAGCAGAACGTAGAACTATTAATGAAGGAAGTGATGGGACTGGCAATGACAAAATCAATTGCAGACCAGTAGATCACCACTTGAATTAACAAAGATCACTGGGAATGCAAAGTTCTGTTCAGCTGTGGTATAGCTTAGGTATTCTCAGCACAGAGATAAGACAACTGTCATATGCTATTAAATTCAACTTATTTTCTGTGATGTGACTGAAATCAGAATCAAGTCCCTGAATATGCAGGAGTACCACTTACAAAGCTGTACTTACTGGTGTATCTTAAACTAACTATATATGAACTCATATGAATGGAAGGATATTACATGAAGAAATAAGGTAGTACTTCACAAACACATATTTAAATATTCATGTTTTATGAAAATCTAAGACAACAGATACTTGATCCCGTAAGAGTTATTATTGCAAGTTAATATTCACGAAGGAAATATATTACTGCTATTTAACTGTGAAAACTAGATAACCAAAAGAAATTTTGTGCAATTACAGCTGAACTGCTATTTATATTTTCTGCTAAAGTGAGTTAAATAAGATGGGACTGCTTACTGTCCTCTGCTGTAGTCATTGACGTCCAGTTGCTATAAGCATTGCCATAACCATTGGAGGCAACCACTCTCATCTCATACTCAGTGTATGGCTGAAGGTCTGTGACCCAGTGCTGTAAGGAAGCAGTAGGGCTGGAAAGCAAACTGCAAAGAAAAGCAGCAGAGTTACATCATTAAACATCTCAGCACCTAAAGGAAGACTAAACCATTATATGTCTCATAACAAAACCGGCCACCCTAAAGGTGAGCCATATTCAAGATAACAGGACTTTTCTTGCTCAGCAGTTGATGGTGGCCTTGCTATGGTCTGCGTACTCTAAAATGTCACCAGCAGAATGTCTCCTCTGCATCTGGAGTTGGTATCTGGGCGCGCCTGGGGCGTTGTTGCGAACTGGTGTAGACCAGACAACCTGAAGACTGGTCGGAGTGGCAGATGAAAGCCTTGGAGGCATCATGCCATCTGGAGCTGTTGAAAAACATGGACGAATTAGAGCAGAGAAAACCATGGAGAGCATATGCTGGGTGGAAACAAAATGCCCCATATACTGGAAAAACTGTTCCTCGGGATCAACAGCAATGTTAACATGGTCCATTTAGTTTAACATTTTCACTACTGAACAATGCTATTTCTTCATTTTCTTCTTTCCAGTACAGTTACATGAATATCATTTTGCTAACAGCAAACCTCCAAACACTAAAGTAATTCAGAAGCAAAATATTCTTTACCACCTGTTCAGATATTATCTACTTCTTCTGCACAGCTCTACCACCATGAGAAGCTAAAGAAATACTAACAGAAATATTACCCAGCAAAAGTAAAACTGATCAGACTCTCATCATTCAGATACCTTTTCACCCTTATAAATTAGAAAGAATTTTAAAAGAAAACAGCAGAAAATTTAAGGGAAAAAAAGGTATTTAGGTAGAAACTAAGATTCGCTTAAGTCTCAGTCTCTAGCCCACTGTTTTGTTAAGGAAATTAATTTTTATGAAGACCAGGAACTGCAGATCAAAATATGCCAGTAATGATGCCACCAATGACCTTTAACTGCTGCAAATTTCACTGCATGCAGTGAAAAGAGTTATGCTAATTTGCACCCATAAGTTTACGGCTTTTTTTTTTCTTTATGAAGGAAACAATCCGTTGAAGAAACTTTCAGTATATAAACACACCTGGAACTTTTATATATAATCCGTGTCTGTAGTTCTTTTCCAGAGAGTTAAAACACTAGAAAATTACTGCCTTTGTCATTTAAACTCTTGTATAATAATTTTGCTTTTCACAGTCCAGTAGATACCATTTGTTTCTTTCTTTGGTCTTTCCAAAAGAAATTGATTTGTTGCTGTTGTTTATCCCCTTCTCTCTATTGGAAAAAACAGTCTCACAGATCTGTAACTTAAGGTGCAGTTGTAAGCCTCAATGCATTAAGCTGTAAGATGATTGAACAGTATTTTACAGTGAGTTTGATGATTTTCATTTGCCACCAGTATAAGCTATGGTTACTAAGAAGAAACAGACTTTGTGATACACTGAATTATTCTCTCCCTGAAACAGATGTAAGGATGGCATTGGCTCAAAAAAAGTCATCGGCCATATACAACTGTTTATTTACACTGAAATATATGTACAGAGATATGTGAGCAAGCTTCTGACACTTTGATTATACATACTTATGACTGTAGAACTTGAAAGCTCTTCAGCTCCAAACTATAACATATAGATGTTTGAGATTGAGGTAATTCATGGTCTGCAAATCTCTTGCCAACAGCTTCAAGAGCTTGTGAGCACCTCAGCTCAGAGGGAAGATAGCTGATTTAACTTGTATAGCCCCCAACATCCCTCCAGCTGAGCCACCAAAACCAAACATCTGCACAACAAATGGCTCTGTGTGAGAATTAAATTTTACACTCAGAGTAAAATGGTGGACATATATTTACCTCAATTGTGCTTAGCAGCAATATAACTAATGTTGTGGAGTTATGCAATATAGGGGTTTAAACCTTATGGATGTAAAGTACAATACTTGCAGATAACTATGAACTATTTTGGTGTCCCTTTATAAAGTGATTCCTGAACTTGTTAGTAAGCAAACTCAGCCAGCACAAGAAAGATGGCAGAAGTGATGTAAAAACTTTTATTAGAGGGTTTTAAGGTGTTTACAAAAGTTGACACTAATAGACTCAATATCCCTTCAAAGTAGGGTACTACATCATTTAAAACTGTAGCTTAAAATGCATCAATTGTTTAAGTGCACACAGAAATTCCACAAGAAAAAAGCTACATCTAAAAATTAACCTATTAGCTGAACTGTAATTTGGCCAGGAAGCCAAAGTTCACACTGTTACTGAGGAGACAGTGTGAGCAACTCACTGAGGAGGCAAAAGTGTTAAATTTATTTCCAGTTCTGTCAGGACACATCACCTTTGTCTTTCATTTCTCAATCTGTTAAATGGAGATAATAATACTTATCCTTTTTTGTAAAGCTCTCTGAGATCTACAAAGTAAAAGCTCTGACTAAGCTTTATGTATGTATAGCGGTGGTTACTATAGCGATACAGGAATGTTCATCAAAAAACAAAGATGTAGCTGTCTAAATGTCAATAACAATTCACAGTGCCGATGTTATTTTAATGGTGTAGGTAATCTCAGCTAAATGTTCAAATCTCTTCTACCAACAAAAGCACAGCATAGGGAAGAGTAGGATTTGGACAAATCTCTTCTGTGAAAGTCGACTGACCTGTAGAACAAGCTAAGCCCACTACTTTCAAACCAACACGTTAGAATATACAGCAGATTTCTTTAATCTGAAAGATACTTCCTGTAGCTTGTGGAGAAGGTCCTCAGCTCTGTGCTTCCAAAGGAACAGGATGGCATGACAAATAAGTAGTCAAGTTTCTGCTGAGTCATAATGAGAAAGGCCCTCTATTAAACTAATAATGCTTTGATTATCAAAACTACGGAGCCCCCCCTCCCCAATGGTAATTATATATTGCACGCAAAACATCCTTTGACTATTTCAAACATTCCTCATCACCAAGGTCTTTAGTGTAAGATTTCCCTTAGCTTAACCCTCTTTATCCAATGCATAATCCCGAGAGACTCCTTACTACCAAAGTAATAACTGGCAACCAGCAATAATTCTACTGCGAATTTCTCGACAGAAGAACCATGTATCTATCAGCTTGATATATTGTCTTTAAGATGCAATGTTGCTCAAAAAGCTCACCTCAAGCTTTAATATGACCCTCATGGGGCAACCACTCCACTTGCACCCTACTGAATCAACATCTAGCCCAGTAAATCCTCACTTACCAGGGTGGAAAGCCACACTTTATACGAGGAGACTACAAAGGTAGAATAAAATATTAAATCAGATGTTAATTCTAATGAAAGAATTTATAAACAGAACCTCAAAATAATAAAACCTGAAGACTGCTTCAAACTGAGAATCATACAGTATGTTCCAGATACTCACATGTATGCAGATGAGTCAAGAAAGATCTGATCCCTGCTTGGCCACTAATATGCTAAGCAGTATTTGAAAAGTGTTTCAAATTCACTTGTCAATTTCTTTATCTTAAATCACATATGTAGTAGTAGTTGCCTTTGTAAGTATTTGTTTATTTTAGGACAGCAAGCATCGTGTTAAGCAACTGTGCTTAAATGTTTACTTCATGTTGGAAGCCTATGGTTGAGAAGTATTCATTATATTTATCATAGGGATATATAGAATCATAGAATGGTTAGAGTTGGAAAGGACTTTGAAGCTCATCCAGTTCCAACCCCGTGCCACAGGCAGGAACACCTCGCACTAGAGCAGGATGCTCCGAGCCCCGTCCAACCTGGCCTTGAACACTGCCAGGGATGGGGCAGCCACAGCTTCTCTGGGCACCCTGTGCCAACACCTCACCACCCTCATAGGGAAGAACTTCTGCCTAAGAGGTCATCTCAGTCTCCTCTCTGGCAGGTTAAAGCCATTCCCCCTTGTCCTGTCCCTACAGGCCCTTGTAACAAGTTCCTCTCCGCATTTGTTGTAGACACCCTTTAGGTACTGGAAGCTGCTCTAAGATCTCCCCAGAGCCTTCTGTTCTCCAGGCTGAACAAGCCCAGCTCTCTCAGCCTGTCACCATCTGAAATATAAATTTTCTGAAAGTAGTATGCTTTGAGTAGAACTATTAAAAGTTAACTACCATTAGGACAATAAAATATTATTTAGTTATAAAAATACCTGCACTTGTAATCTGTAATAAGAGGAAGAAAGCACAGTAGAGTGCAATCTGATATCTATCAAACAGATGTAAACTCATACCAGCTTTGAAATGAAGTGACACCACTTTTAACAGCTATCAGATATACCAGCCCTGCTGCATCTGTGATATCTGCAGATAGGCTATGTAAATGTGACTATACAATTTGACACGTCTGCATATGTAAAACATTTAGCACAAATGATACATTTGTATCTTATTAAAATACTTTTCATACACGAGGATGCAAACAGTAACTGCAGGTATTTAACTACAGAGGAGGAAAATAGGCTCTCCACAGTTTGCGGCAAAACAGCAAGGAAAGTTTCAGTCAAACTGCCTTTAGATGAATGTTTCATTCAGTCATTGTTTTCCAGGTTCAGTTCACAAGCCTCATTTCTTTGTTTCATTACAGTCCTTGTTTAGATACTCCCGATTCATTTTCTATTTTAGGTGCCCATACTGAGATCATCTCTTTACAGTTTTTTTTAGGGCAATGCGTTCTGCACGTTGACATTTGTTTCTTCAGATTTTCCCAGCTATGCCTGTTACCAAGTTGTTTGCTCGGTCCAAATAATTCCAGTCATTGAACTCTTCATAGTTTTCAACGTGGGCATGTGTTTTTGTTTCATTTAACTGTAAGACAGGCCATGGTGCTAGGCCATATGTCATCCTGAGAAGGTCATGCTAGTTATAAACCCTTATCTACTGGCAAAGCAGAAGACTGCTTTTTTTTATTCCTTATCTTCACAGGTTCATTGAGGTTTACTCTGGTTTGGATTTTAACGCTATTTTCCCAGTTATCTTTCCTACTCAGTGTATAATGAATATACACAGTTGTTCATAATTTTTCATTTAATATATATGTTCAACCATGCTGTTTTCCACCTACCTTAATGCCTAAACAATGTATAGACTATTCTTGGATTTTTCTTTACTGTTTTCTAATTTCATTGTTACATGTTTTCTGTCAGAGATATATCTCCATCTAAAAAATACTTACATTTTTTCCTCATAGTGCTTTTTCTTCAATTAATTTTGTGATATGAGAGTTATTGGCTAGACATTCTTTTAAACAGCCTGATAAATAATTAGTTTTACTGGGTAGTTATAAATTCCATCCAGTGTCTTTATTACAGGTATTAAAATCATTAATCATTGAGCTAATTGCTTATTGGCATTCTTTCGTAGCTTTGAGAGTGTAGCAAAGTTCTTGCTGAGCAGCATGGATAAACTTCTAACTAGCATGAGCAAGGAAGGTAGGTTACTCCTTATGTAAAGGAAAAGGAGACAAATCTATAAATATTTTTGTATGGTTGATCTCAGTAAAATAAAACACTTAGGAAAGGGACATCTGTTACGCATAGTTGAGACCCATATCTGGACTGCAGATGTTGAGGTTGTATATGAAGAAAAGTTCATTAAATGGAGAGGGAGGTCTGACTGTTTTTCATTAGAGCAGTATTAATGAGATATAAGTAAGAAAGCTCTGGGATTTTGAAAGGCAGTCGTCTTAAACTTCAGGTCTGTAAAGCCCTGCTAAAGTTGTGCTCTGCAGCTTGGTATACCAAATAGCGCAAGTGGAGGAAAAAAAAAGCAGTTAGAGCTTATACATACAATCCAGCTAAAGGTAAAATTTTGATCCAGATAAAGGCAAAAATTTAGAATTTTCAAATTTCTGAATTTAATTTCTGCAAGTGATCTTGTGCCTTAGAAGTACAAGTAAAATTAAAGATTAACGCTGTGAAAAGTGAAAAGATTTGCAGAGCCGCTCCTTTTCAAGTGAAGTTAAGATCATAGAAGAGTTTATATGAATAAAACAGGTTAGATAGTGAAGAGAGAACAAAATTATTTCTGTACCCTATTTATGTTATACTTCTTAAAAAAGTCACTAACAGGAACAGGTTTGGATTTACTGGAAAGTTTAGTCTTTAAGGTACTCTTTTGCATCTCTACTTTCTTGTTCTGATAGTGCAGCTTCCTTTCTTCCCAAACCCCATTTGTCAGAGAGGAGCAAGCAAGAAGGCCACCATGGACCTTACCACGTTGTATGTTCCAAAGTGTGTAGATGTATGTTGAACAAGGGGTGCATTGTCCTATTACTAGCATTGGTTTTACAAACTCAGGCAGAAACCGCAATTAAAGAAACAGCTCCTGTGGGTTAATTGTGACTCTGGCTACTGTAAAATTAAATATCTCTGTGCCATAGCTTTGAGAAACTATCAGATCTCCCTTTTTTTTTTTTTTTAACTTAGGGGAACAAACATAGCAAGAGCAGGGGAAACAAGATCCTGTCTATCTTCATGCAGAAGCTTCAGCTTCCTTCTTGAGCAGCTTTAGATTAATTAAGGACTTCTTTGTTTGTTTTGAAAGAAGGAAGGTGAATTAATTTGACATTACCATCAAAATCTTACAGCTTCCCTTAGATATGATATCTGCAGGCAGAGAGCTATGATCAGAGGCATGCATGCAGTATGCTAGCTTCCACATTGGTGGAATCATCTCTGGTTAGAGTCTCATAGACTGCTGGCAAGGAAACACTTGACTAAACTGAACCTTCTTTCTCAATGTTGATGGCAAAATTTCAAAGAGCTGTAAGCTGGCTTTTAACCCTTTTACTTTGTGTTTGAAACTAGACAGTTCTTATATAGCTATGGAAATGGGGGCTTCCCAAAAGCAAACACATCAATAAAGCAAATTACATCACTAATTGTTGGGAAAAGATCAGGGAAGAAAGTTTAAACCATGTAGCTTTAAGAATAATAGTTGAGCAAAGGGATGGACATAAAAATCTTCAACTTCACAGAAGTTTTGCAAAGAGAGAATCTCTGTGTCCTGGAAAACAGAACATACAGTAATGGGATTAAAATGTTGCAAGAAAGATTTCAAATCTTCACCAGAGAAACCAAATGTTTTTCCAGAAATGAGACAACTTATGGCTTTGAGGAAAGAAGATACACAAAATGATTTCATGAACTCCTTTTCAGCCTAATGTGTCAATTAAAGGGATTCTAACATCACGTAAGATGAAGAAAGAAAAAGAAAAGGGAAAAGGCAAGGAGGTGGTGAAGTTACCAGAAGCCTAAGGCTCTGTCTGAAACATAAGCTTGTGAAAATTAATTTTTAATATTGTTTCATTCTATGACCAAAAGCAAAAGGATAACATAGGATATTCCAAACCAGAAAGCATCATTCCACTTGAACAAGAGAACATGGTTTCTGCAACTGATTCTTGTTATAACTCCATGTGTTGTGAAATAAACTTACAGAAACCTAACTGAATGCTAAAGAAAGTGAGGTGTTAGAAAGATGCGAATGGTCTCGTTAAATAAGAACTCTCCTGGTTCAATGCATTGTGCGCACTCCTGCAGTATAAATGCAACAGTACTTAGTAACAGAACAGTGTAGCCTGCTGGCAGAAAACTGAAGTTGCCAGCTGATGTGCATTTTGACAGAACCACTTTATATACCCCTAAATATACAGACTGGAGAACAACGCAGGTTTGCAAATAAATTAGATATGCAATAAAATTACTTGTAGTTATTTTTAATCCATTTCTTTTTTTCCTGTGGAATATTGCCATTTCTGATGCAATCCAAGCTTGAGAATTTCCATAAATAGAAAACATACCTGACAAGATGACAGATAAGCTGTTGTTAGGGAGCCACTATGCACAGTGGCTGGTGCAGTCTTATTACACTTTGAATGTCCTACAGGTACCTGCAGGATCCAGGTCAATGGACTACCTTTTGGCCATGAAACAAACAAAACTGTAAGAGACACTTTTCCCCTCAAATTCTTTCCTTTATTTGCAGAAAGAGAAGGAAAAGAAGTTTCCTCAAAGTTTCTGCTCCTAGCAATCTAGGAAACACAGAGCTGGATTTAATTCACAGCTACTAATTAACTTCTTTATGCCATAGGCAGTAACCAAAAAGATGTCTTTTTTATAGGGAAAATGAGAGGCAGGTGTTGAGGAAGAAGGAAATGGTTCTTCTCACATTCACCTATTGTCCCCATCCCTCTCATCTCCTCCACAGACAACACGAGCAGGAATTCTGACTCTCCAGCATGTTTGGAGGGGACCAGCTCTCTGTTGTGGCTTTGTGAAACCACTGAACCCCCTCAAGCCGCCACCTCTTTTCCTTCCCTTTCTGTAACAGGAATGTGCGTTTACACTGCCACATTTCTAGTGGCATTTATGTGTTGTTTTGATACGTGGAGATCTCATAGCAGCCTTCCAGCATCTGAAGGGGGGCTATAGGGATACTGGGGAGGGACTCTTCATTAGGGACTGTAGTGATAGGACAAGGGGTAATGGGTTAAATCTTAAACAGGGGAAGTTTAGGTTGGAAATTATTAAGAAGTTCTTTACAGTAAGGGTGGTGAGGCACTGGAATGGGTTGCCTGGGGAAGTTGTGAATGCTCCATTGCTGGTGGAGTTCAAGGCCAGGTTAGACAATGCCTTGGGTGGCATGGTTTAGTGTGAGGTGTCCCTGCCCATGGCTCGGGGGTTGGAACTGGATGATCTTAAGGTCCTTTCCAACCCTAACTATTCTATGATTCTATGATTCTAAATATTATGATGTATAAACAGAACACCTAGAAAATCAGTATTGTTGAATAATAAAAGTAAATAAAAGATACAAATAAAGAAAAATTATCACATTACTTCTAAATAGAAATACCCATTGTCTAGCATAATAAATAAACCATTTTTCACAGGAGATTCACATTAAAGGATCAGATGACTTTATCATTACTGCAAACTTGCAAAGACCAAGGCACTGCCTCCTTGGTTGTGAGTACATCTGGGTATCTCATCTGAGATGTGCCATCATTAGTACATCTCATTCCAGTTTTGGTTTTGGTCTCCTAATGGTACTGATAGGAAGTAATATTAAAGCTACAAACATAGCTGGTCTCATTGTGGTTCAGATTTTGTGACACATTCATAGTATGATATTCCCTCAATTGTTCATACACCACTGTTTTCTGCAAGACACTTGTAGAGTTTCTGAAAGCTTTTGTATATTCTGACTTACCTAATCTTACTAAATATATCTTTATGAAATATACGATATGAGAAAAGCAAGTAGTTCTTAACTATTTTGTTCATCTATCCAAAAGTGCCATAGGAGTGTACTAGGGAATATGTTGTCAAAGACACCATGGAATTTTATCTTCTCATTTCCCAGTTTCTCTAATGTGTAGACTCTTATTACAACAATATCAAAGTGTCTTCTATGCCAAAGCACTGAAATAAACATATTACCACTGAAAGTCATGAAGGAAATTCAGAAATTGGGAAGGTTCAAAATCTTACCAATTTTGCAAACTCTAACTTTACAGACTGGGAGTCTCCTCTTTGCTTGCAAGAAGTGTTGTTCATCTAAAGACAGTGGAAGTCATGCCTTTAAAATACTGAGTATATAATTCCTTGAAAATTTACCTCTTACAGTTCAATCAAGTACCTTCTAAAACTTTGCTCCCTGGAAATATTTTTCAGTGTCAACCATATTCTTACAAACAGAAGTTTAAAAATAATAATAATCGTCATTCACTACTTCACTTCAATCTTCAAGCTATTAAAAAACATATTATATTTTCCTGTTCATTGAAAGTGAAGAAGGCTGAAAACAAAAAATATCAAAGCAACAATACATATTAAGTAGAAACTCTGGTTTGTGTGCTATCTTAACCTGCTTCCCAATTCACTGTAAGGCATTCAAAGAATACAGCCTTTGAAGTAGCCTATACTCTGGTTTTCTTCTGTAAAGTACAGCATGTGTCAGGTTCAGACAAATACAAAACATGACTGTATATTTTATTAAAAGCTTATTTTTTCCCTCTCTCTCTCTTTTTAACAAAAGTCTAATTAAGTAGTTGTTCCCTTAGGTACAAAGTACACAGTTCATAATTCATTTGATATAAAATGTCAGTTTAGATTTTCGCACTTGTTTGATAAATGAGAAAAAACATGTACGTTTCAATTTCCTTCTACGAGCCTTTACTAGCAGAAGCCCCCCTCCCCTTCTGCTGCTCAAAGACCTTTATGTTAAATTAAACATCAAGATTCAGAAACTGTAGGGAATGATATTTCCAAGGCATACAGTACAAATACGTAAGACTGTTAAAAAAAAGGTAATGATTTTTCCTACCAGTAAAGTGATGTCTCCCAAAGAGCATCTTTGATCCTTGATTTAGTTTTCAGTTATAATTTAATATACAAAAACTGTCAGCAGCTTTCCTTACATTTAGACAAAGTCATATAGGCAGCTCCACAAAGAGCAAAATACAACATTCAAGGGCTTGCTCCCCTCCCAATACGTGCTTGTGACTCTGAAGTCCATCAATATTAATGGGGAAAATCTGTGTACATCAAAGGAGATGGCAGAGAGTTCATTTAATTGTATCTGTCATCATTAATGGTATGAAGTGCTTTTTCCTATATTACCAAATCCTGCCATTGATCAACATGCAAAAATCTCAGGGAGGTAATCTGCACAATGGCAAAAAGCAGAATCAAAAATTTAGTTCTGGAAATAAAACTACTGTAATTAGGAAAATAACAACAAAACACTGCATGCTGTTCTCTTAATGTAACACATGAGGCCGAGCCTGACAAATCTGAACAGAGTAAACAAGAATTCTTATCACTTCTCACAATTGCCAACCGCAATGCTATGGCTGTCACTTCATGTTACATTCTAGTTCAACAGCTGCAGTACCAATAACTTAAGCTGTATTAGAAAGTAGCAATAGGATCATGTTCTGATGCTCATGCTGAGTATCAGCACTGATCCACAAATGCCCAGGACTCAGTACCTGCTCCTCTTGCCCCCATTGCTGCTGACATATACATTGCTTCACCCCAACCTGAAAAGTGCCTTTAGCCCTGGGTTACCATAGCATCTCCTCTGTCTTCTCCCCCGGTAAGACTGTTTTTCCCCTCTCCCTTGTAGTAGTTTCAACAGGAAAGATGGGCAGTAGTCTGCCTCCCTTGCTTATGAACCGAAAAATTAGCACACTGCCTGGCAAGTGGGAGATGAGAATGTTTGTTAGTCATTTTAGAATGAATAATCCAGATCCCTCTCTTTTGGCCAGTGCTCTAAGATGAGCTGTGACAGAATAGGAAAGGTGACACCTCTGTTCCACCTAACTGTGACAAAAATCCCTAACTTTTAATGGATTGGTCCCCCACTAAAAATAGCATTTCAATTGACAGAAATATGATCTGGTGCTACCCACTGAAGCAAAATTTTTAATATTTAAGGTGAATAAAAAGCAATTCAGACAAGCCTATTCACAGATGGAAATAAATGCGTGAAATCCACAACTGAGTTATCTGATAGAAGGGGAAAAGGGTCACAACCTTTTATACTCAACCCATTGACATAGGATGTTCTAGATACTCTTAACAAACCATTTATATGAATTAACTCTTGGCTTCATTTCCTTCGATAATGGTGAAGAACACACAAATTCACTGCAAATGGTGGAAGTGTGTCAATATACAACAATGAATAAATAACCTGTTCCCAAGTATTTTTACTGAAAAGGCCTTGGCTACTCTCTTATTGTTCAAAATTGGGCATCCTAATTGATTAAAAGCCTTAGTAACAACATTACGTTTCATTCAAACCCAAGCCAGGCTGTTTGTGTTTTGCCTTATATGCCATGAGATGTGTCAAAACATTTACTCCAGTCTGCACATACAATTCACCCTATGTTGAGGTGAAAGAAATACTTTGGCAACATTTATTCTCTACAATACAGATTTTCTTCAATCTTTTGACAAAAGGTAAAGAAGAAGGGAAAATCTCCTCTCCTTTATTCATTTTTAAACACTGAAAGGGCTAAATCTTCATCACAGGAAATTTACAGCTGATTAATTCAGATTACAACCATCAGGAGCTTTCTGTCGAATTTTTTGGACAGCACTACCAATTTCTTATGCATAACCCTCTCAGACAAGCTTCTTAGGATGTAAGAGCACTCACAATTTTGGTAAAAGTTAAAACAGAGAATAGAGAAGTATTCTTTCTTTATAGAATGCCATCTCTTTACTCATTCAACTTCATTTCTTTCTTCATGTTCTGTTAGAGCTGTTTAGATAATCTAAAAGCAGCCAACCTAAATTCATGTATTTACTATATATACAATGATTGCATTTAATTATGGTCACGTTCTTCATGAAGAGGCAATCCCCAGGTCTAAGCTGAGGGACAAGAAGGAAGGCTGACAGACTTTCTGGCACATATATTACACTTCTCAGCATGAGGCTGAATATAAAAATCTTTTTTACTTTCCCTTGCCAAGACAATGCCTGTCTTTCTGTCTATATGTAAAATAGGAATAACAAACCACAGTCACTTTAGAAGCCTACTGGAAGTCTGAATTAGTAAAGATTTGTAAAAATCATAAAGTAAGTATGTCAGTATAAAAAGCAGTAAGAATTAACATAATTCAGTACTGGATGTATCCCACCATAACATGGAATACATGAATTCCCTTTCTCTCTTATTTTACTAACCTGGAATTAATTGAAGAGCACAGTATTTCTTTGTCAGAAGAGTGAATAAGACCTACATACAAGTCCAGAGAAAAAAAAAAAGACAAAAAAATCCAGCATGCATGCATGAACATTTATACACTAATCGCATACATATTTGTATGTGTGCATCTGCACACTTTCTTTTCAGAAAGAAAAACACAGTGAAGAAAGCGTGTCAAATGTCAGGAATCACTGAGGACTGTAGACATGTACAGTCAGCTTTCTTGTAAGAAAGAGGGTAGCATATGACAACTGTGCATTATATGGATACCAGAGGAGAAATGGTGACTTTAATGACTGATTCTCATTCAACTTCCCTTTTCTCTCCCTTTTGGTCTTTATAGAGAAGCATATTTCTCCTTAGGTACTCAGTCAACTACCCCAAAGACAACATGAGGGATGATGCATAATAAGGAGCATTTTACTAGGAAAAAATCAAACATAAAATGCCACCAGAACAAATAATTAACTATATGGAGGAAAAATGCTTTATGATAAGAAGGCTGACTTCCATAGTCTAGATGCTTCAAGTGCAGAAAACTAAAGACCAAAACAAAAAAAACAACTGAAAAACAGCCACTAAACCACAGACAGTTGCCTTGATGACAGTTAATGAAAATGCCATTTTATTCTGGAAACTACAGGGGCAGGAGTTGTCAAAAATAAATATAATAAATTGAGCTTTTTAGAAAAGCAGTGCAAATCACCACAGCAAAGTAACATAAAAAGTAATCCAATTCTTGCATATATCTGGAAAACCGTTATAAAGAAAAAAATCATGGTGTGATTTTTCAAATGTCTTCTGTATGTTTTCACTAGAAATTTCAATGTCATTTTACTGTAGAATTCCTTCAACAGAACCACCTAATTTGTCACATAAAGAATGTTGAATTTAATTGGAGTACTGAACTGGTTCAGATTTACAAAGAATTAAAAAAAAATCCCTACCACGAATAAGGTTAAGATTATATAAAAATTTCAAACTTCACCTAAATTGTGTCCTTTTATATGTACAACTGAAATTGCTCTGAAATAGATTTATATGCTGGTAGGTCATAATTTTAAATAATTATCTGCTGCTAAATTCCACAACAGCCCATTTTCCCCACTACTATATAGTCTTCTGGTTTTTAGTAGTACAATCAAGCTGTAGTTTCCAGCATGAATTCTCTACCACAGATTTCTTCCAAGAGATTTTAAGTACAGCCTGGACCTCATGATAAGCCTAAGATTTTGGAAAGACCTGGAGTGAGACCTCCACATTGAGGTTAATTGCCAGCTTATAGATGATTATTTGGCTACTTCAAGCTGTTCTTCCTTTCTCATCTGGCACTCTCCAATCAAGAAAAAAAAAAAAAATCAATGTTCTTCAAGGCAACTAAAATTGCAGTTTTGATCTTCTTTCTGTTTCACGAAGCTCCAGAAGACAGACAGCAACCTAAGAGCTGATACAGGTGACGTATGTTGAGGGCATGGAAACAGCATAGCTCTAGCTCTGGGAGATCTGCCTAGCCCCAAAAAGACAGGGTGCAGGGACAAAGGGAAGGAAGCAATCATAGCTGAAGTGTCATTGTCTTCTGGAACTCCCCAGTTTTATGAGTAGGGACTTATACTAAGGCCCAATTTAAAGCAACCTTGAGACAGTCCTTTATGATGTGTGGAGTTAGGCTGAGCCCCAACTCGCTGCAATTCAGGAAAGTGGACACCTCTGTGCCTCTTGTTGCTGGAGTCTGAAGACACAACCTTTCAGGAATGAGACTTACTTCTCTCTTCTTTTGCCACAGAAAACCAAGAATAGGCTCAGTATGAGCCTAAAGATGTGCTGAACAGACTGGGAGAGGGGAATAGAAGAGGAAAGTAGAACTAATGAAAATGACAATCAATTCAATATTGCAGAGGTTAGAGAAGAATTATTGCTTCATTAGAACAACTCCCAGTTTTCCACACACAGTTTTGCAGTCCTCCTCTTATATCATCTTTCTGGACAAAAAGAACTGAAATGGCCAATTTACACAGCTTGCTGCTGACACTCTTTAATTAGCTAGGTCATTAATGAGAGATGTAGGAAAGCTGTTCTTCTCCCTAGTCTATCCTGCTGTCTCTCCTTAAACTACCTCTAGAAAAGATATGGTCACAATTTTTCATGAAGAACTTTCTGTTAACACTCCTCACCTCACTCCTGACAACTTGTTCATAATTTTGCTTAAAATTTCCTGTTCTTCATCAAAATCAGAGATTATATGAATCTGAAGTTATACAGGTATCACGAAAATTGTTGAGAATTCAGAATTGTTTTAAATATCTTTTTGCAATGAATATAACAGATTGATGTGAGAAGCTTTTCTTTTATTTTTCTTCCAAGTTTCATTTATTTTTATCCATTTTTAAATCCCTTTTTTACTAACCTAACTTTACAAGAAGTGACATAAGAGAATGGAAAAGAAAAATGGAAAAGAAACAGAAGACATAGAACATAAAGAATCGCGCTGAGTTTTAGTCTAAGCCTATAGGAAAAAGAAAGACAGGAAGAAGGCAAGAATAAATTAAAAAAATGTCTCAGAAACACCTGAAATTTGAAGTAAATTCTCTCAAAACAAGTTTTACAGTGTGACTTTTAGTGTGATACTGAGCATCATGGAAAACCAAACCTGTCTCACAGGGAAAAACTCAAGCATATTCTGGTTTGATTTTTCTTCCTAAATAATTCTGGCCTAACAGGATCCATTTGTTGTTTACTGAATATTCATTCATCTAAGGAGGCCTGTTGGCTTCGGTGATCAACTTTCATGACCACTTTCAGATGTGAATATAAGTTGTATGATGTGATTGTTTGCATCATTCGAGCAATGATTCTACAATCAGGTTCAATATCTAGTCCCAAAGGTGTTGCTGCCTAAACTAACAGTGGCTAAAATCCTCTGGTTGCAGGACTCCATCCTCTGTAGATGTTGTACAAACATCGACAGCCACAAATAAGTAGGCTCACTTTTTGCTGCTGGAAACTAGCCCAGGCTTGTAGTCAGAGCCATGCAGCATCCCATACAGAAACAAGGGACCAGCAAAGGGAAGGTTCTTAAGAATCCAAGGCAAAATCTGACATTTTTACTAGACATTCCTATGTTGTGCAAATCACAGACAGAGCATAGAAACAAACATATTCCATAAATTATGACAGAGATTAAAGAGACCCTTCACTGCTTAGGCAAATATTTTCTTCCAGAGTTTCTTCCCTTTTGTGCTTTACAAAGGAAATATATATCAGTTCTTGGAGATTTTTCTATAGCTAAGTCAGCACCAGGTAAATGGTTTGAAATCCCCAACAGAAGCAACTACACAAAGACAACTCTGCAATGGGATACAGATTTACCATCCACAGCAAGCCTCATATCTCTTGTCATTACTTGGGAATCTAGTCCTCTTATGTTCTTTGGAGGTGGTGATTGAGCCTCCACATTCCTGCTTCCCATCTGATATGCAGCTTGTCTCTCTCTGCTACCTCTTTTACATCTACTTTTTCCAACATAATCTATCTTCTTTCTTTCCACTCACACTTCTTATTCCCTTATATATTAGGGCTCTTGCAGTTGAAGGAAGTGAACAAATAGACTTAACTGGAGTATAAGCTATTAACTGTAGTGACTGCAGTTTGTCTGCAGCTAGCTTACCATCTCTTATTACAAAGAAATCCTAAATTAACAGGGTCTTCTATGTGCCACTACACCAGAAATAGCACTCACTAAGAAGGAAAATATATAACCAAGAATTCAATATAGATTTTTTTCCCAGATTTCTGCAGGTTTACATCCCCTGTATCATTTCAATTCATTTACCTAATTCAATTATTTCTAAAACAATTTATTCTCCAGATTTTTTACTGGCTGGCAACCTCAAATTAATGTGAAGCATGAGGTAGTATGTTATTTTTTACAACTCCTCCCAAAGCAGTTTAGGACAAGATAAATAGAACAAATTTATTCTTTTTGGAAAAAATATGAAACAAAAAAAATATTAACTTCTTTCTATGTGGTATGAAATCTGTCACTAATCATTTTAAACTATGCCCTTTTAAGCTTCTTCCATCCCTTTTAGCTTTCTATGCAGTTCTTTGATGTAACAGTTTCAGAGATTTCAGTTCATCTGGAAAAAAAGATTGAAGTCTTGAGGCAAAAAAAAGCAGAGTATTTAAAATTTATATACTCCATAATGCCTTTGTTCTGAACTTGAACATCCTGAAAAACTTCTATGCTTTCTTTTGCCTTCTGACTCTGAAGATAATTTGTTCTCATGGTTTCAGCTTCTTATTATGAAACAGTGACTTTAACTGGTGGTTCCAGCATTTAAGTACATGCACAGTCATGGCTGACCCTTTCTGATCAATTGCCAATCCATACAGGTTTGACTGATAAAAGAGCCAATTAGATTTAAGGAAATTAAGGGACACCACCAATGTCAACCACTTATTAAACTAAATGCTGAATTCCATGCATACAAAACACTAATGCACCAAGTCTTATTAAGAGTTGAAATCCTAACCCCATTAGTAACTCCAGACCATTACAGGGTAAGGGTGAAAAGAAAGCTTCATATTTATGGATTAACATTAGGATTCAGTTTGTTGTGGGGTTTTTTTTTCATCTTTCCAAGAACACTTGAACCTGCACTGCAATTTTACTCACGAGCTAAGATAAAATAAATTCCTTATTTCTGAGACTTTTTTTAAAAAGCATTGACTTTAAGTGTGGCAAATCAGCTTGATGAGAAATGAAGGTGTATTCAATCAGGTAACGTTAAAGATATGGCGTGCTTTCTACCATGTGCAATGCCTCTGAAGTAAAAACAAAATGAAACTAAAGAAATGCATGTTGAAAAAAAAATTGGATCATAATTGTGACCTGCAATAACTTCAGAATGCAATACTCTTTTGTCCTCTATCACTCGCTCTCTTACACAGTCTTCCAACAAGCTTCATAAAGCATACTCCACAGAAAATAAAATTCCTTCTGGTTTTACTAGCATCTAGATTTTGTTTAATGATTTACAAAGTGTCTGTAAGTGAAGGCACTGAATACAGCCCAGTGTAAAGTTACCACTACACTCATAATTTAGCATGCAATGGAATTGTATGTAATCCAAAAAGTCATCATCATAAACATCATGGTAAAGTAAACATACATTTGCCTAGATATACATGTGTGTGTGTCTGCATGTGTGCACACATATAGTGAGAGTACTCTCATATGCACTGCTTCATTTATTATTCATTTCACTACAGATCACAGTCCACTGGATAATAGTATGGAAGATTTCGTTAATAACTCTCACTGCTAATTTAATTCTACTAAACACACATATCCTACTGAATGCCACATGCTTTTCAGCATGATTTTATGTGTAAATCAGGATAATATGTTTTCAGATCATTAACTAAAAGGAAGCATGAACTAAAACCTATTTAATCAATGAGGTATTGCTTTTAAACGACCACAAGGTCATAAAGAAGATAATTTCAAAGCTATAAGTTTTCTAGTTGTAATCAACAACAATCTAATGATGAAAGAAAGTGTATCTTAACGGCTGCCATAAACTTGTACACATCCTTGCCCATCTATAAAGATCCCTTACCTTCTCCTTTGGTAAAATTTTCACTACCAAATTTTGCTATTTCTGCATGCAAAACTGAAGTATGACACTGGGATCAGAAATGTCAGCATCTAACTTCTCTGTGTTAAGAAAGCAGTAAAACAGTTTTATTGTTATATGACAATGTATATTTGTTAATATTAGGTGTAATTTGGCAATCAGATTAGAAAAGCATAAAATCTTCTGCGAATTTACCTTTTCTGTATTCCTCAGTAATGTGTCATACAGACTGCATTTTATTTGTTTACTTCTCAGAAGCTGTTCTATTGGTTTGGCCCCAAAGTCAACCCATCTATATAAAAACAAACCGTTCCAACTGTATTTTTAAGATGTAAGGTTTATGGGATTTTGTTTGTTTGTTTGTTTTCCTTTGCCTTTTTTCTTTATTTTACTTTCAAATGTTCTATCAATCTACACTATTCCTGATGATCAGCTGCAGCTACAACTCTCAAGATCAAGTTGAGCTCTCACATTAGAATTCAAAATTGCCTCAAATTCATTGTTTCCACTGGCATTTATTCAACAAAAACTAATTCACTAGGATATCCATGAAAAGAGAATGCAAAAGGAACACATATGCATCACTTATAAATTTAAGCTTTCATAAAAAAGATTACAAATGAAAATAAATCATGCACAGTGTTTAAGGAGTACCTGCTCAAGCCTTTTTTATATGAAATTTTAATGAAGATAACATCCGAAGTGGCTTGGCTCCTCATTCACAGTAAATCAGCACATTGTAATTGACTTACAGCTACACCATTTAGTGGATTCTGGCTTGATATTTTACCAATGGCTTTTATTATTAAATAAATGACCTAAATCTATCCAATAAGAGTCTTTGTCAGCACTTGCAACTTTTGCTCTAAAACATATTACAAATTGCAGGTGACCTTTTCTATATTCTTAGACTAGATTAGCCATCCATGATAGAATACAGCACCATTCACAGCAAAAGGAATGAAGCATATAGTGCGCTTCTGACCTACACTACATGTTAACAATACAACTACCTGTTTTCATTCTCTAGCTCTCAAACTAAGAATGTGACAAACTAGAAGGTGAAAAGAACAATTTTGTTACTAAGAACTACTAATAAAAGCATATTCTTCTGAAATTCCATTCTTCACTTGCAATAATACATAAATGTTTTCCTCAGCAGATTATTTGGTAATTGTTACATGCAGAGAAAAAGCACTTTTTCATACTTACCTCCTGGAGGCATGACTACTGTTATAGTATCACTTATCAAGCTGCCCTGGCTGTTGGAAGCATTCACTTGTACTGTGTAGTTAGAAAATGGAATCAGTCCTTTAATGGGCACCCATACATGGGATTTGTTGCTGCTGAATAACATCCGAGTACCATTTACAATAGAATAATTAGCATCAGCTGTTAGGGAAAAAGAAGGGGTACAGGGAGAAAAAATATTAGACCTTGTAACTGCTACAATTCATTGTCTTTATGAACTAAGTCTTATTTGTACTTAAATTAAAAGTTGCCATTGATACCATAAATGCCAAAATAAAAAGTCCTATTTGGAAGAAAACATATTATTCACCAATTTCTCCTTCTTTTGCCAACAGTTTATGGTACTTGTAAAACTTCTTGGAAACTAAATTAATCAACCATAAAATTGCAAAGCTGACTGCTATATACTGCAAACAGAAGTCAGATTTCAGAAATTACTCATATTTAGAACAGTTTGTGATAATTACAAATTCAAAACATTAAGGTTAACTCTTATGCCTATGAATGACTAGTAAAACCTGTTGAATTCACTAGAAAATTGCTTACCTTAGGAGTTACAAGCTAATTGCTTACATAAAAATTAGTCATCTTCAGTAAGACACACATACTTTCCAGCATGGCCTGCAATCCTCTCAATGATAAAACAAGGATGTGAAGTATCCAGTTATCAGCTGACATTAACAGAGGACACCACAGCAAACTACATGTCCTTTACAACTCTGAAGATCTCAAACTCAAGATAAGACAATATTTTACCCTACAAAAATAACCACCACAACAAAAACCTTTCCAAAATACTGATCAGTAAGACTGGAAAATAATAATAGTAAAATGTACGTCAAGTAACAACCTTTTTTGACTTGATGAAGATTTCACTCATGCATCTGAGAATAAAGCTGCAAGATTACCCAATATTTTGAACATATTAAATGCTCTATTAATGGCTAATATTATTACTATTATCCACCATGCCATGGAGAGCTCTCACATTGAAACTGATGGAAATTTTGCATTACAAACAACAACAGAATCATGCAAGTCTGAGACCACTGGTATGAGGATAAGATTAAACAGAATATAACTATTAATAATATCTTAAATTAATTAAGGCATTGTCATGGGCAGAAGATTGAATATTCACATCTGAGTCCTCTACAAAATCTAAATAAGACTTAAAAAAAAACCCACCTTATAAACTCTCTTTTAATTATTTTTTTAACTGAAACTCATTGGGTTTACTCATTCTTCTGCAAGTTTCAAATGAACTATTAAAACAGAAATACTTTTAAATCTGAAACAGTTTTTCAAATAGGCCATATTTCTATGAAGTGCACTAACATGTGCATATGCAGTATATTTCAGTCATGCTTAAATTACATTTTACCATGGGTGAGTGACCTGGACTTTCTTCTAATTTAAGGATTCCTATAAAAAAACTGTGATTCCCTTATGGTACAGGATCAAGCTATTCCATTATTGTGATGCTCATATTGATGCATAAAGGGTGTTTTCACTTATTCTTCTTGTGGAAGATGGAAAATTTACTTTCTGAGGTTCTGGGGAGGGGGATAGCTTTATAAATCTGCCTTGTAGTCTAGTTTCTCGTTGCTCAAATTCTACTTGGATTACACCATGCCATACTACCAGATTACCTGAACAACAACAGTAGTGTGAATGTAGAAAGACACCATGAAAACTGATGGATTTTTTCTGGTTTTCACTGAATTTTACATTAGCCTGAGAGACTCCATTTTATAAACAGCAATGGAGGCAAAGCTTCTTATCATGCAAGAACAACCACCATGTTTTACACATTCCACATACAGACATACCAATTCTGCAGAAGCAGAGTTATTTTGTCTAGGATTACTCTTATGTCCCTAGCCAACAATATAAACATGTCTCTGCATTACCTGATCTTAGCTCTTAAATTGTATATCAAACCCTCCTTCTGCACATTTGTGAAACTGTCCCTATGTGAGATTTGTGAGTAGAAACAATCCAGCAAAGCACATTTTCTCCATTATCACAGTTTTTCTGTGCACCTCCAGGCAGACCATGACACATTATTTGTGAAGCACACCCAACAACATGTGCACCCATTGTTTTGTTAACAACAATAAAGCCATTAGAAATGGTCAACTGACATAGATTCTGAAGGTCCTTAAGGACTCGGCTGGCTGTGAAAAGAGGTGTATTTCCTAAATGTTTCACCTATAATGCGAAGGAAAGATTAAAAATCCGGTGTTGACAGATCAAGGCACATGAGATCAATACAAATCTCAAGCATAAAAGAGTCCCTAACAGCAATTTATGTGCTCAACTCCTGAGAAAATTAAACTTTTTCTATCAACGGTACAGTCTTAACATGTTAATATTTACTCTTATCCACCTGAGCCCAGAATGAAAGTGTGTACTTCCTCTGTTGATATTTTTATTTCACTATTAGTCTTTCTTCCAGTGGCTAACTATATCGTTTTTTCAAAAATACAGTTTTGAGTAACAGGAAAAGAATTAAAAGGATAACACTCTATTCCAAGTTGCCTGAATAACAACATTAATATACAGTAATTATACAATTAGTTGTAACATTACATTCTAGTTATAGCAGAGTGATTACTCGGCAATTATAAGAAGTATATAATTACTCAATAATTAGGAGAAGTATGTAATTACATAACCATTTTATTCAGGTCAAAAATGAACTTGCAAATTCACAATGAGATGATAGACAACATATCAGTTCAAAATGTTTCATTGTTTCTAATAAAAAGCTGAGGAGTACTCACAAGTTTCCTAACTTGAATTTTACACAGACAAAAGGGATTTTATCCCAGTTCCCAGCCAAGTAACTTACTGCTACTGGCATGTATAATATTAGAGGAACTTTTTTAAAATGCAGGTCTGACGGGATGAGATGCAATATGAAGCTTTGCCACTTCTCACTGCCTGAACTTTGCTTCCAGTGGGCTGGAAAATGCAGACACATAGGTTCAGCCTGACAGAAAGTGATACAGCGATAACCCTGTTGTACCACTCTGTGTCATTCCTGCCTAGACTGCTTCAGTGTGGACCCTATTTGTGAGAGAAGTCCACGAAACCTCTCTTCCATTTTTCATATGTGTTTTCCTCTCCATCCTACTCACAGGTCCCACTGCAAACTACCAGCAATTCTGCCACAGATCTAAACAGCAGCTGCCTCAGACACTCAGAGGCATTGTTTTGCTTCAGAAAAGTAGTTTCTACCAGCATACCTCCTTGCTCCTGCACATTTCTCTCTTGTAACTCCTGCCATGAACAGTCACTAGCACTCCAACAAGCAAGATCCCCTCAAGACACAGCTAATGTGAGCAATCTAACCAGGACTTAACCTAACAACCTAAGGAAGCAGAAATCAGATTCCCAGAACTGGCTTACCATGTCCTTCAAGACTGAGATACTCCAGCAACAAAAGATGAGTTCAGATGGAAAGATGCTCAGAGCCAGTGTCTCCTATAACCTCACAAAAAAAGACTAAAGCCTTTGCAGACGTAAAAGGCTGCCCCATGCATCTTTCAGTATTTCTGCACCTAGAATCCTTATTTCCCCCAGTGTTTCTGAGGGATCTCTTTGGCTAGGTCTGGTATTTGAGAAACACCAGTTTATTCCTAGTTTATACCAGATCAAAGCATCTCAGTGTTTCAGGAAAACATCCAAATGAAGAAATTACAGCTAAAGAGCACCCATATCCATACTTAAAAAACAAGCATACTTGAAACAAAGTAATATAACATGCTCATGCAAAAAAAGATGTATGAATATACATTGTTTAAAAGTGCTAAGATTCACACAGCACTCTAGCTGATGAATATTTGTGTTTGAAGGTTCACTATGGTTTCGGGTGGACCCTCTGAAAGGGGCTCCCAAGCAGCTGTGCATTCCTGTTACTACAGCTGTAAACAGGTGAATAAAGCTCCTGTGGGTTGGTGGTGCATAAATTACTGCTGTCCTGGGCTCATCATCCTATGAGGTTCACTAGATTGAAATAACAGAAACAGGTATCCCTTTTCCATTCTTGTTATAATCATTGTCACAAGAATTTTAATGCCTCATATATTCCCTAATTTTTTCATGTGTGCTATACTGCTCTGACCTTTTCAATATTCTGTAATTTGACTGGCTGGTGATTTCAAGTCCTCTCCTTTTTACAGCCTTATTAACTTGTGGGAAAGAGGTGAAATGGACAGCCAATCAGAATACATAATATTGAAAAGGTCACAGAAGTACAGTATAGTATCAGCAGACACAGAATCCTGTATATTAGTCATTAGTGTTCTGATATCTTATTCATGTGACAAAGGTTGTCAGGAGTGCGGGAAATGGTACAACATGGAACTATTTTCATGACAAAGACTGCAATGGCGAAAAGAAATCATACAAGCTAAACACATTCATCTCACATTCAAAAACTAGGTATTTTTCCACAGAATTTGACACATTCAAAGGTACTCTGTCTTGATGGGTTTTAAGGAAAGATGTTTCTTTTTTACGTATCAAGCAGAAAAAATGTATGTTTCATATATGTAGGCAAATACCAAATGCTTCTACTACTACCACCACATTTGTGACTATTAAGTAATAAATTTAAACATAAGCAGTCTAATGTGTCAGTATCACAAACCCACTGACAGAACTATACTTTTGACTTCAGGCAGCAAGGAGGCAGTGCTTGTGAAAAATATTACTGTGTACTCATGGGCTTTTCTTTACCTAATCATGAAAAGCTAGCTGTCATACAGAACTTCCTTATACTTCTCTTTTGGTATTCCTATGGCACTTCAACAACTGAGCCACCTTAGTAAAATAGATTTCTACCTCTTTATATCTGAGGTGTCCTAAAAATTGGCTGACTGATGTCTTGCCCCCAGATTTGTCTGAATTTAAACAATACTGCAGGACTGTAGTTTGTGAAATGCAGAGAAATTTACACCTAAAAGGTAAAAACAGGTAAAAAAGGTAAAAAAGCATTAAACGCTTGAGTCTTATCATCACAAATGTTTAATGAGCTATCATTTTCTTTTACTATCACTATTTCAAGATAACGCCAAGAGTTCTATCACAAAAGTACACTACATATTATGTGCTACTACATGCCAAAGGTATTTTTTGAGTGACTGTAAGGCTTTGTGCCACGCTCTAAAATAATAATACTAATCTATAGTGCTTCCATTATGTATATACAAGCCCTGATAACATCTTTTGCATTAAAAAGCATGTTGCTCCATAATATTCAGACAGGTAGAAGCAGAACTATTACCACTTTAGAATACTACAGAAAGAATAAAGGTAGCAAAAATTCACATCAACGACAAGTACATACAAGAATCTAAAGAATTAAACAAAGATTACTTAGTAAACTAGCACAAACACAATTATTGTTATGCCTGCTTTATACGTGTGTAAGCATACAGAGGTTAAACATTAGCCATAGAAGTTAATGTCAGAAGAGCAAAACAAAAATGAAACAAGAGTTCACTTTTTCACT
The DNA here is from genome assembly GCF_034315485.1 of Pezoporus occidentalis. NCBI lineage: Eukaryota > Metazoa > Chordata > Aves > Psittaciformes > Psittacidae > Pezoporus > Pezoporus occidentalis. The sequence continues at coordinate 207,064 of NW_026916294.1, forward strand.
CCTTTTCCCCATACCCCATCCTCATTGTCCCCCAGTTTCTGTCCCTGGGCTGCTTTCTGCCTTCTTTTCTTACCTATTCTTCAGCTTTGTTAACTTCCACAGAAGCTACTCCTTCCCTCCCAGCTAAGATTTTTCTTCTCTCCCTCTCTCCCTTTCCCACTCTTTCCAGAGCAGCATTCAAAAGAAACAACATGAGCTTCCATTAGTTCAATTATCCCAATAAAACATGGCTGAAAATCTTTCCTTATCATTACCGGTGACTTTTTTCCTAAGAACTGTAATAAGGAACTGTTCTCCAATTGTCATCTCAATTGCTATACTGATCTTGGGAAGTGGTTTCTGTGCTTTGAGGCAAAAACACTCTTTCCAACAGTGTTTGGGGCAGGAGGGTTGTGCTTTGTAGTGGTTTTGTTCTGTTTCAGGGCTTTGCTTTTGGTGTTTGTTCTTTCAGATGAGTACAGCGACAATTCTGCAGCTCAGTCTCCTGAAGCACTATTTCCTCCTCTGCTCTCAGTCCATCAGACTGAGTCAAAGACTTAAAGAGTCTCTTATCGCAGGAACCCTTCATTCTCATGGGCTAGAGAGAGTTGCTGTATGAGGCAAGATGGGTAATTTAAAAGCACTGAAGCAAACTCAAAAACTATGAATCCAAAATATTAATATTACTGTCAATAAGGAACAGTTCACATTACCATCATTGAAAAACTTCACTTCTTTCCCTGGTAATTAAATCAGCCTTTAGCTTTAAGACTGAAAACCAGAAAATAATTAAAGGACATGATGGCAACATACTATAGCCACATACAGCAAAAATCTGAAAGCTCAGAGATGCACATTCTCACTGTACTACTCCAGTTGTTTCTTTGACAGCTCAGTTTCCCTCACCTTAAAACAGGCGAAATAACCTTCTGTGCTTTTTCACAGATGTAAATTTGGTACATTTTGTCTTGAGATGTACAGAATTTTCATAAAAATAAAAAATGTACAATGAGCCTTGCTCATTGAATCTGCCTCATTTAGACCTTCCAGTTAAAACATGGTATTCAGTGTAGTGTTAAACCCCTGCTCTAAATATATTAAGCAGTATTTTAACTCACTTTGCTGCAACAGTACCAAGGGGCATCAAGTCCTGGACCCCTCTGAACACTGTACTTCAAGTGTTGCAGCAACACACTACAAGAACTCAGTCCATGACCTAAAGAAATGAAAAACAGAGTGAGGCCACACAACTCTGCAAAGCATTCTATGAGTAGAACCAACTTACGGGGATTTCTCACAGGCTTCCAGTCAGCAAGTACTCTTATGCCAGCATGAATACCCAAGTGACATAACATCACATTGTCTGGCAATGATCAGAAAGCATCAAATAGAAGAAATGTTAGGTGTACTTGTGCTGGTAAGTTGATGACTGAGCATATAATTATTGATTTCATCCATTTTGTTTGAGGAGTTTTATAGACAAATGATAGATAAGATTTTATAAAGTTCGTTTCACAAGTGATTTTACACACTTAAGAAAAAAAGGCATAAACAATTAGCTTTAAAAATCTTCAAGTTTGTTTTTCCATGGGTAGAACATTCTCTAGCTGCAGTAGTACATAAATAGAGATTATCACAGTATCTGGTTTCTGAATCTATGCCCATAATTCATGGATGCCAATAAGAATTTTCCATTCTCCAGGGACACTATCAGAAAGAGACTAGCTAAACATACAAAGCAGAACTGGGAGTCTCAAATCCATAATCAAATATCTAGATTGATTGTGTCACTTGCACTTGTATTGATTTCAATTGGACCAGCTGACCCAAGGGAATAATAAAAATGTGAAATAAAACTGATTTATGAGAACAAAATAAATCCTTTTGTGGGTGGCAATGAATTGGTACTATTTAACCCTTTCAATCACAAAGGGAGAACACTTCATTTTTTTTCAAAATGCTGAGTTAGCGGAAAGAAGTCATACAAAAAAATTCAATACTGTCAAATACCATTACACTTAGTTGTAATACTCTGGAAGGAATGAAGCTCTAGACTTGATCTAGGATTTTTATTTGACATAAGGCATTATTTTGGGTTTTCCAGTCACCTTACATGAGGCATGATAAATGCGCTTGTAGATTGAAAGAACCACAGAATCACACAGGTGAGTGTTGTATTTATTTATAGAGCAGCTCCCTCTAGCCTATTTAGGTTAAAACCTGGTAGAGTAACACAAATGACCCTTATCAACGGCACACAATCATCTTTTATAGAGGATGACCAGTCATAGTATCTTGATCTTTCTGGTACAACACTAGAAAGTTACATAGTCAAAATCTATTTGATCTCCCCTAATACAGTTCAAATAAAACCTTCATTAAAGCCTGTCAAATTCCAATTTTCATTGTGCTTTCTCTACCTGAGAACACACGTGGTGTTTACGTTAGTCTCTAGAGAAGCATATTTGCTCGAAACCAACACACAAGTACCCAAATGCAATTTCTTCATCTGTGCAAGCTCTATAGTCAGATTACATATATTTGCATGTCATGTATTTATATTGTTGATACTAATCATTTTGTGTCCAAGGTCATAAATTGTTTTCTGTCTTTAGGATTTACCTTAGATACCTAAGGACTGTCAGTGCAGGCTCCTCAGCCTTTGGATGGGTTAAAAACTCTGGAAGACATTCATTAACTAAAAGACTGTTTTCATAGGAGAACTGATTGGCAAATTCCTTTTTACTCAATACTGTTTACCAGTGCCATCTCCAGAAGATTGCTGTTATTCCCTAGACTATTCCAAGGGAGCAGGAATAGTCTTAGAGACTATCCTGCTATTGGCAGTCACTAGGAATTTCAGCCTCTAAAGAACTGATTATACATTCCTCACAGAAATAGGGTTCAGCCTTACATTCTGCTTTGTAACATCAAAACTATCACACAGTACAATATAAAAACACACCAGTGTATATGTAACAAAAATGTAACTATGTGAACAGAGATGCAGAAGATCAATTAAAACACTATCTGCAGTCTGACGATAGTCTTCAACAAAGAAACCGTCCAATGTAGAAAATGGAGAGAGACTGTCAACCAAGAAAAGCATATCTGGTACTGAAGGAGATCATGATAGTTCAGATAATCATCCAAAAGTGCATGCAAAACTGAGTTTTCTAGACATTCAAATAAAACTTTAAATGGCATATTACTGAGTGCCAAAATGCTTCTAAGTCCTTCTCTAAAATACGACTGTTCAAAAATGGATCACCTGTCCTCTTCCCACCCCTCCCCCCCCCCTTCAAATACCTTTAAGGATTATTGAGTTTTATTACTGAGGTTGGTAGCTAAAACTAAGGAGACAGACACATTAAATGGGTGAGGAATGGGATAAAATATGAAAACCTGAAAAGATAAAAACTTGACTTCGAAAAGCAGCTAAGGGTTTCCACAAAACCACCTTACTTTGGGAGCACGGAGGGGATCTCTCTGGTGCAGGTGACCATGATGAATATGCCAATGCTGTTGCTCACAGTGGGGATGACTCTTGCCATGCTGTCTCTCTGCCACTATATACTTTCCATTGGGAACTGCTCAAGCTCCCTGTTGTTCCCATTTATGATGCCATGTGTGCTGTGTGGAGTATGTGAACACAGTGCAAGCATTGCACACTGTTCACTAAACATCTGTGTTTATAAACATATCAAGCATTTAAATCTGTATTATCAACTTTGTTGTGTACTAGGTTTTGGAAAGTAAAGATGTTGTGGTGAGAGGCAATTCTCACAGTGTCATAGTGGCTCCCATGAAGATCCTCTGTAACAACAGTATTGGGGTTTTCAGGTGCAAGGCCAGAAGAAAAATAATCCAAGAATAAGAGGTTGAGAATTATAACAGAAAATATTTCCAGAGAGGCTCTAGAAAACACTACCTCAGCAGCTTCAGGGTCAGTAGTATCAGCAATATTAAGGCACTAATGTACCTTAGGTAGTGTACAACAAACTGAAATGCATTAAATATTTCTTTATATATTACAAAGGTAACTGGTAAATGACCAACATCATTAATATGTCCATGATTTCTCATATTTGAAATCCTTTTGAATGGCCCTTTTGGACCCTTCTTTTAAAATCAAGGCTCTCTACTCTCCTTAGGCCAGCTTCTTGAAGAAAGGATCATTTTTCTTATTAGTAATGCCAAATTCTGTGTGCCTATTGTATTAAAAAAAATAAACAAGGATTACTGCTAGGGACTTCAGGTTGGAGAATGCTTAAGGCTACTGCACAATCCTAAACTACTGGAGTGAAGCTGGGATGACTTTTCCTGTCCTTAATAGATAATGGTCTGTCCCTGGCAGAGGAACACATCACATTATAAACATCTTTGGTAAGTGACTAAAGGCAGGAAGAAAACACAGTCCTGATATTTACCTCCTATGGAAAAAGTGTTCATATTTCTTTGGTACCAGCTTCTTGAATGTTCAGGTGCATAAGAGAAAAGGCTTAAGAACTACTCAACAATAGGAAAAAATTAGCCCTTCTTAAGAAATAGCTTGTCTTGAAAATAAATCATATGCTTTGATTTCATCTATGGAATGACTATACTGCCATTTTTGAAAGAGAATTTTTCTTGCTAATATTAAAGCACATTTGAACTTGTACCTATTGTCAGGTACTGCATATTCAGTTGCAGCAAATGTAAATTAAAATCTATGCTTGGATATTTGTATTTTGAGGTAATTATACATACTACCATGTCTAAAAGGAATTTATTATGAAAATTGGCCCAACAAGTCTCTCAGAAATGTTTTAGTAATTTCTGAAACATGTTTAATTGTCAAAAATTGTTCTTTTTAAATTGTCAGATCTAAATGTAAAACACCCCTTCTTCTGCAGCTTTGAAAAAACATCTCACAGAATTTTCATTCTCCATTCTCTACCCTTCAACACAAAATGGGCTAGGAACTTTAAGGTGCTTCAGTATTCCTCTCCCCACTTCCGCTGGCATATGCAGGTGGCATGTCTTCCCCCAGCAGACATTGCTTGTATGCGCTAGCTTGATGCTTAACATATTTGAATTCTGATTGAAGAGTGTACTGAAAGCACTGTGCTCAATCACAATTGTAAGACGAACCTTCTAATAGAAGCCAAATTAATAATGATCTGTGTTTCCATCTATTTATTTACAGAGATCGTAAATATTAAACTAAAAAGCTTAGATGAACAACATTCTAATGTATATATGCAAAAGACAACTTGTTTATAGATGTAGCAGCTGGGTTTTTTTGTTTTTACTAGAAAATGTTGCCTTCTGCTGACAGCATTCTGCAGTTTGCCAAGAGAATGAGTAGGCTGCAAGGAAGCTTTCTGGTACAGCATCTCTAAATAAGCAGTTACCAGACGAATAGTTTTCCCTTTACAAAAAATAACAGATGAACTACACTGCTGAAAAGTAAGAACAGTGGGTGGGATGATACGTCAACAACAGAAGCTACAAGTAAAAAAAAAAAAAACAACAAACCAAACTAAAAATAACTTACACTGCCTTCTACATTCATGAGCAACAAAGAGTTCTGAGTACAAGCCTGCAACTTTGTGTTGTGAAACTCCCTAAGGGCATATAGTTAATTAAGGATTCTCTTTATGTCAAACTTGCATTCAAATGCACCACAACATCCAGGGGACTACAGATTTGGATTCGGGTTTTGTGCTAATGCAGTCATCTGACACAGGTAGGAAGATAAGAATTTCCTCCAACTATCTGCTCTGGAAAAGAGGCAATACCTGATTCTTCCTGTACAAGAACTTAATTTCAGATATCCAGATGCAATTAAAAAGGACCCTGTACATAATCTAAAGCACCCTGAGGGTAAATGGGGCTGAATGAGGAAACTACTTGAAAGAAATAGGTCTGGTTCTGTCACCTTTCTATCCCCCTCAAGTCCTCTGAGAACTGAAAGAATATCAGATAATTATAAGAACTTCAATTCTGCTTTAAGAGAGAAAAGCTGTTTGTGGTCTGGTAATACAAGTTTTTCATGCCCTGGCTTAACCATTTGCAAAACAAATTCCTCTTTAAGGCTTCTTCCACAGATAAACCAGGATTTAAATGACTTGAGGCAGAGCAACTTGCCTTTGCAGGAAAAAACATGTTGCCTGAGCACTGCAGAACGGGGACAGAGCCCTCAGTTTCTAAAATCATATTTGATCCCTATATGCAGTTTGCTGGGAACAAATACTCTTTTGGAAAACGTGCATATGTGGATCAGAATGGTGAAACAGACTCAACAAAGCTCCTGCCTGTATTTTAACAAGTACTTTCAAAGGACTGCTGATAAGTGATGGAGTGGCTTGGCGAGCTCCTCTGTCAGTGCCTTCAGCCCTCTTGTGTGGAACCCATCTGGCCCCATAGACTTGTGTGTGTCGAAGTGGAGCAGGAGGTCACTAACCACTTCATCCTGGATTACAGGCATTTAAATCAGCTCCTTATCTCTGTCATCCAGCTCAGGCGACTGAGCACGTGGAGGATGCTGGTCTGACTATTAAAGCCTGAGGCAAAGGTGCCATTAAGTACCTCAGCCTTTTCCCCATCCTTGGTCACTAGGCTTCCCCTGGTATCCAGTAAAGGATGGAGGTTCTTCTTTGTCCTTCCTTTTATTGCTCATATATTTGTAAAAGAATTTTTTATTATCTTTTATGGCAGAGGCCAGATTTAGTTCCAGCTGTGGCTTTGCCTTTCTAACTTTCTCCCTACAACATCCCTGTACTCCTCACCAGGCAATGGTCCCTTCTTCCACAGGTGATAGATTCTCTTTTTTCCTGAGTTCCAGCACTATCTCCCTGTTCAGCCAGGCAGGTCTCTTCCCCACCAATTTGTTTTTTGGCACGTAGGGAATGTCTGCTCCTGTGCCTTGAAGATTTTATTCCTGAAGTGTGACCAGCCTTCCTGGGCCCCTTTCTCCTGTTTCCCAAGGGAGTCCATCAATCAGTGTCCTAAGCAGGCCAAAGTCAGCTCTCTGGAAGCCTAAGGTTTTGCTGACCTTTCTCCTGACTTCTCCAAAGACTGCAAATTCAACCATTTAATGATCACTTTGCCCAAGACAGCCTCCACATCACACCACAACACATCACCCACCAGTCTTTCCCTATTTGTGAACAGCACATCTAACCAGGCATCTCCCCTAGTTGGCTCACTCACCACCCGGGTTAGGAAGCTATCTTCCACACCTTGCAAGAACTTCCTGGACTGTTTCCTCTCCGCCATGTTGTACTTCCAGCAAACATCTGGTAGGTTGAAGTCTCCCATGCATTATGTAACATTTATCTTGGATTCAAAAGTCAGGAATTTGAAGAATTCTGGACAATTTGAACACTCTCTCTTGCTTTTATGTATTACAATGCAGTCTTTACTGATGTATTGCTGTTTTTACTGTAAGATGATAAATATTCCCTACCCCCCAAGAAACCCTAAAATACCAACTTTACTTCTTTTGAAAATTATTTAAGATGATCAGGCCTCATTAGAAAAGAGTCTAGAATGAAATACAGATCACTATAATAAGGAAATAATAAATAAGCTCCAAGACTATTTATTTTTAATTCCTAGGAGGTAAGCTCCAAGACTGTTCATTTTTAATTCCTATGAGGTATGCATTTGTCTAAAAAACAGCTGGATGGACAGTTATACGGTATCTTAAACAAATACAATGAATGGCATTTGGTAAAAAAAACCAGTGTATATAAAATATGAAGAGTCAGACAGAGATATATTTCACATATGTGAAATTTGAAAGATTTCGAACAGAGTGAAAAAGAAGCCAAGCCTGTGGACCTCTATAGAATATTGAAGCATGAGATTGGCTGGTGTTCCTGAAGTGACTAACAAGTTCATGACAGAGAAAGTGTTAAGTCATATGTTATTTGAACACTTTCCATGTCATCAACCTGCTATCTCAACATAATATATGCTATAGCAGGAAACTGATAAGATAACAACACATCAAGCAGAGTTTCATAATCTACATTAGGGACGGCAGTGTAAAAATATAGAATTACAACATGCAGTACAAAATCCCCACTTTTTCATAGTGGTAGCCTTTGCCCTGTCCAGGGGTTCTACTTATACAGAAAGATTTCACACACTTTTTAAAGTGCTATCTCATGAGTCCATCCATCAGAGGTGTAATATCTCATACTTAAAAGGAAAGAGGGAAAAAAAAAAGCCAAGGAGATATGCTAGGTTTGAATGTAGACCTTCCAGCTCCAATGCAGATAAGCTACAGTTGAAAAAGAGAGAAAATGAATGCAATGCTTTGATCAAACACAATAACCCTCATATTGTCAAACTATTGCTACCTCTGCAATACTCCCTGATATGCATAGGCATTTATTCAGGTTCCTTTAGCTTCATTTCTCTCTAATTCTACTTTGGTTAGAAAGAGTTATCCAACTAAGTAAATAAATACTAAATTTTTATATAAGTACTGCCAAAATCTGTGATATTTTCCTTTCATAATACTTTGATGGGATTTTTTTAAAGCAGTTTTTGGCATCATGCAATTTAGCATCCCTACTTCCAAATAAACACATGTCATAGCTGGAATGACTGGGCCCGACAGACAGTCAAGCAAAATCTCCCCTATCTCACCTTCCTTCATAACAGACGTTATTGTGACATCTAAGAATATTTGAAGTGCTTTGCAACAGAACAGAGTTAAACGTCTTCAAAAGAGAAGGTGACTGCACTGCTAGGGAAATTATATGTTCATCTATTAAAGATTCATATTCCTACCAAAATCTTGAGGTTTTATTAATAATAGTGAATGCAAATGAAGATTTTTCAATTGAGAGCTGTATACACAGAAATTGCAAAGCATCATTGTGGTTACTGCAGCAAACTCTTGTTTGGCAACAATCTTCAAAACTTACTTACATGACATTTCAGATCCGAGATCCAAAATCTGCTTCCTGAGCTTCCCAAACTGACAGCTTAACCTACTGCTGAGGGGGCCACCAGTTCAAGAGATGGGTGTAACTATTTTAATGTCTATATACAGCCCTTTTAGGTGAATTCCACCTCCAATTTTTACATTTTAATCCCTGCCTCTTTAACAGACGTTGCAGCAAAGGATGTAATACAGTTGTTCATTATGCCAAGAAAATACCAATTAGCCATCAGACAATTCAATAAGCTTTTGTGAACAGATGATGTCTTATATAAGTTTGATGAATTAATGCTTAATTTCCTTCCTGCATAACCCCCAAAACAGCCAGCATAAATGTCAAGTGCTAGAGTTCTACTTCTGGGGGGAAACACTCTTTACTTATTTAGCATTGCAAAGTTTCAGCAACAGTGAACAAACATAATGAAATTTTTTGGGTTCCATTCCCCAACAATTCTTTCACCACCACCCCTCTCTCCTGACTTGAACTAAGATAGCAGATACTTTAAGTCAACTCTTTTAATTGCTTCCAATTTGCCTGCTTTGCTTTTGGCAATTAGCAAACCGAAATGTTATCATGAAAGAGTCCATCTCATTAATAAGGCCAGGTTTTCCCTCTACTAAAATATGCAGGCACTCTGTTCTTTATTACCAGCAGGAGATAAATGGATGGTTTTCGTTGCTGAAGAATATATAATGGTTAAAAAGTCACTTTTTTCCTCCAGCTCTACATAAATCACAGAACTAGTCAATATTTAATAATGCTTGCCTTGGTCTGGAGTCCCTTGATCACCCCTGTCATGTGTAATAGCTCCCTCTCCGATATCTTTGACATAAAAGCCCAGCTTTACTGCAATACTAACATGTAGAGGGTCATTACGAATCGACATTTACCTTAATCTGTGACTGCCAACCATGAACCGATAAATTCCAGTAGATTCCACTGGGAGAAATCAGTAAACTTCTCAGTGGAAAGAACTGAAGGAAAATTCTGCCGAGAACAGAATATATTTTCTACAAGGGCTGCTCTGTAAATGGGTTCTGACTTTTGAAAGTTCTCTAGCTGCACAGCTTTGCAACATTTAATACCGTTTTGATGGTTTGAGAGACGGGATGACAACCAAGGATGACACGACTTAGAAAGGAAGCAGAAATTTTCTCTGCAAAAACAATGTAAGATTAAGCACAAGGGGAATATGGCTTTTGCATTATTCACCCTGCTGCCTTGGTGGAAATGGCTGTGCTGTCAGGGGTCCAGCCAAAATGTTGCTCCTCTTTTTCAAATTGATCATCACTCCTTCTCCTCCTAATCGTACACAAGTGCTTCACAGCAGAATACATCAAAGCCTTCATTGCATAAAAAAGGGAACACAACAGCCTTTGTGAGGGGTCAGCCCAGACTGCCTACCACACATTACATTCTTCAAGGGTTGCGTTTCTCCAAACAGCACAGAAACAAATTCATTTATATACTGCCTTGTAGAGGACAGCAATTACAGTGTGTATGTTCTCTTTAGCACCAATACTGGCAACAACAAACCTTTGTCATTCTGAGCCGAAAAAAGAAGCAAGTTATGAAGCCATCATTGATTCAATTATGTGTCTGCATATACAAGACTGATTAAATTTGTGTACAGTACATAGAAGGATTAAATGTCAGCCAAACATTATTTTCAAACAAATTTTGTATTATATTTATATGAAAACATTTGTAGAGTTGCCTGATGTCAACCATGCTATTTAAAGTGCACTAAAAATTAATGACAATATTGTTAGGTATAATTCATGAATATTATTTGTGTACAATATTTTATTATTTATTATAGCTTAGAGCATGCTTAATAGCTCAAATTGACATATTAAACACATGCATTTTTGTGAACATTCATTTTTACTCACTGCCCAAATCTTTTACATCTTTATAATAACTAGAGGACAGCATTTTACTTGCAATTGAAAAACACACATTTTGTGTAACACATTTGGAAAACATGTCTCTTTACATTCTTTAGTGAGTTATATAGCCTTTTACACAAGGCTAACACCCCTGTCTAACTCTACCTGCTCTGATTCAGCAACATTTGCACCAAGACCACATTGCTATGCTCAGGTTTACAACACACAAGAAAGAAACAAAAAGTCCAACCCACAGAACAACTAGCGGAAATAAAACAGCAGCCCACAATACAGTAAGATTCAACAGATAACTTTTGATTTGGATGTTGAGTCTCTTATACAGAAATAGAGTCACATTTCCTTTCTTCTTTTTAGGAATAAGTGTCTAATTTCACTGAATACTTTTTTATGTACCTGGCTGTTTGTAAGCCTTGCTTCTTTATGACTGCTTACATGAATTTCAAATATACCCATGATCAACTATATTATGAACAACTCTCATGAATGCCTCCCACTTATATATGCAAACAACCTGAAATTTGGTGAGTCTAGCTTCCTTATCTTGAGTTAAGGTTGTGAGATAAGGCTCTATGTGTATATCTAGAGAGCAAATGAATGCAGGAGGCTTATCTTTATTTGGCAATTTATGTGCTTGTATAAATGTAAAGCACCATAAATCAAAGCAGCTGTTCTTAAAGAATGAAATTGATAATTCTAAAATAATCAATGGAGCGACAAAACAAGCAGGAAATACATAGTGCTGAAGGAATTAAGGAAAAAATTAAATGGAATATCAATGAAATGATTACACTTATTACAAAAGAAAAAAATATTACCTTGATCATCATAGAAGAGACCAGTGACAAGGACTGTGTAAGCCAATTTTCCATTAGGATTATTTGGGGAAAGCCATTTTAATTGAACTTCTTTGGATCCATTAACAGTAGCAAACACATCAATTGTTCCCTGCGGGGAAGCTTCCATGGTCCAAGCTTCTACCTGTAAGTTCAACCATAAGATCAAGGTTTATTGCCATGCTTTATAAAGAGAGAAGGAATGAGAAATGCGAGATAAAAAGAAAAGTTATTTCTCAGGAAAAAACACTGTAAATGTCTTAATTTTGAAGCATTTTACTTTCATTTCATCTGCATTTGCTTGAAGCTGTCCAGCAGCTAACATACTTTATACAGAGACCCCTGTAAGGAACAGGGAACAAGAAACTGGGAAAGAATAATTAGTTTCTTAAAAACACCATTGCACCTCATGTGGGTAAATAAGCTTAGCACTAGCGGAGGAAGCAGAAATAGAAAACCACAGATTTTTTTTAGTTTCTATATTTTAAAAGACAACTGAAAGGAAAATGCATTAAAATGCTGTAGCAAATTATTACAGATATTTGATAGAGAAAAAATATTCTTTGAGAGTATTTGTTGCTCCCTGAATTATCTTTTAATTTGACTTAACAGATTCAATTTGCAATAAAAAGTAGGCCTTTAAGAGAAAATAAAATATTATAACTTTTTAATATAAATACTCATTCAATATTATAGAAATTTAGCATTGAAATTTCATGACTTGTAGTGAATAGTGCTATGGAACAAAATAATTTGCTAAACCTTTATTTATGGCAACAAGTTTGTTTTTCATACATAATTTATCTGGTATTTTCTAAGGTAGAAGATGGTTTCACACCGTTCTAAGTGCCTCACAAATACAAGTTCATGGGAATGATAATAAATGTCATTTTTCATGTGCCACACCTGCCATCAAAACAACCAAACATACTTGCTCTGTCCTTGAAACGTAAATGTTTTAATTTTTAGCATGTACACTTTTGAAAGCTTATTGTTAACAAGTGCCAGGCTATATTGCTGAAGCACATCACTATCTCTACATGTGCTTCTATATTCACATACTATTATATTTGAGAAAGCTGAGCAGCTGCAGTAAAGTCAACAGAGTAGTGTACATGCTTAAAATAAACAACTGCTTCTTACCAGTTTGGATCAGTGCTACACTGATTCTTCGGATATTTCAGTCAAAAACATTCTTATGGAAGAACTGCACTAAAGTGTGCTTTCTAAGTTAAATAATTTCCTGTGAAGTTAGTTGTGCTTCTAAATGCAGGTACTCTGATCTCACCACAACAGAAACATGAGAAATGAATTCTAAGCAATTTTTGTACTGAAAAGGATTAAAATATTCCTAAAACAGTATGAACTTATAGCAATATGTACTACATCCTAAACAGCTGCAACAGCTGTATTGTGTGTCTAGCCCTTTATGACCTGCTATTCTTTTTAGTACAAGAAATATTAATAGAATTAAATGCATTATACTCCACAGATACATCTCTGCAGTGTATTTTAACAATACTCCTTTGTGTTAAAATGCACATTCTGGATATGAACACAAGGCACAGAAAACCTGTTTCATATTTCTTTTTCTAAGCATTACTTTATACACAATTCTGTGATATTGTCAGATGTGTCAGATGTGTTTATTAATAACTTAAAAAATACTCTGCTATCATATAAATAACACAATAACACAACAGGAATACTAATAATACTGGGACAACACAGTCAACCATCTGAACTGAAAAAAACGAGTACTAGTGTGCACATAAACTAAAGACCTGAAACTTAGGTTTATTAGCAGTGGGTTGAGGTGACAAACATTCAGTGTTGCCCGTTTACATTTATTTACAAGGTTATTTTCAAGAGCTAACACATTTCAAAACCAGCAGATTTTCAGATCTCCTGAATTCCTCGAAACAATTTATTAGAGGTTACACTATTTCTTCATAATCCATGTTTATATTTCCATTTTTAAAAGCAAAAAAAAAACACCAATTACAACAGACACAAAAACATTATCTTGGCTTTACTAGAAAGAGATTAAAAATTAGCATTTCTTGATTTACCTGTTACGAACCTGCATCTCACTTGAATCGATCACTGACAAAAATAAACTAAACACGAACTATCTAATACTGAAACACAGTAGCTGCTAATGCTCTCATAACTGATTTAAGATCTTCAGAGCTACCTTCAGAAACATAAGATGGAGCAATCCCATATTTAGGATAGTCACATAGCACTCATTCATCAATTAGGGCACATTAAGCACAGGATCAGCAACAAAAATAGCTGGAAGCATATCAGTTTACTGCTGGAAGATGTTTCCTTGACTATTTAAAGACAAAACATGTGGGTTTTCTTTTTTTTTTTTTTTTTTTTAGGTGTTGGATTTATTTTGTACTTGATACAAAAATCTTTCAAGAAATCTAATGAAGATGCAACACTTAAGTGAGCCTAAATAAAGATGTTGTACTTCAATTCCTGTCATTAGAAATGGATCACCAGCGTTGGAAAACATTTTGCCTACTAATCATGGGATGCAGATGAGTATCAGATACAAGTGACCCCTACTTTGAACCATTTGAAAAGTCAAGTTACAAGTCTTCACTTCAGTGGAGATATATAAAAAGTCTACTAAAAATACTTTTTAAAACCTTAACTACTGATGTTCTGTTCTGTCCTTTTGATGTCTATTTGATAAGACAGAAGTACTGAAAACATACGTATTTCATCTGTATGCAAATCTGGTAACTACTTGTCTTAAACATCGCTACCAATAAAATAGATTAGGTTATTGCACATTGAATACCTTAAAACAAGGTTTGGTTTTGGGGTATATGTGAAGTTGTATAAAATGTACAAGAAAAACTGGCAAAAAGCCATTCAAGCTTTTAAGAGTAAATATCTTTCAAAGTAAAGCAAACTATAAAATGTTTAATGGCTATAAAGTCTAGCCTTCTTCTACAGATAGATGATGTTACCAGCATTTGAGAGAAAGCAATCTTGGAAAGAATACTGAAAAGGTGACTAAGAAATTATATCATAAAAATAAAACCTGGAAGTTCTTTCCAGAGCACAATATAGTGATATTACAAATTCTGACAAAAAAATAAACAGAACAACATGAAAAAAACCTCCATAATCTGCTTTTTCTCTTTTTTTCCTTTTCTTGTTAGAAAAATGAAAAGCACACACATAAAGCTGAATTAAAGAAAAAATATAGATCAGTTATGCTGGAAAACAAAATCGTGCATAGTAGGTATTATTCCAGCTATTCATCAGCTACAGTACTATGAAATCATAATGGATTTATCAGTTCAGCTAGGTGTCTAAAAACCTTAAAAAAAATAGAAAGGCCTCAGAAGGCTTGTTTTTCACATGTCAAATATAATACTTCTTTTTTCTCAAATCCTGAACAAAATAGGTTTTTGTACAAGACTGTTAAAATATGTCAGTATAATATTCTGATCACATACTTGCATTCATTAGGTATTTATGAATAACTATTTTCCTTGCTCCTGTTGCCACTCCTGGCTTCTGCAATTCTCAAATTAACTTCCATCTTTTCAGCCAGGCAGCTAGAAATTTGCCCATTACTGGAATAGTAACTCTTTCTTTAGATATGTCCTTATAAATCTGGCTAAAGCACATCCACACCTTTCAAACATATTAACTCTTTTTAAAGTCAACAATGTGTGTTTCAGTCTCAAATTTTGTCTTTCTTTCACTGTACTCCTGTTCTGCTTTGGAACGGTGCCTAACAATGACCTATCAAATCCTTAGCAGCTCTTAAACAGGGTGGTTGTTTTTTTTTAAATGTCACATTTTGCCAGATGGCTTAGTATTGACCAGAGTGAATCATAACCATTTACTCCGATATTTACTGTCATCTGACATTTATTATGCTCCCAGAATGCAAATTAAGGTACTCACCAATGGACCCAAAGCACAACCTTTTGCAGTACATGCCTGGACTCTGAAGGAATGCAGACTCCAAGGAGCAAGTCCATGAGCATAACAACTTAGCTGTGACGAATTTTGCATCAGAACACCATCCATATACAATCCATAGCTAGTAATAATACCTATAAAACAATGTGATAGCACTCAATATCTAAACAGCTACAGAGATTAGAAGAAAAGTAACTCTACAGACATTAGAGTGGTAGTAGTAGCAGTACAAACAGTTTATAGTGAAGCAAGTGTTTAGCAACACTGTGTATACGACACTTTAAAGAAACATATCCTCCCATCTTTTACTGTCAAAAACCCTGCAAGTGGATTGCACCTTTTGAAAACAACTGCACTGTTTCAAAGACCATCCCTTAACAAATTTGTTTCTGAATAGCAGCTAACATCACCTTGGAATCAGGAAAACTGAGACAATTGTGTTTCACAGCCTATTCTGCTTGTCTACACAAGAAGCAGAGAGACAAACAAAACCATCTAACATCTTAACAACTTTGGACTTAGAAAAAAGGATTGTGATCTACATTATAATTGAAGCATAGAAGGACAACTTAGACCAGTGCTATAACTACAATAGGTCAGGAACTGATGGGTGGAAGGGTCCTGTTTCAAAACATTTTTACCCACTTTTCTAAACAAAACCACATATAAAAAAAATATTGATAGTTGTTTCCTTCTAAGTATGCTGTAGAAAAAGTCCTGAAGTAAACGATTACTTACATATTCAAACTAAAGAAAGAAAATAAATTTTCAAAATCAAAACAAATATTAGCAAGACTTTTAGATAGATGAGAGAATGGTCCTGGTGCAATGGGCTAATACTAACTCAAAAATTGCAGATGATTGCTTATCTTACTTATGAGAAAACCTAAATCTGTTCTTCCACAGGTGCATGACAGGATAGCATGAATCCTGTACAGACTGTATATACACAGTGTTTAGAACTGAATAAACTAAAGACTAAATTTTATAGATTGGCTTAGATTTTGGAAATTGAGATTGCAAAAGAGTATCTTTTTTTTTTTTTTTTTCAGGGCTATTCCTCCATCTTTTTCCCTTCTGAATATTCTCCATTTTTAAAAGCTATATTTAAATCTTAAGGCCAAGATATACTAAGCTGTAGGGTGCATTAGAAGTGAGTTCATTTCAGGGGATGCCTTCTGATCTTCCCATTATAGAAAACATCTTTGTATTGTAAAAATATAGCACAATTCACCTTTCCTTCCCTTTAAACTGAATTGTTTGAAACTAAACTGAGGAAGATACTGTTTGAAACTGAGAAAAGATTTTCCCCCAAATAAAAATGTATACGCAACTGTTTCAGCTGAAGAGCTATTGAAGAGTTATACTTCAAAAGTTATATATGACAAAACAATGCAGAGCTGCGTATGGTGACGTGATTCACAGATTCCTCAATTCTAGAAAAGCGAGAGGCTAAACTCAAGTCAGATACCAGAGATATGTGTGTGCGAGGAAGTCCTGGTAAATCTCACATTATCAATCCTACCACGTTTGAAAGGCTTCCTAAAGCAAAAGTCCCTTGGGGTTCTGTGTCTAGTTGCTTGTAAAGCAAGGGTATTAATGGTTGACATTTGCCCTACATCAAATAAACAAATTATACATATATAATTTGCATCAGAACATCATGTATCTATATATGGTACATATATATGTGTGTGTGTGCGCGTGTGCATAGATATATAATATATACATACATATATGTTAACAAACATATTTATCTCATAGTAAAAATGTGAACACTGGCATTAAAGATGTGTCTTACAGGAAAAAAAACAACCAACCAACTAACCAACCAACCAAACCCCCCTGAAGTACTTTTAGTATCTATGTCAGTAGCAATAACCCTTTACAGGAATCAACATATCATTATTAATTCCTTTGATATTTCTGGTAACAGCACGAATCATAATGTGATCATCTGATATTAACATGGGTGCCATACGTGCCTCTATGGGATCCCTACTGTAACTAAGTGTTCATTAACTGGACAAGTATTTTAAAGTGTTCCTAAAGCCACAGCACCTTGCAGCATTCACACTCTTGAGGAGCAGCTGGTCAACACTGTGAGCTTTTTTTTCTCTGATGGAGAAGATTACAGAATGAAAAGAAAGAACTAAGTACATTTCAGAACAAAAGAGCTCATAGTTTGACTTTGACTTTGAGATGGGAAGCCATTTTTCTGAGTTAGCTGATAATTCTTTTCGGCCAGGGATAAACAACATAGCCTCTCTATTTCACCACTCTATGTTTCCGAAGCATACTGAGAAAAAGTTCAAAGTCTGCCCAAATATTACCTACTTTTTAAAGTCTTTATAGATATGTCTGACGTTTACCATCCATGAAGTACTGCAAAGTATAGCACATTTTCGTATTAAGCACAAGACTTTGTGAGCAACATAGTCACCATGAAAAGATGTAGTTTCTTCATAATTATTAAGTCTAGGTAGCTAGATAAAATCTTGGTTTCATTTAAGACAAAATTTCTATTGACTATAGTACAATTATGTTTCACTTAAAGAAAACCAACAAAACAAATAAAGCTTAAACTGAAAAAAACTCCACACTCTTCCCTTTTTCTTCCTCCTCTTCCTTCCCTGGGTAAGACTATATAATCTGTCAATGATATTCCAAACATTAAAGATGAAAAGAGGCTTTGAATCTAAAGTACTACAACCATTTTACTCTTCAGGTACAATCTAGAAGTCAAATCTTAGGACAATGTACTTTTATCTATGTAGATTTTACTGACTAAAAGCACAAATCTTCTCTCACAAGCACAAGCATTTTCAGGAACAAGTACTGGATTAGTTCACTGAATAACTAATTACTATACCTAATATTTCCCACACAAATTCCATATAGCCTTGGAAGATACAGTTCAGATCAAGACTTAATTTTATCTATGACTATATGGTAAGACTGTAATAGGTATGTTATAAAGAATATATTATTCTTTATTGAGACCACTAGAATAGTGGAGGCTCAAAACAGAGTATCTGATGCTGCATGTCATTTCACATAATCATAGAATGGTTAGGTTGGGAAGGGAACTTAAAGATCATCTGGTAATCATTTCATAAGCCTCTCCATATCTTACGCTCAACTAAATGGTCAATATCGCTTATATTACACTATCCACATATGTGATATGTATGTGACAGAAATAGAGAGCTCTGCTGCGAAGTGGCATAACTCTGTGCCACGCACCACCAACCATTTTATTGCTGGTTTAAAAATAAGACAAAAGAAAATGTGCATATTACAAATACATTCAGTGTATCATCTTCCAAATGTCTTTTTTCTCTACCTGGTACATAAATAACATCCCTGAAGCAACTTTTAACAAAGAATTAAGTGTATTGTTTCACGTTTCTCTATGAAATGAAATAATTTTTTTTTCCCACAAAATAATACAAATTAGCCTTACATTCAACCAAAACTGCAGCCCAGTTATTTTTCGTTGAGGGTGTACTAACACCCTCAGCTGTTTCCTAATAACCGATTTGTTGTATTTCAAAGGAGAGCTAAGCTGTACGTAGTAAATATTGTATTAGCAATAAGAAACAATGTGCAAATGTAGGCATGTATTCCCAAGTTTTAGTTGTTTTAATGGAGCTTGTGGAAATTCAGTTATCAAACTATAGGTCTTTATCTTCTGTGTCGTTGAAATGCATGTATAAACAAATGTATGTATATATATTTATTTGAATAGTTAAGCCACTGTCTAAACTACTTGGATTTTTTCCCCACAGTAAAGAAGGGGTAGTAGGATCAGTTAATGACATGAACTATTACATGTAAAATTATTCAGATTTTAGCCACTAAACCACATATATGATCTTTCTGCCTTCCTTTCTCACTCCCTGCATCCACATCCTTTACCCCTCCCCTTTTTTCTTCCTCTTTGTCTTCCTCTAAGTTTTTGCCACATATGGAATTTTAGATACAGGGTTAGAGGGTTTTTAAAGTGCTAGGAGGCAAAAACTTCCAATATGACTCCTACATAAAGAATCACAAATTATCCACTACATTATTTAACAACAGGCAACATACTCTTATTTCTTTCTAAAAGCAACGTAAGACCTTACAGAATATTACATATATGTACCTTTTATAATTACCAATTTTGGGGGGATTATTTAAAGCGCCTTGTAGTGAAGTTTTACAAGTAGGATGTGCTGTGCCAAGCAGTTGAAGGTGGGGAAGAACTTGCAGGGGAAAAATTAAACTCACGTAAAACCACTGTAAGAAATAATTTATATATATGAATATGATAAGCTAATAGAAAAAAACACTGTTGCTTTAAATTCAGTGATTTTCTGTCTATATAACATCCTCTGTTGTGCTTTAAACTGTTACATACAGGATAATAAAATCAAGGTGAATTCCAACACCACATGATACTGTGCAGTAGTCTTAGAAATGTAAAATCTTCCCAAAAGGTTTATACACACGTATATTTCACAGTGGAAATCATTTCTAAACTAAAGAAAGTATATTATTTAGCTTCCACAGCCATGGAAATGTACACCTTCAAAAGAACTGCGTATAACACAAATCTAATATTACTTATCAATTAATGTAAAAGAAATTAATATTTTATTGGAAGGTGAATTCAACATCCTGGACTGATATTCTCCAAGAATGCCTATTCCTCAGCTCAGTTCTCCTGGAAAACGTTAAACAATGAGATGCAATACACACAAACTATCAAAAGGGAGCACTTTTGAGCCACTAAAACCATGCGATAGGCTGAAACCCCACAATTTCTTAGCTGCAGACAATGATACTATCTCAGGTATTTTATGTGCTAAAATGATCATTAAAAATTAAGCACCACATATAAGCTGCCATTTAGAATATTAATTTACCTTTACTAATCATCTTTTTAACTTGAGGCTAGAAGAGTTCACTTACCATTCGGATACTCAGGCTTAGTCCATGAGATGTTAAAGGAGTCAGATGAGTATGACTGGGCTTTTGGAGCAGGAACACCTTCTGGTGTACTCTCATCTGTTATAGCTGTGCTAGCTTCGCTTATTGAACATCCACCTGCAGTGCAAGCCTTAAAATATGAATCAAAACAAATAAACACATTTTAATGTAGTACCAGTGATTTTAGGAATGCTTTTCTGTGAAGTTTTAGAATTTTTACATATTTAAATTAAGTGTGTGAAGATTCTTTTCTTAGCATGGATTTGTTTACTTCTTTTTAAGCAACAAGATGCACTACATATGATATTTAGTTTTTAGGTAGAATGTAGCTGAAACATTATACTAATGGCTGAGTTGCAGTATTTTGCATTTAAGTGTGAGTCATAATTACCACTAGTTTTCCACTGCTTTTGTAATAGCAGTAAAAAAAAAAAAAAAAAAAGGAATACAAAAGGTATCATTTACAGTGCAAAACTGATCAAATTGACTGAAAAGCTCTCACAAGTTCCAGGTAAAGAATATACTGACCAACTGTCAATGCACTGAAATCATCTTGATGAATAGTCATTGAGAAAAACATGCCATTCAGACAGTTCTGCCTTTCATGAAAGCACACAGAGTTATGTGCAAGTGCAAATAAAAGAATGAAAAAACACTATTATAAATCAGTATGTAACAGTTATTGCTACATGTTTATGAATCATAAAGTCAAATCATTTGTATTTCAGTTACCAGACAAGAAAGATGGATTACACTAGTTTTATATTTTGCTTGATTAAGAAAAAATACAATGTGCAAAAATAAATGTGAATATCTCCTCACAACAAGCTTTTAAAGTTTTACATTTTTACACATAAGACTCCACAGCTACGGTGTCTACATGTACTGGTTTTCCAATTACTTGCACTAAGATGAGTGAAAAGAGACAGGAGTTCTTACAGAAGTTAAAAAAAAAAAAAACCAAACCTGAACAAGAATATAGAAACTCTGTACTGGATTTAAAGATTCCTTAGCTTATTGTTTAATTTTATTGTTTAGAAATAAAATAAATAAAAACCTGAACTCAACAAAGATCCAGATTCAGACATACTTCTAATTAAAACTTATGGAATCATCTCTTTTTTAGGAGTTGCGTATGTGCTGAAGTGTGTGCCCTGCACATAAAGAAAATATAACATTGCCCAGATCTCCAGAAATGTTTCCTTCAAGCTAGTATATTTTATTTGAAAGGATTAGCTTGAATTGCCCATTTTCCAGTGTGTTTCAAATCAGAGACCAGTCAACATCTTTCCTACCCTGCTCCAAAAGTGTATGCTAATTATTTACCCATGGGTAAAAGTAATAACTCTTTGTAAATGAGAGACTATTTTATATACCAAGATTGTGTTAATGTCACTGGAAATTATACTCCCAACACAACTACAGATTGTGTTCAGTCTGGGCTATCTAATAAAGATGAAAGAATGCAACCTCAGTTTTGGGAACATCTGAAAATGGCATTTACTTTAAACATGATAGTGTTTAAAATAGTCAGACAATGCTCAGATAATTGTTAGCATTTTTTTAGGAAAATATGTAAGAACATTATCCTTCCAGAAAATGCAAACTATTCTTCAAACTATTTCACTTCTATTGGCTTAATGAAGAAACTGAAAACACCAGCTCTGGAAGACCTCTTCCTTGCATGCTCCTTATTACCTTGTTAAACAAGTTCCACTGAGCTTTCCTCAGCAGTGGAGCGCTTTTTCATTCAAGGTCTCAGTAACAGCAGCCTTCCCATTTATTTATTTCTTGAATTTCGTGAAACTCAATTTGTGTACCCCTGAAACGTGCTGGGGAATGAAGTGTCTAATTTTTCTAATAAAAATCAGTGAAAGAAAACTCATCTACATTTTAAACAGTGGGTTTTTAGATCAGTGTATCCAAACAGACTGGGCATTGCTGAGACTATCACATCCAGTAATGCTTAAAGCCATGAAATCCTACACCTAGATAGAGCCCCACTACGCCATACTAAACTTCACCAAGAAACAGATTTGAGGCAAATTTTGCAAAAATACCTAGGCATCAAGACAGCCAAAAGACAGATACAAACCACATAACAAGACACCACACAGCAATCCTCCTGTTAGCACCAGAGCCGGCTTAGACACAAAACACAGCCATGAGGTGATACTAGCTTAACAGCTGAATCACAGTAACACCCAAATCATATAAATGGGTATGCCACCCCGGCTACTAAACGCAGCCTTGCAGCTTTTCATTTGCTTTCAAACTGGCCTGGCTCACACTCATCCATCTTAGAGCATGAACAGAGCAAAAACAAGTTCCTTTGCACTGATCCATGGAAACATGACTTTAAGACTTCTCAATTGACTTTTAGAAAGAAGCAGTCAATTTGCTTGCAAAAGTTGTTGCACTAGTTATGAGTACAACTGCTACATATTAAATGGCAGGAATAAATTGTAAAAAGTGGTGAGAACATACAAAGACATTTTGTTAACTTAGTGTACTTATATTAACCTGTCATACAAAAGCTAAAGCCAGCAGCCTGTGAGGTGCTGACAGTTCTGCCGATGAGGATCCCAATTCCTGTGTTCAAAGCAGCAACTTTTGATGACTCAACTTAAAATTTCTCATGTAAACCAAAGCCAGCTTTTGAATGGATACAAAACAAAATTAGTATTACCTGTGAAACAAGAGAAAGAAAAAGGTTCAAGCTGATATAACTGTTTTATTCTAACCAAAGAAAGCAAGCATTAATTCCCAGTGCTGAAGGTATTCTATTGTTGTCTTTACTTTAAAAGTTTTATTGTAATTCCTATTAAATTATATGTGAAACACTAAATATTTCAATTTTTTTCCAGGTGTGTGTGCGTGATATGGTTTTGCTACATTTGATGTTGACATTTGTACACACTGAAACTTTGTAATTTGTAAATCCCTAACATGACATTCTTGTCAAAGTAGTCTGACAAGTTCTAAATACAATGGATTCAAATGTTTTAAGAAAGCTATCACACCTCAGAGATAACGGGCATCCACGCACTTTTAGACTTGCCATTTTTAGAGCTGCAAGGACATTTAGGTCTTGTAACCTGCCTATCACAGATGACTGCATTTTGTCCAGGTAAATCTGGTTATCTCCATCACCAGAAGACATTATCTTTTCTTTCAGGTTACCACTGATGCAATGAAAATATTAAAAAACAAATCTAAACCAACAATCAAATAGGAAATAAAAATATAAACATCAAAGATTCCTCAAAGTGTATTCAGTAACTTATGGAAAAGCTGTACAAGATGAAGTAAAAACAAAGGCCACACAACACCTGGTTTAACCATGTTCCAAGGCAGAGCCACGAAAAGAAGCACTCCCAGTTGCTCTCCAGATCCTAGCTGTTAATTCTCCCCTGATCCTCTCAACTTGTGCCCCCCCCCCCCAGGAGCTGGGCAGAAGAATGGAAGGGCTGTCTCACAGTGAAGGACAGCACAAATTCTTTTGATAGTCACATTTTTATGCTAAAAGGCATAAAATGCCTGTTGTAGTACTGCCCTAGTTTTGGACCCGGTGCTATTTTATATGCTATACAATTTACTATGCCAAAATATCTAGGCACAAATGAATTAATTTCAACATGAATCTAAGCTTTAATTAGACTGAATATCCTTGCTTTTTCAAGTTCAAGTCATCTCCTTATCATCACCTGAAGATAGCTTATTTTTTGTGGTATAATATTTAGAACATTCAAGAGCATGCTAAGAAAAAAAATGAATGCATACCCAGTCTACATAAATGTAAATTTATTCATAATCAAGAGCAGAATATTTTTCTATGGCATTTATCAAAGCAAATATCCTTATATAGGTATTGTTATAAAATGAACAGTGTGCTTAAAACAAGGGACAATCCAGTGCTTTTATACACATATTTTCAAGTTTGTTACTGAGCTGAAATTCTTCTATTTCATCATAAAATAAAACTAGTAAGAAAGATACGTAATGAAAACACGAAAGACTTTTATATTGTTTTAAATAAACAAACTGCTGTTTTATACTGAACTCTTCCTTTCTGCTGTTTCTTTCTACATAAAGATTTTATGAAGAAATAGCAAATTATCATGGTACAAAATGTGAAAGACTAATCAAATACAAGAAACTATTGAATATAAGTTTTTAAGTCTTTCATACAGTTCTGGTAAATTCTCTGTTAGTTAATCCTTGAAAAAACTCTGTGTTTAAATTATATACATGCTTGTTAAGGGTCAGTTCTGAAACAAAACACTTGTTATTCAGGATGGCCCATCCACCTTGGTTTCAGAAAGATGTTAAAGCAAAGTGGATGCACGAACCATTAAGTATTCAAGATGTTAACCACATCAGAGTAATTTTCACTACTTTACACCTCTACTACACATCTTTAAAACTTACAGCTAGTTTTATGAGGTATTCAGTACCCGGGAAAAGCTGATGAATAGTAAAATCCAGAAAAAGTTCTGTGCTGTTATAGATTACATTCCACTTTGTGACATTCTGCTCATTTTTGGCAATATAAATCATATAGCGATCTAGGATTCCATTTGCTGCTACTGGTTCTTTCCATCTGCAAATAAAAGCAAAATATGATTAAGACCAGCAAAGATTCAGACCACAGTGAAAAATGTAATGCTTTGTTTAGGGGACTTTGTGGGGTTTTTGTAAGAATTTGAAAACATAGTTGTGTAACCATGAAAATAAGTCAAAGGCATACCTCTAATATAGTATTTGTACTTAATAGGTAAATGACTACAGTAACACACAAAGCAGGGGCTACAAAACAGGCATAGCACCAGAACATATCCTGCACTGAAGTTTTTCAGAGGCTATGCCCATATGTAGGTTATACTGATTGCGTAAAGACAAAATGGAAATTAAGTTGGCAAGTGATAATCAGAAGGTTCACAGAACCACTAAACTAATCACTTCTATGCATTTAATCATAATAAATTTAATTTTATGTCACAAACCCTTCCCCTGATTGAACTCACTAGAATTCTTGAATAAACTGATGTACTATTGTGTTGTCAGGAAAGAAGAAATCATTACTTACTGTACATATATTGTTCTAGGATCCAAAACCGTCAGGACTGGGGCATCTACATGAGACGGTGGTAGCTGTGCTGTAAACAAGGTGACCTGGGAACTGTTTGTACAGCCAGCGAATGTGCATGCAGTGAGCAGAAACTGGTGCGGCGTAAAAACAGCTAAATCTAGGGGGAAATAAGGAATATTAGTTTACTTTGTATATTAATTTTACCTTGTTTTTTTATAACTATCAGAGGGTAGTGAATTCACAAAATCAAGAGGAAGAGAGACCTGTATGTCTTAGACGTTTCACGTTTATCCCAGATGAGTGAATATTTGCTGTTTAATAGCAAATAACTGCAAATTTTAACTATTAACAGGTCTATGGGACAGGCATTGGTTGAGATGACCTCATTGCACAGTACATTTACACTTAAATGCACACCACCCAAAGAAAAAGAAAGATGTTAGCCTCTCAGGTGCTATGTACTACATCAATTCTCTACAGTGGCAAATGAACACCTTTAAGATGATTAAATCAAATCAAATTAATGGAAAAACAAGTACGGGTTCATTAACACAGCCAGGTTGTATTTTGTTTAAAAACATGACGTATGGTAAATGAACGTCAAGCAATAATACATACAAGGATTCACTTCATGCAGATTTCATTATAAGCATGAACACAAAGGAAATTCATTGTTGCCACCACTCATACCGGCCAGTTCTTTCTTTGCCTGTCTTCAGCTGCACGAATGACAAACATTTGTAATATTTATTTCACTAAAGACAACCTGTCTAATGCTATAGCAATACAACTATTAAATGGTAATTTTTTATGAAGCGATTCCAATTACAGCAGAAAATGGAGACTAAAACGTAGCAACTTTGCTGAATAAATATTCTAAAAGCTCTTCAGCCTCATATATTCTTCCCTATACTAATAAAGGAATGTTTGTCAGAAAAATTATAGTGGGAAAGTAATGCAGACATAATTGTCTAACCTTTTTCTTTTATTTTTTATATTAAAATACAAATCACAGAATTTTAATGAGCAAACCCTTTAAGAAGGAATTTCTAATTGAGCTTTTGGCAACAGTGTTAAGGTATACAAGTAAAATGAAGACGTTATAGATAGACATTTTAGTATGCCAGAAAAGTTGTGGGTTTTTGCAAGAGACAACAAATGCAGGCGACCTCACAGCCAAATAATATCGTTATCATTTTGTGTAAAAATACTGATGAGCTCAAATTAAGAGATCGATGACAAAAACATCACTAAAGCAGAAATGTTATAGACCCAAGTTCTTTCTTGTTAGTTTTCTCCTCATATAATGCCCCCAGTCCCTGCTGGAATGGAATTCCTTCTGATTTACTCCACTGTGTGTGAGGAGAGAATGAATTGGTACTACTGAAAAGGCAGTATCATTCAGTGGCGTTGCACTATAGGGCACATGGCAAAGTGTGAGTTAAAAAAAAAAATAAAAAAAAATCATCAAGTGAATGCCTGTAACACAGTGACATGTTTAATCAACATAATGGGTCTGATTCTACCAGGGTTAAGCAGTGCTTATGCGGGTGAGAGGGGGAAAGCACACTCCAGAGCAGGTGCTCAAGCTGGCTCAGCAAGAGGAGAAAGTAAACTCCACACACTGTACCGACGGTATTGCCCTCATTAGTGTACACCTTCTTCTTTGCAGCTGCCATCTGAGAAGTCACAGAAAGTACAAATGGAGATGGAAGTCTGTGACACAAGTATCAGATATTCCATGTTCCAGGTGGGCAAGCAAGTGATGAGAAGGATTTTACTTTTAGCAATCATAAAAGGAACAGCTGAAAGCAATCCATGCAGCTATTTAATTCATATCCTTGTAAATAATGAACACACATTCTTCTCTGAAATGAAACTACATTGTGTGGCTTCACTTAGCAGGGCAAATAAAACACAGGGGAAGGGAGAAAAGAAAAAGAAGTGGATCTCTCTTTTTCCATTTATTTGTGGTGAACACTGTTTTCCTTGTACACAGATTTGTGACAGCAGTTGGGGAGCAGTATTTTTCTCTCCTTTAAGGAACTGTTTTTTAAAATAGGTAGCTTGTACTGAAACCCAGAGTTGATGCACACAGTAGCTGGTGAGACTACTTGCATGCGTAAGAGTTTCTGGAAATATCTAGTCAAATTTGAAGAGGGAGGAACTTTGTCACAGATGAAGAGAATGGAATATGTTTCATTTCCCTCCCTGAAAAAAATAAGTGACTGCAAGTTACTATGTGCATCACAGTCCCTGGAATGGAAAAAACAACAGGATCAAAGATGTGTATTCCTTTTCTTGATTTTTAATACTGCTAATGTATTTTGATTAATAAATGTTGAATAGAATGCTTCAATGGAATCTAAAGATTTAGCTGGGATAAAGTCTAAAAAGAAAAACTGTTAGTGGGAGCAGTAGAAGTAAACACAGTAATTAGAGACATAGCAATGCCACTCAAAGCATGAGGTTTGCAGTCAAGGAAAATCCATAGACTTCATCAAGGTTTGGATGTGCCCATGAATACAGTGTAAGTAGTATTTCTAAAAGGTTAGAACCAGAAACTGACAAACTGAACAACAGAAATCATATTATATCATAATTACTGCAGTTATTTGTCACAATCTGATTTGGCAGATATTTTCCTATTTAAAGTTCAAAGGGTTTCAAAATGGATCAGTGAATTCAAAAACTACAGATACAAACATAAATCTGAACAATAAGGGAGGAGGTTCTTAAGACTACAAAGACACCATTTGTCAAGGTCCTCTAGCAACAATGCCTTGCTTTCCATTTGCTTGATTGCATGATTTGCATAAGATCAAATACAGCAATTGTGGACATGATAAACAGATCCCTCTCAAACACATTAGAAATGGATCCACAAGCATTATCCAGAAATGTGTTACAGGAAAATGCACCCCAGTGATTAATGTCAAACAAACCATCATTTACAATATAGGGTATGAGTTATGTGTTTATTTGTTATTTTACGATTGATTTCATGCTGTTGCCGAAGAATTTAATTGATCTCGATTTACAGAATCAACCCAATAAGCAGACAGTTATTTTCTTTTTAACTCACAGCAAAAGCTGAAAGCTTTTTTACACATTTGCTTGATCAAGCTATATTCCTGTGTATTCCATAATTCCGGTCTCTTGCATTACTTTAAAATAATTTCAAATACTTTTTATTGCGATTTTACAATAACTACTCTTCTAAATCACTTCTTATCAAAACAAATATAAACTTAAAAATTATGAGAAAAGCCTAAATTCGGGATTTGGTCTTGTACTCATTTCTGGATTCAGAAGGGCAAAGAGCACTAAAGAGTAAACAAAAAAAAAGAGACTTCCTAAAGGGCACAAGATTCCCTCAAATCATTCTATTAAGGTAGCAGGTAGCCAGAAAAAATCAAAACCAGAACAAAATAAAGCTAAACTAAATCACCACATACCTGTTTAAAACCCATTATTTCCTTTCCCCAGAGATAGAGGTGGAGGGGAGGAAGAAGAAGGGCAGGGGAGGAGAAGGGGAAGGGCCCAACCTGTCTTTCCATCTCTTTGACCCTGGGGGCAATACAAACAAACTAAATTCTTTTCTAACTCACATATCAGCAAGAGAAATGCTAACTATAGTGTCTATCATTAACATCGACATTCGCATACCACTACATTTATTATATATGTGGTATATGTAGAACTTGCCACACTAACCAAAGCCACTATCTTAAATATCATGATAAATCTAACTACAGTGCTTGGTGTATATCTAGTTTCTAATAACCACCAGCATAAGGTCTTATAGCACAATCGATGCATGAGACAGAAAGAATAAAGAATGACCCTGTTTGCATGGTCAGTAAGAACACTCACTTTGCTTTGATCAAATTTAATGGGTAGTCATTGAAAGATAATATGCAACACTACAGTGCTACTTTTAGCATGGAATTTGAGAGATATTTCTAAGATAGAGAAGAAAAACATTGTTACTAGAGTAAAAAAAAAACCAAGCCCAAAATTAGAGATTTAGGAACTTCAGTTTACTATCAAGATGTCAGAGCACACCACAGTTAAAAAGTAGTACAGTATTAATGTCTATAATGTTTTCATTTATCTGTAACATGCAGCATTTTGTATTCACATTTACAGCAAGAGTCACATACCCTTCTTTCCTATTTCTCTTCCACCCTATTTCCACTCTCCCTAGTTTCAGGCATTGATTGTAAGGACCAGAAATGGCAATGTCCTGTCTTGGTGAGCACTCAGCTGAAATGTGACTTGTGTAAGGAACCCCACATAGTTTCTCTTAGTAAAATAATTGAGACAATAGCTATCCCATAGCTATATTCAAAGGAAAATAATACAGCAGCAAGGGGTTGTTAGCAGCACAACAAAGAAAACCTGCTGAGAGAGTATAAAGATGAAACACTTCCAAAGAATTCCAATCACCACATTGTTATTGTAGGTAGACTGTACGACTACTTCAGCTCATTACTCACACCCTTATTCTGTTCTCTCATCTTCTTTCTCATAGTTTGTTAAATTACCTCAGAGTAACTTAATTTTTAATTAGAAGGCAAACCCTTTGGGACCATAAATCTGCATCACCAAATACAAGAATATCCCTATCTGATCTTTATACGCTATCAAAAAATAAAATCAAATTCATAAAGTAAGTGCCAAGATCATATTATCAGGCTTACTCCATCAGATACCATTAGTGGTTCTTTCCCTCCTGACATTTTCTGAAAGCAAGCAACAATTCATATATAACTTTTAGTAGAGTACATGCTGCTTTCTGTATTTATAAAGCACCAATCACTTAATTATATTGACTCTTGAAGAACCAGTGCTAATGTACAATCTTCTCTGGAAAGCATTATATTAATGCTCCATCTTCATAGATTTCTTGTGAATCCCATGCCATCCCACTCATCACTCAATATTTCAGGAAAAAACGGCATCACAAATGACACCACTTGCCTACTTCAGGCAACTCAAACAAGCCCCGGGAAACAGTGTGCTCATATACCTAATTGTACCAACAAGCAGTGAACGGCCTTTCACATGTGGAACTGGCCAATCAATTGAAGAAACAGCAAATTCTGCTGGATATTAATTAATAATTATGAATGTTCCAAAATGACAATTAAGAGAATTTTTTTGAAGCCACTAAAAACAAGGGCAAGAAATACAGATAAATAAACTCAGGGTCACAAATAATGATTTTCAGGACGCATCATAAGCTGTTGTTCTGTTACCTAACCAGCAAAGTCTTTGACACAATGGCATATGGACAAACCAACTTTGCTTCTAGCTGTCCAAGAAATACTGATGAGTTTTATAAGCTCTTCCCTCAGCAGTCAATATTGCTGAATTTTTTCCAAATTACTCATAAAGCAGTAAATCCTCATTTCATTTGAGATTTATACGCTTCAGAAGAATTCAGGAAAGGTGTAACTTCCAGGCCCCCTTCTGAGGAATTAAAGAGTATAGCCGTGTGTCATATGGGAGCAGCAAAAACATGACAGTCCTATGTTGGACTGTGTAAAAAAGATATATTCAAGAATAAAAAACCTTTGAAACAAAGGTGTAAAGGAAGTGTCCTGGTTTCAGCTGTGATAGTCATTTTTCTCCTTCTTAGCAGCTGGTGCAGTGCTGTGTTTCCAACTTCAGTCTGAGAACAACACTGATAACACCAATGTTTTTAGTAGTTGCTAAGTAATGTTTACTCCAATCAAGCACTTTTCAGTGGGGGGGGGGGGGGGAGTGGAAGGGAGGAAGTGAGCGAGCGGCTGCATGGTTCTGAGTTACCAGCTGGGCTTAAACCACAGCAGAAAGGCTCTTTGAAAACTTCAGTTTGCCAGTATTTCAAATAATTAATGAAGACATTACATGCATGTGGTAGAACTACAGTACTGCAGTTCCACCTTTGGAAAAGTAGTACTTCCAAAGTACTTTAATGCTTTTAGCTATAATTATGTCTTAACAGCAAAGATTATGAAGTCTATTTGTTTTCACATTTATAACAGTGTCTCTTGGAACCAAGTGTCTCTTAGAACCATTAACTGTTGCACGGAAAACCTTTCTGACATTTTATCAGCCCAAACTCTTGTACTACTTCGAGCACAAATTCATCCCTCAAATGTTATGTTCCATCCTGAACAATTCACAAGGCTGAATTAGCATCTATTCCTGATTATTGTGTTTCATTTTTTGCTGAGTGGGGGGGTGGTAAAACTACTAATTTAAATCTTACCCTAGCAAGGTACATATCTTTTTAATTAAACATGCATATTATTCCTTTCCTATTGCAAAAGTTGGAATACAACAATACCAGTCTTTTGTTTTAAAGCATGTCCCTGAGATAGCTACTGTAGGTACTTTACATAATAGGGAGCTGGACCTGCCCAAATGAATACTTGAATGAATACATGAAGATGTGCAGAGGGCTGGAGCACCTCTGCTATGAATGCAGACTGAGAGAGTTGGGCTTGTTCAGCCTGGAGAAGGCTCTGCGGAGACCTTCTAAGTCTTCCAATACCTACAGGGTACCTACAAGAAAGAGGGGTTTTTGACAAGGGCCTGTAGTGACAGGACAAGGGGGAATAGCTTTAAACTGACAGAGGGGAGATTTAGATTATATATTAAGAAGAGATCCTTCCCTGTGAGGGTGGAAAGGCTCTGGCACACGGTGCCCAGAGAAGCTGTGGCTGCCCCATCCCTGTCAGTGTTCAAGGCCAGGTTGAATGAGGCTTGGAGCAACCTGCTCTAGTGTGAGGTGTCCCTGCCTGTGGCAGAGGGTTGGAACTGGATAAGCTTTAAAGTCTCTTCCAACCTTAACAATCCTATGATTCTATGCTTTTCCAGGGTGTCCTTGCCCTCCACTCACTTGAAGTCCTAAAGGTGCTCAAATGAAGAAAACTCAAATCATGTGGAGTATCACACACCACACTGTTTAGAAAAAAATGACGGGAAGCATCAGAGAAGGACATTTAAACTTCTCTTAATACTTTACCATCAATTAATCTACTTGATTCCATTTGTAAAGACATCCCATGTCACTGACCACAGAAGAATCATTGTACATGCATGAAGATCCTTGGAATCTTCCTTCCCCTGACATCCCTGATTTTCTACCCTGTCCCATCATCATTAGTCACCATCAGAAAAATATACAGGTGTCCTAAGAATGTTTTTAAAGGCTTTTCTTATTGTCAAAACAATATACAGCCAGTCAGTGCAAATATTCAGCATCAACTGAATCTAATGATCTTTCAAGTTACATTTTTGTTTGCTAGAATTAAAACCATTCATTGTCTCCCTATTTACTTCAACTATAACAGCTGGACAAATAAAGTGAATTTGAAGGTCAAAGGGGGAGAAAGCAGAAAGAGGACATATCACATAAATTCTTATCAGGCCCCTGAAGAGCAGTAATAATGCTCATACCAATATCACTATCTTAGTTTGTTTTACTCTTTGTCATTCCTTTGCATGTAATATGGCATGACACGGCCCTCTTTTAAGATTTAAAAGAAGATTTCCATTAATGAATGCTTCCAATCCAGCCACTGTATTGCTATCAGCTTAAATAGAGGGGAGTTATTAGTATAAGTCATAAGAATCATGATCTCTCAGTCAATGTCGAGCCCAAAACTGTGAAAAGGGGGAGGGGGGGGAAGTGTTTTGAACATTTTTACCTCTGTATTATTACACAACTGGAAAAATATATTTTCACTAGGCAACTACGTTGCAAATTTGAATCACAGATACCTGCTGCTATAAAAATGGAACTGCTCTGAATTCACATTAGTATGACCAAGAATCCCTTGGCTCTCTAACAGAAGTACATCCTGTATTCCCAAGTAATTCCAATCTTGCTGCAGTGGGAGAAACAGAATTCAGATCCAGTTTATATCTGTTGCTGAGCTATCAGTTCAGGTCAGAAGTGCCTGACTGCCACTTTTACAGGCTGCTGAAGAACACATGCAAATATGCAGCTGTAGTAAGAGAAGCCAGTAGGATATTAAGTTATATAAGAATATATGGTAAGTAATACAGCAACTAATACTATCATTTTATATAAATCAATAGTGCAGTCTCATCTGGAATAGCATATATTACAAAATACAGAAATAAAGTTTGGCTGGAAAATGGCAGTGAGAAAGCACAGGCTTACAAACACTCTTTTAGGAAGAGACGCTAAAAAAACAACCTGTATAAAGGAAACAAAGAAGATGACACACCAGGCAGGTATATAAGATACTAAGTCCTACATAGGAAAGCAATTAGGACCTTGTGTTCCCATGAGCTCCCTTTCAGTAATACAGGGAGAAAAGGACATCCAGTAAATTTAAAAAGTGGGATTTTCAGAATAATTAATCTAATTTGGAGCCGAAAGAAAAATATGACAATGGTTGCTTGAACTGATACCAAGTAGAGATTACAGATTAATGGTTTATAGGTTATGAGCTTTATTGAGCTATGTATGTATTTTTACGGCCACTATGGGTAACTAGTTCCACCATTCTGTATAGACCCATGAATGCAAGATTATTAGAGAACAACTCTCACTATCAGGGCAAGGCAACATGTGGTTTAAGAGTTTCTGAAGAAGAGATACTATCACTTTTCCAGGACCGGAAGGAACAGCTCTGTATATCTGAATTATAGTCAGAGAATAAAGGGTTTTGCTAAAACATTACTATGGTGCTGGAACAGCTATAATGGGAGGATTCAGCTTCTGAGCACTGTTCCTAAACAAGACAATTTATAGCAAGTTAAATCTGTTGTAAGACTATAAAAGCTGAGCTGGTTTTGAGCTGCCCATAGAATTAGCAGCATAGTGAAATAGACTGTACTTCTACCTAGTTTCCTCTGTCCTTACCAGAACAATTAGATAGATATTAAGTCATTAATATGGACAACAAGTGGTTGGGGGAAATACTTGGGATCCCCCTCCCTCCCTTTTTAAAAAGAAAAAAGTTTACGTGCTATTTATATATTTTACTCTAAAGAAAAGAAAAACAAACAAACAAACAAACAAAACACAAAAAAAAAACAAAAAACCCAAAACCAAACCAACCAAATAACAAAAACAAACCCAAACTTAAAAAACCCTGAAAAGCACAAATTTTTTTCAACCTGCCATGTTGTACTACCCACTTATGTCATGTAGCGTCAGTAATGTCATCAGTTAATATAACTGCCACAATCTGATGTGATGCATTTAACTGGGATTACAGGAATAAATCATCTTTGTGGGTACACAGATCACAGGTGGTGCAGTCAGCTGCCCTGTATGATGGCGTATCTATAGGATGTGCAGATTAGGATGTAATGTTCAGAGGCTTGTTCTCATTCGTGAAGTGCTTTGCAACCATAACTCAGTAGTAAGGAGCCACCAAACAGTTATAATGGCATAAACCATCATAAGGGAAAAATAGAGATCGATCAGTGCCAGTGATATAAAGGAAAGAGCATGCATCTGTCCCCAGACTCATAAATTCAGTGGGTGTTGCAGGCTTTTTCTCTATTCCACATGTACTTTATTAATAACAGTAACTATCATAAATAATAATAATACAGAGTAGTTTATTTCAAGATGAATGCTTTTCTTATTATCTGTTGATCCTGATTTCTTACATCCTGTCTGTATTCCTCCTGTTAATAGGGGGTATAGCTATTTTAATTTACTGTTTGAAGTTTATGCTCTTTAACTGGCAACAGAGGGCTATGCCAAGAAAGTTGTCGGTGTAGGCTCCCTGAAATATCTTCATACTTTAACCAGCATGTTAAGCTTCTACAAAGGAGGCACAGAATTTACATTATACTTCATGTTATAAATAAGTCATAAGAACAGATTAGAATTATGCATTTACACCTACTAGTGAGAGCAAGATGCATAATTCACAAGTGGCAAACCCTTAAGAGGCTTTCGTATTTCACGCCAACCCTCTCCCCCCGCCTCCACTCTCATGTATGTAGAACACAGTATATTTTTCAGTCCCACTGCTCCACAATTCTTTTTCCTTCCTTTCCAGCTAGACTGTTTAGATTTTATAATCATACTTTTTCTTTCTTGTAGAAAAGCAAAAGACATTATACATTCCCAACAATGTCTACTAATGTATCTGCTTTATGTCACAGTATTGGTGTCCTCTTTCTGCATTTTCTTGTTATACTCAGGGACATGACTGGAAGAAGCAGATGTTAAATGGCAGTGCTTTCAGAAGGTGCCAGAGAAAACTCAAGTTCTCTACCTAATTTGTCAAGTGAACACAGAACTTGCAACTGAAACTTCCTTACACTTGAGAGTTAACATGATGTACTGCTCCTCCAGTTGTATCTCCTGGAAGAGTAGGCTAATCTCCTTGTACATTCGTGTCCTCAGCTTCTCTGCTGAAGCCTGTAAACTAATACCTGCTGTGACCACAATTTATATGACAGCACATGAAGGCCACAGATTTTGCAGAGCCTGTGGCTTTCCCCCACGGCAGTTCTACTCCTAAGAAGCACTCTGCTACCAGGCGATAACATGTAGGAATAAGGAATGATCTTAGTATAAATTGCTTTAGTATTTTTTGGTTCTTTGGCTGGAGCACTACAGTATTGATTCCTGTAACTCCAAAGAAGCATCAACAGGGGCAGGCTCTTTGGTGGAAGAAGTCATCTTGTAATTTCTCTCAACTGTTTTGAACTGAGTTTAGTTTACACTTAGTTCAAATTTAGTTCCATGGATTTTTCTTTGACTTATGTGCAAATATTTTAAATTATGTTCTAGTCCTAACCACCAATTATTTACTTTTCCTCAATATCTGTCATGCAACTGCTTTTCTAAGTTAAGCTGAAACTTGTACCTCTCTTCTTCCGATAACATTTATTTATCTATTTATTTATGCATTTGATCTTAATGTTTCTTAAGTGTACCACGGAAAACTTCGAGTTTTCCTTGACTAGCTTTCTACGCACTTCATCTCTACCTGTAAACTTAGGAAAAAGACTTTAATTATGCATGCATTTTAATTCCCAGTACAATCTAACACCTTAAAAACTGTTATGTGACATTGCAACAATGCTATGAAATCCCAAGAGCCATAGCTCACAAATTCAAAATACATAAGTTAAAAGGAAAAATAATACTTTTCCTCTAACTTTTAAGAATAGAAAAAGTCACCACAATTATTTGATATGTAGGAGAGGATTCTTACCCTTGAGCTGATGAAAATGCTAGCGTGCCAGCTTAGGAGAACATGTGAACATTCATGTGAATTGGATTAAATTATTATTCCTTAATCAGAAAGCAAATTACTAACAGTAATCAGAACAAAATTCAATAAGAGGAAGCTATTCACACACTATACCAACATGGGTTACTTTCCACTACTGATAATTTCCTTAATTTTCTACATTTCTCCTAGAATACACTGTGGACATTCTCACCACTTATGCATTGTTTGTATGAACTTACCCAGCATAGTCAACTATCCTGGAAAGGTAAGCAGTGAGGACCCAGAAGCTTTTAGTAAGGCAGATTCTCTAGTCACCTCCACTAACAGAGGGGATGCAAAGCTACTTACTCACTGTTCTAACACAAATGCGAAATTCAGCTGCTGGCAGAGCTGATTTAGCTGCTACTACTCTCTCTTCAGCACCAATTCCAACTCTGAATTTTTATTTATACTAATTAGATTTATACTAACTAGAAAAACTTTAAAACAAATTGCTAATGATATGTTTCCAGATACATAAAATAGGCAGTGTATTATCATATAACATACATATTATCAGGGTAAAAATTCACTATTTCCCACCTTATGACTTATTCTCTTTCATGTACAGGCTTTGTGCATCACTGCTCCTTACCAAAATGATTTAACAGCACTATTCTTTTACATTAGAAATCCAGATGCTTATTTGCATGTAGCCACAAACATACCCAGACCCACAGAAAAAGAAAACAAAACATGCTTACTGTAAATGTGACTAAAATGTGCCTCTATAATAAAGGACCACGGCATATCCAAAGAAGCCATCAGAGAAACAATAGCAATGTTTATTGTCTACCTTTCCATTCATTTAAAGACCATGAGTCTAAGCCTTACTTAAAGCACATTAATCAGATATTATTCTTACCAATTCAGTTTTATGTCCATTTAAATATCTGTTCCCATGCACTAGTTAATTTCTTAGCAACACATCACTTTAATGTGTCTCTATTTATACAATAAAAATTATGGAAAAGAAAAGAGAAAAAAGAAAACCCCTAGCAGCTTTCAAAGTCCAACTACAATTTATGTAAAATGCTTCAATCAGAAATAGATTGCCATAAAAATACAATATTTCATGGAAGGATAGTGGAAAGCATGATGGAGTTCAGTACTAACTAAAAGGCTATTAAACTTTATGTAAACAATTCAGGCAACCAGTGTAGAAACCTAGGTTAGATTTCTGGCAGTGTTTCAACAGGAAAGGAAGTATCCTAGAATGCCTTTCATGCTTTTTGTGACATTATTTATGCCTTGCACTGTTTTCACCTAACTTAGGAGGACAGGGAAGCACATTTTGGGAATTCTCCTCCAATCATACAAACCATCAATTAAAAAAAAAAAAAAACCCAAACTTATATCCAAATATTTTGTGGCTTTTAACACTCAGGCTTGTATTGCTCACACTCAAGACTTCTGGAAGATGGAGAATACTCAGGAAGGTCTGGACTTAAAGTAACAGAAAAAGACATTAACCGGTGAAGCTTTTCAGAAATGCAAATTGTAAGGAAGTTGCTCAGATTTATTGAGATTAAAAGCCTGAAACATATGCAAACATCAAGAATTCCCCTTTTCATCAGTTTTTGTCATACCAGCTTTCTGGTTTTTCAATAAGTAAAATGCTGGAAGTATTTAAGTAACAGTTAATGACTCAACACCCTCCTGGCCATATATTTAATAAAATCAAGGAAAAGGGGAATACCTGTTTGGGAGCCCTCAAGAAGTATTACTGTGGTGTTATCTGCCTGTATATTGTCACCAGCTATTACTATTCCACTAGCGTTAAAGAAAGGTTGGGACACATTTGGTGTAGACAGAAGTGTCTATGTCTAGTTCAAGCCAAACAGGAATCCATGTACTACTCAGAATAATTATCACAGCTGATAAACCAACACAATTTATAATAGCAGCATGGAAGAACATATCTATCTTAAATTAGATATTACATCAAGTGTTTGGCAGTTCAGGAGACCAAGTGGTCCTAAACTAGCAAGGAGAAATATGAGTGGGTTTTCCAGGGCAGAAATCTCAGAGAGAAGCTT
Organism: Pezoporus occidentalis; assembly: GCF_034315485.1. Lineage (NCBI taxonomy): Eukaryota > Metazoa > Chordata > Aves > Psittaciformes > Psittacidae > Pezoporus > Pezoporus occidentalis. The sequence goes on from NW_026916294.1 coordinate 246,075, forward strand.
CGTTATGCAGCCCGCAATATCAAGAAGACTGCCACAATCCCTTAAAGCCTATTAAGTTAGAGCTAAGTGAGGTTTACCCCTATGAATGAATATCTAGAGATTCAAACAGAAGCAGGGCACAAGCACCACAGAAGACGGCCTTAGTCCGTCTGTGCAAGAGGCACTTATATACATGAATTCAGCATTACATGAAACTAAGCATAAATCATTTACTTAGCATTTCATGAATCCCTCTGTCAGCAAAATTTAAATCAGAACAGACCCCATCACTTTGCCTTGCTAGGTTCAGGCAACCACAATTACCAGACATACAATTGAAAATAAGATCCCACAAAAAGTATTGCAGGCTATGAGCACATGGCCAGGAAAACATATTCCACTTATAAATCTAAGGAGACCTCTTAATGTCTAATAGCAAAGAGTGGTCACCATGTTACAACTGCTCACAAAGAGAAACTATAGCACTTAGTAGGGCCCTATATGGAGTTCTAACTGATAAAAGAAAAATGCAGAGAAACAGATGACACGTTTCAGAAATCCGAGGGGAAAGTAGACAAAATGCAGAAGATTGAACCTCTCTTGGTCAAACTGGCCCATACAGGCAACATCACAACAAACCAGTCTCAGAAAGTGGTAAAATGAGAATCTGCTGCTTGGAGAAGACCTGCAAATCCACATGGCAGTGAGAAAACACCAACAAAAAAAGAAGAAAGACTGCACTTAAATTTTACAAACTGAACTCAATAAATACTTGATTTAAATCTGTCCTCCACAGTACATGCTGCCTTTGAAGAGATCTCAGCATCTTTAAGTCTGATCACCAATCTGTGAAGGAGCAAATAAAGAACTAGAGGCCTATACATATCTGATTCTGACAACTAAGTTTGAAGGAAGATCACAGGACAAAATAATCTGGGAGTTTTACATTTGCTAGTGGGTTGAATTCTTGTCATGGAATTTAGATAAAGCCTGGAGATTAATTTGTTTTCTTTTCTTGTTTTAAAAACAGAGCTGAGAGCCAAAATACTTCCTATGCTGTCAGAAGGGAAAGGAGGCATGAAAAAAAGGACTCTCCCTGTTCTGCAGCTATTAGCTTTGGAGAAGCAATTTGTCCCAGTTTGCGTTGGTACATAGAGAAGATTGGAAAGCACTAATCACTCTCATGTTACAATTTCTGTTCCATTTTAATTTTTAGAAAGGAGTACTCAAGCAACCTGAGAGCTCAGCAATTCCAGCAGGGTTAGCGTGAGTTCTCTCCTGGCTTGCTGTGTTACCCAAATCTGATCAAAGGACAAGGACTCCAGAAGCTTGTCCAGCTGTGGTTTTATAATGACACCATTAGGTTTTGCTCTATAATCAAGGTCCCTAAAAGTCTGTGCAGCTTCAGGCTTAATATCTGCGACAAGGTTAACTGAAATCTGCAGCAAGGATAACTACTTTAGCAGATTGTATCAGCAGGAAATATTTAAACACTATTTAAAAGGATTTTAAATAAGCAGATTTTATTTAACACTGCTCTAATGCACTGCAACAGAAAATGATACAACAGAGCTGCTACAAATAAACATAATGCTTTTACCCTTACCCCAACACCCCACCCTTCTAAATTCCCCAGATCTGTATTATTAAGTCAATGAGTGTACCATATATTTCTGTCTGAAGCTGAAATACAGGAATGCCAGACTCAGACAGCCCATTTGCCCTTTGGTTTTGTGCCTGCTGAATGTGCATTCTGGATATGTGGGATTAATTACGATAGTACCGGTCACTGGCAATGTCAGTGTTGCCTATTCAGGTGTATCAAATGTGCTTTCTAATACACCTACAACTTGTAGAGGAAGGCAGCTTCTCCCCTAAGACAGGTGTACTCTGCCCCCTAGTGCTAGGTGCACCAATTTATCTTTACTTAAATGCATACCCAGGCCAGAATAAAGCCTGGAGCAGCAGGTGCTCTTTATGTGCCACCCTGGGAAACGTGTCGTTTCCCATATGCATTATCAGCTGAATATGTCTCTAAGCCAAATATAAGGGGTGGCCATGGAATTGCATCATGGTATTGCAAGACTCTAAAATTACAAAGAGACACCAGGGCATATCTCTTTGAGTCACGTGCAAGATGTTTTGTATAGCCAATTCTAACTCCTAAGAGGTGAATACTAACTTTTCAATGCTCACAATGGTGTTAAAGAAGTCTGTTTCACAAAAAGGTGAGGAATTCTGACATTAAGAGCAATAATATACATAAATCTAGCACTAACATTGTATTTGATAGCAAACAGCTCTTTTCAAAACACTCTAGTGAACAGACTGGTTCATTTGGTATTTACATGTGATTCACTGCAACCTGGAAGCTGGGCAATAAACTCATACCAGACGTCTACAGATTTTTTTTTTGTTTTTTTCCCTTTAAGGCAAAAGCTGTCTGTCATCTTTGAGCAGGAACTAAACCAGAGGAAAGCAAATCCTTAGGGCTGGAAATTGATGTTTTTAAATGTAGCTAAACCTAAAAAAACTATATGAAATGTAACCATAAAACCTACACCTTAAACCTTAGAGAACAAGTATTTTCTTCTTAGTAATTCAGGTTCTTGCAGTGATACATGATATCACAATTGCCCTGTAATATAATTTCTTGTTCAAGTTATTTCACTGGGCAATTAGTATTATACAGATATGATGATGAATTTTACTTTTATTATCATGATCTATCATTTAAAACAAGCAGTAGTAGTCAGAGGGATAAAAAGGACAAAAACTTTGCTGATTTTTCACTAAAATGTAATAATTGTTCATAGCTGTGCATAGTGTGTGCTGGTTTAGAGCAACATAAATTAAAAATACAGGTACTAATTTAGAGTTCTCCCATTTTTTAAGATCAGATATGCTAAGCTCTGTTTTCACAGATGTCAAACATCTGCCTCTTACTCCCAGAAAAACAAGGCTCCCATTTTATCCTGGTTTCAGAGGATCAGCCTTCCCATGCTCAGGTCAAATAACAATTTGACTAAGCCGAAGCTAGTTCATGCTTTTAGACAAAACAGTGAGGACATCTCTTTCTCACTTTTTCCAAGGCTCTCCTTAATATTTTGCCCAGAAACCTGGTGCAAAGCAGTACGTCACAGTTTTTTTAAACTCTCGGGCATGAAATTTGGTGCAAAGCAGTATGTCACAGGTTTTTTAAACTCTCGGGCAAGTAATTTAGGATAACTCTACACTTGTTTAACTCAGTTGAGTATCTGCCCTTCTAACACAGTTGACAGGGTCCCTTTCCTGAAAAACTGGAAACACTTCTTTCAGGTTGGCATGGAAATAAAAGTTTCATACAGGTGAGGCTTAATAAGAATATCTTCCTTTTAAAGATTCATGATGAGAACCATTAGATTCTGCTAGGGAAATTATACAAACCCAATTTGTTAACATTGTCAAGTACCTAGTGCTGCAGAAAATGCAGACATACATCCTCAAGGCCAAGCTCAGTGCAAAGATATACTTACATAGTTTTTGTTTTCTGAACATATCTACGAAGTTATTTCTCTTTGTAAACTTATTAAGTAACAAACACCTTTTCTCTCCCCATCAAATGCTCAGCACTTAAGAATAGATGAATATTTTTTCTGAAGTTTCTTCACAACAGTAAGGTTTCCACCAAAACAAAACTCAGTACTTGGGTCACATTCAGTCATTACTGTCTCTTTGCATTTATTAGGCTTTTACTGTACCCTTTGCATTTATTAGGCCACCTTCCTGCCTAATGGAAGATCAGGCCAGTGCAGTGTAGTAGTTTACAGTATAAAACCCACCCTGTCTTCTCTTTCATCTACGGCAGATGGAAACTTTTTCAGACTAATTTAAAGAAAAAAAGAAAAAAAAAGAAAAAATAACTGCCTAAAGTTAAAACCTGAAAAGAAATCTCCACATTTCAAAGTATAAGCTTCAGTTTTGCCTGTTAGTGTTTGGATGGGGGAGAGAAGCATATTTTTACCTCCCCAGGAAAAATCACTTCAAACTTTCCTAATATGAAAAGCCTCTCAGTGTGTCTCTGTTAAGAGTTTTGAAGGTAAGTGTACAAGCTTCTCCATCTCCTCTCAGCTGCTAGTCATCTCTACAGAAGTAAGGTATGCAGGTTTGGAGAGTAGAACACTACTGCAATTGCTTTCCTGAGCTGCAGCTATTGGTTACAGGAGCTTCTGCACTCTCACATAGAGGAACTGAAAGTATGAATTTGGGGGCATATTCATATTAGGATTCACACAGCCTAAATTCCATGTGTGATCCTGGACTGGGTATTTCCTCTTGGCTTTTCTCTACTCCTTGGCAACATTAGGCTTCCACTGGAATTCAGGATGTGAAATAGAACCCAGGTTGCACAAGGAAGTAGTACCACATAAGGCAAATGCTTAAAGGTGAGATGCAGAAAATAAGAGACAGTTAACAAAGGTGGTGTGGTACAGGAGATGGCTTCATTTCAGTGCTTCACTGCTTATAACACAGACACTGAGTTTATCGATAAGGGGAAGATATTTAAAGGCACTAATGGATGGTGGATGCCTAATAGGTCCCCCTTTTCAATGTGGTAAAGTGTACATTTGCCATACGTGCTTTTAAAGGGTCTCTTTTTTAATTACAGCTCAACCCCCAGAGGAAACAAATACTTGAATTTCCATGAAAATCAATGAGTATTTCAAGCACTCAGTAACTGTCAGGATCAGAAAGTCAGTTAACAATATATTTGCAATTATGGTGTTGAGGAAACATATCCCTCCTCCAGTTACAGATTAATTAGTATGGGCTTAAACCTACTTTCCATGGTCTGAAGTGAAAGCCAGAGAAGCATTAATTTTTAGACAGAATTGATGCCTTCATAAAAGGTTTAAAAAAACCCATTTCAATAGACACAGTGCTTCAAAAACCACAGAGGATCTATGACTCTCTGGTATAGACTTCTGGTCAGGAATTCAGTTGTATAGTTATTAAATTAGGAAATCATTTTGGTGAATGAACAGGAAACATGTCAGAGACAATGAACTTTGTCTCTCTGTTTAGGGTCAATAGCATATTATGTTGAGGCAATAAGTCACCGACATCACTAGCATAAATGCTGAAATTAAAAGCCTCTCTAGGAGAGAGACATGTATAACACTGGAAAGCCAAAAGCTCTAACATTTTACTGTAAAACCACAACCCTTGAAAAAAAAACAGTTATACCTTTTCTTTTTTTTACCTCTAGCCTACAAAGAAGAAAATCTCGGGCTCCAAAATGAAGCAAAACCATGACAAATTAAAGATAAATGGAAATCTAAGCAAGATCTTAAATAAACCCGATTCAGGATGACTGAGATTTCTACTGACCCAAATCCCAGACTGCTGGCTCACATTGACCTTCTCCTTCAGTCAGAGTGAGAAACTGGCAGCTGAATAAAATGGATCCAAAGGGTAGGCAAGAGTGGCTCTTCTGTTGTACTGAATAGGGCAATACAATCTGATCCACTAGACATCTCTTTTGAATAAGGAAGATTCTCTGTTATCATTTAAGATTTAGAGGTAGAATATAAGGAATCAAGTCCTGCCCTTTTTTAAGTTATCCTCTTCTGTATTTTTGAAGAATTACAAAAGTTACTTGATGCAACTCCTCTCAATTAGTTTTGGCTATCAGTCAGAATACAATCAGACATGAATCTAGAACCAACAAAATAAGGTGTACATCTCAAATGACTATATTGCTTGGTCAGTTTTTAACCATGTTGCAGGTGAACACATCAGTAAAACTATCTGTGATGAAGTTTCAGTAATGATTTTAATAAGATTGGAAGCACAACTATTTACACTTCAAGATTCTTAAGAACAGTGTTATGGTATAGCAATAACAGATTAATGGAGATCTTGCAAAAGAAGATAAATGGCACTACAAGAATACCAGAAAACTGGGAATATGGGAGAAATTAATTGAACCTATGCTTTTGATAAATATTAATTTTTTTCCAGAAGAAAAATGCACCCTAGTTTGATCTGTCATTACGCTAACCTATATCCTATTTTTCATATTATTAGTAATACATAATGTGGTAGTTTATATTCAAAACCAAAACCAGAATGTATATACCTTGTGTATTTATCCAGAAATACACTAAGGTTACTATGGTTACGAAAAATCCATTACCTTTGAATACAGAATGAAAAAGTTTGACTTAAAGTGTGCACTATTTATTACAGCAATCATCAACAGCCTTCAGGAGGTTCTCTAACTGGATTCATTTTTCAGTGTCAAAACTGACCCACCACACCAGTATCTTATGGCCTGTGCAAGGCAAAGAAATTTGAACTATATGAATTTTTAACTATGTTTTATACTAACTCAAGGTGCAGAAATGGCTTTGAATTTTAAGGCCTTACATTAAAAAGAAAGTAGGGTCTCAGTACCCCTTTTCCCCCAACCCCAGCTGTCTGATATGAAACACTATTTTTACCTGTACCTACCACCATATACAATTCTGATGGGTCCAGAGTAGTGCTTATGCTATGATACTTCTAGCTCAATTTTTTTTTTTTTTATTTTGGTTTTTGGTGTTTTAAAAATGTTTGATTAAAAACACTCAGGCACTCCATTAAACTACACCAATTACATTAAAATAGGAAGTCAGATTACTGTGCTTTACTGCATTGCCAAATAACAGGCATTTAGCTTCTATGTAGTAGTTTAAGAGTACTGGTATAACTTGGTTATTGACACATTGCATAATTTAGAAGAAGAAAATGGATTATTAGCTTATGCTTTTAACAAATTAATTAAACATGGGCTATTCAGTGTCTCTAATTAAGAACATTTAAGGAAGACAGTAGGAAAACTGCTAAACGTGTACATAATATCTTGTCTTCAACACCTTACAGTTTACTTGTTTTGAGAGCTAGACGGTACAAGATCAGAAAGTTGTAAAACCACTAAAAAGATGACTCAGGTTCTGTGAAAGAGGACAATACAGCACAAGATTTAGCTACAGCATTGCAACATTAATTTCTGAGGGTCCCAACAGAGCGTTCTATGAAGGATTCTTTAAAAAACAGAACCCACCAGGGTTCAAAGTGCATCCAACCCGTTTTAAAAGTATTTTACTTTTCCTCTGAAATAAGAAGGGGTCAGTCATCTAATTATTCATAGCAACTATGAGAAACCCATCTGACATTCTACCCACCAGAGAACTCACCTTTTACAACATATTTAGTTCCATTTCCTAAGTAAATTGGTACTCCGTTCATATATAAAGTATATTGTGTAATAATACCATTTGGTGTTTTGGGTGGACTCCAAGTCATCAGCAGGGACGTGGGAAAGGATATTGCTGTGGGTGATTGCACATCTTCAGGGGCTGGGGAAAAGAAAGTATAACATTGTATTATATGATATCATATTTCCACAAATAATAAATAATTTCAGTGAGCAGCTACTGCCAGAATAATTTTGGTAAAGCTGAAATTTCAGAAGATATTTTTGGTTTGCAACATGCCAGCATTTTGAGAACCCTCCTATTACATGTAATGTTTCCTAGCCAAACAAAAGCTTCTGTGAAAGACAAGGATATAGTCTTTTCCTTTTTAGGAGAATGATTATACTCATATAGCTTTATCTTTCCAGCTTGATAACACTGAGCAAGGGAAGGGGTACATGATTTTAGTAATGTCCATTTTTTAATGCAAATTATTTCCTCTTCCTTCATGCTTTTATTCCTAAATACAAAGTGATCGTTCTTTATAACCACAAATGCAGGTGCCATGTTCTTACGCACTACCCCTTATTTCACACTTTTCATAATCAACGCACTTAGTAATGTTTGTTTAGCATCAATTTTATGCATATAATATACTGAACATTGGCCATGGGTAATAATTTAAAAGCTGAGTTCTCTCACCATCCCAATGAATTATATGCTAGAAGCACAAGCAATCCCACTGAATATCACAAGGGGAGAAGAATTCAGGCCTTATTCTGGGAGGAATTTCTTGTAATTTACAAGCTCTGTGCTAGCAATTTAAAACAATAACTAGCAGTGGCTGGCAATGTGAAAACAATATAAAGTAATGAATGTTTCAACAGGGAAACAGGGATAGCTGGAGGGTGTGATATGGTGTTTGTCTTCTGTATCATCAATTTATTGTTACGAAGAGCATGCAACAACAGCACCCAAAAATAGAAACTCCACACATTGACTTTTCGTTCAATTCTCCTGAGGGAAATAACACATGTTCCCCATGGCTTTATTTGATCTTTGGTGGGGAAAAAAAAACAGAAAAATCTCTTCTTGCCTAAACCTTGCCAATGTGACAGCACATCTGAAGACAGTGGATGTTTTTCTCAAACACTTGCAAGAATTCCCACTTCATTGACTAAGCTGAGAAAAGAAGACATAAACAATTTCTTTTTAAGTTACTATAATACACCATACTGTATTTCATGTTTACATCATGGGAATCCATTATTAACTATTTGTCTGTCAGAGGCTACACCCTTTCATGGATAATGCCATTAGACAAACTCAGTTTATCTAGAACTTCCAAGAGGTGATAATTTAGTTTTCATTTGATTGGTGCTGCTGGCAGTTGCTAACATGTTCACATCAAAATGCTGTCCTGGCAATGTTATTAGACTGCAGTCTCGAAGACTGTTCTCGTCAGGACAACATCTTGCATGACTACCTGCTTTGGCAGCAGTTCAACACTGCTTCATTATGGTTGTATTCCACATGACTTCATGCTAAGATTTGATATGTTTCATTGGTACTGCATTACCATCTAGTTTCCAGGAGAAGATAAACTGAAGAACTGTGGGAGGGAGGGAATTTTGGAAACTACTTTGCATTATGGAAAATCAACTACTATCCTATAAATACACATCAAATTCTTCATTATTCAACTGGTATAAGTTTGGAGTAACTGATGATTTTAACTAGATTAAACACTGCGTTAGGATGACAGAACTAGGAGATTTGAACTTCATGTTTAATTGAGAATAGAGTTAGATACGTCACAGATATTTTGGGTGCATTTGCTCCAGTAATTGATGCATATTACTTCTCAGCCTAGTCTCTAAAGTCAGAACTGTAATGTATTTTCTCTTTCTTCCTGCTGTAGTTCTTAATGCAAGCATGGAAAACATTCATTTACACTTACAACCTCTAAGTTTGAGCACAACAACATTTATAAGGGTTTAGAAAAAAAAATATGGAAAAACTGAAGAGTGATTCATAAACAATTCAATCGGCATTTGGAGGTTTCATCACACTGAAACAATTGTTGCCTATTTCTGGTGTTCAGCAGTTAAAAGAAACTATGGAAATCAAACATTTGATTCTCAATTTCATACTGTGCCATACAATCAATTCTTTTTAGTCAGACTGTCTCTAGATTTACTTCTGAGCCATAGTAAAATGCGGAAGCTTTCATTAATCTTTCAGATGCTTCATATTAATGACAAGGCTCCTGCATGAACAATGTAACAGCAATTAAAAAGCCCATTAATCTGCATTACAGCTATTAAAGATGCATGTCATTAAAGGGTATGGAGTTTGATTCATTTTTGCACCCTACCCCCCACCCCCCCCCAAAAAAAAAAAAAAAAAAAGGAGCAATTATGGTCTGGCAATGCACTTTGTCATCAGATTAGGTTGGGGTTTTCCAGCAAATGGCTTTGCAGCATTTAGCTCTTCTCCTGTTTTATTATTCATGACTGAAATGTGGAAGTCAAGACCTTTGAAATTACTTTACCTTCTTGTGGAGTGGAAATGTTCAATGCATGCAAGCTCTCAGTACAGCCACCCAAAGTGCAAGCAGTTAGGGTTACAGCATAGTTTTTGAATGGATGCAAACCTGTCAATATGCCTGCAACAGAAGAAAGCAAGGTGCTATGCACGTACTGTGAACAGGCTGATTATATAAATACAAAGACAGAAGTAAAAAAATTAAAGTTTTCTATTACACACAGAAGAGATAAAAGATTGTAAGTTTTCATTCCTATTATGCCACTACTTAAATTTTGCAAAATAAGTTAAAAGTAAATAGCATGTTAGTCTATTTTTAATACTTAATGATGCAGCTAATATCTTTAGTTATGCTCACTATAACAGATATCACTTCAAAACTGAGGTGCATATTTCAATTTAACAATGACTATAGACGATTTTTTCTTTTCCTAGTCTCTGTCTCACAAAGTTTTCCGTCTCCCAGAACAAAATATTTTTTAATGCTTTCTCTCCAGTGTTGCCCCCTTTTCATTCCTAAACTGAAGTCTCTTTTTTGTATAACACATCCTACTTGTATTCCATTACTTCAGTGGCATCATATAAACCATATATTTGCTATATTACTACAGCAGCATAATTCAGGAGACACAACACCCAAAGGTTCACAAGAAAAATATTTTGATTTTTTTAGCCTGCTTATGTTAGTGAAGCTGCTGGATTCTCACACATCGAGCAGCTCTCTGTCTTAGCAAATGTAACAAATCACTACTTACTACTTCAGGAAGTTACACAAGATTTTGAACTGAAGTATACAGAGGGTCTACATGGGAAAAAAAAACTGTCATTTTCAGAAACATCAGCAATTTCCATTTCAAAGCAGGTCCGACATTAAAGTAATATGGAATTAAAATGCAGTAGTAACTAAAAGATGCCAAATCACGTCAAGTTTTTTTCAAACCATGTTTTAACCTTGCCTCCCACAGCTTTTAGTAAAATTAATGGAGTGTTTATTAAGAAAAATAAAATTTATAGCAAAACATGTTATTTCAGAACTGTTCAACGCTGGAATTTCACAAAGCAAAACCAACGGTACCTCACAGAACCATAATTCTTAACCAAACAGCCCATAGTACAATAAGACTGCAAACCCTCTCAGCATTAAGTGTACGCAAACAGGTAGAAGAATTTAGTCCCTTCTACTACTCTCCATTCAGTTACTACATAGAATTCAACATAAACTTGGGTTTCATTAAAAAAAGTCTTTTTCCCCACATAAGGGGTATCGGAGTCTACAGTAAATTCTTCAGCACAGAAATTTCATCAGCGAAAAAAACATCTTTATTGCCTAAGACTTAGTACAAAACACTTATTTCCAGATCATAGAGGGTTAAACACGCAAAAGTATAAGAGGTACTACTGAAATAACCTTCAGCAAATAAACACATGCAGAAACCAAATCCTGTGACATTTGCAAGTTCTCAGTCAAGAGGAGCACGGTATAGTGTAAGCAATATCTCTTTATTCACTCTACGGTGCTTTAGGAAGCAATTCAGTTTTATTTGTGCATTTAGCACTTAAAATTGTAGCATCAGTCTCATGAAGCAGTGAATTAATGCTCCTTGCATTTCCTGATGGAAGATATTCCGTGGGGTCACCAACAGCTTCAGGCACTGAGAGTTGCAGTAGCACATATCCAGAAAGATACCCATAGCTGTGGAAGGTTTGGATTAGGCTGTTTGGTTTACTTCTGACAAAGTAGAAGGGCTTTATATAAAGCACCTGCTTTATAGGTTTGTGGAGGGCAGAAAGAATATGAAACAACAAAACCCCAACAAAGCAACAAATAAATCCTTTTGTAACACAAGGTTTATGTTTAAAAAAATTATTCAAAGACAACAACTTAAAAAAATAATTTGCCCATTTCCCAATTAATGTTTTTTTCCTTCACAGGTACTCTTGCACTATTTTCTTGCAATGAAGAAACAGATGTGCTGCATAGGTAGGCTATAAGAAAAGTGCACAGATTTTATTTACATACTTCAGCAAACTACTTTTTCCTCAGCTGCCAACCTATCTGTTTGGCCAGCATCCACTGTAATCTGTTCTCCTTCATTATGTTAATCTGTGGGCGGAAAGATTTCTGTCATCTTCAAATCGCTTGTACAGCAATGGTAAACACCTTGGCCTGTCTGTAATTGGACAGGTGTCTGCATTGGTGTCACCCAGCTTTTAATTCAATTAAAGAACTGGCTGATCTCCTCTCATTACCCACTCATTTCCTCTGCACTTTTAGCCAGTCGCTGAAATTTACACTCGGTGCCTGACTGTCTTGGTATACAAAGTCAGCAGTCCCATAGCAAAGATTGCCACTGATACACGTGAATTCATTTGCAGCACAGCAAAATAAATTTTCCAGTAAAAAACAGCCTATGATTCAATTAAGTTGGTTGACAGCTTTAAAAAACTTTACCTAACTCCTCAATTATAACACTCGGACTGGTATCTCTTGTCTATACCCAATAATTGCTGACCAGAGAAGAGTGCATCAGACTTTCTAAGGTGGGATGCTAGCAAAGGAAAATTTGGTCATAACCACACTTCCATGTGCTCTGTTAGAGTTAACAGGAGAGAGCTAGATAAATTGTCACTTTGATCAGGAGGTAGAATTAGAGGCATCATCAATATTTAAGAAAAGGGTCAGCCTCCCACATTTGGGATATGAGCCCCATTCATTCACCCTGACACTACAGAGAAGCTGAACTCATCTAGACTTAAAATTTACATCATAGACTGTGTTCCAAGCCTTAAAATCCCCATGGGGAATCAGAGATGGTAAATCATTCTAACACACCACTCCTATCTGCCCACTCCAAGAACCTTTGGAAATAAATTAAAGTTCTAACACAGACATTTTGACACAGTGACCCCATGAAACTGAATAATGTCATTTGTTAAATATGAATGTAAAGTTAACAGTCTAAAACAGTGATCTGGAATCACACCTAGAACATTAAGCCCACTTTATATGCAAAACTAGTATTCAATTTTCTATACTTTTATTTAAATGATCTTTAATTATTTGCAGTACTTAAAGTTAGGTTTAGAGTTGTGTCAGGGAGAAAACACTGGTTCATTCTTGTAGATAAAGGATAAAAATACTGACATGGACAGTAGAAAAGGGTCAACAATGAATTTACCATAAAATGGATATGTGGACAAGTCAGTTGTGTCTTTATATCCATTCCATTCATCATTCTAATGCATACAGTATATGAGAAGATGAAATATCCAGCTTCTTCCTTGCCCTTCTCCATAAAACAGATGTTTCTTTTGTTCAGTACATCTAGAAGGGAGGTCTCCTATATTTAGATAGCTCAACCAGATTCTACAGTATTCTGGCAGATTTTTAATAGAAAAGTAGCACTTCTCACCAAGGAAGAAACATGCTTTACCGCTAAGGTATGAGGGCTAAATATTCTGTTCACAAGAAATGAAAATTAGATTCAAATGCAATTACAGTATTTTAGCAATTTCCTCATCCAGTTAAAAGACTTTCATGAAAGCAGCTGCTTCACTGTTCCAATCTGTCATCCTGAGTTGTCAGAAAGTTCCTTCAAATCACCACCGAGTCGTCAGAGACAAAAAGACATACTTGCTTATGGTAACTTACAGAGCTTTCACTCTGCATAATGAATTGATTAAATAAATATAAATTGAGGTGAGCTTTTTAGAATACATTTACTGAAGGAACTATTCCATAAAAACAAAAATTAAACCTACTCATCCACAGACACAACTCACACAAAAAAAGCTATTTAAACTTACAGAGGTAACACAAGTACTAAAGTTCTTTTCCTCACTTCCACAGAAAAATGCACACACCCAAGAGAGTGGAAGTAGACAATTCTGAAAGCCAATATTCATCAAATCCAGGCAGTACTTTATATACAGCCTGAAAACAGCTCTGCTACTGAATTTTAAGATTCCCAAAGTCAACCACACAGCTTACCCTCACAAATACCATTTGTTTCACAAGCTGAGTGTATGTCTTGCCAAAGGGACTTTTCCTTGCCAGAGTTTTTCATTGTTTCCTAACACTTCACTTCATCAGGACCTATTCTGAAATACACATACTGCAATTGAAATGATTTACCTTAATTCTTGTTTAAGCTCTTTAAAATAATTCACCAAATCTCCCCTCCCCAAATCTAAAGACTATTTAGCTAACTTGAATGCCAGAGGTCATACAGCATCTGTCTAACAAAGTCACTTGTGTGTCGAGATGCATCATTGCCACAGTACACTTAATCACAGTCCACTGACCAGAAAAGGAAGTCCTCAACTGACTTTGTGTTTTTGACAGATTGTAGCAAAAACTGTTTAAGTACATCTTCTGCATATGCATTTCTGGACTGAAAGCCTGAGTACCTCAATCTGTCGCATACATCTGCATTTTTAAAGCATTTTCTATCTTAAATTTAGAATGAGTTGCAAAATTTTAAAGAATTATTGAATGGGAAGGCACCTGTTCCAACCCTTTGGCTATAAGAGAAAAGAAACAAAATACTTCCTTTAGTTATGGGATTTCTGCGGCATGAAAGAGCCTTTTTTTCTGCACAGGAAGGTTTGACACCAAACCATCTAAGGCAAGCACCACTGGCTTTGAAGGCAGAGTTTGGGTTACAGTGTTTCAAAGGAACATCACACTCCCCTTAGCATGGGGCATCTCTCTGGCTGCTGTAATTTGAAGAAAAGCTTAGCCCAACAGTCCAGTTTTGCAGCAGGAGTTAATTAACCATAGAGAGTACAGGTTCTGCAATATCTAACACTATGTTACTCTTGATCCTTTCAGATAACTTTGCCATTGTTCCACAGGATGATTCATTTTAGGATTTTGCAGAGGGAGAAAGAAAGAAAGACTTTTTTGCAATTTTTTTGAGATTTATTAATTTTAATCTATTTAAAAAATTAATAATCCCTCATAAACATTAAGAAGTTGATTTCCTTGTATTAATAAAAGTTTTGGTATGCAGCTAAGAGTTGATGTAATTTTGATAAAATGTTCAGGTTTATCTAGTCAGATAATTTACATTTCATAGTAATAAATTTATACAATAGCATTGGACTGTAAACATTCATTTAGGTCTAACCTCAATCAAGTTAGAAACTTAATACTGCAGAATATTAATATAATTTGGTTTAGAATGCATATATTGTAAAATACTCTGCTAGTCTGCTAAAACCAACTAACTGAAAGGAAATAAGATCCTACATCTTGCCATTCTGATTTAGGGTTATTAGGAACTCAAGCACCACCTGACAACTCACAGAAACCTAATGGGCATAGACGGATCTATTGGCTGCCCTATGTTGCAATAACAGCTGAGGTGCAGCTTTTGGCATATTCCTTCAGCTCCTCCCACCAAGAGAGATGTGCATACCAATGGATGAGAGAGATGAAGAGACCAAATCTCCTTAAGACACACAAAGGGAGAAAACAGGTCAACAAGCATAGCAACCCTAATCATTGCATGGGTCTCAGTACTTGACATGCTTTCACGTGGTAAGGCTGCATACAGCCTCCACGTCTGTCAAAAAGTGGCATGGCACTGTAAAACATATACTCTCTGGCTATGGGAAATACTTAGGTGTTTTCTGTCATTTATCTGTGCTTCTGACCAAAGGTTATTTCTACTAAATGATGACATAGAGAAATAACTTACCTGAAGATGACAACCATTCTTGTATTTAAGAGTGGTTCAAGCTGATGAAGCAACTCTTGAAAACCGTATTTTCAATACAAAGTTTCAGCTTTTATTACTCTAAACATTTTGTCAGATTTTAGTTGTGAGTAAATGTGTCCCTTCCCATGTCAGGGGTTGGAACTAGATGATCTTAAGGTCTTTTTCAACCCAAACATTCTATGATTCTATGCCAGACCTGGTTAGTATGCTGTGACTCTTTGTACCAACAAGAAAAGATTTAGAACAGTAGAAATTTGTCTCAAATTGAGTAAGGATCTGGGAGCCCTCCTAGTGCTCTGGCCCTACATATATTTACATTAGTTGTTTGCAGTTATTTTCTACAAATTTATAAAAATCTTTTTAACTGCAGCATAGGAGTGTTTTGAGCATAAAATATTTGCACAAACCAAGAGCTTTCAAGTAGTTTCAGATGTATGAAAGTAATATCCAAGTAATTCATTAGTAGTTTCATAGAATCATAGAATCAACTAGATTGGAAAAGACCTTTATGGTCATCAAATTCAACCTTTACCCCAGGCCTACCAAGTCTACCACTAAACCATGTCACTATGGGCACATGGCAGGAAATGGCTTACAGGCCCCATGTAGAGCAAAGTACCCTGAAGAAAACAACATTTTCCAAGGGCCACCACAGACATCAGGCTCTCATTTTAGGCTCACCCTTCCCGGCCTTGCTTCCCTGGCTCAAGCAACCCACGGCCCGATGGCCCCACTGGCAAGCCTGGGGACTAGCAGCCACTTGGCAGGATGCCTCATTTCCACTTCTGAGAGGCTCCCTAGCTAGACTAGAGCGCTTTCAAAGCTGAGACGCAGCCGAGCCGCTTTGATTAACCACATTAAATTAACTTTGCCTGAGATATTCATCTGCCAAACATAAAAGCCTAAAAGGTGAAAAGTAATTATAAACACGTGTCAAGGCAAGGAGGGAACAGCGGCTGTGGGCATTCAGAAGGGAAGATGCTGACAACAATTTTCTCATCATCACTTGTGCAGCCACAACTTGGCTAATGCAGCAATGACACAGGCAGGACACACTGCAAAACCCATACAAAACTGAAAGAAAAATCCATAAGAGGAATACCAAATGTATGTGGATTCTTTTTCAGAATATCTTATTGAAATATAATTTACAGGTTCCACAAGTGTTCTTCACTGCTCATAATTAGGAATTGGTAAAATTTAGAGGCTGGTTGATCTCGTGAATTCTACAGTGAAATTCTTTCTGATTTATAAAGTGTTTTTCTCTTACGAGCTTGACAAGAGAAGCATCAGAGGATACTGATTAGTAGCACAAAATCCAGTTAGAGGCAAGACAGCTGTGATGTACCCCAGGGGTTGATACCAGGGCAAAAACTGTTCAACGTCTTCATTAATGACCTTGATGATGGGGGAAATGTGCATCCTCTGCAACTTTGTGGAAAATGCAAAAGGACCATTAAGATGATAAAGGGATTGGAGCATGTATTTTATGAGGAGAGGCTGAGAAAGCTGGCACTGATCAGCTCAGAAAAGAGAAGGCTCAGGGTGATCTATCAATCTGTACAAGTACCTGATGGGTGGGAACAAAGAAGATGCAGATAGACTCTTCTCAGTAGCTTCTACTGATAAGACAAGACGCAGTAGGCAGAAACTGAAATACATGAAATTCCACCAGAACACAATAAACACAATAAAATGAGCCATCCCACAGAGGAATATCTCTGTCTGTGGAGATACTCAAAACTCAACTGGACATGGTCCTGGGAAACCTGCTCCACCTGATCTTGCTTGAGCTAAGGAGATGGACTAGATGATCTCAAGAGGTCCCTTCTAACCCTACCAATCCCAGTGAGTTTCTGATATTCTGGATTCCAAAGGAAAGCAGAAGCAAAAGCTGCTCACAAACTGCACTGAAACAGTGTGTTCTAACGTTCCTTTCATTTGTTTAAATACTGATTCTTATTTCTATTCCAAATTCTGATGGCAGGTGAAATGCAGTGGAATGCAGAGTAAAGCAGTCCAGCCTTTAGGAAAAAAATTATTTGATGTGATGACCCTGTACTTCTTTTATTGCTCTGCTGAGTGTAACTGGTATATTCAAAGTCTATCAATGTTATTACATGTTTCTCTGAAGGCAAGATGGGCTAACACAGTATTCCTTGGATCACAAAGATTTATATTCTTTGTACTCCCATCCCAGAATACAGATCCTGAACCCCATGTTGAAATAGACTCCTGGCTCACCAGTCAGGATTTTAAGGATTTTTAAGGATTTACATTTGTTGAATATTCTTTTCTGGATGAAAGTGAAAGAAGACATTTTGAAGACTACAAGGGTCATATTTTGAAGGACTTTTGTTTCTGAGGAGTCAGAGATAGGCATTTGAGGCTGTGAGATTATGCTTATTTACAGACCCACTTTACCTTTAATATTTAGTTCAGGTTTTCTTCCTGACAAAGGCACAACAGGTTCTTCTGAATTTGACAAAAACAGGACAGCCAATGGTGCTTTCCCCTCTGCTGTTGCATTAGCAAGCCTGGCTGTTGGGGTTACTGCAGTATCTTCTCATGGAATTAAACAAAAGAATTTCTAAAGAAATTCCCTTCAAATTAGGGAGAAAAATAAGAAAAATTTACCTTCTCAACAAACCCAAAGCAAAGACAGATCTTTTGGTGGGGTTTTGTCTTTATATTGGCTTTTGATTTACAAGGAAAGATAATTCAGCAGCAAAAGACACACCTTTACCTGGCAGCCTCACATCTGTGGGCAACCATTTCTCTATGTCCAGAGGCTACCCCATGTGTGTAGGCTTCACTGAAATCAGTGGGATGAAGGCAAAATAATTTCAAAGGCAGTGATTTGATTTTTCACTTGTCCCAGCTCTAACCTCAACATGAGGACATAAATTACATATTTCTTACAATGCCAAAACTGGAAAATACATAACCAAACTGTTGGGCAGCAGTTATAAATAACAAAAGGAAGCACTGCTTCCACACACACAAAACTGAATTGGAAAACTTACTGACACAGCAAGTTGCAGAAGCCAAAAGCATAAATTTATTAAAAAAAAAAGAAAGACAATTCTACCACAGACCATTAAGCATGATGGTTCAGATGCAACTTTCAGCTCAGAAGTTTCACAAACTCCCAGTTGAATTTGTATTAACAAGAAGACTCAGTCTATGCTTAGCATATTTCTTACATTTTCTTTCCAAGTGTCTACAATCTGACATTGCCAGAGAGGTCAGTGGTTAAATACAGCCATTCTTAAGTTCTTAGGGTAATTTTATTTTGCAGTATTCAACAGCTACCTGTCAGGGAATCTGACATTCTTCTGCATCCTGAAAGCTCCATGCAGATAACCTCT
Source organism: Pezoporus occidentalis (assembly GCF_034315485.1). Lineage (NCBI taxonomy): Eukaryota > Metazoa > Chordata > Aves > Psittaciformes > Psittacidae > Pezoporus > Pezoporus occidentalis. Next base: position 264,918 of record NW_026916294.1, read on the forward strand.
TACCTGTTGAGCCTAGTATTGACCTTTTCATAACCCTCACACACTATCTTGGCACAATACCACCAAAGTTAAACAAAAGGTTGGTTCTGACCATCATCTGTTAAAAAGCTACCTAATCTATATGCTTGGTCTTTAATTTCTACTAAGACAATTTGTATTGCTTTACAGAACAGACAAAGAGTATTCAAATCAACAAGTTCATCAAAGAAATCACAGTAAGAATAGAAAGTCTGTGCACTTTTGTTATTGTAGGCACATTACAGTCTACAGATTTCTAAATGAAGAAAACAGAGCACATGCATTTTGCTCTTGAAAGTTTATACATATATTATGACAGAAAACCAACACAAAACATATAAACTTACATAACAAAAACTGAGCACATATTACTTGGGCTTCAGGAAAGCAGCAATAATATCTTGCCTGAGGGTTAAGACACTTTCTAAGATTGTTCCATTGTCCAGCCAAACCAAAGCATCATCTTTGAGCATTATGTTGTTAGCAATTTTTAAATTGTCAAGAATGACACAATTAATTTAAGATGATAGCATATAAACAAATCTACTGGTCACAGTCTGTTCCAAAGAAAGTAAAATTTTGTACTATTGCCCACTCAGTCATCATATAACATAATACAGACTGTTGTCTGTAATGTGTTTCCTTCCCAGGCAAACTTGTAGCAGCCAGCAAATGCAGTCTGTTAATACAGAGCAGAAAGCCAGATCCACCTTACGCTGACAGGAAGCGAGGTCACAAAATGCTCTCTACATAGCAAAGAGTCCAGCATTTCTTCCTAAGAACATCTGCCCCCTAGGAGTAAGGAAAACTAGACCCCAGGAAACATCTTGTGTTCAACGGTTCCTATAGCTTACAACCCACAGCTCAACAGTGACCATAAACCCATTCTGTAATAACCCACCTCCCAGTGGTATTAACCAAAGCATAAATGCATGCTAGATTCAACTGAAATCAGTTAGGTTAACATGATCAAAATCAGGCAAGTGCTTTCACGCATCAGGGCAAATAGTTTGGGACCCACGTTTAGAGTTAATTTAGGTGAACTGGTAATTTGTGAATTTATGTGTGTGAATTTACGTAACAAGAAGGAAGCAAAAAAATCAAAATAAACAGGAAAGCATTTCCCCCCAATAGGTTAGGAAGGCATACCTCCAGTAAAATTGCTTTTTACTGTTTCTGTTGTATCTTAACCTTTATTATTCTTTAAAGACAGTGCACTGCTATGTATGTGGATGCTGAGACAAACAGTACTCTTCCATATGTTACCTACACTGTGCATACACAAAACCATAGAAGTAATAATTTACAGCTCAACAAAAGGAGATATAAGCATCCTGCATTACTAGATGTGTCTAAAATATGGTAGTTAACATTTACCTGTGAGCATACTAGTGTCAGCAAGCTCAGCACTAGTGATGGGTACATTGGGACCATCTTCTTCGTATGCTTTCAAAATGTACTTCTCAATTACACCTATGACCCCAGCCGGTTTGTCCCAGGTGACCTCAATGCTGTAACCATTTATACTGTGAACTCTTGAGGGACTTGGCACATTTTGTGGAACTGCAGAAGGATAAAATAGAAAATACAGAAAAAAGGCAGTTCTAAGGAGACTATTGCCCCTATTCTTCACTTTTAATGGCTGCAGTAAATCAGACTCAACCATTAGCATAAATACAATTTATTAGAGTTGTAACTTTTCAGCATTGATTTAATATGACTGCACATCTTGAGTTTAAGCTATATTTCAAAACCATCAAAACTCCATCTACATAACGTTCCTACTTCTCTTGTTGCAATTTTCCAAAAACATTTAATGTATCAAACAAATATAAGCATCACTCACAAAGAGAGGAGGTGAACTGTATGTAGCTAACAAGTTCAGGCATTATAATCATACAGCTGAATGAAGCAAGACTACTGCAAGAGAGAAAGGTTTGAGTTACTTGTTGGCTATCTAAGCCACAGAATGCCACAACTAAGAATCATTTATACAGATGTGCATTCTCATTTACAAAAGTACTCTAAAAAAATGTAAGATTTTCCATTTCTTTTCATACTCCCAATTGTGTCAGAGTAAAGCAGGAATTTGTATTTATTAAAAAGAAAAAAAGAAAAGAAGAAAAATGAAGATATTTAAAAGAACTGGAAAGCCAAGCTCATAGAATCATAGAACAGTTAGGGTTGGAAAGGACCTTAAGATCATCTAGTTCCAACCCCCTGCCATATGTGCATACAGTTGCCAATAAAAAAAGCCCCAAACAAGCAAAAAAGTCATCTAACTTCCAATAACCTTTAACTATTTATTAGATATTACTAAACCAAGTAAAGGTCTGGCCAGTAACAACTTCATCACAGATGATGCACAAGGGGTGCAGAGGAAAGGCCCAAGGAAGGACCCCTACAGGTGATGGGTTTGCTGTAAATGAATGTGGTCTCCCTAGCCCTGCTGCTGATCATTTGCTTTTCTCAATAACCTCTTTTTTTAGTACTTTTATTGTTTAGTTTCATTAAATATGAATACAGTCTTTTTTTTATAAGGGTAACAGAATGGAAAGTACAAAAATACCTGTAAATTGCTATTTTTGTGTAAAGTAAGAATATGACACTCCAGGAATGCTTCGGTAGTATATTGATTTTATTAGTTTCGAAGTGCATCACAGAGCAAAGTAAGGTACTGTATAGCAGATGGTCTTCTCATAAGGGACATAACAAAACCAACTCAAAAATAATTAAATAGCGTAATTATTCTCCAACCTCAGGGAACATGGACTGCTCAGTGCTGTGGTCAGCTTGCAAACATAGATTTATGGTAAACCTTACAGTTGTCAAATAGTTGATATGAAAATACGCATGACTTTTTTCTCTCTTCTGGATGCTACACAAAATAATGGCAGTAAGTTGCATAAGAATGCATTCGCAAGTCCAATATTTATGCAGGTATTGTACCATTTTTTAAGATCATCCATTGAATATACTGCATCATAAGAATTCTCTGCATTGATGGAATGAAATTAGGCTTCACTTTACAGGAGAGGGAAAGTTGGTTAAATATGCAGAACTGTAAATCTGCTAAAACTTGTTGGCTCAACAAGGTTTACAAAAACACTGAACAGAAGAGGAAAGGTCTTTGAAATTTTCTTCATAAAATATATTTAAGGCTCAGCAGGTATCATGTTCTTATTCTGAAACTTTGTCCAGAAGTCACATGCTGCTTTTGTAGTACATGTTGCCACATTTTCACACACAATCTATGGAACAGATTGCGTTAAAAGAATCCTCATTCATAAGCACTGAGCAGCACACCTATGTGCAGGTAATGTAGTGAAAAGCTTTCACAAGATCCTCTTCTCCCTGGCAACTATATGGCCTCTTATCTTCCACAGCTTGTGCCTGCTACTGCAGTATCTCTCTTCTCTACATTTGATTTTGTATCACTAATTATACATAGGAAAACACAGATTTACTTACTCCTGCAGACTCGTGTACCATAAGGTTGTATGTGCACATGTGAACAGACAGACATATGTGCATGGCTGTTCTCAGTTAATGCAGTTCAATCCTTTCATATTCTTTGCTCTCACATAATTATATAATCTAACATATACTTGGAAAAGACCTTGAATTCTGTGTAGAAAATACTTGCCTGAACATTTTATAGCTGAAGATAGTAATCTGGTGCCTATTAAAGCATTAAGCAGTTTTGCTCCTTCAGAAACACTATGCAACTTACCCCAAATTGTTGTGGTGGAATTTTCTCTAACATGATACTAGATAACTAATGAAAAATGGGAATGAGTAAGCCTTAAAATTATATTTACCTGATTCCCTTGTACGAACACGGGTCCATGCACTAGGTAATGTTCCTCCTTCATTTGAGGCAACCACCCTATAAAGGTATTCTTCAAAAAAATATAGAGAAGTATAGAAGAGAAAAAAGAAAAAAAGGAAAAAGAAAAAGACAAACAAAAAAAATTGGACATGGTAATATATTAATACAGAATGAAATAAAAATGATGTATTTTATTCAAGGAACCAATGTGTTACCTGTAAACGGCTTTAGCCCACTCTCATAAATACTCTGCTCTTTCCCTTGGTATACTAGGATGGAGTCATTTCCCCTGCAGTTAACAGCACTGTCAGTTGATAGGCATCCATCCAGATTGACTCTGACAGCACTGCTGGACACAGATGCCAAGTTAACGACAGCACCTCGTGTAAATTTAACATCCTTCATGCAACCACCGAAACCTAGCAAACAGTAAGAGATTAGTAACACAGAAAGAGCTTCCATCATTAATTAGGAATCACTTTTGTTCCTTTAAATTCTGTATTTTCAACATTAAAGACTGTAATGTGAATATGTTGACTTCCAAGATGAAATTCTGTCCCCACTTTCACAATACTAAGCTGGTAAAAATCCCTGGTATTCTAGTGTTGTGTTCCTACCTTACAGAACTATACTTCCATTACTATCATTGCCACCCCACAAGAAAATAGTTTTCTCCTTTCTGTCACTTCCCTTTTCAAAATTATTACCTTAAAAGTGATTCTGAATTTGAAAATCAGCTTTCTGCTGCTTACTAATATTTAACTGAGAAGAATATCTAGATTGAATACGTCATTAACTTCAGGACATCGCAGAAGATCTTCTGCATGGGGATATAACTGGTATGCCGTTTAAAAATATACTCCTGAAACATAACCTCAAACTATTCATTTTCAAGAAAAAGTAACTTCATTTTATATTTCTTTCTATATATAAATACAGTATATATTCCTCTCTGTGAGTGTAGCATTCCCATCAACATTGATGGCTTGGCTTCACTAGTGAAGATTTGGGAAGGGCTTTTACCCACGCTTACTACAAGCACAATGACCAAGGACATGTGGGATTAAACACATGTTAAATTAGTTACTTGTAGTAAAAACACCACCATAAAAAACAGTGTGCAGTTGCTAAAATGTCTATATAGCTCTATGACTTAATTTACAAAAGAATTAATAAATTGATACAAAATAGTTCGCAAATCTGAGTACAGTGCTTGGTGTTCAGCGCAAAAAAAAAGTGAACAGTAACCGAATTGAAGATTTCAACTCATGGAAGAATTAACTTTGCAAATTACAAATCAGCCTCTCACAGATCAGTGCTCATTTCTTCCTTTGTGAAAGTACCATATTAATCTTCTGTATTTTTCACTACTTTTACTACTACAAGATGGCAGATCAGAGTAGTATTTTTACTTATCCTGATCTGACAATATCCATACACAGTTCATGTAAAAAGGGCATTGAAGGTGGACACCCATTTTCAATCATCCTCTCTCTCCATAACACTAGGGATTTACACAAACTGCGCCTTAAAATGAATATATCCTAATTTAAACTCAACTCCTACTCGACAGCAATCTGCTCAGCTTCTTAGGCAGTCTGTAGCAGAACTAATCCCAATATGCACAGGCAACTTAATCATTAGACAAAATGAGCAGTTGTCTAATCTACTATGAGATGCGTGGTGTACAATCTATTTTAATACATTAATTTTACTATCTATCCTTTTAGCTGCGTTTATCACTATTTGAAGATTTCTGACTGATGCCAGCCAAGTGATGGGGTGGTAGGAGAAGGATATTTATCCCTTATTTGCTGTGAGCAAAACAATATTCCTTTATTCAAAATTAACTACCAAGCAACCATTGAGAAAACCTTTTATAATTATTTATTAAGCTGGAAAGGTCTCTATATTCTGTTAGCATACAATTACATCATTGTAGTCCTAAATAAAAGCATGTTCCAAAGATGTAATGCCTGATCTTGCTCATCTAAATCTGTATTTAGGAACAAACAGGAATGATTTTATCTTCAGATGCTCTGCTATAAATTTGCATCCACCATCTTATTTGTTGCGTGCTTAGGAGGCTTGGTGAAAAAAAGTAATGTTTATTGATGTGCCTAAATATGCACTTCAGGCATTCACTTTAGATGTTATTTTGCCCTAGATTCTTTGTTCACAGATCTCTTTGCTGCAGGAGTTGTGAACGTATCCATTCACGAGGCTACACCATCTGCTACAGGGCAACACTGACAGGGTGTGACTGGCTAGCTCTTTTGGGCCATAAATATTATGCACACAGAACCTGGAGGCAAATTATGATATATGTGATACCTGCAGCTGAAGAAATACTTAAAACATTTTTTTTTTGAGCTGTCTGTGAAGGCCAGTGCAGGATTTGATTCAAACTATTCGATGGAATAGCTGGGAAAACACACGGTTTCAATGCAGCCCTGCAGAGCTTACTTGAATGCACGCATTCAATATGAGTTCATGCATTCAAAGCCACCTACTAGATTCCCCACTAATCTCTCTCTGACTGCTACTTATTTGCCCAAAATACCTGAAAAAAATGCCATAATTGATGAATAGTTTCATAAGTAATGAAAAAACAAACCCAAACTTTAAACAGATAGTGTAACAGACGTTTTTTTACAACGTTTAATACAGTATCCTTTTTGGAGGCCATTAGTGTCAGGCTGTAATTAATACTTCTCTCTTTTCCCTAGAAATCTGACCTGTTGCAGAACAGAAGGATCACAGTGATGGCTAAAAACATGACTGTTTCCTGTCCTCCTGATAACAAGGAAAACACCAACGTAGCCAAAATCCAAATTCCAGGGTTTATACTCACTTGATTTAATTTTTTTTTTAGACCAGAATCAGTATTACCTAAAAAGCACTAATAAGCTATCAAGTATTCTTCCATGTCACTGCATCCAGCCTCATTAGAGTGATTTAAGCTGTTTACTGTTTCCCATTGGTTTTCTATTTCAGATCTATGAGTGGCACAAGTTGATCAAATGAAACAAGTTTATATGGACTAGTTTTCTCTGATGAAGACTTGAGACCTTCTTTCTGGTTGGGCATCTCAGATTACCATTTGCTACTCATCAGTTCCTCTATTGAGTTAGATTGCTTCAGAGATCACTGGGTTGGAAGATCTTTTATAGCATTACAAAAGAATCAGGACTAAGTGAAGCTAGATGGGTAGAAATAATTGGTAGATAAAGCAGCAATGGGTGGGAGGAAATATTCATGTCACACATTCATGAATTTACACTGTAACCTGCAGAATGTCTACCTTGCGCGTGACAGCAGGCTTTGAGAAACACACATTCTTCTTAGAATCTTACCTTGTTCTAATGCCAGTTCCTTATAAAAATTCTGAATCTCAGGTGGGATTCCTCCTACATAGACAGGTGAGTTTACATTCAGCTCCTGAACATGGGGTTCAAGCATCTGCTCTCTCAGTTCATTCACACTTGCTGAAACTACAGAGCCCTCCTTGTTCACAGTGACTTTGTTCCATTTCCCATCACAGTAAGACAGTCCTAACCAGAGATCCACTTGTGTAAAGACAATGCCAGTTTTTAAAAAGATGTTTAACATTCCACTTTTCAGTTCGATCTGTGCATTTTAAAACAGAAAAAAGATTTTTAAGGAGACATCACATACACAGCAACAACAGAGCTATTTAAAAAGAAAGAAAGGCAGTCAATAAACAAAATCAATGAACAACAATTTTTTAAGTTCTGGATAGCATAAATCACCATAAAATTGTTTACACAGAAGATGCTTAATATCGTGTATCAATTAATTCAGAAAGTAGGAATATATGTTCTTTCTCAAGTATGGCACTAAGTAAAAAGAAAAGACAATCAACCAGGATTGCTTTGCTTTTTAGAGAATGAGAAAACAGTATTTTATCTGTCAATTTATTTTTTAGAAGAATGTAACAAGATAATAAGGAGATGAAATGTCAGACCTGATTAAGGTCTTTTTAATTGGCTGGTAAACTCAATTTCAAAAGTTTCCAGAATACACTGATTCTTACATCCATACATCCTTATTCTTCTAAATCTGGTAAGAAAATAATTGCTTTTGTGTGCGCTCTTTGAGATTAATGTTCTAATTCTCTAATAGAAATACATTTTTCACTGCAGAAGTCTCCAAAGCTTTACTGCAAGACTCTTTATCCTGACTGAATGGAATACAAGTAGGCTGAGACTGTAAATTGGCATGTATAGAGGACTGTATACTTAAGTGATGAACTGGGTTTTGAAAAATACAGATACATTCACAGAAAAAAGCATTACTGTTCCCATGCCAAAATCTTATTATAAAATTACAGATTTAATATAAATGCTTATCACCAGTATTGACAAACTGACATAGTTAGGTTACTATTAATATTAATATTGCAATATTTCTTTAACAGAGACCCCATCTAAAGAATGACCTCAGTACTTGAGGTGCCAGTGGCAATACAGGTCCTGCTTCAGAGGGCGCACTGGCTGATAGCTCACAAGACAGAGGGATTTTGTTTATTTGTTTCTTTTGGACAACAACATTTCCTATTTCCATGAGTTCAGAGCTCTTCATAGCCAAGGACTATATAATACAAGTGAAGGGACCGATATGGCATCAGTGCTGATGAGTATAGCTTGACAAAGCAGTCCATTGGACTGTTTTTCTTCCCTGATGAGAATTAATACAAAGCACACTGTGCTGGTGTGAAGGAAGCATTTCAGCAGCGTGACTACAGTAATATGCCAGCAAGTCTGCCAGACCTGGAAGCTGGAGAGAGGGCAGGGTGTTTAACAGAGGGTCACTACTCAGTACATCCTTCTTGCAATTTACTCATCTTGGCATAGTCTTAAAGCAGGCAGTGAATGATGCTCGTGCTTTTTGTGTTGACATGGACTGACATTTAGAATGGCCAAGTGCAGCTAAAGATAGTGGACCAATGTTTTAACTGCTCTGCATGGTGAAGTTAAAAAGAAAAAAACAAAATCCTGCATAGATTTAGGATTCTTCCTGGTACTGAGCATACTTCAGAAAAACAACAGATAAATTGTTTGCCTTGGATAACATTTTTAATCTTGGAAAATATATTACTATTTTAAATAAAAAATGTGTGAAGATTATCTTATTCTGCCAGACATAGAATCATAGAATAGTTAGGGTTGGAAAGGACCTTAAGATCATCAAGTTCCAACTCCCCTGCCATGAGGCAGGGACACCTCATACTAAACCATATCACCCAAGGCCTTGTTCAACCTGGTCTTGAACACTGCCAGGGATGGAGCATTCACAACCTCCCTGGGCAGCCCATTCCAGTGCCTCACCACCCTAACAGCAAAGAATTTCCTCTTATATCCAATCTAAACTTCCCCTCTTTAAGTTTTAACCCATTACCCCTTGTCCTATCACTACAGTCCCTAATGAAGAGTCCCTCCCCAACATCCCTATAGTCCCCCTTCAGATGCTGGAAGGCTGCTATGAAGTCCCCACACAACCTTCTCTTCTCCAGGCTGAACAGCCCCAACTTTCTCAGCCTGTCTTCATATGGGAGGTGCTCCAGGACCCTCATCATCCTCCTAGCCCTCCTCTAGACTTGTTCCAACAGTTCCATGGCCTTTTTATGTTGAGGACACCAGAACTGAACACAATACTCCAGGTGAGGTCTCACAAGAGCAGAGTAAAGGGGCAGGATCACCTCCTTTGACCTGCTGGTCACACTCCTTTAGATGCAGCCCAGGATATGGCTGGCTTTCTGGGCTGCAAGCGCACACTGCAGCCGGCTCATTTTCTCATCAACCAGCACCCCCAAGTCCTTCTCCGCAGGGCTGCTCTGAATCTCTTCTCTGCCCAACCTGTAGCTGTGCCTGGGATTGCTCCAACCCAGCTGTAGGACCTTGCACTTGGCATGGTTAAACTTCATGAGGTTGGCATCAGCCCACCTCACAAGTGTGTCAAGGTCCCTCTGGATGGCATTCCTCCCCTCCAGCGGATCAACCGAACCACACAGCTTGGTGTCATTGACAAACTTGCTGAGGGCACACTCAATCCCACTGTCCATGTCACCGACAAAGATGTTAAAGAAGACCAGTCCCAGCACCGATCCCAGAGGGACACCACTCATTACTGGTCTCCAGCCGGACATTGAGCCATTGACCACAACTCTTTGCATGCGGCCATCCAGGCAGTTCTTTATCCACCAAGTGGTCCATCCATCAAATTGATGTCTCTCCAATTTACAGACATGGATGTTGTGTGGGACAGTGCTGAACGCTTTGCACAAGTCCAGGTAGATGACATCAACTGCTCTGCCCCTGCCCATCAGTTCCGTAGCCCCACGATAGAAGGCCACCAAATTGATCAGGCAGGATTTCCCCTTAGTGAAGCCATGCTGACTGTCACCAAGCACCTTGTTGTTTTTCATGTGCCTTAGCATGCCTTCCAGGAGAATCTGCTCCAAGATTTTGCCAGGCACAGAGGTGAGACTGACTGGTCTGTAGTTCCCCGGGTCATCCATTTTCCCCTTCTTGAAAATGGGGGTTATATTTCCCTTCTGAGTTAACCATCTCTCAAGATGAGGTTAACAAGAGAGGTCTATCGCAGCTCTAAACCTGAGCAGGCTCTGTTTAATGCTTAAAAGCATATTTGCTTTTCAGAATTTGGGGTACAAATATTAAACACTGCTGCAAAATTTTATTAATACTGATATCTATGCACTCAATTCATATTTCCATATACCTGAGCATGTAAGGTTGGAATTAGGAAAGCCAAAGCTTAGCCTGAACCTGGAAGACATGAGGGCCAAGAACAGCTTCTAGAGGCCCACTGGAAGCTTGTGGCATCATTCTGAGATTGACATCGAGATTGATTCTGATTAAAGATTTTATTAATTACCTGGGCATTAGGATAGGGTGCATTCTCAGCATGTTTGATGTTGATAACAAAGGGGCTGCCACTGGTATTCTAGACATAGAAAGCAGCTTTGAAGAAAAAGGACTGAGAGTCAAGACAGATTACAAATTGAAGACTGGTCAGCAATGCACCCTTGAAATGACAAAGGCAAGAAGATGTTGTGTACTGGTATTAGCCAAGTTCAGACGTGCTAGCCACAGGTCAGAGGCCTGAACACAAACCCCCCAATAGCCTTCTTCGAATCAGTTATGATAATGGACAGGAAATGGGAATTTCTTCCTGACAACAGAAAGAAATCACTGGTGACTAACAGGAATATCACCTTCACAAGTCCCACATGAGTATGCCACACCTTTGCTAATAAAAAGATTTCCACTTTGAGTTCCCAAAACACTTATTTCACACCCCTCCTTATTTCCACCACAGGCAACACTTTGACCTTGGGTACTAGTCAAGCTGCTTCCTGCAGCTATTCTAAAGTGTAATTCCTTTGAAAAGGTTCCTGCAGGACTCTTTTCTTACTGTGTAGCTTTGTAGAAGAAAATAATCAGTTACCATGTCTTGGGACCTGCTGCCACTGTCACATGAGATTAGCAGTGCTTAGGCTTTCATTGCTGTTGAAGTGGTCCGCATCAAAATCAGTAACGTAAACTCTATCAGCAGTCACATTACCCTCTTTCAATCACATAAGGTCATGAGGAAACACATGTCAGAGTGAGAGCTAGTGATTCCAACTAGCTTATCTGGTCACAGCTTGCTTATAATTATTGTTCCTGGATGCAAAAAGAATCAGTTTGAATTCTCTGGCTTGAGTTATTGTCAGGGCAAGGAAGTCACAGAAGAAGTGAACTTTACACACAGCAGCTTTTTAGGACTAATTTTTGTCTTGCACAGAAGGCAAGATAAGACTCTTTTGCTCTTTGGTAGCAGACCAGCCATTTGCCTAGCTATAGTCATTCCAAAACTATAGAGCTAATAAGAGAGCTGCGACCTATGCAAAGGGCAGGATCAGGGAATACCACGTTACACTGGCACTCAGGATAGGTGGTATAGCTTCTAATGTCTCCTGACAAAGGCTCCTAACAAAGACATTGTAGCTCATGCGCAATGCTACACATCTCATTTTCACTTTCTATTAACCTTTTTTTGTGAGCTCAAGTGTACGGTAAAACCTTCAGTCATCATTATGTATTTGCAGAGCACAAAGCTGCAAGGGTTGGAAAAACATGCATATACTCATCGTCTCTAGAATTCCTCATCTTAAGGCTATGGAGATGTTGAGGTCAGGAGTAAACTGAGATTAAAGAAAGTTTTACTTGACTTCGGACAAATGCTAAGAAAATTATCTAATCACAGTTTTCAGTGCTAAAAGAATAACGTAAATATAAAACTGCCAAAAATCTGGAAGCATGAGTAGAGATGAAAAGTGTTTTGCCTAACTACTTCATAGTTTTGACTCCTCTTTTCATTTAGTGAGTCCCCTTTACCCTTCATAATCAAGAAGCTATTTTCTTCTATTTCTGTTAGTCTTTCATAGAGCAAGAAAAAGGAAAAAAGGATTACACACGGCAAGAATCTCCAGAAGAACCCAAACCCCATGTTTGTCCCTGTGAATATGGTTCACATAAATACTGCCCCTGTATTGTGAATTACACTCACAGAAGTCTTTGTAGGATGGGACAGTAGTGTAGGCATAGCACTTTATGCTACTATTTTATGATCTCGGTCATTACTTGATGGCAAGACTAAAGTGATAACATGTAATTCGCAAGACTTCCTATTGGAAGTCATTACAATTTTTAACTAAGGCTGCTTCAAAAAATGGGGCAATCAGGTCTAGCAGAACTCAAAACCCACGAAAAAAGAAACTGTTGGAGAAGTCAGTACAAAAAAAGTAAAGATAGAGTAAGTTATAGTTGACTTGAAGAGGAGAAAAATATATTGATACATTTTAGATCAGAAGTTTAAAAGAAAAGGCACATTAGATATAATGCCATGCAATAAAACATGACTGCCATTAGCAAAACAGCTGCATAATAATAACTAAATGAATGAAATTCAATAAACAAGCAGAAAGGGCAGAGTGGGGCAAAAAGAGTAATACCCTCAGAAATCTGAATGCAAATGATTGCTTCTTGGACCAACTGAAAAGAGATATTACTTTCAACGTAATCCTCTCTAATACCCACTAGGTAGTTCCAAGTTGCACTATGCAATGGTGACCACAGTTTGATTATATTCATTTTCTTCTCTTGGGAGAAGAAAAAGATGAAAATCCAGAGCCATTTAACTAACAGAAACATTTGAAAAACTGCAACAAACACATTCAAACTTAAACAAAATCATGGAAAAGATGGAAGCACGAGTACTTCTGAGCATAAACCAGTCTTATTCAACAGACACCAAAAAAATGTTCATTGGCATTATCTTACAACTTTGACTAATACCTCTACAGCTTTCTCTCTAGTGATAGGGATGAGATGGGATTAAGTTGGACCACTAATTTCTCTCTATATGTTTCAAATCAAAATAAATCCTATCAATGATAAAAAATACATATACTTAAAGAGAAAGATTTATTAGGATACCAAACAATTTCTGGATACCAGACAATTTCTGTCATTAACTTTTTGATTCACAATTTAATTGATTTTGTTCTAGTATGAAAACTGGGAAATTGGGTAATTCTATACTTTCCCAGGAATGAAGTGAAACCTTTTAATACATATTTTTGTTTTTTTTTTCTAATCCCTTATAATGCAGCAAGAGAATAATTGAGAATAAATAAAGAGAATAATTCTGCTCTTCATATACTGATATCTTTCTTAGTTATAAATAACACAGGTAATTTATTCTGAGCATTTGTTGGAGTCTTTTTGCTCCCTTTACACTTTGCTGTGCACAGCATTCCAAAACAAGTAAAACACAAAAATAACTTATTGTTTGAAATTTCTTTACATGCCGGACATAGAATCATAGAATAGTTAGAGTTGGAAACTAGTTTCAACCCCCCTGTCATGGGCAGGGACAACTCGCATTAAACCATGTCTTTGAAGACTCCATTCAACCTGGCCTTGAACATTGCCAGAGACGGAGCATTCACAACTTCATCGGGCAACCCATTTAAGCACCTCACATCACCCTCACAGTAAAGAACTTTTTCCTTTTATCTAACCTAAACTACTCCTGTTTATCTCAATGGTCAACACTCACAAGTCATACCTGAATATAGTATATTTGTATTTCTGAACTTACTGCAAGATAATCTGGGCCATCTTTATTGTAAACAAACAGAAGCAATCCATTCAGTTGATCTGTTCTAAATTTGAATGAAATCTCAAATTCCAGTCCACCACTGAAAACACCTGAATGCAGTTCCAGGAACCCTTGAAAGAAAGTGAACACATGCCTATGTTAATCAAATACATAAAATAAATAGGTTCAAGAAACCAAAAGCAAAAATCTAGGTGCTATTTTCTACTTTGACATAAATAATTCAGGTTTCAAGATTAAAGTTTACAACTTTATCACCCAGTTTTGTAAAGGACAGTTATCCATAACATATTGCAACAAACAACTGGTGCAATGTCCCACATTTTGCTACCTGGCATTTTTTTAGGCCCTCTTCAAAAGTGAAAATTTACCTTTTACATGCATATCAAATCTTCATTACAGCACCTATTTGTGATTTCAATTCCTCTTTCTTGTGGTAGCCTTTGCTAAACCCAGAAGCCAAATTTTAAAGCATTCAAAAATAATCCTATATAACTAAAACTGTTTTGAAAAGCAGATCACTGCAACACTTTTGATATGATCATCTTTTATACCTCAAAACCATATTGGTTAGTGCAGCAGTACAGCAAACTACCTTTGCCGAGAAAATGTGCTCCTTCTAAGAGAACGACGGGGCATCCTTCCCAAATATGACAAACATTGTTCTGCTCTTCAGCATCCTCCCAGTTCAAAGATTCCCAGTTTTCATAGGGAGTGTGCACTTTTTTCAAATATATGTCACTGAGACACCCCACAAATCCTTTCTGGACTATCATTTTCATCCCTGCAAAAAAGGAAAATAATCGGTTTAAGCCTGCAAATAAACACAGGGATTAAGTTGTATGCTTTATACATCCTCACCCTATCATATATGCCCATGTGTGCATTGATAAAGAGCCATCAATGACTTCATAAAGATGGTCTCCAAGCTAACTCCAGACTTCTGGATGGGTCTAGTCACTAAAGACAGCAGCTACTCCTATGTAGCTGGAAAAGATTAAACTTTGTGAGACTTTGCATACAGATACTTTACAAATGAACTGCGTAAATCTACTCCATGAAAATTCCAAAGCAAGTTTGCAGATTTACCCTCTTTAAACAAAACCATAATTCTGAAGAAAGGCATGCATCTTCTGTATAGAAAGAAACAGTGCTACAAAAGCTAAAGCAGAAGCTTCCTCAAGAAGTTTAGAAGCTTCCTCAGGAAGTTTTTCTTTCCTTGTTTGGATAAAAATAATAGTGATTTATGGCTGCTAACTCTTTCTTTAATGAGGACAAAAATATGAAGCAGCTTTTATAGATGGCCTTCTCTTAAATGGTATTTTTAGTCAATCTCATTTTGATTATGTAGCTGTTTTTTGAGGGAGGCGTCCTGGATTACTTTATGAACCAAAGTTTTAGAAGAAGACATGCATGTATTTTTGGTTTTAGTAAGGTCACATAAAGAAGGAAAGAGAGAGTTGAACTCTCTGTGTACCTCACATCAAGTCATCAGCTAGATTTCATGTCTTTTTCAGTGACGGGAACACAAACTTAATAAACAATTTGGCTTTTAGTTAATTATGTAAAAAGAAACTCAAATCCAAAAAACAAAAATGAAAACCTGCATATGAATCCAGTAAGAACAGCTGATTGTATACTGGTTTTGTATGCAGTCACCTCTGTGCTATCTGCTGGTAGAATATACACTTGGCACATACACCAAGTTTATATATGAGAACATATGTTTATTGATTCTTCTCAAAGCCAGCTATAATCCAGCTCATGAATACAGCTGTAGAATACAGATGTATTCATATACCACTGATTTCAATGCAATAATCCCTGAAGGATTCAAACTCAAACCAAAAAAGCCATCCCGGCATCTAGATGGGATGGTGGGATGTATAACCCTGTGCTTAAGCTAATAAAACCAATTTGTACATATATTTCTAAAAAGAATTTGGGAACCTAGAATGTAAAACATACCCATAAGTTTCACACGCACACCAGTTCTGTATATAAAATTCATTAAAATGGACATGGACCTCATGTACTTCTTTATTGATAATGAAATCAGCTATAAAGATATCCCAAAAGATAAAATTCAAGAAACTGTACAGACATATTTTTGATTAAAACAATTATGTAAATAATTATGCAAATTAATTACCGTCCTCATGTTTCTGACACAATGTCGATACAGCCTACAGCGCTGGAAAAGCAGTTAAGTCAGTGCCACTGTGTAGGATTTGTTATACCACAACCATACTCACCTACATCTTTTCTCACAATAGTATAACCCTGTGGAAGTCCTCCAACAAAAACTCCTGTGTTCTCTCCAATCATGGTGCTGCCACTAGTTGCTAAGGAAAAACCTGAAAAAAACAGGTCATTATTCTTGAGTGCTTTCAAAGGATTTTCAACTCAGTATCACAATACTGATATTTGATAAGAGACTAATATTCTAATACTTTCCCATACATATCCAGGAATATTTATAGCCCTGTTTTACAAAAGCATGTTAACAAAATCACAGATCTAAAAGCACAAAAAGGCAAAATCCTCCTACTTACTATTAAATTATCAAAGATTCACATCAGACAGATACCTCAGGTGCACACACAAAACAATAGTAATTTTGTCAAGAAATGAAGTGAATGAATTTTTTGCTGTATGTAGGAACACGGGTAGTGGAAAAGTAAGCAAGTGAGCAATATCCTAAGTAATACCAAAACTACAAAGCAAAATGAAACTGCATCGATTACCTGTGTACTGCCCATCCACTGTGATGTTTCCCAGTGCTTGAATTCTTGTAGCAATTATTTGGTGCCAACTGTTATCATTGTACTCTTTTCCACCATCATTAGTTGGAGTGACTGCTACCGCAGACCCCTTTTTATTAAGAGAAGAATCTGATTAAGAATATTGTGAAGATTTTTCATTACACTTTACAACATTCTGTGGCATAGAAGATCCAAAAATAAGGATAGAAGTCCTCTCTTTAACTTGTTTTGGAACACTGAATGAAGTTGAGGACTGATTTCCCCACTAAATTAACCTTCTCAAATAATAGATGAGAGATCAAGGATCCACTTTCTATTAAAAATAGAAAACCTGTGTGGCTTCCCTGACAAAGAAAATGATGAGACACAAATTATTGAAGGTCATGTCACACAGTTCTTTTTTTATTTAATTTTTAAATTAAGTCCCTGTTTAACTACTTCATGAATTGCTATGGTTGTGAAGTTTGATAGCCACAATTCAATGTAGGATCCACAGAAAGCAACTGCCTATCAGGATTGTTGTCTGCAGCTCCTGTCAACAGCAAGGAACCCAAAAAGAGGTGAATATAGGACAGTATAAAGATGTAAGTTCTGTCCCTGTTAACCTGGTCTCAAAAGGACTTCAATATTTAGGTTAGAGAGTATAATATGTTTATGAAGGAAAAGGTCATGTCAAGAGATCCAGATTAAAAAAAAAAAATAAGTGAATTATTGAGGATATTTTCACTGTACAAGGGATGCTTGTCAAAATGTTTTTAAATTTACCTACAATTTTTAACTCTTTTTAATACATCAACAATAAAAAAAGATATGAGCAGTGAATTTAGAGACACCCATAATAAAATAGAGATAAATCTTTTCTGAATAGCTGAGTAAGAGTAATAGAACATATGCCTCTGCCAAACCAAATCTCAAGATGGTAAACTACCACAATACCATGTAAAAATCATATAACGATGGAATAAAAATAAAACTAATGTACTTCAAGAATTTTCCTGAAAGTTATATCCAAATAATCTTCTAACTTCCCAACAATTCCTGTAATATTGTCTCAGGACTTTATACCATACTTGAATGGCCAGGAAACTCAAATTCTGAATCACATTCTGAATCACTGTCAAATTCACAAAACGGAACTGTCCTATGTAGCAGGCAACCACAGAATGGAAAAACATTTCTTTTCATAGGCACTACACAATATTAAAGAATCACAACCTCTGCAGGTACTTTATGGCTTAAAAAAAAAAAAAAATCAAACAACAAAAAAAACTCTATTTCCAAAAAACATATAAAAAAAAAATCTGAGTTTTCTTATATTTGGGTGTCTAAGATGTTATTTTGCAGTAGCAAATCACACAGTTCAGGATTATTTTCCCCCAGTTGTTCTAGTTCTTTCTGGCCCAAGTATTCAGGCACATGAAGGAAACCTGTTGATAAGCAAATGTACCTACTCTGATTAATACTAAAAACTTCCTGTTAAAATTTAGTATCCTGGCTTTAGTGATGTGCATCTATTAGAAAATGCTTGTCAGAATATAGATTTATGAACACCGCATATATTTTAGAGTATATTTTGACTTGGGGACTGTCACTGCATATCATATACATAAAAGTATATATGATGTGTACATACATACATGATTACAGAAAAATAATTCCCCATGAATATTTATAGCACATTTCCTACTCGTTTCAGCCAACGTCTTGGTACTGAGGCAGTTTGTACAGCAGTCCTCTGTCCCATGGTAACAATACAAAGCTATATATCCTTACATACCAATGTGCACTTTTTCATATACTATTTTTTATTGTCTTCTCTCCTATTTCAACATTTTAATATTTTACAAACACACATTTCATTATCGTAGTTTAATAATTAAAACCAGAACTGGTGTCATGCCCAATTAATGTGCCCTGGTAGCATGCCCATTAGTTTTTCCATTAGTGAATTCAACAATACTAATGGGATTACTAGCGTGGGATGCTAATTGGGCGTGACATAAGAAACTGGCTTACTTCTTAGCATACCCTTGCCAATGATGAAATTAATGAGCATTTTATTAAATGCTGTCTCATCAAAGTGCACTTAGTTAGCGATAAAATTGTTACAAACGATGCTGCATTCTAAAGATCAGGTGCCTGAATAAGTGGTTCTTCATATTATGTTTAAGAGCAATCTAGACCATTAACAGGGTGGGTTTTTTTTTTACATCAGAAACCACATTTATTTGTAACCAGTTCAATCTGGGACCACACAACCATATGGGCTAACCCAGGCTTTATTTCAGGGGGCAAAAAACTTGACAGAAAAAAGTGGTGTTTAGGGTTCAGTATGCACTGCATTGGAGGCCTCTGTATGACATTTTATCCATTTTAACCCAGTTGCTCTGTGATCACATTCAAATATCCTGTTGTGAAATGGCTTGTTATGCGTTTTGAAAATTACACATAGGGAACCAAATCTGAGTAAGTTTGCCAAGGCATACAGTAAGTCTTAACTTTTAGTAGTTCTTAGCAATAATGAAGCAAATATGAATCTGTGTCTCTTCATGATTAAATCTGCATTCATGAAAATACACAGAAGCATCACAAAGACACTGTCTAGGTGACAGTAACTACACTACTCCCAGTCAAGTTCTTTCAATGCTCAAACTCCTACCACTGAGGAGGTGAAAAAGTACTGAAGTTTTGCCAATGCCAAGCAGCAAGGTATATCTGGGATTCATAGCTATGTATTCTCCATCTCCTTCTTTTTTTTCGGGGGTGGGGGGAAGGGGGGAGGTGTTACAGCTGACCCTCAGACTGTGCCTGCTATTTTAACCTCTGCCCAAACCAAAGGCATTAAGAAAAATATTCGATGTTCCTCCTTTTTGCTATAAAGAAAATGGAATTTTCTTTATAGCAAAAATTTGCTATATTAGAAAATGGATCATCTTCAACAATAGAAAAGCTGGATTCAATTCCCTTCATTTTGTGAGAAGAATCCCAATAAGTTTTAATAGGATTGTTATAATTACTAAGCAAATAGGTGCTCCAGATTGGCCTTAAATTTTCAGTGTTAGTGATTTCACTTTGTATAAAACATTGAGTGCTTTCCTGGAAAAAAGAACAAATGACCTGTAGACACCAAAAGAACTATAGATTTAGCTAGAGTTGATTGTGTAATTTAGGGATGGATGTAAAGGCACTATGATGTGAAGAAAAGCCACAGGCAGCTGAAGGTTTGCAGGCACAATGAGTTTGGAGGAAGGTCTGCGGAACACTTTAATTATACAGACAAGACTGAGGAAGACATCTCTTAGCAAAAAAACTCATGATTTGTGGACCATGAGTAGCAACCAGTAAAGAATGACAGTAAAACAATTAGGAAGGAAAAAAGAGCAGCTTGACGACACAAATGGGTGACAAAAGAGATGGTCAGTCAACAGATAGATAGATGAATGGTGGTGCATGTAAAGTCGAGAGAAGTATGAATGGGCAGGAAGGAAAGGATGTGAAACTAACACCTCAAGAAGGAAGAAGTTAGGCAGCTGAAGACTCCTCACTAAGAAGACTTGGCAGGACTATCTCCAGAGCAGATACAACAAAGAGAAAATTTGCTGCTGATGATGAGCAAAGATACATACCAGAATCTTAAAAGGGACTATGGGTAAAACTAATTAACCTGTGACAGGACACTGCTGGAAGGGAGTACACCGCACTGGTATAGATAAAAAGCAGCAGAGACACAACTGTCATCAGAAGGAATGTTTGCAATTTTTAAGAGAAAGCACAAAGGCAGGGCCATAAATGCTTATTATATATGCTATAAACATGATTAGAGAAAGCAATGAATCTACTTGGTTAAGAAACCACATGATGTCAGTAGTAATTAAAGCATTTGCACATGAATGCAAACTGATGCCCAAACTAAAGATTAAGAAATGTTGTTACAGAACATGATACATGATATTACAGCAAATTGCAAATAATGGCAAAAGAAGCAAACAAACATAGAAACAAAGGTACAGGTAGTAAGGTAGCACAGAATATTAAGGATATGGAGAACTGAAAAATTTTGGTAACTGAATTTTTCACGGGTAAAAATTTTTGAAAAGGATACTACAAGAAATACATTGATGTGGGCCACAGTACATTACTTCTGTATCTGAGAATGCACAGGAATCTCTTCCACATTATTAATGAGGAATTAGAAAGCATTAGCTTTCAAGATAGATAGTAAGTAAATGTTAAGACCTACACTATACCTGGATGTCTTGAATGACAGATTGTTTTAATTTCTATGAACAGTCACTGAAACACTAATATAGCCGATTTTAGACTTCATAAGAGGGAAAAACATGGAAGCGATGATCCTAAAAATCAGCATGGGACAGAGTTGTCTGATTCAAGTGAAACAAAGATAAACAAAGATATATTCATAAACAATTTCTTAAAATTCAAGATAGCAATTATTGCAATATTAGCTGAACTGAGGTGATCTAGGAACTGAATATGGACAAGATGTACACTTTTTACAGTTAAAAGGTAAAAAAACGGAAACAAAAAGGTCAGAATGAAGAAACAAAAAGTAAAACCCCCAAAGCAGCCACTCTCCCATCTGTCCAACCTCCTCCCCACCCCCTAAATCCAAACAAATGCAACATCTCCTGGGGAATGAGTCCAATCTAGCTGACGTACAGGTACTTCTGAAGGAGCAAATCTGCAGGAGGGCTACGAATACTATTTGAAGCACTAAAATCCTAGTTAAAAGATATCTATTTCCATTAAAACAAACAACTAAATAAAAATAAATCAAACTATTACACTAAGACCTTGCAAAGGAAGTAAAAATTCCTTTGTAGCTAAGTGAAGGTATAAGTGTAAAAGAGAAGAGAGACCTATTAAAATGCAGATGAGGGCAACATGAATGACTTTGTTAAGCATAGTCCCAAAAAATTGAAGTACATATTGATTCAGCTTGCAGCAAGGAAAAGATAAAGCCTATGTGTAAATCCAATGGAAATAATAGAAAGTTATATCTTGGGATCAGAAGCACATTTAATGTTTTCTAGCATAGGGATCAAATACCCAGTAGCCTCTGTGCAGCACCATGCCTCCTTTACAGATTCTCCAGAGCTGAAGGTGGTCTTCACTGCTGCACAACACCTCCACATGGTCGTGAAACCTCAGTGCCTGGACCATGGCAGAGCTCATGAAGCACAGGTTAACAGTGGATCATCAAATCAATAAATCCCCACCAGTTTATACCATTAAGCATTTCTGTTCAACCCCCTCCACAGCAGTAGACACAATGCCAATCACATAATTGAGGTGTGACAGAAGGTATAGCTGATAGAGCAACCAGGCCTTTCAACAACACTGAGGCAGAAGTAACCTTACAGAAAGGATGCACATATATGGAGATATATGATACCGCATTCTGACAGCATCATTAGGAAATCAAATAACTACTTAATCACTTAGTTTCTTGCATATTTATGAAATATAAGTGAGCCTGTAATGCTTTGCTATTCCATGTGGAGATCTGAGCTTGGGGTGCAGAGCAAACAGAAAATACTCAAACAGAAATGCAGGGCATGTGGCCTTATTTTTTAATTTTAATTATTTGATAATATTTCCCTCTTTATTTATGTCTTTTCTATGGTCATTATTACTAGAAGTGAGAGGCAATATGTATCACATTAATGTCAGCATACTGATTTTGGCAGGAAATGACAAAGTCTCAAGATGGGAGGCTTAAAAATAATTAAATATATATAACCCCTATTTGCTAATTCAAAACTTAGATTTATCCACCTTTGCAATCTTGGTACTTCAGGCTGTTAGGTGGTGTTTGGTGGTACTGACAGAAAACCTGAACCCATAGAAAGGAAAGGAAAAAATGAAGTCATGAACTGTGGCAAAAAATGAGCAAGGCTTTAGTGTTTCAGTGTTTCGCTCCCAAAAATTTCCAGTTACCCAAGGGTTCTGAAAGGCAAATTAACTTGTATCAAATAAAAACCAAGAAAAAAAACAGAAAGGATAACAATGTAAAGAAGTACTGGAAAAAAATATAAGCTAATTTTATAGGATTCTGTCTTTGTTGTACCTGTGGATCAAAAAGAAAGTAAGGACGCCCACTCCTCAGCTGAAGGGCAATATATTCTTCCTGATTCCCGGGTGATGCGGAGAAAAAAATCAAACCATCAGGTTCCTGGGTTCTAAATTTCACTTTAATACCTGGCAAGAAAAAGCAAAAAGATGGTTCATGCCAAAAGTGGTTCTCATGCATTCTAACAAAAATTACAAACAAAATGTTGGTTTACAAATAGCAGTAACATGGCAAAGCAAGACCGTCAGACTTTTCCTCACCTAAAACCCTTGCTAATCATTACAGGAGAAATTGTACTACGCCAGATTTAATCAGCCCTTGAGAAAAATACTTGTGATTTCAGAGCCCTTACCATCCTATAGAAAAATATATGTAGTTGAGACTTACGCTGTTTAGTAACTTCCTTCTTAAGAAAAATAGAATTCAGCATACTGTTCTAATATTTGATATTTTATGTGTGGATTTTCACCTGCCACTTAATATTTCTACTGGTAAAGTAGGAATGAGGGTCCTGTATGAAAGGATTTCTAAGAAGAATAGTGGGGTTTTGGTTCCAAAAGATAGAAACATTTATATACACATTCTTTTACAAATTCACATATCTAAGTGCACAAAGAATGCCTGGAAAACAACAGGTTTTAACAAAAATTGGAAATACCCCAAGGAATAATGGACGAACTAAGCTTAATTAAGAACTTTCCAGATCATTATTAATAGTCCCCCATTTGACTTCTGATAAAATATTGTCTCAGCATATGAAATGTCATTCAAATGACATACAAGGAAAAACTATGTTCATTAAATTATTTTTTTTCCCCAAAAGATACCACAGATATATCAAAACAAGCTAAAAAGCTTTTAACTACTGCAATACTGTTGTCCAGTGTATAAACTTCCTCAGTAACTATCTGAGAACAAATTAATGAAACAATTCATAAGGAAACTATCCCATTTCAAATAGCATAATGATGAATAAACAAGTTTCAGATAAACACCTTTTTTTTTATGACTATATCACCTTTCTCTTAAGCTGTCTTCTGAAATATCACCTTACAGAAACAAGAAAGTTACAAAACCATATGTAGGGAAAAAGCATACTTGGAAAGGGAAATGAAAAGGCAGCAATAGCAACATCTACCTATACAAGACACTTCATCATGTTTCTGTGTAAAATGATGTTTACAGAACAGAGTAATTTATTGAGGTTTGCCCAACTTCAAAGTATTCAGTTTTTTCACATGTATTTGCACTACCTTGTAAGGCAGAACATAGTAAGTGACAAAACCTTTTCTTGCAGACAGAATCTATATTCTAAAAAAATAAGAAATCATAATTCTGATGCCCATTCCTATTAGATCACACTTGTTCATTACCTATGCCCATAAGAAATATCCTTTGACCCCATTTGTTACATAAATGTTTTCATGCAAATCACATGATACACTCACAGATATGAAATATATTCTCTGGGCAGTGAAAATCAGTCATGCTATTAAAATACCTGCAAAAAGCACGTGTACACAGGTAACACCCAGCAAGTAAAAGTTCAACAGTGCTCATACTTCAGGAAAAGCATAGCTTTGCCTGGCTCAGAAATAACCACTATTGCTGTACTTAGAGCTCTGAGGTATCTCTACCTGCAACATCTTCTGTAGAGGTTGAGACTGATAGCCTCTAAACCCAGCCATGGAGAGCACAGTTAGTTTAACAAGCTGCCAGTGTTTTTATCAAGCTGCCAAAAGATATTTCTGAGAACCAGAGGATCCCACCTCACACCTACTTCAGAAAGACAAACACAAACATAGACTGATAGAATAGGTAGGGCTTGAAAAGACCTTTAGATCATGTAGTTTCAACCCCCCATAACTGAGTTTCTGCAAAAGCAGCAATATTTTATAATGTTGCTTTACAAAATATAAATTAAATGGCTCATAACAGTAATACTGAAGCAACATGTTATGCAGGAACTTACTTGCTTCTGTGGATATTGAAAAGGCTTACAAACCTGAATTCCTGCCTGTAGAGCTGCCGAAAGCAGCCATTGTTTTCAGTCATAGCCCATACAGTAAATTCTTCTGAATTCATATGTCACGTATTACCTAACTCAGAAAAAAACTCTGCCCCTTTAAGTTCAGGTATCTCTGGAGTTTCTCATGAGATAAAGAAGTTCATAGATAAGTACTTTCAGTATTAATGTTTTCTTGTATTTCTAGAAGTGAATGCAATGGAGAAACCAAATATTAAGCAAACATATTCCCATAGATAATGTTTTCATTGGAAGATAAAACTTGTGAAATTAGTATTTTTCACAGGAACATACTAAATAAGAAAAAAAATAATCTGAAAAGATTTCTCAAGTCCCAAGTTGGACCTCATAGTCGGAACAAACATAGCTAGAAATCCCATTCAAGAAAGGAGAGTATTTTGCAAGAAATTTTCTCAAAGACTGCTGTCTATTACTTCAGTATGGATGTCTAAAGCCTTAACTTCAATGTTAAATATGACAGATAAATAGAAACATAAATGAAATAGCGATATTACAATTACTTCTGCAATTTTTCATATACAGAAACTGCATCTCAGCCGCAATACTGAGGCTACCAAATCTTGGATGGGCAGCATGACCATCTGTGGGGCATATTGAAGGAATGTACTTTTAATCAGCTGATCATGAACTGCAACTCAAGAATTCACCTAACAGCACTGTTTATGCGACAAAAATGATTGGTGTGTAAGGAGCTGGCTATAATTCCTGGAGTAAAAACCAACAAGAAATTCTACTGGAAATTAAACATTCATGTACACCATAGAAATAAAATCTTTAATTCCATTTCAAATTATAGCTGTAGTTGAACAGGTGTCAGAATTAATTTAATTATAAATAATAAAATTACTTCAATTTCTGTAATTGAATTTTTTTAATTGTAATGGCATTGTACAAAACATAATACAAGCAGTCCGTACAGTGAACATAAAAGAAAAAAGAATAGAAAGTAATAAAAGGATAAGTAAAATAAATTATTACTATTAGTATTAATACTACTATTAGTATTAATGTTTTAAAGTATCCCAAAGTGCGTTAAGGAAGACTGACCTGTCAGGATCCACAGTTTCAACTTATGCAGTAGTAGATGGTGATTAGATTTTTCTCCTACTTTCAAAGATGGCACAGACAGTTTAGTAGAGAAATAGGGATGTGAGTGACCAATGCAGGCATTCTAAAGGCATTCAACTGAGCAGTATCAGCCTGTTACCCTGCAAGGGCACACAGTTTTAAGAGTTCCTTTTAGTAGAATGCTGATATTAAAAGTGAAAAGATATTCTATCACTATAATGTCAGATGAGTTAGAATCCAGGTTTTCACCTAGTACAGAAAAGTAAATGGAGCACCTCTTTGCCTCTGTCATGTACATTTAGCAATTCTGAGAACTTCAGCAACATTTCAGATTCAGACTCAGATTCACATCTGGGTCCAGGTTCTACTATCACAATTCAATGGGGCTTACAAGATCTGCACAGAAGTACTTAACAGGCATAAAATGTGCTCTTGAGAGGCTGGCTGTAGTTTTTGCCTAAAGAAAGTTTAGAGAGCATACAGGATTATTCTGAGTTTAGAAAAGGCAGTCGGTAGTTGGGGGAAAATATTAATAAATTAGAGCAGCTCCCAGATTAGCATAACATATACTAATAATTTATAATTACTAAAGCAATAAAATTCACTTCTGATTAATGCTAAACATTTCTTCCTGCAGAATAAAAACTTTAGATTTTGTTTGATTCAAACTACTCACTCACAGAAAAGAGGTTTTGCTTTCCAATTAAACTGAATTTCAATTTAAATTTTTACTGGGCATTGCAAAATACAAAACCATTTACAGCACTCAAATAATGTTTTTCAACTTTTTGAATTTTTGGGGAAGAGGAGCTGAGGAGAGAAGGCAAGAGAGATTCAGAGAGGCAAGGTAATCAAAGACATCTTTTGCAATAAAATCTGAGAGATTTCAGCAGTGACCTACTTAAAACTGATCTCTTTGACCCATACACTCAGCTAAAATATCTGTAAAGTACCATTCTTTACAATTGGATATTAAGAGTCCAAGTCAAAATAGCCAGCAAATAAAAGTTATTAGACTCATTAAATACATAGCAGTTGCCACAAGCCTCAAAAGTCCCATGCCCCTTCACCAAAACCTAGGTATAACCACATGAACAAATCCGTCCAAAAAGCATCAAGAACAGCTACATAAATATATTTCCAACCTTCATGCACTCAGGAATAATAATACTATTTTTATTTGCATCAATACATAAAATCCCAACCCATATGCATAAGATTAATAAGAAAGAATAATAACTAGATACCCTAGCACACTGGGGACAATTTCTTTGTGGAATCAGAAAATCCTAAACAGAAAACAGTGTACATTGCAACTGGAAAAACCTGCCTAATATCTAGAAAATCACAAAGCATTATTAGAAATGAATTTTGCATAATCTGTGAAGCACATTCATTTTCTGTGCAATTTCTCCCAGAATCGAACAAACATGATTTGCATCTGCTTTCTACTTACATCATTATATGAAATGGTGTAAATAACTATATAATTGTACATTCCAATCAAATTAACAGAAACTTGGCAAAGAAAGCCATTTCTTTACCCTTACTAAAGCCTTTATTTTCACTTAATGCATACTAAAATGAACAGAAACTGCCTACAGAACTTTGACAAGAGCATAGGGCTCTCAGCAGTACCTTCAGGATGACAACTGTTAAGCACTTACTTAATATTAAGACTATGTACAAATGCTTTTGTCTAATCAAAGTACATTTCTCCACAGAAATTATAAATCTTTTTTTTTCTTTTTCAGATGGGGACTAAAAGTCTCAGTACTATCTACTTTCATTGAATTAATATTTAGTTGTTGTTCTCTCTGTGAGAGTGATTCTGTATGCTACATGTCATTACAGTAGCTAAAACACATTTTAAAATTTATTTAATAGGAAATGCACCTTTAAAAAAAAAAAAAGAAGGGAGACTTCACATAAATGGATCAGTATTTGAAGCAGTTTCATGTAACAGACAGCAGAATTAGAAGAAAAGAAGGAACTCAGAGGACACTTGCCTGGACATGCTTAAGAATATCCTCTGCTGAATACAAGTTCTTCATACTTTGTGATGTTCTATAGCTTTCTGGATTCTATCGAGAGAAGAAGCTGGAAAGCATGCTTCTCAAATCTGTCCAACATCTTTTGTTGCCTTTGGTACAGGAACAGGCTCCATCTTTGACTATATCTTAATGTGTTTGAAAATACTTTCGAAGTTCATCATCACCGATGTTACAGGGTTAGCAATTCCATTGATGAAGTAAATGCTGTCCATTTTTAAGTTGCTTTAGTTTTTTAGTAGAAATATAAAATATATACTTGTACATATGTATAAGGACATACATATCATAGAATCATAGAATAGTTAGGGTTGGAAAGGACCTTAAGATCATCAAGTTCCAATCCCCCTGCCATGAGGCAGGGACACCTCACACTAAACCATATCACCCAATGTCTTGTCCAACCTTGAACAGTGCCAAGGATGGAGCATTCACAACCTCCCTGGGCAACCCATTCCAGTGCCTCAGCACCCTAACAGGAAAGAATTTCCTCCTTATATCCAATCTAAACTTCCCCTCTTTAAGTTTTAACCCATTACCCCTTGTCCTATCACTACAGTCCCTAATGAAGAGTCCCTCCCCAGCATCCCTATATGCCCCCTTCAGATACTGGAAGGCTGCCATGAGGTCTCCATGCAGCCTTCTCTTCTCCAGGCTGAACAGCCCCAACTTCTTCAGCCTGTCTTCATACGGGAGGTGCTCCAGTCCCTGATCATCCTCATGGCCCTCCTCTAGACTTGTTCCAACAGTTCCATGGCCTTTTTATGTTGAGGACACAATACTCGAAGTGAGGTCTCACAAGAGCAGAGTAAAGGGGCAGGATCACTTCCTTCGACCTGCTGGTCACGCTCCTTTTGATGCAGCCCAGGATACGGTTGGCTTTCTGGGCTGCAAGGGCACACTGCGGCCGGCTCATGTTCATTTTCTCATCAACCAACACCCCCAAGTCCTTCTCCGCAGGGCTGCTCTGAATCTCTTCTCTGCCCAACCTGTAGCTGTGCCTGGGATTGCTCCGACCCAGCTGTAGGACCTTGCACTTGGCATGGTTAAACTTCATGAGGTTGGCATCAGCCCACCTCACAAGTGTGTCAAGGTCCCTCTGGATGGCATTCCTTCCCTCCAGGGTATCAACCGAACCACACAGCTTGGTGTCATTGACAAACTTGTTGAGGGTGCACTCAATCCCACTGTCCATGTCACTGACAAAGATGTTGAACAAGACCGGTCCCAACACCGATCCCTGAGGAACACCACTCATTACTGGTCTCCAGCTGGACATTGAGCCACTGACCACAACTCTTTGCATGCGGCCATCTAGCCAGCTCTTTTTCCACCAAGTGGTCCATCCATCAAATTGATGTCTCTCCAATTTAGAGACAAGGATATCGTGTGGGACTGGCCTTATACATATGCACATACACATGTATATTTATACATGCAAACACACAAAGAAAAAAATCCCAAACTTATACCAAACTATAACTTGAGTATCCAATTGCAGGTCAGCGGCCCCTTTTCTCTTGTGATGATAGTAAAGCCAGCAGAAGCTGAAACTCTATTGTTTTTTAAATAATACTGTACAAAACCCCCTTATTTTGAAAAGGTTTAACTTTATTCAGAACGACACAATGAAAGGGAAATATATAACACCTCTTGTGGAAACCAACTATTGGGCAAAAGCCCAAATCCTCTTGATAGGAACTGAGTAGTTCTTTTACATTAAGCAACAAATTTGATACCTGTTTTTTCTTATTTTGCTTGCTACCCCATTATACCCACTACTGTTAAAACAAACAGGACATTTTAGCTTTAATCTTCTTACTACATAACCCAAATAACTTCAGTCATGTTTGCATTAATGCTGCATTAATCATGTTGTTGCGTATTAATGAGTTTTCAGGCTATGCTAATTACTGTCATAGATTCTGCAGCAGCCCATTAAATATACAAATTACGGAATTAAAGAGCCAGAGCTCTTCATGATTAATCTTTAAATGGAGAAAAACTAATGATGTCTGTACAAAGTTTCTCTCCACTTTTGGCTGACTGAGCCCAATGAACAATCAATTAGAGTATTTGAAGAATAAGAATATTGCACACACTACAAGATTTGTTATGCTGTTATTCTAATCAGAAGACACACATTTATAAGTTTCTAACAAATGGACT
The DNA here is from genome assembly GCF_034315485.1 of Pezoporus occidentalis. NCBI lineage: Eukaryota > Metazoa > Chordata > Aves > Psittaciformes > Psittacidae > Pezoporus > Pezoporus occidentalis. Next base: position 295,171 of record NW_026916294.1, read on the forward strand.
TCTGTAACACATTCCAGTGTTTAAGGTCTCCCAAAGTGTTACACAGGGGTAAAAGCTATAGAATATTCCAATTCATTATTGCATACTCATAGGAAGCTGCTGGTAACCATATGAATACTGTAAATCAATTTTCTCCTTTTAGCAAGGGCACAAGTCCTTCTACTCCCTTGTAAGAAAGATTTACAGCAAACCTTGGTGAAAAGAAAGCTAAGTTTAAAGTCATTTGATAAGACTTGATGTATTAGTAGCACTTGATCCCTTTACTTAGAGTGATGCTTTTTTTCAGAAATAGTGTAATACCTAGTGATTAAATCACGAGATTCAAAATCAGCAGTCGGTACTCAGCCAGTGATGGAGGTATGTCTCCCAAGAGCCATCATTTAAACCCCCTGCCTCCATATTCCTTCCTGAAGAACGGTGGACAGAATCTTGTGTAAGGTTCTGTAATGTCTGAAAAATTCATGACTGTTTTGTTCTCCATAGACTTAAAATATATATAAAAATCAGCAAAATGCCCACATGCATTCATAAAAATTGCCTGGACACTAGGTATTTACTGACATTTTAGAAACACTAATACATCCAAAAAAGGGTATTGATTTATCCTTCTCAAATACTGCATATTATGCAAAATGTCACAAGACTTTTCTTAAAAGCGGCCTGTATTAGTATTACTTTGCCCATCAATAGTTGCAGTTTAGAATTAACTGGGCCATTCCAAACCTGTCCAATTAGTTCTTACACCACAGAACAAAATAAATAAACCATGTTAGACATTAAAGATTTTATACGAAGTAATAAAACAAAAATTAAAAAAAAACCTGCTAAAAGCAAGATTAATCATGGCATGAGAATACCTGACTATGAAGAAAAAGTGAAAAAGACTGGATTGCTGCACTTAGTGCACAAGGAAGAAGACAGAATACAATCATTTAAGGTTGTCTAGGAAAGGCAGATGATGAGCAGAGCAGCTTTCCAACACACAAACGAGACAGCATTCAAGGAAAGTAAAAGGGAAGAAATTCAAAGCAACAATGTACCTTTTCACAGGCACTTTACTTTCTCTTAGTGAGAAGAGAAACATAATTAGGACAATCCACAAAACACTGACATAAGAAGTATCTGAGAGCTCAGCAAGACCCAAAAGGACCTGGGCAGTCTGCCTACCTACAGTTATCTAAGCAAATAAATGAAGACCTCAGAAAAACGCATATAGGGGTGAAACCTAACACTGAGATTCAGATGATACCATTATCTGCTAGCATTCCTCTGCCATTAGAGTCAACATCCAGTTGTCTACACAGACTAAAGGAATACAATCATTAAAGAAAGTAATACACTGGCTCAAATTAATTTATTAAGCAAGTCTAGGAACAGAATTCACTCTCTTCCACTTGGGTACATAGGGTAAACATATAACAAGCATCCATCCAATCAGTGTTATTTTTTACAGAGCAGAAATAAGTGTAAACTTGAAACTCTGGGAGTTAAGTTCTGCTTAGGGTAAGCATCATCTCCAAGTTTGTTTCTGTATTGCTCTTTATATTGAAGTGAAATATGAACAAAGAGGAAACACCAGCCCAATACTCTCAAGTTATCCTTTATTTGATGTTAGTGCCCAACTTGAACAAAATTTGAGAGAATTTTACTCAGATACAGCATCTCTCAAATAATATCTGTAATCTTTATTTATTTATATTTGCATAGGCTGGAAAGAAGTTCAACAGACTGACTTTGTTAGAAAAGGAAGATAATAGTTTCTAGGATCAGGAATCCTCTCTCAGTAATTTCATTAACTCAAACTATAGCATTTAAAGTATGAATAGATGTGAGCATTCATCTTCATTCCAGGATAAATCCTTTAGCAAAAGAACTGTATTCTGTTACCCATATGTGAATTAGTGCATAAAAAAAGGTCATCTTATGCAAAAAAAAAAAAAAAAAAAGGTGGGAGAGGCTTCTATGTGTTAATGTAATACAAATCATAATTACTAGAAATATGATGACGAGAAGAATCACTTCAAAGATTTACAAGGGTGCAATCTATAAAAGGTCAACATCACAGTGAAATCAGAAACAAGCTGGAGGTCAGTAGTTGTAAATAGCACTTCAATTATAAGCCTTAGTTAGTATTTCCAGCAGTAGTACAAATGTAACACTGCAAAAAGAGTAATTTAACTTATCAAGGAAAAGGACTATGACTAAAACTGAGTGAAATGCAAATACATCAAAATTAAAGTCAGTGTAATGATCTGAAACACAGCAAATTTAAACAACAGTGCACTAGCCAAGGAAGAATTCTATCACAATGCATCACAGAAGCTGGAAGCACAATAAGGTGGAAATTCTGAAGCGAGTGAAGGTTATTGATTAGACAATGCACATATGGAACAGAAGAATAACTAAAATAAGCTAATGAGTGTATTGAGGAATACTACAGGACAAAAATGGAAATCTAACAAGGAGGGAAAAAAAAAACCTTTAGACAGAAATACAACACTACAGACCAAACACTCAGCAAAAAGCATAGTTTCAAGTTACAAACTCAGCAACAAATGCTAGTTATGGTAGAACTGCAAAAAAAAAAATAAAAAAAAAATCTAACAACAGATCTAAACAAATGCAGGGTTTTAAGGTAGACCAATAAACTGCAACAAAACTGACAAATTAAGAATTAACTGAGAGGAATAGACAACACTTTCATCTAGTAATATTTCTGGCAGTATTCTCCTGACTGGTTTTTGACATAATGACTTTTTCCAGGGAAGCCTAAAACTGGTTTTCTTTGCAGGAACAAAGTTCTCGAAAGGATTTTGATGTAATGGTCACTGTAACCCAGAAAGCCAACCACATCCTCAGCTGCATGCCCAGCACTGTGACCAGCAGGTAGAGGGAGGTGATTCTCCCGCTCTGCTCTAGTGAACCCCCCTGCACCCCTGCATCCAGCTCTGGAGCAAGAGGGACGTGGAGCTGTTTGAGCAAGTCCAGAGGAGGCCCTGGAGATGCTGCGAGGGCTGAAGCAGCTCTGCTCTGAAGACAGGTTGAGAGAGCTGGGCTGGTTCAGCCTGAAGAGAAGCTTCTTAAGGTGAGACCTTAGAGCAGCTCCCAGTGCCTAAAGGGACTACAAAAAGCCACAAAGGGGCTTTTTACAAGGGCATATAGTGACAGGACAAGGGAGAATGGTTTTAAACTGAAAGAGGGGAGATTTAGGTTCTTTTGATACAGCCCAGGATATGGTTGGCTTTATGGGCTGCAAGCGCATCTGCTGGGTTGTGCTGAGCTTCCTGCTAACCAACACCCCCAAATCCTTCTCCTCAAGGCTGCTTTTAATCCATTCACAAATCCATTGATTTGTAGCCTGGTTTATTCGTAAGAATCAAACCCCTGCATTCACTGTAGGAGTTGAGCACACACAGAAGCATAAAGCAAAACTAGCATGGTAATGAAATCACATTCATCTATCAGCTGGATAATCACACACTATGAAATACTTCCAGAGTGATAAATACAACTCAAACCATTCCTTTTCTCTGCTTTTTAAGAAAGCAGTTCACTGGCATGTGGTGGACTTGGAAAAACTCCTGTAGCGCTTGGAAAAACTCCTGTAGCACATCAAGTAATACAGCTAATGTGATCAATACACCTCACAGGTGACAGAGCCAGATATTAAGCCGTGTGCAGCCACCTACCTGGGTGACTGGGATGGTACATAACAATGCCGGTAGTAGTGGCACACAGAGGTAACATCTTCCTTGTACCCAGATGTGCTTAGCTGCTCCTCAGCTGAGGATCTGAGCTGAGATTTTCACTGTGAGTCCAGTAGTAGGTTTACAGATATACAAAGCAGCACAAGCAGTAGTATCTGTTGGTGTTTTAGTGCTTTTCCATGAATGATAAGGAGTTCGTGATTTTCTCATGACTCTAATAAATACTTGGGGGAAACTAAGTATAATTCTGAACTACATCCTTTGGTGGCAACCAGAAGAAAAGGTGATTCAGAAATAAGTATAAAGACATTCAACGGTACGAATAGTCATGTAACTCAGTCTGCGGGCTTAAAAGAAGGGCAACTTAAACAAAGATTCAACTTGAGGCAAACAAAGTGAGGAATATAGAAAAATATAATGACAGGAAATAATTGGGTATAACACATAATGTTTACTAAATATTACCTTCACTCCCTTTACCCAGTGTAAGTTAAACTGCAACACTAACAAGGAATTAATTAAACCGCCAAAACACAAGGATTACAAAAAATAACTTGCATAAAATGTCCCTTCACTGCTGTCTGTGCATGTGTAGTCGATCCTGTCTTACACTTCGGCTGCAAACTCGTTAGGGCAGATATTGTCAACTTTTTGTTCCTAATACAAAAGAGAAAGGAAAGATTTAACATTCAACTAATTTTATTAATCTATACAAAAAGAGATAAGGCCGATACTTAAAATACTTTCTTTAATTTCTTTCAGATAGCAGGATGTCATTTAACCTCTATATATTGTGATATTTCCAGGCATTTATTGAGTGATCCTGTGTCATCTTTTCAGGATTTTAATTTCTTATGGGATTCCTGAATTAAATATCACTTGGCTGTAGCCTGCCATTGTGTTGATTTTTTACATTATTGCCTAAAATATGAGTGATTACAGAATACACAACTGGCTAATTCTGAATGGTGGTAGCCAGAAAATTTCATAGAATTATATAATGGTTTGGGTTGGAAAGGACCTTAAGATCATCCAGTTCCAACCCAAGCCCCTCCTCCCCCCGCCATGGGCAGGGATTTCTCCTCCTCTTCTACAAAATTCACTGATAATAGTTTAATTCTCTTTTCATTCATTTCATCTCATTCTCTCCCTTTCTCTCAAAGTACGAGACTTCCTGCCACACAGAAAATCATGATTGATTACAATATTGTAATAGATTAAATCAAAAAGTGGGTGATTGGCCATACAACATCACTAAGAAGATGAAAACTTTATATTATTTTATTTCCATATTTGTATCTCTACCATTATCATGATTCATAAAGACTCCCATATTCAAAAAAACAACACGAAAAAGCAACAGTCCTTGCCCATGTGCTGTAAGAGTGTCTCCAAGTCACCTTTTTTACCTGTCCTCTGTGTTACCCAAGGACTCAGGTGGCAGCCAGCTTATTTAACTCACCCTGATTATAAAGTTTTGGTTGCAACGCTAGGGCAATGTAAGTGGAAAAAAAAAAAAAATCATTCAACTCATCCTTAAAAACACAAAAATCTTATTTATACATGCACTTAGAAATACTAAACAAAAAATAAAAAGAAAAAAGCCTGTACAGAAATAGTCAATCTAAACTCTGATTTGCTACTAACAGGGTGAACTGTGTAATTGCAGTAGCAAGGCATGTCTAGTGTAAAATGCCATAGCCTTAGAGGAAGGCCAATGGCTCTGAACAGCATGAGGCTCTCAGCTATGTCAGCAGGAACAAAGCTGCTGCATCAAGCAGCTGAGAGCAGAGCTTTTGGGCACAGGGACTGCATTAATCCAGATTCCAAACTGTTGTAGAAAGGAAGCATGGGACTATCAATGCTGACTCCCCCTGAAACCTTTATATCCAGCTCAGCCCTGTCCCAGAATAAGACCTCTTGTGAGGGACTGCTTGTGAACTAGTAACGTATTTCCTCCCATGACATGCAGTAGGAGTCTTGAGGGTCTTAGGTGTAGGAAGATTTCAGTCGGTGGCTTACAAAGCCAGAAGAACTAGGCATTTCTGTCTTACAGCAGCCTTGGCCATTGGTCATTTATCAGGCTGGCTGCAGTTGGTGGTCACTTGGCAATTCTGCAGTATTGCGATGCCCTGATTTCCATCTCTGACATTTACCTGGCCCTTTCCTGACTACGTGAAAGGCAGAAGGTCTGGCATAAAACCAATCATGCAGTCTTTGATTCCTCCAGGATTCCTATTCAGCTCCTTTTTTCCCCTTAGCACATGCAACTCAGTAGCATGACCAAGTTTACACAGGAATATCTTTTTTCTTTAAGGAAAAATTAACAATCTAACATGGTTTTAGAAGTAGCTCAAATAGGCATATTTTGATGAGTGAATTCAAACAATCTCAGAAAAAAAAAAAAAGAAAAAAAAAAGGAAGAAAGATTAAAGCATCCTCAAGAAGGAAAAGAAGTGAGAGAAACACCTAAATTTTGCAGCTAGAGTACACAGGCAGTGTTTTTACAATACACTTACTCTTTTAAAAATACTGAACAAACCCTCCAAAACACAAGAATTAAATCTGCAAATTGTTTGTAAAGGAACTTATTCTGAATAGTGCCAAAACTTTCATGGTTGGGATGAATTTAGCAGCCTTCAATTATCTGAAGGGGGCCTACAAGAATGCCGGAGAGGTACTCTTCCTCAGGGACTACAGTGATAGGACAAAGGGTAATGGGTTGAAAACATAAATAGTGGAGATTTAGGCTGGATATAAGGAAGCTCTTTAGTGTGAGGGTGGTGAGGCACTGGAACAGGTTGCCCAAGGAAGTTGTGAATGCTCACAAAAAAAAATATTCAGAGAGCAGAACAAATGATCCCCCCAAAAACCCTGTTTTTCTGGCAATTTGCAACAAATAAACCAAAGTACTCTAAGAATAGGACCAAGAAAGAAAAAACCCTTCTGCAATCACTATAGTAAGCACAATATCATTTGCAGAAAGCACTGAAAGAATTTTGAAGTAGACATTCAAACCACTAAAGGAAAAGTAAAGCTGTACATCAGGAATTCTGGAAACTTGAGTTATTGCTGCCAACATATTTTCAGGGAATAGCTTTGTGTTTTTAATCTAAATCATAACAATAACAGCAAACAAGTAATGACTTCTCATTAAGGTAAAGGTAAGACTTCAGCAGCAGCACAGGAAACAAGTTAGTTTAATAAATAGGATAGTGCAAAACCATAGAGTGCTTCATTAGTAAAGATCAATGTTTAAAATCAATGCTTTTGCAAACTGGAGCCAATGCAAAGCGGCTAGCACCAGGGTAAGATGATCTGGTTGATATATTTTGGATCTGCTGAAACAAATCCATTTATAGGAGCATTTGCAGGATGACCAAGTTAAAAGAGCTCTGTAATAGTCAGGCCTGGCTAAGGGAACGCCTCCTCCTACTGTCAATATTTCAAACTGATAAAGAGCTGACCAAGTGCAATCAGTGCTGCAATGAATAAAAGAAAGCTTGGGACCATTAACATTAATAGGACTTGCGTGGCTAAATGCTCATATATTGTACTGAAAATTTACCTGACGGACCAAGAGATTTTTCTTCTGCTTATGCTTTCTCTTTTCCTTGCACACTGTATATGATCAGTTTAAAAATATTTGCAATGTAATGTAAATGTCTAAAATAGCTTTAGATAATTAATATCCCATGAGTCCCTTGTTAAAAAAAAAGGAAAACGTCTTAAAGAACTCACTCTGGCTACCTGGAAGACTTGAGAAAATAGAAATGACAGTTTTCTAAACACAGATAAAACTGACTGATCTAATATCTTCAGGCAGAGTGCCTTAGCCTTGGGGCACAGTGACAAAGACTCTTGCACATGCCATCTACAATGTGTACTAGTGAACAGTTAATAAACTGGTAACCCATGAGAGCTGGGTGAACTTTTGTGGGCAGACAGAAATTCAGATCAGCGATTATAGTCCTAAGAGCACATATATCCAGGATATGACCTGGTTCAATAGGCTTAATCTGAAACATGGCAGCCTGTTTTTCTTATCATCAATATTAAATACCTATCATATACCCAGTGATATACTAAAAGCAGATGACAGAGCTTTTATCTCAACCCCATCCTGTAATCTGAAAAACACCATGGGATATACCATAGGGGTCAAGGAAGGTCAAGGTCAAGGGGTTAGGGTTGTTCAGGAGAGTATGTTGCTTCATAGTTTTAGCATAATTCATATTTATAGCATAACTGGGTAAAATGAATTAATATTTTGCCCACATAGCTATTTAATACAAAAAGGATTAATACAGAAAGGCTCTGAGACAAGATTTACAGCAAAACACCAGAAGTTATTGCGATAAGGAAAATATTTAAAGCTTTTCCTTTTTTTTTTTTGGCTTTGGCAGAGTACTCCCAAAGAATGTGGAATAACATAGAGGGATTCTGCTGAGAATTCTCCTGATGGGGAAAGAGACCTCTGTCTGGCAAGTTCCCCAGAGAGGAAAAGAAAAACTCTTAGTTGCAGCACAAAAGGCAAGTAAATGTCTTTTATGACTTCAAGCCTTATTACAGTTCCAAGGAATCTAATATTTTTCTTTTTTTTCAAAGAGGAGAACAAAATTCCCATAATTTTACTAAGTATAAGATTACCTTTCCCAGTGTCGAGTCATTTTTATGTTTATTTTTTAGCCATGTTGGGAGACAGAGATTCTATTTACTTTAGTACCTACATTATTGTAAAATAAAACACTGTATTGGAAATACAGCTCCTACTACAGGCATTTACAGACAAAAAGATTCATACACATGCTTATATATCTGCCACTCTGAACACCTGCAGTCCTAAAATGGGATCATAGTAAGACTTACAGAAAAGCTTTCAAGCCTGCTGGTGAGTCCCAGCCCTTACTTACCATTTTGTTTAGCCTTTGACCAACAGACTGAAAAACAAGTGTGCATGACTGAACAACAAGGCTGGGACTAAGCTAACTATAGCACTGCCTGCTTGCACAGTTAAACCTACAGGCAATATGAAACAAGGTAAAAATATAGAATGCTGACAGAAGAGTTATTAAATTACAAAGAAAGAATGGGTCGTGAACCCAAAACAGAGCATAAATGAAATGAAATAATAAAATGCCTTTCCAATAGGCAAACAAAGAGCAAATGATTCCAAACAGTTTTATGGGTCTTGCAGGTAATGAAATCACAAAATGTGGAGACTGCAAAGAACGTTACTGTGCTCAATTATCTGTCCTACTCTAGCACCAATTACTTCATGAACACAGTTCAAAACATCGAGTTCCAGTCATTTCAGCACAGGCAGGCAGAGACAGCAGCACACAACCACCTGCCTTCTTCCACCCATGACTAGGAAGGAGATTATGCCACTGCATAACACCTGGTCAGAACAACTCACACCTTCATGAACTTAAGCAAGAACAAGATGCAGTATTTTAGCTTACATAACAAAATAAATAAAAATCCAGAATGTCCTCAATGCAGTAGCTTTATTTACACTCTGCCCCAAGTGCATTGTCCCATTTGCCATCAAATATTAGGTCCCAAATGTAAGGTCCCAATACTGATCTTCATGGCCATCCATGCAAGTGGTTCAAGATCTCTCAAGCTTGCTCTTCTCATTATGTTGGTGACCTCACTGAACAACTGCTGTTAGGTTCAAGGCTCACCAGAGCAAGACTGAACTGCCTTTTTGAAGAAGGATAGAGGCCCTGGAACTCATTACAGGGACAGATCAAAATGATCACAATTTTTCTAAAAGATAGTTTAAACCCATATCTAGTTTGGCTTTCCAAAATAAACAAGAAAAACATGTCCAGAGAAGAAAGTTAGGGAAGAAGTACAGAAGAAGTAGGGACATGAGGAGGGAGAAAAAAAGAGAGAACAAACTAGTTGAGTATGACTGTACTTTGGAAGATACTCAAGTACCACCTACAACCTGTGACAGAGGTCCAATATTTCAATTGCTATTCTTACTTAATACATTGATACGAATATTGGTTTAAAAAAAAAAGGGCAAAAAATCCATGTGCAAAAAGTGCACATTGGATAAAAAAAAAGAATTAAGAACAAAAATTTCAGTTTCCACCTTCAAATGGAAGAGCAGAAGTTTGCAATTCTGAATAAAACAGACTTAAGAAAAGACCAAGGAATTAAACCTTCCCCCAAGAAGTCTCTAATATAGGTAGCAAATTAGAAAAATAAAGAAAAACCAGGCTTTCCCCACTAAGTAAAACTGACCCAAAAAGGAATGTCTTCTTGATATAAAATAACAATTAAAAAGAATAAGGTTGTCAACCTAAAATTAGTCAAGACTGCTTTGTGTTGGAAGGGATCTTAAGGCCCATCCAGCTCCAACTCCCTGTCATGGGCAGGGACACCTTCCACCAGACCAGGTTTCTCCATGCCTTGTCCAGCCTGGCCTTGAACACTGCCAGGGGTGGGGCAGCCACAGCTTCTCTGGGCACCCTGTGCCAGAGCTTCATCACCCTCACAGGGAAGAACTTCTACCTAAGAGCTCATCTCAATCTCCCCCTGGCAGGTTAAAGCCATTCCCCCTTGCCCTGTCATCACATGTCCTTGCAAAATGTCCCTCTCCAGGTTTCTCGTTGTCCCCCTTTAGGAATTGGAAGATTGTTATAAAGTCTCCCTGAAGCCTTCTCTTCTTCAGGCTGAACAAGCCCAGCTCTCTCATCCTGTCTCCATCAAAGAGGTGTTCCAGTTAAAAAACAGCATGGATTGCACAAAATAATGTTTCCAATTTCTAAAGAAGATATGAAGTGGAATCTTATGGATTTCCATAAGATTTTTTACTTTGCCTGTAATGTCTTAATACAATTCTAAATTCTGCATATTTAAAAACCAAATAACTGTAGTAATACCCAATCTAGTTAAAGCCAACCTAGATAGCAATAGTTGGTGATTACCAGATCAAAGGCCTCACTTAAATCAATAAAGGTAGCTCCTGTGCATTGATTATCATCCACCACTACAAAAATATAATTGCTTACCTTGAGAGGAGCAGTACAAGTGAAATGAAAAGGTCATAATAGGTCAATAATTATTTAAATTAAACTTACAGCTTCCTTCACCCAATGGACCAACTCTAGCTTACAACAAAATGGTGGTGATTACCAGTTTAAAGCGACATATTAACATGTCAGCATAGGGCTTAGCAGCAACTGGGTCAGCAATTTTAAGAACCCAAGGTTCCAGGTTGTCAGCTTCTCCACTTATGCTCCCAATTAATCTTAAGGTATTACAGATTTTAAGCAAGCAAGCACAGATCTAACCATTTTTGATCAAATCTTGTTTCAGGTATACAGAGAGTACAGTTACTTTTTGAGATTTTTCTACAGTGTAGTATATAATTATCTGGAATTTCTTTAAATTAAAGAAAAAATAAAGTCATGAAACAATTCACTATCAATATCAATGAATCCTCCAGTAACTTAGAATATAACATTTCTGTCACCATATTAAATGGTCCTTATACCAGGACCACATAACTGGGCAGGTTTGCATTTTCATTCTAAGTTATGCCAACAGTGGCTTTCTGACTCTCAGTCGCTATACTGCACTGTTATTTAAGGTTAGGGATAATCTATCAAGCCCAACGCATTTCATAAGAGGTATGAACAGACTGAGGAAAAGACAGGGACTCTGGAAAAAGTGTAATCCCATCTCATTCTGGAGAAGGAACTTGAAAAACAATTTGGTACATACACAAAATAACTAAAAAAAAGATTTAGTCAAATTACAATGCTGCAAGTTCAATGTACTTTAAGAAAATGCATTTATTAAATAAATCACTGACATGCAGATGCAGATGGCACCTCCTCCCCAAGGTCTGCAAATTTGAATGGCACCAGCACTTACTGCTAAATTTACCTCCCAGGCCTTTGGCACCACTGTTGCATTAAAGTTTTCTAAAATATTCTCTCTTAACTAAAGAAAATCCTTTCTGTTTGCTTCATGCCAAATATTTTATTACTTTGAAGAATTAATTTCCATCAGTTATAATCTAAAATAACAAAAGATTTTAAGTGTTTTGGTTCTGTCTTCATATAGATGAGAGATAGGAATGTGTTAAGAGTGTGGTTATCCTGACGTAAAAAAGATGGAAGTCTAAATTTATCAATGTCACAAAACAGCTTTTTGATGGTTAGCTAGAAAATGGCAGTGAAATACTCAAAGAAAAATTATATTTTGCATAGAGTTTTTGCATCTTAGAAATGTAGTGGCTAAGGAGGCTCTTTCATTAAACTGGTCCCAGTCACCAAATTCTCATGGCGTGCTAGACACTAGAATGGAAGATGAAAAATCTTTCTCTTGGCTTCTTAGTTTTCTACCACTTGGTGCCTGGCAATATGAAGAAAAAGATGACAATACGTCAAAGAGCACAGAAGAAGAATGTTGAAGGACATTATAATTGTCAAACCAGGAGAAAAAACAAGAGGTGGGGGAGGAGCAAGAAACAAATTGCAGATAGCATCAAAACAGGAAAATCTTGAAAAAGTGAATGAAGTGGAAAAACAAAGGGATGCCTTAAACAGAAAAACAGGAGAACCTATAACCACTACAGTAAAAACTCTCCTTACAGATCCTGTTGAAAAACATATATTGCTAGTAAACACAGAACACAGTGAAAAAGCATACACTCTATCCTTCACATACAGATGATCATCTTGTACAGCAGTGTCTCTAATAGTTCAGATCAGAAAGAGATTTCATGAATATTGAAGATTTTTACCCATTGACATCTGTATTAGTCAGCAATGTTCCACATGATGGATGTGCCTGGGATTCTCCTATGACATTGGCTTTTTTTTAATTACTCTTCAGACTAACTACCGAGACTGAATTACATGTATAAAAGTAAACTTCCAAAGTTTAGGAAATGCAAAACCAAAGCTGTCTTCAAAAAAAAACCCAGTGCATATACAAATAGAGGATGAATAATGATATAGTCTGCAATTATACAAACACACATATCCCATATGTGCCTGAAGGATTTTATGATGTTCAGCAACTAAAACAGAATTCATGTAGCAAATCAGGATTTTTTGCACAGAAGCCTGTCTTACCTGATGTAGAGTTCTGCGGGCTTTTAACAAAAGAGGAAGGGGAGTATGAAAAGTGAATGGGCAATTTCATAGCTAGAGCAGTTCAATGTCACTCTGGAGAAATATGTCCCTGCCTCTGCCACAAAGTTCTTATGCAGTGTCAGGCAAATAGGATAAGTCAAACTTTTCAGTTATTCAAGTGTTATGCACTCTTCACTTACTTGAGTGCTCGCTTTTAAACACCCCACAGAGATCTATGGAAGTGTTAAGTGCTCCTAATTGAACAGAGGTTGGTGGAAGCTCTAAACATAGGAACTACTCTGAAATCTCAGGTCCTACCTATGTAAAACTGAGCACACAAAATTAGTATTCAATCCCCTTTTTTTCTTTACCCAAAGTCCCTATTCATAAAAAGAAATCAGTAAGTAAGTGTTGTAAAACTGAATACCAACAAAGTATTCAGACACTCCAATGAAAATAGCACAGGAAAAACAAATCGACTTGTATTTACCTAAGAATTAGTTACATACATAAAAGAGATGCCAAGCCATATACAGAACAGTAACAATTTTTAAAAGGCAGTAACTCGCCCATACCATACACAGAACCTATGGATAAACTCGTTTTTAATCTATTGATTGCATGCCATCATAATACACACATAGAAAAAAAAATAACAATGTTGAATTAAATTCATGCTGCTTATTTCAACTCTATTTCCTAAATTCCATGTGCATAATTTTACAATCTTAATTTTTCCCGTATGTACTAGTACAGCCTTTTTTTTTTTTCCAAATTACCACAGTCTAAACCTGAATGATATTTTTGTCATAATGGAATTATTCAGTCTATGATCTGATTGATTTTAGACCTTAAATACTGAATCATTAAGATTCGTGTGTTAAACACTTAAATTTTTAATCCTTTAATTTCTCTATTCTGCCAGTAGTTGATAAGGACAGTCATACTTCAAAAAGGTCTTAATTTCACCTCCCTGAAAATCAGTTAGAAGGTGAAAAGCTTCCTTATATTATTATTATGAAAATTTCCTGATCAAGTTCACAATGCAATCATAATCAATGCATGACACTTCACACACTTTTAGTCAATACATAATTCAGTAGTTACATACAGGAAAGAATTTGTATCTTTAAAAGCAGAAATAATGTAAAGGCTCTGTACGAGTCAAATTTAATGTCTTCCAGGGATGGGACAGCCACAGCTCCTCTGGGCAACCTGTGACGATGTCTCATCACCTTCACAGCAAAGAATTTCTTCTTAATGTCTAACGTAACTCTCCCCTCTGTCAGATTAAACCATTCTGCCTTGTCTTGTACTTACAGGTCTTTGTAAAAACTTCCTCTCCAGATTTCCTGTAGGCCCCTTGAGGCACTGGAAGCTGCTCTAAGGTCTCCCTTAAGACTTCTCCAGGCTGAATAAACCCAGCTCACTCAGCCTGTCTCCATAGGAGAGGTGCTCCAGTTAAAAAATGGCATGGATTGTATAAAATAATCCATGTCCCATTTCTAAAGATGTGAACTGAAATCTTCCATTGGCAGCTTGATATAAAAACAGGAAAGCTACTGCTTTTACAACTTCCACAGCTGGGACTACTACATGCTCTGAACATTTCCATGCACAAGCAGAAAAATATTATTTTTAACCATGCAGCACAGAATGTCACACAACACTGGCAAAACTGGACTTTGGCACTAAAGCCAAGGAGATGCAAAAAAAATTACAATTGCATGCCAAAGCTTGTGCTGCACAGCTGGTCTATTAAAGTGCAAGAGGCAATTATGAAAAATAATAAAGAAGGGGGGGAAGTTGTATTCCGCCCCCCCCCCCCCATATATGGCTACAAGGAATCTTTTCTACAATTAAAAAAAAAATCAGAAAAGTAGATACCTGATATTGATAGAAAGTATTTCAATGCCTAATAGAATCAGCTCATCTTAGTGAAAGTAATACCCCTGTAACAGTGACAAGGTCAGTATCAGCTCGGCTTATTTGCTGCCTAAGTCCCTGTTGTGCATGTTCAAAAATGTTTTAAGTTGTTTTGTTCATAAAGCAGCACAGTTGACTTTGTTGTGCTGGATCACTCCTTTCTCTCTATATACAGCTCTCTGTTGCTTCCTATCTTTAGGCTTCTTGGGATTCAGAAGGAAGGAAGAAAGGAACGTGCTTTTCAAGATGAAACTGTGAATTCATTTTAAGTAGTAGGACAAAATTCTACCTAAAATGTCTGTGCAAACAGATCTCAGGTAGAAAAAAAAAGGATGATTCCTTCATGTTGAAGCCAGCCACTTGACAGTGGCATAGAAGATCTTTATCTTTCTTTCACAGAAGATAAAGACATGGGTTCAAATTGTTCTTTTGTGATGACAAGAGGAGAAAATGTAAGAAGTCAGCATAAAAATTAAAAGAATTCCTAAGAAGCCCTGTGGCAACAATCTAGACAGAAAGGACACAATAAAAAAAGAGCTGTCCAAGAGCTCTTTAGGATATGATTTAATGAAAATTAGTGGCGCTAACCAAAGTTCCATGAGATAAAGTGTGTTCTCCAAGTCAGCTAAACAAATGCGCTCTTTTCCTTTCTCTGTCAGTATTAGAAAGCTTGGCAGAATCAAAGAATCAGAATCAAAGAATTTCTTTTGCAACAGTTTTGTCCTCAGAAAATCTTGTTTACCTTCTTAGGTTACTTCTCAAGTGTAAGAAAATAAAGAATGATTCTTAAAAAGCCATGTAATAGAAAAAAATTACCAGCAGGGAGAAAAAGAATACATAAAGCCTAACTAAGCAAAAGGTCAGATTTCTTTCCTGTTCCAGTTCTCTTCATCTTTTTAGGGTAAGGCTGAAGCAAACAAATTTAATAGCATTTGCTGTAAAGTTGTGCATATAGATTAGAGAAACTACAGACACATTAAGAGGCAATTGACACAAGTTCAAATACAGAAACTTTTGTATAGCTATAAGGAGAAAAAGATTACTAAAAGGCTGGTCAGACTGGAAACTGGAGCAGTAACTGGAAATATACTTGACTACATATGAAGATAAAACTCAAGTAGACAAAGGCCTAAACAGATCTAGCTGGACTCGGTATGAGCAGAAGGTGGGACTAGGTGACTTCTCTTCCAAACTAAAATATTATTCTGATGTGAATGATGAAACCTCATTTCTAACCATCTCAAACCTTACGCACAGTCATAAAAAGAAATTCTGGAAAATACGTAGAAGAGAAAAAATAAAACAGAAGCAGAACTTGCTCAACTCATGCAACCTTCCCTCTGTAGAAAAACTGTCAATCAGAACTCTACATGAAGTTCCCAACAAAAAAAAAGGTAGCTCACTCCTTCTAAAAGTTATTTGTTGAAATGATCAGTTTTCCTTAGTTTCACTGGGTTAATCTGAGCTCATATAGGACATATGTTTGGAAAACATTCTTGGAGATCACAAAATCAATCCACTTATTCCAAAGTAGAATCAATTTTACCTAGGTTATTCCCGACAAATGCTCATCCAACTAGTCTTTAAAATCTCCAGTGCCAGACTTTTTTTTTTCTCAGAACACTGTATTCCTTTGCTTAACTAGCTTGAATCTTGTGAGAAGACTATCTTGCTATATGTTAAGCCTGTTATGAGTGTATTGCTGCTTTTCCTCACAGTAGACATGGAGAAAAGTTCATTCTCTTCTTTCAAACTACACAGTTTTATATAATTTAACACCATTATCATGTCTCCTGTTAGTCCTTAGTTTTCCAAGCTATGCCATTTTTTTCACATTTCCTCTTACTTTATTTTTAGACCTCCAGTCATGCTCATTTTCTTGGTATCTGATAGTAATGCATTCCATAAATTTTTGTTGGGATGCCTGGGAAAGGCCTGCTTATTTGGTTCCATAGGCTAATGAAAATATTTGTGCCTTCTATCAACTAAATGTTTGCTCATACGGAGTAGAATTTGTCTTACGTTACTGCAAAGAGAGTTCACTATGATGAAGATCTATGGGAAGATCCAACACAGAATGACCACAGCACTTCTGCTCAAAACAGATGTAGACGACGCCTGTGCAGTGTTCCACGGCAAACTCATTAAGAAACAGCATTACGGGAAAGATTCTCCACTCTGAGAAATATGTGTGTATCTGAGTCAGAAATTGGCAGTAAAAACACTAGCACAGATAGTTGTTTTTTTTTTAAAGTACACATTTTTAAGATGACTCTAAAATGTCATTGTAAAAACACTTGTAAAGCTGAATATATGATCATCTTACCTCATACAGTTATTGCCTAATTATTATATAGCTGAATTCACATAATGTAGAGGCTGGCAAAGATTCCAGGCAAGACTCACTTATATTTCAGTGTAGTATCTTATTTCAGAAAACTTGGATTCAAAGCAAGGCCAAACACACAAGTTGCTCCAGAGTGGGCTGCATTTTGATCAATATTACATGAATAATTTTCTTTCAAACAAGTAGCATCCAAGAAGAAGCATGTCAAAATAGTAATAGCTAATTCAACCAATTTGAAAATGTCACAAAGAATCTTTCATCCACCTGAAAAAAATTATTATTTTATCACTTAGTAAAGGCCTCCCTTCTCAGATGGGACATCAAGCTCAAATTGTATTTTAAACAATACATAAAGCATGCATGGAGGATTTGTTTTGCTCCACTTTACATAACTAACATGCATATTATTTACAAAACCTACTACAATGCCACAGAATTGTCAATTTTTGTTCAATGATATATTTGAAAAGTAGTTTTATTTTGAGAGGTCAAAAGGCACCTTCCACACAAACATTTTGTTACTCTGCAGTTTCTTTCTTTTGTAGCCATTGAAACATTATAGCTCACTTTCTGCAAAGTGAGCAGTTTTTACATACCCCTACAGATACACTGAGCCTGTGTTCATGGAGCCCAACTAGATCTTCATAGAGTGGCATTAAGGAGCTTTCTTCTTCATTCATGGGTCCAACTGATTGCAGTTATAAAGACTGCATTCTTTATAACAGGCCCTATACCATCAGCTCTGCCACAGACTTTCTGTCTGGCAATGGATCAATCAGAAGAAAGTTTCTAAAAGCAATTTGTGTAACTCATGATCACGTTAGACAACTGAATTGCTGACCTGAACCTCCTAGCTTAGATGTCATCATATCCCAGAGACATTCAGGGTTCAGTTTTCAACTAGTTGCTCTTTGTGTCCAGAAGCTCCCTTTTGAAAGAGTTGAGCATGTATTTGCTAGTAAAACTTAAAAATGAAACTTCCCTTTATCTGTCCTCAGGAGATTGCTCCAGTATACTTACTCCAGGAAGCAAGTAAAACTATTCCACAGCTTTTTTGGCAAGATTTTCTACAAAGTATAAACAGTGGCACTGTTTCTATCTGAAGGCATAGTATCCACAAATATAGTTGGTGAAAACACCGGCATTCTCATGGAGTTATGTTTTCAGAGACAAATGTGATCCCCTACTCTGTAAAACAAAAAGCTAAAGCTGCCTAACCCTTAGGAGGTATTTACAAGTTATGAATCCTGAATATAAGGTAGTGCCTCAAATTAGAACCAAACTTCAGCCTAAGCAGAGCTCGTTTACACAGGTCAGAATTCATACATCAATTTTTGTTTCAACCATTCAGGCACATCAAGTCCTAACCCTCGACCAAGGAGCAAAAAGGAATTGAGGAAAAACTCTATTTTCATAAATATATACGTCAACTTGTTAATATTCTCACACACACATCACCAGTTCAGCATGCCATTTTTCATGGATTTTATTCAGTGATCTTGAAGGATCTCATTTGTAAGCCTTGGTAAACCTCTGCTAGAAAGTACATGAAAACCCTAACTCTCCTGCACAGCAAGCTGTTCTCACCCATTTAGTAGCGGTGAAAGCCAGATTATATGACATCACACCCATTACCTTCTTCCTTAGGCTTTTCTGGACCTAGCCATTAGACTCAGTCATTAAAGAAATAATAATTATAAATTGAATTTTAAAGCTATTCAGACACTTGGCTATTTACACTTCTTTGAACTGCAAGACTGCCTGTCTATACCCTCTATAAAATAGACAGTACTTCTCTTGATCACTAGAGAACCAAAAAGTCAAGCAGAACAGTGTTACTGCAGCATTCTGATTCCAGACCAACAGCCACACCACACAAGCTGAACTGATAAAGCAAACCCACAAGAAATAAATAAATGTAAAATCTTCTAGGCATTTCTAGAGGGTCTTTTAATCATAAAATCTTTGTTAACTAGAATCAGAACTTCTGCTTCCTACTAAATCAGAATGATAGCACTTTTCTGTCTCATGAGGAAGATATGAAGATAAACACCTGCATATCCCAGCCTTCAGAGAGTAATGGGAAATGGATGAGTTCCTTAGCTAAAACAAGAACACTAACAGTTCCTTTGCCTGGTGGTATTTTGATAGATATAATGAATGCTGTTGTATCTAAAAACTTCAAGAGATGTAAATAAGTACAAAAAATCAAGTCTGACTTTTTTGGGAAATGACATTACAGATGCCTAAAACACTTCTTCACAGTTTGAAAAGCTGAGAAGTTGCATGTGGACTGTTCTGGCAGAAACAATCCTGTTCATGACCTGACTTCCTCTCATCTAGTGTGTACTTAGAGCACATATTCCTGCGCAGCTAGAGGTTTTGTTACAGACAGAAGGATGTTGCTTAGTGTAGCCAGTATTTATTGCCTAACTTACTTTTTTTTTTAATAGAAAAAGATGAATTTGGAATATTTTCCAGATAATACCTCTGCCCCTATTACCTGCACCTCAGAGTGTAAGACCAGCCAGAAAGGTAGTGCGGACAACTGCATTTATTAGCAGTGAATAAACTGATCTTTTTCTGTATTAGCAGTGGGAGATCCCAGGCACACTAAGAAGTATCTGTCTGCTGACTGACATATACAAGATGGCACACTTTTGTGTCAAAAATGTACACAGCTGCATGCACACTAAAGCCGTTCCATCTATAAAGCACATTTGCCACCTGCTTGTCTTGAGGGATGGGTAATAAGAGAGGTTCTCAACAATAAAACAAGAGCAGAGTACAGTTAAAGAACGTCTTTCTTCCCTTAAATGCCTTTCTAAGACATCTGTCTTTCTAGACTCTCCTGGATTTGCTATAATTTTCCGTCCATCATGATTTGGAAGAACAACTGATGATCTACTTAGGAAATCCAGATTTATATTTCTCTGAAACTTTACTGAGTTTCCAAGTACCTGAATTTCATATTTTTCAGTACCAAAGCAGGTTGATTTAACCCGTCAGTCATTACCCGCAGATGTCTGGACAAATTGCCTAGTGAGTTTCGGTTCTAGGTCATCTCCAGATATTCAGACTAATAGATGGTCAAAAAGAAAGAACAAAATCCAAAGCAATAATAGATTTATATTTACCTACATGCTTTTATCAGCCATCAGGTTCCAGTATAAAGAGAGCTTTATTTTAACATCTTCTCCCAGCCTGTCTGCCCAAACTGTTTCAGATGACCTCAGCCATCTCGAACAAAGTTTATCCAAGGCCTCTGTTTCAGCTTCTGAAGCATAATCGAACCCCAGACTGAATTGGCACTTGGGTAGATGAGTATTGGGCTAGCTTGGTTACAGGTATCTTAACAATCTTACCAATCCCAGTAGTGCCCTCTTCTCCAGCACTCTTAGACACTTATTATGAGAAGCAGGAAATTTAATGATACTCGTAATTCTTTGCCTGCCTGATTGAAGTATTTAACTATGCCACAGTGATGGAGCTGAATGGAGCTAAAGGGAGAACTGCAGCTCACAATTCCTTTGTTGTTTAGATCATCACAAATGACAACAGAAGAAACACATCAAGGATTTTTTTACTAAATATACAGTAAAGGGTGCAAACTCTGATGTCAGGAAAATCATCAAGCAGTTTGGATGAGGAAAGGAGCCCAGTAGCTGTTCCTATAGATTCCTACACAGAGACAGGTTTTTTAAAGTCAACCAGTGCCAATATTTAGCTAACACATTATCACTTGTTACTATTTGACAATAATTTAAGTAAGCACCTAGGAAGAAAAAAAATGGAAGTGATCTACTTTGTTTTTTTTAAAATCAGATTCACTGAATGATCTTTGGCAAGAAGGTGATTTCTTTGTTTGTTTTTTAAACAAAACCTGAATTTGCACACATATTTACAAATATCAAGATATGTGTGATCACATATTCTGGCCAGAATTATCTGTGGCGACTCTGAAAACAAGAGATGTGAGCTGAGTGCATTTCAAATCTTCAGTGTTCTTCTGCATGTCTACAATGCTGTGTGGTTTTTGCAGCCCTTATCTGTCTTAACAAGCAAAGCTTAGAACCACATTAAGCTGTACTACATTGTGGCATGGCCTTCACACCATGAGTATGCCATCTAATGCTTGCTCTCTCTGTTGCCTAGACTTGCTTAGGATTTCCCCTTGATTTTGTTTTTCTTTCAACCTTCTGATCCGCTATTTCTTCTTTTAAACACTCATAGTTCACGCACACCAATACAACATTTCACTTACAGAAGTCTTCATCGCAAACATGCAACCAAGTCCATTTTCCCAAAAAATATACTGTGTATATCTTTGTTTTATCCCAGAAATGAAGACCTCGGCAAATGATGAGAATCACAAAACAGGATAATCACTCTGCTTTGATCTGAAAAACTCCTACTTCAAAATTAACTAACTAATCAAAAGAGAGAGGAGAGAGTATGCAAAGGCCCAGAAACAAAAGACTTCTGTCAGATTGGCAGGCTTTTTCCTTTCCTTGACAAAACAAACAGAACCACAATGAAAATGTTCTGAACATGGAAGAGAGTGCTTTTTGGGTGTATACAACCTCAGGAATCCTCAAAAAGATACCAAAGAAAACATGCCTTAGTATTCACAGCAAATTAATCAAAAAGTTGTTATCCCAAAAGAATTAATAAAATCCACCTCATATTTAAGAGTCAAGTATGCAGCAACATTCACCATCATGTACATCTCTGTCCAAAGGCAAGGGAATACAAATCCCACATGTCCAATAACATTTTTCACAGGCTTTTTGAGAATCAAAATAGCTCATACATCACCAACAATCACATGCTCATAAATTATAAACTACTGATTTTACCATGAAAATTATACAGAAGATGAATGGTAAAACAAATGCAGAGTACAACTGCTATATTTTTTAAGTCATTTAAACTCATTTACCTGTAAAATAAGTATTAGCAGGGAGAGTGGAACTGGCAAATCTGTAATATCCATTTCCTGGGAAACGGATCCCTTTCATTACTTCTGCACTCCATGTAGCTAAAGATGCATCCATCCTTTCCACCTGGTAGACAGGAGAAGGCCCATTAAGTTCTTCAGGTTCATTCCAGTTTATCTTCACCATTGTGCTATTTATTCCTTCAACACGAGGAGCACTTAGTTTTCTTGGAGCTATGCACAAAAAGAAAAAAAAGAAAAACACAATTATCTAGATATCATTGTCCAGAATACTTGGAAAATTATTTAGTCACATATTTTTTGCAAAACATCCTGCTTCAGTTGCTGATCATCTGAAGAATAAAGGCAGATACCACTGAAGTTTAATCAGGGGGAAAACAAAACAAAACACCCTAACATTCTTAATAAGAATTTACTTGTAATTCCACAAGAAATACCTTATTTGTTTCTTCAGGCTTTGGATAAAGGTCTCTAGTACTATATCTAAAATATTCCTTTTTTTCCGTAACCCTTAAGAATCTGAGTCACCAACTTCATCAAAAGTATATTCCTTCCTTGCTTAGCCTCTCATGTCATTTTCACTGTATGCATGTATGTGTACGACTTTCAGCAGTGGACTTGAATGAAAGACCAAAGGCAAATCTTAACAGTTAATTAACTCTTATTATATCTCAGCAGTACGGTACATGACAGCGCAAGTTTTCCATCACTAAACTCATCCTCATCAACAGAAGCAGAACAGCTAACTGTCCACAATACTGGATGCCCACCAGGTTGCTTTCCTCATGGTGTGCACACAAGGCATTAGCGTATGTTCAGATAATTATTCAGATCAAGAAAACAGTCACCTCTAACTTTTTTCCACCAACACTGGTGCACAGTAAGACTCCATACAAGGTTGCTTCCACGAAGGTATCGGCGTTGATAGTTTTATGTTATTACAATGAAACTCCCACCATTAAAACCAACACTTTGACATTCTTTTAAACATTCTGATGACCTTTGTCAATCTATAGCTGAGTTTTGAATAAAAGTTTATTTAAAATACCATGCAGTAAACCACAGAAGAGCAGCATGACTTGTTTGGGTAATGGCATGATGGCCATACAAGTGGGAAAAAAATGGACAATCAGTGAAACAAGAGAAGACATTGCCTGATGAAGTACAAGAAGATTCTAGTACCTATAGAATCTATATTCATCTTATCCTGCTTTTTTTTTTTATTTCCCCTTCTTTCCCTGATAAAAAAGGATTTAACAGAAACTTTGTACCCAGGAAGTGAAACACATTGACAACTTGTAGAAATTACTTGTTCCCATAATGACACAGCAAAGAGCAATAAATGCCTTTCTACAATAATAAAACCTCTATTAAAATACAGGCCTTCAAAATCTGACATATTACTCCACAGCACAGCATTGTATGTAGCTCGAATTCCTTAGAAAAGGAGAAATGGGTTCATTTTGAATGAATTAATAATGCACTTTTAAACATTTTTGCATCTCCAATATTATTAGCATGGTTTTATTTTTTACTATTTGTCTGTAGCATGTTACTTTTTTTTTTTTTTTTTCTCCTCTCTTCACTTTTCTTGCCCCTTCCTAACTTGGTAAAATATTCTTCTTGTAGAAAGCAGGGAGTGGGAGGACTGGGAAACTGCCAATGGCACAAACGCACTCTAAATTCCTGCTTACGCATCATTTATGACTTCACAATCTAATCAGTATCTCACAGTATGGTAGAAATTTACCGTGTCAAAATTGAAGCAATGTCACATGAGGTCACAAGCTTTCCTCCACATGTAGGGCATAGCACTAATGAATTGTAGTATTATTGCACTAGAAAACATGGCTTAACAATCAAAACTTCACCTTTGAGCGAACAAGCACACCTGGCATTTTAAATGCAAACAGAAGAGGTTGAGCCCTCCAGTTTAGCTTACTGCTGGTAAAACAGAAATGTTAAAATTTATTAGTTCTGAAAGGCATACAGGTAACTAACAGTCATGACAATAACTATATCTTCCTTTAAAGTTTAGTATTAATAAATGGCAGTTACTTGGACCACAATTATTGCATCTCTGATATCCAAATCTGAAGCTTTTATGGGGCTTATGCAATTAACTACTTAAATGCATCGTAACACTTGCTTCCATGACAGGGACATATTGATTTTTTAATCATTTTCAAGTCTCCTCTAGCACAAATAAATGTACTACAGTTACTGTTAATGCACTGTGTATACGCATTAAACACTGGCATGACACAATTTATTATTTTGTGATATATGGAACAGAAGCCTACCCTTTCAGAAAGTAACATCCTTGCTGTAACAGTAGTATTTAAACTACAGTCTCGTTGATGCTTGAGAATTCTTGATCATCAAGACAACAGAAGACTGTACATAATAGGTTGCGCAAGTAAGACAGAAAACAAAACAAAACTGAAAACCAAACTCTGCACAGGAACAGACAGGATTGAAAATAAATCTGTGGTACCAGCCCAGCAGGGTACTAAATGCTGAAATTAAAAATATTCAAGACTAAAAAATACGGTATATATTTTCCTAAAGGTGTCACTGTGGTACCTGTAGCTACTTTCTGAATGATGAATCGACTAATTTTATCTTTTTAATTTTTTTTAGTCATGTTCTGTTAAGACACATCTGTCAAAACAATGAGCATACTATATTTTAGTGAATTCAAAGTCACATTTTGTGTATTTTAATTATGTAGCTTTAATGTCTTGCTATATAATACGTATTTAATATATTATAAAGCTAAAACAGTATTTAAAAGCCCATGATTGCTGCATACCATTGTGTAGCAGAGGGCACAAAAAAGACCAATAAAGACAGATGGTCCATACAACTTATGCTGAAGTCATATATCTAAATATAGATGTTGCTACACAGGTCATTACAAATAAGCCTTTCCCATGTGTTTATGCACACACATGTACACAAAAATGAAGTTGGTAAGTAAAGAGCAGTTAATTTTGTTTTGTTTGAAATAATATCATTTTAGTTTTAGGCTCAAAGGCAGATGCCAGCATTTTACTCTGAACAGATGGTAATTCCATCTAATAGTGCATCTCTGTATTAGTAAGGTCTGCTGTGTATACAAACAGTAATAAACACTAGGTAAGGATCAAAATAAATTTTAATTGTTGACATTAAATTCTGGCAGGTGCAGTTCTAAGGATACAATACTCCTTTCTCAAGTCTTGTCAGGTTTACTAATACAACTGCTAAAGCTTTCCCATACTCTGCCAGATTCTTGTCCCAGGAATAACATGTTTACACTGTGGCTAAATTTAACAGGCTTACATACATCTGAATAACTACTGCTCAGCATACTGTAGGTAGGTATTTGTCCAGCCTTCCGTAGAAGCCTTCAATTAGCCATTCTGAATAGTTCAGGAAGCTAACAGTAACAAAAAGTATACAGTTCATTATTGTTCAGTCAAATTCAAAATGCATACGTACAAATTAAAACGGAAGAATGTGGCAAATTCCAGAACAAAACTTAACTTTTTTACATCTTACCTTGCAGGTAAATATCTTGCCTCACTACTGGTACCATCCCTTTCTTTTTTCCTACAAGTTACTAGTCCAAAGGACCATGAGGTTGCCATAGCATTTCTGGTATGATCTTTTCTTTCTCTGCATTTCACAGTAGTACCAGTCATTTCAACAGTAAATGAGTCAAGAAATAAAATTTTCTGACAATATTTTGGCTTTCTAGAAGAAATCCATTTCAGACTCTTCCCCAAGAAAGAAATAAACCCACCCATATTGGATATCAAAAGAAAATTTAGTAACATGGCTGTGTTACAATCATATTTCTTTAGAAATAGATGTAATACACGCATTTTTAAAAAATCATGAAAAATATATTGCTTCCACCATATGGGACAACCAACGACTCACCACCCGATTTAAGATGCAGCATATTGAGCTGACCATATGTTACAGTGCTGTTGAATGGCTGAGTGATTCATGCCCGTCACATTCTAGTATATCAATTAAAGCTCCTTGAAGTCTGCATGATTTGTGTCTCTGTTATTAAACCCTGCTAATTCATCCCACTTACACATCTGTTATAAATCTCTAGGAGTGCTGCATGATTCATGGCAATCTGTGAGCATGGTACAGCAAATTCTTCTCCTTGTAATTAACAGTAAATTGTTTTACTGCCATGCAATGAATTTTTCAGTTATATTGCAAATGAACTCCTAAATGCACGATTCTTTCTGAAGAACTGACTTATATTATTAGGCAATTAAAAAGTATTGCTTTGAACCAAAAGCTTTTAATCAAGAGGAATGCAACTTAAACATAGCTTAAAAACCTTGCAAATTTGACACAGAGAGAAAAGAACAAACAGCTATTTTCTGAAGTAGAATATGTGATTGGTAGGGGTAGAAGAAACAAATAACTTTCGAGTCTCTATTAATTTCCTGAAACTCAAAGAGCAGTTTAAATACAGCTTGAACACTTGGCAAGACAAGTTTAAGCAGATACTATTTATCTCACAAGTTACTTAAGTCATCTGTCATTATGAAATTTCTCAAATTACTTTACATTTTCCTAATTGTAAAACAGCGTCTTTATTCTTGAAATAAATAATTGGATAATTAGCCAAGCTGAATCATCAGAGGATTCCAATGCTGCTCAAGTGTTCTTGTCAAAGGTGAAGCAAATTCATTTCAGCTTTGCCTCAGCTCTCTGAAGAAGCTTTGATTTTTTTTCCCTGCTACATTCTTGGCAGCAGCCTCAAATTCATGAGTCCATACATCAAGTCAGTAGTTTAACAACAAATGAAATTAAATTCAAAGAAGGGAAACTAATTGAAGGACAGCAACAAAAGTGTTTGGTAATGTGCTTTTTAATATGGTATGCCACATTTGCATGATAATTTTTCCTTTTAGCATGGAGCAGAAAGTGACTAGCTTAATGAGGGATTATTCAAGACAGGAATGAACAAAATGCATTCATAACTAAGAACAAAGATTGTATTACGAAACGGAAACAGGCAACTGCCGAGAAGTAACTGGATGATTGGTTTATGCATTATGAATAAAAAGGTAGAAAAATATTTATATTAGTATTCACTAATGACTATATATATACAAGATTGTTGTAATTAAAATTATAAATTAACATATTAAGAGTGCTTGTTTAATCACTTTGGGTCTTATTCACAATGAAGAGATTTATGTACATGCATGGAAAACAATCTGTGTTTCCAGGCCAGCAGCAAATGGCCCTCTTATTCCTCTTCTGTAACAAAGGAAAATATACATTACTTCCTACCTGTTTAATGGGTATCTGAGATTTTAAAATTGAGGCATAGCATTTTGTAGAAAAGCGCTCTATGACAGACTTAAACAAATTCTGTATTGCCATGACAAATGGATTGAGGCTTTTGCAAAAGGCTTGCACTGGACCTTACTTGTGAATGGAAAAAATGGACAAATTACTCAGATTAAAAGGGAAATGAAAAAGAAAATGATATCAAGGAGTATAAGACAGCCCAGAAAGCCCATCAACATCATTACCCCAGCAAACCCAGAAGCAACTCCAAAGTCACCAATACAACTGCTTGAGAAGTCTGCCAAGAAGCCAGATGCAGCTGGTGATGGAAGAGTATCTTCTACAAATTAGCTTCTGAACTCTGTAATTGCCATCAAAACCAAAGGATCAGGAATACAACGTGCTGGGGTACATGGCAGCAATCACAAAGCCATACTTTCATGTGTCTTAAAAAATGTTTTTAAATTAAGTTTAAAAAAAAATTAGATGGGCAAAAATGAACTTAATTATAAGAAATCAGCTCAGTCGCACAGTAAGTAATGAAACAGAGCTGTAGAGATTTTTTAAGGCACCATTAGACTATCTGATTTGAGAGAGGTAGTATAGGTAACTATACAAATCTAAGCGCACATGTGGCTAATTCCATCCTGCTGCAATGTCAGAAATTGCTGGGAACACATTTCTCTGCCTGACTGAAAAATTTGGAAAACATGTATGTTTTGTCTTGAGAGGTGCTGCAAAAAAAAAAATGCAAGTAATTCATAATTTAATGCAAACACATTGTCACAAAAATATCACTTTTAAGAGGCTCGGTCTTTCACTGGTACCATCAGGTATAGCTCTGTAGATCCAAGGTACCAGCTCAGAATCCTACATGAGATAAAACCACAGAGCAAAAAGCACTTTGGAAAATAAAACCAATAGCCTAGGACCTTATTAGAAGGACAGGCTGAATGCCATTCTCAAAAATATACAGGAATTTGAACGCAGCAGAACCTGGAGAAAGGGATAAAGTAAAATGTTCTCTAGGTGTTGAGGTGAAAAAGATATTTACTGTCCAGAATTGCTTTCAGTTACACACATGCAGTTCCATTTGATGATCATGGGATAGCAAAGACACACAAAAAAAATCAAACTCAAATTGGATTTCCAAGTATTAAAATCTAACTTTTTCCTCATCAGCCAGCCAAGGTTTTCAATTGTATGTGCACAATATTGCAGTGCAAAAAGAGTATTTAAAACACCACAAGAATTGTGGAAAGCACGTCCTCTTAATTTAACATTTAAAACACTGATTAAAAAATTATGAAACAATTGAGTCTTTAAAAAGCCAGCTATTTGTGTATTTGTATCTGAACATACCAAATTGAGGATCTCTTTCTGTCCAGTCCCTTTGAGTAACAGAGATGGGTTAATTCTCTTCTTCCATTACCTTGACATGCTTGCTTTGATCTTTCATCCCAACACTGCATTACCATGTGACATTGATTTCCAACATTCTTTACCATTCCTGGAACTGGTCACACATCAGGCATACCTGTTCAAATTATTGATCAAACCTGTTTTTTTCCTGGTTTCATATGCATTTGTGACAGCTTTTACTGAGCTTTTTTATAAAACAATTCTTAATGATTTTATTTTGTTTGCTTCTCTCCTTACTGGTTTTATTGTCTTCTTTTATTACCATTTAAAACTATCGTGAGTGTATGTATTGGTGAGATAGCACATCCCTGGTATGGATGCCTATACTGGACCAGGTTAGATAGGAGTTCTTTATGTTTGCTTCTGGATTATTTTAAACAATTTTAAGTTATAGTCCAAAACACTTTTCATTGAAAGATCAGCAGACTATTTCTGATGGTTCTGCTTCCTTAGGTCTTATCCCTACATTCTGCGGGTGACTCCAGAAGTCTCTTTTCTTTGTCTTTTAAATCCTTTCTCAAAACCTCTTACTTTCTTCCTCAGCATTTTTGTTTGTAACGATTTCATGCCCTTGTTTCTGCCTTTGTTTTTATTTGCTGTCTTACGCTGTATAAAAAAAACACGTTGCCAAAAAAAAGGATTTATTTTAAAAAGTATCTTTTTTTTCTAGCTAGTCTTCAGATGAGCCTAATGGTTATCAACAAAACTTAAAAATTACTTTGAGTTTTAGTGGCAAATTTTAAAACGCATTTGCAATTCCAATTGCAAATTTGAAGTCATCAAGACATGGCAAATGTAAAGTCATTGAGGTACCCAATCATTTTAAATGCTCCATGTGATAAATCAGTATACTCCACACATGGAAAGTGTGGAGATGGTTTTCCATTATTCTCCTCGGGATGAGAGGAGAGATACTAGTCTAAATTTAGTATAACCTTTAGCTCAACGTGGAACACAATTCAAAGCTCCTGGACTGCGTTATGATGCAAGGAGCACATTTCAGTCAAGACTTCCACCAAAAAGTTCCTTTTGCCAGGGCATGCAGGAGGACTGGCATCCAGCCAGGGAGGCTCTCTCTGTGCCAGGGAGACATTCCTTCACGAAACAGAACTCAACAGTCCTAGAAAGGCAAATTTAATTTCATTTTGTGCCATTTAATGACAAAAAAAGGTTATTAATGGACTAAGACTTAATAATCTATTTTTTCAAATGACACAGACCTGTTTCTCCTAACATTGCTCCAAGTTTGAACTCCCTTTGATCTAAAAGTCACCACCTAAGTAGTGTTTCTTTTAAATTGTGTCTGGAAACACAGTTTTACAGAACTTTACAAAATGGAACACGCACACACACACACGGAAAGATGTAAATTATTAAACACTTTTCTTCAGAAATGGAAAATGTGAATGGTGGAATACAAAGTCGCATGCAAAATTTATGTGGTTTACCCTTTAGTTTGTCAGAATTCAAGACATTGCATTAACATGCTTTAAAAACATAAAAGGAACCCACTACAGGACTGATCCTTTGCTTTCAAGGCTTTACAACAGTAAGCAGAAAAATGCTACACTGTGAGACAAGTAATAAATTGGGCTGTTATTCTATTTTGCATTCTCTTGTCTTCTCTAATGTGATAGGTCTCTAAGTATTAACACAACCAGGGAGGAGATGGTCATAAACAAGCTGTCATGCATAACCAAGCTATTGTTTCTGAGTCTTTTAATACATGTATAAATGCAAAGTTGGATCATTTGTAGTAATAACATGTGCATTTAGGCCATATTTGTTTCCATGGTTATCAGGACAGACTGGAATGCTCTTCCTTGCACAGCTGCGTGGTATCGATAAAGTCATGCTCATACAAGTAGGAGGCTGTGTAGAGTGAAACTTCAAGTAACAGCAGCATAAGGAAACAAAATAAGTTTTGAAATCAGCAGTTCAGCAAGAGAGAAGACTGACAGAACAATCTTTGCTCACTGAAACACAAGACAATATGATGGAATCAAGGAACAAATCATCTATGACAAATGGATAGGCAATTAAATAGATGAAGAAGAGAGGACAGACTAGAGGTATTATTTCAAAAGCTTAAATTCCACTTCAGTTCATGTATGTAAAGCTTCCTATTTACTTGTTTTGGGCAACTCCTCATTCCCTATCTGGAAGCTCCTACATCTTTTCACTGATTACACAGAGTAGCTTTGATGGAATTCAGACAACTCAAATACAGACCTGGGAGCCTAGGAAAACATTCTGCACTGAAGAAACTTTCAGATTTTTTCCTACAGGAGACCAAACTACATAAAAAAAGGTAATTTCAAAGATCATCATCACAACATCCATATGACAAGGCCATTAATTGCTTAACTAAAAATGCTAATATCGTGAAAATAATTGATGTGTTTTAAAGCCTATACAAAGGAAACCACAATGTTAAGTCATCAGCTCTCAGCAAGTGACAAAAACACACATATACATAACCTGCAATTGAGAGAGCAGTACACAAATTCTATTGCTATAATAGCATACCTTCAATTTTCATTTAAAACATTTTGGTTTTAACCTGTCAAGATAAATAAATAATAATTATGCAAGTCACTTTGTATTAATACAACACCTACCCCTGTCACTGCACATCAAACTAAGATCATCTTAATGATATTACTTAGTAAACTGTGTGGCAGTTTTGCACTTTGGTGCAGATTGTTTCCTTACCAGCTGCTAAGGTTTGCCCCATGCCTGGCTCACTGGCTACACAACCAACTTGATTGCAGAGAGTAACAGTAAAGTTGTATGTCCTGTAAGGTTTTAATCCCATCACTACATAGGATAGCTCATGAGCCTCAGCTACATGCAACACCTACAAAGCAAACAGATTGGAAGACAACAGCTGGTTAATAATATTTTTATCCCTATTATTTGATGACATGTTAACTAATAAGAAACTTTGAATTTGCAGATTGCTTCATTTGGATGTGAAAAAGCCTGCAAAGACCAGTTGAGGGAGATGATTATTTGGGAGAATCTGAACAAGCTAGGATTTAGGTGATAATACTTCCCACCACACTGTTTAATGAGGTAATAAGATAGTTCCTGAGTGGATAAATGAGGAAACAAAGTTATTACCTCATAAAACTGCATGGTGGTACAGCTATCACTACAAACAGCACAGCTACAATCCAGATGACAAAAACGACACTATTAAGTGGTGAAATCTGACCACCATTGAATGAGTGATACGATTAGCAGGCATTAGAAGGAAGGAGAATAACTGATACTTACAGACATTTGAAGCTATCAGAGAGTGGAACTGAATAAACTGTTGTATTTTAGATACCTTCTTTATCAGTTGTTTATTTAAATGAAAAAATCTTGCAAGCCTGTGACCAGAAGCAATTTACATTTATTTGTTGTTACAACAGCCCCAGGAGCAATAGTATCCCCACTTGACAGACAAATAAACTGAGGCCCATCTGTGGTACTACTGAAAGACAAATTCATCTCTGAAACAAGAAATACAGTACCAGATCCACTCCCACATTCTGAATACCTATCATGTTTCTTGGCTAATTCCTAAGCTTTGAGCTTGCTACTATTACCATGGTATTTGTTTGCCAAACCCAGTCACCAGAAAACTACAACTGTATTTTAGTTACGTATTTAGACTTTATAAAGTTGGTTTCCCCACTTCAAAGACTTGTCCATTATCCAGGAAGCCAGGCAGGCACCTTCTTAATGAAAATGTAGATTCCTACAATACAACATGGCTTTAAGCATATCAGCAAACATAGCAATAATACAGAATGTGAACATGAAAAGATCAAGGCAGTTTAAATGTTGCTTGATCTCATCCTCATAATTTTGAATCTCACTCACTATTGCAAACAAGCCAACTCAGGAATACAATTTAACACCCAAAATGAATGTATAAAATTAGAGAACACTCCGGATAAACTGATAGGTGAAAAAATTAGATCAGAGGATACACAGCAAATCAGGGAAACAATTCATCACAACATCAAGAAGGACATCAGGCTTTATCAATTTACTATTACCAGTTAGGAAAATCTTAATGTAACTAACAAGAATACCTGAGAAAATGGCGGCAAGAATCTTTGTTCAGTCATCAAGTTGATGCTGTATCCCATCACTTCTCCTCTTGCTAAATTATCTTCAGGTTTTTCCCATGACACATTGAGGGAATATGGTGAAAGAGGGAACACTGATGGAGATGGCATGAACACTGGGGCTGAAATAAAGTTAATATAGTAAAACTGATAAAAGAAGTGACCAATGTGCATAATGAAAGCTTTCTCATTGTAATTATAAAACACCATTCCTGGAAGTCTTATTTTTTTCTTTAGCTTTCTGTTCAAGTCTAACTGAAATTTTCATCTTTTGATAGCATATAAAAAGTACCTCACCTATCATTCTCCTGTTTTCTACTCTAGCAATCAATGCAGAATAAAACTCTGCTTATGTCTTCAAAGAAATACTAATCAACACTAAAGTCCTAACCCCTGCAGCAGGTAAGAAAGAACAAATGAATGTAAAGGTCTTGAAGAAAAACTTTATGCAACCTGGGAAAAAACTGATAAAAGCAAAAAGCGTTCAATACTTCAGCATCTTAAAAGCAATTTTGTTTGCTAGGCCAGTTTGAAATTAACATGTCTCTCACTTCTTACAAAACAGTTCCCCTGTCTTCCACAGTAAATCTGTAAAAGGATTGTTTGCACTGTAGTTAAATCCCCACCTGATTACTCTGCAATAATAGGATACCAACTCATAGCACTTCTGCTATGTACAAACAACTGCACTAATGGACCTCTTCCCAAATACAATTTAACACTTTTACAACATATAGTATTTAAGCACAGGGAAGCACAAAGACTCATTTTGAAATGGGAATTAGTTTAGCTTGCTGTTTTGCAGGAGCAAGTGACTGAGGGCATGATTTTCAAGCTAACAGCAAGCAAAAGCATCAGTGATAGTAGCAGGGGTCTTTAACTGCAAAACTTAGGCTCTAACAGCCTAAAACCAGCCTTAGATTTCTTATGAAAACATTGACATCAAAAACTGTTCTTTCAAATACATCAAGTGCCAAGCCCTTTTGAAAATCTCAATGAAAAGGTTATAATAAGAGCCACTGAGAACTGGCTAAACTCCAGGGGAAAAACAGTCCTTATTGCGACACTTGACTCCATAGTAGTATATTAAAAGTTTCAAGCAGTATACTCCTGAAAAGGTAACGTGCTCAAGTTATTCCAAAAAACTGCTTTATAATCAAAGCCCCAGTTGAGGAAAATTCATTAGAACCTCCTTTCTGAATATATGTACCTTCTTGGACAACTTTCCTTATTCAAGCCAATTGTTTCTACATTTGTGACAAAATTGACAACCTACAAATTGTGACCAAACCAGTCTTATTTTCATATTTTCTCTTTAAAGAACATATAAATAGCAAGTGGGAAAACAGTCAAGAATTCAAACACTGCTTGGTAGATTTTGCAATCTTGTAGCTTTCATTTAATTAACAGGGATTATTTTCTTCAACAATATGATCTTATGGTAAAACAGAAACTTTTTTTTTTTTTTGCTTAACATACTAAGTTCTGAGATAATCTGACCTATCTTTAGTTTAAAACTGAGAATTTGACCTTATTTGAATCATCATCAGACACATTTTATTGAAAAGAAAAAAAAAAGAATGCATTCTAGTTTAGTTTTTCCTTTTATTTGTACCAAACAAATTAAGCCGAAACTTACCAGCCTCTCCTGTTTGTCCTGATATCCAGTCTGAAGATATGCTACCTGCCATGTTTACTGCTAGCACAGAAAATTCATACTCTGTGAATGGCTCCAGATCAGTGACTGTGGTAGTGGTCTGTGGTGGAGCCAGAGCATTTTCATTAGGAGACTCCATAACTGGTTGAGGACTGAACCATCCACTGCTTTGAAAAATACGGATTTCAAGAGGGAGAAAGTTCCCAGCCGGCTTTAACTTTTTTCTCATGTAAAGTTCGTATCTTATAATTATGCCTAGAGAGAAAAAGTTTACATACTTAAACAATTTCTACTAAAATACCAACACCAGCAGATAAGAATCTATCAATCAACATGGGAGAAAATATAGCATTAGAAGCTTTCCTTATTTCTGCTATTTTGATCCAAATAACTGGCATTTCTTTCATTAAACTATTGCTTTTCCCTTCCATGCAATTTTGTGATTTGAAAACAACTGGCTGGATTACAGGATGAGTTCTATGACCCTCACCCTCAGGACTTAAATTTCAGATCAAATGTTACTGCAAATTGCTGCAGGCCTTTGATTTTGAAAGGGATAATTATTGATTATTTGATAGACAATGTGGATAAGGAATTTTTGAGTAACAATTTAACAGAACATACTACTGGATAGAAGATGTGTCTGTGTCAGTTTTCCATCAACATAAACTTATTACATACACAGGAAGGTCTCACCACTTTGGAAATAAAACAATTTGTATTGTGGTCTGAAGTGATACATGATCTAGGATGGACCATGGAAACAGTTTAGCTGTAGGAGTAGACCACAAGAAAGCTGACTGGAGATTTCCCCAATGGAAATGATAAGAAACATAGCCAGGAGAAAGGTAATTACCATATAACATATATATTTGGGACTATTCATGTACAGAACTGGAGAGGTTGTTTGGGAAGGCCAGGAACTCCAACCAGACCAGACATCAAGAGAACTATGATAATATTGCTTAAATCTGCCTGTGATGGCAATTACATGCACATGTCTGTGGGGTAAACTATAAAGAATATGTGCTACAGCAAATATCGTGACCTGCATGGTAGGAACTGCCCCCCTAAATACATAAAGGCACTCTCATGCAGGCATTCTTCCTGCCTGATCTGGTAATAGCTGGCAAATGAGGTGTTCAAGAGAAAGCTGAACTCCCCATAAACAGATGCCCATTCTGTGAGCAGATCAAAATGTTTGTTTTCGCATGCACAAATATCTCTGCATGTAAGCAGAAGTTCCCAAAACTCAACTGCACATATACTGAAAGATAAAGTGTTTACCAGTCAAATCTGTGGCATCACAAAGGTATCCTACAACAGCTGTGATCTTATTTTCAAAACCCTAAAATATTATTACACAAGTTAGACCAGCAAATCTTGGCAATCGCCTAATCTCTTAACAAAGTTATACTGGTAACAGAATTAGTTACCACACATGACGGATGGTTTTAAAACCAGACTTCTCTGCTAATTCTTAGAGGCGGTTTTTTGCATAACTGTTATCTGCTTATTTATTCTTTCTCAGATAATATTACCACATCTGTCTGAACTAGGCAATCTGGCAAATTAGGAAAAAATTAATTTTTCTGTAAAGGTTTTATTATAAATGTGATTTTTGCTGCAGCAGATGCCACTAAGGTTGTGCTGGTTTTGGCTGGGGTAAAGATCATTTTCTTCATTGTAGCTAGTACAGGGTTGTGGTTTGTTTGGATTTGTGCTAGAAACGGTATCACAAGGATGTTTTAGTTACTGCTGAGCAGCACTTACAGAGGGTCAAGGCCTTTTCTGCTTCTTACACCACCCTACCAGCAAGTAAGCTGGGTTGCACAAGGAGTTACGAGGGGACAGAGCTGGGATAGCTGACCCCAACTGACCCAAGGGATATCCCACACCATATGGTGTCATGCTAAGCATATAAAGCTGGGGAAAGGAGGAAGAGGGGGCTTTTGGAGTGATGATGGTGTTTGTCTTCCTAAGTAACCGCTACATGTGATGGAGCCCTGATTTCCTGGACGTGGCCCAGTATCTGCCTAACCATGGGAAATGGTGAATGAATTCTTTGTTTTGCTTTGCTTGCATGTGCAGCTTTTGCTTTACCGGTTAAACTGTCTTTATTTCAACCCAGAGGTTTTCTTACTTTTACCCTTCTGAATCTCTCCCCCACCCCACTGGGGTGGGGTATGAGTGAGCAGCTGGGTGGTGTTTAGTTGCCAGCTGGGGTTAAACATGACAAAGAGCTAAATCCTGGACCAAACACAGTCAGTTGGAGTTCTGGATGCCAAACAAACAAAACAGACTCTGAGGATATATTTAGTGGCAGACAGGCAAAAAAGGCAATGCCTCACTTCATTCACAGTTGATGTCACATGGATAAGGAGATCCTAATCAGATTTGAGAAAATGCTCATTTTTCTTTGCAAAAATCTTTGACTTACGGAAGTAAATACATCTTACCATTTGGTTTCTCAGGTGGTGACCATTCCACAGCCAGTTCTGTAGAGCTGATGGTTTCTACCAGTGGGGGGTGTAGCCCTTCTGGAGGAGCTTGTGCAGTAATTACTGTTACTGGCTGGCTCTTTAAGCAGCCTCCACTAGTACAAGCTTGCACAGAAAAGACATACTTTGTAAATGGAATGAGATTCCCAATAATTGCTGAAGTTTCTAAGCCTTCATACTGACCGCAAGGTTGGAGATCAACAAATCCAGTACATGTCAAAATGTATTTCTCTATGGGCCCAGAGGAATTGGAGAGGCTTGTCCAGTGAAGTAAAACAGAGCGGTCATTAACAGGAAAGAAGGGATTTAAATGCAAGGTTCCCACAGGTATCCCAGATTTTGTTCTGTATGTCACTGAGACACTTCTTGTAAAACCATGAACATTGTTGACGTGGATGTAATAAGAATAGAAGGTGTATGGAGACAACATGGTATCAGTGAAGGTCTGAACACCTAAAGCAAACAGGAGAGAAGAAAATTGTATGAGTAACACATTAAAAATAATCCTAATACGCATACCTATATGCATATCTAATATGCAGCCCTAGCCCTAAACCAAGAAGTAAGCTATGTCTCCTTGCATAAAATCACAGAATGGTTAGGGTTGGAAAGACCTTAAGATCATCTAGTTCTATGATCTTCTTGAGATCATTATGAACATAGTAACTTCTCAATTCTTCTTTTTTTTTTTAAACAGGGAAGCTCCCCACCCTTTTTCCATTTATTATCTTCCACAGCATATTGGCATCACTAAAAAAATTATTTTTCCACTGAATTTCTCCTAGTTCATGCTTCAATCATGAGCAAGATTAATACAATCATCCTCTTATTCCTCTCTTGAAATAATTCTTTCAAATGTAAATCACCATCAGCTTAGAGGGTCTGATTTAAAAAAAATCGAACAAAATCATTCTGACAGGTTTTGTATCTTTGTTTTTTATTCATTTTGTACTGTAAGACCAAATATTTCATCTTTCTGTGCTTTCACTTCTAAAATGGTGCTTAATAGTTCATTTTAAAGCATCTGATCTTGGACAAAATATGAAATAATTATTAAAAATGTATATCCAAGGTTTACTTTACCTTCCTCACCCCCTACTTTCCATTACTCTAGATAGCTTTGTAGCTATAGCTGCATTGACACAGCTGCCCCGGCTGAAGTGCTTCTGGGCACAAACGTGGGTACCAAAGCCAATGCGACGAGTGTTAAGTCTTGGACAGGCTGGCCAGAACCCTGGGAGCAGGAGCGTGACCAGCAGTTGCTATAAAGGCAAGTAAGAGCCTGACACATGTCCAGTTCCCTCTTTTATGGCCAGAGAAAAGAATGGCCACAGAGGCAGCGTGAGTCAGTGCTACAGAAACCTGGGAGAGCTACACTTTATGGGATGATCAGATTCCCATCCTATATGCCTTCAACTTAAAGGAAAAGAGAAGAAAATAAGAAAGAAAAAAACCCAGTGAGGCTGCTATCAGCACCTGCAAGTATCAGAATTCCTTGTGACATGATGAAACAAGAGCACTCCCTGAACTAGATTCTAGGACCCCCCTGCCTCAGAACCAGCAGCCTTGATCTAGAACCATGAGGTTCCCTAGAACCAGCTCTATAACTGCCTGCCTACCCAGCTACCAACTCCAGAATTCACACCTACTGGAGAAACAACTGCACCAATACCACCCTAGCTCTACAACCAACCCATCCCCCAGAAAGAGCCTCTGTAATGGGCCAGGACTCTATGGATTAAGGCCAACCCAGACTCAAAGGCCTCAGGTCTAATGTTGACCGCAAGCATGTTACTTTTCAAATACAGACATGAGAAGAGGCAGATCACCCAGAATGCTGGTATCATCTGCCAGAAAAGTAACCAGCACCATGAACATGAGAAGGTTCAGTCAGTATTGAATTATAAGCCTTCCAAATTCCACACTATACCAAGTTAAGAAACCTTATCGAAAGTTCTTACAGGATAAGCAACCTATTCTCGATATTCAAATGCCAGCAGATGACTTCACATTATTAAGTAGGGGGATTGCCAGGAAGTATCAGAAATGTCTTTTGAAACAAAATCTATGTTTGTACAAAGTAATGTTTTGTTAAACAGAAACATGTTAATGGCTTGTTGGCCAGCTAAACACAATCAGACATTTTTACTCTCTACAACGTTAATTCTTATTTTTATTAAAGTTAAGCTTTTAAACCAAATTGTGGAATTGGAATGTTTTCTATCACCCCTCCAAACTTTTTTGAACGTTTATTTCTCTCCCCTCACTTAATTCCGTGCTTACACTGGTCGCATACCTTTCTTCATGGTATACACAGCAGTGTCCAAATTCACAGCATAAGGCACAGAGTAATCAACTGTAACACAGCAGGATGCACCAAATTGTAGAAATACAAGGTGCATTCCAAGGTTCTGTGCTCCCACTGAATAAAAGGTCTTTTTGATTTCCCTCCAGGGTAAATGCCGATAATTAGAAAGACTCAACTTCTGAAAAATACTAATGCTGCACTGAGATGAAAATGCAACAAGCTAAAGAAGCTGCTACAACAGAAATCAAACCTTAGTACCATTAAAGCACATCTATAGCCTTAAAAAAGGGAAAAGAAAAAAAACCCAAACCAAAAAAACAACAAAACCAAAACAAAACACTTTGATAAGAGGATCAATAGTAGCACAAAATGCCTTTCCAGCTAGGACAGTGTTGAATCCTTGAGGACTGCCTTCTGAGGATCCCTTTGCAAGCCTCAGCATGACAGATGTGGTGCTGCTGGAGGCAAATCAGGAGCTCCACTTAACAGAAGGTGCTAAAACTTAGAGGCACTTTCCTAATCTGTTAACAGTTTAAAACTGTGAGGATGAAAAAAAAAAAAGAGTTTAAGCACATTATGGTCTCTTCCATTCACTCTAATTCTTTATCTGGGACTTTATGCTTCTATTAGATTCTGGAGAAATTTGGAGAGAATGCTTCTGGTGAGTCAATTCTAAAGTGTTTCAGATTAAAAAAGTAAAAAAATGTAAGCCATTTTGGGTCACTCAGTTTGCCATATTTTAGACTGGGGTATTAATTTCTTTCAAGGAAACTTAATAACACAGAACAGGAACTCACTAAGGGAAAAAAGAACTATGCATTCAAAAACATAGAATAATAATGACAAATGAGAAATCTTTAGGAAAAAATGCACATATACATAGCTATGTGCACACAAATCCACAAATTCTTTGATGTGTTACTATAAATACTTACTGTAAGGGTAGTAGTCTTCAGTTGTATAAATTTCAGCCTCATCCCTATACAGATGGTAGGTAAGCCTGTTAGAATTTGGTGAGTCAGGGGGACTCCACAAAAGACTGATGACAGAGGAATTGAGAACTTCTCCTGTGGGAGGAGGTTGTTGGAATGGAGCTAAAAAAAAAAAAAAAAAGAAAACACCACACCAGAAAAAGAAGGATGTAAAAATGAAGGTAATCACAAATCACAGAAAGAGATACTGGCAGCCTATGAAGAGGTTTGAGCTGCTTCAGAAGTGATTGGCACTGAAGCACAGCTCCTCCTGGCATCCCTGTTGCCCATGCTGGGCTGGAGGTTCAAAGGGAGAATCTCTTCTACACATGTAACTGATGCTACGTGGAGTAAGTGTGATGCATTAATCACACAACAGGCTCAAACAGGAAATCCCAGTCATCCAGGAATCTTGGAAGTGATCATGGACTGGCCACAAGGCAAAGACTTCAGAACGTCACCAGAGGAGGAGGTAACATATTGACGAGGCCCCACTGTATAATAAATTACCAGGTATGCTGGTTTGGTTTTCTTCAGGGTTGTTTTGGGGTTTTTTTTGAGGGGTAGAGTGTGTGGTCGTTCCTTTTTTCTATTTCCTATTATTATTATTTTTATATTGTTACTGTTATATTTTATTTTATTTCAGTTAAACTTTTTTAACTCAACCCATGGGGTTTTACCTTGATTCGCCTCCCAGTCCTACTCAGGGAGGGGAGAGTGAGCAAGCAGCTGCATTCTACACTTAGATAACAGCTGGATTTGAACCACAACAATATCAAATTTACACATTTCAACAAATGACAGATAAACGTAATCCTTCTCCCCCCAAAGCAAGTACAACACAGTTTTCCAAACACTTTTTTTCTTTTTAATATATTTCAAGACCTCTATAGAATGGGAACATGTCTATCTGGTCACATTATTGAAGTCTATATTTCAAATATAAACGTGTAATTTATTATTTTAGAGGATTCATTCCATTTTCTCACAGGCCAGGCATAACTTCATCTAATAAAATAGAAATGGAAAGTCCAACTAACTACAAATTTTACTGAAGTGCTACACTAAGCCTGCTTAATCAAATGACAAAAAACAATGAGGCAAATTTTTGAAGTTATTTAGACAATTCACTCCCATTTGTTTCCAGTGAAATTTAAATCAATGAGAGCAAGGTAGCTAACATTTTAAGAAACCAGCTTCAGGTTCTCATTTACCAAAATACTACTCTGCTATCACCTCCATTAACTTTGGAAAATGTGCTACTTAATTGCTCTGGTATCAGTGAAAAGAAAAACAAACCTCTGTCTCACAAGCCAAAAGTCTCACATTTTCAGAAAGAGCAAAGCCTTTCCTGTGTCTCTTTCGTATTCCAACTGTATGATCATGGTCCATTCTAAGATAATGGCTATCACTCAGTAATTAAACTTTACATGCATAAATATACACATATACAAGGACATGCACGTAAACGTACTGTTTTATGGGTGGACTCAATGATCTTAAAGATCTTTTCCAACCTAAATGATTTTATGATTCTATAGTGTGGATTTAGAGGAAAACATTTTGGTCTGAGAATGAGAATAGGGCAGCACAGAAATCAGCATGTAAAGTAAGCTACCAGGAGCTGGATCCAGAACCACCCAATAAGCTTTTCTTCCTTACATTCATACATATGCAAGCATTCGTACATTCCTGCATACATGAGCATTTCTTCCTTATGTTTTCTTCCTCACATACACAAAAATATCAACATTAGAAACATGTGGGTTTCATTCATCTTCTCTCCTGTTTATAAACTATCATCATCCTCATAACACGGATATTTGCTTAATACACACTATTTGCCAAAAGTTAATTATCAAAATCTGTTTGGCCCAGCTAATAGCAGACAAGAAGCAAAGAGTGAAGTTGCAGACAGAAAACAACATGAGCACCTCAAGCCACACAAGTGATGGATGTGGAGACTTAGGCCAACATCAGTGGCTTTTTAAACATATGGGGTTTTAATACAAACCTAAAAAGTGAGTTGAAGTTTTTTATTTAGAGTAAGATAATGAAAAGCCCTGCTTCTACTGCAGTCTCTCAGCCAAGACACAGCAGAATATATTCCTAGAATTCATTGCATTCAACAGAACAGTCACCATCTCCCACTAGAAAGCAGAGGTTGCTTTGCTGCCA
Source organism: Pezoporus occidentalis (assembly GCF_034315485.1). NCBI lineage: Eukaryota > Metazoa > Chordata > Aves > Psittaciformes > Psittacidae > Pezoporus > Pezoporus occidentalis. The sequence goes on from NW_026916294.1 coordinate 337,698, forward strand.
ATCTAGAGGGGTCTTGTTCAGCTGAGTTAGGAAGTGAATGTACGCTTAAGTACCTACAGAAGTAAAGCATATACAAGAGTAAACAATCCAGAAGAGATAAATGCTCCTAAATCCCTTTGACATTTTGGAAAGTTTCTCTCCATGCAACACATGCTCACAAGACCTGAGCAATCACAGAAATTTATCAGCATAACCTTCCTTCTTCATTCTCAGCCTCATACTACTGCATATTACTCCTATGTGTCTGCTGGTCTGCACTGTGGATGTGTAAGCAAAGTATTTTATTTCATGTTTTTTTAATGGAACATCCAAGATATTGTTGGGCAGAAAAAAAAAAAAAACAAAAAAAAACCAAAACCAGATCTTTTCCTAAAAGAATGTCAGTTGAACGGTGACAGCAACTTATGTTTGCTTCCCTCTGCAAAGACTTATAATGAGTAATGGTCTGAGTCAACAAAATACTATTCTGCAATGAAAATAGCCATAACTACCAAGCCAGGCAAAGCTGTATATCTGGGCAACAAGTTAAAATATTTTGGTATGACCAACCAAAGGACTGCAATTGCAATATCACTTATGTCCAGAAGAGGACTCTGCTTGTCATTTCAAATACTGCCTGATGTATTTTTTTCAACTACTATCTATGGTATTATTTATCTGTGTCATATTATTATTAATCAATTTTATAGTTGAATTGCCATTGACCTTTATCCAATGTATATCCCAACATAAATAAGTAGGTTGGTTTATGTTTGCAAAGCACTTTCAAGATGAAAGCATCATAAAAACGCCATGTATTATTATATATTCAATTGAAACATCCTACATTTTTTAAAGAAACAACAAGCCAATCGACTGTCTGCACAATGAATAGAAACTATACTTTCTACAGAAGAGTATGGGGAAAAACAAAACCAAACTGTATCTGACCACTTAAAAAAATAAGTATCTTTGGAAACAAATCAGTCTCTTCCTTCTATCGCATTTCTGGCACTGTGCATTCCACAGTGCATATTATTTGGAATTTAAACTGATTTTCAGTGAAATACAAATTGAAATCAAAGGGATTCTATTCCAGACTGAAGCTGTCTGTCCTTGTAAACTCTTTGTGTGTGTATGTACATGCTTGCAAGTCAATAGCGTGCACATCACAATGATGAATGTCACACAAATACCTACACAGAATACGCATAAAAAATAATCTGTTGAAGAAGGATCTAGAAACATACTTCAGAGATTACCTGGGAATGTCTAACCCTGTTGTTGCATTATACATGGCTACCTAAGTCTCACAGTAGGATCGGTGTGGCCATTACTAATTAGGCCTGCTGACAGAAATAACTACTTAGCATCTGAAGAACACCTCATTTACATTGCATGGTATGAGGTCCTCAAAGCCTGTTTCTGAACATTGACCTGAAGGCAACTTGATAATTTAATTTTCTTACTACATATATTTTTCCTCTCCTTTAAAATCCCTGCCAGCTTTGCACTGCTGAGTAAATCTGAACATTTAATTCTGACTAATTATGACACAAAGGCTGAAATTACGCTCTCTCTTCAGATCCAGACTCACTGCAAGGACAGAAATGCAGATATTCCATTGCAATGTGTTTCTTTACAATTCTTGATATGACCCTCAGCATCGCATTAGGCCCACCTCACACATGCAGATTTATGACACTCTCTTAAACCATACTGCATATTTTCCCAAAGCAACTGAAAAAGCAGCCTCCAGAGGAGAAAGGCTACATTGCATTGAGTGGATTCTGAATTAATCACAAGGAGCAGGTATTGAACAGACCTTCTGTTCTTCAGACCACCTGAAAGCAGATCTCCTGCTTCCTGTTAATGGCAGGAAAGGGGGCTAAGCTGGAAGTTGTACAAATATTATTGCATTTGTGTGACTAAAAGGCGAACTCTGCATTGGCCCAGAGAACCAATCCCTCCAAAGAACATAGTGGGAAGTGCAAGGGAACTATGGACCATTATTTCTCACCGGGTAGGACTGCAAGCATAAGCTGTGTGTATGACAGGAAGCATTCTGTGCATCTCTCTCTAGAAAACACTCCTGAGGTACTCACAGTGAAAATCACCCAAACTTCAGAGAACAGATAACATTAGGCTGACCTAATTTAAAACTCAGTAAATCAACAAAAACAAAACACTAATCTGAAAGACATGCCTTTAAGACCTAACATCCACTTACTCTTACTGCAGCCAAATAAGTTGTGGACATCCAAATTACTAGCATCGGGAACACAGTTGTCACATTTCAAGCCAGTTACAAATTGTTTACAAAAACACTGTCCAGTAACAAGATGACAAGTTCCACTAATGGCTCCTGCAGGATGACAATTACAGTGCTGACATCTACAAACAAAAACAAAGCAAGAAAATGATCAAAACACATTAACACTGCAGTTAAGCACAGTAGGGTTTGGTTTAAAGGATCCTTGGGTAACATAATTAAAGAATCATCAACAGTTCAGGAGCTTGAGACACAGGAGAAAACCGGTTAGTCTGGTGAAAAAAAAAGTAAATCTTACCAAAATGCTGCCTGCATTCTAAAAAAAATAAACATTGACATCTCAATGACAAAATAACATTCTAAATTAGATTATAACTGCTTAGAATTAAAAGGCTTCTTTGTATATATTTATCTATATAGAAACTGGATAGTAACATTTGCTGATAACCGCATTATGCACTCAGTCCTGCCACACTTGCACAACCTTTCTTGCAGAGCTCTAGAGTTTACCAGTACATGCATACTCTATGTACTAGAATACACTGATACAGTTTTATAGGTTTCTGCACAAAATATGAATGCTTCTAACTTACAGAAAACTAGGCTTTTGTCGAAAAAAAAAAAGAATAGTTAATAATTCTTTGCCCACAAAGGCAACCTGAAATTGAAACCGATAATACACTGTGAAGAAAGAAGAATGAATGTAGACAAAAACTGTGTGGAAAAACCCCTCAGATTAAAACAGTGAAAGGAAACAAAACAGCAAAAATCTGAATTTTATAAGAGAAAACACATTTTCGTTGCAGCCTGATGGACAAAACTAAAAATAACTAAAAAGAATATCTGATTAAATGTGTACATTGAATTATTTTTTAATTTAGAATAACAACAACTTTAAAAGCATTCGTAGCACACAGATGCCACATCTTCATTATGTAAAATTCTCTGATATCAGTCACGTACTTTCAGGATTAATTTGTGCTACGGCTTTTGCATGTGAAACCTCTCACAATTAACTTCTCTCGTGATCACCTTGGTTTTCATTTGATATACTATTTTCCCCACTGACATTCATTTATAGCAGGGATACTAATATCAGATTATGCAACTATTCAAAGGCTCAGAGCATCTCAGAAGTTACGCAATCTTTTCCTTACTGCAAACACTGTTATGCTACCTACTGCAAAACAGACTGCTGTTATTTGCCATAACAGAAAGTCAACAATGGCAAATAAAACTTTGCGCTTTAGATCCTAATAGCATTATATTTCAATTGCTGCACATTAAGGATAGTTTTGAAATAACATGGACTGGGGAAAACCTGAGACTGTACGGTGCAGCTAAAACATACTGGGATATCTACACTTCAATTCTCCTTGCCCTGAGTTGGAAAAGTCCAATTCTCAGGCATAAGCAGCGTCAGCCTTGAGAGAATCTTAACTTACTCCAGATGCTAGGACACAAGATGATGAAACAGCAAAAAGACCTTGAAGAAGCACAAGAGGGAGAGAGTCATGCCATGTTCCCTTTGCTCTCCTAACCCTAAGACTTAAAAAAACTTGTTATTTTTACTTGTCTAATCTTTCCTTGTCCAGTTTCATCAGATCTAGGGAACTAAGCGGTGATGCCTTTACACAAGTCACATTGCTGTTTTCACAGTCATCACTATCACCTTAATCTAACTCTTCTCTATATGAAGGCAGAGATAAAAGTGAGTTCAGTTATGGTTAACGGCTTTTTAAGGCAAAGGAGGGTTGAAACTGTTTTCACATTAGGACACTAAAATTCAGGTCAATAATCACTGAAATACACACTAAATGTGACAGATTTTTAAACAGGTTTAAGAAAATTTTCACATACATTTTCTGCCCATCACAGAGCTCTCTGTATTAGAGTTCCTTTACTCCACAGCACCTCGTGCTGTGTGATCTCCTGGGGAATCATTCAACACCCTTAAAAAGGCTGGTAAAAGCTAAAGCTCCAAAATAAGCTGCAAATTTGTTTTATGGACTAATATCCTTTTGGGAATAAATAAAATACATTCTGTCTTGGAAAACACTATATTGTAGTTTGCTCTCTTTTACAGTCAGGAGAAAAGGGCAATTTTTTCAAACTGTAGTAAGTCTTTTCATCTGTAGATAGTGCATTCAAATCCCCCTTCAAAGAGAGATTTTATTTAGACTATATAAATGTTATGACTGAAAAAAAGAAACAGTTTAGTTACAGAAAAAACAAAGACAGGATTATTTGCTCAGTGAGAGAGCACTTTATTATTTCATAATTTCATTGTGTGATGATAATTTAATACATTGGGGGGGGTAGTTAACAAAAGCGTCTCAACAGATACACAGTAAAAGACAACCTGCTCTTACTGCTTCTGTATATTACCTCACCTCTTCGGAATAAGGGTCCCCTGAGTATTCCAGTTTTCATTATCATTCACTCATGAGACAATCAAACTCACACACACGTACAGCCGCAGTAATAGTTTTCAGTGCCTGGCAGTGTGGGTCTGCTGCTTTCTGCTTGCTGCAGAAATTCTAGGGTAAGTTTAGGGTCCTTACGTCCACCTACACTGAACTGGGCTCCAGATCCTGTACATAGCAGCATGCATGTCACCATATTCAGCTCCGCAGGATTACACATTATGGTTGTGTAATCACATGCATCATTTTCTTAAACTGCAGAACACCAGAACCAGATCTGTTGCTATGCACAGTTCATGCTTTGCAGTCTGGATTAAGGATTTAGCCAATTAAGGATCTTAAAAAAAAGAAATAACTAATTCTTTTAAACTTTGAATCATGTAAGAAATATTTTCAGAATTATTACTAAATGGGACTTCTTCAAGATTGTCCGAGTCAAATAGGCTTGAGTTCTATCAAATAGATTTGAGTTCTATTAAAACAGAATTATATATAATCAAGGAAAACAGACTTTTAAAACATGGAAAGAGAAATGTCTCTCCAAGATGAATTGCAATATTGATTTTGTGAGGATAAATGGGTTTTGTAATATTAATATAGAGAAACCTTTATTACATTGACTCTCTAGGTGCAGTTAGAGCCTCTCCAGCAATCTGTTTAAAATCTTCATTTTTCATCCTTATGGGAAAACCTCACTTGCTAAATGGATTTCATAAACAGTAATCTGTCAAAATATATATATATAGATAAACAATTTGTGATGTTCATCGACCAGTTCATTATAGTAAACAATACAGAGGTAAAGCACTTCAAATGTGTACCAATGCCTACAACCATTACAGATCTGTTCACACTTCTGCAAGAACTAATTCTTTAATTGCTGAAGAAATTTCCTGCTTCATAAGCTGAAATGCATTAAAACGTGGAGTTCCTGTGTTATCTCAAAAATACCACAAAATAAATCACCTCACATTTACATTCCTTAGGGTGGGAGAATTTTAAATCCCCATGGTCTGTGTATCACAACTTTTGCTTCTTTTCTGCTATTGTGCTAAGGCAGATACGCCTTTGCCACTACAGATAGCTCATATCCTTTTCTTTCTGTAACCACATCTGTAGAAGACACTTAGAGCAAGGATGGTTTAAATGACTTTGTAACTTTATGGAGAAAGAAAAAGCATATTACTCTTTTAAGAAGATATTAACCGTTAAATAAATGGATTAAAATAGATTAACAAATAGACTTTGATTATCATTTTCAGTGGGCAAACGTTTCTGCCCAAGGAACAAGGTACAATGCAAGTAGATGATAACCAAAAGGAAGCCAAGCATATGCAACACAAGTTAATTATGTTAATTTACTACCAGAGCAAGTCTTCAATCCTGTCATGAGGATTAAGTAGTATTAAAGCATTAAAGCCAACTCTGATTCAAGTTCCACAACTGTAAAAACTTTCTACCTTTACAACCAGATCTGGATCTAGGTAATTCTAGTTATATCCACAGTTTGAGTTTCAGAAGACAGCTCAAAATGCAGGTAATTGAAGGCAAGTATCTAGTTGAGGAAAGCTATTGCTTAACATAGACACAAACCTCTCCATTATCTCCTAAAAAAACCTTCTCTTTCAAGTACCTAAGAAAAAAGTGATCGTTAACAATAAGGAAAATACATTTAAAAGGGAGCTTTAGTATTACACACGTTTTATTCCTCACCATTAGAAGTGACAGGAAGTGAAAATAGGAAGTCCTTATTCCCACAGATTACTTTATAGCCATTAGCAGATGCCTCTGTGACCCACAACAGTAAAAAATTAATTCCAAAAATCTCCAAATAAGTGCTAGTAACATAAAAGTTAAAGTGAAAAACCTGCAGAATAATGTCAAATATATGCAAGACAACACTTACAATATCTGCCTAAAAGCATGTCTGCCCCACACTAGCTGGGGCAAAAGGAGCTCAGGGAAGGAGAATGTTGTACACATTGTATAGATGTTGCTTCTGCCTGTGGTTTTGTTTGGTTATGGTTTTTAAAGGCAAAAATACTAAATATAATTTAACACTCAGACTTCATTAAAATACGATTAACATTACAGCTGCTCAATCTTTCTGGACAATATTTAAAAGGAAATTGAGATTGTGTGGATAAGCAAGAAGGATGATCCTGGAAAAGAAAGATTGAGCAACAGTTGGAATAAAAATGCACTACCTACAGATATGTTTTCCCCTTACATTCCAGGGAATATATCCATAAAATTTCAGCGTACCCAGACTCCCACCCCCCCAGCCTACATTAGATAAACAATTTACCCTGTGGCAGATAACTAAATGCTGAAAAAGAAAACACTGCTAAACAAAATCTGGAAAGACAGGGATATCTGTATTTTTTATTTCTACCTCTTTTTCCCCATTAAAATATCTGAGATCTTTAAAAGCATTCACTGGTTATAAGAATGGCACATTACCTGTGTTTTAATAGTCAATGAGTAACACCTCAGAAACCATCACATCTTATTGAAGATAGAGGTGAAATGTAGAGAGTTACCAAATAATTATGACATTAGATAGCATTAGCATTATACAGCTTTCATGTTATTTCTGCTTCAAGCTGTGGCAAAACTTCCATTTCCTTCAGCTCCTGGGAGTACAGGTTGTGTAAAGTATCACATCTAAATCAGAGTGCACAGATGAATTCAGAGAAGGATTAATGTAACTGGAGCACACCTTCTTATTGTCAATAAACTTTCCAATGAGCTATGAGAAAAAGGTACCGAGGATGCTATATGCACCTTTTTAACAAAGAAACACTCACCTCCCTGTGACAGAGTCAAATCCAAAATACAGTTCTTTGCAACGCTCACATGTCTGTCCTGTTACAGAAGCATCTTGGCAAATGCACTGGCCAGTTAGTTTATCACAGACCTGATTCACTGAACCAGCTGTGTGGCACAGGCATGGCAGACAGCCAGTGACACTGGATGAAGAAAAATAAAAACCTGGAAAGAAAGGGGGCGGTGAGAAATTATACAAAAAGTGAATGCACTAAGATTATTATGAACATGTGCATAGTAGGGGATGAAATAACAGAACCAAACCTTAGGTAACACACACATCAACTCAAATAAAGCAATACAGTCCTCCTGCACAGCTGAGCTTCCAAATCTTCTCATTGGCACTTTGTAAAGCTATTATTCATGTTTCAGTTGCCAGATGTGATTTTTTTAGTCTCTCTCTTCAGACTTTATTTTAAACAGAGCAAATGCAAAATAGGGGGAATACATTAACGTGTCTGTGGGGAAAGTAAAGAGCCAAGGATGTAAGAAGTAATAAGGAATGCACCACAAGCAGTAGAAACATAAAAAATAACATATGAGAACAGACATTTGTCCATTCGAGTCTGGGATCTCATCTCTGAAAATGGCCAGCAGCAAAACACACTAAATGCCCATATTTTCTTAAAATACAATCTCTTAATCTTTCTGAACCAGTGGCTGGCTTAATCCCGGAAACATAATGATTCTTTAGGAAAAATACATTAGGTAAGCATTCCCAGGTCTACGTAAAATTTATATTTTCCTCCTCCTCAACACAGAACTTATAACCTACACAACCAATTTTTCAGATACTAATGAATTGATGAAAAAAGTTACTTCTCTACTATTAAAAAGCTTTCATTCTGAAACCTATTCTGCTCCTGTATCGTTTCCAATTATAAACTGGAGTGTTCACCTTCTCCACAGTATATTTGGTATGCGTCCGCCACACTATCTTTCGTCCTGTTGCCCTCACAAGCAATCTTTATCTATGCAAGTCTCCAACACATTACTGATAAATACTGTTAGATAGAGCTTATACATCTCTAATCTGGTCGTTGAAGAACTTACCCATTATTCACAGCCTCACCTGAAATTCCAAACAACAGAGGTTTTACACACATGCTTTTAATGACGCTGTACCACCATAATCTATTTTTCTATTTTACTTACTCCATTCTTACTTATTTCTATGTCTGATTAGAAGACAATTTGAGTAAGACCACCACTAAGAAACAACATTTTCCAAAATTATTTTCTGGTTTTATGCAATTATTAATAGATATTAAACTGAGTTTTTTCACACAAATTGCTCTGCTTTTTTTTTTTTTTGCTTTTGAGTGCTACAGTTCATTGAAAATGTGGCAACATATGACAGATCTGCAAATGGTGGTGGTGACACAGCATTAACTGGCACTAGCAAGTAGGTATCTTTGACCATCAATCCTAACATTGATAGGAGTTTCCGTCAGCTGTCTACTACTAATTATTATTGCACAACTTCAATAGAAGACTCTCCACATTACTCAAATATGCAGTATTTGCAACACAGACTCCTCACACACTTTCCTTCTCTCTCCAGATAAAGTTCAATCAGTATCTCCTTAGTCAGTTACTTGAATACTTTTGCTGTCCAATAACTTCCTGATGTCCTGCTTTACAATAAAGAGCCCGAAATTGTATTGCAACATATCACCCAAGGCCTTATTATTTATTTTGTCTTACAAGAGATAGCTTTATATATACACCCCTAGGGTGGTATTCTCTGTCTCTGCAGCAGTGTTGCACTGTGAGCTCATATCCAAATAACAAAGGAACTAAACAAACTGAAAGCATTAGAATTTTACTGCTCAAATCTTTGTTCAAGTTTAGCCTCTGGTCCTCAGTGAGATAAATCTCAAGTGGACAGGGAAGTGATATCAGTCTCCAGCTAACATACATTCGCATCATAAAAAAACATGCTGTTGGCACTTTATTCCAGGGGGGCCCCAGACTGAGCCACCACAGAGACTGAATAGCTTGAAGTTATTAGTGAGGCAGCATGTATTATCTCATACTGCAGTTGTCTGAGCACTACAGTGCCCATCCTGTGCATAACTAGAAGAGACCATTTCCCAGCAATGTCACTCTTGAGCACAATTAATGACTCCACTCAACGTAACAGGAAGATAGGAAACAAGTTTAAGCCTGGACTCCTGCAGAAGGTCAAAGCACTTCTTCAGGACCCAGTTTATAGTTGCAGTAAATGATAAGCACTTAGCCTAAAACAGATCCAGGTCCAGTTGAAATTCTGAATAAAATTAATGTCTAAGAAAATACTACAGTTGGAAATAAGCACATCTCTAGAAAATAAATTAATTTTAGCTGAGCAGGATAGATCACTATAGCATATATATATTTTTTTGTCATAGCAGTGAAATTCATAATTATAAAGAATCTATACCTTAATGTTAAACATCCTGGCTTTCCTAATATGCTACCTAAATCACCGTAGAGCAGTGAAGGATTTGGTATGATAGGTTTTGGTAATAATCTTTTAGAAATGCTCTAAAAGTTTAACTAAGTTTCTGGATAATATCACAAATTATAAGGGTTTTTTTTCTCTATAAGAAGCAAGTAAGAGTGGAAGTTAAAGTGACATATAGCAAAATCAGAGAAAGTCATTCCCCCAACTAATTAATAAGTAAATTAACACGATTAAACAGAAGCAAAAAAGAGAAGAGACACAGGACTAAAAATACATACTGTTTGTCATAACCATTATTATTATTTACTTCCACCACCTAGAATTTGGCAGGAAAGAGTAAGAAAGAACTTAATGTAAGCTTAATTTACAGCAAGGTTAGAAGGGCTCATAAAAGCTGCTTTATGAATGATCCACTGTTGTATAATAGATTCAATTTCCAATTTTAAAACAGCCACTGCAAATCTCTTCAAGATCTACGTATATAACTAGCATTATGCTTATTCTTTCTTCACATTTATTTTCCCAAATCAACCGTAACTGATCACATTTGTCAATCAAACATGCTCTTCAAAAGGAAGAATGAAAGTCATAGCAAAGCATTCAGCTTCCTCTTCTTATTGCACTAGTCATCCCACTGTATAGCTCATGGAAAAAGAACACACTAACAACTCCTTTGCATTTTGACATGCTTACCAGCTATGGCAATAATGACCATTTCTTAACCATACCATGCCTTCGAAATGCACAGCTACCTGCACTGATACCTCACATTTTTCTGGCCAAGAAGAAAGACAGATAGATAGTTCCTACACAAAAGTGCAGTGTTGGTACCCAGGCACACATCTTACAGGCTGGTTTACAGCTCTTCCATACCGTGTACCACTCCATGAAAAGCACTGGTCACTGAGTAAAGAGTTTACCAAATAAATGCTTTTTTTTTTCCTTTTTTTTTGGGGGGAGGCGGGGGGCTGTGTTTACAGCTTTACTGCTCTCATAATAGGATCCCAGACCTGTGTCAAATAATATTTGTATGACACAAATCCCATTTGGAGTGAGGCAAGGACAAACTGTCCACAACTATACAGGGGCTGGAAAGATCCAGTTTCTACCACTGCAACCTAGGACATCTCAAAAGCAAGTTTATGTACAAGGTAAAACTGATTTTTCATTTGGTTTAACGTTAGAATAAAGTGTTCCTCTCTTTGCATACACAGTTAGTGTAAAAACCAAATTAAATATAAGGAAAATTACCAAAAACGTTACTTGTATAAGAACAAAGAGGAAGATAACAAGTCAATGGACACAAACGTGAAACACATCAACAGGTGAAACACATTGCTGAGTGCTCTGGAGAGCGCTCTTGTGCTTTGTCTTGTTTTCTTGGTTTGGTTTAATAAAACCTCATGATAAAATAACTTCCCAGTTACATCCAGTTTGACTTTTTCTCCATTGGCAAATCCTCCTGCCGTAAGATTTTGGTAACTTTTGGAAACCTCATATTTTAGCAAATCACACAGAAGATAAGCCACAATGGCACATTACTGAGGTCCTTGGTATGTTTTTAGGGCTGCCAGTTTTAGATAATTAATTCACGTGTAATTAATGTGTGTACTTTTAGTTAGGTTGTGTTTGCTACATATTTAGACTATGTTTACTTAACTTTGTCCCAAGGCAGGACAACTAGATGATCTTAAGATCCTTTCCAACCCTAACCATTTTATGATATTATGATTCTATGACACTATGATTCTATGATATGTTTAGAGTACTTGAAAAAAATTAAACTCTTCCATGCTTCTACAACTTGATGCCAGTATTACTAGCAGGTTATATTATACTTACCCTGTTTTATAGAAAACTCTCCTCTGGAATATACTAACAAAAAACATTTATATAAAAGTTATATATATTATATGCCTAAATGAGCTCACATTGGAATCAACACTAAGATGTCAGTGAGAATATGCTGTGTTACACTAAGAACAACACAATGCTTTTACAAAGCTAAGGAATTATATTTTCACCTGCAAAAGACAGATCAGTTTTCAGCACATACATGCTTATACTTACTACTTAGAAATATTATTTTATTTTTTCCTTTTTTTTAACAGGAACTATTCTGGAAGTATTCCTTTGAGTGCCATGTAAGCTTCACGACAAACCAGTCTGTTTGCACTATCAATTAAACCTTTTTAAAGCATTTAGCTCTGCATAAACCCTGGCCTTTCTTTCTCAAGGACAAGGGCGGTCAGTGACTCGGGAAGCCTTGACATCACTCCTCTGCCGATCTCTGATTAAGTGGCTGCTGTAGAGGGTTAGCAGGTCAAATAGCACTGGAGGAGGAACTAAGAAAAACAGAATACTGCCTTATTTATTAGTATGTGTACCTAAAATAAATGAAAGGATTTTTAAAAATACTTAATGGAGGTTAAGCAGCTTTTTTAACCTCTGTTCAAATTATTGAATGGCATATTAAAACCAATGGAGCTGTAATGTACCTCTTAATGTGACCTGCTACTTTAATAAATTGCGTATGTATTTAACTGAACTAAATCTATCAGTTGAATATTATTACTAATATTACTAATAATTTAATATTACCTATAGTTTCACTTTACCTGCCAACTTTTCAAAACAAAAACATTAAAATGTAACTACAGAGCTTCCCAATGCTATAATGAACATTTAATCTGTTTATAGTAATATGGTACAAAACAATTAACTGATACTTGGCAACTGCAGAATCATCTACTTGTAGGGCCGAACTCTTAAGTAGTCCTTGTGAAAGCCAGCACATCCTCAACACAAAAAGGCAAGTGAATGCTTGTAACATGTCTGCCACCTCATCCAAGATTAAGCAACCATCTCTGTGCCTCCTGCCATGCTCAGCTTTCTGCAGGAAGTGCCCTTCCTGAAGGACTTGCATTCTGCCTTCCAAATGCAGGGCTTTTGTTATGCGGAGAGCTGCATCAGCCTACACCAGTTTACCTCTTCTTCAGTGAACAGGCCATGACTATTTGTATTTTCTCTGTATCTAGAAGAACTAACCTAACCTTATTTTGGGTATGTTGAAACTGCAGTAATAACACAGATTATACAACCCCTGGGAACAGAATAAATACCTGATGGCTATCAGAACATTAGTAATTCCTTCTCGCTCAGTTAGAAATAAATGGAAAAATAATTAATAACATAAGTCAGAGACATGTCAAACATGAAGCTGTCAAAACACATATTAAAAAATCTAGGGACTATCATGATATCCAAGACAGTAAAACTTACTACATCAAGTAGATTGTCTTCTAATTTCCTTACCTGGTTTACACTCATTACATCTTCTCCCTTGATGCTGAGGCAAACAGGCACACTGTCCAGAAATGTGGTCACAAACTGTTCCTGCCAATGTGCCCAGAGCATCACAGTCACAACGCTGGCAGCCAAGGAGGTTGCTCATGCTGAGGTTGTACATATGAAGCATGCACTGACTGCACTGAAGGCCAGTTACACCAGCTTTGCAAGGACACTGTCCTGTTGATTTGTCACAAAGCAGAGAGCCAATTACTGTACCTGCCTTATCACAGTTACACGGCAGACAAATAAAGGAATCATTTTCCTGTACTTTGTAGTAGCCATCAAGGCATTCATTGCACTGCCTTCCTCCAATATTTGGTTTACATGCACATTGTCCTGTCTTTGCATCGCACACGGCTCCAGAAAATGACCCTGCAACATTACATTCACAAGCCTTACAACCAGTTACATCCAGCCCATAGAAGTTGTCCATGCAGGTGTCACAGTGAAGTCCTTTCACTCGTTCTTTACAATTGCACTGCCCAGAGACAGGGTTGCAGAATTGGTTCACTGAGCCGTGGCTGTTGCACCAACAAAGCTCACATCCATCTTCATTAGAATATCTGAGAGCTTTAAATCCAAAGTTACAACTATCACACCTGAGACCTGGAAAGAGAAAAAGCATTAATACGAAAAAAAACTGAAAAGCTATTAATTTCCATTTTTTAAAAAGGGATAAGTATACTTTCATTTGGGAAAAATAAGATAAAGAAAAGTCTTCATACTCTTCCCCAGCATAATTAACAGGAATGACAGGGCTGTACAAATCAATTGTGCAACAGTGACAGCCCCAAAATCTGTTTACTTTTCTAATTTGGTTCAGAAGAGATGCTTTTCTGCCACCTTCTCAATACAATTTAAGATACTCCTGCAAGAAATTATTTGTAACACTTCTAAGACAAACCATAACTAATCTCTTTGTCTCCCAGAACAGCGCCTGTTGCACGATCAATGCTTATGTGAAGTATTCACCCTATACCATAGCAATGCAATACACAGGGAATTGTACCAGGCTCTCAATCTGCACAGATAATAGATTTATATGCTACATTAAAAACATTAAATACACTCCAGGACAACACAAGTTAGACTAATTACAATGAATGATTTACTTAACAATGAAGTCCAGTTTTAATATTGATTACACTTATGTTAGTGTTCATTGTTAGCCCATCCTGAAAGCAGAAAATGTTTTCCATAATCTAAAATTAAATATTTTTATCTAAACATATGATTTAGCTAACTCCCGCAGCACATTAAAATCTAAACTGTTTTCATCATGCTTCATCCTGTAGTTTTATTAGCTTTGCTTTCAAAGTTATCACTTGCCTAATCCCTGCCCCAAGTGATGGCATTTGTGTTTTAGTTTATAAAGCGTACATTACAAGAAAGCAAACCAGATTGTTACAAGAAGCATGCAAATTCACAGCTATGTATTTTCCCTTGTAATGGGAAAATCCTTCACTATGAAGCCATCACTTAATTGTTGCATACAGAAAAATACAAATACAATGTTCTACCAAAGCATTGCTACTATTTGAAAAAATACAAAACCATACAAGAATACATCTGGCAACTTGTATGTCAAAAAATAAAACTAAAAATGGTAGGAAATGCATTATATATATGGATAAAACCTCAAAAAACTCCAACAGAAGACAAGTTCCTTAACAGTGATGAATGACTCACCTAAGGCATATCATTTAATTTCAATAAGGAAAATAAAAAAGGACCACTATTGCTGCAAATTTTAAAAATAACTGTATTGTTAACAAGAATTATGACTCATTTTGAACTATTAAAATTGGTCTACATGGATTCATATCATATCAGTTTTAAAAATATGCGCAGTGCTTATTTGAATATGCCATACATATTCCTGACAGGTAATCTATTCCTAACGATATGGAGGAAGGCCTACAGGGCATCACATTCAATGTTAACAAGTACAGGGGAGTTAGCACGCTTGGCATTTAATTCACATTCTTCTACCTTTTTATTCTAGATGAATGACCTACTTTAACAAAATTATTGGTGCTAATGTATTTTACTGGTGATAGAATCATTAGTAAGATTTAACAGTTGTGTTAACTCTTAACAGTTCAAGTTTCATAACACTGCACTCCATAGTTGCATTTTCCTGTTATTGTGTGTGTTTAAATAGATAAAATGGCAATAGACAGATTGCTCTAAAAAAAACAATTTAGAAATCCAAAGAGGAAAGGTTTTTATTTAAGTTTGCGGCACACATTCCAATATACAGAAGCTTGTTTACGAGTGGTTTAGAAAACTAGAGAGAATGTAGCCTGGAATGAATTAGGTCTTTATCCTGCGAACGAACACTTGCATAACTACAGCCTCCACCACAGTGACAGATAAATTTGCAGAAAGCATAGATTTATACTTTTTATTACTATTTCAGTGGAAATAAAAATAATTCTGATTGTTTTCAAAGGTAGAAAATATTTAAAATTACATGTAGACAATCAAATAGATGAGAACCAGATTGTTAATTTCTTGTAAATCAAACTTCCACTGAGTCAAGAAAGGTTTTCACAGACGCAAACATGAAATGGGGACAAAGAATATCCAAATAAGAATGCTCTGAAGTCCTTTTTATTGAATGCAGAGAGTGCGTTTAAGACACATGGAGGCTATTTTTTACTCTTAGCACACTTTTAATGTATGAAAAGCATAGGCACTTGGCATTCCATGCGAAAGAGGACAGAAACTATTCAGGCTTATGTCTGTTTAGAGTTATTTTGCATTTGCTTTTAGAAATCAGAAGAAGGAAGAAACAATATTACAAATAAGTCAATGCAAGTCAGTGAGTTATAAATTAAGATGTACTTAAACACTGTTAATACAACCCACAAGCCTGCTTGGCCCAAGAAAAAATAGATTACTAACTGTGTTAATAACAAAGCAAAATAAGATCTATTTTTTTGAGGCATGTATAGTCTGAGACATGCACAGTTACCACGCAAGGCTCACTTTATCAGGAAATTCTCCTTGCATAATATTCCCATACATCAACATTTCAAAGTGTATTATATATACTGTGTATTTTGGGCACTTGATAAATTTTGTCCTTATGTGGCTGTGGCTCCCCTCAAATATGCTGGAAGTAATAAATTGCTATAATCAAATCTAATTTCTGAAAAATACCTGTGGGAGTAACAAACAAAAAAGCCCGTCTTGTGAAAAAAAAAAATGATAAATAACAGAGAAGGTAGCATTTTATTATAATCAGATTGGCATTGAATTACAAAATTAAAATTATGTGGCCCTTGATAACTAACCCAGGCTATGTACATGATTTGTGGAATTATGTTGACTTAGTTTGCATTTCATAGGAACAGTTCAAAGAAATATAATAGAAAAAAAAATTGATAGATTTATCACAAAGGACCCTGTAGCACAGAATATTTTGAGGGGGAAAAAAAAAATCCATTTATTTTGGTCTATTAAGAAAATGAGCATGGAAACGATTTGCTTAGAACTCATTAAGTATGAATCATTTGGAAAAAAAGTGTTAATTTCCTAAAAGAAACATCTATGCAGTAAGCAAATTACATTATTTCTGTGACTTATTAGTATGGAGCTATGTAAGCTAATGTAGCTGTGCCATAAAGAAACTTCTAAAGGGTTGATTAAACTAAGCTTCAAGCTGTACTTTGATAGAATTATTAAATTAGTAATTTTTCAACAGTTAATTTCATTCATTTTTATAATCTGCCTTCAGCAAAGAAGTTTACTGTACTTTTCATTTAGAAATCAAGTGGTTTATTTGCAGAGAAAACAAGAAAAATGGCTCCAAGCTCTTGCACTGCACATACCAATAACATTTGCTTTGCACTTGCACTGGCCTGAATTTTGGTGACAGGTAATATCTCCATTGACTGTCCCAGAGGTATTACAGTTACAGGGACTGCAGCCATCAGGGTTTGCCTGTTGTAGATTGTAGAATCCTTCCTGGCACTGATTGCATTGTCTGCCAGTCACATGTCTCTTACAATTACACTGGCCTCCAATCTAGAAAGATACAAAATATTATAGAATGGTGAACATACCTATTTTCAGATGATACATTCATTAGCAACAAGAATGGGAGTCTGAGTTGGGGAGGAGAAAACTTTAAATGGTACAGAAAAAAATAAGCCTGTGTAACACATACCTTTTTTACATTTGTGTTGAGAGAGAAAAAAAGCGATATTAAGGAGACTATAACTTTTTTTTTAATACAGCTTTAAAGTCGTGTTCATTCAAAACAGAAGGAAAAAAAGAACTGAGTCAACAATGTGGCCATATTTATCATCCGGACAGAGAAAGTGCAAACAATAATTACAAAATTGCATTGTATAAATTGTGATTTCTATGAAAACAAACAGTACTTTTTCCATCACTGATACTGCAAGACACCATCATTTTCAATGGTTAAGCTTTGAATTTTCTTTATTTGGACCATATATATATTTATTTCAGTGCAAACGTTAGTTAAGTAAGAATGAAGCAAAGGTGAAAGATTTCCTTTCTGATCTCATCCAAGACAAATTTTCTCTTCCTTTACAGCAGGATGTGACCCAACAGCTCAGTATCTGAAACTCTGTCCCTCTTTTCTCAGTTCAGCTGGGATCCAAGTGTTCCACTTGAGTGATGGGACATAAAGGTGTTGTCCTATTCCCTAAATGGGTAGCATTGCTATTTGGAAGGAGCTGAGGCATCCTTTCTTATGCTAGGGCCATAATCTGGGAGTATTTGTCCCACATTCTGTGCAAGATTAAAGGACTCCCTAAAAGCTATTTCAATTTCAAACCTCTGAAAGCCAGGGGTGTGCGGGGGAGGGAAATATAAACAAACCAACCAATCTTTATACTGGTCACTTGCAAATATGGTGGGAAAACTGACCACAGTGAAAGAGGGAAATGGCAATGGTACAGAGACAGGGAAACAAATGGAAGACATAAGCCAATATATAACATAGCTGAGAACACAGTCAAAACAACACAAGATGCAGCAGATGTGAATTGGCAAAAGGTTTAGGATTCATAATCAAGGTATGAAACCTAACTTTTCTAACTTAGGTGTTCTGGGGAACACAGAGATGGCAGCAAACAAATTATTATTTTTCTTTAGGTCAGTATATTTCTTTCAGTGCAAATATTTACAAATGTGAAAGAGTACGGTGATTCAAAACTAATTCATCCATAACATCAAAAGCTGTAGCTCAATACACTTTGCTTTTAACTAGCTACCAGAACAAAAATGTCTCTTAACAGTTGTCTTTCTCATCTTAAACCTATGTGTACAGCAAATCTAAAACAACAGGGGAGTCCTGTAGCATTAGAGACAAAGCTACTTGAAAGTTACACTTGAATGTTACCATCACACCTTCCCACCTGCAATGAAGCTTTATTAACACAAGATAAAATAGAGCATTTCAACATCTTACAGTAAACTCAGTGCAGAGAACTCTGAAGTCAGAGAAGCCATGTATTCCCACCCCTTCCTCATAAAAGGCCCTGTAGTCCACCAAAACCTCTTCAATATTCTAACAAAGATCTATTACTGATATATCAGACACATTTTTAAGGGAGATATTAAAAAAAGCAGGAATACACCACTTAAAAGGCAAGACAACAGAAAGCACAAAAAAGGTAAGAGTTAAGGGACCATGGTAGCAGAAAACACAGCAACAAGGATTTTCAAGTTGTTCCCTTTTAGTCTGGATTTGACCCTAATATTTAATTTGCTATAAGAGACCCAATCATGCAACACAGCCATTCCTTGAAGAACTCGCATGTGAAAAGCCGCTCTTGAGTTTAATCCTAAATGAAGAAAAATACCCTGTTTAATACCTAACTGCAAAAGAAACATTTTGTGTTAGTGATCATCGCATACTCAGGTTACTCAAGAGCAAGTATCAGATACCTCATTAGCACTCAACAAATACCTTATACCCCAAAAGACTTTAAAGCTACCCCAAAGCTACCACATGAAGAAAACCATTACAAAAACTGGAAATCTGGTCAAATTAGGGAAGTTAAGAGAGGATAACCACCACAAAATTTTAAAACCAGAATAACACAATATAAAAATCAGCTTTTAATGAGCAACATGCTTAAGAAATAAATTAGAAATAAAGGAAGACTACCAGAAAATCAGTGAGGGCAATAACTAAGTGGTGTGCTAAGCAGATATAGATTGGAAATCAGAACTTTTCACTAATAACAGGTTGCCAGAGGTTATGGGGAATCTCCATCCCCAGAGGTATCAAGGCTCATCCAAACAAAATCATGACTGAGTGAATCTAGCTCTGACAACAATCTTGTTTTGAGCTGGAGGAGATGGCTAACTAATGCTTCTATGATTCTGTGTAGAATTCAGGACAGACAGAAACACAACAGGAATTACAAAGGAAGTATTTCACAGCTGTTCACCATGCAACAGATGTTACCATTCTCTGTTAGGAATGCTTTTCAAGACTGGTTTCAAACCAAAATATCAAAAAGAAAAGATTTTAGCAAAAACTCATCTGTTAAAAAGCGTCTGTTCCTGAGTCAAGAGTTCCATATGAACTGGAATGTAAAATTACTGAGTTATTAATTGCTTAGATCAACCTCAGTAAAAGAAGAATTAAACGACAGAAGATTCCTCAATCTCCTTAAAAGGCTGTAAGCAAGCTTCTGAGATCTACAGGCTAGTAGTAGCCTTTTTCTGTATAGAGCAAATTAATAGAAATTAGTTTAATACACTGGAAAAGATTGGTACTTTATTTGAAAAGAAAAACCATGCTTCATGATTCAACTTCGTTTCTTTAAGTCAGTAACATCTGGAAATATCACATATATTGAAGCAAATGGATCATCAAAAATCAATTTAATTTCTACAACAAGATGTACAAACTTAACACCTGGGGAAAACTAATGCTGACTCTAGATAGATGGTGCTGAGTCCAAAATTAGCGCAAGAAAGGAGCTGTAAAGGTTTCTCCATTCCCTCTAAAAATCATTTGAAATCTCTATAGCAGTTAAAAAAGCAACAGGAATACTGGAATTAATAGGAAAGGAACTGAAAATTACACAGAAAATGTCATTCTGTCATAAAAATACATTGTGTATCTCAACATTTTGCACACTTTGTATATCTGGTTACCCTCTCTAAAATAAAATAGGTCACAGAGTGAGTGGAATAAGCAAAGATACACATGACAAAGACTGGGGGGTGGGGGGTGTCAAAAACTTCAGTTTATAAAGAGGTGACTGAAATGTAGGGAATGCAAGTCTATAAAGTCATGAATGGCTTATACAACGAATACTCATTGTTTCTCATAAGAAGAACACACCCAAGAAGTTATCAGAAAGCTAATTTAAAAGAATGAAAAAGCACTTTTTCTGTACGCCTTGAACATATATAGAAAAATACACTATCTTTTTGAAATGCATTAACTAATAAGTTAGATTAATTCTGTACGTGGACACCAAACATGACAACTCAAATGAAACCCCTGTGTTTGGCTCAGGTAGTCCCAAAACAATCTAGAGAAGTGTAGTAGCACAGAAGAATAAAGGTTCTTAACACCAGCTACTGGTAACTATCAGAGAGGCTATCAGAGCTGTGGCCGCCCCATCCCTGGTAGTGTTCAGGGCCAACCTGGACAGGGCTTGGAGCAACCTTCTCTAGTGGAAGGTGTCCCTGCCCATGGCAGGGGGTTGGAACTGGATGAGCCTTAAGGTGCCTTCCAAAACAAACCAGTCTGTAATTCTATGATACTGTGCTAGACGAAAGTCTCATTTCAGTCAGTATAGCTATTCTGATCCTAAACAGATGGAAACCCAAGTCCAAACATGAGCAGCTTAATAGCCACTTTTTTATGCAACAAGTGAACTATGCAGATTACTGAGTGCTAAGAGAAACAAAGAGCAACATCATCTTCAGCAGAATTTTAACTGTCAAGCTATTATAAACAGTAATTTCCATCCAATTCAGTTGCAGAAAATACATGTCCCCAAATTTTCTCTTGATGCTCTTTACTGAAGCATGCATTTTTTTTTCTCCAGAAACCAGCCAATGAAACCAGTTGGAGATCTTCCTATACAAATTTCTTCCTACCTTGCCATCATGGAAAAAACAGTTTTCCATCTGTAACCAATACAAGCGGCAAGTGATTTCCTGAGTCTAAGAAGAGGGAAAGTCTTTCATGGCAGTTTGAGGAAAGTATAGGAAATTAAAAGTTTTTGTTAGAGGGGGAGGCTTATCATATTCTTTCTTAATAGATCTGAAGAAGTTTCTATGCACTAGACTAGAGGATCTGTAAATAATCCACTGACATCCTGTCCTGGGTTCAGCAGTAGCAGTCACTTTTGTCCTTGGTAGCTGGTGCAGTGCTGTGTTTTGACTTTCGGCCTGGGAACAGAGCTGATAACACTGATGTTTTAGTCTGACCAAGGACTTTGTGAGACTCATGCTCTGCCAGGGAGGAGGGGAAGCCGGGAGGAAGCAGAGACAGGACACCTGACCCAAACTGACCAAAGAAGTATTCCATACCACAGCATGTCATGCCCAGGATGTAACTGGGCATGGGACTGCAGGGTTGGATGAGGTATCGGTCAGTGCTTGGTCAGGCTTGGGGGGGGGCGAGTTATCGGTTGGCTGGTGGTGAGGTGATGTAGTCTCTTCCCTTGTTATTTCCTTTATCATTATTATCATTGGTGGTAGCAGTAGTGATTTGTGTTATACCTTAAGTTACTAAACTGTTCTTATCTCAACCCGTGGGAGTTGCATTATTTTTGATTCTCCTCTCTGTCCCTCTGGGAGTAGGGGGAGGTCAAGAATGGGGGGGAAGTGAGTGAATGAGCTGCCTGACTGGTTTTAAACCACAACAGCTCTTTTTTGGTGCCTAACGTAGGGCACAGGGCCCTGAGATAACGACAGATCCGACCGGATTAATAGTCACTCGTCACAACGCGGATTTACTGGTTCTCAAGAGTTGTTCCTCTTGATCTCACAGTTTCAGAACGCAGTACATTACTTAGAGCCGGTATTTGCTGTGTTAGTGTTATCAAGTGTGGGGCTTGGGCTAAGGTTCTTGTCTCACTGTGCTTTATGGCAATGGCTTGTAATACGGGCGGGCTCCAGCAGCAGGGCGCGACGGACGTGGCCGTGGACTTCTACCTGGCCGTCCGGCTGCTCTTCACCGTCCTGGCCCTCACCCTACTCTCCATCTTCGTGAGGCTGCGGGGACCCGAGGGGGAGCGGCCCCGGGAGCCGGCGGCAGCCGAACCGGCCCGGGAATGCGGCCCCGGGGACCAAGCGGCGGCGGGAGCGGGGCCGGAGGCCGCGAGGGGACGGCTGCGGGTGGAGGAGGTCGGGGCGGTCGAGGAGAAGAAGGAGGCGGCTGCCGAGCAGCGGGAGAAGGCGGCGGAGGAGCCGAGCCCCGCGGAGGAGCCGAGCCCCGCGGAGGAGCCGAGCCCCGCGGCCGAGCCCAACCCCACGAGGGCCGAGAGCATTCCCCGGCAGCCGCCCGCCGAGCCCCAGGAGGATGCAGGAGACCACGCAGCATTTCCCAGCAAGGCAGAGGAGGAAGAGCTGGACTCAGGAAAAGAGAAGCTGGCGGTGGGAGAGCCGGCAAGCACAGCGGCTACACCAGCCCCAGTGACAAGTACAGCAGCATCGTCTGAGAGTTCTGAAGGTTTTGAATGGCCTTTGGGCATCCTTGGGACCTGCCTGCTGATTGTGATGGGGATCAGCATGTTGGCACACACACAGACTGTGTTCTACCCACAACCATTTTGTCTGATCTCAAAAGTTAAGCAGAGTCAGGTTTGGGTCTTGTCTGGGGTTAGACGACGATATAGGAGGACCAAGAGGTTTTCCCCAAGTCTGGACAGTCATGAGTGGCAGGGTGTGTGGGACAGTATGGGCAAGTATCTAATCCACTGGGCCCCTCCAGTGCTTTGGAAGTGTCGGAGATGGAAGGCAGCTGTGTGGAGTCCCCAGCAACAAGCTGCAGAAACTGCTGAAGGGGACAGTGAATTATTTTGAGCCTGGTGGACCCATGCCACTTAAGGCCAACAGAGCAGAGATGCAACATAGAGATGGACTCATGCTCAAGGGGTGGACATAACAATGGACGCCCAGGTTATTCACGAGTGTTAACACTACACACAGCCTCTCCTGCTCTAAAAGACTGTTACAAGAGATGGAGCCTGACATCATGGACCAAATGGACTCAGCAGGTTTACAGGGATTGGTCCATGCACTAAGAAATGACCTCTGTGTGTGTAGGTGGATGTGTATATATATATATATATATATATATATATGTGTAAGAGCGATGGTATATTGAAAATGTGGGATCTGAGCATGACATGAATGGTATGGAATAAGGGGTGGACACTGTCCTGGGTTCAGCAGTAGCAGTCATTTTTGTCCTTCTTGGTAGCTGGTGCAGTGCTGTGGTTTGATTTTCGGCCTGGGAACAGAGCTGATAACACCGATGTTTTAGTCTGACCAAGGACTTTGTGAGCCTCATGCTCTGCCAGGGAGGAGGGGAAGCTGGGAGGAAGCAGAGACAGGACACCTGACCCAAACTAACCAGAGGTATTCCATACCACAGCACGTCATACCCAGGATGTAACGGAGAGTTACCTGGAAGGGCTAGGGACTGTGGGGTTGGAAGAGGTATCCGTCGATGCTTGGTCAGGCTGGGGGGATGAGTTATCGGTTGGCTAGTGGTGAGGTGTTGTATTTTCTTCCCTTGTTATTTCCTTTCATTATTATCATTGGTGGTAGCAGTAGTGATTTGTTACTAAACTGTTCTTATCTCAACCTGTGGGAGTTGCATTCTTTCCTCTCTGTCCCTCTGGGAGTAGGGGGAGGGCAAGAAGGGGGGGAGTGAGTGAAGGAGCTGCCTGACTGGTTTTAAACCAGGACACATTCTTCCATACTACCGATTTCAAAGTCACAAGACTTTCTACAAGGAAAAACAGTCAGGCACAAAAAAGACATTCTATAGCATTCTATAGACAAGATAAAAAGGAGCCTCTAGATTCACAAGTGACTATTTTGGTTTTGTTTTAGCTGTGACTTGAAACCTTTCCATTCTGTTTCTTCAGCCATTTTCTATCAATACAGTGTCTGAAGATGAAAGATATCTATTAAATACAGAAAAATATTCAAAATACAGAACAACAAATTCAGTATAACTCAGTTTTTAACCCTGACTTCTGCAGTAAGCACGGCATTGCAAAACACATGAATATTAGCTAAGGAAAATATGCCACTCTAATGCACACCATATTATTGCATACACTTCAAGTAGCTGTGCAGTATTTTAGAGAAACAGTTGAGAAATATGCTCCAGATAAAAATAGTAGATGGAGGATGGAAAAAATAAAAGTACTTGTAAAACTGGGAAGGTTTTGTAGAGTTCTGTAATTGATTGTCCTGGATGCTTCAGCACACTGAAGACAGAAGAGAGAACATGCTTACAAACCTCATAGATCACCTCAGCTCTGGAGGCTCAGCCAGCACCCTGAGGGGCAGCAACCAGCCTTAATGGCCCTGAGCAGCCCCACTTGGGGCCTCCACTCACCCTTTCTGCATATAGCCCAGGAGCTACAGATCTGGGCATCGAGGAGCTAGTCTGGGCATCCACACCTAAGCTGGGCTATGGTGCAGTTGTGCCTGTCCCCCTGGAAGGATGTCTTCGACTCAGGCTGCAGCCATGTCTTCAGCCTCATCGCCTGCTGGCTCCAGACTGGACCCCCTGTATGGACCCCGGACCTGAGGACCTGATTTATCACTTTATTTTGTCTGGGGTTGTCAGTGGGTCTTGTTATGAGCACTTGGCCATGTGTCAATGCCATGAGACCACACCCTGCCTGGGGCCAGGGTGTGCTGGGATCACCCTCAGTTGGAGGATTTTCAACATCATTAGTGCGAATAGTCTACAATCAGTAAAGCTGAAGTAAATGCAGAAGCTGGAAATACAACACATAGCAAGGAGACATCAAATGTGAAATAAAGAAAACTTGTCAAGAAACAATAACATGGAAAATAACCTGGAAGTGACAGTGGCCCTCTGCAGATTACACACAAACAGTATGATACCGGGATTTTAGCAAAAAGAGAAAAGCAAAATTAGTTACATGTGTGATCTCAAGTTCATACAAAAATAGGTTACTGCATGAATTTAGGAAAGAAACTAATGATTGGGCTTGATTTGGGGAAAGTTTGGCTTAAAAATGGGAAATAAAGAAAAACAATATCTTTAAGTTCTCTGTACCCGCAGAGAAGCACCAAAATAATCCAGAAGCACTGTGAAATGCTTGACAATGGCTACTATTACAAAGAAGCTGTTAAATGTTTGTAACACTGCAGAAATAGGTGTACCACAAGTTACAATGTGGAAATCTACATCAAAATAGTAGAACAAACTTTTTCTACAACTACAGAAAAACCTAAGTGAATTATGAAGCAAAGTAGCTGTCATTATTGCTATTATTATTTCTATAAATATAGCTTATTCTAGAAACAATGGTAACATTGAGGGCACTGGTAGCAATTAATATTTAAAGCTTTTTAACTAGCATTTCACCAGTTTGCACAGGAGATATTACTGAACTTTCCCCTCCTCCCCCCTATCCAAGTGCTATCTGTCATTTAAGGAAATAAGCCTTTAATTATGCTGGTTATAGAAGAGCAGAAAGCTACCTGTACTCTCACCGTTTATGCCCAAGAGGGATAAGAGAGATTTTCTGACCCAAAAAGTAAGCAGTCAGTAACAGCCTATTAACATAACTGCCTTGGTACTAAATCACTTATGGAAAATATTTGTCTAGATTGTTCACCACAAAAATGAGTCTGTCCAAGCATTACTACCAAGTGGTGGTGTATCTTGGGACATCATAATTACAACTGTTATTTGATACAGAAAATCACGGATGCTAAACTGGACTATATCCCTTGTGTCATCTATAATTCACATATGAAATACACTTTAGTCCCATATCCTTGAATGCAAACAGTTATAAAAAGTATGCAAGCAATTTCCTCCTGCACAAATCACAGCTACAGCATCACTGGACTTAATCTGGAAGCAGAGTACTTGACATTTCTGAGTGTTGGATGTACCAAGCAGTTCACACTGCTTTAGACTATAAAGATACCACTTTTTAATTGAGGGATACTCAAACTCACCACATCTAAAATCTCAAATTAAAACGGGAGCTTGCTCAGGAACCCTCCCTATGTCCAGTTACTAAACTGATACAAGGATTTAAGAAGAGATTTAAGTACCGGAAAAAGGGCAACATATTCCAAAGAATTGTTCTAATTATTGTTTAAGAGACAGTAAACTATATAGCCATAGAGCCTATCTAGTAGATATTCAACACATAAATATCATGGTCTCAGAAACATACCTTCTGACTACTTAAAATCTTGCTGACCATATGTATTTCTAAAGTATAAAATGGAATTTCCTGGGAAAAAGAAAAAATGAAATCTATTTGACCTAAGCTTTTCAGAAACTTAAAAGCATCTTTTTCTCCTGGAACTTCCCTATAATTTCCAATAGATATGCTCTGGTGTCTGGGATAGAAGAAACATATTGCCAGAACCAATCAGAACGTCTCTCCAATTCTGGTGAATAAAAATAAGATGTGGCTTGATGTTACTAAAAAAAACACCTAATACTGACACTTCCTAAGTTTCTTTTACCAAAGTTAACTTCTGTTTTTGAAGCCCAAAACACATGACAAAAACTTTTGCAGCTGACAGTCATTACTAATTTCGACTAAGGACAGAAGCACCTTTCCTTGACTAGCTGGTGATGCCCTAAAATTTACATGTTAAGACCCACCGGTCTGGTTAGGTCCTACATGAAATTCTTTCTGTTCATGCTGTCATTGCTGGCTTTGAAAGTGACTGGTACCAATCTCAATGCTCTGCCTTTTTGATATAAATGCTAATTATATACTTCTCACTACCTTCCTGGATGCAAATCTGGCAAGGACTCCAGAATCCAGCTGACTGCAATCTCAGCAAGTAGGAGGAGGGAGCAAGGGGGCTGAGGACTTTTCCTTCGTTCAGTTTAGGAAATGAGAACTGTATGGTGTGCTGGCTCACATACATAGGTTAATGGTCTGACCACCAAATACCTGAGAGTATTCTTGCTCTATCAGCTTTGGGAACTGAAAATTGAATAAGCAGCAATAATGAAATTCCTTTTCACTCCCCTGCTATCTCTTGGTGTCATTGAATATGATGACTTTCAGAAGTCAGTAACTTTCTGCTACTTCCGCACAAAATGTGAAATGAGGTGTTTACCCTCTGTCCATGGCACTCCAAAGAGTGGGATTGGACCAAATCCCCAAAATAACTGACAAACTATCACAGAAAACTAGCATTTCCATGGTCCAAAATCCTTCAGGAATAAAGCCATAAAATTATTTAATGTAAAAAAGCCCATTTTCCTTCATTTTAGCAATAAGATTAAAGCCCTTACACAAAGGGAATTCCAGGATTCAGAATACACAGTGTTTTATAATTTGATTTTATGGAGTCCACTATTCACATGAGCTCTTCATTGATACATTTGCATCTTTTATATTCCTTATTTTATTTGAAGAATGCAACTGTTGACTGAAATGCCCATAATTAACTGCTTTTCCTATGTTCTTTCCCTTGTAATACACATTCTAGTTATTTATTTGCCTTCAACCACAATACACAGGTTGAAAACTGTGTAGGTGGAAAAATGAGAACAGGGTAATGCTCACTCCAATTTTAGATCAAAGAATTTATCAACTCAGAAGTAAAATTATCAGAAATATTCTACTTTGGTTTCATATACAATAGGTATTGGCTAGCTTTTTCACTGTCTATAAAAAAATAAACCAAACATTCAAAATTGACGGGAACATTAAGAAATTCAAAAGAGCAATATTTAGGGATGTACAGAAAGATCTAATCTGAAACCTGTTCAAAAGCTTACCTGGTAGCACTGGAATCTGTTTTCATTTGACTCCACAGAGAAAAGAGTAACTAACATTTTGTTCATCTTCATGCCTTTGAATGAGTTTTCTTGCAACACTAGACAATACAGCTACCACCTTGACAAAATGCAATTCAGTCTTTGCAACTCTGGAAAATATTCTCTGCAGTAAAATACAGCTTCTTTGCTGGATATATAAGGAATATAAGGAATATACATAATATATATATAGGAATATAAGGAATATATATAAGGAGTATAAGGAAGAAATTTACTGTGAGAGTGGCGAGACACTGGCAGAGGTTGCCCAAGGAAGTGGCAAATTCTCCATCCCTGGAAGTGTTCAAGGCCAGGTTGGATGGAGCTTGGAGCAACCTGCCCTAGTGGGAAATGTCCCTGCCCATGGCAGGGGGTTGGAACTGGATGAGCTTAAGGTTCTTTCCAGCCCTAGCTATTCAATGATTTATTTTCATGGTAAGAATAAATTTTTTAAATCAGCAAAAGCTGAGTAAAGAAAGATGCCTAAACTCACTGACACCTGAATGGCACTTCCAAAGACTATGCAAAAGCAATAGCAATACTTCTAGCTTTGCCTGGAACAAGTCCTGGGAAAAGAGTGTTGGTTTTTTTTTTACTTTCACAGCAGTATATATGGCATATTATAATAGAATCAGGGAAGGACTACAAACTGCTGTACCTTACTGAATATATAAATATTTGTAGAGCAGTCTGGGTAAAAAGCAGCACAGGAAAATGAGTCAAGGATTGTGCAGTAAGGGCCAGAAGAAATAAATCTCCATCTCTCTACACAAGCAAGAATGATCACATCAGCAGTATTCTGGCAAGAATTTTCTCATGTGTGAATGGTTAGGGAGAAGGGAAGAAGGCAGACAATGCTTCTTTCACTCTCATAAAGCTCAGGCACCTCAAATAATTCATCTGATCATCCTGATAGAAATATTTTTATGACAAATGTTCGCAAAGAGAATGTAACCAACGTGTCCTTTTTATACACTGATTAGATGTTAATAACCAGCATAGAAGTGGACAGTGGCTGCTGCAAATCTTCCTCTTGTACCCACCAGTCTCAAGGGAAAAATTTCTGTCTTTGAAAAAAGGTCTAATTAACTCCTCGTGGATGCACTGCTACACCACTCTTTAAACCCAGTTATCACTACATGCTATAAAGTTGTAAGTTTGAAGGGGTTTAATATAGAATCATAGAATAGTTAGGGTTGGAAAGGACCTTAAGATCATCCAGTTCCAACCCCCCTGCCATGAGGCAGGGACACCTCACACTAAACCGTGTCACCCAAGGCTCTGTCCAACCTGGCCCTGAATACAGCCAGTGATGGAGCATTCACAGCTTCCCTGGGCAACCCATTCCAGTGCCTCACCACCCTTACAGTAAAGAACTTCTTCCTTATATCCAACCTAAACTTCCCCTCTTTAAGTTTTAACCCCTTACCCATTGTCCTATCACTACCGTCCCTAATGAAGAGTCCCTCCCCAGCATCCCTATAGGCCCCCTTCAGATAACTGGAAGGCTGCTATGAGGTCCCCACGCAGCCTTCTCTTCTCCAGGCTGAACAACCCTAACTTTCTCAGCCTGTCTTCATATGGGAGGTGCTCCAGTCCCCTGATCATCCTCATGGCCCTTCTCTAGACTTGTTCCAACAGTTCCATGGCCTTTTTATGCTGAGGACACCAAAACTGTACACAATACTCCAAGTGAGGTCTCATGAGAGCAGAGTAGAGGGGCAGGATCACTTCCTTCGACCTGCTGGTCACACTGCTTTTGATGCAGCCCAGGATATGGCTGGCTTTCTGGGCTGCAAGCGCACACTGCGGCCGGCTCATGTGCATTTTCTCATCAACCAACATCCCCAAGTACTTCTCCGCAGGGCTGCTCTGAATCTCTTCTCTGCCCAACATGTAGCTGTGCCTGGGATTGCTCCGACCCAGCTGTAGGACCTTGCACTTGTCATGGTTAAACTTCATAAGGTTGGCATCAGCCCACCTCACAAGCCTGTCAGGGTCCCTCTGGATGGCATTCCTTCCCTCCAGGGTATCAACCAAACCACACAGCTTGGTGTCATTGACAAACTTGTTGAGGGTGCACTCAATCCCACTGTCCATGTCACCGACAAAGATGTTGAACAAGACCAGTCCCAACACCAGTCCCTGAGGGACACCACTCATTACTGGTCTCCAGCTGGACACTGAGCCACTGACCACAACTCTTTGCGTGTGGCCATCCAGCCAGTTCTTCATGCACCGAGTGGTCCATCTATCAAATTGATGTCTCTCCAATTTAGAGACAAGGATGTCGTGTGGGACAGTGTCGAACGCTTTGCACAAGTCCAGGTAGGTGACATCAAGTGCTCTACCCCTGTCCATCAGTTCTGTAGCCCCATCATAGAAGGCCACTATGTTGGCTTTCACTTTAAAATACAAATGAAGTTACACACTGATCTGTAAGTGAGCATAATCTACAGATGTATGAGAACCGAGAACCTATGCAAGGGAGAAATCCTACAGACCTAGATGCATTTCTCATCAACAGTAGAGTGAAACAGGTGAACAGAACAGGCAGAAGGTTTTCATGACCAGTCCGAAGAACTGAGATGGGAGTAAGCATGTTACAGTAAGCTCCTCTATCTATCCCGTAAACTATCTACATTAATAATATTTCATTTGATGAGAAAATATTCTATGTGATTTAATAGATCGAGTTGTGGTACAATGAATGCATCTTGGAACTCTATACCTCTTGGAACTTAGTAACACAGCTGGCACTTTGTGAAAAGAAAAATGTTGATGAACTGCAGAAAATGTTAAGCTATGCAGTAGAAGTGTATTCTATGACATATTTGCTATATTTCCTTCAAAATTATCATTGCGATATGACAATTTTCATGAGTAGGGTCCTTATTCCTTATGATTCTCTCTTCCACAGGTCAAATTTGGAAGCAGTTCCTTCAATGATACCTTTCTATTCCATGTAATTCCTTTCAGTGTTTAGTCCCCAGCCTTACTAATCTATTCTTTAATGCCTCTTAATCATTTCTTCCTGCTCTGCTTCTACTGCAGCCGTCAACTGATGCTTTATTGAGCAATAGAGTCTCCCCAATTTTTTCCTATTCCATACTTTCATAGTCAAGATTCATCAATGTTCTTGTGTATTTCACCATGAAGCAGTGATTTCTGTAAACTACTGTTCCCCTGATTATATTCCCCAACAGCTAAAGCTGGTTTAGGTTAACATTTCACCACACAGCATGGACACAAAATCAGCATTTGCTTGTATTTTTTCCCATGTCTTGAAAAAATAGTCATAACATGTTACTTGTGGTTTTCAAGTTTGGGGTTGGGTTAGGCTTTTTTTCCCTATTTCTGTGATGCTGGCAAAAAGTATCATATTCAGAAGACAAAAAATTCTAAATCAATTTAGATTTGTACTATAGGGGATTAACTTAAAGCCCACATTGTGCTAAATCTGTATATCATTCAGCATATGCACCAATGCATGAATCCCGTGAAGGTGAACTGAGTCAAACTGAGCATGTGCTTTTACCACTGTAGAACCAAGGATGAAAATACAACAGGGTCCTTACTGTTAAATAAAATCACTAATGAGAGACATCATATAAAAATGCTAAAGACTGTTTTATGAAAAAAGTCTGGTAAAAAAGAAGAGATGACAAATGCAGCAACAAGCGGAAGACGTTCTATCTCAATTCCCTGTAGAACAAGTTCCACCTTTAAAGTATTTTTAAAGATACATATTCTTCCCTATTCTGAGCAAAAGTGGATTTTGGCAATGGACAAGACATGCGTGAATAGAACATGAACAGCAGGATACCTTTAATATATGTTTAAGGCTTCAGTCACTTTTCCTGCTTTTTCTCAACATGCATGTTTTGAAAGTTACAGAGAAATTTATTATCAGACTATACATTTTGTATGTCAATAAGGTCTACAGGTTTAAAAAGCCTAGCTGAAGGCCTTTTCAGCACCACTTTGTGGGTTTCTTTTTCTTTTTCAATGGACTTTATGCATTAAAAAAGAGATCAGTCCTTGTCTTATGAGAGAGAAAGCTAGCTTAATTTTAGCTCAATTTCAGGCTCAGCTTATTGCCTGAATACTGAAAATCAGTTATTAATTTTACGACAGTATCAAGACCTTCAAAACTACTCAAGACATGCACAGGTACCTGTTGGTACCCAAAAATTACTATTTATTTCTGAAAATTCATACAGCATCTTTTCCGTCTGTTGCTGACACTGGTGAAGAACTCTTCAACAATATATTTCAAATGGCTCTCTATTTTCTCAGCTTTCAGACTCTGATGTAAGTCAATTATAATTTTGGAAAGGCTGAACTTAAGCATTTTTGTTAAAGTAGTTACCATCTAAGTACACCGTAAAAACTTACTGCTGCCTACCCAACTGATTAAAATGCATTGTCACTTTTCTGTATTGAGATTACTTACACTATCACACTGAAGGCTCTTATTTTTGGTGCCTGTTGCATAACAGTCACAGGGTTTGCAAACATCAGTGGCTGAAAGATCTGCACCTGCTTGTCTGTAATGGAAATCCTTGCACAGCTCACAGTTCCTTCCTGCATGAAAGAAAGGTCTTGTATTATGACTTCCAATTCATTAAAATTAGCTGTATAATTCAAAATTAAAGACTATTCCTTTGAGAGAATTCTATAATTTTCTGGACGTCCATTTTAATGCACCTTTCATCTCTACCTGCCAATTTAGTGATCCAGAGCATATGAAACAATGAACCTGTTACAAACTACGTTTTACTCCATTAAACTTCCATCTGTTGTATAATACCACACTTATATAAAAGCTATGCCATGCAAATGCCTATACATTTTTTGGAAAAATTATCACTGAACCTGAAACTTTTCTTTTTTTTTTTCCTTTACTAGACAAAGCCAAGAAAACCGAAATAGAAGAGAACTGTTAAAAACTATTCAAATATGCTACTTACGTGGAATAGAAAACTTTATTCAATGAGGAAGCAACTGACATTAGAGTAAAATTCAAGAACATTTTTAGGATGTTATCAAATAGAAAGATGCCATTCTGTATTGAAACATGTAATAGGAACAGCTTTGAAACCTTACATTCTAATTCTTTATTAGAATGCCTTTTGAATAAAAGATCTTACACAAGATTGGATCAGTTTCTAGCTGTATTTTCCTCTTGCTTAAGAACTGACATCACTGTAATTACTGCACAATCTGGATAGTTTAAAAATACACATATAGGAGAATTTATGGCAATGTGAACCACTGAGCATTATTAATTTCAGCTGACACAAGACTTAGCCAAAAAGTGACTTAAAATAAACCGGCCATTCTCTCTTGTGTGACTCACCAGCAGTGTTATGTTGACAGTTATCACACACTCCACCACTGCCTCTGTAGTGTTCCTGAGGAAAAGGGTCCATTGCTAAGTCATAGTGGCAGCTTACTGCATGGCTGTAGCATTGACAAGGTCTGCAATTATAGGCATGAACTTGGTCACCTGGACGAAAAGGTTTGTCGTTGTATAACGGCAAACAGCGGTCACACTGGAAAAGAACAAAACAAAACAACCTATTTCTTTACCTTCCAAGCACACTATTATACTCTCTCTCTAATCACGTTTTGTTCTGTTTTCCCCCATGTAAATATTACAGATACTGAGGTTTAGACAAGTGAGAAAGTGTATAGAGAAATAACAGAACAATCTATTTTTAGTTAAAGTTAATTTAACAACAGATTAAAATCAAGGACAGTAGGCAGAAGAATTAAATTTTAAGTATTTAGGTATTTGACACAAGCAAACATGCTGAGATTCAGATATAGTTAAACCTCCGAAGATGCAAAATGGCACCTACTGTGTTTGAGGCACAGAAGACATATTTGCCTAATGCATCCATTTGGATGCATTTTAAACAATGTTTGTTATTGTAGTTTGTACTATTGTAGCAACTGTAGTTTGTGCAATTACCATTTGACCTTGTGAGTGAAACAAAAGACTTCCTACGGCCAAATATGCGATGCTGCACAGAGCATCTAAAACATCAGCACTGCTAAATGTGCATTTTATCTCATAAAATTTTCAAGAAGGAAGTTTTAACCAAAGCCCACAAACCTCTATACATATTCAGGTCTGTCAAGTTATATTTTAAATTACACCGATGAATAATAGCATACAAGGTCCAGTGGTTAAAGAGACACCTAAACAAAATTATCTTGTTTTCTTCTTTTTATTTTATTAGATACAAAGATTAATGACATTCAAGTACTTCATTAGCTTAAATCCAAACCAGTAAAAATATTTTTAAGTAGTGGAGGAGCACGGCAGGACCTCATCTTTTACTTGGATGAACTCACAATATTACCTGCTAAGGAGAGCTTTATAAAGAATGTGAAGTTGGAATAATTTTCGCTTCATAATACACTCTATAAAACTTCAAGAAGGAAATTTAGTGTGTGTATTTGTTCATCAGGAACTAAAAACAAACTGGATTTCTTCATGAATGGATAGCATTTTTGACAGTTACATTCTCTTTTTATTATTTAGTTTTTATGGAATTGGCTCAAAAAGTACATGTTGGCACTGGAGACATGTTTGTTTAGATTGTTTTTAAGTGGCATTACTGAAACTCGATTACCAAAATAGTGGTGCCTTGCTGGATCTCAGAAACAAAATATATTCCAGTTGTCACTTCCATCTTCCAGAAGGAATTCAAATGCTTAAAATAAGTTGCTTCTGTAAAGTATTTGAGCAATTTCTTTCTTCTTAAGTTCCAGAAGTGTGCTTATCTTTCTTCATGGCTATTATTCCAAGCACTATTACAATTATTTAGGCCCAGTGTGCCTACATCACCTATATACTGACAATTATGAAACTATACAGAAGTTTCTAAGCTCTTCACTCCCAGCTGACGCCAGAAAAGCATCAACTGTGGGTAGTATGTGAAACTGAATTCGGAAAAAAAGCTTAAGAGCTTATTCATGTCCTTCCTTCATTCACAACCATCCTTCCTCTCTCTAGTCATTCCCTTTGCCTGTACCTTGATGAAAATCAGCATTACACAGCACCAGCAACATGAGACAATGGGGTTCATTCAGGTATTGTGCAACTTGGGAAGTGCAAGAAAGAAACCCTAGCTCCCAGCCAAACTATCCCACTCATGCAGCTCCCTCTTTGCAGCATATCTAGGGAATTATGTCCTCCTTGAAAAGCAAACAGTAGAGAAATAGCTACCAACCTGCCAGCCCTGAATTTCCAATTGTATGCAGTCAAAACGTGCTGGACCTCCATCCACCTCATCCTGCTGAGTTTGTCACACCTTTATTAAGCTAAGAATTGCATTTAACTTCAAGACCTGGTGCGTTTAACTTGCACTTTTGGTAGCAGGATGACGTACAGATGGCAATCTTGAGTTCTTCATTGATCGAATGTAAACTTTGCTTTTGTCCAAAGCAAACTGTTGAGATTTTCAAAGGTATTAAGAGATTCAGCTTCAATTCTTGGCTACCATATGTAAAACAGGTAGATTTCCCAAAAGCCTTTGACAAATCTGAGGGCTAGCAACAGATTGATAAAGAACATTAATTCTTGACAAACAAGCCTTCCTCCACAACTGTAAAACTCACAAACATGTAGATGTCCTTATTCTCAGTTACATCTAGGCCCTTCAGAAAAGATGTTAAAGATATGATTTTCCCTATGGACAATACCAAACATGTCCTCTTGATACACAGTATCTGAACCACTCACCTTCTGTGATACCAGTTTCCTGAGAAAACCTTACATGGAGCAGGATGGTCAAAATACCTAGCTCATCTAGGACCAATTCCTTAGTCTGAAATTACAACTAAAGCCTTATTTCCAATAATTAACTCAAGATATTTATTATTTTTTTTACTATAATTATTTTTAAAAGCTTACCTCCTCAAAATTCCTGTATCCAGCACACTTAAGGAAAGTTCACCAGTGACTTCAGCCTAAGCCTGTATGTGCCAAGTTCCGTATTAGTGACCAAGAATGCTGAGGACAGTGCCTCTGAAGAAACAGTCAACAAATACTTGAAGAAATCCTTCAGAAGGCAACACTAACAATACTTTAAGACTTGTAATAACTAGAACCTTCTCGTTCAACACTTTTAAAATATCCCACTGCTTGCCTCTGGGTTGCATCCTTTTTTCCTATGTTGTTCTGTTATGTAGAATTTATTCCTTCTTTTCCTAACCTGTGTAGGAGTTCAATCTCCCACCTGTCAGTCAAAGTTCATCTGCAATAACTAGTGCATATACACACCTATAATACTTACAGAAGCATATGTATAATGTACTGCATATGTTACTAACAGTACACAGATTTTACAATCTGCTGAAGTGGTATCAAGATCAGAATGCCGCTTTCTCAGGCATTTTGGAATGCTGCCTTGCCTTCGCAAGGCTCCCATACGTGCATCACCCAACTATGTTTGTTTATGCTGCCCTGTGTGTTGACTATAATAGGACAGTTAATCACATATTATTTTTCCCTTCCTACAAGATCCCAGTCTGTATCCAAATGGACAGTATGCATTCACCCCATTTAGCTTCATTAGCCAAATAAATGTGGCTTCTAGGCAGTAGCTATTCCAGCGTAGCTTAGCCCTGCTCTGAAGGCAGTCACCTTAATATTCCCATGGCTTTTCCTCAGTACCCTCCCTACAGCATTTGACTATCTATCAAGACTACCTGTTAGCAGAGATTTGAACTATATCTGTTTATTGTGAACTCCCCAAAGACCAAAAAGTTTTTAAACTCGAAAGCCAGGTCTCATTATGAAAAAAACAAACAAACAAACACAAAAAAAAAAAAACAACCCTAGAACATTCTAAGTGACTCCAAGTGATTAAGAAAAACAGAATAGAAATGAAGAGTGTCTTATGGGGTTCCATCATAATACCCTACGTACTTTAAAAGGATGAAGCATGATTTTAGAAGCCAAGCACAGACATTGCAGGTGGTTTACAAATACCATATGTCAAGTAGTATGCTAAGAAAACATACCTCTGCTGCTTTGCAACAGTAAAGTAACTGACAAAGAACCTGACTGGCAAAGAGAATAAGATCTGCCATCTGAATGCCAGATTCAACTGGCAATGGAATGCAACTGAGATCTCAAACACTGGCAAAGATGTTGTCAGGTGGTATGAAATATACTTTCATTCAGTTCCTCTTTCATTTATGCTTTTTTTAGGTGAAATTACTTGAAGCCATAGCAAGTCCTACAAAATTAAACCCTATGCAACCACACTAATTCTGACAATCAGGCTGCTCAGTAAATTAATTCACACTTAAATTCTCCAGGATTAAAATTCAAAGCTATTTTCAAATCAAGCATCCACTTCATCTAATCCACATGTAGACTCCACAAGTAGGACTTCTGTAAAATAAAAGAGGGGGTGAAGGTATGTATTGCAGCTGATGAGTTCAGTATGTGTTCTATTTTACCAACACTCTAACTTGCTAAGGATATTTAATTGAAGGGGGCCTACAAGGATGCTGGAGAGGGACTCTTCTTCAGGGGCTGCAGCGATAAGACAAGGGGTTATGGGTTTAAACTGAAACAGAGCAAGTTCAGGTTAGATACAACAAGGAAGTTCTTTACTGTGTGGGTGGTGAGGCACTGGCACAGGTTGCCAAAAGAAGTGGCAAATGCTCCATCCCTGGCAGTGCTCAAGGCCAGGTTAGACAGAGCCTTGGGTGACAAGGTCTAATGTGAGGCATCCCTGCCCATGGCAGGGGTGCTGGAACTAGATGATCTCAAGGTTCTTTCCAACCCTAACTATTCTATGATTCTATGAGAAGGGAGTGCTGTAGACAGTTACTAGTTACTATAGTGTTAATTTCACTTCTCTGAGGAAGCTGCTACATGGGAATTTTTCTAATTTTTTAATAATAGATTTAGTGGGGTAAAAGAAGCAGAATATTGCCACAAACTGGCTAATCACTTGGCCATTTATACAGAATACATGAAAAATCATAGAAATGCAATAAATATATGTAGCGATACGATGTGTGACAGGTACTTCCAACAACTTTGAAGCACCAGGCCAGATATCTCTGTTTTTTTCACATGAAAAGAAATAAATATCCTGCACAGAGGATAAGCCCCTGAAAATAATTTTCAGACAGGAACAGCCTTCTTCATGTCCAAGAGGTAACAATACAACCATAATGCTAGTTGCCATCTGCCTACTCTTCAGTAAAACTTAGAAACTTCAGGTCAAAAGGCAGAGTGA
This sequence comes from Pezoporus occidentalis, assembly GCF_034315485.1. Taxonomy (NCBI): domain Eukaryota; kingdom Metazoa; phylum Chordata; class Aves; order Psittaciformes; family Psittacidae; genus Pezoporus; species Pezoporus occidentalis. The sequence goes on from NW_026916294.1 coordinate 376,321, forward strand.
CCACTTCACATTCCTTCAGCATGTGCAGCAAATCACAACATATCTGAGACTGCAACACCTTCTTTGAACTGTGAAATTACACCAGTTTTCCAGGGACGGATTCATAGACAAACCCGTAACTTCCACAGACATGTCAAAGTTAGCTAAAATTATCAGACAGACGAGACTATTGCACTATGTGCCTCTTGGCTTGCTGTTTCCTAACACACAAGTCAACCATCTGCCTGCTTGATTTCCTTTCTTTTTATTCTGATGTAACCATCTTCCTCCCAGGCATGTCCTCTGCATACACAAATTATGGCACAGAGCTTACCAAAAAGTGCATTTTTTGCTAGCTTGCTTCTGCAAGCTAGAAGTTTCTGTTAGTTGAGTGACCACTTACTATAGTCAATATTTACAGCTCCTCAGGTACTACGTATCATTAATTCCAACATCTAACACGATGATACAGATTGACCTTTAACTAAGGTTTAGATAGATTCTTCTGTAAACAACATAAAAAGCCTAATTCTTGGTAAATCAACAATGCCCTATCCAGTCTTCAGACAGCATATGTTTAAGACCATCAATTATTTGCATGGAAAATTCTGAAGACAAGAAGTCCTTACTGTATCGAGTCACCCTCTCACTTCCATTCATACCCCCTGAAGCATTTATCAGAGTTGCTTTATGTTAAATTCAATTTTCTATTATTATTTCTACAATTCTTCCTGTATATTTTGCCTCTCTCTATTAAGTTCTGCATGACCAATTTAAAGGAGGTTCTGAGGCTGTAATCCCAAAGCAGGACACACGCATTTACAGAACAATTTTAAATGAAGAAGCTAAAAGCGCTTCTTTTCATGAAAGAAAAAGCTCTGAGGATTCTTAATGTGGCCCCTCAGCAAGTCATTCTTAAGCATTCCCTTCTTCCTATCGTATCACATTTCATTACAACATATTTCTTCATCAAAATAGAACTCAGAAAAAAATAATATAGAGAAATACCATTTGGTATGTCAAATTTCATAACATGGTGATGCAATAACTAAACTAAGATTTCGATTTGTAATGGATTATGTAAGTTTTCAGTTTCTGGTATTGCTTTGCTGAGCAACAGCTATCCAGGTGTATATGTCAGATAAATTCAAGATAGTAATTTTAGTTGCATTATGTGTAAATGTGACAAGGACTTACTCTGCCATATGTAAGAGCTTGTCAAGGGACCTCTGTTTAAAGAATCCACACAAAATAACCCAAAACAATAAAACCTCCTCAGTTGTGGTGACTTACTGACTGGAAAAGGACAGAAGTAAAAAAAAAAGACTGCAGACAGTGCAATTTCATCTCAAAACCAAAACAAACAACAAGAGTTTATATTTGGAAACTTACTTCATTGTTAATTGAATTACTAGTAATAGTAATAATAATAATAGCAGCTGCCTAATTCACTGGGGTGGAAGCCTAAGAAACATATGTATAAGTCTGTGAGACAGAGTTCTATCATTGCAAACGACAGAGACACGTTCTCTTTATCAGGGACTGTAGTGATAGAACAAGGGGTGATGGGTTCAAACTGAAACAGGCAAAGTTCAGGTTAGATATAAGGAAGAAGTTCTTCCCTGTGACAATGGTGAGGCAATATAAATCTTTGATAAAATTCAAAATAGTTAGTGATATATTTGCAAATATTACTTCTATTTTGTTACTACTTCTATTTTCTTTCCTATTTAGCAGATACTGACATCATCATTAAAGAATGAGCAAAATAATTAAACAACATCCTTATTGTGCTCTGAATAAATACGGTTAATTCAAGCATTTCAGTTATAGTTACAATGCATACATGCCAAATCAAAAATGTGACACTCACTGGGACAACCCATTAACAGGGACACAAATTATCTGATAAGGCAGATGCATTGTTAAAATCGTAAAATGTATTTGGTTTGTTTTCACAAGGTAGCAGAAGTCTTGCAAGAGTGCTTGGTGAACTTCCAGATCTTATTAAATATTTATAATTAATCCCTACAAAGTAACATTTCACAACATGTGTTCTAATTAAAGGGACATTGTCAGTTTGAATCTTTTTTCTAATCTGACCAATCTAAAAACTTCCAATTTTTGTTCAAATCCCATTTAGTCTGTGGATCCTACACGTGTGCTTAAAATACTTAGATGCCCTATGAAATTCTACAAAGATCCTTCACATGATCACAAGCACAAAATCAAATGCTCTCAGATTAACATTTCTTGTTCTGTTCTAGCACAGACTTCTTCAGGGCTTTTTATGTGAGATTTTTTTTTTGCTACTGCTGTGGCTGTTCCATAGCCCCTGCTTAATTTTTAGAAAGCCTGTTTCCAAAAGGCATAAATGTAGCAGGGGATACAATATGTATTCATGATGGAAATCTATCATTCAGTGGGATTGTAGGACTCATTCCTTTGACGTAGCTCACTCTTTCTTAACTTCGACTTCTTTTCCTTAACTCGTAAATTGTGATTTTGCTTTCACTAAACTGTATGCAGTTTACATGTGTATGGCATGTCTATACATATGCATACGTATGTATGGGCACGTCTCAGTATTTTCTCAACTATGCAAGAGACATTCAAAATCAAGTTCAAAATATTTTAACTCTTCCTATCTTAGACATAGTTAGTAAAATAACTGCATTAAAAGATCTCATTCTTAGCTGAACTCGGAGACTGCAATCTACAGATGTCCCAGGTATCTACAGATGTTCCAGGTATCGTAAATCTCTGTTAAGTGTTTTACCTTGGATTAGGCATGTAGTTTTGAACAAAACTCCAAATTTTCTGCATTTACTTTGCTTTGGTTCACATCACAGAGCTGTATTGGACCACTTGAACTGTTTCCTTTCTAAATTGCAAGCTGAACTCCAGGACTGTGCCTACAGTGCTCCATCTACTAAATGGGTCTGGAGTTCTTAGGACCAGACTAAAAGTAGAGTAAAAATAGCACTCTGTAAACTGCTACTTGCTACAGCTGGTAGAGCCATAACTTTTATGAGATGCTGACAGTCTAAATTTAAGTTTGCATCTGATGCTTGAAAATGGCCTAATCCTCTAACAAGAAATCAAATTCCTTAACTCACTCAGCACTCCTAATGGTGTGTGGTAGAATGGCACTTGGTGGAGGGGACAACATTTCTGTTTCCTTACTTAATACAAATCCCATTACAGAAAGTCTCCCTATAAAAGCCAGGACAACACTAACACACGTTCACACACACTCTTCCCCAGGATTAAAACCCCAATTCTGAGGCAGTTCATAGGTGATGTAAATAGACAAAGGAGAGACTAACATTATTTCCTTCTGTATAGCTTTCCTTGATGCACAGGCATCTGTATGGCTCCACAGCTGAGTCGCAATTATCAGCATGGCCATGGCAGTTACACCTGAAAGACAAATAGGTAATGAAGAAAAAATTATATTATGGAAATACATTTGTCCAACAATATATAACACGCTCACAAAGACAATTTTGTGTATTGCATAGTCTGGTTCTTTATTAAGAACAAATAAACTCCATCCCTGGCAGTGTTCAAGGCCAGGTTGGATGGAGTTTTGGGTGACACGGTCTAGTATGAGGTGTTCCTGCCCATGGCAGGGGGGCTGGAAATAGACGATGTTAAGGTCCTTTCCAACCTAACTATTCTATGATTCTATCAAACAGAAAGAGAATGTTCCTAAATGCAGTAGCCTACAAAAGATTACTCAACATACTTTTAAGTATCAACAGTTATTTTCCAAGAAAATAAAACCCAGCATGTAGTAGAGATAGTTACCTCATATAATATGTAAACTATATTTCAGTATATAACAGTATCTAAATTTGTTAAATGGCAATTCTTCATCAATATTAAGTGTTACAGTGTGGCTATAGTTGTTTTTTTCTTCAAGAAATCTTAGCCATATCAAGCATAATTTTCTACTTTAACCCATTTTGATCTCAGTTTAAATGTCCATTTGTTACTAAAATAAAATCTTTATAAAGTATTAGTTAACGGGCAGTAATCATACCACTCTACCTGAAGAGCTGCTCTTCTGAAGGCACGGCATAGCTTAGCAAACTACAGCTGAAATCATTTTGCTGTTACATAGTCACTGAAATTGTAGCTATTTTAGTAAAAGCATTATCATACACATGTAAATCAATAATCAAAACATATTAGTAGTATAGAAAATTTTTAAGGTAAACATGACCTAATGGGTTCCCTTAATAGGGTGTATTCTCTTAAAATGAGGACTACCAAAATAATTTCAGGAATAATGCTTATTTGCAAAAATCTGCACCATATGCTTCTTGGAAACTATTTCATTGCCCAATTTGCATAGTATTTACAGGGCATAATTAGTCCTTTCACAAGACAGAACACTTATCACATACAATAAAGTTGTCAGTCACAGATAATGTAACACTTTTACTGACAGCTGCCCCATTTTAAGAGGAAAACTACAGCTAAAACAAAGAATGAGCTCTGCATTAAGGCTGCACAAATTGCCAGGTCTGGAAATCTATCATGAAACTTGGAAGAGCTACTGAAGAAAAGCACAGGCCATGGTTCCTATCAGAAGCTTTTGCTTAGAGGCACTGGTAACTCCAAGGAAAGCACTGCTTTTGACAGATTTGTGTAATAAGTATAATTAATTTTAAAATAACATCTGAGCAAATGTTTTTTTAAGAAGCAGTACATCAACAATTTCAAACTTATGCACTGCTTCAGACCAAATTCCCTTCTCATTCATACATGTAAAAGCAGAACAACTTCATTAAATTTTAGGCAGGTCATTATATACTTTGCATAGCTGTAATAGTTAGAGGCAGCGATGGGTGGGGGAAGAGTTCCATAACACCTACCTTCCGCTGACTGTAATCTCATTAATTCCATAGTACCTATGCCTGAAATCTACCCAAGACTCATTAGTATGATACTGGCCATGGAGATGAATTCTCACTTGTGTAGCTTTCACAAACTCTTGGAGAGATGGAGTATTGTAAAAATCATTGTAACCAGGCCGGCGATTTGGTTCCGGGGTAAGAACACTAAAAGTGAGATTGCCACGGGAATATGGTGTAAAGCTGTTTAAATAGAGAAAAAGACAAATGAAAATCAAAATATCACACATCTTACAAACTTTATCTCCTAATATACTTTCTCTCAAAGAGGGTCTCCACTTAACTGTACTTTTTTTTGTTGTTGTTTCCAGGGAAAATTCTCATGTCAGTGGATTCCCAGTCACCAGAATTCAAGCACGGCAAAAAAAAAAAAAAAAAAAGTCTTCTATACATCTAGTTTTCCCCAAAGTTCCACGCTTTTCTCTGTACCCTGAGTTTCCAATTGAGAGGAAAAACCTCTAAAGGGTGACTTCAAAATATTAATAAATTTTGACTGATAGAATGTCATCTGCACTATGTTTTTGATAAGTTTAACACAGTGTCTTTGAGAAACATGAACTATGCTTGAACTACATGAGGAATCATTCAGATAACTAACATAACTAATATGCCCATGTTGTTAATTACATACCCGCTAACCACATTAAAAAAAAACCATACAGAAACAATTATATTTTGATTTCCAGAGTCACTAGACTGCACCCTCTTATTTGATGAGTGAGCACTTGGGAACACACACTACCTTCCAGTGAAGTCAAGTGCAAGAGAATTCCATTGAAAGTGGTAGGATTGGGAGTGAAATTGTATATTTAAGCCCAAGACGGGGAAAGACAGTCCTAAGAATGCAAGCAAAGGCTAAGTAAACACGTATATATGAACTGCTCATTTGCACAATTTGGTACGAATCATCTCATGTTGGTATATTTACTATTCTATTATTACTATATTTATCTCATGTTAATACTATTTATAGAGTTTAGCTACAAGTAGAACTTGCTTCTACAAGAGAGGAGAATGCCTGCTTATTTGCATATCTATTGAGATCATTAAAAATAATATCCCATGGTATCACCTGACATACAACATTCAAAAAGTCTCTGAACTTTGAAAGATGAGATTCATAGATAGACCGGGTCTGTTGAGTCATAATCCTCTGTCTTCATGAAGAACCTCTGAAGGTACTGTGCCCCTATCCAGGTTAGTGCTTCACAATAATCTCAGTGGAATGTATCTGTATATTTTTCTGGGCAATACTGTCCTCTCTTCCCATCCCTAGAAAGTTAAATGAAGTATTTTCCTTCCATGACATGTAGAGGTGCAGTGGAAATGTTAAGACAGGTATAAATGGCAGGCAAATTACGTCATCTTGATACGGAAGCACAAGAAGGACCATAAGGCTGATGGCACCCAGGGTGAGCAAGTGGCTGCTGGTACTTAGTTACTATCTGGGTTTAAACCACAACAACTTCCTTTGGATTATCTATCCACAGATGTTTGGCTTACTTAAAGATTTCTCATTCTCCTCTACCCTCTGCTCCAAGGATCAGCAATAAAGCTCAAAGTCCTTTGCTGAAAACTGGTGTAACTCAGATGATATCCTGTTTCTCTCCTCAGAATACTGAACACCCAGAGAACAAAGATGCTGACACTTGAAAAGTCTTAGGAAGGCAGCAAAAGTGAAACAACAATAAAAGCAAAATGCCCACAGCACCTGATACTCTATTTCCTCACTGATTTCCAGCCAAGTACTAAACAAGCCTAATATTGACTGGCATCTGAATTCAGATAAGAGGTAGTGCATTTGAATTTACGTTGTAGTATAGATTCAAATATACACATGTACATACTTGCATGTGTGTGTGTAAAAAGATAATATATTTTAACTTCTCTTATACACTACATTTAATATATATATTTATACATATTTCATAGAATTATAGAATAGTTAGGGTTGGAAAGGACCTTAAGATCATCCAGTTCCAACCCCCCTGCCACAGGCAGGGACACCTCACACTAAACCATGTCACCCAAGGCCCTGTCCAGCCTGGCCCTGAACACTGCCAGGGATGGAGCATTCACAACTTTCCTGGGCAACCCATTCCAGTGCCTCACCACCCTTACAGTAAAGAACTTCTTCCTTATATCCACTCAATCTCACTGTCCATGTCCATGTTCTGTAGTCCCATCACTGAAGGCCACCAAATTGCTCAGGCAGGACTTCCCCTTAGTGAAGCCATGCTGGCTGTCACCAAGCACCTTGTTGTTTTTCATGTGCCTTAGCATGCCTTCCAGGAGAATCTGCTCCAAGATTTTGCCAGGCACAGAGGTGAGACTGACTGGTCTGTAGTTCCCTGGGTCATCCATTTTCCCCTTCTGAAAATGGGGTTATATTTCCCTTTTTCCAGTCATCGGGAACTTCACCTGACTGCCATGATTTCTCAAATATGGTGGACAATGGCTTAGCAACTTCATTCACCAGCTCCTTCAGGACCCGCGGATGGATTTCATCAGGACCCATGGACTTGTGCACGTTCAGATTTTTAAGATGGTTTTGAACCAGATCCTCTCCTACAGTGGGCCCAAGGTCTTCATTCTCACAGTTCCTGTGTGTGCCTTCCAAGACTTGGGTGGTGTGGTCATTGTATATGTTATATTTTTAAATTTGCACATGCTGTCTAGTAAAAAGGCTTGCAACATGTTCCTAAAAGTCAATGATTGTTCTCACCCTCAACCCCCTTTCCCTGATTTTATTTTGGTTCTTGCTTAGAAATATTAGAAAGCGTCAAGAAACAATTTCAACCCATTTGTTATACAGTTTGCATGGTTAGTGGTAAAGCTGATAGGATTTTGTACTTAAATCTGGCCTCTCTTCTAAGTTTCAGAACAAGTTGCACTCTCAGAGATCAGGTGTATTTTCGCATTCACTAGTTTAAAACAGTCTACCAGCACCTTCCTCCACTCTTTATCTCAATGTTCTATCATTCTGCTGACAACAGCCTCCCCAAAACACAAACATGCAAAATTTCAAAAATCTAGCTCAAAAATAACAGAGGAATCAATTGTGTCACATTCCTCAATAGCTGAAATCTGATTAAAATGACAGATGACCTTTTGGTGATATTTTGGGATCTATTATATACTCAGCAGCCCATAATAATATACCAAATTAAAAGATTCTATCTCATTGGGACATAGAAATGAACTGTGCCAGGATGTTACCCATTCAGAGCATCTGTATTACGCAGATAATACCCACTCATACCTAGAAAGCTGGAGACAGTTGACAGAGTCTGGTTTTTCCAGAGATCCATTGTTATCCACTCCAAAAATACTGCAATTTTTAGCAAAATACTGCCAGACTTCCCAGTTTAGATCATCTCTTTTTTTCCTTTCAATTCTTACTGCTTCTGGGTGTGGGCTAAAGAACTGCAGTATAATATAGAATACCTAGAAGAAAACAAACTTATAAACTGATGTTAATGGCCAAGGTGTAAAACAATGAGAATATAACCTTTTTTCTTTTTTTTTTTTCAGTGTGGCACTATAGTCTGCTTTACCACTTCACAGACAGTAGAATCTACATTTCAGTTCACATATTCCTGATTAAAACCAAAGATCAGAGTCTTTTATATGTATTCTAGATTACTGTTTTTTTACAACAGCCCAGGCACATCAAAAGAGAATGACAAAAAATACAATTCATTCTGTTGCCTTTTGCATTGTTTCATGCTGATAAAGGAGGCTTTCTTCCTGGGCCTCTAAGAATAACATCTTAAAGCACAATGTTTTAATTTCCTTACATTTGTAATGAAATGCCTACAAAAGTCTTTTCCTCATTCTGATTTAATAAACACCAAACGTAATCTTCTCATTACCTGATACTGTCCATTTTGTAAATCTATTGTGATTGAAACACCATGATCCAGATCTGCAGTATTAGCAAACACAGATGAAATCCAGGTGGTCCCAATGTCATCATCATTGATGTAATACAGAGGATGGGCTTCTGAATCCAACCTCAGCACTCTGTCATTAGTGGTATCATCTGCACCATTAGGGATGCAGTACCTCTGTATCAATGGGTGTACCCGAGGATGACTTCCAGGACAGCGGCACTCAGATTGGGTATGCAGGTGAGGAAATTTTCCAGAGAATACTTCCAAAATGTCTCTGTCAGAGCACATAAAAAAAAAAATAAATAATTACATACATGATGAAAAAGGACAAGTGCCACTTTGTGCCTCTAGGCTCAGATTAAACAAAATTCAGTTTAGGAACCCTAAATGCATGGTTTCATCTCATGGAGCCAAGGGAAATAAGCTCTTTGTTGGGATGTCTGAAGCTAGGTAGGATGCAGTGATCTGGACACTGTTCTTAAGCATACCATACCACTGGCATATTGCCATTAACCACAGATGAGTTGAACATCTGCACCAAAAAAAAAGAGATCATCTTGAGCAATATCACATTGCACCTCAGAAAACCAGACAGGTATTTCCACTTTTAACTAACTTTAATACAAATGGCCACTTTTTTTAGCTGTCCCCAGTCTGTAGAAGCATGTCAAAGCTACTGACTCGCTTCACTTCTTTCTGATATCAGCAACTGTAATAGATATATAGCTATTATGTAAGCAGGCAAGCAGACAGATATATGAACAACGTGGACAACCTAAACCTTTATCTGCTCATCTCTGGTGTAAAAGAAGGATTTTGTGCACCTAGAAGATACTGAATTTTTATATTAAAAAGCTCTTTTCTCATTTTCCTACTTTATCAGTAAGAACATAATTTTTGTATACTTATCAACTGAATCACTAGCTAGCCTCCATTACAAATTCCACAAAACCCAAAGTTACAGGACTTTTTAGATAGCCATAGACTTCATTGATATGCAGGCACTACTTTAGTTCACAAGTTTATCCCAGATAAACATTTTGGACCAAGTTATTTGTGCACACAAAACTACACCTACAAATACATCAGTAGATCACAACACTTTGTAAAATACCTTATTTTTCAATTGCTAAGGTTTGTTCATTTCAGTGAACTAAATTATAGTTCAAAGGATTTGACAAGCGCTGCTCTGAAAGGATACAACCAACATGATTTTCTTATGTCTTCGAATTCAGATTCTTATTAATACTTTAAATTCACAGGAGCTCAGTTCATCCTAATGTCCTGCAGACAGCTGAACTCTCAGGAAACTGTTCTGCATCTTATCGAAAGAATATCATTAAGTAGCCTCAAGGTCTGCAGTCATGAGTGTCATTGCACGTAGCCTACCCAGAAGCACCACACAGACAAATAGGACCTGACTACTTCTGGCCAGCTTGAATTGAGTAGATTAATCCAGCATGAGCTGGATAACAAAGGTAACATTTCTTTGTAATGCGCTAGGATGGGAGGCTGGAGGGCAACAGAAATTGCAGTGGCAACCACAATTTGGCCTCAGGAACAGAGCAAGTCAAAGCAATTGCCCAGGGCTATGTGCAGCTGAGCTGGCCAAGTCATTGGCGGCTTATGGTGACATTCTAATATAGAAAGCAATAAACAGTTAAGACAACAGCACTTCGGGGTAGGGGTGAGTGCATGGGATGAGGGAAGCACCAGAAATACCTGACACAGATGACTGATACCATGAGGAAGCTGAAAACAGAGCAAAGGAACTGCTGAAGCACAGTAGCCAGGCTCACAGACACAAAGCCAGCATGCTATTTGAAGTGCCTGTTCTCTTCATTTGGATTACTGGTGTTTGAGTGGTCTAAACTGAACTGGCTGCGCTCCCTTCTTCACCCTACAGTTTACATGGGGCTTTGGTAAAGCTTGGCAAGTCTCACCCAGAACACACTATTATGCCAGAAATATGCTGAAGTAACACTTAGACTTTCAGAATTTCAGAATTTCATAAGCATTGAAATTTAGCAACTGGGTCTACTCTCTGCACAAACACTAAGACTGTAACAAGGACAACAATAACACAGAAAAGTGCACAGATTACTGAGTGTGGAGTTCCAGTACATATGTACTATGTATATAAGTTATATTTAAGCAAAACTTCAAAAGCAAAATACATTAAATTGTTGAATTTATTTTAACTCAAGATTTTTCAGATTAAAAGGCATCTTTGAAATGAGGTTCAGTAAACTACATCATCATAAGCTATCATCTAAAGGAGACATCTGAAAAGCACTACACTTTGGGAAATAAGCATACTGTAATTTATTCTTCCCTCTCCCCACACTCTTGGTTTGTTTTTTTTCCAGAAATGAAAGTTCTTTACCTGTTTGTAAGTGCCACGGGGTAAAATCGAAAATCTTGCATTCTTCCAACAAATTGCTCTAAACCTAAGAAAATATACTATAAATAAGTAATCTACTGAGCAGAAGGCAGCTTTGCACTGCATGAGAGCACCTTTAATTCAGAATTCAGAGATCTCTCTTGCACAATTACCCCACCTGAATGAAACCATCTTGGACTCGGACAAAACCATAGAGGGCAGTGACTTAATTTTTTTATAAAAAGAATGATTTATAATAACTTTATAAGAATATTTTGTACCTATCTCTTTTTTGATTAGAGAGGTGGCACAAGGATTGGCTCATTAGACAGAAGTAATGAGCCAGTCCATGTGCCACCTCTAATTAGAGAAGAGATACAGTAGGTACTACTGTACCTATCAATTTATACAATAAAGATAAAAAGCATTTAAAGATATTCCATTTATACATTTACTAGCTATCCAGCACTCAGAATCAAAATCACAAAGAACACTTCCAAATACAGGCCTTAAGAAATGGGGCGCAGAATGACTTTCTTGCCCAAGAGCTCAAGAAAGTTAAGTGACATATAGTTAGGAGTTAGCTTCAAATCAAAATGTTCCTGATGAGCAAGAGTCAGTATTCTTACATCTGCAGAACCAAGAATTTGTGTAAAACAACAAAATATCCCCCAGCTGTTCTACAATGATCCTGTCATGCTGCAGTACATATAAAATTCTAAATGTAGATTAAGAGTAACGTTATCAGGCATCACCAGAGGCTGAGGGATCCTCATTCTGCTACTAGTTTATGTGAGCATTGGATAGAACTGAACAACATGAACAGCCAGAAACTTCAGCTCTGCTCAGGAGAGGAGTGCAGTATAGTGGCCATGCACAATCCCATTCTGAAATATTTTCATATATTTACTCAGAAAAACTATGCTTTGTCATTTAATGGAATGTGTCCCCCTACCTACCCACATTTTGAAGAAAATCTACCTATTCAGTAACACATAAATTATGATCCTACAGGATTACCTACCAAACGTCTATCTTACGAGACAATCTTTTAAGAAAGCTAATTGTATGCTAGGAATTTACTCCTGCAGGAAGATACTACTTCTCAGCATATACTTAATTTGAAATGATTCACACATTTTCTAACCACATTGTGCACACCTCATTGAATATTTCAGTGCATTCCACTAAAATGCTACAAGATTTACCTGTGAAGCTTTGTCCAATTTGCAGTGTACCATCAGCATCAGTATCTGCTACTGTTCCTACAAGAATCCTTGAATCAAATGGTGTATTGTCATCTTCCCAGCCATTCAAGAAGAAACTTATTCTGTTGTGATACACCTGTAGAATCAATGCAAAGGGGCAAACACATGCTTCATTAAGCAATCACTTTGATTACGTGCTATGTCTGTCACTGTTTAACTGTTCAACACATGAACCTGCTTGCTGTGTATCTTTACTTTTGGTGCCTACCAGAAGTAGTTGCCTCTATTCTGTCCATCCATTAGCAATCCAGTTAATAAGATCATCACTGAAATGCATGGATTATAAAATTTCTGCAGTGATTAGATGAAAGAAAAAACTAGTACAGTAATCTGGAGGGGCAGGGGAAGAAAGAAGGGTGGCTGTGCTTCACAAGGTACAAGGCTGGTTGCAGCTCCAGGCCATAGGCACATGTTACAGCTGTCAGAGCTTTTCTCATACACATCACTTCAAACAGGCCTCAAGGGTCTCACATATATACAGGACAACCAAATGAATCACGTTTCAGCCAGGCCTCTAACACCCCTCCAAAATGCCTCCCTAAATCCAGCATGTTTCTTTCTACAAGGGCTGAAGGGAACAGCATAGGAACTGGCTACATCTGCTTTACACCCAGTCGGTAATTCCCTTACATCAAGGAAACCCTTGACTACGAATATGCATTCAGCCAGTACCCCAGGGTGCCCTTTTCTGCAAGTGCTCCCTTCCCTGCCAATTCCTTTTAAATTTGAGCTAATGTTCATAAAAATACGTCATGGCATTCTCCTGGCTCTACAAACTTGCAAGATGCTGAGCTTTTACGTAGTGCTTTTTTTTAATTTTTTCATTAAAAATCCTCATGTTTAGGTTACATACACTTAGAAAAAGCTTAATAATATGGGAATGCCTTTCTGCCTTCCCTTTTATGAAAATAAATACCCTCATTTAAAAGAATACAGGCACACAAAAAAATTGGAGGCTTCTGGTGGCTATAGCCAGCTTCACATTAATGAAGTTCAGTACAGAAACTAAGTTCAGCTTACCCCAAACTTTTGAACTCTGTTGAACTGTTTTACTGAATAACCTTAATCTCACTTATTTCAGAAAGTGATTTATTTGCAAAACTGAAATTCCTTGATTTTTAGCAACAGTTCATTTGCATAAGGCTTATTTCACATCAGAGCTTGGTAGCTTTCAGGTTTTGAAACATCGTTTTGTTGTTGCCAATTTAGAGTGTTATTTTCATTTTGTAGATATGGATGTCTGGTGAATTGTGTCTACAGAGGACCAAATAAAACTAGAGTACTTTAGCCTGTCTTGATATCTATGCTAATCAAAACAAAATAAACCTAGAATAATTGCTTCCATAAGAACAATATCTATGTGAGGACAAACAGAAGGTTTACAAGCCCAAATAATTTGTTGCAAAGAGGAGAACCAGAACCTGAAAAAACACCAGTTGAAAAGCACAATATATGCACTCACAGTGCTATTCCACCAATAAAGTCCTTCAAATTTCAGACCAAGATAAACAGACACAATTATCTATAAATCTGAGCTCAGATGATCAGCATCAGTGCCTTGGGCAACAGGAGTCTATCAGTATTTTAAGAAAGGAAATATGAAATGAGATGGAGGGGTTGGTTTGGATTGTTTTTTATTTAGGCTTCACACAAAATTCTATGGATGGATTTTTCTCCTTAAACTGCACTCTCAAACACACAAATGGATGCTGAGCTTTATTGCTGTTTCCAGATTCAGTCAATATTTCCCAAATTTAGACAGGAATATTTATTGTCCTTCCACTGATGGAAATTTGAAGGCTATTATCATAATTACTAAGCCTTGAGATTTGTTCACAAAATTATTCCATATGAGTTTCACTGCTCAAAATACATCTCTTCATTTTAAATTATCTTTTGTCTTGACACATCAATGACCTAAATACAAAAGTTTTTTATTTAATTTTAATTCAAAGCCCTCTAAACATCTGATGCCCTATTTGCAAGAGCCTAAGTACACATGTATATGGTGGTTACATTGCATTTTTTCTCTGCATCACATTTTTTACAGCCTGTTACTGTCATTTGGTGTTTGACTGTTATCATCATAAAAGATACAGGCTTTCCCACTTCGTTATTTGTAGCATTATCTCATGTTTTACAACATCTTTGCACAACATGCCCGCACATGAAATATAACTAGTGAAAAGTTCTCAGTGGTATTAATGCATAAAAAAGAATGTGGTTCCATCTCTACTGTCTTTACCCAGCCAAAAGCTGATGAACAGCCAATTTTCCTTTATCACATTAGCACAGCCATGAGGGAAACACATTTGTTCTAGTCAGCTACACTAAAGATACTATTACCAATCTAACATATACATGTTTTATATCAGCAGTATTCTCGGAGTATGAGGGAGCCAACAATATATTAACACTAGCATGACAGTTTATTTAAGAAAAGAAAATTGTCTCTGTAGAGGGACAGAAGTTAGAAATGTATGGCTAAAGCTCAGTGTCACTGGTCTAATAAAGGTAATAATTCTTAAGCTTTCTTTATAGCAGGTAACACTCCTGTGGCAGCTCTGTCATATCATTCAAATAAAAACGTTGTCTTTTACAAGTTTAGGAGTACCTTTATTTTCAGTCAGATATGAAGCATGCTCCCACTCTCCTGTTTTCAGTTGTAAAATATTTGTAAGTGGAATTCAGAAACGGGAACATTCACCCCCATCAGCTCCTTGCAAGCTTACTATCTCAGCTGCAGCTTCTATAGGGACCTAATTTCCCCAGTGGGAAGCACAGCACTTGCCTTCATGCACCACCACCACCCCCCACCCCCCACCAAATATCAGTGGGACTATTTCTGACTGAAGAGTGACAGAATTGGGCTCTAAGTGACCAGGTATTTTTACTGGTTGAAAATAGGTGACTAACGACAATTTTAAATCTCCCCACCACCACCAGCACCAATCTCTTTGTATTAAATAGGATTTAGAATAGTTGGGTTTAATATAGCACATCCCCAAGGTAGCCCTAAGCACTTTACAATGCTGAATTGGATATCAGTAGTGCAGTGACTGTGTAAGGCAAAGGCAGCAGTCATTATGCATTTGGCAGTAGCTCAATGTAACGATCCCCCTGCTGGTTATTAAAGGGGGTATGAATATCTGACATGGGAGGAAAATGTAGGAGGGAAACCATGTGTGGTAGGAAAAAAAAATCCCAGTGGTTCTCCACAGTGGAAAAAGAGGAATGTCTCAAAGTTTGGTGTCAGTTTAGACTAAGCTAAATAAAAAAGGCTGGCGCTGAATCGGCTGTTTGATGTGGTTATTTAAGGTCTCCTGACCATTAACATTAAATTGCATACAATACTACAGAAATAAAAGATGAATTCCACTCCTGACTAAGACAACAGGATTATTCCCCTGTTGTCTTTATCAATAACATTCAATAGGAATTTGCCCCATGACAGTAACAGAAGATGGGCTTAAAAGGCTGGCCTCATAGTTGTGCAGAACACAAGACCAGAAGCCTGGGACATCAGCACTCTAATCCCAGCTCTGAAACCATCCCTCCCTCCCTACTTACCCATCTGGCAGATACTTAGCAAATCACCTCACAGGGAGGTGGCAAGGATTAGTTAGCAAGATAAATTCACTCTGCAACTACATTAGCCTTTGCCAATGCAGAGCCTGATACCAATTCCAAGCAATGGAAAATCCATTTGATGCTGAACTGAGATGGTGAAAGATACCCATCATCTTTCCTTTAATAGCATTCTTGTTATGATCCAGAAGAGTTACAAAGATGAGAAGTGCTGGGCCAACGGGCTGATAGACTAGTTCTTTCAGTGCATCCCTAATTAAGTCCTTATAGTCCTCTGTCACAACCAAATGGACCATCAGAGCCAGCAATAGCAAATCAAATCACTTTCTACCTAGGAAAAATTCCCTGCCCTATGGGTCACTGTAGTGCAGAATGGAGGACACACTGAACACAAGCTCCTGCTTATAAAATGAAATAGGGACAGAAAAGGCATCACAACTGTTTCTTTTCTCACCTAAACATCTGTGCTACTCAGACCCTCCTTATGAAAACGTAACAATAAAACCTAATACAGGTTTGTCACTTGGTTTGGATCAGGAAGAGCTGTCGTGTAAACAAAAGTCAGTATTTTCATGTTATTAATGTATTAACTGCTAGCAGAATTTTCCACTATATCACAGTAATCTGTGTGGCAAAAAAGCAGTATAACCAAATACCACACTTCAGAACAGTTGTACTTGCTAAGACTAAGGGACTAACTATGGCAAAAAAGCAGAAGCAGGGGAGCATATAGGAGCATGGTAAGCATGTATGATACTGCTCCCAAATACTCTTTGAACTCAAACCACTTTCAGTTCACAGACTGCATCAGCTATCCATGGTTTCTACATATTTAATACCTTTCCATAGATTTCTTTTGTATGATTTTGTATAGCTGCTCTTTGAATGCAAACATGTGTACTTCCCCAAAGGCACCCACTGTATAGATTGATTTAAGAATACCATGGGGTTTTCTTTTATTTTTTTAAACTTTGAACTGCACTGTTATCTATAGTTATAACATATAGTTGTATAATAAATGCATAAATAGTAAAACAGGTATAAATAAGCTGTATAAGAGAGATAATAAAAATATTCAGTATTTTAATTTAAAAAACTATCAATATGCTTTTCAAAAAAATAGAGTAATATTTTTCTTCATTACTACAGAGGCAGGACACATTTTGGGTATCAAGTAAAAGACACAGGTATATTGACTCCCTTTTTTGAGCTACAATGGCATTTTCCAAGGCAAAGTCAATTTGGGGGAATTCTGAGACCCCAATCTACAAAGTTTTGCCTTTCAGCTAATAGCAGACACATATATTATGTGTGATATCTTTCATATTTAAGCAACATACACTTTTTCTTCACACTTCTTAATCATCCTGTCATCAAAATGTCCTGTTACATATATATATATATATATAGACAACTGAGACAACTTCAGTCTCCTCCATGTAGAATTGAATTCTCAGCCAAAATAAATGGAGACCATGATCTTTTTACATCAAGATTTTTCCATTAAAAATAAGCTCTAATATTAATATTACCCAGATACCCTGTGCAGAATGATAAATAAAATAGACATGCAAAAGAACCCTTTATGTTCCATTAAAAAATAATAAATGATAGCTAAATATAGCACAGCAGAGCTTAAGATGACTAACAAGAGATCAAAACTCCACTGCACTAACGGACACAACCAACAGAAGCAGTAGTCTCTTCCCCAAATGTTTTAGAATTTATAATTACTATATGTTTCAAAGATATACCTGGTTTTTAGCACAATCTTTTCCTTTAGGTTGTCTTTCCTATCACAATATTTA
Source organism: Pezoporus occidentalis (assembly GCF_034315485.1). Taxonomy (NCBI): domain Eukaryota; kingdom Metazoa; phylum Chordata; class Aves; order Psittaciformes; family Psittacidae; genus Pezoporus; species Pezoporus occidentalis. Next base: position 394,168 of record NW_026916294.1, read on the forward strand.
ATGGCACAGGGAAGAATTATTAAAATATTACTGATAAATTAAAGGGAGTTATTTCAAGACAACATTAATCTCTTCTACTGGTTAACTATACATTCTTTTTAACTCTTATTCATTATAGCTTCTAGTAACCATAACAGTTTAATCTTAAAGTTTCCTCTCATCACCTCTTGTTCTAATAACTAGATCACAGCAGCTGGCAAGACAGGAAGAAAGCAGAGGGATTTCTCCCCAGATTTGCAGGCCATAAATGGGGAGTTTCACAACAGAGAGAACGCTGGCACCAAAAATGAAATAAAGAACTTTTTTTCCAGTCATTCAGGCCAAATGATACCAATGTTGGCCTAGTTAGTTATCCAGCCAACTTCGTGATGGCAAACAGTTCAACTGTAACTTCAGATCTTAAGGCTATTTATACCATCAAAGAAAGCCTCAGATGGCAGGGGCAGGAATGACTGACATATAAAAGAAGGACAAGGACCAAAACTTCCTATTCAAATAAATACTAGGAATTGGAATACACATGCAATGGAACCACTGTTTTCATCAAGATGAAGCAGTTTAGGGATCTATGGTTTGTATCAGACACCTAATTTTTCAGTTAAAAATTCATCTTTAGATAGCTGTAAATGAAAGCTAAATTTAAAAACTGAATACAAACAGAAACGTAAAGCCTGCTTCTCAAATATGGGAAAACAAGCAAATTCTCATCCAAATAAGTGAACAAAAAAGAAACTGCAAGAAAACTTAGACAAGTCTGTATTAGCCTACCCTTTAAAAAAAAAAATCGCTATTTACACAGCAAGAAACTTATTTCTGATAAACTGATAAGATACTTGTGATAAGAAGTAATGTGATACACAATATGAAGAATTTAAGTGCTTTATGAAGAGCAATTAGGTAGCTATACCATTCACTTGTAAGACACAAAAAAAGGGGGGAAAAAAAATGTTCCATTTATTTTCCAGCTCAGCAAACTGACAGAAGTGACCCCTCTCCTTAGTCACTATAAAAGCTAAAGTAACTCCAGAATCCACAAAGTTACACAGAGGTGTACATGAAAGCAGGAGTTTGTATAAATTATTTACTTAAACATTTAGAAAAAATGAGGAATCAGAAATTACAAGAAGCCAGGAGAAGTGGTGACTCACCCAGCTCAAAAATTACTACACAGGGTATCATTACAATTGTTTACTATCACTGAATTTGCTATGGTTCTTAGAAAAGTTGCTACCAAAACTGTGCTTCCTATCTGTTAAAATAACCAAGAGTGGGTTTTCTTCTTCTAAATGTATTGTACCAGGAAATTTTTCAATGAGTTCATTCTATAAAAACAGAGAGTGCATTAACACATTTTCTCCCAAGGTGAGAAGACAGATTAAGGTTATGACCAAAATGACAGGACTGTGGCTTCCTTGAATACCTTAATAGAGTCAACAAATCAACAGTGGTCACTGATGACAACAGATGAGGGGAGACAATAGATGGAAGGAGGGGATTAGTGATTCTGCTTTAATGGTCTAATCAGAAACTTGAGCATAAAAATTCTGTTCACCTTCAACCTGTCTAAATAAACTCTTTTTGGGTACTTATATAAAGATATACGGCATATTCGACCACGGGGGTAAATGCAGGTTCATATCTCTACACTGTGAAAGCAGGTGTGAAACAGAAGCAGAACAGTTAATAAAAGATCCAGTAAAGGGGTCTTGAATATCAAAGAGATGAGATGCACATAGGTATGCATTTCAGTATTTCCTTGCATAATTGCAAACCTTGCTGAAGCTGCAGTTACAAAGGCTTCCACAGATCTTTAATATTTTGTAAGTGAATTTCAGTGAAGAGGAAAGGTCAGTGAAACGGACTTAAGCAACAGAAAGCTGATGAATGGAATTTTTGCAGGAAAAAAATAGGATAAAGTTTACTTTCAGATGTGATTTAAGCAAAGCTAGCACCCCAACTCCACAGTGCTGCATTTTACATGTTTTTAAAAAGCTGTGTGTGTATGTAGCCCTAAACTGATGCAGCAGAAACGGCAGACAACTTTCTGCCGCAATTCAACACCTTCCCTCACCGAATAAACTGCAGAATTTACCCATCCTGAAAATCCATCTCAAAGGCTCCTTTATTAATCTCCCCAGTTCTACTTTATTCATCTTATTTTGCATTATTCTACTAATTTTTATTCTTCCTCTTTAGTCTACTACATTCAGCTTTAGGAGAACCACACAAAATTGCATTGAATACAGGTGGGAGCAGATTCCATGCCTCCAAGGACTATTTTTCTCAAACACTAATACAAAGAGGGAACAAAAATGGTTTATCCCAATCTCCTTACCTCTCCAAAGCCTTCAGGTAATCTCTCTGTCAGCCACCTGCTATACAGGTGCAGTAGCTTCCACACTTAACCTCTGTAGATTCATCAAGACTCCACTCCATACTCAACCACCTCATACTCCACACATTACGCAGCATCGATACACAGCCTGCTCGTACAGTCTTATATTACTTATCTCTCCTTACACCATACCACATGTAGCCTAACCTAAATTTACAACCTTAGCTGAATGGATAATTCAGGAATAAGCACTAGCATACATTTCTGTAGTATAAGTACATTTTGACAGTGATGGCAGTATTGCTAGGGATGCTTGGGCAGGTGTCTTACATACATCAAAATCTCCTGTGCTCACTCTTTATTATTTTCCCCCAGAGACAAAGCTTACACCCCTAAGATAAATAGAGCTCATTTGTAGTCTTTTGCTCTTTGCATTTTAATGGTTTTTATTTGGAGGGAAAATTGAGACAACACAGAGGAAACTTGGCAGATCTAAAGCTTGGCAAGAGATAATGAATTTATGTAGCAAACATGTGAGAACAAGAATATGTCAGGAAGAATTTGTCTGGGATCTTGTTCTCAAACAGACGAAAAAGATGCTAATAACAATGTTAATAGGGACAGGGGGAATGAGGGGAGTGGAAATTGAAAAATAATATCCACGAGGATAAGCCAGCTCAGATAATTTATCTGCATTAACACATGACAGACAAATGGCAGCTTCTATACCAGTAAAAGAACAGCCTGATGGTTTGCCAGTGAGCTTGGTGCTGCTTCAGCCAGAACCCTGTCTTGGTTTCAAATGCATTTCTCTTTCTTACCAAGTATAGGAGAAAAGGAGTACTACCTTATAGAGCCATTACAGGTATTTAAAATCGTCCACGTCAGATTGTTTGCCCATTATCTTATAACAAACGCAGGAGATGCTCACACAATAAAATTTATTTTACCTGCTATTTTTAAATGATGTTATTCACATGTCTAAATTCCATATTCAAATCCTATACTACATTTACAAAAAATTATTTAAGCTATAAGAAATGTGCACCTCTTAGCAAACAGTTACTCACCCCTCTGTATCCCAAGCCTTTGAAGCAACTTGGCTGCAGGCTTGAAGGAAAAGAGCACAAGAAGATAGAGGCAAACTGCAACCCTTGCATCTCTTCAGGTTTCAGTATGATGCTTTTCATGTACCTTTGGTACCTCAGGCCTCATTTTACAGCAATAAAACAGAGAGGGCCTGGGGCCATTCATTGCAACCACTGATTTAAGTAACAGTATGGTCAGGGATTTCATTAAGATGATTTTAAGAAAGAAAGTGTTGAAGTTAGTATTCATAGTTAGGGAAGTTCCTTTATTTCCAAGCATTCTGTCATTTTTAGAAGGAAGTTGTGACAACATGGTTCTAGGCTGAGATTCATTATCTAACCATAGCCAACAATAAAATCAATCTGCCCTCTTACCAGAGCATGCCAGTCTAGCTAAAATACCCAACCAAAAATGTTTTCATTTATCAAGTATTTTATTTTTCGCTCATTTATATCAAAATTCAAGGATGCTGCACTCCTACTCTTCCCTGAAAGAAGTAAAAACTCAAAAATCCATCTTTTATCATCTCTTTAAACTCTATAGGAAAATCGCCTTTGGCCTTTAAAACCAGGAACTGAAGTTCTGAGTGGAAACAGTATATGCACAAGCTATTTGTTGCTAAATTACTGAGTTTCTCTTCAAAATAAGGATGCTGCTTTAAGCTGACTAGGAGCCTGCACAAGGAAATGGCGTGAAATAATTTGAAAGTTTAATTCTTCTTCAGTATGCTCCAAATAAAGTTTCGATATATGTAAATTCACCATAAGCAGGATCAGCTAACCTCATCAACAAATAACTGTATTGCAACCCCAGACTATTGTAGGACCATTACAAAAGGCCTTGAAAAATGCCTTTCTTTACAAGATTTACAGGGGATACACACATACATTTGATGATACCATGCACAATCTTGTTGCAGAATCCAGAGAATTTTAACTTTCTCTAATATAACAGGGTAAGAATATCTGTGTTGAATATATTCCTGCTGGCCAGCAAACTAGTAGACTAGCAGGAAAACATTCCAAAAGGAATAATACTTTTTCATCATTGGTTTTATCCTCTACTTTTTCCTTTTACACTTGCTAGACTTTGACAGATGCTTTTCCAAGAGTTCCTAATAAAAGAAAATCCTCAATTAGACAGCTTTTGAAATTAAAACTGCCTAAATAGGAAAAAAAAAAAACCACCATTCTTTAAATACTGAAATTGACTCCTCACAACATTCTGTCCAAAGATAACAAGTGGACTGACTAGTACTTCAGCTTTGAATTTATTTAAATGTAGACATACACATGCAGTATTAGGAAGGCAAAAACAGGATATGAAATAAACATAAGGCATCAGCCCTAAGCTCACTGTCAAGAGTATACCAAAGCTTCTAACCACAGAGTTCAGCTGAAGGTAACTATCTGTCAAATGTAATCTGTGCAAGTGAATATGCTTAAGCTGGTGCTATGAATCAACCAGAATAGCTTTGGTCTTATTGACATTCAATTGCAAGAAGTTGCAGCTCATACAGTCCAATAGACATCTGACAACACCATGAGTGCTTCACTGACAGAAAGCTTTAAATATAGATGCAACTATCATCACAATACACATGGAACTTAACTTCATGATCCCTCATACCATCTGCAGAAACTGGTCAACAGCTGGATGGCATAAGACCACACGGTCATCCTCTCTGCCTACTGCCAGTTTCTGCAGTTAACAAATCACTGTGACTTAAAAAAAAAAAAAGAAACAGAGAGAACAGAGATTGACTGACAGAAAAAGACCACTCGATCTTTCATCACTGTCCCATTAAATCTCTCTCTGAAATCCACTTATACCATTATCATCTCTGTTCTCCTTTTAAAAATAAAATGCCAGATCAAAATGTGTTTAAACTGTTTGCCTTAGTTAAGGGCCAGATCTTCAGCTACTATAAACTGCCTTCAGCTTCAGCAATGGCACTTCACACCTGCCAAGGCCAAGACCTCAAATATGTTACCTATACGTTCATCCTTACAGCTGATCTTTATGCCTTGAAACAAGATGTCTCAATTGTGCGTATGTGGGATGCTGGACATGTGTCTTGCACATTGGGTACCAAAATAAGAGCCGATTTGTGTTCTAACTTTCACAAAAGAAAGGAACAGAACCTACAACCACTTATGTGCTTGTTCGACCCTTTCTTCTGAGAACTCCTGCCATTTCAACGGTAAATGCTCCAGCACAGCACAGTGTCTTTTTCAAAATACTTTCATTTAGCCCCATTGTCTACATGAGTTGTTATATACCCACTTGCCTGCCCTCTTCAGCTCCTGCTGCCTCACTCTGTCCCTCACCATCATCCCAGAGCCACAAACAGATAAAGGAAGCTGGCAAAGAGGAAATATGTCAACTACATTCAGCTTGCAATTGTGTTTATGGGAAGCACAGTGTAAGTGGTTGGGGGCAGGGGGAAAGGGGAGAAACACATACACACGTTATGAGCACTCTGAACAGCTATGGCCATGCTCTGAAAAAGCTAGTGTACAAAAGACAGACCTGAGGAAGAAACCTCATCAGGGGACCACAGAGACAGAACTGTCTTAAAACACAAGGGCTGGAGAGGATAAAGGGACAGTAGAAGAAATGGCAAAGAACAGTGAAGGGGAATGAAAAAGCATAAGGTCAGGAGGGGCAAGATGTCTCTTTGCCTTTCCTTTTTTTTGCCTCAGGCCCATATCAGCCTTTCCTTTTCTTGACTTAACTGGGATGAATTTTAATTGCAGCATCTCTACGTGTTTTATACACTATGTACTCTCTACTTGTGTGGAGTGGATTTCCATTCATCACAGGATTGCAGGCAAAAATCCCAGGAGAATTTTGCTTTCCTTCAAAGTTAACTTTACTAAAATCAATAACTTTACTGCTTCTTCCATCTAGCACATACCCTTACTCCACAACCATTTCAAATTTCATCATTTTATGATCATTTGATTTTTAACTTATTTCCGTATACAGATATATATTTGCAATCTTTCCACGATAACAGTGACAATATTCATATACTGTTTCAATAACAGTATAAAAGCAACAACTTTACAGCGACAGTGGAAACATGCTTTCATTTGTAGTTTTAACACAGTCAATATCCTCACTGATCTCTAACACTCTTCCTACTGTCTCCTCCTCAATTCCTCAAAATTCAAAGTTCTGGTTTTCTCAGGGAACCTTATTTTATGTCTTAAAGATTTTTATTGCTTGAGCTTTTTTTCTGACCACCTGCAAGTCTAGTGCAACAGCCAAGAATCACAACCACGCTAAATTGTCCTCACCTTGTATGCAAACCACTAAACTTAACTTAGGTAAAAAAAAAAAGAAGGAAAAGAAAAAATAGGGGGCAGGAGAGCAGGAGTGTTTCCTACTCCAGATTGAGTATCATCCCTCAGCAATATTGTTACATCTCTTCCAGCTTTATATCAGCTCTCCCTTCTCTAAAACTGTGTATCTTGGCATTTTAAATCCCCCTTCATTTTCCTTCTTGTCCCTTTTATTCCAATAATATTTTTCTTATCCTTGAAAACATGTCACTCCAATTCAGCAGTCTTATTACATATGCTCCTAGCATTTGTATATAAGATACTTAGCTTTTCCCTTTGACCTCCTTTACCTTTCTTTTCCACAATCTCCTACAACATTAATCCCTTCTCAGCAGGAAATGGTTTCCCTTCAATCCGAGTCTATTTGTCCATAGATCCACTAGTTCAGCTTGACTTCCCTAAAGGACAACATAAATCTAAAAAAATAAAAAAAGAGTAGGGGGGAAGGAACCCTGGAGTGCTCCTGAAGCAGTTAACTCTGCTCAAGAACAAGCCACATATTAATATGAATTTGACAGTGAAATCAGAAAGCAAGTGGAATGCAGGCCAATGCACAAGGTAGTTTACAAGCTTGAGAAAAACTAATAGTTATTTCATGAATGAAGCTGCTTTGATGCAAAGATGCAAGTAACAGCAAGCAGAAAGATCCAAAATAGGAATGTTAATTTTTTGGACAGAGGGGCAGGGGTAGTTTTTAGCACAGTGTTAAAAACTGAGTGCTGTAACCCACACTGTCAATTATCTGATAAACCAGGCCAACAAAGAAAGATCAATGCAAAAAGAGGGAGGTTTTGAAATGGTCTGTATTCCTAAAGAATTAGTACTTTTAAAAGTTAACATGGTTTCCAAAATAAACAGTTGAATCAGAGATTTAGTGATCCTTCATGTTACAGAACATGCATTCCAATTACTGATGGGCTATTTTGATTTGAGCTTTTGTTGGTGAGCACCTCACCAGTATTTCAGTAATATCAAATAATACTAAACTGATTAACTACAGCTCTGCCACTTTCTATCCTAAGCAGCACTGTATCAATGAAAAATATTTTTTATTGCTTGTGTCAGTGGAGCTCTATCAGTCTGATGCCTCAGGATAGGGCAAACATCTGGGCAGGGGACTGGCAGAACCTGAGAGCTCAAAATTGCAAATACAGGTTCTGATAAAAAATGAAGTAATTAACAAAACAGCTTTGCTCTATTTTAATCAATCTCTGTTCTTTTTACATGGAAAGCTTTTCACAAGTGATCTTTGTGCTGCAAGTTCCAAACAACAAAATAGAAGAGGAACCTAGTCATCAGATCTTAAAATACATGGAGAACAACTGCTTTCTTGCTTGCTGCATGATGACTCTCTTTTCCCCAAGTCACAGAACAGATCAGATCCAAGATCTGATGACTGCTATGGTAACATGAAAGGAGACAAGTATTAAGGATTCAACAAGCTGCTTTATACAGACAAGAGGTATGTGCATAAGGCACAAGTAAGTAACAACATGAAAAACAGAATTATCTACTATCAAGACTCAAGCAGGCCACCTAAAGAAGCTTAGAGAGATGAAAGACTTTCTCTGTTGACCACTCCTGACTCCAAGAACCACAAAAGTCCCATGGGACATGGTCAACAAGCTAGAAAGACAAGGGAGTAGAGAGGATAAATCTTCAGGGTAAGAAATTCAGTGGAAAGAAATAGAAGCTTGCTGCTCTGAAATGTCGGATTCAGACCAATATTGATAGTCTGATCTATGCTGCCACTGAATATCACATGCTGATTTGCCTACAGGTGCAACAATGAACCTCGCATACAAGGTCACCTACAGTCACAGTCAATAGCAAGGGTACCCCTAAATACCACTGGAAAGGAGAGAGCAGAGGCTCAAGAGAAAAATATTTTGGCTGTAATTCAGGAAGCAGAAGGTCAAAGCCAGTGCCAGTTTTTGAAATGCTACCAGTACCAGCAAGGGTCAAACAAGCAATGCTGCATAATTCTGCACCCAACTGAAGAAACAGCATGTGGAAAAATAGGCCAATTCAGAACAGAGACAACTATCTGAATAGATATATATCTAAATAATAAATTATATATATATAAATTATATATAAATAGATTTATAAATAAATTATAAAAAATAATAAAATACATCAAATATACGATGTATTGCATATTACAATTGTCACTAGAAGTTTGATTCATGGATATTGTCAATAAAAAAGTTACAGTATGCTTAGGAAGTCTCAAAGTTATTTCCTAACTAAACACACACACACAATTCTAAAGTAGCACATACAATTGTTCATCTCTACTCATTTTTATTTAAAAAATAAAAATTCAATTAAAAAAAAACACCACGAAAAATGCACCAAATGCCAAAAATACAACCATCAGAACTGCAGGATATTCAAACATTTGAGACTAGGAGAAAGAAAGAAAGCAAATAATTTTTAACATTGTGCTTCAATTATTAAAAATACAATTTAATTTACTACCACATATTTTTGTGTAAGGAAGCAAACTGCTTGTAAAACAAATTGAAACTTGATAGATTTCAAATCTCACCTGAAACTCTCCAGACAAATCAAGCACAGCTTCTGCAAACCATTCCATACTACCTCCTCCCAACACTGGTCATACAAACAATTCCATTCTTACCATATATATTATAGAGTCTGGGCAATCTTCAGTGGGATTTGTGTTTGCAATTGAAAAAAACATTCACAATTTCCTGAAGTTTAGTGAAGATGGCACAGACAAAACCTGTATTTTTGGCATTCTCTGAAATTAAAATCTTGGCCCAAATGAAGTTCCTTGTCTTGTGTTCCCAGGCAGCTAAATCTCCAAATATGCAAGACCTTGCCTGAACTCATATTCGGGGAAAAAAAGAAAAAGGAAGTAATTTAAGAGATAGTACAATTGAAGAGAAGATAAAGGCATCTAGGACATACCCCATTTTCCCAGGAAGCTGAAGTCATAACAACAAAGAGCTTTTAAATCAACACAGTTGACATCCTAATACCTATGAGCCAGAAGAAGAGGCAAGTTACTAGTATCAAACTACTCAAAGTTCAGCAGCAGTATCTCAAAGGCTTGCAACCAGAGCAGATTAAATGATGAAGCAGTTGCCAAAAGAGCTATGCCCACTGTTTCTCCAAACACTTCTCTAAACAGACATTCAGATACATTACAGACTGTAACATGTGTTTTATTTCTGCTGTTAGGCGCATAAGCACCAACCATATGGACAGGCTGCATCCTCCTAAATATTTTCAACACACTATTGTAATTAGTAGACAAGAAGCTCTAAACATTTAGAATTAATGCAAGCTCTCCCCTCCCTTCCTGAGACTGACAAAACTACTAAGTGATTACTTCAAACAGTGATTTAAATTAAAATGCTTCCTTGCTTTCTCATGTTCTTACTAAACTCAGGGAATATACAGTTTAAAACATCTCATATTTAATAATACACAGAGTGTGTAGAAGAAATGTTTTCTTCTCTGGTTTTAAGTCTCAGGTTCTTTGCTTTTAATACAAACCTAAAACTATTGAAAAACTTGTGCACAAAATAAAACGATTTTACAAATTGGAAAGGACAAGTTTTCTCTTGATAGTCAAACAGTTATGATGTAAAGCGGTCTCATTAAATCATAAGTACTTTAACCTTTTCTTGAAAGAACTGGAAGATTTAAAGATTTATAAAGAAATTTTGCCTGAACTAGGAAATTACTCATATTTGACATGTATTGAAATGATAATGCTGATTTCAATAGGCACTCTAAGAGCATTTTCCTCCCAGGAGAGTAATTCAGTCATGGTTACCTCTCTGCATCTAGATTTTAAACATACTTTCTAAAGCTTTTAATGTGCTATAGTCTGCCAAAACATGGCAGAGTTACATAGATATGATCAGGCAAAATAAAGGCCAGTACAAAAAATTACTTTTATAATTAGAGACACTAAATATGAAACAAAAACATCAATCTGACATGTTCCCAAAGAACCTCCTGTTTCAGCAGCCTTGGCTGTATCTGAAAATTCAGGTTTAAATTCCACTCTTCTTAACTGGTTAAAGAAATTCTGAAGTATCAAAGGGAAAGTGAGAGACCCTTAACAGTGATTCTGAAAAAGGAAACACATAATGATGCCGCTGTTACTAAGTGGTGCAAATCTGATATTATATCCTTATGCAGGCACAATTGGCCTTAATCATGCATTGCTATGCTCTCAAAACCACCAGTTTTTGACAGTTTTCCTGAGGTTCAGTGCATATCAGATTCTTTTAAGGCTATATAGCCTTTACTCCATTCTGAACCTCCAATCAGAGTTTTTGCTAATATATAGCTAAGAATATGCAGTGATAAATAGCCATAAATCAAGATCAGACACACAGAAGGACCCTAAAACTTTCAAAAATCTGAAGGACTTGATCCTCACCAACTAAAATCAACTAGAACAGCGGCAGTAACTTCAAGGAAGCAGTATCCACAATTTATGGCCTTAAGGAAACCCCAAAAACAAAACACAAACCATTTGAAAATGAAAATATAAGTTCAGTTGCAAATCATAAGCAGTGGAAAATAAAGGCAGACAAGACCTGGAGAAAAAAAAAGAGCCATACTGATCAGAGAGAACAAAAAAAATGGTTAAAATTCACTTTTGTTTCAAATCCACTTTAATGTACCTTAGCAGAACTTTTCGACGATGATGTTTCTCAAATGTTTATTTGGTATAAAGAACAAATGGCTAGCCAACAGCTATCTGCATATTAAGAAGGCTGCATAAACTATTAAAAAGTATGAAGCTACTCTTAGACTGATGCCATCTAGGCTCAAGTATTTTTTTCCAAGTACATTCCAAGACTATTAGCGACTTACATCCAACATCCTGCTGGCAGCAGTGGTTACAGTAACACTGCAGGAAAAGGGAAGGAAAAGAAAAAACCACAGCTCATCAACATAACCGATATGAATTCTCATCTTCTTTTGGGATGCACGTTATCTTTTTTATGAAAGTTACTGAATTAATATTTAAAACCACCAAAAAAAACCCCACCATTTTCTTATGCCCACTATTCTGATCAGAATGCTTTTTCAGAAACACTGCTGCAATAGAACAGACTCATTTTCCAACTTAAACAGGCCTATTGTCTGCCTGCTGTTTACCTCCAACAGATTTAGAGAAGAAAACTGTGACTTCCCGCTCATCACTACAGTCAATTCCTAACAGAAGGTTCTCCAAATCATCTTCCATAAGGCCTCCATAAAGCCTTTCATTGTCTTTATAGACTTTGTATCACATTACTTAAAAGTGAATGATGGAAGTTTTACCTGACATTTTGCATGAAACTTCACCTGAGTCTGGAGCAGCATCGATGATGCTTTTCTCTCACTATTGGGAATGCCTCTTCTGATACATTTCCCCAACACATGCCTTTTTTTGTAGCCACATCATGCTAGTAACTCAGCATCACCAGCTGGGACTACTACTTCAGCAGTTTTCTAATGATTAACTACTTAGCAAGACATTTTGGGAGGGATTTCAAGTTCATTACCTTGCATTTTGTAATACCAAATTTCATTTCATGCCAGTCACCCTAGTCCTTTTGGTCATGCCATTCTTCCTGTATGATATCTTTCTGCTCCTCCTCCTGATACCTCTCCACATTATGCTACCAGCTACTACACCCTTAATATTTCTGCCAAGATCATTAATGAAAATATAACACAAGGCTGGTCCAAAGACTAATTCCCAAGGAATTCAACTGCTTTTTTGCCTGCCCCCTTCTCAGGATTCTGTCAGTTCCTTTGAGCAGTATCTCTTGCCAACCCTCCCCAGGAGCATAACCTTTGACTCTACAACTTCCATGGATTGTCACATCAGTGCTAAACTGGACTCCAGGTAGAAGAAATCTGATACATTTACTTTGTCTGAAAATCAGTTCTTTAATTAAAAAAAAAAAAAGCTAAGAGGTTAGACAGTGATGAGCCATCCCTAGTAAATCCACGCTGCATTTTATCCCCCTTTTCACTTAGCACCACATCTTTATTCCTTCAGAGATCTTTTTCAAATCCTCATATGCCACTGTGTCAAGAAAAATAGGCCTGCATTGCCAAGATCATTTTTCCTTCCTCTTTGTACAGGCTCTGGCTGGGATGGAGTTAAATTTCTTCACAACCCCCTGTATGATGTTGCATTCTGAATTTGTATTCTCACTTCTGCTATTGCTATTCTCTCTCTGGGCAAGGGGGACCCGGCTGCCTGGCTGATGGCCAGCATCAATCCATGACATTCAATGTAAGCATCATAGGTCTGCCCCTGACCTGGGAGATTTGCATAAAATATCTCATTGTCAAAGGATTTTATGTACCAGTTCTTTCAGAATTTTTTGCACAAAGACTATCTGGTTGCATCAGCATGTACACAATAAGCTTGCACATTCATGTTTCTACCCCTTTATGTGCACTTCTATTTCCATACATTTCTGTTACCTGGCTTGGTTTTGCCCTGTGGCTGTTATCACTATTGAAAACAAAGTGTATATTTTGGGGACCTTACTCAAATCATCCTTAATCTCAAGCACAACTTCACTGTACCCAAGTCTTGCCTTCTTACACAAAAAAAAAAGTAAGAAGTTTTTACTATTTGACAGTCATTACTATGGCTAATTCAGCTTGGCATCTTTCCAGCTTTATTTCTGTTCGTGTATAGCATTCTCTGTGAATTTGTCTCCCTATTCCCCAGTGCCTGCAGACTCTGCCATCTCTAACTGCAAAGGCACTTATTCTGAGTGAATAAGCCTGGGCAACACATCTCCAATTTTTTCCTTTAAGGGCACAGATTCCTCTTAATTCTGTTATTTTTAAAAACCTCAGATCTTTTTCCCATTCAATCTCTGGGCTCTGCAGTTCACCTTTTTTAATAAAAATAGGTCCATCTGTTTGTTCTTTCTAAACCTCCCCCCCCCACATCTGGCTTTAGTTATAAATACTCAACACTGACACCCACATCTCTAATAATGCCCTCACCACTTGACAAAACTGATTTCCAGAATTTCTGCTATAGTAACTACTTGATGAAGAAATTTTTCATGCAGAACATACAGGAATGTTTGGGCCCTGTTAGTAGAACTTTAATTTCCCAGCTATGAACTGGAGAATAAGTCTCTCCAATGACGCTGTTCTTAGTAGTAGTTCTCTAACAAATTACACATCTAAATCCAAACCCAAGGATTTAAATTCCTAGATTACCACAGTAGATTCAATTTACTAGCCTTCTCTTCCCCTAGATTTTATTTCAAAGAAATTATTTTCAATTTGTGCCATCCTTTCCCTCTCTCTTATCATTTAATTGCTATTTGGTGCTATTCCACCATTTAGCATTCATTTCTGTCATTCCTGAATATGCCCTTACACCCAAATTCCAAACGTATCTGCCACCCGACCATATTTCTGCTCTCTCTAAATTTAGTTTCACATCTGCAACAAATACTTCACACTCCTTTGTCATGGCGCCTGTTGCCTTGCATTTTGCACAGATATTTCAGTCTCACTTACTAACCACAGGAACTCTTATTTGAGGCTCACAGCTCTTACTGACTGTTTGGCTTTAGAGACCTTTGGTCCTCATCAGTCTCATATTAGGCATAACTGTGTTCAGAGATACATTTGGACCCTAGCTCCTTGCTAGAGCTCACTCATGGTCAGCTACATCCCTCACTCACACACTCTTCACAAACTACAACCAACCTGCTGAAAAACAAACTCAAAAATTCACCCATCTGCCATGAACATTTATCAAACCCAAATCCCACAGTCTTCCCCTGGATGTTATGCCTGTCCCCAGCTCAGTGCACAAATTCACGTGTCTCAGCTCCCAGTTCTTTGGTTGCAGCCACTGGATGTGCCAGCCAGCTCTCCCCATCCATCACACAACCACAATTACAAACACGATGCAAAAATTCTCTGTGAGCCAACCAACAAGTAATGCCTTTTCCTCAGGGGCAGGACCCATTACACACCCCTGTTTGCTACCTGTGTTAGTAAGTGCCAGCATTCAGAAAAAAAGCCCTTCTGTCCTGAATCAGACTCACTCCAAATTAGACATATCTGCAATTTGGTCTGCAGTCACTGCGTAAAACAAGGCATCATGCCAAAAGCTTTTCGTCCTCCCTGTTGACCAAACATGCAATATTGTGCATGGCTTTGAAAAGCACTTTCCAATATGCTGTGGAGAACATCTGGTCAAATTTATATCCAGTACAATTTACAAGAAAACTATTTTGACCCACTGTTGTCAGCAGCATTTTCTACACAGATCTAAAAGGCCACAGAATGTAAGAGATAGGCTATAGTGTTAAGAAGGGTGTACAAGAACCAAATATGCTTCACCTGCCAGAAAAGTGATGCATATTGAAAGCCAGGGATATTAATTGCAGTGTTTAATGCTTCCAGTTTAAATTTTGGGGAAACCAAACCAACTGCCACTAGGTAGATGCTCACACCTCTGGCACAAAGTTAAAACATGTTCATAATAAACAAGACACGTTATCACGCACATCTTCAGTTACCACCAGTATCTGAATTGTATTACCTAAAAGCTGTAAAAGTACATACTTAAAAATAATCTGAATAGCTTGTGCCTACTATGCTTCATACAGAAGAGGATTTCTGTTTAGCATAGCAGCATTGCATCCCACCCCTCTCCCTCTTCAATTCACAGATGAGGTTTTTAGGGGTGCTACAACTCCAAATATGTCAATGCAGCTATTTGCTCCTTTTTATTTGTTTTTAATTACACTTTTTGCACATATATAAGTTCTGCTACATGCACAAAAATATACTCATTCCACATTTACAGCTGCCTTGTTAGGAACAGTACCTAGATGCCTCATAAAAGAGCACCAACAAACACCATTTTTGGACTAGAAGAAAATTATACCAAGCAAGCTGTTAAACAAGTCTGAACAGATTGATTAATTTATTTTTATGTCAGGTCACATGACTCTGGCTAAATCCCAGATAAAAAGAATGCCAAAAAATGTTCCAAATTATCCAAAGTACCTAAAAAGGTGCTGATTCTGCTGTTAGTTTAGTTAAACCTAATAGCTTGTGGCTAAACATCACAGCCACATACATGACATCTCACATTCAACAATAATTCCCTTTCTGGTTTTGTAGAAGAAGGTTATATAGCAACTACACTGATAACACCATATCTACTTCAAACCAGTATGGCTGTAGGGTGACTGCAAACTTTCCTAACTTAGTGCCCACGGAGCTCAGTCCTATGGCTTGTCTTTGCTAGGAAATAAAGGTTATGCCTACAACAGTGACACAGAACTGAGATTGCTAATCCTTTACAGTTCTCAGAAGCAGTTTTTCCTGAACAGAACAGCATGGAAGTCTATGTGGTCTGACTTATTTGGAAAAGCTCGAAGCAGTAGTAGGTCATTATTGCATTCAGCCCCCCTCTGTTGTCTCTACTCCAGGTAGCCCATCTACAGCCCAGGGAAGGGTCTCTCCTCTGCACGCCCATGCCTAGAAAACTACATAGCTCTTTATCTTCAGAAGATGAAGCTGATTTTCATCAGCTTAAGGAAACACCTGTATTCAAATATATGTATCATCATGAGATATAAATATCTATGATCATCAAATATTATTAATAGCCGAAGACACAAACAGTACCATATGAATATTACTTCTGCATGGTGTTTCTCATTTTCCATTTTTCTCTCCATTCATTGAAAAAAATGCTTTTGGACTACTGCTCAAAATAAAGGAGAGAAAAATAACAAAAACCGACACCACACAAAACCCCAAACACCAAAAAGCCCCTAAACCCTTTGCCTAAAGTCTCATAGCCAGCCCTAGTGCTAAATGGATCATGCTGCAGCCACTGCAATCCTTAATAATAGTTAAAAGTTGAATCCTACAAATACCACAAACCACAGAAAGTAAGGTTCTACGCTAAGATAGGAAACCTAGGAAAGGTATTAAGCCTGCAGTCCCTGCAAGGGTCTAGAAGCTACACTTCTTCACTCCAGCTATACACTGAACAAATTCCACCACAGAAACAAATTCTACAGAGTGCTTGACTGTTCTTTGTAATACAATTCAAGATACTGGTGCGTATTTAAATCCAGCCCTTTCACTCTTCACTTAGCTATCCCAGGCTTTAGCAGTTTCTGAGGCTAGTACAAAATGCAGCTGACAACAACAGCAGCAATATAGCACCCTTGGAGTGTTTGAAGTGTAAAGTTCATTAGTTCTAACTTAAGGTCACTCTTGTAATCCAACAGCCAAATTCTTATTTGCACTACCATGCTGTTATCCTGGAAAAAAAAAGAAAACTGAAAAAAAATCAAGATGTCAGCTTCAATACTTCTTACAAGTGACAAGATCAGCACTAAAAACCCAAATCACAGTCAATACCTTTTAGCAAGTTTCAAGAAAGCAGCAAAACTATGCTTGATTGTGCTGTAAACCAAATGAAATTTAATAGAATGGATAAAGGAAATGAAGGAAGGAGGAAGATAAACATTTCAATACCTGATAATTATGGTTTATAATTATTAGTTGAACTTGGCTTACAAATAGAATTTACTAGAGTGCCTCTTGGGAATTACAAGACATGCAAATAACTGAATTTTAATTTCCTCTGTGTTTGTTTACTGATTTTTTGTACATACAGTTTAAATTTTAACAAACTCAATTTTGATTTATCCTCAGTGGATATTTGTACACTTATTAAAAAGTTATGTCAATAGAAGACTTTTAGAACACAAGCACTGTATTTTAACAATTCTGAATCAGATGTTTAAAGTAAGAGAAAATAGCTCTAACTTCCTCACTTGCTTGATCCTGCACAATCATACACTTTTACTTACATGCACTCCTCTGTAAGACAAGTACATTAAAATGTACAGATAAGGATGATATCCCTTTTTTAAGGAAATAATCTCAGAGACCAAATACTGGTAATGTTAGAAATAGGTAGCTTTTCTTCACCTCAAATGCTTGTGTTCTAAAGAGTGAGAATTTTCAGTCTCATTTGTTCAGAAGACTGTGTACAGCATTTATTTTCAGTGCTAAATTATCAATGGCCTCAAAATGAGTTCCCAAACCAAGATACTTATCTCCAAGACTCAAGAGTTCTCATTTACATCCCCCAATTTACCTTTTTATATTTATACAGCTATAGCACTCACACAAATGTTGTATTTCAACAAATATTAAATGGTTTTTATTTTACTCACCTGTACACTAAGATGAATCCATTTCTTCACAAGAATTCTCCCCAGTGTCATTACTTTTATTGGTGGCTGCAAACCATTTACTGTGCGATAATAAAACATGGCCTCTTTCTCAGAGATTGTGAGTTTGAACACAGTCTGCCCATCAATAGCCTTTTCTATTACACACCTTTGGAAATAACCAAGAAAAATAACATAAGGTCAGAGGAACACACATATACACATTCTTGCCAAGGTGCTATCCTGTAAAGTGATGTTAACCAGAACGTATTAAAATAAGCATTAAAAATACAGCTCTTGAGAAGATGCTCAATGACAGTGAAAGTCACAGGATGTACCAAGTGTAAAAGAACTTTAACAAAGATATTTTCTCTGTCTTAATCTGAGATTTATTTTTATTTGGTTTTATATTTAGTGTATGCAACCCCAGTTCACCTGGGGGTGAAAGAGGGGTCCACTTCGGCTCCTTTCTTTAGGGTTCAATGATGGAAACCACAGTGGCTGGCCAGCACTGCACAGGTCTCTGCTGTGCTTTTCATACAAAGCTGTGCAATGCAGTACATTCTGTGGAGACACTTCATTTGTTTTTTACATGTTCTGGAAATAAGTGCTCCATCTTTCCACCAAATCTGCCCAGGTAAGGCAGCAGCTTCCCCTACACTCTCCCTTTGACAAAGTCTTTCTCTAACCTAAGAAAACCAGAGCAAGAGGCTTGTTAGTTTGGTTTTTTCTCTCTCTCTCCCTCTCTCTCTCTCACACACACACACACACACACACAAAGATTTCACATCAATACCAAATACATTGCTAACATGTAAGGTACAAAGAATACCATGCATAGCAACCCAACACTGCATATCTAGCTGATTAAATATTTTTGCCAATCCAATCAGCATGATGTCAAGGGTCCTGAGAAAGCATAGGCTATATATGCTTGTGAAACAGTGATCTATTTTATTAAGGTCATCATCAGTACAACAAAAATTATTAAGTTCTGCATTCCCAATTCAGCTGCTTGAGAAACCCAGTCCTCAATTACTGACCCATGAAAAGTCAAATATCTTAACAGTTACACCAGACTAAATTAGTGCACTGTCACAAGAGAGCAGCATATGAAATTTGCATGAGACCAAGATTTACTTAGATATATTCCAGAAGAACAAAACACTTATCTAGAGATGAGCATCTTCACTTACTATGTATTTATAAAATTATCAAAAAGGCTGTTCTTTGATACTGCCATTATTCCCTAATTCACCCTTAAATGCAAGAGAAAAATTCATTCATCTTAACTGTTACCATTTCAGTCTTCTGATATGTTGACAACAAAACAACTTGCAGACCTCTGTTTTCCAAGCCTTACTAAAACCATGCTTCTTCACATATTGTCAACTGGCCTTTTCAACATTTTGTTTGGTTGTAAACATGGTAGTTTTGCTAGATAATAAATGTGAGAGAAGGCTCAGCTAAGTAGCAAAATATTTAGGAACTGGATTTACCCAGTTCCTGGATAAACAATAATTGGATAATCCAGGTTTTTGTTTATTTTGGTTATCTAAAACAAGCATCCTCACATTGTTTTTATCCCCAAAGGTGTCATGACTTTAAGGGAAGTGACCTTGATGTACATCACTTTGAAAACTGGAAAGAACAAATGTGAACCGTGACTTGCTACTAAAAGAAAAAAAAAAAAAAACAAGAGGCAGAAAACAGAGAAGGGAAGGTGCGGGGAGGAAAAGAAAAAGAAAAACCCCAAACTAGTGCTAACATAGGTGAAATGGACATAAGAGTTACTTGTGACTGAGTACAATATTCCATTCCAGCCCTGATTTTAGAGAGAAACTACAGTTCTTTGTGAAGTCCAGCTTCTGGGAACCTGCAGCCCCACAGAACCAATCCCTTACTACATAATGGTGGGTTTGGAGGAAGGAGAAACATACAGTACAAATCGCTTGGTCAACTTTCAGAGAGAAAAATAGCCTAGAGAATCTAACATGGCTGCACTGGTAATCCCAATACAATAACTGGACCACTTGCAAATGAGAACATCTGCGTGGGTTCAAAAGCAGACCTACACTATCTTAAGGAAAATCCCCGTTTCAGTCTAATTCCTAATGTAGTACATCTAACTAAAGTAATAGGACATGACTTTAGTCCTTTAGATGAAATTAACAAAATTACATCTACTGCCCACTTCACAGTCAGGCCATTCCCCTGACCCTTCTGCTTGCAAAAGGCCCCAGCTCATTTCTGGTCATCTAACTCCCAGTTAACCCAGTTCACACTAAATTGGTATAAACTACCCGTAATGATTACTCATATGTGCTAAACTTCTACTCATATTCTTCTCCTATTTCATTGTAAAGGGTTATCATCATATACCATTTCCTATATTGTGCTAAGGCTTACTTACAGGCCACACACAGGCTTACAGAATGCATTTATATTAACTGATAAGTACGTGCAGTGAAAAAGGAAGCATGAGGAAAGAATAAAATTCAGGGACAAGAGCTCTGCTTTTTTATCACACTTACTGCCTAAAGGGCAAGTAAATTTAAACACTGGAGTACAAATGTCAGTGGTTTCTCGCCATTCTCTTTGCTTTTCTTCAGTATTTCCAGTATGCAGCGACTTGAAAGCATACCTACAAATATCTACACTATACATCTTAGAAGAACATTAGGACTGCAACATGACCTGACTTTACTCTCTCTTTGTATGAAAGTGCATTAATTCCCAGGTTCACATAAGAAACCTCAGTCTATGAAATTGATGAAGAAAATTCTTGGTGCCTTTAATTATCCACATATCTTTGTTTCCCCAGAATGTCATGGTCTTTAAAGGGCCTTCAGACTTTGGATCCTCACATCAGTATCTCTCACTTCAGTCAGCACAGTAGCTTCTTGCAAAAAAGAAAAAACCAAAACGCTGTTCTCTTACATGAGCACATGCCTAACAGAAATGTCACAGTCTTTACAACGGCACAATGGGATACTATAGAGCAACATTTTTCCTCAATGCTCTCTAGCACCCAGACCATGTAACATTCAGCACGAAGAAACATTACTATAGCATGTCCAAAAACTATGGATCTGCTGTATTTGGTTCAAGAGCACTCTGCAGTAAGCAAAATACCTTGTTAAACTTACAAATATTCTACTGGTCATGTGAACAGCTGGTTCTGGTTCACTTTCCTAGTGCTTTGGTGGCAGCACAAAGACTTTGTTAGAATGAGTCCAAGCTCCCTGAATTCCCTCTGCTGTGATAATGGGGTTTAAAAGGTCTCAGAAATGATACTAACAGAGACAATTCCCCATCAGAAAGTGCAAAGTGTAGGACATCAGGTAAGTCAAACTCCTTTTGCCAACCTGAAGAACTCACTAAACCAGTATAATAAAAGGAAAGACATCTTAGTTTGCTGTTAAACCGTTTCTCTTTTGTAGGATGTCTTCCAAATCAAGCTTCAATGACTATTCATGCACAATTACCGTTTCACCAACACTGGAGCTCTGTACTCCTTTCATGAAGAAACAAAAATTAACATGCTTCTTTCTGTGAACAGAGTGTGGACAGTGGCATATCATCTTGACCACTGGAATAACTGTTGTCCAAGTTCAGTTTTTCAGGACCAGGTTCTACGATTGTCATTTCTACCATTGTCATTTCATACATGTTGAGTAGCAGCAAACTCACAAGGAAGAATTAAGTGGTCTATTATAAAAACTGAATAAAAACATTTAGATTTTAAAGTCATCTATAAAACCCACTGAACAGGAATATGTACATTGTGTAATTATTAACACAGTAGCAATTGGAGGCTAATGTTTTACACTAGTCCATGGATAATCAGACATCAGTAGTGGTTTCTGCACAGCCCTTCATCATTTGAAACTAAGAACATACATTCAATTGTTTTAGGCTCCATGCAAGCAAAAGTCTATCCCATTGACAAAAGAGTTTCACATATCTCCTTCAACAAATCACTACAACAGCTTGCTTGGAAATTAGCAGAATATTTCTGCTTCAAGTTAGGCATATGCTCTGCTGAACAAGACTGATACGCTGCACATGTATGGACATGAACTCATGGCATAGACTAGCCCAGGAATGGGCTCCCTGACATTCACGATTCAACCACTCTATAGAAAATGCTGTCTAGAAAAGACACTAGGTCAAAGCTTCAGAGATACCTTTACACATACCTTCAGCTGATCTGATTTAACTTAAGCTCAAACTAAAGACATTTCTGCTATGCAGATGTCATTTATTTCCCTTCCATAACCATAACCAAATCCATACAGCTAGGTGGATTTTATTAATTATCCCTGCCTAAAAAGACTATAATTTTGCATATATCATTATAAATTTAGACACTTCTACTGTTTCTGATGATTTCATACCCCCAGACAACATACTATTCCATGGCAGCAAGCAAAATAAGTATCAAGAATGCGACAACAGAGCATATCATTGCTTTCATTCAAAGAATAAATTATGAGCGTAAGTTCAAAACCTTCTGTTTTTGAAGGAACATACTCTGATGAAACATACTATGTTTTTTGTGTGCTTCACTTTGAAGAGGATCTGCACAATCAGAATAAAAAAGAAGAGGCCCTGCATTTTGTGGCAGATGAAGAGAAGTTCTTTTGCAGGATTTTGCAAGTCTTACATTATAGTAAAGAAGGCACAGTCAAACTGAAGCTTATAAAGCAATATTTGCTGAAAACACGATATGTAGACATAAGAGAGGGAGCATGCTTAGCTACGTCTATTTCATAAACACCTAGTGAAACTTCACTAGCAGCTTGAATACTGGAATCCTTTGTTAAAAGTAGTTAACAGGATCTCTTGTTCAACCAACATACCCCAAATCTTCCAGAAAAGATATGATCACTCTTCATTTTAGAAAAAAAAAATAAAAATAAAAAAAAAAATAAATAAAAAAAAACAGAATAAAGTATATATTAATTGCGGAAGATGTGGGAGGTTTCCTTGTTTGTTTTTAAGAAGTAAGCTTGTGTTGACGGATTCCTAAAGTTTTAGAACCTTTTTTCCATCACGAAAGCAGCAACACCACAAATCCCTAACAACATGTTTTTCCTAGCAGCTTTTAGAAGAAGGAATGAGAGTTAGAAATGCAAATTTAGATTCTTAAGGACAGACATTCACATTATGTATGAATAATCCCCACTGAGAGCAACTGGACTATCATCTGAGTCAATGCCACTTTAACTGACCCTACTTGTCTTGACATTTATGAAGACCCCAAACTAAATACAGCTTTAAAACATCACAGTTTCTCACTGTACCTTTTAAAATTCTAAATATCTTGCTAATAACAACCATGACTACAACAACCGTTGAGCTGGGTTTTTTTTTTAAGAGCACCAGGAAAGTAAACACCTTCAACACTACTTACATTACACCTTCTTGCTCAGGTTTCAACCATACAGTTAACGTAAATGAAGCTGCAAGCCTCAGAGAATGGGGAGTAGAGAAGCAATCCTTCTGATTATGAAAAATAAAGCTGGAAGCGTTGCTGAAGGACCCTGGATGCAAGTCTCTTTTGTCCTCTGTGATACAGGTGCCAAGGCCTTCTGAAAGAAGCAGTTTGTAGGAAGAAGGCGATGACCTGTATGGGCATTCCTGAACACAAAACCTCTGGGTGCAGGACAGAATACTTTCAATAGCTACTGAGCTATGACAAAAAGAACTTCGTTCTGGCAGCCCACAAGTGGCTTCTCTTGGCATGATTGACACGTTCTTGAAAGCTCCCACATTTTCAAGCCTAGGGAAATGTCCCTGAGAGCTGACCAACACAAAGGAGTCATAATAAGTTAAGATTAATATTTCAACAGCATGAAACAAGAAACGACACCTCAAAGAAAGAGCCCAGCAATTCATGTTTACAAAAAAGCTCCTCCTGATTAAAGCATCCATAAATAAATAATGATGTCCATGTCGGTAGCAATGTTCTCAGGTGGTACGCTTTACGAGTTTATGTAGGTTTTCATCTTCAGAACGCTCATGCAAGGACTCAGTCACAAAGGACATCTATGTCTTCTGGTCAGCGAAACACACGTGGGTGACAGCAGGTATCTGCAAACCACACAAGACAGACAGTCCATGGGAGGAACGTGCCCTTTTCCACCAACAAAAGCAATGCCCCACTAGGGCTTGAATCCTGATTCCAAATTTCAGCCAGCACACCTTCGCTGGCTGTGGATAAGACATGTCTCTAAGCAAAGGCGCTGGGACTAGGCCAGCTCGAGCCTGCACATGCTCACACAGCCCAGCCCAGCTTATCCCAGATCCATGGCATCATGAGGCCAACACTCACATCTGCGCGCTAAGGTAACAAGTACAGTGCAAGGCAGCAAACCACAGCATGAAACTTCAACCTCTGAACGGCTTCCCTGACGGTTTCGAGCTAGCTGGTTGAGTCTCACATCTTTTACGAGCCCCCAGCGCTTACCTCTCAGCTTTACACCGCTACCTGGGAGCTGCCCGGCACCATCCCCACCGCGCAATTCCAGGGACACCCCCTGCCCTCCGCTCCCGAGGGGCGACCGGGAAAAACGGCCGAGCCCCTAGCCATGTACCTATCGTCCCCCTACCCCACTGCCCACCGCACCAAGCGGCTCCTTCCAGCCCTCGGCAAAGCCGATTAAAACCACGTTCCCCATCTGCTTACTAATAGCGAAAGCCTGCGCCGGGGCTGACCGGCAGGGCCGGCGGGCGAACAGCGCGATGGTAGCCGATAAAGAAGTTCATTTACCGTCATGTACTCCGCCTGCTAGAGGAGCGTAGAGAGTGGCCCGGTGCCCAGCGGTGCCCAGCGGTGCCCAGCGGTGCCCAGCGGTGCCCAGCGGACACTCCGCCCGCTAACGCCGCGGCCCGGGCCCTACCGGCCCCCGCCCTCCCGCCGCGGTTTAAAGCGGCAGCAGCAGCCGGCTCCTTCCCTCCTCCCCCGGGCCCGGCTTAGTTTTACACGCACCCAGAAGGGCGGCCCGCGGCATGAAATATTTAAACCGGCTTCGGGCAGCAGGAGCGGCGGTGTCGTTTTGGGGGTGCGAAACCTCCACCAGCCTGGCCCGGTGAAGTCCTTGAAGCAAGGATTGGTTGTGTGGGGGTCCGGTCTTCCCAGGGTCAGCCTTTTGCCTGGTAGAGAAAGGGGAACCAGTTACTTTTATATGCTGAAACTACGGTGGGAGTTTGAAGTGTGAGACCCAACAGAGAGCTCGAACAAGGGAAGTATCGTGCTACACTTCCTGCAGGGGAAAAAAAAAAAAAAAAAAACAAAAAAAACCAAAACGTTGTCAGGACCTTCATACATTTTTGACATAAACTTCATTTCTCTCTTTGGTACCTTAATGCAAAGCAGGCATAAACAAGCTGCAAAGTTGTCATCAGTGAGCTGAGCCTGAGCTACAATAGGTTGTTTATATGTATTTCTAGACGGAGAAGCACCAATTAATACATCCCCTGAGGATATATAAAGCATCTATAAATTTAATCTTTATTATGGAAGTTGCAAGAGCTGCAACCTGGCTGGTATCTTTCCTGACAATTTCATTGAAATAGCCTCCAGTAACTTGTCACCTTAGCATGTTTGGACTTTCACCAGCTGCACATTAACAAAACTCTTTGGCAATGTATACAGTTGCTAAGAAATAACTCAATGCATTTTAACAAGCCCTTCATCCTGCATCAAACAGACTCCTCCACCATTCCTGGAACATCTCTGCTTTAATACAGAACTTTTTTCCTAAGGTCATAAAAGATAAATAGCAATTCTTGGTAAGGTGTCTTCAGTAACTTGGCCATATTTTCATGTTCTGAGAGTCATTAAAGATCATAGCTCTGTTGTCAGAATTACATTTGAATACTTCAGGGAATGTAAAGAATTTAGTTTACTACAGAAGGGGTGGGGAGGAAACATCAGTCTGAGACATGGTGCAACACCACAGCACATAAAGCATTTCTAGATAAATACAGTTAGACTACAGGCTACCACAGTGCCATCAACAGTATGATGATAAGAGCTGTTTGCACATCAAGAACAAACCAGGTCTTGCAGAACACAGTGGAGAGAGAACAGATATTAGGTCCCATCTTCGGACATCAAACAAGATGGGAACACCATGGAATATGAACCTGTCAATAGTGGGACTTACCAAGTGGCTACGTTGTGACTTGTGTCTATTTCTTGGCATTCCCAGTCTGTTAAAAAAATCAGGTTTTGGTCTGACCACCTCTTTCTAGCAGCCAGGAAGGCCTGCTCCAGGAATCTTTGCAGGTCTAACAGGTATCCAAAAGGAAATTCAGAGTACGTTCATCACAAAATGCACTCTCTGTTATATTCTACAAACACTTGACGGCACCACCACCTCCAAAGTGCACCGTAGCATCTTTCAGTCAGTGCTCAGTTTGGGAAAATGGTCCTGCCTCGTATCACACTCTTTATCCCCAAAGATAACCAGCCCAGCAGAGATCACGTTTTTTCCCTTTGCATATTTCATTCACACACACACAAGTCAACAGTACAAGACTTGCAAAACCACATGGCAGGATAATAGCCCAATTACCCAGGCCAAGGATCCCTGCATCTTTGCAAGTTACACTATTGTTCATCAGGAGTTTAATGAATAAACTACCCGCAAGAGGTTAAAAGATAAGAAAACTTCCAAATGTCTTTGCGACCAGGAGCAGGCATGCAATATAAACTGTACCACAAACAAACACACAGAGTGATTTTGCAGGAAATATTATGGATCCTGTCCA
Source organism: Pezoporus occidentalis (assembly GCF_034315485.1). NCBI lineage: Eukaryota > Metazoa > Chordata > Aves > Psittaciformes > Psittacidae > Pezoporus > Pezoporus occidentalis. The sequence goes on from NW_026916294.1 coordinate 420,975, forward strand.
CAGGAGTGTTTTGAAGGCTTTTTAATACATATACACGAAAACAGGGAATCCTACCAGGCAAAATATGTGTGCTAGTATTATGCAATGAATTCTCATGGAGAATTTTATGCCCATTTAACAGATTTAGAATTGTGGCACAAGGAAAATGACCTAATTCAAATGCTTCAAGCTTTTAGTTACAACTGCTCATTTCATCAGAAAAGAAAGCCTCCAATAGCCACTGGGGTGCTCTAAGCCACTCAGATGCCACTGGAGAATCTGACCTGCATCAGAAAATTGACATAACTGGGAGCCTGATCCTAATGATCCAACACCCTATTCATGGCAGATAGCATAATCCAAAAGAGCATTCCACACTAGCTGTTTTCTCAACCCGTGGTTAGTAGAGGTACAGGACCCATTGACTCCTCTAGGAGGTTGGGGCAGGTTACTAAGAAAAAGAAACCATAGAGATGGTTTATTATACAGCAGCCTGTGCCTTGACTGGGAAATTTTGAAGACCATGTAGGTGAAATCTGTATGGTCTGAAGTGGGGATTTGATATGAGAAGTCATCTTTCTATAATCAAGTTATAAGCCTTCAAAAATACCAATTTCCACATGCACAGTGGAGGTAGGTGGAACATCTTATCAGAGATGGCAAAACCACAGGGACTAATTAAGTTTGCATACAGGGAAAACTTAACACCACCATTTTCAAACTTTAGTGTGCTTGACTTTGTAACAGTGATAATCTGGTGGGGTGGGAGGGGTTAAAAGAAAGGATGGAGACAAGGAACACAGCAATACACTTACTCAAAACTCCAATAATACAGAACTAGTCTGCACAAACAGTGTACAGTTGCACATGCATGTTTTATACAATACAATACCAAGTTGAAACTTAAAATATTTCCTTTCCTTAGAATCATGATGCCTGGAACTGTTGAGGTAGAAATTCAAATAATCTATTTCACTCCCCAAAACACCATGGGTGCTCTGCACCCTCACAATAGCTTTTAAATAAGATTTTTAATTGGTGCTGAGCAAAGTCTGACAACTAATTTGTTCAGCAATTTTGCCTTCTGTTCATAAAGAATTCTGAAAAACTGAAGAACTTTGAAATATATTAAAAGGTTCTATTTATATCATGTTCTGCAAACACCTTATACCAATATAAGGGTGTATCTATAGAATCATAGAATAGTTAGGGTTGGAAAGGACATTAAGATCATCCAGTTCCAACCCGCCTGCCATGGGCAGGGACACTTTATACTAAACCATGTCACCCAAGACTCCATCCAGCCTGGCATTGAACATTGCCAGGGATGGAGCGTTCACAACTTCCTTGAGCAACCCATTCCAGTGTGTTACTACCCTCGGTACTGACCAGACACATGATACTGTTTTGGCTGTTGCATGAGGTGACCTATGGAGACTAGCCCATGCAGCATGACTTGCAAAGATTACGTTCAAGCATACAATACAATATTTGCTTTCAGTGAATAAAGACTTGCTTTTACGAGTGTTTTTTCTTGTAAAACTACACCATTGGAATATTTGCAGGAAATTAACATAAAAGATCCATTTACATAGCCGAGTCAATATTTATTTCAAATTTAACTGTCTAACAAAAATTATTTTTCCCAGTATTTTGCAAGTAATAATAAAACTACAAAGCAAGTACATTTTAATAGCTGGAGGGGAGTTGATCATGACAACCTAGGTATAATTAACAACTTCTGCTTTAAAGGGGAGGAAATTCTGTATAAGCCAGTGAAATAAATACTGGAGTAAAAGTCTCTGAAAGCACAGGAGGAGGCGGCAAGTATTTTATAGAGCTGTTAAGAGCCTTTTAACAGCTTTAGAAGTACAGTACATCACATTGCTTATTTTAGTGCTAAAAACTTTCTTTGTTACTAGAAAGGCAGAAATGAAAGATTCAGGAAACAAGTTTTACAGTCTTCCTTCACTTGAAAACACTGAGCTAGACTGTAGATCTCCACATGGCAAGTACAGTGAAAGGAAACCTCTGCCAGGACTTCTTTACACATACTTTCTTTTGCATGACTGTTGTAGGCTACAATAATGGCCTGTCCAGGCAGGAAGGGCCATGCTATACAGCTGGAACCCATGGGCCCTCATAATCAACTTTTATTCTCCCCACAGTATCTGCTGTTTTCTCCACATGTCCCCTCACCCCAATCTATCATGTGCTTCCCTGTCAGTTCCCAGTGCAAGACATATCCAAATAACAGCTCTTTTCCTTTGTTAGCCCTTTCTCCAGAACAATGTTCTCTACTCCATTCTCTGGCCTTCAACCCCTTCAGTACATTATCTGTACCTAATTAATCAATTCTGTTTTCATCAGCTGATCACCAAAACCTTCTCCAGACTCCCAGTCAAATCCCTGACCTTATTCTTCATTTTCCTTTAAACCTTCTCCTTTAAGCTATTCCATAGATGCATAATCCATAGCTGCTTTACCAGGCACCCCCTTCTATCCTCTTCTGCTTTATCATCATTAAGCAACAAGCGTCCTGCTCAACCTTGAGCATTCTAGCTGATCTCACCTTCCTTGCCCCAAGCCTTCTTTCAGCAAAACATGATTCCACATCTTCCAACTTTATATTTCATCCCAAAAGAGGATCTTCTAGAACAGCAGCTTCCTCCTTTTCTCTGAATACAATTACAGTGCGTCTGCAGCACAGATCTCACGTAATGGCAGAGGAGGTGGACTGCTTCCTCCTCTGCCAGGAGGAGCAGTCTGCAACCAGCCAGCAGAAATGCTGTGAAGACTCACACTTAAGACATTAGAGAAAAAAAGATAGTCAATCCTGATTTCAAGTGTCAGATTCACCAAAGATGACATTTCTTCAAAAAAATCTTTCCCTTTTTTAAAAAATAAAACTGATTTCCTGTTCTTAAAAACAAAAAAAGAACAACAAAAAACCACAAACCCTCCAAAACACAGTGAAACTTTGATTTAGCATGTACATGTTGAAAAACTGGAAAATAACAGTAGGATTTGTCTGATTTTCATGTAATTAGGCAATTTTTCAGTTTCTGCTTTTTCTTCCTGAAAATTCATATTTCACAGCTCTCAAAATGCTTCACTTTATCATCAGTCTTTTTTTGCCAAATCCCTGCATGTATATCATTCTCCTTCAGCTTCTAAATTCACTTTTATTACACAGCTCCTCCTGTTGCTTCTAGCAAATCACTACAGTAAATCACTCATCTCCTTCCCCAAACATTTTCCTCCTGTTTGCTCTTGTAAGGATCTTACCAGTTTGTATTCAGACCAGCATCAAGGTCCCTCGAACCTTTATCTTCTGCCTCAGAATCCTTATTTCCCACCAGTTTCTTCTGCTGCTTTTCAACATATCCCTCTCCTTCGCAGCACAATCCTCACTAGTTCTCTCACCTTTAGTTTTCCCTCTCTCCTCCTATTCAGTTCCCCTTCCCCCTTTGAAGGTTTCCACCTTGAACCCACCTCTTCCTGAAGTTTGTGGTAAATCATTTTTCTCAGAGGCTCTCTGTCTTCTATAGGACCTGAGAGAGAGACATAGAGAAAAAACTCCAGAGCCATAAAATGGTTATTGCTGTGCTATAGCTGCTGGGGTAGCAAACCCAGTCATGGTGTGGTAGGACCTTCATCAACTCCAGAGCAGTCACACTGCCCTTCTTGCCTGTATAGGACACATTCAAGGTCTCCCCGTGCCAGAAAGAGCAATTAAACCCTTCCTGTTGTACCAGGGAGATCCCTGATAAGCAACAAGACATAGAGAAGGCAGTTTCTGCCTCTCCATCTGCACCCCTCCATGAGGATCTAAGAAGTAACCAAGTTGGGTATAGGCTTGTTTTCTTCTCTTTCTCCCACCCCTTTACAGCTCACTTATGCCAGCACAGTGCAGTATTGCATTCGCAGCTAACAGCTACCTCTTCAGACAGTTTACAGCAACCATGAACAATTTAGTGCCTCAGCCCTGCTTGGGACACAGCTGCTTGGAAACCATACTGCAGTTGTCTTCAGGTCCTCTCTCCAGATAGATATGGAACAAGAACTTTATCTTCAGTACTATTCTGCTCAAAAGTTCTCCTGTTTTATTATGTGCCATCTTTCAGATGCACATTTCCCTTAAAGTAGTGATTCCTCTGCTCCTGGCACCACTTTTCTTCAAGAATAATTTTAAGTGTGTTGCATTTAAGGAGACAGCAGCCTTCCTAGAGCCACTGAGTTAAGCTCATTACACTGCCACCTCTAAGTGAAACAGATTGACATTATTCATCATTCTGACTTTGAGATGTTCATTATTCCCAGTTATCTTCAACGTGCAACCGCATACACATTTTTGCATGAAGTCATTTTGTGCACCTTATTCTATACCTTATTCTGAGAAGCATTAGCATACACTGTACGATTTTGTACTTTTCTGGAATGGTAGGATAAGTATTTGCTAGTCTAAATAAAATAAATTTACGTTCTTCTCATAATAAAATCCAGGTGCTATATTAAGGGGGGTTATCTGAAGAGGAAACAAAAGAGACAGTCCAAATTCTAATCAGAGCTCAGAAATGAGTAACAGTGCTTGCCTATGTCTTAGTTTCCTTATCTACAAATCAGGAAGATTGATACTTATTTTAGCAAAGCACTACGAGATTTGCAGAAAGGAACAAAATACCAAGTAATTATCAAGTGCAGTAAAACTTCAGAGTTTAACTGTCAAATGTCAAAACCAACTCTTTTTCTGAAGTTCAAGGAAGTGCTTAACTTAGCAGTAAAACTAGTTTCAGCTACTAACAAAAAGATCTACTGCTAAAAACCAAACCATAATGGCTGAATGCTCCAACAGACCAGTCCTGTGAAATGCTAGAGGGCAGTCAATAATTAATATCCATGGCAAAGGAAAATTGATAGTAGGACTCTGCATTTTATGAATCTTTCCTATATGATCAGCTAAAACAGAAATAGGATCAATAACATGAAAACACAATCTAATGCTCACAGCAAGGAATCATGGATTTGCATCTCTACTGGTAAAGATATTCTAAAGGAGAAAGACGAGGAAGTCCTTCAAAGTACTGTGTGGCAGCACAGGGAGGCAGAGGTAAGAGAAGTGACTGTAGAGGAAACAGTCCTTTTGTTTGTCTCCATAAAACTCCCAGTGGAGTAGCTCTTTGAGGAAAGGTTGATTTAACTGCAGCCTAGTTTAATAAATGCAGATCTAGCAAGTATGATAAGCATGTTCAGTGGGAGATAAGGATGCAGGATAGGAAGCATATCAGGACAATCAGAGGGAAAGGGTGCTGCTAGAGGATGCAGCAGAAGTGATCTAACAGCTGACTGCTGCCCAAATGGGCAGTTATGCTCCAATCAGAGGATTTAGCAGATTGAATCCACTCACCCAAGGAACCAAGTGAGTACAAGGGTATACGCAGGAACACACTTCTGAACACAGCAAACTTCTATATAGTTTCAGTCTGCTTTAAGGAAACATCTGAAATTGTATACTATTTGATCCTTAAAGTCTCCTTCCAAGGGCAGGATTACTGGAAGGTCTTGAACTAGGTATATAGCCCAAGGACATTGTGCTTCCTGGTGTCTTTCTCTTTCCCAGGAGCTTTAGAGAGGAGGAAGGCCCAGAGAACTCAAAAACTACTAGGTAAGTCAAAGAGTGATATCTAAATTAGTCATACCACTGATGGAAAAAGATAGAACTCAGTCATGATACATTGTCCTTGCCTGTACTCAGCCTACCTGAAATTACACACATCTCCTTGACAAGGCACAACACATGATGCCCAGGATCTTAGCAGATACAACAGAAAACAGGAAGAGGCACAGAGTGTGTGCATAAGAGAAACAGCACGTCACTAAACAGACAAAACAACAGGAAAATGCATTCCATTTGCTTTGTGAAGCAGAGCTACTTTATGCCACTATCACTGCATTTTCATGACCATTCTAATGAATATGCACAAATGTCAAGGCAATTTTCATCAGCAGTATTCAAAAGATTGTGAACAATTTGGTACAGCCACAGTCCAATTGACTCATCTTTGAAATCTCTGAGGAAAGGTAAGTCCTAATACTCCAGTTTCCCTAAGGGAAGAGAAATAAACTGTATATGCATCAATATGCTTTCACTGATATAGCTGAAGACAAGGAAAGGCACTGCTTCATATTTATCAATATTGCTAAAACAATGCAGCCATGCACACAGAAAAGGTTCAAATAGCAGGCAACTATCCCCTTGCAAATTGCATGTAATTTACATTAAATAAGATATATGTATATATTTTTAAGCAGGCTCATTTGCTTAATACATATTTTAGAAATCTCATCATTAAGAGATTTTTCTCTTAAATACCATCGAGATCAAGTGAGAGGTGCTAAGCACATAGGGGCTCCTACAGCCTCAAATATACATTTGTAGTCTTCAACAGGGACTGGACAGGGAAGTCTCATCCTATTAGGACGCATAGCAAAGGAGAGTGACAGCTGCATTCACAGGAAAAGCCTCAAGACCAATCAGGACACATGACTTGGCTTGGGCCCAGGCAACAGAGGCTTAAATCCTCTTATTCAAGGACACCTTGAGCAAAATCACACACATGCCTGTATTTATGCCTTTTGGCATTTGGATGTTTGGGATAGAGAGAAGTAATAACCATCGTCATTCACATGCTTGGTGCTAATTTATGATATAAATTTTACCAAGTAACTCCAAAGATACCAGCATATCATAACATGAAGATAACAGAGTATAAACGAGGGGCCTCATATTACAATCCAGTTTTCAGGGATGACTATTCATGAATCATCTTATTTGCATATTTAAAAGGTGCCATTTACTTCCTCCTCACCAAAATAGATTTGGCCTTAAAATACACATTGCTTTTGTTGAAACTCATTTCAAAATGCAATTATTTTTCCGCTAATCTTTCCAAATTATCCAGGGAGTAGTTGTCAACCAAAAAACCCAGAAACATTGACTTTAAATTTTAAAACTTGCTAAAAATTCACCCAGTCATATAGGCATGGCTGATATATACTCCATGGCTTGTAGTCTAAGCATTTCAGCATACATCCAGCCTTTTGATACTTTTGTTGTCTACTGCAGAAGTTTTCAATAATTGAAATGATTTTTGGTTTAAAAAGATATCATTAATTTTGAAATTTTCCAGTTATGTCCAGCCAGCAATCTAGTGTGGACAGCTGGAAAACTTAACAAGTGCTTGAAAGCTTCATGCTCTTTTGAAGACTGACTTCGGTAGTCCACTACAGAAATAAATCTGTTATGAATGACAAATGGCATGTAATATCCCCTCATAGTTTCAGTTAATTAGAGATAAGACTCTTCAAAGAATAGAATCTGATATTCTGTAAACTTCTGGGGGGGTGTCTTGGCCTATTCACAAAGACCCATCCCTGCTGTAGCTCTGATCTTGCTAGCCACCCTGTGAGGACTGAACTTTGATCTTCTGTTGAGGCTTATTAGCTTTTTAAGAGAGCTAGAAATGGCATCAGGGTTCAGATGAAGAGATGACTGGTTGGTGGTTCTTTAGCCTTTGACAGTTCATTGTTTGTGGGCAAAGAGCAGATCATAATTTCTATTCTGCTGGGGAAATTTAAATAAAAAGGACAAACCTAAGTGATTTCAGAGCAGACCTAAGTATCCATGATTACTCTTGCAACCAAAATCCCTGTCCACTTAAGGAAAAGGCTTTAAAAATTTCTAACACCATCAAAATTTGTTGCTGGCTTTCAATTCTAGTACCAGTTGGGTTCTGTATACAATTTCCAACTTGGTTTTACCTAAAGTCAAGGTATAAAGCAACTTTAAGGATTTTTTTTGGTTTCTTTTCCCTTCCTCTTTTTAGTGCATGCAAAGGACAAGAATGCTTTGGAGCTACCAAAATACTGATATTTAGTCATATTGGTGAAGGTACTGGCAACTACTATATTTTCTCTGAGGGCCAGCAAAACTGGGACCTCACTAGTATCATGAGAAGAACATCAGATTGCATTTCTAATGCTCTCCATGGGACAGACTAGGGCCACCCAGTTTGTAGTTATGGCAAGTGCACTTTAAAAATCACATTTCTACATCACGAAATGTGTCCTTAACCTGCTGCACAGGTTGAAGGAGATACCCTGTCAATCCATTCTAACTTAGCATACTAAGAGAAAGTGCACAGTTAGGATTCATTCTTCTGAGTTTATTTTACACAATAAGGCATTGTTTGCCTGGATATCAAAAAATAAAATAAAATAAAATGCAATTTGGGATGGAAATAATTTTGCCCTTTACAATTCAGTATTACAGAAGTGTCCCATCTTTCAGCCTTGTATGTATAAGCTGACTGGAATCTGCAACAAAATTGTCTCAAAAAGTTTGGGGGACATAAAATTGATGTGACTATCTGCAGCAGCCCTACAGAAGTTTCAGTTTGGAAGTAATGATCCAGGAAGATGTGTTTGAACTTAGAGCAGTTGTACAACAGAAGTGGAATCTGAGAAACCCTGAAGCTGACTCAGGCCTTCAAGGTGTTTTGAGGTAGCCCAGGGTATTGACTCAGAATCTCCAGTGTGACTCAAAACAAGACAGCCCAGGTTATCCAGCCTAAGTCTTATATCTGTTTTCTCATTTCAACTGCTGAACTGAAACGTTCAGGGTCAAAGTGACATTATGTGTGCAATCTGGGAGATGTCTTATTTCTCTTTTGACAGCTTCTCAAATTAGTGGGACTCAGCCCCTGACAGCAGAACTGGCCACATGAATACCACAGCCAGATGCTGACAAGAGTTCCAGCTTTTTCCCTGGTCAAAATGTAGGATTCTTTTCATTTACCATGGGCTGGCTTATAAAAGACATTCTTCCTCTTAGGATATTTTAAATGGGATTTTAGGAATTATTCTTACCTTCCTTGCTTCTAAGATGTTTTTGCCATACTTTATTTTATGTAAAGATAATGCAAAGGACAGTTTTCCAAGGTTTTACTTCCAGGAAAAAAATTAAACACACATGAAGTCCAGAAATTAACAAGAGGGAGAAAACAGAAATCTGTGATTTGAAATTTATTCCTGCTCTATAATGCTGCAGTGGAGCATCTGTTAAAGGAAAGGAAAATTAAAACTGAAGTGTTTTTTCCCCATAACCCATACACAGCCATACACATCATCTTGCAGTATCAGGCTTGGCCTCTTCCCTTTGCCAATGCTCCTTCTGACTCAGATGAGATGAAATCTCCTTATAGGCAAATAAAGGGAGCTGACAAGATACAGCATCTTGTCTTCCCCTTGCTCCATACCCCAACTCCCAGTCTTTTCATTTTGAGCATTTTCTACAAAAGCCTTTGTGTAAAGAGTGCCTGCTAGTCTTCAGCATCACAACCAGAATGTCAGTCTCTTACGATACTTCTGCCCACCACATAAAACTCCTAAGAATGTCCATTGATACACCATGGAGGGCTGAACTAAACCACCAACAGCAACACATAAAAAGAGAGCTGAAATATCATGAGGAGCAGGGACTCCACGGTGTTTGCTTCACATGACGCCATGAAGCCAAATACTCCTGGCTGTTACAAGGGTATGTGAGAGAGTACTAGTCTGATAAGTAGGACACATTTTACAAATGTGAATAAAACTGAACATCACAGAACATCATCTGGAACCTGTTTGATATGTTAGTCCACAATGACAGCTGGACAGCAGTGATAGGGAACTTCAAAGATTCTGAAACTCTTCCTTTTAAAGCTGCCAGATTGAACACTAGGTTTTATTATAGAAACTATCCCTCTGCACATATCCCCCCACCCCCCGGAAATATTGAGGGTTTATTTGACTGTATTGCAAATGAATATAGAAGTAAAATATTCAAGGACAAGTTGGCAACATACTTTAGCCTGGATGTGGAGTACTGATCTCTATAGAAGTAATACAGTCCATGTTTTCTCAGCCTTTTACTTCCCTCTTTAGAAAGCCAAAAGGGGAAAAAGTTATGTGATGAGTAGATCTGCCCAATGGAAATTGTTTGGATACTTTTACTGTCTCCCTCTTGACATATCCTGATTCAAATTCACCTTGGTACAAGCACCACACAGTGATAACTTCGATGTCACAAAATCAAACTAGATCAAATTGAACCAGCAGACAAGAAATGAAAATTTATCTATTATTCAGTTCCAAATATATACAATACTGAACTAACACTACTGTACATTCCTTTTTCACTTGAGGCTTGCTTCAAGCATTAAGCAACCTGATAATATTTACTAGTACCCTAATTCATGAAGGGAGAATGTTAAGCACTGTGGAATAAGCCTCAACCAAGTGATTGCAGGTAGAATAAGGTTGTAAGTTTTAAATACATGATGAATAGGTATATATGCTTTTTTTACTGAGTAAAGAGAGGCTTTTTCTGAGGGGTAATTTAGTCTACCTAAATTAGATTCCTTTGGAGAACAGTTCAGAGGAGCTGCCAAGCCAGCGCTTCTGGTCCTGATTTCCTCATATGAATTCTCTTATGTTGGAGTAATATCTTAGCTATATCTAAGAAATGTTCTAAAAACTTACAGCTATATGAGATTTCCAGGTTTTCTGAATCATCTGCAAAGTTTTTCAGTGCAATTCATATTTAAATGGTTACTATTGCAATAAATATTTTCAGCTAGCTATCCCAAATCAAAATAGCAAGCAGCTCATTTATGTCTACTTTGGACTATGCTGAAGTGACACTTCATTACAGTCAACATTTTTGTTTCCATAGTAATTTAAGCAATTTGTTTTAAAAGTTGTTAATATTCATAATTTGGAGCCATTTATTCTGATGAGTTACAGGCCAGCTCTTCAACTAACAGCAAGATAACATAATGCTGTTGCTCTCACCACACCATGTAAGCAGTGTCCCTTGGCTTTGAAGACTCCTACTGACTCAAATCAAAGCTGAAGATGTAGCCCACAATTTAAAATTCACAGGAAAATATTTAAGCCTTCGAACTTAATATTTGCTTGTGTTCATGCTATAAAGCTCGATGACTATAATAGTCATGGAAAATTAACGCTGAAGGGACACAGACTAATTTAGAATGAATTTGTTTTAAACATGGATGAAGACAATTCATTTGCCTGATTGCCTAGAGAAATGAAGTTTTGGATGATGAAATTGAGGCCAGCTGTTGAGAGAATAGGAAACCCAAAAACCTGGAGGAATCAGGGTGAAGACAGAAGTCGGCAAGGAGGAAAAAACTGCCCAATTTTCATTGGGGAAAAAGTGAAGAAAGCAGACAATTTGGAGGTGAACTGAAGCACTAATTCTTATAAAGGATTTTAAATTTATTAGAAATTTTCATCATAAAAAGGGTGATTAAATTAAGAATCTAGTTTATGCTGCTGCTTTCTAACTAGTTGGGAACCTCTCAAATAGACCATCACCAAATATTTTCTGGGTAAAATTCAATTGTTTTTTACTGCCATGTTTTTCATTTGCTTCTGGAGCCAGACCTACTCCACTGCTGGGTGGTCACTTATCTGTCTTAAGGGGACTTAATCCCAGCACCACACTAGGAAGGTGTTATTTGCAGGTAGCCTGGTCATGTCACCTTTTCTAGGACTCAAATCTCTGTTTGGCATCTTAGGAACTGGCCAGCTATCTGAAACAATAGGGACTCCCTGAGGAGCTCAGCTTTCTTTTATATTTATACAAAACCCATCACACTGGTTGTGACCTTCGTGAACTTCTGATTAAGCCTCTCTGAAGGTCACAGACAATTAAAAGGAGAGGGGGTTGGAAAAAAAACAAAAAAGGTTAGCGAGAGTAACAGTCCAAATTTAAGCAACTTTTGCTTTTGAAAACCATCGAATACCACAGAGCTTTTAAGATTAATTGCAAGATACACTATATCTTAGCATGGTCTCTTCTAGCTTGGCATAGAAAATACACAGCTTAAGGTCTCCCAGACCAGAAAGTTTGCAAGGGTCTATAGCTTTGAGATAGGTGCTCAAGTCAATCACATTTTGGTGAATATATATTCGAAAGAATACTCTTCCATCAATGCACCCTAGAATCACGAGGCAGTTGCTTTGCACTGTGACATTCTCATAGCACAGTCTGTGGGCAATTAAAGGAGAAAAGACTTGATACTGTGGTTTGCAAAACACAAAGCCTGACTCATATATGAAACAGTGCCTTAAATCCTTAACAATGACTTAAGGAATAAAAGAACAAAATAAAACTATGTAGAGGTTAATGCACATACCAGATGGGAGACTTAGAGAATTGTCTGCAGTTAGCAGCACCAGGAAATCTGAAAGCCAATATGTGCAGACATTATGGCAGATAAGGTAGTGGAAAGTAATCCTCACAATGAGATAATATAGCTTTTTCATATAATTATGATATTTGGAAAATGTAGTAACTTCATTTGAAATATCGACATCTAGTCAGCACAAGCTATAACATTAATAGGCTGAGTAAAAAGAATAAATAGTTTTATCCTATTTAATCATAAATTTGGCTTAATGATCTTGATCTGATTATATGAGCAGCCCAAGCAACTATAATAAAAAAATAAACAGAATATTAAAAGATTGTTGGCAGATAAGCTGCTTGGAAATTTCTAAATTAAATGTATTTGGGGGAGGGAGCTCTGCCATTTAACAGTGTACACATTTTCCAAATTAAGGTAACTGCACCAGTGCTCCCACTGAGCCCCAAGCCTGTTGCTGTGAAAAAACTCCCCTTGGCACCCTAGTAGGAATCAAAGGGCTTTTCAGGAGATTTCATTTTGGCCCTTAGTCATGTAGCATTCACTTTGTTTTTTGATAAAACCTGAAAAAGCCTCATGACTGAAAGGTTTTCTCTCTCTCTTTTGTTATATGCAAATAATAGTTATTATATAGTTTTCTAATGTGCTTGACTTAGGAATTAAAATACCCCAACCCTAAATTGTGCTCTTGAGCTTGTGTTAAACACTGCTAACGACTTCCTGTTCCCAGATAGATACTGCATCACTTCATAAAGTTTATTCCACCTTGCCTGAACAGTCCATTATACAGTTTCTCAGCAATAGTACCTGCATGAAAGAAATCACGGTTCCTGCCTACTGCCATGGTTTTCTCCCCTGATTTTGTTTCCACCCTTCATTTTCTTGGCATTTTTTTTCAGACAAACCTTGAACTTAATTGTAGAACTGATTCACTTAGAGCAGAATCTTGCCACATTTCTTTTTTTTTATTTTTTGTGAGGTTGTTTTTGCTTGGGTTATGTTTGTTTTAAAGCAAGATCAGTTCCCTAATCTTTTTTCCAGCATCACTACAGAAAGTTCTGCTGATATACTGGAGCAAAAGATTTAAATCAGTACTTCTGCCAAAGACAGACCTTCACCATAAGTCAAGGTGCCTGCTAACTTCCTAAGCAGGCTTGAGCAGTAAAGAAAAAAATAATATAAAGAAGTTCTCAAATGCAGGTGTTATCCCAGAATGACACTGGCTGTATGATCAGGACAGATAATGTTTTATCCTGGCTTATGTATATATTTGCATCTGGAGATCAAAATGAGAATTTTATCCCATTGGCAAGTATAGCATCCATTTTTTAACGGGAAAAAAAAAGGTTACAACATGGGGTCTGTCTTTGTAAAAGATTTATTACATATATATCTCAGATACAGCAGAAAAAAAAAAACATATTGGAGGCAAATAAATAAGCCTTAATATGGGTTAAAACAATACATTTGCACCTGATATTTTATCCTCGTAAGTTTCCCAAGTCTAAAATTCTCTACAGGCAAGTTCTCTACCTTGAGGTTTTCTCCAGTGCACTGAATTCCTATTTCCACTCTTGCAAACCTTCTTACTCAAGTCAAACAGAGGAAACGACCATTTTCTTCACCTTTAGACCACCACCACTAAGCACTGCTGAGAGGTACCTGCAAGCAGAGCTCAGCTGGGTGCACTCAGAAGTAGCCACTCTGTTGTATCTGATCATCACTCCTACACCCCCATCCACAGTTCAATGCCCATCCTACCCTAACCTAAAAGGAGACTGGCCTCAGCTCTTTATTTAGGTAAATATGTAATTTAAGACCAAAAGCAAATAAAAGTCTGTAGAACAGAGTATGTGACACATGTATGGTATTTTGCTAAAGAATTTTTGCTTTATTTGTAACAAAAGGTTTCTGCTGTTGAAAAAACATCTCTATGGAAGATTCAACCTGTATATATATATATATATATATATATATATATATATATGTATGTCTCAGATTATGTATGCAATAAGAACCAGAAAATATTATATATTTAATCTTGAAATAAAGCTTACATGTATTTGTGTTTGCATACAGTAATGAAACAATTCTGATATTCACAGAACAATGAAATCCAGATTTCTATAGAACTCCCTCACTACACTCCTTTCTCAACACCAATATTCCCGGTTTCCACTTCCTTGTCTTTTCAGTCAACCTGGCCATACCTTCAGCCTCCTTCTTTGACTTAAATGAGAAACTTCTCTGGAACTTCTCATGCACCAATTGCAAGTCAAAAAGCCAAAGAAAATAACAGTGAGCTCCAAGCTTTCTGCCAAAGACTTTAATTTGAGCTTCTCCATCTTGCTTTTACCTTCTATGAAATTTGTCAGAACTAAACATTCCCAAGATTATCCTCTCCTTCCCTTCTAATTCAGGATGGAATAGGACAGTGAGTTGCAGAATAGTGTAAGTGGAAATTATTATAGCCTAAGTCTTACAGATTAAGAAAGAAGAGTTTCTTCCTCACACAGACTGTAAGAACAGATGCTGAATGCGTTCTAGCCACCTTTGCAGCCTACAGAACAGATTTGTTTGGGAAAATATAAATGACAAATTGACTTTTAGATTAATGGCTACCACACTGGTAATGTACAAATCACTTTTAACAGCCACTATTAACTTGGTAAAGAGAAGCTTGCTAACTGCTCTTTAATTAAGTACACTTAATGACCTTAAGGGGATTAGTAGTCTTGTCTGATAATCAATACACATGGCAAGATTGCTGCCCCACAGACAAGGGCTAGAGAACAAAATTAATCTGCGCAGATTAGTTCTACCTAGTTTGGTTTGTTTGTTAAGGCTGTTTCAAAACTATTTCATTTCTAATACATTTCATTTTTAAAAAATGGAAGATATTTTACACAAGATTTTTCCTCATTTAGCCAGTGTTACAATGGCATATGTGCTTGTTAAGAGAATCCTTTATTCTGAGCAGGAGCTGGTGCAGATATAACTTAAGAAATTTAAAAGTGAATTCTTAATGTCTCATCTAAATCTACCCTCTGTCAATTTTCTATTGACTCCCCCTTGTCCTGTCCCTACAGACCCTTGTCCAAAGTCTCTCTCCAGGTCTCTTGTAGCCCCTTTAGGCACTGGAGGTGCTCTAAGGTCTCCCCTTAAGGAGCCTTCTCTTCTCCAGGCTGAACCAGCCCAGCTCTCTCAGCCTGGCTCCAGAGCAGAGCTGCTCCAGCCCTTGCAGCATCTCCTTGGCGTCTTCTGGACTTGCTCAAACAGCTCCACAACCCTCTTGTGTTGGTGGTCCTCAGAGCTGGAACAGGACTGCAGGGAGGGGGTCTCACAAAAGCAGAGCAGAGGAGTAGAATTCCCTCCTCCATCTGCTGGTCGTGCTCCTTTTGATGCAACCTAAGAAAGACATTTCTGGGCTGCAAGTGCACACTGCCAGCTCATGTTGAGATTCTCATCAACCAACACACCCAAGTTCTTCTCCTCAGGGCTGTGATAACGATCCCCAGCACTGGCACAACTCCTGCCTGCCACTGCCCAAAGCCTGAGCTACCTGTACCTGACCGTGCTTGGTCTTCTTGCATGGGGCACAGCCATGCCAGCAGCTAGAAGTAGCTGTGGGAGCACCTGATCTCAAATGTCTTTACTGTCATCACGGTCCCTATTTCAGAGTTTTCAGATGAAATGCTGTTTCTTTTCCAAGATAGGTCCTCCACTCATCCATAAACACAGACACCTTCCATAATCTGGCCTTCCTGGGCTCCTTGATGACACACATTGCCTTCTCTTCCCCAAATCACGGTGCTGCCTTCCCTCTTCTACCTCCACAAAACAATTACAAGTTAGGTTCTAGCAACACCAACTTAACCTATTAAATATAATTAATTATTCTGGCCATTGCCCAGTAGCCCACCTTTCTGCAGCCACAATTGCCCTCCACAAAAAGGATATGAAAGACTTGAAGCACCAGGAATATCCACCCTTGATATCCAGCTCTCCTGCTCAGGGCTGCTCAAGAGCAAGTGTGCCTCTTCAGTGAATAACTTCAGGCTTCCTTTAGAGGGAGTTGCAAGTGGTGTGTTCTTCATATCACATGAAGTAGTTTTGTTTTCTGGGTCTAGAACTTTGTCCTTAATAAGGCTTTAAAAGAGCTAGACAAGGCATTAAACACTACTGGATCTGTGAATATAACCTACTTCAATCCAAGACAAGTTTTTGTCCATTGGATAAAACATGGCAATTTTACTCTTTCCATATACTTGGTAAATGGGAGGGAGATTTTGCAAAAGAGAGATAAGGAGGATGGTTGGGTCTTTTCCCCCTTTATTTTTAATGTCTCTGTGTTCACCTCAGGATATACACCTGATCCCAGGGCAAAGACTCATCCCTTCAGTTTGAGGGTTTAGAAGAGAAGTCAGCAAGCTTTGCACTGCAGCAGCACTGCAAGCGTGAAATACAGAGAAGAGTCCAAACTTGCAAAAACATCCATCATTCAGGCACAAACGCATGCACGCAATTTGATAAGATCTCAGAAGCTAACTTAAGACAAATAAGCAGATATGCTTAGCAGTAGTTTATGAACAGTGTGGGTGGTTCTTCCCTTTTCCCTGAAAATGAAACTCCTCCCTAGCTCTCAGTTCAAGTATCATGCCTGCAGCAAACCAAGTGGCTTATTTGTAAAAGAGATGCCCCTGTAAGATGCATATTGTGTATTGACACTTACACTACCAGAGCCATAAGAATATTAAAATTGATTTCCAGCAACCAGAGACCTTCTGCTTTCTCATCCTGTGTCCCACAAATATATATTAACTCAACTCCCCAAACAGGGGTAATTAGCTTCCAAAAATAGCTGCTTATATAGACGGCAAAGCATAGATGCTCAGCTTGCCTTCACATAGCTCAACTTGAGCTGCCAAAGTGCACAGAACAGTCTGTATACTGACCAGGATGGAGCTTTATTGTTCTCAGCTAGTAGGAAAGCCCTCACACGTGACTAAGTACTTGGTACATAGTGACCTAACCAGGACTCTCTCACTGTTGTTTGCCCCCACCCACCATTTCTTTCTTAGCTATGTCTTACCTTCCATGAAATGCTTTAGTTTCTGATGTCTCCACATCAGAAGCACTTTGAAAGTACATGCTGATAAAGTGCTTCATCACCCTTTCAGTCTAAAGAGCAATAATCCACACAGGCATCAGCATGCTCAGGCTTCTAACTGCAGTTAAAACAAACCACCGACCTGATGTACTTGAAGTAGCTCCTACTAATAGCAACATTCTTCAACAGCACCTGGAAAGGAAGGACAGCTAAAAAGCTGCTTCAACCCAGACTAGATCTAGTACCTCAGCTCTAATCTGACTCAGTCTAGCAAAAGAGTAACTTGTCTCTTTCTGCCTTAAATACAGAGGAATTAGGACCTCCTGTTCCTCAGGCTTAATTGTCCCAGAGCATCACTTAAATACATGCCAGCGGAGAGCAAGTTAGGCTAAAGCACATTGAGCTAGGCACAGATATAGGCAAAGAACCAAACATCTCCATCAGCCCAGCTCAGACCACCCATTGGTCAGGGCAGTGGCAAAGGGGGAAACAGGGCCAGGACACTATGATTTTCCACACCCCTATGGACTTTCCTGCTGCTTAAGAAAAATATAGGATAGATCTATCATTCTCTATTGCAAAGTCAAAGAGCAATGTCCTGATTTTTCTGTTAAGATGCCTCTTTATCATAGACTGGTTTGGGTTGGAAAGGACCTTAAAGCTCATCCAGTTCCAACCCCTGGCCATGGGCAGGGATGCCTCACACTAGACCATGTCACCCAAGGCTTTGTCCAGCCTGGCCTTGAACACTGCCAGGGATGGAGCATTTACCACTTCTCTGGGCAGCCTGTTCCAGCCTCACCACCCTCACAGTAAAGAACTTCTTCCTTATATCCAACGTGAACTTCTTCTGTTTCAGTTTGACCAGTACTTTATCCCAGTACCTCATTGGCCTTGTGGGCCCAGTTCATATTCTGCACTGACTTAAACATCGTAATAATAAATGAATATAGCTGTATTGCCTCCAGGAGGGGTAGGCTGTTATAAAATGGATATTACAAAAAGGCAAGCTGGAATTTTTATCCTCTTCCCTGATGCAAACTCCATTCCCACATATATTCTTTCTTTCTTTCTGTCAGCTGTAGTTTCTTTCATATATAGGTCTCTTCCTTTCTGCACATTTTGCCTCCCTCATCTACCATGAACATGACCTTCTCATCTTCAGATTCTTCCAAATCCATGGCATGCTTGATGACTACTGTTTGCTCCCCGTCTGGACACTGTTAATCTATCTATATTAACCAAATTCTGCTCCAGACCCCCATTGTTGTTGGCATGGTCTACAAATTTTAAATAGATTTTCTTATACATTTTCTGATACTGATTGCTTTCCCAGAATAAATTCTGCTGAAAATTCTGTTGCCAAACACAAATAATTTATCTTTAAGATGGAACATCTGTTAAAATTGACTTTATGAATGGCACTTCTAAACTACTTCAGTCCAAGGAGCATGTTGTGCTTCAGAGGTACTACATAGCTTTTGTCACCTGCTTTTAGACCCCAATGGAGTAAACCAAGAGGAATAAAGCCTCAGAGCCACGTGTAGTAGGGGTTTGGTTACCAGGTATCACTGCATTCTCTGCAGTTTGACCCAATGGACTCCAAAATCCACATTTCCTGTGAATCACTCAACTGATCTGTAGACGTTCTCCCCACAAAAAAAAACAACAAAGCAGTAAGTACAGTCCGAACAGGATATCTTAGACTTTCTTGGTTTTCTTGGAGCTATAAACCATGTTAGGGATAGGCTTGCAGATCCTTTTGTTATGCTGCTCTTGTGAAAAGGTTTTGTTGTATGAAGTTATTGACCTTAATATTTTCACATTGGGAGCTGAATTTTTTTCCCCCTGAATCTTCCGGTTGTAAGAGAGAGTCCACGTGTATGTAAGATACAAGAATATCCCACCTCAGCAAGTCATTTAGAAAGACATTTGGTCAAGGTAAAGGATCAAGAGAAGGAGGGGGAAGGGATCCCCGTTTCCACTGTACACTTTTGTCATGGTCACCTTGTGAGTGGGTCTCTGTGTCAAGGTAGCAAAGGAGCAATGGAATCAATGTAGGAACTATGTAAAACCTCATATATTGCAAGTATAGGCACATTTACATCTCACAACACTATCAAGGCATATCTTTTCATTTGCCTGAAATCCATCAATGTACCACAATCTCAAATGTATCAAAGACAATTCTTTTTTTGTTGCTGTAGTCAGAAGAAAAGATATAAATGGGAGAGAGTGAAGAGGCATGGTGAGAAATTGAAGAACTTGTCCATTTTACTTCTGAGATGCAAAGCAAAAACAGCACAGTGCTGTAGTTGTCTGCATCCTTCGCTGTTGCCTTACAACCTGCAGAATTTGCCTCAAGAAGCAACCTAGTCCTTCCCACAACAGTTTATTTTATCCATCTGTTAGGAGTAGATTACATAGACAATATCAGGCCTTGCCTGCATACATGAACTGATTCATTATTTCCCACAGTATGAGTGGGACACGGGAGCTTATCTGCACCCTAGCAATGTAAATGAGAAGAAACAGATGCTTAAGTTCACGTAACCAAAACAGAGCAAGACAGAAACTTATGGTGCATTTGTGTTCCTTTGCTCCATCACTAGTCATTAGAAATCACTCCTGAGCAGTGGAGCTGTAAGCTGTAAGCTATTTGTACAAGGATGCTGGAGAGAGACTCTTCGTCAGGGACTGTAGCAATAGGACAAGGGGTGATGGGTTCAAACTTAAACAGGGGAAGTTCAGATTGGATACAATGAAGAAGTTCTTTACTGTGAGGGTGGTGAGGCACTGGAACAGGCTGCCCAGAGAAGTGGTAAATACTCTATCCCTGGCAGTGCTCAAGGACAGGTTAGAAAGAGCCTTGGGTGACCAGGTCTAACGTGAGGCATCCCTGCACCTATCAGGGGGTGGAACCAGATGATCTTAAGGTCCTTTCCAACCTAAATCATTTTATGATTCTGTGATTCCATGATTCATGTTGCACTCTGCAGAAGCAGCCACTGTCATACAAGGCTTCTATCACAGCTTTTAGGGTGTCTTGAGCAGAGAAAAGGAACCAACGCAGGATGCTCCAGAATAGGGCTGAACTCAATCGTCTAAAGCAATATATGACTGCTGGGGTAGGCTGACACTGAGCCACTTGCCTGGGAATGGGGAAAACCCAGAAGTTACTTTAAACCACAACAACACAGTATGGGGAGATGGGAGAGGAGCATTCTTTTCGGAAAACAGACCTTCCAGAGAAACCTGATAGCATGGAATTTACATGAGACTGCAGTGGCAGCCAGATAGAAAGGATAAAAATGTGTCTAGTGATTCTATAATTACAGTGTGCTTTGTTTTTTTTTTCTCCTTTCCCAGGGAGGAGAGGGAGAATTTTATAATGCAGCCTATCAGGTTGTGTCAGACCTCTGCCTTTTCATTTAGTAACAAGCAGGAAGGACTGCATTTCTAGAGATGCTGCTCTAGACTGAAATGCCTGGTCCTGAAGTGTGAGCTTAGAGCGCCTGTAATGCCCACTAAGTACCACTTGCACAAATCCTGGGGCTCTGAGCACAGAGCTGTGAGGCAAGAGCCGTGCCAGGTGGCAGGGTGAACAAAGCACACCTTCTGGAAGAAAATTTGCATTCCCTTCCCACCTTAAATCCAGTGTTTTGGGCCAGCATTGGTAACAAAGTGCTGGTGCTGCAGGGAGGAGGAGAGTGAGGAGCGTGGAGGGGAGGGAGGAGGGGAAAGGGTGGGTGTATGTGGGGGGGATTTTCTTTCTTAACACATTTTTCAATGGCTGCATGATTAAGCTGGGGTCTCAGAGCAGAATGGGAACAACCTGCCTGGAGTTAACTGAGGTGGAAACCATGGGCATGATCTGGGGTTCAGCCCCTGCTTGAGGTTATTCCATGTCTGAGCTGTAAACCTCAGCCTCAATGGGTTATAGATATTTGATTCATTACAATGCTTTGATTATGTAGGAAAGGACAAAGTATTAGGTTAAGGTTCAGCTGTGGTTAAGGAGAGAGATCTGTGTACCTAGCAGGTCAGTAAGCTGGCAGGCTCTAGGGAAGACTGAAGCAATTCTGTGTCAGCATATAGAGATGCTCACTGAGATTCAGACCCTTTTTCTCTTAAATCAGGGTAGCAGCGAAGAAGGAAGCTACTGAGGATGTTACAGGGTTTTACCATTCAGTACCACTGAGGAGCCCTATAGACCCCAAGTTAACCTCTGGCAAGTAACACTGGCACTTCTGTGACTCCTTCACAGCCTGGTATGAGAATTGTGCCCATATTGACTTCTTCTTACTGCCAGCCCCTCACCTTATGGATGTTCCCAGTGAAGCTGTGAAAGCTGATAGAGCATGGTAGATTGAACTGGAGAGTGTTAGGAGTGCGATTCGTGAAGCACTTGTGATTTTAGAACAGTTTTTTTTCTTTTAACCCCTTTCATTTACCATTTACCCTCTAACTCTCCCTCTAAAAAGCATGTTGAGGGGCTGCTGCAGTTGGTTCCCCAGCACCCAGCCAGGTGATCACTGCAGGGGAAGGTACCCAGCAGTCCTCTTGATGTGGGGCCCTCGCACCATTAGCTTACAGGTATTGCCTTGTCCATGCTAACATGCTTAGACATTAGGCAGAAATTGTTCCCTGTGAGGGTGGTGAGGTGCTGGCACAGGGTGCCCAGAGAAGCTGTGTTCAAGGCCAGGTTGGATGGGGCTTGGAGCAAACTGGTCTGGTGCAAGGTGTCCCAGCCCATGGCCAGGGATTAGAACTGGATGAGCTTTAAGGTCCCCTCAAACCCAAACCATTCTATGATTCTATGCCTGTGCTGGGCTACTCAAGTGCCTCTGTGGGTCAAGCGCTTTTCAGATCACCAAGTCTTGAGACAAAGCAGCCTTTCACTGACTGGCATGAGCACTCCCGAGACAGGGAAAAAGAGCAAACAAGTGGATAACCAGGTCCCACGAATGAGAAACATGGGGTTAGAGACTGCTTTTAGCAAGGAAGAGATGCAAATCTGCAGCATGGCTTGTGCCCCGATCCGCAGGATCAGCTGCTTGGCAGCAGGCAGCAGCAGTGGCACTGGCTGCTGAGGGAGGAGAAGCCACAAGGCAGTGTAGAAGTAGAGGATTTGTGTTAAGGCTTCGAGACTGTCTTAAATCTCCAGCATCTGCCAATTTAAGTACAGCTGAATTGCTGGATAATTTTGCTGGTGGCGCTCATGGGAACACCCAGCCCGAGCAGAACAATTTTGAAGGAAATTACATGATCTGGGATTTAGTGTTGTCTCTTTAGCTTGTGGAAGAGATAATCTGGCCCATTTAATGCGGAACAAAATTCGCTCTGTTTCACATGCATAAGGAGAGAGTTTCTGCCTTGAGAAAGCAGCAGTAAATGACTCTGAAGTCCTGCTGTCACTCGTCCGCTGAGCTGCTGTAATATGGAGTGGCAAGGGCTGTTTTCTTGGGCCGCTTTTTACATCTAAGTAACGCTCTTTATAAAGAACAGCACTTAGTCTTATGACAAAATTCCTCCAGTGTGACACAGAAGAGCACTGACATTGCTCTTGAAGGCTGGAGAATTTACGGCACAGTTAATTATTAATTTGGCTGGCATTTGTAAAGTAGAAGGGGGTTCTTCTGCTTTTAGGCCATGCTCTCAGTGTGTAAATCTCTTGTACGGCTGCCATAATAATATTCCCGCAGCTATGTTGTCACCTATTGTAATTTTTCTGCTAATAAGAAAATTTAAACTAACCAGGAATCCTAAATTTGGAGACTATTTGTTTGTTTCAAATATACTCTAGAGAAATAATAATGCAGTTCTGCCCTGAATTTAATTTAAACAGAAACAGGCAAAACAAATCTCGGCGGAGGGCATTTGACAATAATAAAATATTTCTCCCAGCGGGTGAGCTGGTAGCAATTGTATTGTTGCCATCAAAGCTCACGTTTCAGCAGGTCATTACCATCATAACAAGCCCTTGGACCAACTGGCATGGACATGCAACATTGAGCTCCTGATGGGCACATTATTTCAGACCTTTAACTTCATGGAGAACAAGACAAATACTCCTGGGAATGGAGGATTATATTTTGAAATTCCTTTCTTTTCTGTTCTGCTTAATAATAAGAGCCTGCATGTAATCAATCTACTGCCACTTGCTTCTTTATATTAACAGAGGTTGTGAGGAGCCAGGCTTGGGAATCTGAACACTAAAGAAGAGCAGCCTTTAATCTTAACCACAAACCAACGATTCCCATGGCCGGGATGTGCCAATGCAAACACTTTTGAACACTCATGAATAAAACTGTTAAGAGCAAATAAGTGCACCCATATTCTTCTTTACAGCTACTTATTTGTTTCTCTTCCCTAATAACAACCACAAAGAGGAAGTTTGTGATCTGCATGTTAGAAACAACCTCCGCACACACAGAAACAGCATCTTATCAGGCAGGGAAAGCTCCTTGTGAGGTAGCTACAGCACGCAGACTATGTAACAAAGGATATTGTAATTAGCAAAGTGCCATGTGGAATGAGGGAGCTACATTACACAGGAGAGATGAAATGCAAAGTGAAGGAAAGGTGCAAGTGAAAAAAAAACAACCTGTTAAGAAAAATAAAAACAAAGGCTGTGGAAAAATACTTGGCAAACAGATGGAAGCTGCCCCAGTCTTCAGTTCAGTGCACGAGTCAGGTAACGTTAAAAAGCAAATTAAAAGTGGTGTTTTCTGATGCAAAAGCCTGTAGACAAAAAATCTCAGGTGTTTCTGTGCTTAGGTGTTCTTTTCCCCTAGGGTATTATCAGGCAATGCTGCAGGAAGAAACTTAAAAGACATACAAGCAGGAAGGCTTGTCCTACTGACAGTATTTTCACCTCTGCTTTTGTTTTGATGGTTTTCTTGTGTTTTGGGGTGGGTTTTTTACATATTTAACCTCTGTTATTATTTCAGCAGTATTGGCACTGTATTAACACATAGTAACTGCATGTGTAATAGCACTGACTGATGCATGATTTTCACACCATATCTTTCTCTAAGGGTCAGCTGGCGGGACCACACCAGACCATTGGTGTTTGCCAGTTCTTTTCACACTGCAGACTCACAAGGCCATAAAACCCCACCAACCAACCAAAAAGCCCAAATGACCTCAAGTTAGACAAGTACTGGCATGCAAAGCTCCAAAGAAAACTTGGAGTCCATCAGAAATTCCACGCCATTTAGTAGCCAGCTCAGCAAAGCATCTCATTTTCCTTTTGCATCAATACTGATGGCATTGGCCAGCTCCACGGTGCCAGTGGAACAGCATGGGAACAACAGCGTGCTCTGTGTCCAGGCTGCTGTGGTGGTAGGGCAGAAGCTGTCCAACAAACTCCTACAGTGGTAATACCACTCTCTGATGCTGGGTTGGCTTCTTCTGTTGGCTGGGGAGAGTTAGGGATGGGAAGGGTGATGCAAGTCACGTCAGTCATACGCTAGTTCTGATGAGCTAAGCCGTGTTCACAATGGGAAGGCTCTATAGTTTGCCATCCCCTTACCTCAGCTAAGTGATGCTGCTGCAGCCCCACACCTGACAGCTGCAGCAGGATGTGTTGGATGAGGTATGAATGCCAGCACCCCAAGCCCTTTTATTTGCATTGCTTAGAGAGGTTTGTGCTCCTAGCAAACTACCCACAGATACCTGCTGAAACACGTTTGCCTACCAAAACACTTCCTATGGATTTCTACGCCTGTCGTGGCTTTTACTTCAGAAAGCGCAGCAAGAAAACAGAAAGTAAAAACCCAGAACAGCTCTGGAGAGTTACATCCCAACAAGGTGGGATGTAACCGCAGGGTGGTTTCATAGAATCACAGAAACAGACTGGTTTGTGTTTGAAGGGACCTTAAAGCTCATCCAGTTCCAACCCACAGCCATGGGCAGGGACACCTCACACTAGAGCAGGTTGCTCTAAGCCCCGTCAAACCTGGCCTTGAACACTTCCAGCCATGAGGCATGTCAGTGTTCCCTCTATTTCCTCTTCCAGGATGCTAAATTTATGATTGTATGGTGCTTCATGAGAAATAGTACAGGAACATTAGTATTTTTTGATTGTACGTGTACACCTTAACCAATGCTTAAAGACAATCACACAATGAGGAAGCATGGGAGTGCTGCCTGTTACTTCCTCCCCCTCCAGTGTGTAAAGTTCGCAGTACTTTTTTCACTTTAACATCATGATGCAGCATTATGCTTTCCTTCGGAGAGGTACTTTGCAATAATTCAAAATCAGAACACTAAAGAAAGGGGGGGGAAACCCGTTCCATACATACATACATATGTATGTATGCATGCATGCCTATGTACATGGCACTGTCAACACCAAGACCCAGTTCTGACCTCCTCTGAAGAGTCCACGCAGGATTCATCTTTCTATTGTTCTGCTACTCCTTTTACTCAACCCTATGTCCTAGAATACAGAAGGTGCTGGCAGCAGGGAACAGGTGCCCTCCCGCTTAAAAGCATCTTGCTATGGAGAGACTGCAAAGCACAGACGGCCCCTAGCACTGCCCCAGTACCTTGGCGGAAACAATTCCCATCCCTGAGCATCGCTATTCTGTCCTGCTCAGCAGCCCTCACGCCATCAGCCAGAACCTCCAGAGAACCGCCAGCAGCAAAGGTGAGAAATATGTTGGCAAACATGACAAAGTACTATCAAGATAGGCTAAAAAGCAAGAAAAGCACACATTAGCACTTCTGTGAGGGTTCCAGAAGGGTCCACAGGAAAAGGGCTGACCCAGAGCAATGCCTGTCAGGGGGAAAAGGCTGAGAGGCCACTTTATTGCCTGTTTGCAGCCTCCCTTGCTGCTCAACCCCCTGGAGCTGATGACTTATCAGTGCTCTTCATTAACACCAATCTATATGATTTCTCCGGTGGTTACTTACTTCCATTCAGAATAGCTGGATCAAATAATACAAATTTTTAATTTCTTTTTTTTTTAAATACAGAACACATAAAAGGAGTCTCCTTCAGTAGGAAATGAATGGTAGACTCAGTTGTTGACGGAAAAGGCAAATAAGTACTTCTAGATTATATTAATGTGATCTTATGATAGTGGGAAAGTTTTCTTTTATGGCATTGACAGAGAGGCAATGATTTTAAGTAATGCAGGTTGATGTGAAGATGCTTTAAGATTAAATAAGTGCTATATAAAGGCCTGCTAGCCAGAATTCTAATGTGCTATGAGACATTCTGCATATTTAAGAGTATGCAAAATGTCTTGTACCACACTGGAATTCATTCTGACAAGGCTTTATATAGCCTTTATTTACCCTCATACTGCACTTTAAGAAAGAAGTGATAACACTGTGGCTCCTTGTTGAATGGGAGTAATGAAAGGTAATGCCAATTGCTCTGTTTCCTCCTCCAAAAAAAGAAAACAAAACCAAAAACCCCACAACACAAAAATAAAATAAAAGCAATCAAAAGTGGAAGCTTGTTTAATATTGCTCTACCATCATCCTGAAAGGCATAATAATTTGAGTTACACATCTGAACTGATTGGAGTTACAGAATCATATCTCCTTTTTGCATTTAACAATATATACAATATAAAATAAATACATTTACACAAATGGACATTGGTTGGAGCACACGGTATGATACACATCACAAAAATATACAGTTGATTGCTATACAGATGTGAAGCCCATCTACAGCTATAGACATGTTTGTTTTTATTCATTGTTCTCTTTCGGTTTTTAACTACTGGCTATTAATGCAACTCCTGGATTATTATAAGCAGTTTAATTCTTTTTGTCCTTTTGCGATCTTTGCACGATAAGACTGCCATAAAATGTTTTCCTAGGCAGGTAAACAGAGACGCTTAAATAATTAAAATACAATCACCAACACCCATTTTCTCTTCTATACGAAAAATAGCAGTTTTAATTTTTTATATCTTTTTTTTATGTTATCATTTAAATGCAAAATAGTGGAATAAATACAACAATCTGATCTGATTGAAACAAATGTGTAACTTCGCGGAGTCACACAATCATATTGCTTTAAATAAGAAAAAAATAATTAAAAAATGAAGCAAAAATAGAAATTAAATTGTTATGGCTAAAACATACACCCTTTGAAATTTTCCCAACACTTCACATTAAGTAAAAGTGGTATTGAAAGAACTCTTCTCCAGCAAGGTTTAAGATGAACAACATTATAAAGCCCATGCAGTTCTCTCAGCTATGTTTCAGGTAATGGTTTTACCCTCTTGAGATACTTGTTCTTTCGCAGCCCCAAACAAGTACGGAAAACAAAAACTAAAGTTTGCACAGTGTGCCTTTCACACATCTCCATTTTCTGTGTCTGTTTGTATACTTCTAGTCGATTGGCTTTTGACCCTGAAGCCCAAGTTCTTTAATGTGATACAGCAAAACCAATATATTATATATTTATATATATATAGTGTACTTGAACAGTAGCAACTTAAACCCTGCACAAACTTTCTGGAAAATAAACTTTTTTTTTTTTGCACTCTTACATATATAAATAATCTTATAGAATCAGCACCTTTTTCCCAGGAGTTGTATTATTTTTTCTTTTTTTTTGACATTTTTCAAAAGGGATGTGCCAATTTCTGAACTCCTATCACAGCTATAAATTTCAAGTTATTGACCATCTGCATGAATAGCTAATGATGATTTACCTAGAATCACACTACAGTCACTTCTCTACTGAGAAAACACAATCTACAATATAGTCCCATATAGCTAATGATAGATAACACAGGTTGTTTTTCTTTCCTAGCACGAGGCCGATGGAGCATCAGCCCACTGTTATTTTGTTTAAAGCACACAACGTAGCAATAGTTTTGGAAACCTGTCCGCACCAAAAAAGTTTTTGCAACAACACAGAGCGAGTTAATAACAACATCTGAGAGATGATTGAATCAAAGCTATATTTACAGCATTTAAAAATTAGACTTATCTATAATCTTGAAATATTCAAAGTTTTATTTCTAAGCTATACATTGGTATTCTATAATAAACTGTTACAGAAATTATCCCTTGTTTTGAAAATATTATGATTTCAGTGTGTATCTGTTCATAATGAGTATTTGTTTGGAGTTTCGACCTCTTAATTATTACTAGGAAGAACCTTATTACCGGTAAGGAATAGAATATACTACTGTAATCTCCTGAGGAATTGTACATCCAATATTGTCTCTAATTCTACCCTGTGTCTATAAGCACACACCACAAGAATCCAAACACCACAAGAAGAACAAGACAACAGTCTTTGAATGCAACATAAAAATTCAGAAAAGCACAGCAAACATGAAACATTGAAAAGCTGAACTACATTTCTTTTGTTTGTTAGGATTACAATTTTAATTACATCTGTGTACATAGAATAAGGATGTTCACATAGTACAGGGAGCAGCTACTAACACTGGTACATTGGTATAGCATTTGATGGAGGTTACTGTTTATTGGTTATTTAGCGACTGTAGATTTCTGGGGGCATCTAATTGGTTTATACATTAGATTACACCTCGTAACAGTCTTGAAACTGACTGACTTTCATGCTGTGACAATACTGGTTGAAAAGCACGTATACTGGTTTAGCTACTTGTTAAAGATTGCCATTTACAAAGTAAAATCTAAATCAATAAGTAAGGTATAGAAGTGTTAAATTCTTCAATTTGGTCAGAAGTCTACTACTCTGATTTCTTAATTTTGCAAATGTCACCATTTGCCTCATTGCCTCTAAGCTACTATTGGTTCATAGGGGTTTTTTCTGCATGTAAGGTTATAATTTTGCAAACAGGCGGTATCTCGTTCATTTGCAACTGAAGCAGTTAGAAATCACGTAGCAACTATACCTCTGTACAGTCGCTGTCTCCTAACACCGTTACAGATTGGTATTTGACACGGAGTATTTCTATGTTAGACTACTCGGATATACTGTAGGTGTAATCTAATCCTTTGAGAGTCAGTGAACATTTAGTTATAAACTGGAGCTCATGTTAAGAAACTGGATGTTTTGGACCAGACTGGCACACAACATAAATTGCATCCGTGATAATATGCACCTTCCCTTCGACTATTGCTTTAGTAAGATAAATTCCCACATTAATAAATGGCTGAAAACTGGTAAAGCTGGTACAAAAAAATCTCCGTTAGTAAGAAGAAACAAAACATTTAAAAAAATTCTTCCTTCAGGATTCATTTGTCCTTCATTATTGTTCATCATTGTTCAAGCCAGCACAAAAATGCAGTATTTCTTTCTCTTTAGTATTGCATGAATGAATAAAGCTTAAACTATTCCCTGAAAAAGTTACATTGTAGCTAACCTAAGAAATATCTGGAAGACTTGAAAAAACAATTAAGGAATCAAATGGCTGTAACTGATCTAGATGGAAAATGCAATGATTAAGAAGCAGCCGATGCATCGTCGCTTAGTCGTCTAATTAAGAGACTGCTCCTATGAAATCTAATACTGCATTCAGTCAGTTCAACGTGTTGTACTGTACTGCTAGGTACGATGGTTCTCTCTTTGATTCCTTTGTCATTGGGGACATTATGGTTCATAATAAGTTCACTGGCATCCATATTATGGATTTCCATCCTTTGGCAGGCCTGGCTTCCATCTCTCTTCAATTAGAGACCTCTTTTAGAAAGTTCAGCAGCAAAGAAAAAAAGAGAAAAAGGGAAAAGGAAAGGAAAAAAGAGAAAGGAAAAAAGAGAGAAAAGGGAAAGAAAAAAACTGCATCAGAAAGACACAGAAGAAAAAGTTGAAAGCTGCTTCACAGTCTTGCTGCTAAATATCAGTGCAGTCATTTTTTTCCTTAATTAAACACTAAGTTTCTTTGCCATTATTATCTTGTTTATTTTCCCTTTTTTCTTTTTTTTTTCCTTTTTTTTTTTTTTTTTAATTTTTTTGTTGTTTTTTTTTTAAAACGTGCATGATGGGGAAGCCCATGATGCTTTAGTCAGACCTTGGCCTCCAGCATTTCCAAAAAAAGTTTGTGCATCGGGACTTTGCCTTCCAGTTTGATGTTGTAGAAATGCTGAACAGCCTTGGTGGAGGTTTGCCTCAGAAGTGGGAGGGTCATCAACATCTTGCCTGCACGGCGCGGGTCTTCCATGTGCTGCCCGGCCTCATAATCCTGCAGAGCCTCATGTAAGACGTCCTGAAGTTTCTGCACTGCCTCAACATCCTCTATGTGCATCGAGTCTGCAAAACAAAGGAGTGACAGGAGGTTTCAGTTTGGTGTGCCAAAACTCTGTTAATGCTACGGCTGCACAATGCTTTCACTGGTTCTGGCCATCCTCTTTCACAAAGAAGGAAGATAATTACCCACTAACCTATATATTGACCTTCAGGAACATATCTGGAACCACTGTGGAACTACAAATGTATAATTTACTCTGGTGTAGGTAATCCTTTTCCTCATCCTCCTCAAACAAGTACAATGGTCACACTTGCTACTCCATAAACCACTGAATGGCAGGGTGTTAGAACTAGATGATCTTAAGGTCCTTTCCAACCCAAACCATTCCATGATTCTTACAGTTATTGTTTTGAAGAAATGAGATTGCCAAAGGGCTGTATGAACTGAGCTCTAAAGTTTATCAGGGAAGCAAGAATGACTGCCCTACTACAGAAAAACTCAGTAAAGTTCTGTGCCACATTCCAAGGTGGTGAAGCTGGAAGCCTTGGTCAGTACCCACCGCTCAGAGATGCTAATCGTGGGATTATGACCACTGCACTGACACAAGGGAAACAAAGTTTCCCAATAGGTTTAGTAAATTTCTTCTGCCCCAGACACATTCACAGAGATGGGGCAACACTTAGTATGCTCCTGAACAGCTTTTGTTCTGTGAAGCTAACATCTCCTACAAGGTGTAATCCTGCTCTCCCACCCACTTAGAAGGTGATTTATCTTCTTCTTGTTGGGGTTTTGCATTTTTCATAAATCACTCAAAGCAAACAACTCACCCTGTACCTTCCCAGTATAGGTTAGATGTTTTGGTGGTCTAAGTATTGAGCGACAAGCCCAGGCACAACACACAATAAGAACTAAACTAAACTGCTACATGACCCAGAAAGATTAAAGCAAGGAAGTGTGAAATAAAAGGAAAAGATCTAACTGAAATAGCTGTAAAACCCTCAATGGCATAGATACAGAACGGGAAGATGTCCCTATGAACACGAAGTTACTGGACCATGCTGAGATGACTTTGGATGAGCAGCCCTAATTCTCTGATTTTTATGTAGCTATAAATGCCAAAAAAAAAAAACCCGGATGTGGTCCAAAGTGAGGTGAATGTGAGTAAGGAAGCACAGTCAGAGGTGAATGAGGCCACTAACAGCCCCTATTGGCTACCAAAACTTGAATGGTCGACAGACTTACAGAGCCAATAAAACACCATCTGAAAATACAAACACTGCGAGGATGTACAAGTCCTAGGGACAGGCTACATTATGCAAGCCCCACTCAGGGTGAAACTGGGACACGGTGTTATCCTTGAAAACTCTAGTTAGTACAACTCTGCCTTGCACATTAATTTTTGCTTTTGGAATAAAGCTCCTGTTTCCAGAATAATGACTACAGAGTTGGATGGTGATGAACCCACTTCCATCATCATTTCCAAGCCCTGTATTAAGCAGTCTGATGCTCTGGATCATTATTTTGACAGAGCCTCATGTTTTAACCTGTTAATGATAACATTAAATTTTGCACGTGTTGCAAATACCTGAATTGCATAAAGAGAATTAAATTGTACCTAAGATTCATTCCCTAGAAGCCAACGTGCAACTATTTCCTCAGATAATTAGGCAAGATAATAAATAACTCTCTCTTTTCAAACACAAGCATGTAAACTAAACTGCGAACCAGTAAATAACAGGTTAACAAAAATATCCCAGCTTCTATTGTCAAAACAAATGTGCAAATTTAAAAGAAAAAAAAAAGTTACAGCTCCTGCTCTAAAACAGACAATTATATACAAGTTCGGATCATTTAGCACGTTTTATTGATTCTGATGACAGTTTATCTGTTAATTACACATAATGGAGTCCTATGAGGATTTTACATGTTTAATAATTCTGAGTCTTAGCGAATACATGCTCTTAGAAACATGTAGCTCAGATGTTCACTGCAGGGATGTGATACTACACATAAAAGCGCACTGTGCTGAAAGCAGAAGAATTCTGTATCCTACAAACATGTAATCGATACAAACGTGCTAACACACACATACAAACGTGACTGATGCCTTAAGCATAGTGTCCAGCCACTGGGCTTAATTTGGAATGCAAACCCCAAGCAAACTGTCGTCTTCACTCCCTGACTCTTTACCTAGTCCTTGGATATTCACTGCTGTGCTTTGGAATACACCATGTGCTATTCCACTTAATGCTTCCATAAACCACACGCAACCTGTGCAGAAATTACATGTATTTTCCTCCTGTCCCCTGTTCCAGGGCCACATCTGCTGGGGAACCAAGCATTAAGTTGGTATTGCATTGTATCAGCTTAGCAAGTCAAAGACTGACTCTTCTGTGATTGTTTGTTTGTTTTACACCATACTGCATAAAGAAACAGATCTTTCTGGAGAACCTGACTATAAATGTTTAGTTTTTATCCCAGTCTGATTCTTCCCAGAATCAGTATTTGTAACTGTGACTATGTCTGCATTTGAAAACAGATGGATGGAGTCCACACTAATACAGTTTCTGCACAGAGATGAAACTTCCCCGAGATCTTTAGCTCTGCAGTTTGGATAGCAATTTGGCCTACAGCATTAGCAGTAACTATGCTCTATATAATTCTTACACAGAGACTGAGTGAGGAGGGGACAAGAGGAAGGGAAAACCCCCATTAAATGCAAGAATAGAAGGTGAATCAAAACCTGCCCTCGGATATAGCTATTACACTCCATGCTCTCAAACTCTTCCACCGTGTGGAGAACATCTCGCAACAAGGGATTTTATCCTCTCCTTGCAAGGGTGACTGCATACCATCCCTCATGTAAATAGCACAATTGCTTACATGCAAAAATAACAGTAGTAAAGCATTTAATGTATTTGTTGCTGTCTTTGAAATCAATTTAGCACTGGGGAAGAACGTGACCAGCCAGCTCTCCACTGGCCTAATGCAAGCACTCTGCTGCCAAATAGTGGTTCATGGAGCAGTTTAGGAAGCTGTGCCTTAGGAAACAGATTCTGTCACAGGAAATGGGGTAAGAAAAAAACAGCAGAGAGGGGGGCACTTCCAAACAGTGATTAAGACTTCAAACTGTTCTTTTAAAATGGTGATTTATTCAAAAGATTTAAAAATTATTTAATCAAATTACTATGATAATTTAAATTCTCATTTACAGAAAAGATTCAAACTCATTTCAGCTTTACCAATTCTAGGATCTGCTACTGTTTAAATGCAAACTCACTCAATCTGTGCAATTTAATTAGACCTTCATTCAGCTTGCAGATTGTCCAGGAAAATACTAATCTCTACAAAGATCCTTCTTCAAGTTTTAGCCTTGCAATCTGGAACTTCCACTTTATTCCCGATATTAAATGAATGTACACCTTAATCCCTCAGGCTTTAAGCCTTTGAAAATAAGGAAAATGGTTGAAAATGCTGAACTAGCTAAGGGGGAAAGAAGAGGAAAAATAAAAGAAAAGAGAAGTCTCCAGTAACTACAGACTGGCAGATGTAGACTTGAATTCAGAGCAGGTTAACTTGCTGCTGATAAACCCAATGCTCATTAGCAAGAGAGGGCGATGTCAACAAGAACCACTATAATTTTAGGATATGCAATGGGTTGTCTCTGTGACAACCCAGAGATAAAGAAATAATTCCACAAACAATATGAAATGGAATTATAAGTTAGGTACAAAGATTTAGAATGTTCTTCCTCTGCCAAGAAAACCCCTTTGCTTTGGTTGGTTGTTTTGTTTTGTTTTAAACTAGCTTTGTAGACAGTCTGGATAATTTACAATTACATAAGTAATATCCAGAGGATAGCTATAGCCAGGTGTAATACACTTAAAAATCAGTGCCTATATAAACAATGAAATTAAACAGGGTAATTTGAAAAGGTTGCCATTTGAAAGCAAGCAGGATTTGATCATACATGCCCTGCAACAACAAAAATACCCTATGCTAGTGAAACTGCAGAGCTCAAGAAACATAAGACTTGTTGACACAATGCACTGCTGAGAACATGGGATTTCAGTCTAGCAGGGCAGAAGTTGTTACTGATCAGCGCTGCAATGGGAGATAGTGAGATCCACAAATGAGGACATCAACTCATTGAGCTATGCTTGGAGAATATCCTTGCAAATGCTTTCTTTCACCATCACAGGATGGGAAAATAGAATTGTACCTCTTCTGATCAGCTGACTATATCACTGTGAAGAAATGGGAGAAAACTCGAGTTCTCATCCAAGAAAAAACACAAGGTGCAGACAAAAATTCAGTCTACCTCATTTAAAATTCAAGCTTCATCTCAAATGCAGCAAACAAACATCCAGCCAACCAGGAATCATTTAGAACACACCACAGAGGGCGACAACTAGCTAAAGGTTGGAAAACACCTGAACTGAGGGTGAGGAGACCTCTCAAATTACTGCTTTGAGGAAAGTTTAAGCCTTGTATGTGTGTATTTTGTATATAACACTACTAAGAAGTAGTAAAAACCTAGGGGTCTCAAATGAAGCATTTCTTCATGTCAGAAAATTCAGGCAGCATAAAGGAAGAAATTATTATAGTGAATTAAGCAGCAGGGAGTATGCAGCAGCGAACATACACATTAAGATGCTGATAAAGCACATCAGAGAGGCAAATACCAACAAGTACTTGAAAGACTGCAATTGCTGTGATGTGACTCTTTGTAGCTGAGCAGCTCACAAACCCAAACCAGATAAATCAGTTTAGGAAGCTGTAGGATCCTGGAAGAACTGGATAGGATGAAGAATGAGAACAGCAGGCAAAATGCTTTTTGCTTTACATAAGGACAACAAAATCTAAATCTGGATTATGTCCCAGACAAGAGGAATGTAGTATCTAGATTGTGTTGCCAATCCAAAAATCCCATAAAAAACACTGCAGTGTTTACTGATGGGTGAACTGTTCCCAGAATTACAGAACCTCTTCCTCTACTGCCCAAAATGTAAGCCATATTTACACAGGGAAACTTGCACTTTTCAAAGTGCTTGCCCACATTTGTTTCTGTATCACTTTTATGGGAAACAGAACATTTTAAGCATATTGCTTAAGATAGAATCAACCCATGGAAATTGTTGCTAGTAAATCAAACACGGCTTTTGGTTCCCTCACCCAGCAAGAATTCCCAGCCTTTTCCAATTTACAATTCAAATTGCCCCAGATACTTACTTTGGTCTACCCTGTGTAGGGTCAGCAAATATACTTAACTCTGACCATCCTTTTACCTGTCTTTCCTGCACAGAACTGTTTGCTAGGGTGTGCATGGTTAGGCTAAGAGACAAGCACATAGATAAACAGAGTATTTTGCCTTGCAGAAGAGTATGGCAAAATGGTCTGACATCTGGATTATTCTATTAAAAACTTCAATAGGGATATATATTGGAAATTAAAGAGGAATAAATCAAGAATTCCTTGTCCATAGGAATTATAGGCAGTGGAAACAAAAAAAAGTAAAGCAGACTTCTAGGATTTTAGTGAAGAAGGTTTTAGTCTGGATTGCACTCATTTGGTCTACTTTTAGGAAGACACATGAGAACTGAAGCCTCAAAACAGTTTTTAAAACACAGCAGGAAATGAAGCTGTAGTAAGACAAGAAATTACTTCACAGAACACACCTATTTATTGCAGAGGTGAACTGAATTAGCAGTGATCTAAAATCACAGGCATAAGGTAAGTTAAAATGTAGTAAACTACTTTTTTTTTTTTGTTTTGTTATCCCTTACTTTCCACTAGGACTAGGCAATGAGGTCAATAAATTAAAGACTATTTCTGCAATGCAGAACAAACTGCATATTATGAACTGGTCTGAGTACCTACTCAATAAGGCTACTATAACTCTAGAAAAGGGGAATTTGAATGACAGAGTTGGGGGTATGATACCAGCTAAAAAAGATGTATTAATGCTTCAAAATCCATTTTAGCAACTACAAGATATAAGTACTTGCCATAATCACCACCGAGAGACAGTAGTCTAGCGCTGTGAAAAGTGGGATGAGTAACAGTGAGTTAAGAGTTAATTGTGGATGCCATCTATTTGATTACTTGAAAATGGAGTATGAGGAAGAAACTGTGTTCAAGCTACACAAAATCTCTGACTACAGTAGCAACTTCCTTTTTAAAGAATTAGTTTCTATGCTGTACCACTCTACAAATTACACGAAAGAGTTAACAGATCTTGCTATTTATATTCGGCAAAATCAACACTGGTAACACACAGGTATATCTATATTTTGTATCATGATAGGTATGTTTTAATCATGAATTCTAACACTGACAAGAAGACTGAATAAAACAAAATGAAAAAAATGACATTATTAGAAATACAGTGTGTTGTGACATAAGGCACAGTCTATTCTGGGAATAAAAATGATGTCCTGTGGAGTGATTTAGAGAGTTCTACCAATTAATTTTTATTATGATAACATTGTTTAATGGTGATAGCTTAGTGCTCTGAGTATACTCTTTTGGTGGCTGGAAAGCTAAATATGTTGTCAGAAAGAACAAATACTTCTACTGTAGTTACAGGACAAGGGGTAACGGGTTCAAACTTAAACAGAGGAAGTTTAGATTGGATGTAAGGAGGAAATTCTTTCCTGTTAGGGTGGTGAGGCATTGGAATGGGTTGCCCAGGGAGGTTGTGAATGCTCCATCCCTGGTGGTGTTCAAGTCCAGGTTGGACAGAGCCTTGGGTAGCATGGTTTAGTGTGAGGTGTCCCTGACCATGGCAGGGGGGTTGGAACTGGATGATCTTAAGCTCCTTTTCAACCCTAACTATTCTGTGATTCTATTCTATGATTCTATGATTCTACCAGGATAGAAGATCTTGTAACTTTACAGGCATCACTGTTGATCTGCACTTTATTATACTGAAATGCACAAGATACTTCTTAGTTCTCACTCCTTCAGTATCGAAAGGGTGCTGGGTTAGAGATCAGAAACTGTGATGGTGAGCACAGATCCTTTTCTCCTCCTGGAGGTACAGGCGAGACGGCTAGTATTAGCGTTTCAGATCAAATTTTCAGCAGTGCACAGGGTTAGAGTTTTAAGCGCCTAGCATCCACATTTGGGTCAGATTTTGCAAGATGCCTATTAGGCAGATGCACACGGATCAGATTTTCAAATGTGCTAATGCCTTTTGGCACCTTAGTTTCTTATGTTAGGTCTTAGATGGGAACCCAGCTTCTCTTAAAAATCTGAGTTGTGACTCC
This sequence comes from Pezoporus occidentalis, assembly GCF_034315485.1. Taxonomy (NCBI): domain Eukaryota; kingdom Metazoa; phylum Chordata; class Aves; order Psittaciformes; family Psittacidae; genus Pezoporus; species Pezoporus occidentalis. The sequence continues at coordinate 458,770 of NW_026916294.1, forward strand.
TAAGCTCTTCTGCAACATTGGGCCTGAAGGCACAATTTAGTCCTTACTGATTAGGCAATTTCAAAAAACTGCTCACCTGCAACTCCCTGTTTAGTATTAACTAATCTATCTAGGAAAGCATTTTCTAATACAAAAGAGACAAGCAGGTCATCTTTTCTGAGTTGGAGCGTTCCCACGTGCGTGTGTGCACTGGTGTAAGCTTCACACCTGTTTTGTAAGTATCTCCCCTTCCCTTACACACGAGGAAGTAATTGGTACATGCATGTTAATGGAAACCATTCAAAGTTGATTTTCTGCGTGGGTAAACAAAGTGCTCATCCGTGCCAGCTTGCCTGAAGCTGCGGCTTCAAGGTGCCTACCTGCTTCTGTGTAGAGAAGGTAGAGAAAGAAGGAAAGAACTTGTAATACTGAGAGGATAAGGGCAATGCCCTACAGACAGGGACTTCTCTGGAGTAAGGCTGTACTAATTACTATCGAATCAATGCAGATGTTTAAAACTAACCTAATATTAAGCACTGCATAGTAAATGTAACTGTTGAAATCAGACCCGTATAGACTTTACCGTACACAGGACTGAAATGTCTATGCAGTTCAGTATTGTGCACGTGTATTCACACTTTTCAGGTGCTATATGCGCTCCACTCAGAATCTACAAGGTTGATGCACCTTGCGTTTCTGGACATTGATAGAAGTAGCATGGCACTGGCCAACCCTGGAAAGGGAATATTTCATAACAGCTGTCAGAGAATCACCCTAGAAAACAGCTCTTCCTCCACACCTATTAGACACCAAATGGCAGGATCAGGTCAGACTGAGTACTGCACAAGTAGATAGGCCTAAAGAAAAGTTAGCAGTTGGGGGGGTTTAATGCACACGATAGTGAGATTTGTTGACCAAAACAAAAGTTTGAGTTATTTATCCAAACAAAATATAATCAATATGAAGGCAATCTACAATTTCTTTTTTCCTGCTTCTATATGCTAGCTGGGAAAGTACTATGACACCGTATCATAAATCACTAACACAGATACAGAGCTATAAACCCATTTTTTTCTACTGTTTAGAGTAGAGTCAACCTGGGAACCTTTCTAGGCAGTGAGGATATGGCAGAAATGTCTGAAACACTGAAGATGTCTTACTATACTGCATCCATCCACTCTACAGCTATAAAAAGGTGAATATATTTTAAACTAGAAAAATAAATAGTGGAAGTTTTGAAAGAAAGCAGATGTAGCAACTGAAGATATTAAAATGTGGATTAAAATGCCATTATATAATGGCATTTTATTTTTTTATATAGCTGTATTTACATTAACCAAGTTCATAGTTATGTCAAAATAAGCTATTTCTGGTTTTTTTTCCATTAAAAAAAGACAAAAACTCTAATTTTCTTTGATCTCAATGTTACTTTCATTTTAGTGGCATTTGTAAATTAAACCACTAGGGTTCTGCTATTCATTGATGGGCTGTAATTCTGCAGGTGCTATTTTACACCTACAGGTTAGCCCAGCTACAACCTGAAGTTGAAATGTTGAATGTCAGCAGTGAAAACATTCTGCTGAAAGGAAATTCAAATGGCTGGGCTGCTTTTGAACTGCCCCTTGCAATGGTTTCACTTAAAAACAGCAATTTTCTTTATTTTAAGATGAGGGAAGGAAATGTTTTCATTTAAATGTGCCCTGAATTTTAGTGTGCTGAATTGTATTTATCTCTGACAGCATCCTGGTTGTAATTCCCAGTGAAGTTAATGAAGCTAGATGATTTTGATACACTCCGTGCACAATGTATGACTAAACTTTTCCTGGCAGCGGTATCTTTTATTGTTACTTAAACAGCGAACATCTCTTTTCCTTGTGGGGTGGATCGAGTGGTATTTAACACCATATCTCTATATTCTAGCCCGTTGTCCTTTTTATCAAGTGAACTATAGAAATATTTCTAATTCAATCTTTGAATTACACAGCCAAAATAAATAAAAACTCATAATTCCAAATAACTTTCTTTTTCTGTTCATTAAGCATGACCAGTTCTGCAAAAAAATCCTTGTGGCTGCAAAACATCCTCAAGCGTCTATTTTACAATGGCCAAAAATGATAAATAAATCTTCAATTAAGAATAATTTTGATCTTTGAGGCATTTCAGCACTTAGTTTATTCTGGAAATAAGATAATATTCTAAAACTAGGGGCAGAGTTAGTGAGGTGGAGAATATTTGACAAAGAAACTAATAAGCATTTTGGCTTTGCATGTTTCCAAATGATATTTCCAATTAAAAATGCTAAATCGCCTTACAAAGATGAATAGGAAAGTACAACTTCATTGTTGAAAACAATTTCCCTCCTATCAATCTGAGGATCCAGGCATCGATATTGTAGATGAACTGTTAATTACAAAATCAATTAAAAAATTATTTCTAAAAACAGTCACACGTCCTGGCTCTCAAGAGGGCAATTTGGGCAGAAGGTCTCATCTCACTCGGACCGCGCCAAATCACAAGTCGTCATCCACAAGTAAGCAAAAGCAATCTGGTTTTTCATTTTTCAGCGCGGCTGAGCCCAGCCTGAGATTGATCGTCACATATGGCCCCAGAAAACAAACTGTCAATACCTTGAATGCTGCAGAATTTGAACAAATAGCCATCCGCCCATTCAAGCCACTCATTGCATCCCATTTAACAGATTTTATTGACAGTTTCCTTCTTGTAATTAAAGGGAAAACTACTGGCCAGCAACCAAGATAAAGTTCAAAGATAGGGTCAAAACAAAAGCAGATGGAGGGGCACGGTGTGACTGTCAATGGAACATAGCATCAGAGCATGTTATTGACACACAGGTATCTAATGATCGGCATGTCATTAAAGAGGGATCTATCGTGAACTTTATGCAAATTCTAAAAGGGACTTAAGACCATAACAAAGCATTAAGAAGACACAAAAGGAAAAACAACAAAGCACCAACGATTTTTTTAGGTATCTGACAGTATTCCCTGCTTCAGCACTTTTAAATTCAAATGTAGGGAAAAAAAGACTTTTTCTGAAATTTTTAACCCTCACCACACAGGTAATGATTTTTTGCAGAAGCATTCTCATGAATGTGGAGGTAAGGTGTGGTCCTTGTGAGATTAAAGAATTTCCTCCCTTCTCCCATACCCTGAATTCACCCTATCAGATAGATCAGTAGCTGCCTTCAAAGAGAACGTATACAGCATATATTCATGTCTCCTTTCTGTTTGCTTTAATTGCAATGATTAGACTTGTCTGGATTATGGAGTGGATATAGGAGAACACATCTATATTAATTTGAGGGATCTTTGCCTGTAAAATACTCTCCAAATCATACAGTGCAATATTCTCCACTCCCTTAGGAACATATTTCACAATTAGAAACAGAAAGTTCTTACTTTGAAGTGCTGCATTTGTCGCCTTTTAGGCTAAGGTCTGATTAGCAATTTCTTATTCTAACCCCATGTTTAAAAAACAAGCATGTAGAAAATATTATGAAGAAAAGTGACATAATAAAATTGTAGCAACCATCATGCCACTCTGCCAACCTGAATTAGCAAGTGCTATAGCTTTGAGGGTGACAAACTCTTCTTTCTCCAGCTTCATGCTCTTGTATTTCTTCACCAGCTGCAGTATGGCATTGTTAAGGTCAAGAAGGCCTGCCAATTTGGACTGGTCTTCATCCATAATATAATCTTCAGCATATACAAGCTCATCCTCGAAAGAAAGTGACCGGTATACAACACCAAGAATCAAAATCTCCATCCAAGCACTCTGCAGAAGGCTCATCTGGTCAGCTAGAGACAAAGTGGAGAATCCTGAATAGGAAGAAAAGAAAAACAGGAAAAATATTCAGCACATTTAGATTTGTCAGAAATCTCCTCCTCTTTTTGATTTATTTTTATTTACAATGTTATAAAACATGATTTTGTACTTCTCCTCCCCATCCTACTCCAAGAATGTAAAATCAATATAAAATCAAACATTTTCTAATCAACACACAAAGTTATAAACAAGCTGGAATTTGCAGGCTCTTTCTGTAAGAATCATATTAACTTGTGGAGTCTTGCAGTGACACTGTGATTTGTATGATGTCTTCTTTGTTCTGAAATACTCATGCTTACTTCTACAACCTGAGGTTGTGCATCTGATGGCTTTTGTTCATCCTTACCATAATATGCAAGAAAGATAATTTAGGAGAGAAAAAAAAAAAACACCAAAACCAAAAAACCAACACTTTTTTAAAATGGAAGATTTGGTGTCTTAAGAGAATTAAGGTGATTATCACAAAGAGGAAAACTCTCTTTGAACTTTAGCCTCAGGGAAAAGAGAAGTAACACCCACCCTTTTCAGAAAAGATGCTAATTACTTCTGTAGTGGCTCCTGCCTCTCCTAGGCTAGTTGGAATAACAGGGTGGCATATTAAAGTGCCAACTGAACAGCAGTCACACCATCCTTTTTCTGAGGGCAACCAAAACTTGAATAAATGCCTCTTAATGAATTTAACTCCTGCTTTTTTCTCTTTTTTCTTCCCGCTGTCTCTCCTAATAGGATCACTAAGGGCAAACATCTTTACTGTCTTACCTTTTCAGACCCTTGTTTACAGAACCTGTTAATTTATTATATCAAACTGCTAATATCCCAATCACATTAGGAGCTACAAAACAGTATGGGAGAGGAAGCGATTTTCCCGGACTGCTGGTGAAATGCAGTAGTTTGCCAGTTGGCACCATCATCCACAAGTACTTAATAAAATCATCAAAGGGGATTAGTCAAGCTTTTCTTAAAGGGTCTTAAGACATGTCTGAGGCTTTCATTTAGTTGGTTATGGAGCTGCTTACATGTCCTTTGACAGGGTTCCTGCTGTAAGAACATTCTTTTTGGCGTGCAATTACACTTAAATGTATTTTTCTGTTTTGAAAGCTGAGAGTTGCAGTCAAGCAGGAATATATCATAAACCAGCAGATCTGCAAGGCATCAACTCCAAACAAGATTTTCTCTATAAGCACTAAGCAGCAAAACTAATACAATAAAAAAGAAAACCCCACATCCAAACCACCAGGCATCCATAAAAAATGAAACATAAAACTGGCTGCATGCTCTCTCATTTTTCTCTCCCCTCCTTATTTGTTTTCATTTTCTCTTACTGTCTTTTGAGTCTTGTGATAGAACTGTAGCTCTCTGCCTTAAAAAAAAACAACCAACAACCCACAAACCCTAACAAAAACTGAGCCAACAACAGGAAAGCCTTGAAGAGGTGACAATGGGAAATAACACATCTGCGATTAAAATAAATAAGAGGGAAATGGCAAAGAAATAATCATTTGAAAGGTTATAGGGAGGAATTCATGATTTCAATTAGCTTCAACATTTCTGTTGTGTCTTTCAAGAACCAGTTTTTCTGCGGTAGCAGATGGACAGGGAACGTAGCCTGCAGCACCGTCCTGTGACAGCCCCATTCTCCCTCCCAGACACTGCTGTTAGTAAATAGATTTACACATTCTCCAATCTCCACACATCTTTCTGCCGAATAATTAAAAGCAGGATGATTAGTTTATTGAGTGGAAGGAGGAACTTTTTTATTGAGGTCTATCCACGATTTTATCAGGGCCAGCACTTTTACGGTTGTCATGAGGGTGCAGGCATCCAATTTTTCTTATCTGCCTGATTAATACAAACGCTGTTTCAGGACGCATTAATTAACAGATACAAATCTACGTTCTCATGGAAGGATCAATACAGAGAAGAAAAGAGGCATCAATGTGAATTTAGTGCTGATGATGGAGAAGGCACTCTATTGACATTTACGTGCATAGAAACTTTAAAGTTGCAGTGGAGCCCTTTTGTCCCTGTGATTTACAAATTAACAATTTTTCAGGTATAACAATGTTTCACACACTTCTGAGGAGTTTAATTAAGCAAAAGGCAATAAAATCAGTTTGATTAAGAAAAAGTTTAGCCTGCAATTTCCCTCTACTCTTACTCTTTTCCCTGAAAACTCCCAACTTCTTTATCTATTTTAATACAGGTTTGTTGTTTTGCTTTTTATTTTAATAAATAATGCTGGTTTTCAATAGCACTTATTGTGAGCCACAGTCAAAGGAAATTACATATGTCCTGAGAGGGGACAAATGGGAGGTTGCCTATAATTTATGGCACTGCACTCTTGAATAATCTGCATTCTGGTGCAGTAAATATACTAATTGTTTTTATAAGACACATAAGAAAATCAGAAGGGTATTTTTTACGTTGCAGAAAAGCTTGCAAATATAAACCGCACTGTTCTGCTGTCCAATAATAAATCAAATAAACATGATTATTCTCTTCCTCATCAAAGTAACTTTCCCTTGAAAGCCTGCTCAGTGAAAGCATGTTTTAAGTTTTAAAGGTATCCCTCATGGGTATTAAAATTGCATAAAGCTGTAATTAATCTGTTTCTGTTTTGATTTTTCACAAAATGCAAAAGCATTCAGCATGTCTCTTGTATCACACCAATGCCTTTCTAATAGCTGTTCAGCAAACTACAGTTAAAAGAATAAATTACATAGGCATACGTATTTACATATAGAGATTTATTTTTAATTGTTTGGGGCAGGTTATACTTACTTCATGCCAAACTGGGCTCTGATTCTGAAAGCTTTTGTAATATGAATCCCTTAGATCAACCTTGCTCTGTGTCAAGTGCACATCTGCTATTTTAAAATGCAACTTTTTTTAAAGAAGTCTCTAAATCCGATGGAATACAGTTCCAGCTTTCTGGATGGGTGTTATCCTCCCCAGCCTCAGCTGTAAGTTCATTCCAAACTGCCTCAAGATGATGCGTGATGGTGTGGTTTTGAACTTCGTGGTGCATTGTGTGGGTCCTTAAGAGTCTTGCAGGTCATTGTTTTAAATGTAGGACTGCAAAATGGCTTTTTAAATAAATACAATGTTGTGCACCTTTTCCCCCTTTAGCATGTACCATATTGGTGACAACTTTGATGTCCTTCCATCTCCCTCCCCAAGTCAATGCCATTTAACATAGCTCAGGCATTTGCTAGCAGGATGACTGTGTACCTTGACCTGCAGTTAAATAGCATGTTTATCTGCGATGCGGCATGCTCCTAATAAACCAGATGACAGTTTGCAGTAACGTAATTTGGAAGGATTGAAAGGCTTCTCAAGAGTCAGGTACCCCTGAGGTAAGAAGCTTGAAGGAAGCATGTTTTGTGCCAACCCTCCTGCCATCTTCTACTAGATACTCGTGTGCTTGACAATGATGCCATGGGCACTTGTCAAGATTTTATTCCCTTTTTTCTTGTGCCTAGCAAACTGATGCACTTTGCAGTCAACTTACAAAAAAGGCTAAGCATTTGAAAGTGTGAAGGGCAAAAAATATCTGACGGCTAGACTTCAAAAATACACTTTCATTTCAGAAAGCATAAATGTTTATTTCCTGAGCTGAGTGTTGACAGAAATAGGCTGCAGCACAGGCATATGAATTTAACCCCTGGTAGGCATTCTTTTCAGTGCGGGTTTTATGTGGCTGAACGCAAGCGTCATAAATCTACAGGGTGTCTCGTAATATCAGTTAACAATAGCATTGATTTGCTGGTTACAGTTTTTCTTCTTTTTTTTTTTTTCTTTTCCCCCTCTTTCTCCTCCTGTCAGGGTCTGTACCATATCCTCAGCTAAAAATAGATACTTTTCTACAAACAGCGTACCACACTCAAATTGTAATTATGCCGTAATGACTCGCTGAGATCACGGTGTGTGGATTGAGAAAAGGTTGATTGAGCAACCAAACATATGCTTGATTTTTTTTTCCTTTGCATACCAGTAAACCCAAAGCTCAAAGGAAGCAGAAATAAATAGGTAAAAAGGCCTTATCATTTTTATTCTAGGCGTGGAGTTGACCGCACTCTGCAGCGCACCAAGCCAGCTCCAAACACAGTTCACAGTCTCTTAAACAGGGCTGCTTAAACCACAGATCTTTTCAAGTGTCAGCACATGCACCACTTGCTCTCTATTTCACATCGCACACAGCTCCATGCTAAGCAGGGGAAATCTTTTATATTCTTGAAGACCCTTTCCTCTACTTCATTAAGATGGACTTCATGGCCACTAACTCACTAGGGGCTACAGTGAAGCAGCTGCAGATGGTCAAGTGCCAAAGCAAGATCTGTGCCTTGCACACAGCACTCTGAGAACTATTGGACAAAATGAAACCAAATAATACAGTGGCTGGACTTACCCTACCATTATTTTCAGCCTTAAAAATCTGATGTGATGTCTAAAGCAGGCTACTCAGACTTGAATCCTGGTTTATTTCACTTTGAAGAGAAGGAACTTCCCCTCCTTTGTTATGTGTTTAGAAATCCAAATATTTAATCAAACCAGGTATGAAATTGCTGGCAAATCTGGGAGATGCTCGCTTTTTCTGACAATTCTGATAATCACCTCCCTTTTATTTTACCAGTTGTTTTTGTGATTGTTAGCTTTAGGAGTGAAATATTCCTCTCGCCTGCCCTGGCTGGCACTTCAAATATCTTCATTTACATTTTTTATAATCAAAGCTGTGCTTGAAAATGACATGTTCACCAGTGTGTTGCGGATTCAATATATTTACACAGTTGAAATATCAGAGTTGGGTTTTTAAATTATTTACACTTAATTTTGATAGATTAACTTTCTTCTAAATGTTTTATGGATACTGAAGTTTCAAGCACAGTTTCCTTATTTCAGACACAACGTATAGTCACCACTATCAAAAGAACAAACTGGTATTGGAAACACCCTTTAAAAAAATTTTCTTTCAGCCCTTTATATTTAAAGACTGCGTGGCCTCATGGTCAAATTACACTGGGCCAAAGGCTTATTTTGGCTTCACAGAAGTGAATGTAAAGAAACTTCATGTCAAGATCAGATTCGGTCCAGTGCCCTCTCAGATGTAAACCTGTCACTTTGCCCTCCTCTCCCTTCCTGGCACACACTCAGTGCTTCCTGGATGCACTGTACAACTTTGTCTGGCTTTCAGGGATGTCAACAGAGGCCAGTTAAATTCCTGCTAAGGCTATGTAGCATTTTCTAGACATGATCATGGTATTTGCTGAAGGAAAGCCTGTCCGCCCCTTACTATTATTCTCAGGTATCCAAGGAAGAGGATGTCATGATTCCTTTTTTTTTAGCCTACATTTAGAGCTGAGTCTCCCACATAGATCTAACAGATCCTTTTCATGATCTTAATGCAAGAAAAAAACCTGATTTAATTGCATTTCAAAATACTCAATAGTCTAAACCAACTATCAAGATCCACAGACATTTCACTGGTTATGAAAACCATTAAACAAGGAGAGTGCTCTCACTAATCACCAAACATATTTCAGAGATCATGGATGAAATTTGGTGAAAGCTGGAACAGAAACAGGTGCAACTTATTATGCCAGGGTGAATCCATTATTTCAATCTTTTCTTTTCCTTCTCCTTTTTCCCTGTTTTTTTTTTAATACCCATTTGCTCATGGAGCCTCTGGTCAAAGGGCTAATAACTGCGCAAGCTGAAATTTAAGTATAATTAAGAATTTTCAATTGAAAGGTCAGGTCACAAAACAAAAAAGCACAGGTATTTGCCCCAACTTGAAAACCACAAATCAAGTTCTAAAAGCATAAACTACAACTGACGAGAAACACAGCCAAAGGCTCAACTGATGCCATTTGTTGGACTCAGCTTCCAAGCTATTTAGAACTGATGCGCTACAATTAAAGTTCTGTTTAGAAATCAGTTTCATCCAACAACTTCTGCAAGGTAAAACTGCTGCCTTTCCTGAGCAATGCTTTGCTACACAGCATCTCCTTCTGCCCCTACAGCAGAGCTCTGTCGTGAGCAGCGCTCTCTGTGCTACGAGTTGTGACTGCCATCTGTTAGCTGTGTGGCTGGGGGAGATGTACGATCTGACTTGCATACACAGAGGTGCCCAAGAATTGCTCTGACTCAAATATAAAAAGCAAAATGCTTTTGGAGAGCACTGGGATGTCTTCAGCCAAGCCTGTGCACTTCCTTGGGTTTTATTTAAGTGTGTTTGTATTTCTAATTCTTGCTTGTCCAGGTCCTTATAAAATATACATATTTTCCCCCATATTTTATACCATGAAAAAATGTCTATGATAAGCACTTTTTCAGTAACACCTACCAGTAAGATGGGAAATGCCACACTGAGCACTAAGAAACCCAGGGCTTTTATCACAATGCTACTTTCATCTCACTGAAACAACAGCAGAGAGATGGCACGGCAATAAAAATGCATTCACACTGCACGTCTCTCTCAATCCATTATGAACAATGGATTCTCACTAAGCAAATATTCCCTTGTCAGAAATATTTGCAACACTGGATTCATTCAGCAGGGCTAAGTAAGTGAAGTTCACAGCAATTTAAAAGCAGCAAATTAGACATTTACAAACAGTGAAGATGCTGCTTGTCTAGCATGACCTTTCACTCAAGCTATACAAAAAGGTGTTAATGTAATTTAAATACTACTTGGAAATATTTCTGGTTTGTCTTTTACCCTGTGAAACCTTACATGGTAACACTAAACAGGAGCAATTTAAGTTTGTCATTTCTTTCCAGGGCATATAGTGAGATGTAATTCTCTATAGTTCAAATTGATTTCAGGACTTAAATCAGAGACACCCCTCTCTAACCACGCAAATGTTTCTAAGCAGCTGCTTTTACATTTCTTATTTCTAGCCACAGTACAAGTTCTTGTGAGCTGCTCCTTCAGCAACAGTAATGGAAAGGAGCTGGACAATGTGACTGATTAAGAATGTCTGCCTGACTTCACATAACCACCTTCAGTTGCTAATACTCTGCAGTAAAATATTAAAGTTATAAAACCTGGTAAGTCACCTTTGCTTCACAACAGATTTGATTAGACCTCTGTGAATGGAGTACTTTATCATGGCATTTCTGGAAACATAAGGCTTGAGGCACTGTACTCTTTAACTCCATTAATTTTCACTTACTATTCCAGAATCCACAGAGAAAAAGGAAAATATAAGACAATAGATAACAGATTAATACTTGATTTTCCCTTTGGTCTGCTTTTACCACTGGAACTTCCACAACTTTAAATAGCTTTACCACAAACTCATAGCAACCATCTATTAAAAAAAAAGCCAGGCCAAGCACCTACATTTTGATTTATCACTAGATGTTCTGAGAACAGAGGAATACCTGGTAAGTAGTAAACTGCTTTCGTTTTTTCTCCTGTATGTTAGACAATTGGCACTCCTTGTGCACTGCCTTCTCTGCAGTGAGATTTAGAATTCTTAGATATGGACAATGACAAGGTTATATAATTCACGCTAGCAGCCCAATATGGCCCAATGTAGCTGTAGTTTTCCTTAAGGTCAGCAATATGAACTTGCAGATTCCTGAAGGGTTGTCTTTCCAATGAAATATATATGTGACCTGATTTATCTACTTAAAGTTAACTCTTGCAGTTGTTTAAATTGTAACCTTTGAACAAGGTTTGGTTAAGACTATAGGGATCTTTTTGTCCTTTTCTTGAAGATAGCAGAGGCAAATGACATGACATTGTGGGCTCCTAAAATCATCTTTGCCCCTACACTTGAAAAGCCTGTGGCTGGGGTACAGCATATTGTATGAAATTCACATTTTAAGATGTCTGGCGTATTTTGACTTATCACCTGTGTGTCCAGATATTTGCATGGGAGAAAATGGAGTAAGGCTGTATTCCTGAACCTGATTGTTTTCTTTCACTAAGCCTATCTAAAAAAAAACAGACCAATCATGTCTTCAACATAAATACTGATTCCACACTAATTTTCCTTCAATATGTTGTGGACATATGTATTTGAGCACGGGTACACTAAAGCCAGACTTGTGGGTGAAAAAATAGAAACTGCATTCTGTCATTTGTAAGGCAACTATATAGATGAGAAACAAGTACCCTGAATACTGCTGAATCTCTCTTAAAGTCCAATTCAGAACATGGTAACATAGTTCAGTTTAGAACAGCCAGCACTCTACGCACACATCCTGTGTGTTGTATGCCTTTATGCCTTACCTAGATCCTTCAAAGAGTTCAGCTAGCAGAAATGAAACTACAGTCACACATAATTAAACAAAAGGAGCCCACCCTCTTCCCTTTTTTCTTTTCAATTTTTAATGAACTAAACAAAATAGAAGAACACAGACTTGAGAAAGGGCCCTAACTGAGCTAATAACAACCATCAGCATTAGTTCAGGTACTGCTCACATCAATCTCCCTACGGAGCAGCCTTCCCAACACCTGCCCACACAGACTGGGTATATCAGGATAATCCAGCCTTCCATTTCTTTAGCCTGGTGCACATTAGGCTTCAAAACCAAGTTTATTGGATTATTAGGTAGTAGGCTGGATTTTGTTGTTTTGGGGGTGTTTTTTGTTTTGGTTTTTGTTTGTTTGTTTTTCTCCCAGAAAGAAGGGATTTCTTGTATTCAATACATGCTGCCTTTTATTAATAAGCTCTATGGGTACGCTTTGAGAGTGCTTTTCCTCAGAGCTGGGTCACTGCTGTTTGCCTTTTGCTCTCCTGGGAAAGCCATCAGTCATTTCCTCACGGAGAGCTATGGCAATCCCTGCTCCCTCCATCTTTCCATCAGGCAAAGTCAGGTTTCCAGGAATTCCCCAATCATGTTAACAATATGAATCCAATACTGGAATGTATTAGCATATGGAGACAACCATGCTTATGAGACAATCACTGTATCTGTGTTAACCCTGCATTTGCTGAGCTAGCTAAAATCTCTTTCCATAGCCAAAGAAAAACAACATTTGCAACATTTTGGGTATATATACCCTTTTGCTCTCTGCCAGGCAGGTAAACAACACTGTCCTGCACACCTTCCTCCTTCTTCCCAATCGTTCCAACTTTTCTACTGGTTAGCTGATGTTCTTAATGTGCTGCAGATGCCAACAAATTCCGCTGATGCCTACAGTCTCCCTGGTTATGTGGGAAGAGTCACACATACTCTCCTACATGAATGTGAAATTCCAAGTTTGCCTAGTTGAGTGTGTATGTACCATTAAGATCATCTCTGGAGGCTGTGTCTTAAGTCTACAACACTCCACACACAGGAGAGAAAAAAAAAAGAGAGAGAAAAAAGAAAGAAAGAAAGAAAAAAAGAAAGCTGCCTGATTCTAATACACCTAATTAGCCATCGGCAGACTCTTAATTGCATACATTAGGATGATTCCATAGTGGAGATTAATTCTAAATATACCCAAGCAGCTGGTTAAGATGCCATGGATTACAGTGTGGACTGTACTTTTCCACTTAATTAGATATCAAAATTAAGCAGCAACAAGCATTTTGACATAACGGGGATCAAGCCGCCGCTTGGCATCCCAGAGCTGCACTAAAGTGACCGCTAAACAGAGCCGCACAGATGGAGAGATATTAAATGCCGCACTGGAAAGTAATTTCAAATAATAAAATATCAATATTTACATTTTAATTACCCCTACTGAGAGCCGCTCTGTCATTTTCACTATTGCCGACGCAGCAAGGGGTAGTGGAATGACATTGCGGCTCTGACTGCAATGACTATTTTGTTTCCATTAAAGAATGACAAGTGTTTTAGAGGCAGTGACACCCAGTGTGTGAACAAGAATGACAGCAGATCAGAAAATTCCTATTAAGGGAATAAATGACTCAACAAGAGAATTGACTTCAAGCAGCCAGCTCCTCCTTGAAACACATAATCCCTTTTAGATTTGCCGCGGAAAGTTTATTATTAGAGGTGCCTCAGAGAAACCTTGGCTTCTCATAAAATACTTAACAGTGATAGGACCTTACATGACGACCAGTCAATTTAAAACCAACAATACTCAGTGCTCCTCCCATCTAAGAATTTGTATGAATCAAAATAGTTTGAGGGAGGTATGTAGTGAAAAGGAAATTCCTTCCTGTATGACTTGTAAGTTTTGATGATAAATGTAGAACACTGGGGTTATTTTTGCCATCTTTTCATCAATTTTACTATTACTGGCACAATGAGTACTCCACACCCCATATGGATCACAATTCGCTGGCCTTCAGAATTACACCCAGTGATCAATCACAACAGGTAATGCGCACATGCACCAGTTCAGGCCTCCTGTTTCTCCCTGCATATTCCTTGCACATACAGAAACACTTTTTCAGTGTGTACATCAGAAACCTGTGAGACACCTCTGCAGCACCTTAGGAATCTAATTACTTCTGATCAGGTCTGAGGTCAACCTCATGGAAAATATTCTATTACATCTCACGTGCTGCATTTACAAAGAAGAAAAGGAAAGAAGAGAAATATCAAAACAGTAAAGAAAAAAAAAAAGTCTTCCTTGGGGATGTCTGTCAAGCTGCCAAGACCTTCCAAGAATTTCAATGGGCTCAGACACAAGAAAGTGCGTAAGAGAAAATCCTTGCTCAGTACACCCCAGTACGTAGCTAAGTGACCCTCCTCTTCAGTCATGGTATGCATTTATTTAATAACATACAGAGCTCAACTTCTACAAATGTGAAAAACAGTCAGAACAAAACTGGGGGAAAAAAAAGCATGAACATTTTCACAGACCAGAAAAGGGACAGCTTTATGACAGTGACTACTGCAGGAGTTTTAGAACCAGCTTTGACATTAAGAATTAGTGGCAAAGTACAAAAACGTTACTCTGACATTAGCTGCTTAACTAGTTGATCTTTTTCTTCTCTTTTTATTTCACTTCTTTTACTCTCCCCCCCCCGCCTTTTTTTTTTCTCCTCTCTTTAAGTACCCAGGAAGCACTTCTTAAGCATCCCTAATGCTTTTAGGACAAGACACTTCCCCATTTCTCAGCCACTAGCACCTTTTAATTTCTGAAAGAGCCACGGTTGAAAATCTTAATTAATTGTTCCATACTGCTTCAGGATCATTATGCAATGTAATAAAGGCCGTGTAATTATGAAATTTTACAGCCATTACCAAGGCTGATGGCTCGTATTTCATCCTCAGCTGGACCCAATGGCTTTTAGCCACTCAGCTCCCCTTTGATGAACTACAGACAGATCTATCAGGCCCAAACAATATCGAGGCAAGGTAGCTATAATAGCTACCTACAGATGAAGCCATAGATAAAGATAAACTATAAATCTACACACAAATGCAGGCACATTGCCTCAGGATGACAGAGAGGAGAGGATGAGACACTTAGGAAAGCCGGCGGCTTGCAGAAAGGCAACCACCTCTCTGTCTCTCTTACTCAGTTTGGAATTTGTTCAGTTTCTTAAAGATGTAATACCCTCACATATTTCTCAAAAGCAAGAAAAAATAAATTATTTAATTACGTTTTTTTTTTTAAGGACAATGCATTTTTCTATTGAAGGCAAGGGGTCAATTTACCCATCTATTAAATTTGACAGAGGGGATTTATATGGACAAATCAACTCATCCTCCAAATGGATACATCCTACTCAACAAGTTTGCAAATAAGATTCTTAAAAGTGAATCCAGGTTACTTGCTTCTGAAACAGAAAAAAGTAAAACATCACTGATTTCTAAAATGCATTATCCCAAGCAGCGCACAGAGGTGAAGTTAGATGATAGGCTTTCACTGAAGGCAGCACCGGAGACGCAATTGCATGCAACATTGTCCTACATTATTTTATTTTCAGTTTGAAAATGAAAATACTTCTAAAAATTCAAAGCAAGTTAAATAAACTAGGAAATTATATATGCCCTTGGTACTTGCTTCACTAAAATATACTGAGGGTGCTGACCTCCCTCAATGCCCTCTTTAATTTAAGACAGTAGGCCTTTCAAGTATGTACTGCTAGTCCCTCCAGAGTGAGCCAAGACTGACTAAATGATGTCTAGGTGAGAAAAAAGAGATGGAGAGTTGCATCATCCCGACCAACTCTAAAAGAGTCCAGGGAAGAATGCGAAAACATTAGCTTGGAAACTGCGTCTATTAGTACCCCTCCTGGTAGCCCAAGACTAGTTGTGAAGCTGATGCCAAGCCCATGGCTGAGGCTAAAAGTGCCTCAGGAGACAAGAAAAGTTAAAAGAAAAAATACCAACAGTACTCTCTGATTCCCAGGATTAATGACACGATGGCTCAGCCATTCCAAAGAAAATATGACAGATTTAGAGGAGGCTCAGAGAAGGTAAAGTAGAATGGCGTACCTGGGAGAAAGCTTATGAAAACAGACTCAGAAAGCAGGAATTGTTTTCCTCCAAACAGTGACGTACAAGAGAATGCAGTAGAAGTATATATATATACGAATAGTATTAAAAATAGGTCTAAAGTTTTTATTCTCCCTGTCTCATAACACAGACCAAGCACCCTTACAGTGAAAACACAGGAA
Source organism: Pezoporus occidentalis (assembly GCF_034315485.1). Classification (NCBI taxonomy): domain Eukaryota; kingdom Metazoa; phylum Chordata; class Aves; order Psittaciformes; family Psittacidae; genus Pezoporus; species Pezoporus occidentalis. Next base: position 475,137 of record NW_026916294.1, read on the forward strand.
ATTCCAACTGGAAGGACAGAGGGAAACTTCATTTACAGAGTAAATGGACTGAGGAACTCCTTGCCAAAGGATGTCACCGAAACCAAGACCTCAGAGAGGGAGCTGATGCTTACACAGACAGCCAGATTAGCTCCAGGAGAAGTAATACTGCAAATCCAAATTACAAGGACAAGGATGTTTCTTTTCCCTTATTAGCCTAATCTCTAAGCATAAGGAACCACAAAAAGTTTTTTCTGAGGCTTCATACCTACTATGGGGTCCATGTCTCTCCCCCTGAGACTAATCACTGCTAAAGATGCCAGAGTACATGCTGCTGACCTATAGTATTGAGTTCTTACTTTCCTAAAATCTGAAGCCTCAGAATTTGGACTTTCTTTGAGGTGTCTGGTGTCTGTTCCTACAATTAGAGTTCAGAACAGATGAGCTCAGGGAGAGAGATGTGCCTCACACAAAGAGTTTCAAAATCACAGCAACTGAGCTCTCACTCTGGAGCTGCTACCTTAGAAAGACTAAAATAGCAGATACAAAAGAGCCACGGTGTTATAGACACAAAAGCAGACAGGTGCTGTGTGTTTGCATAAGCCTGTGTGCACATGCATTCATACTAAGAAAACTCAGGGTATTCTAGAAGCTACCAAAATGAATAAGGATCACCTGCTCATCAGTTTGCATTCTTTGCTTATTAAAGATTATTTTTTTTTAATATAAAGTACTGTCTTGCTGAAAGACAAAATAATAATGTAATCACCCAGGTCAGATCAGAGAAGTATTTCCTCAAGCAAGGAACAGTCACAATGGGTCACTGGTCAACAAAGCCATAACTGCAGACAGGCAAAGGAATGCCTGATTCAGGTTCTTTCAGCATAATGCTGAGGATGCTTGGATTTTGTCTTTTAAGGACCAGTATCTGCTGTTAACATGCTTTACTGAAACTGCATGTATGGCAGGTATTCACTGTACATGGTGTGAATTGATCTATTCCTTGCAGTGTTATGTGGAAGCATCGTAAACGTTCTTAATGAGAAAAAAAACCCCAACAAAACAAACCCCAATCAGAAAGTTTAAGCATACATAGTAGATTAGAAGATCTAAAATACCTGACTATACAGGCACTGCTAGACTCTTATCCCTGCACAGCATTTTAAATTGCCTTCTTAAGCTCTAATAAGTTGCCAGAATTCAGTGAAGACCTCATCTAAAGTACAGACTATGAAACTTTAGAAGACTGGGTGCACACAAAATACCTAGCAGATCTTTTATCTCCTCCACTTCCCATCCAGTTGACTTATTTAGCCAAATTTGCATCAACCTCACGGATAAACTCCGTAGCTCTACTTTTTATGTTCCCATTCACTCATATCAGTAGGGTGAAAAGCAGATACAATACAATCAGCAGGAGCATTTTTCAGAGCAGGAACTTCAAGTAAGAAGTAAATGCAAAGATCTTATTTCTCTTTCTATCAGAGGCAGTGATACCAGTTTGCTACTTGCTAATAAAAGTTATGATAATAATGAGAAAACACACATATACCATCCTACAATTTGTATTCTACAAAAGAAATGCAGGAGTTTTTACTCTGTTTTGTAAGTGTCCAGTCTGTCAGAGAATGTGCATCCGTATTCCGCATTGGAAGGTTACCACTGTGATTTTAATAAAGTACAGCAAAGAATTATTGTGCTGGTCCAAAAGTTAGGCTGTTAATTTGTGCTGTAAACTGCCTTAAAACAGAACTGGCTCAGGCACAGTAGGATGAAGTTTACTGTTGCCTAATATGGAAAAGGAAATCAGCTGAAAGACTCATTTCACTACTGGTCTTAAAACATTTTCCTTCTTCAAGGAATGCTTCCACCGCCCTTTTAATGAACAGTTACATGCAGTTTACATGTAAAGTGTTTTTAAGAAGCCTCTGTTTTAGAGAGCATGTAAAGGAGATTTTTTGCTAAGCCTCTAAAATAACCTAGCTACAATAAGACCATACTCAGACACAAGAGGAAGATATTAGCATACATACAGACCAAGAACAAAAGGGAAATGAGAGTGTAACTGTATGTTTTGTCTTCCAAGTTTCACAAAATGTGTCACAAATCTCAGCTGCTATAATGCATGCCATGCTTTACACCAATTTTCTACACTTGGTATTCCCTAGCTGAATTGCTTCTGTAGCCTACGGTGATTTTTTTCCCCACAGCAAATCAGCAGTTTTTCAAGAGGTCTCTGTGCAACCCAGGAGTATGACATTTACTAATGTGCTGAGATTCAGGGATTCTCCTTTGTATAAGGCAACACTAATAAGAAAGATATGGTTCAGTGTCCTGGGTATTCTTCCCAGTTTTATTAATTAGATGGAAAGCTTCTCCCTCAGGAATACTACAAGGTATTTATTAACACTCCAGCCCACAAACTAGAGTAAATTTACAGTATTGGAGGTAGCTGTTACATACACCAGCTCTCGTTATCAGCTCAAGAGGGATAAGCAAAAAATCCCCAGAGCTTTAGATTATGATCTTTTTCATGATATTTTAATTGTGCTTCTTAATCTGTTAAATTAAAAACTATAGTACAATCTTATTCAGATCACTGACAAAAAAGATCAATTCATAACAAAATGTATGGATGCTCCTATCTCTTTTAATTCTACAGAGAATTTAACAGTCATTCAATATGGCCACAGAGTCACCAAGACCCAAACTCCTTTACAATTGTGCCATCTTATCCCTCAGAACCTTCACATTTTATTTCAAGTCTCCCATCTTTCAATGCCCAAATACCCTTCCCTAGGTTATATTCAATATCACCACCTTGTTCTCTTCCTATATGTTCAATATGATGAGTTACTCCCACTGCTGTCTTAGCAAACTGGTGATTGATAATGACCAGGCGGGCACAAGGTATTGTCTCAGTTACTTACGGGCTTTACAACAGAGGCATTAGGTATGCTCAGAGATACTTCATGTAACCACATTTCTCTTATCCCTGCTTTCAGCCTTCCCTTTCTTTGCACTCTTCTCCTGCCAGAACTTCTTATTCCTTCTGGGCATCAGTAGGCAAATTTAAAGCATCACCAGTGATGCCCCGTCCTTAATTTGTGCACTAATTTATCACTATATAGCTCGTGCTGCTCTGGAAAACTTTACTTTATGATGTGAGAGCTGGGCTTTATTTTGCATTCTTCACCCTATGTTCTACATTCTTACAACCCTAAAGTGCTGGGCTCTACCATCTGGTATTTGGACACATTTGTCTGTAGTTTTAGAAACTACACAGAAAGCACGGTTGTGCTTTTTGTGGATGTGCCACTAGAGGTCTGAAACAAAACTGCAATGTGCTAATACTCCTGGATCATCTTTTATTTCTTTCTTCTTGTCCCATGATTTGCTTTCAAATGCCTGCTTCTTGCTGATCCTTCTTGGTGGTGACCAAACACTTATTATGGCTTTCCTTATGGACTTTTATCTGCTAGATCAGAGATCTAAGAAGGAAGGAGATGAGAATTTCCTTGTATGTTCTGTCAAAAGATCATGTTTGCTGGGCTCTCAGGCAAGGCTGGTTATCAAGACCAAATCATCACCAACTCAGTGATGTTTGTGCAAGAACACCTATGAGAAGTGCTCCAAAAGCTCTTTTACAATAATTCACTGCTGCTGTGATTAGCTTTGTAATAGAATTCCAGTTGAAACATTTTCACTATGTATTTATATTTTGATTCCTCCAGTATCAACATAACAATTAGACTGACAACAGATCCGACTTAGTTATCCTGACAGCACAGGGCACACATCCTTTAAGAGCTGGCACTTGCCAAATACACCCTTGTCAAACAGCTATCATCAGCAGTTTTCCTAAGTGTATCATAGATGATGGCAGAGGTATAGATGAAGCATGAGGTACATGTTTAGAGGAAGAATACAAGAAAGACAATTTAGTCTCCCAGATCTACCACTGACTCCACTGCTGGAGTCACTAAATCCACACCCCATCTCACAGTGTTCCTGTGAAATCTATGGATGTTTATATATATTAATTCAGAGGGCTGCTGTGCTATCTTATCCATGTGGTTTTTGAAAACAATGAATATTTTCACAAAACAAAACAAAAAAGTCTAGAAAGTATATTCAACATTCTTGAGAAGTATATGAAAGGGATGAAGGGATAAACTGGCTAAAATGTTTAGAAAAGGATGGATAAGTTCTAGCCTATAGTATATAAAAGAAATAAACAGGTGATGCATTGTGCTCACATCTTTCAATCCTAGCATGCTGTGAATCATATTTAATGTTTTATATCTATAGCGCTCAAAGGACTCTCAAAATTGGAGGTATAAATCACAGTTTCAACATAAGGAAGTTAAATGATTTGCCCAAGGTCATATGGTAAGTCAGTGTCAGAGTCAAGAAAGAGACTTAGCCTTCAGCTTCTAGTGTTGGGCTGTCCCAATGGATTATGGCAGATCTTTACTTGTGGCTTGAACTAAAGCCCTCTGAGGCTAGTGGAAAGAGTCCTGCTCACATCGATGGGCTCTGAATCAAGCCTACATATGGAACGGTTTCATGTTCTTTTCTACTTTGCCTGCTAAGTATGAAGGAGAAGTTTAAGTTGAGCAGTACAGCAGAGTCTGAGATCATTTCTACCAAGGTGACCAGGTTTTTACCACTTATCTCTGCCAATGCAGTTCTATGCCCACACAATAAATGCATTCTGCATTGTATTAAGATGAACACAAAGTAAAACCAGGATCTTAACCACATAGTGCTGACTTTGTAACACTGAGTAAGAGGGTCAAGAGCACTAGTGTTATAAAACTGTAAACAGACATAGATATTATACTGTATGAAAACGCATAAAACACATTTAATTAACTCTAGATTGTGACACAGACTGACAATACAAACCGAAATTTCAAAGCTACGCCTGACACCTTTTGATTCATCTTGATCTCTCAGGAAGATACATATTTAGGCCAGATTTCTATACGCATTTTTTTAGTATCTGAAAAATGCATATTATTTACCCAATTGCCAGAAATGTCTCTTGGAGAAATACATATTTATTTTTAAAAGCAATCCATATATTATTTACTCTGTGGATGAGAACAACTTAAAAAAAAACAACATTCTGGTCTATCAAATAAAATACATATTTATAAATGGGTTTTAAAATGCATATTATTTACCCAACAGAATGCAATGGCTCTGCTAGTGCCATCACATGTAAATATGTAATTAGCCAGATAATAAAGAATCCCTACGAAATTTCTCTGAAAAGCCTGAAATTTTCATGTGCGAATGTGCAATACCTTTTATATTGTTATTATTTTATTTTTAAACAGCAAAGGTGATTGCCCTATGCTAATGACTAAGGCTTAGTCCATATTATAAAATCCTGCTAGCTCTGCAATTATACAGGACATAAAGTTGAATCCCACGTTTTTTTCTTTTCAAATTAATGCAATTCTCATCTTCCAGTTGGTGCACCTGGCCTGGATCTTTCTGCCAGCCCTGTGGACACAGACCAGACTCTGCATAAAGCAGGGCTTCGTTCACAGCAGCAGGGCTAACCGAGCACTGGCTTCAGCAAGGAACCCAGAGCACGTGCTATGATTCAGTGTAGTTCTCACACAAGCTTCTCTACACTGTTAGCCAATGCACCTGCAACACTGCTGGGCCATCTTGGTGAAGGCCTGCCAATCTTGGACACTGCCAAACTTTACTTACTTATCTTCACACGGGTTGTTTTTTGCAGAGTGCTGAAAGAGCCTCAAAAATCCCTTTTTCTTGTGAAAGTGAGGGAGGATTTAAGACATGCAACTTCATGGACAAAAATCTATTTTATTATACAGTCCTCTATGAGTTTGTCTTTGAAAGGATGTAACTTAGTAGAAGCAGCTATCCCACATAGCTGTGAATTTGCTAGGAATGGGAACTGCTAGGATCTGCCTATTAAGAACAGATACACACTTTAAAACCAGAGTGAACAGCATCATTTTTAGGAGTGCATGGATGTGCTGGAATAAGTGTCATACATTAAGATGTAAATTATATTCTCTGAGCTGAATACCAGGTGATTAATTCTGATAGCATAGTGATCAATTGGTACAGATGCTGCACCTGAGTAATGTTTGTTTCTGTACACATCCGTAACAGAGGTGCACCACTAACACAGGTGGTACTTGCATAACTGTGCAGCACCTCTGATTTCCTTAAAACACTGGCACTGGTAGTTAGATTGTATGTAGTTCTTCCAGTTTTTTCAATTAGACCCATTATTGATGTGAGGAAAAGGCAAATTAAACATACCATGGTAGTACGTAAATTGGTTAGACAGAACATAAGGTTCTGGTACTGAGCTTCTTAGGCACACGGCCTCTGCACACAGCTTTTACTCACCAGAAGTCTCTGGAAGCAGGGGAGACTTCTGCAAGAAACCTAGGCAGTATTAATCTAGCAACTGAGGAGGGAGACATCCAGGAATAATGTAAAGAGACCTTCAGAAAAATGTGCCAGGAAGCTCAAACTTTGTTAAGAGAGCAGAGCTAAAGTTGCATAAGTTGCTTAATTTTAAACCTGGAATAAACCTCTTGTTTTTATGATGCTATTACAGATTTACACCAGCTTGAGGATAAAAATAGGTAAAAACAAGTAATGAAACCTTTTGATGACACCTTCAGAAAAGCATGAAGAAATACTTGTTAATTAATGGTACATTCTAAGTTGTCTAAATCTCTGGCCTGTGGAATAAACACCATGTGCAGCTCCCAAATACTTCTTTGCAATTTTGATGCCATGAATGAATAACATGCAGTGACCATCCAGAAGCTTGCGCATTTTGGGTTGCAAAATCACTCTCCCCACCTTTCGGTCCTTAACAAGAGCTCAGCACAATGGGGAACCCAAAGCAAGCAGGCATGCTCACAAAGAAGACTCTTCCCTTAATTTCCATTTAATTCATTCACCAAATCAAATCAAACTGCTGTGCAATTTTTTTTTCTCACGTAGGGAGCTAAAGGATCTCTCCAAAAGCCACTCCAAAGCAACAAACATAACTGACAGGATGCTGCAACAGCAGGTCCAACCAGGGCACATGGCTCATGGCAAGAAGTTTCTTAAGGTCAAATACAGTAAGCCCACTGTCTGGCTCTGTTCTCCTGGAAACCTACATAAGGCATCACAAGCCTACAAAATCCTCTTTTCTTATTTCCGCAGAGCTGCTTGTGTTGTTTCACAGACACAGCATTCTGCACTCTCATGCTCCCTCATGTCACTCAGCAGTGTAAGAAGGTCCAGTAATATAATTTCCAGCGGACCCACATTCTTGTGATCAGCAGTCTGCCTGCAAGCCTGTACTTTTAGGGTCTGTACCCTATACTATTAAAACAGTCTAAAATAGCTGGGTAAAAGCTACGCTGTTTAAAACAGGATTTTGGTTTCTTTTGCCACTAGCGTTGCCAGGATATCAGCTTATGTCTTTTTCTCTCTTGAAGAACATGCAAACTGTTCTATGCAAATACAGTAACTAATGAAAAGCAAGACATTGCGAATCAGACAAGAAATGTATCAATTCATCCCTGGGATGCACATGAGGCAATCAATTTCCCCAAATAACAAATCAATTATAAAAAAGAAAGAATGAAGAAAAACAATTTGAATTTCCACTCCTTTAAAAATATGGGGATCGGAGGAGGAGACAGGGGGAAGCATGAGAGGGAAAAACCAGGGATCAGGCCCAGTCAGCACAGGTTCATGAAGGGCAGGTCCTGCTTGACCACCCTGATCTTCTACAACAAGGTGACCTGCTTGGCTGATGAGGGAAAACATGTGGACATTGTCTATTTGGACTTTAGTAAGACATTTGACACCATCTCCCACAGCATTCTCCTGGAGAAACTGTCTGCTCATGGCCTGGATAGGTGCATTCTTCGCTGGGTTGGAAACTGGCTGGATGGCTGGGATAAAGATTGGAATTAATGATCTTAAAGGTCTTTTCCAACCTAGTTGGTTCTATGATTCTATGAAGCTGGCATGCCAATGCTTCTCACTGATTTGTCTTCATTGTGTTCTAAAATCACTGAAGGCGAGCTAACTAGCAAAAAATTATGAGAAAGTATTCTCTGTCAGTGGAAAAAAATGAAGTTTCAGATTAAATTGTCTAAAAGTAAAATAAGAGAAAGAAAGAGCAAAAATGGCGAGTATTAGGAAACTTTGGGATCTCAGTCTTACATACCTACAAGGTGCCTGGGAAAAGGGATAATGTTTCTCTTTCTGTGCTTTTTTTGTGCACCGATGGAAGTAATGTCCTACAGCATTTCAAGTCATTTACTGAAGTTTGGTGGTAGTAGCGGGAATGTTGTTAAGGGAAGTAAAAAAAGCAATGTCCATTTGAAGCTTGTCTGTGAACTTTGCATGAACCGCCAGGAATAATGTAGTGTGATGACAAGCCAGTTATACCTTCCACTAAATTTGCTGTCTGGAATGAACTGAAATAGTGTTTGGTTTGTGTAATTACGTCCATCTATCTTTATATTCCAGCGGCATATCGCAAATTGAAAATACTAAAAATTGACTGTTGGTTCTGATATTTAATGATTGCCAAAGACAAGACGATGATTTATTGGTTACTTACCGATGTGACACATTTGCATCTTATTAGACGGAGATTACTATTCCTTAAAATGCGGACGAGGCCTGATCATGTCTGATGGATTGATTTGATTTGCAAATGTAATCAAACTAATAAGAGGGAAAAAATGAGCAATAATGCCTTGTTTTTCAACTGGCAATCACTCCCCTGCCAACAACGCTGATATCCCTGACTAAGCAGCCTTCACACAGTCTTCCTGTCTCCTCAAATAAACAAAGGGATGCAAAGAGCTTGATAAGAGGATAACGAGCCAAGTATGGATATAACATGGACCCTGTACCTCAGCACTGTACGAATGTATCAATAGGAGTACCAGGACAGGCCTTACTGTGCCTTCAACCCTTAAAAAGCAGTGAGCAAAAAGCCAAAGAGCAAAACTCAAAGATAAAAAAAGCCTTTGCTGAGTGAGGAGAAAAAAAACTTTGTAAGAAAAGTGGTTTTAATTTAGGGAACCCCAGGAGAGAACTCTGCTCACCAGTACAAAAGTTACAGAATAAATACCTGTAATTCTTCAACCTGATGGGAAGTTAATTGGGGAGTGTAGTTTGGACAATATGATTTGAGCGACTGGAATCACTGTCTGTAGCCACACCATCAGAGCACCTATTTCCAGAGGCATGCTGGATGTGTTTTAAAATCCTGCCAAATACTAAATGCAGACTTTCTGTAGATTTTTATCTGCACCATATCAATAACATAAACAGTTAAAGAACGTATTTCACAATAATCATTCTATCATTCTAGCCAGACGCTGATGCTCCTGTAAGGGCTGAAATATGGTTCTAGATAAGAGCAGACTCTATCTCTGCTTACAGTAAATTACCCTAATTCTCCAGAGTAGGATTCTCTGGAATAATAATAGTTATTATATTCTTATTATTATTATAATGGAAAAGAAAGACAAAAAAAGCTTTGTGCAAGGAATTACACCAAGGTCCTCTTTCCCCCTTTAAGCAAAAGTGGTAAGTCAAGCAGAAGGCAAATAATAAAGCTCTGAGATCCACACAGGTTTCACATTGTGACCTTCATATTTAGGGATTGATCTAAAGCACAGTGAAATCAAGGAAAGTCTTTCTACTTGCCTAAATGGATTTTCATATAGAGCTTTACTGAAGGTTCGAGTGTTAATGTTGACAACTGAGGAAGTAATCCCACAAATATTTGGGAACACAGAAAAGTCTGTACAATGGAAACGTGTAAATAATGTGATTGTACTACTTAAATATTTTCCAGACTGATTGCTAATTTGCTTCACTAAGGGATATTCAATAACGTAAAGAAAAAAAGGGAAAAACAAAACTTGCTTTAGGGAACAGCTATTACGAAGTGTCAGGTTAAAACCAAAGTTGAATATATAGCTCCAATTACTATGCTCAAAGACCTCAAAATATTTTCATAATTTAAAGTTTTACAGCTCATGTAATTTATACTTATTTTAAAAGTGGAAAAGCACCCTGGTCAAATTCCAATGAAATAATTACATTTTGCCTACCTAAAATTCTCACTGTATTTTTTAATTGGGTAGGACACACTTCACTGCTTCTTCTAAATTGTTTAGTGTTGCCATTCAATATAAAAATAGCTACCACTTTCTACGACGGAGACAGTACATGGAGCTACTGATAGCAAATTCTAGTTCACTTGTGTTGGCTGTAAGCACTGGAACTCAGGAGCCTCTTGGCAGCCTGTGTTCCTGTCTTCCCATCATAAGTTCTTTTTAGGTGCAATTTTTTCCTCTAAGCAGGTTCTCTGAAAGATTGTTTGCCTGTCATTGATGCTAGGTGGGTTACAGTTACGAGCATGCAAATACTCCCTGTCAACACCCTCTTCTCTGACTTTTATCTCCCGAAATGCCCATCTAAGCCTCTTGGCAGACACTGCCCTCTGTAGGCTTATGATACTGATGGAATTACCCTGCACAGCTCTACCTGTACTCCCTACCGAGTGCCTTTTTGAAGAACCCTGTTTGCCAGTGGCCTTTTGATTATAGAAACCATGGTGTGCTCCACACGAGGATTGCAGTACACACTAAGCTACTCATCGCCACTGAAGTGCTAGGTGCAATCCTGCTATCACTGTGAACTCCGAATCTGCACTGAATGTATTGGCAAAGTGTTCAGCACAAGTCATTAATGGAGCCTGGAAATGCAAAAAACCCTCTTCAAAATATATCCCACCAATTTCACTGAATGAAGATCATCTGGAATTCACAATGCATATTGCATGGTAAATTTGCAGCTGAAGATTCATTGCCACTAAGCAATGCGCTCCCGAATCTACAGAATAGTTAACTCTATCTCTGGGAAACTTCAAAGTAGTAAAAAGTGAAGAAGGAATCACAGACTAGAATGGCTTTCTACAAGAGACTGATATGGAGAAGGACTCAAAATTCTTCACACTGCAAGCACAGTTAATTAATGACAGACACAAGGGTTAAGGTAACTTCCACGGGCTACTGGATATAGCTTGAATCATCACGAGTTTGGAGTCTAATGCCTGCTCATCAAGGCAGGCATGATGCTACAGCATAGTCAGAAGAAATGTCTACATGCTGCAACCTGCTAATATCATGATGTATTTATACCATTAGGTGCAACTTTGAACATACACATGAGCAGCAGCCATTACATGCTAAACTGCTGCTCCTAATCTCTCCAACAGCAGATTTGCCCCTGCCTCTTGTCCACTCTCATCACAACTCTGCCATAGCATTCTCATGTGTAACATGTCAGGATCTGGTTAAGTTAGCTGGCTCTACTTTTCAAGTGCCATTTTCACTGACCTTGAAACCTTCTGTGCCTGTAGCTGGATCTTATTTCAATATTTGATTTCACCTCAACTGATAATGCAGCTGATTTGAAGCTGATGGTGCACAACATGGCAGATAAAAACATCTTGGGGAGAAAGTTCCGAGTTGTACTGTAAAATTTCCACTCATCTCTAATACAAGCCTCACAAGCTTGGGACGGAAAATACCATGGGCAAACCAACACTGTCAGAGAACTTTCTCTTTATGGAACATGTTTTCAAATGAAAGGAAGGTTGCACAGTTTTTTCTTGCATGGAAAATTACCCAAATATTCCTGCCTAATGTACAGTATTAAATTCGGAGACAATTAAAATAACATGTAAAACTGATTTAAAAGTTATAGCCAATAAGTGTTTCATGCAAGTAATTAAGAGCATTCAGTATCTTCATTCTTCAGATTCTGTGTCTCCTGCATTTCTTGGGATTCGTTCTCCACCTATGTATGTATACACATGTGCGTGCATAAATGGAGCACTGCACAGTAAAATAAGCTTACTAGCAGTGAAGACACGAGTTCATAAAGCTCTGGTATGATCCAGCTGATGCAGAAGGCGACTACTGCACACTCATTTTTTATAAACTGCTGATCATGTTATCAGGCTGGATCAAGCCCATTACAAGCCAGGTGCTCCCCTGCTATTCCTATACTATATATAACCAGGCCCAGGTCACCATGTGCCCTGCCAGAAACGTGCTTACTGGCTAAGGGGGCCTTGCAATTCAAAGTAATTAATCCTATTCTAATGTAGGTTAAGCAGGTGTGAAGCCGAACTCATCCAGAGAGAAAGTAGAGGCATCCTCAGAATTACAGTATTTAACTGGTCTCAGCTGACTTTAGGAAATTAGACCATCCTGTGTCGCTGACCCAGTCATACAGGTGGAGACCTGTCTGCTCTAAATCCAGTCTGAGCAACTGGCTCTTCTTCCCCTCCCTCATCCCATCCTGGATTTACAGCATCAACACACACAACTGAAAAGCTGCTCCTCACCCATAACAAAGCAAATATATTTCTGTTGGCTGTGTTTGGTTAGATGAGGAAGTCACCTGCTTAGTTTAAAACTGACTAAATGGCTGCCATAAGGGGGCTATGTTGCTCTAATTTTACTTCTGCATTCCCAGCATCTGCTATGAACCTTTCACAGGCCAATTTAAATATGCAACATTTATGATCTTATTTCCAACAAAGCTTTCAGGAATTTTAAAACTGCCTCCCCCCTAAATATTTGTTCTTTAAATTCTGAATCTGAAAAAAAGCCTTATTCTTCTAGGGGAGAGGAGGCCTGTAAATAAAGTCGTCATATTTAGAGAACATAAATGCTAGCCTCAGTTCTGCAGCATCTGGCACTGCTGCAAATTCTTTACCTAAAGAATAAAGTAAAGATTCATTCCTTCTTCCTTAATGCATTTCTGAGCAAGGCATCTTTCTGCCTTGTGGCCACACTTACCTGTAATAAGCTGGCCATTTCTGACATATAAATTGTACAGTTAGGGAAAGTTTGGGGAAAGGAAATAGGCTCGAAGACTATTTTGGAAGTTTGAATTCTTTTGCACAGTATGCTCTTAACTGGCAGTCTTTTAATACGGTTGGCAGATGAACTAAATTATGTTAAATGACTTTAACATGCCTGAAAATCTAATGTGTCCGCCTATATCCTGTATGGCACTCCAGATGCTGTCCCAGTTGCAAAAGGGTGTTATTGCTGAAGTCTCAGATTCAGCTTGCTTACGAAAAAAGGTTAAGCTACATTTAGACTTCCTACACCCTGGTAATAAGATTGATTCCTTGTTGGCTCAGAAGGAAGAAAACTGTTACTGAATCATCTGCAATTTACACAGACCTAATCTAGTAAACCCGTTTGTCACACAAACAAAGGTGAGGATTGTTGTCCTCTAAGTGGAAATACTTGCTGAAAGCTCAATTCTGCACATTGTTGCAAAGTCCTGAGGTGGTGAGTACAAACAGGGGACAAACATAACTCTCAGCTGCCGCTGATATGCTGACTACTGATGGGGGTTTATCCCTTCCGGGCCAGATCCTTAAACAACAGAGGCTGGCATGGCACATTTGACTTGTACATCCATGGCAACTGATCCTACTGAGGGCTTTGGGTTTGTCTCTGCAGATTAACTGAGGAAACTACCATATGTATTTCTTTTTACATATTCTTGTTGTAATGCCTGATTGCTAACTAAACCCAAGCCGTTTCCTACATTTTTCTTTCGCATTTTCTTACACATATCTCTCAAAAAAAAACAGATGTGCTAACAGATTAATAACTTTTCCTTTATTTTCCTTCTCCTTTCTTCTACTCAGCATGAAGTTCAACCACTTTTAAATGCACAAAGGTGTATTTTTTGCCTTGTGGTATTTCAGTAATAAAATGTTTGCAAGTAAGGAAGCAGGCTGTGTAGGTCAGTCTACAAGTCATCCAGGGTAATACAACACTCTTGATTTTGCTAGAAGAATAATAGGGATTGGCTGCTACATCTTTTTATGCTCCTGCATTTAAGAATCAAATAATCGCCATTTTTGTTTACAGAATGAAAATGAACAGCACTGGCATTCATTACTGTTGATTTGCTCTCTTTTTATTAATCATTTCTTATTTTTAAAGGGCCACAGGAGCGAGCAACATAATGCAATGGTAGGGAGATATTTACCAATTTAGTACCTCATTATAAAACTACTCAGAAACCTCTTTGTCTCTCATTTAACATAATAATTATTAGTGGCAACAAAAGTGGATCCCACACTTGCACCGTGATTAGCAAGTGACGCATTGGGGTTGAATATATTGCATTTTGCTAAGTAAACCTTATAATATCCCAAATCCTCACTTTAAAAAACATCTAATTTTAAGAAAATAATTTCCACTCCTGTTAAATGCGTGTTTCCAAATTAACCAGTGATATTCTATAGAAAACTGCCTCTTTTATGCTTGAAGTCTCCAGCTGCCACACAATTTATATCTCTTTCCTCCCCTCTTTGTTTTTCAGCCATTTTCCCTGAATGTCAAAGTCAATTTAGTGCATTTCACTTTGCTGAATAAATCAGAGGCGAAATCCTTGCTAAAAGTGAAAATTTGATTTGCTAAAAGGAGCTTAGGGCAACTATTAATCAATATATCCAGAGTGTCAAAGCTAAGGCCATGATAGACATGCATTCATTTGGAGATTGGTTGAGGCAGATAAAGGGAGACACTGGGAAAAAAAAAAAATGCAACAGCCAGACAGTACAGTTTGCATGTTGGGGGCATGGGTGGAGGGAGAGGACTGATTCAAAAAGGAAAGGAGACAGTCACTGGGATGGAATAGTCAAGTACTTGTGCATGGATAAAAAGGGAACTTAATAGAACTGTAAAGTCACTGTTTAATTCTGATCTTGAGAAAAGAGTGGTTTAATGAAGAGTTTAAAATTTATTTTTTATGTAAAACATTTAAGAGCCCCATTTTTTAATTGAAAGAACTGTGCCAAGTTCTTTTGTTATCTTTTAACTGATTTTTTGTTTTGTTTTGCTTTTGGTGATGATTATTATTATTAAACAAGTTTTTTCAACAGACAGGGATTCTGAAGTAAAAACTAGCAAGAGTTCAAGATGCTTTTGAAAAGAGTCTTACTGTACATTTATATCCATGAATAATTTGCAGGTAATGAGATGTTTATATGCCTGGGATTATATTCTTTCATTTGATGCTAGTAAAAAAATGCCAAAGTGACTATTCTGGAAACAAAAGTGCTCTTTTTACACCATGACATCTATGCCTAGCAGTACTAGAAGCCTCCTCACCTCTCCAATGCTCTCTCAGTACTGAACTGGAACCAGCCTTTTCCGATTAGCAGACACACCAAGAGGGTGCACATATTTTGCTGCACACAAAGCCTACTCTTCTGTACTGAAATCAGCTGGCATCTCGGAACTTACTTCAGTAACAGATCCATCAAGAATAGTCTGCAATCATATCTCAGGTGGATATAGTCAGTAATTTTAAAATAAGCATACAGACTTTTCTGTATCTACCTTTTACCACAATGCAGATCCCTGTTTTGTTTTGAAAATGCTAAGATACTGTGGATGTGTGTATTCATGCATTATCCTGGAAATCCCACCTCCTCCTTCCTGCCTTGCAAAATCACTTAGACTTTCTCTGCGACACTACTTCCTAAGACAAAAAGGGTGCCATCATTCCTCGCATTTCAAATGATAGGATAGATTAACTCCTGGCATTTTAGGCAAGCTGCTGTTCATTCTGCTCAGAGAAGCTTGGATCAACATGGTGATCTAAACACTGACAGTGTTGGGTGGTTGACCATGCTTAATACTCAAAACCAAAAATGACAGTCAATTGCCGATTTCCCATGTTGTACAATTTAGTGACAAAGCTCCTGGAATCAGTAGTTCTTGAGAAACCTTTTGGCTGGAATCTCTACCTGTAAGGCCTAGGGAAGGGTCTGCCTCAGATGATGTATGTCATACAAGTTGTAAGTTCAACATCTCCATCATAGAAAGAGCATGTCTGATTTCCATAATTAGTGCATGTTTGCAGAAGGACTTAGAAGAAGAGCAGATAGTGAGCGTTTGATAAACAGAAGGCAAAGAGAACGTGCAAAGTGTCCAAGAGAGCACACTGGTAAAGGGCAGGATGTCCTGATTCCCCAGGAGGCTCAAGTTATTATTACTACAAACCTCTTAGCACAAACCAGCTCATACTCCATTCCATGTTACATGAGCAATAAATGCTGCATCTACATGTTCACAGGTCTGTGGAGTGACAGGCACTCTTGTGACAGAACTGTAGGAGTCCTCATGTTGTCTGAAATGGTCCTGAATTTAGCACAAGAGACTAGAGAAGGTCTCAGCCTCAATAGAAATGATTTCTAAAGCAGTGAGGAGCGTGGTACAGGAAGACAGCTATTCCCCCTTGCAGAACTGAGATTCTGTATCAGTTGTCCCAATAACAACCCAGAGACGGATTTGAGCACAAACAGGATGCTGGCTATAGCTACAATGTATGTGATTACATACACCATATAGTTCCAACATATGATTTCAGCTTGTCTTCAAAGTCCTACCAATGTGAATACTACCATTAAGTAACACTCAGCATTTTTTCTCTATCATTTAAATACACGGTGTATGTCCATTAAGATATAGATACAGAAGTAAGTACATGCAAGAGAATGGGTACATATATATCTAATTCATTTCTGTATGGATGTACCATATATGTATGCTCTCATGCTTTTTGAACATTAGCTTTCTAAAAGTGATTATGGTCAAACTTTCTCTGTACTTTTACCTGTGTGTGTGTGGTATTTCTGAAACAGATGATGCGAAAATGGCATTTTAGAAATGACGACTCTGCAACAAATCATGTTCTTGTTCAGTATTAGAATGTTAAATTACCCCCCTGAGAGCTGCTTTAGAAAGGAAAGCTTAAATATTGTCCTCCACAAAGAGTACGCTGGAACAGTAATGTTTCATAAAACATTAACACTAAAATATTCAAAACATCCTTGGACTTGCTCCATCAAAACCATACCTTTTGTTTTCAATACCAGCACCAGTGGCAGTTATCAATCTCTAACTATTCCCTTTAACACAGTTACTCCTGACAAAACAGGGACAGCCGAAGACAAGCAGGCTTATTTTACTAAATAATGTAACCAGTTACTTTTGATGTATTAGTCTGATTTACTATTTCCAAACAGATTATTCACTTTAAGTGCAAAAAGCTGATTTCTATGGTCTGTTTGATGTTTTTTCATGCACACAAATTTTTCAGAGAACAATTTGTTTTTAGCTTCCTGTTATACACATTTTTAAGAGCTTAATGTTTCCTGCCTCCACTTAATATAAAAGAACATTGCCTACTTTTGCTGAATGTCAATGAGATAGTTACAGTAAAGAAATTGTGCTAAAATAACTGATGCTATGGCCAGGTATCAGCAGAAATCCACCCCGTATTGGAGAAGAGTTTAATTACTCCAATGCACAACCAAAATAAAATGGAATCTCCCCAAAATATGATGCAAAGGGTCAGAAATTCAATCACCAGTAAATATTGTATTAAGTGGGTCTCTCTTATTTAAAAGGTAAGTAAAATGAAACAAAATGAAATAAAATGGAATAAAATAGGCAAGTCTTGCAGAGGCTTCATGGATCTATTTACAATTTATTTAGTTCAGTTAATAGGGGTTTTGTCTCATCAGGCAGGAGATGAAGCAGCATAGGCCTCTCCCTAAGCACCTTCAGTATTTCACTAACGAAGTTACAGTACATCAGAATATTTTAATCTGACACAAAGAATAACAATAGATCTGACTGTTGGGCTGATAATCTTCTTATCACACCCTGTGAAACGTAGATCTAATATTTGACTGAGCCTCCATTACTCGGCAACACATTCTAAAAAGGCCAACAATGGAGAGAGAATGAAGTGGAGTGTGGAAGTACCTCCATATCTACATAAAAGAGATTAGAGGCGACAGCGTTCCATTTTACAGCTCAATCATATTGTGTTAGCATGCGCTTATCCGAGCGCGGATGAAATTGAAAGAGAAATAAAAAAGAGTCAGGCAGATAGGAACCATAAAAGCGAGGCATGAGCAATTTCCAAGGATATAAAAGGATGCTAATGGCGGGGCCCTGTCATTCTTAAAAAGGGCTATTAGGGCACCATCATCTGTTCTTGCGCCCTTACGCTCCCCTAACTAAAGTCAAGCATTTCCTAATGCCATTGTGATCTTTTTCTTCTTCAGATAAGCCATGGTCATGTTTCATAACAACACACTTCCCATTTATTTGATTTATAAATGCAGGGAGACTAATTCTATTTACTGATAAAGGCTTTCCATATATATTTTTCTTTCAATATTTCCTTTTGTAGATGGCATAGACTTTTTTTGTTCAATAAAAGCAACTATTGAAATGTTTCCAATAGCACAAAAATACTAATGATTTTATCAAAAACATATGAACTTGGTACAATTTTAAAATGATTTTTAGTCTATGACCACAATGGGAAATGGTTGCCCAGGACAGAATGCATATTGCACTGTTACCTTTTATAGATAATTTCATTAAAAGACGTTCTGTTAGAACAGCAAAAACATTAGTTTGGTTTCTTCCACAAAGACAAATTTTACTTTGAATTGAAATGCTTTACAGTCAAGATCTTTATTACTTATTAAGCACCTGATATATAAGGGCCTTTAATTATACTGAACCTTAAGAAATCACTATAGTAAAGAAAGATCTGCTGATTGCTGCTTTGCTGTGCTAGGCACAAATTCACTACTGGTATAATTAATCGATACCAAGAGATTTACACCAAGGATTTACTTAGTCCACCAAGCTACAGTGAACTTCTATGCAATTTGCACCCATTTCCCAACTCGTCCTTTTCCCAGTTCTGTTCTGTTTCTGCCCACAGTAATATATGTTAGGTTAGAAAACAGTCAGCTAGCACCAATCCAAGCTCTTCTACAAGTTGTTGCATGCCAGACATTAGCTGAGCGCAGGCAGTCCAAGTTCAGCAGTGCTCCATCATTCAAAACAGAGCTACAAAAGCTCATCACATTTGCAGTTTAGCATGTCTACTTTTGTATTCTGATTTTTGTGATCAAATGGCAGAGAAAAAGCACAGTTTTTACCACTGCCCCCTGTTACCAGAAGGCTTATAAAAAGATGGTCTTTTTTGCCTTTTCGTTCCTAAACGCAGTCAGGTGAGTAAACTTAGCAAGCAACTTTACCACAGCAGGAGTGGTTTTGAGTTTACCTTGTAATAGAAAGCTGCTTCATGGGAAAAAAAAATGTTCCTCAACTGGTTCAGATCACAGACTTTAAATTTTCAAGGCCAGTTTACAGCATCCAATACCTTTTCCATGTTAACCAAAGCCATTATTTTAAAGGATTCTCAGTCTCATCACTCAGCTCTTCCTACTCCTCCAGCCAAATCAAAGCTACAGATATATTCACAAATAAAACCAGCTGAAGTTCCCCTGCAACTATTATCGAGCACAACTGAGTTCTTTGAGAGCTACTCTTATTTTGGTTAAGGTGATCTAGGTATCTTCCAAAGATGAAACCCAAACTCACCTACTTAATTCATTTCTACTTAATTTGGGGTGCTTTATTAGCAACCAGCATAAGATAAAGTATCTACTAGAATACAGACTGATGTTTAAATGAGTTTACAATTTGCTTGGGCTCATCTAGAACTGCTCTGAACAAAGCCATTCAGAAATGTCAGCTGTGTTCCTAACCACTGTAACAAATTGTTGCCTGAATGCTGCACACCTAATGACTTCAAATTAGCTTCACTGCGATATTGCCTGACAGTTCGTTACGACTGTTAGCAACATAGCTGGCGTATCATGACCAATAAATTGGTTTCAGTGTGGGCTGGGAAAGGGACTTCCATCAATTTGATTAAAGAAATTACTGTAGCATTGAAAGCATAAAGACAAACTAGTTTAAGGAGACAGAAATAAGTTAAGGGTACCAGAAAAACACTGCTTGTGGTACAAAAGCTTGTTTATACACCATTTGTGGCACAGAGAAATGACTGCATTTCAATTGCACGGCATAGTGACTATTTTAGAGTTTGCAGGTTGTTGTCTCTAATCTGAAGTAGAATAATGCTCCATAAATGTACAAATTATTTTATTCTTATGCTTTCTTAGTGTTTATATGTATCAAAAAATATACCTAAAAGCACATACCTGAAGAACTGAGGCCTTGTGCTGGTTAGCACAAGTGAGAAAAAATCTGGAAGACTATTTCTTTGTGATTTCTTTTTGTACCAGAAATAAAAGACCTTTAACTCTGATAAACATAAAACTAACTAGATTATTTATTCTACTATTCAAGTATCCCCAAATCACATTTAAAATGAGGATGTCTGATTACTCAGAGGAATTAAAGGTTATCTGTTCTTATGCTCCATAAGGGTCCACTATCAAAACTAGAAAACTAGCAAGCTGATGAAAACACACCAAACTTGCTCATTCCTCTGCTGGAGTAAAAAAGTACCTTCAGAAACAAGAAAAAAAGCCAACCTTTTTTGTGTGAATTTACCATTTGTGAAAGCTGACAAACTGAGAACCTTTGGAGATGCTCTAGAAGTTTGTCTGCTAGCTCACAGAGCAAGAATAAATACTGGGGGGAAACCAGAATATATCTGAAATCTGAGCTGAAGAAATCACTCATCTTCTGAATTGCTGCTTTTGATGACCCCCACTTTTCTTGCTAACAGGAGTGCCAATCAGCTCTTATATATCGACACATTTATGTGATGTAGATCACAGCCCATTTCACGCAGACCAAGGAGTACTAAGCTGTAAGATACCTTTTGGTACAGTTCAGTTCTTTCTACTGAATTGCTGGTATGATTCAATTCATTCAGTGAGAAGAACAATTGCTCTGTGCCATGCCAACATGTAAGTCAATTTTTGAACCTCCTGTGGTCAGTATAAGAGAGTGCTGCATTTATGTAATAGAGGAACCCGACTCGGATACAGCTACTGCTGAATCCGGTTAGTACAGAGGAAAGGACTTACACTACCCTTCATACTAATGCAGGCTAATGCTCTGGAGAGAAAGGTGAGTTTATCTTAGTAGAAGTAATACATGAAAAAAAAAAAAATCACTAAGCAGCATGTAAAACCTTTTAACATAGTAACACTCACAGCAACAATACTATTTTTAAATATATTTTTAAAGTAAAATATATTATAATGTAACCAACATCCTACGTGAATCATCTGGAGCCTTAAGAAAACTTTATGCATTGTAGTGAAAGAACAAAATGTAATTTTTACCAGAACAGAATAACCCAAACAATGATTTCTGTATGTTGTATGTTTGCAATAAATACTTTTCATACCTGGAATATGCTTAGCCCATCCAATGATCACCACCAGTTCTCTGTCTGCCAGGTCACAAAGAGTTGTAAGTGCTTTGATGTCACTGTCTGGAACAGTGGGGTCAGGCATAGCATAGATCTTCTCTGGTTCAGCCACCAGCAAATGGGAGACAATCTTGTTATCTGCAAAAATGGTCCAGAACAGTACAAGATCACCAGTAGCATCATTCCACTTGTCAAACACATGGCTCATAGTTCAAAGTGCACATGAATTTGTCTTAAGATACTGGACCTAATTAAACTGTACTGTAACTTAACTGTCTTCTGCAAGCATCACAGCACAAATAATTCTGATCCACTAATGATATTTATCACACTAGACATGTATCTCCTTAAGATAATAAATGTAATGGAATGTACAATACCTGATCACCTCCTAATATTAATTATTTTGTAGAAATTAATAATTTTGTAGAAAAACTTCATGCATTATAACGTATTTTGGACTGTGTTAATAGGAAAGTTTTGCCCTCCTCTAATTACATGCAACACCCCCATCCCCAAAAGCAGGTGTGTTTCTTGAGCCATTAATAAGCAATAAGTCATTTACTGAAATATGTGACTTTTGTCAGCAATTCCAGTTCTTTATTTTAGATGTCACTGTTAAACTGCTGCAATGGTCTCAGGACTTTCTCAGTGCTCATTATCGGGTACACCTTCTATTGTGGGTATCCTCCCCACTGAAATGTTAGGAATTAATCTGTACTCCTTGGGGTCTATGCTGTGACAAAAGCTGGGTGTTGTCTTATATTTGCTTTTCAGTGAAACATTTGAATTTAGAATCATGTATAAAACTAGCCTAAGTACAAAAACAGACTAATGATCTCATCTCATTTTTAGTCAGGAATAGCTATTAAAATCAATGAGAACAAAGAGTGTAAAACTAAGGAAACTATCAATAAATGCAGACACTACCTCAGAAAACTGGTTTTGTGCAAAGAATGATACTTCATCATAGTCACATACTGGTTATTTTTATCTATATAGCATTCTCATTCATGTGTTTAATATTTGTTTTTTCATTCAGGTGACTTGAGAAATCTATTTGGAGTAATCAATTAAATTATAAGAAAAAGAGAAGAGGGAAAAAAAAAAAAAAGAGTAGAAGAGCCTGGAAGATTTACAAGAGTGTTGCTATTCTATATTCCATAAGTAGGATAAACATAAAATGAGCATTAATGCCATGTGAAGGAACAATGGAAATCTCTCTATATAGAAGCCTGATTTGTTACTCTTAGAAGGCAGAACTAAAAACAAAGTAAGGGTCCAATTCCTTAAGCCTCCTATTACAGGGTACATTCCAATACTTCCCAATATACTTATTTTTTACTTTTCAGGGTAGCTACATCTTGTGACCCCAAATGCACCACCAGAATTTAAAGCCCAAATGGCATCCTTTCGTGAATTTATGCAGATCTAGGACAGAGAGTTAAAGGGCTTGATATAAATGGGACTCAACTGTGAAAAGGTGCAAAGTATTCTCTGACTGTAGAGAAAGCTGCCAGAATTAGACCACTTTCCCCTCTTGCACATAAGCCACAGGATGGACCACACAGAGCTGCAGTGGAAGTTGACCGGGATGTGACTTGCCCCAGTGTCAGAGAGGCTCCCTACCAGCCCATGAAAGATTTCCATCCAATACCAGCTTGATTCAGATTTCTGACACTTTACTGCTCTTTTGGGAGACAGACTCCTCAATCCTGATCCACCACCTCTGTAAGTGTTGCCTTATTCCAAATTTGTGTGCCAGAAGTTGTGATTTATGTTAGCCCTTCATAAAATAAGTGGAAGAGCCAACTAGAAACCATCACGTCAGGAATGTTTTATTACAAGGGTATATATTCATGCTTTATATGAACTACAGGAACTATGCCAACGGAGTAATTCTTGATCTCAATATTCTACTGATTACCAAACTGATTAATTAGGAATTCTATTCTTACTTAAAGATGACAGATGGTAGTTTTAACTTATACTGGCAAACAGCCTTTGCACAAAACTTATTTTTTAAACAGTCTTTTCCTATCCTGCTTAATTTCACACAGAAAACAATCTTTTTCAAGTGAGAAAAGATAACACTGCTTATTCAAAATTCCAGTACTGAAAATTCCAGCATTGAAAAAGATAAATAAATGAGAGTTTCTTAACAGCAAAACATATGTAGCTGAGGACTTCAACTTTGTGGGTCTATAATCAGTGATAAATGAATGAAGAAGCACTCACAGGTCCAAGTTCTGTTTTTTTTTCCTGAAAACAAAGGAAATGGTCAAAGAGCCTCTTTTCCTTTTTTTTATTAGGTTCCTCACCAATAGCTTTTTGTAGATGATTTAGGAATATTGTATATTTTGACTCTGGATTTGCAAAAGCTCAGATTCTTTTTACTTTTGCAACCAACAAGAGCTATAGACAGGCCACTAGACTCCATGGTGAAGCTGGAAAATGCAATAGGCACCAGAAGCAGGTGTAAGAGAGATCCTCTAAACCCCTGTTTTTTCCCTATGGGGGAAAAGCTACATGTATTGGCACATGCACAAGTGTAGACCATAGGAAGATTTTGAATGTACCCAGAAAGCTCCATCACTCAGGAAACTGAATGGCCATGAGCCCTGTTTCTAGGTAAAATCTTATTTAATGTTTCCCTAATTAGAATCACTAGAACCCGATTTTTATTCCTGTGCCTTGTTATACACAAACTATCTGCCAGGGTCCAGAAAATCTCCCAGGCTACTTGCACACAAAATTGATTCAACTGTTTGAAGTCTTGACACTCATCTGGCAAGGATCTGAAAATTCATTTTTGTAAATGTTTGGTACAAAAATGTTCGTAAGTGGACGAGCTAAGGAAAGGGAAGGGAGATAATGAGTAATGGCTTATAAGGAGGTTAGGTATCTCAGACAAATAGAGCTTACAGAAAGCGGTGTAGTTATCGTCTTAAAGGTAATGCAATGCACTACTTTAGAGTAATCTTGGGTTTACACAGAGATTCTTGCGTTTCAGTACAACTGCACTAACCTCTGTTCATATTAAAGGGGTTGGGACTTTGAGGTTGGATTTATTCTCTTATTCTTTTTGACTGTTTGGTTTTGGCTTTGTTGGAATGCCCAGCTATCAACATTTCTACTCAATGACAGTATCAAGTAAATGAGAAACTGACAATCTGTGCACCCAGGAAAACTAAACCTCTAATGAAATTAAGCATTAGAGTTTATTAAATTTTATTGTATTATCAAAAAGTTTTTATTATAATGTGCAAAATCTGCTTAGTGCAGCCCTAGATTGTATTTACAGAACACTGGGACAGCTTATGGAGGCTGAGTAGAAGATGCCAGATTGGACAATTGAAGGAATATAATCAGCATAATGTTTTTTGGAAAGGCAAAAGGAAACTATGCCATATGTTCACTTAAGCCTTAATTTTATGTAAAACTGGCTGTTTTTTCTTTGACACAGCTAAAATGCCCTTTTACTTACAGTTCAAAGACTGTTTATTTGCTCTCCAGATCCCCATATGCTCCAATGTATTGTACACAGCACTGTCCCCTACTGGGGAACACAGAGTCATAGAATCAGCTAGGTTGGAAAAGACCTTTAAGATCATCAAGTCCAACCGTTACCAGCATGAACAGAAAGAGATTCCATTTTCCATACAGTCAGGTATTTTCAAGAGCCTAAAACTGACATGTGTGTTGTCAGAGGCACAGGAGCAGAGGCAAATGGGAGAAAAGAGTCCAGCCTCCTTACTTCTCTGGCTTGTTTCTCTAGTTTAGGATCAAATGAAACTTCTCAGCAGGAGCAACAGGATGTATGTATTCTCATTTGGAAGAGTTTATAACACTTGATACAGCGTGTATGCCTTTGCGGGGTAATACATTAGCCTCTTGCACTACAGCTATAATGCTATTAAATTTACTTCATGGAATTAGTACAGTCACTGCTTGAGTTTATATAAGCTGCAAAGCAAAACCCCTAACTATTTTTAGTTAATCGCAAAGAGGATGGAACTTGTATTTTAGCAATGAGATGATCATCTCTCTCTTAATTTCAGCCTGGTGAGATACAATCAAGGACATTACTAAAACATAACAAAACAAAGCAAAAAAAATCCATGAGGGTACTAGAGCCCAAACTACCAATCTATGCTTGTTATTAGTGTGCCATATTGCTGTTTTAATCTAATGCTAGGTACTGTATTAATCTAAAGGTATAAATTAATGAGGCTTTTAATGTATTTTCATTGGGAGGTTGAGCAGTCAAACTCATTTAGCTAGTGAAAACTACAAAAATCACATTCTTGTGAAATCTGAAACTAGAAGCTTCAATGAACTAATGAGGACAGTATGAACCGTTTTATGTACCACTGAAAATAAACTGTAAACGTAAAATTTGCACTGCATAAACCATGCTTTTATACACTTCCACCTGTAAAACTATTCTTTGTTCAACTCCACTTCGGAAAGATGAGCACATTTAAAACAGAATTATGTTAACAGCTAAATGGATATAGCGTTCATGGTAATACCTTCTGACCAAATCCTTGTCCCTGTCAGAAGGAGCTTAACAAACAGAGCTGTGAGTTGATAGCTTGTGGTCAAAGAGAAATTCTGTATATCTGGTGTACTCACATGGCTTTTTTGCTGGCTGAACTAGCTGAGGGTTCAGGTATGGGCTATTCTCTGCATCTATTCTGCGCTTGTACTTCTGGCGACCTCCACGTACTCTGTCTAGGCGGACACCTATGTTGGGAAAAATAAGCAAACATTTAATTAAAAATACTATGAGGATGCCTGTCAGGTAACACTCCTGTATCTCCTCACTTCCAATATTTATTTAAAATGCATGCTTTTTTCAAATGATTAATTTTAGAAAGCAAGGGAAAGCAGCACTAAAAGTATTTGCAAGCTGTTTAGATTTTCACACATGCAAGACTAAGTATACAACACAATTTCCTGTTCATTTAAAACCATTTATTTATTTTTACATATTATTAAAAGAGTTAACAAATCTGGTTTCCATTTGAAAGGGTCTGATCTTAAGTTGTCTTTGCCAGAAGCAGAAGATCAAAGCTGCAGCAAACACCATGGATACACAAGGCTAACAGAGAATTGGAACTTTAGAAACAATGAGTGCTGTATACATTGTAGACAGTCAAAACCAATGCCCTTAATTAACATGGATTAGAATGGCCAGAACATTATTGTTAGCGAAATAAGAACATATACATGGCTTAAAGACCCAAAATGGCTCATGAGGGTTTGAAAGAAATTGCATGGCTGTGCGTTTAGATGTCATCAATGATGAAATAACATTTGTGTTGTACCTCCATAGTGTTCATTGCTTCAATAAAGCATTCTGCTACCTGCTTTGTACAGATAGATAAGAATTTACCTTCCTGAAACAAGCTACAGCTGCTCTCATAGACAAAATGAAAAAAGGAGGGGGGGGGGAGAAGATGGTAGGTCCTATAAAACAATGAAGTATTTTTATTTCCTTCTGAGTCACCCAGGCAGATTTCCAGACAACCAGGACAAATGCCAATATAACCAAGCAGTAACATAACCCTGAAGTTGAAAAACCTGGCACATACACAGGGCAACAGGACAAGTAATAAATACCAAGTACAAAATTTGTCTCTCATGACATGGATTTAACTAGACAAGAACACAAGATCACATTAAATATCAATGATCTCTCTGAGTGATACAATGAAGTACAGCTCACTTTCTCACTTTGCTTTTCATTGTCTGTTTAGCCCTCCTCCCTCAATCTTTTCTATTGCCATTATTGTGCCCTACTCTAATAATTCCCATCTCCCTCATACCTCCCCTCACAGGAAATACCTCTACAACTGGCTTCTGAAGAGCAGAGAATCCACCACGGAAGAAGTTAAGGTTTCTGGGCACAGCAAGGAGAATACAGCACAGAGTTTAAGTGCTGCCCATGAACCTGCACTAGTAGAACAGTCTAGTTACCAGGAAAAATCTGTCAGTCCTCTTTCATCCTCACAAACCAGAGGATGGACTGGGTTTTGGTGAAGAAAAGCCATCTTGCCAGCTAGCCAGAAACCCAATGCCAAAAATTCTTCTGGTTCCACACAAGGCCCTCAGTGACATGGGTTAGTGGTGGCCTTGGCAGTACTGGGGTAATGGTTGGACTTTGTTATCTTAAAGGTTTGTTCCAACCTAGCTGATTCTATGATTCAGTTACATTTCTCGTCGGATGTTACCAGTTGTCGTGGTTTAAACCCAGTCAGGTAACTCGTTCGCTCACTTCCCCCCCTTTCTTGCCCTCCCCCTGCTCTCGGAGGGACGGAGAGGAGAATCGAAAAGAATGCAACTCCCACGGGTTGAGATAAGAACAGTTTAGTAACTAAGGTATAACACAGATCACTACTGCTACCACCAATGATAATAATGATAAAGGAAATAACAAGGGAAGAGAATACAACACCTCAGCACCAGCCGACCGATAACTCGCCCCCCTCAGCCCGACCAAGCTCTGACCGATACCTCCTCCAACCCTGCAGTCTCCCAGCCCTTCCGGCTAACTCCCAGTTACATCCTGGGCATGACGTGCTGTGGTATGGAATACCTCTTTGGTCAGTTTGGGTCAGGTATCCTGTCTCTGCTTCCTCCTGGCTCCCCCTCCTCCCTGGCAGAGCATGAGGCTCACAAAGTCCTTGGCCAAACCAAAACATCGCTTGTTATCAGCTCTGTTCCCAAGCCGAAAGTCAAAACACAGCACTGCACCAGCTACCAAGAAGGGGAAAAATGACTGCTACTGCTGAACCCAGGACACCAGTTATACTGTGAATCACACTATATAAATAATAAACCCAACCGATTGCATACCCAAACAGGTCAGTGTATAATTATAAATGACACCTTGTTTATGGTACTTGCCTATATTACTACCAAACTTCCGACTGATTTATGGTCTAAGCTATTTGAGACAATTCCTGGTGATCTGATCAACAAAGCATGGTTATTTTTTTTGTTTGTTTTTAGAGTTACACTTGGAAATGCAGGAACTACAAGACCACTTTAAAAACTGAAAGTACAAAGCTTTTCAGAGCTAATGATAACTCAGGGTTCTTCACCCCTGAATTGGGAGTTTGAGCTACACCTGAAGCACATGACATCCAGGACAATATACCACCATAAAAAACAAACAGCAAAGAGCAAGGTTTGACAGCTGAGTATTCAGAAATGCACAGAGGGTTAGAAGAAGCCACATGTAATATTGCTGGGATTATGAAAAAGACTGGCCAGCATTTGAGGAAAAATAGACAGAAAATTATTTCTGCATAATTCAGATGCCATCCTTCTTTCTGCTTGGGAGCAGATTTCACAGTGATAAAAGATGGATAGCATCAGACAGAAGTATGTTTAATCAGAAAGTAATGGAACAAAAGCTTAAATTAAAATAATATAAATTGACCGAGATTAATATTTTTTCTACCTCCTTCGCATTTGCTGAAATACACATTCAAGCCACTCGTACTCAAATGGGAGGAAATACAGAGAAATGTTACAATAGCACAGCTATACATCATCAATGCACTAAAGAACTGGGGAATAACAGTACTGTATTTTAAAATTACCTAAATCTACAGCATAACTAATTCAAATTTTAAGGCGAAAGCATTCTTTGACAACATAATACCAAGAGACTATAAATTAGAGGTGTATAACCCTTTCAATAAAACTGATACAGACGTTACCATTGGTTTAGTTCCTAAGCTTTCCTCATTCCTAGTACTATTACAAAGTAGCTAGTTTAGAATCAATTTGTGATGATTTGTCACACTCAAATTGGTATTTTACTTCCCAAGAGGCTTTACAGGAGTAAATACAATGGAAGACACCACTTAAGAAAGTATACCCATCTGACATACCATAAAAACTTTGGAGTTTGGCCTGTGTATACGCATGCATTTTCCCCTGTAACTCCTACAGCTTGTATGAGAGAATCCCGAACATACAGATGCATTTATCTGCTTTCAAAACAGTAATAGCTGATGCTTTCTTTGCTAGAAAAACAAAGGGAAGAAAGAAAACCAATTCTGTCCACAAAGATCTTAATTTGGGGCAGGAGGATCTCAACATCTTGATCAGAAGTAATTGCTGTAATTCAACACATAGTCTGTACTCAGATGACTGAGGAGAATACTGTGGCACCTAGCTTGCATAAAGGGAGAAGTTAAGAAGGTCTCTGCTTTGGCTCTGCTGTGCATGTGGCTTGCCAGAGTCTTCAGCATCTCAGTTCACTCACTGCATCAGTCCTCAAAAAGTGAAAAGGCAGACATCCAGTTCACCTATATAAACTTGTGCCACATCTCCAAATAAATTGCACTGTACCTATTATCATTTCAGTTGTTTAAGGTTAAACCAGCCATTAATGTCACTGAATGAAGCTCCACTGAAGACAAGCAAGTTGATTCTACACGTTCCCCAATGCTCAGTTTCGTTTCCAATTCTTCAACAGAAAAACAAACCCAAAAGCCCTAATGAAAAAGAACAGGGATGACTGCAGGAGACAAATGGAAAGAACAGGCTTGCTACCACTTACAATACCAGCTACTTTCAACAGTCAAGTAAACATGTTCAGTTTACTTCTTAAAACAAGCACATGGACTCATCTGTTCAGGAGTGATGGGTAGTCACATTCTTGTGCAATTTACAAAGCTTGGAAGATAAGGATTAGACTAGAACTGTAATACATGGAGAGATGGAATCTATGTAAATCAATGGAATAGCCACGTTTTTAAAAGAAAGCATTTACACATACTAATACAACATAAGAATTTCTCCAGCTGACCTTAAGGAAAAAAAAAAGGTCATATAGTCACTACATAAGCTTCTACAAAAAAGGTTTACCTCCTGGCTCCTCACACAATCTTTGCATGATTTCTATGATACGCTTCTATATGCGATGTCTATGATATCCTTTGCACGGTTTCTATGACACACAACAAAATTATATTGGGCACTTACTGTAAAAAGAAAGTGCCAAGACAATCTTGCACAAAAATAACTGAAGACTATCAATGATGTACAAAATGAGGTACCTATCAGGTACTTCAATCTGAACAAACTTAACATAAGCAAACTGAACTCTCCATTTTCTCTGTATTTCCTTATCTGCTCCTCTCTCACCAATTAATTATTCCTATTCTGTAGTCCTTTCTTCACATTGCCTTGAAGCCTTCATGTGGGACAGGTACCCACTATGACCAGTGCTATATAATCAAAAAGACTGCCCTTACCCCAATACATCATTCTTTTTGCAATTCAGGTCCTCACCTTAGTGTGATAATCCTGTTTAACCATGCCATCTCATTTTCCATACATATCCAAGCCATACATACATATAGCCATATATCCAAGCCATTCCATACATATCCAAGCATACTAATTACTCCTTCACAATCTACCTCTCCTTTCTCATCCCCTCCTTCTTAGCCTGGCTACAAGTCTCTACTGTTCATTTGTCCACATGTTCCACAAACATTATTATCCTTCTCACAGAGCTCTATAGTTCCTGGAAATCCTCAATCTAACATGGAAGGCTTTAGCCTTATCCTTCAAATCTAGACCTACCAATACCAGGACTGCCTGTAAGAAATCGACTACTACCTATAACCTGGGAGAGCTTTTTGTTTCAGAAAAAATAAATCTAATTCACTGAAATATGAACTAATATCTGAATAATCAAAGCTCCCTCTGTACCTTCCAGTATATCAAACACAGAATTTTGACTTCCTAAAGAAATTCCAATTTCTGCTCCCTTTCCATCCCCCCCTACATGAAGGTATCTTCTACACTGCTGCTGTTTTGGTGCCATTGTTTTGGACAGTATCTTGAGAGTGTGTTCCAGTTTACTTGAACATACTGTGCCTATTTGTAAGATTACTGAGTAAGCTTGGGTAAACATTATGAACCCTGGGTTTTGCTTTTATTCACACAGAGCAGGAAAACTAGTTGATTTTTCCACCATGAATGGAGATATAATGTATGCAGATTTAAGAATGCATGGTCATCTAGTTACTCTTCAGACAATTCAGTAGTCTTTGTAGTTTTGGATTAGAGAAGTGTGAAGCCAGTGCATTAATCCTACAGTCTGAAAGATTCATAGTGGAAAAAAAACTTATTTAAACCACAAAAGACCTCTCTCAATAGAGCAGAAACAAGCAGGAAATAACACACCATGAAGAAAAAAGATAATATGAGCTATTTTTGCTTCTGGATCTGAATCTTTGTTTTATGTGCTGAATTATAAAGATGCCAGAGAGCTTCTGAAATGAATTTACAAAGCCTTTGGATAATACCATATGCAGGTAAAAATTCTGCTACAGATGTAAAATATGTGTCCATTAGTGGGTAATATTTTGAAAAGAGAGTTCTAAGTCATCAAAGAAGATAAAAGCTATGACTTACACTAAAGCTTTCCAGATCTACACCTGAATTAACAATTATCAGGGGAAGGCTTTAGTGTTTTGTCTTCTGATAGCTATCTGCACTACTAAACACATTATTTAGTGCAGCATAGGAAGTCTAAAATTCGTCCTCCTACCATACATGCAGTCAGTACCAAAAAGTATTTGTTAATATGGGGTAAACTGGTTGTCCTCAAGAGGCGCCTATGAAACAATTCAGATCATTAACTGGCTCATATAATGGCTTGAAAGGCAAAACAATGTTTATTACTTTAATATCTACCTTGCTCTTTGCCTGTAAGTTGTTTAATTCAACAAAGATTCACAACAAACAGTTTATTAGTAAGAAAGAATTGGGCCAATTAAAGTATTTAGTGACTTTTTCCAGGTTGAAAAATCAAAGACTTCTTTCGTGGAACAAGTGTTTCTACCTCATCCTTCATTCCAGGTTTTGCTTATGTTTAATCGTGGAAAATGTTTCTAGTCAACCAAATGTAAGCAACACTTTGAAAAAAACATTTTTGTCCTGGGAAGAGAGGATGAGAAGGGCAAATTCTGGCACAGGAACTGAAAATAAAAATCTCTTTGGTTCAAGCCCAAAGGTTGGGGGTTTTGTTTCAGTTTGACTATAGAACTGATGTGTTACACAGCTCAGTACTCAACCTCTCTTGAAAGGAACATTAAGTTTGCATTAACTAATCATCTACATGCTGAATTTTTGTGCTCTGTCATTTATGCATTAAAACATAAAAGAACATGAAGAAAATCCACTTAGTTTTCCCATGCAAATGAGATTTCATGTAAATAAATAAATTATATTATTTCTTAGCCCAAGTGATTTCCCTTGAAGAATGGTCCATAAACAAAGATGTTCACATGGAGAAAATGCAGCGTGCAATGCTTAAGAGTATCACCACCGCTTTACATGTTTCAATGGTTCCCTATGAAGCTCAGTATCCTAATCTGTGACACTCACAAATACAAATTAGGTCACAGGCAACAGGTGACAAGTTTTAATTGAATGTCTTCTGCTTGCAATTCTGACAAAAGGTGAATGGAAATAAATGAGTCTGGCAAGACAGCCCTGAGCCTTACAATGCCCAATATCTCATTATTTTTAAACAGCTATCTATAAACTGATGCTGACAAGCCTTGAAACTTTTATTTCTGTTCAACAAGAGGTGAATGTGCAGAAAGAAAATAAATAAATAAATAAACAAACAAACAAACCCAGGGCAGATAACTGTTGCATTAAACATGCAATACCCATTATTAGACCTTGAATATTGCAAAAGAATACCTTTCATACCTCACATAAGAACTTACAAAGTGAGGAAAAGCTTATGTTGCAGCAAAATGTGCACAGTTGTAAACTCTGAGGGAAAAGCAATGCCGAATGAAGACTGAATACATAAACCCCTGACGTTTCTGAAATGAAACAGTTACCATCAGATAATACTTATCTCCACATCATCTGGACTACCAATATACTAATAAGTGGGAGGCGGTATAAAATACTGCAAAAGCTTTATGAATAACATAGAAAACACTGTTGCTAATTGCACCATTAAATTTCACATCAGTGTGCTTTTCTATCATAACAATATGATAGTATATGCTGTATTTTAAGTGAATTATTTGCTATGCAAGGTGTAAGAATAAAATAATTGCTTACAAGGCATCAGAATAAATAAAGGCAACCTTTCCCTAACTAAACAGCACAGTTTCTTACTTTAATTTATTTAAATACAGTTACACAAGATGCTATCTTGTTTCAGAGTTCAAATTACAACCAATTTAATGAAGTGGAGCTTGTGGGGCTGTGAAGTCATTACTGCATCAATACACTTGCAACCATTACTTTAAGGTGACAAGACTGGGAAAGTCAGCTTGGCTTATGATCCAAGGAGAAGGCTTGGAATGCCAGGAGACAGAAAGGTCAAAAAGTAAGTTTGAGCAAGGCCATACCAATGCCTGAAGGTCAAAAGCAGGCTTGTATTCTAGATCACATCACCAGAGCTTATAAAGAATTCAAGAGCTATGCTAGTGACAACTCTAATAGAAAAGAAGTCTAACTGAAGTTCTGGACCGTTTGCTGGTGACTCTCAAGAGAGATGGGAAGATCAAAATGAAATGCACTATAATAATCAGACTGTGAAGTACCAGTAGCATGAATCAAGATCTCAATACCCTTTTCAGATGCAATAATGTGCAGTTTCCTAATATTTCAGTTAGTGACTTGGATGATGTGGTATTCTGGAATTAATCTGAGATCCAGAAGTCATAGGGAAGCTCTTAATAATGTGAGTTGAAACAGATAAAATCATATCTTGAAAATAGCTTGTGTAGAATTAAGATTTCTATTTAGAGAAAGTGATTTCATTTTGCTGGAACAGAACCAGAGGAAACTACAGGATTGCTCTCATACTACAGCTTTAAAACAGATGTACAATTGACTGAAATATTAAGTTGCTTACCCTAGCAAGCATGTCCCCTGATTTGCTTTGGCTCAGTTTTATTGTTCGGTTTGGTTATTTTTCTTTCTTTTTCTGTTTTACTATCCTTTTCTCTCTTTTATTTTTCCTTTTTTCTTTTTTTTTTTGGACAAAATCTTTCTCATCTTTCTCAAGGAGTAGCCACTCTGTTCTGAACTGTACAAGGTGAGCAAAGTTTAGCTTTCAAATTACGCTCATGTCCCAAAGTAAAAGAGACTTATCTTTCAGCTAAGGTGGGTTTGTACTGCCAGTAGAATCTAACCTGGCCTTACTACAAAAGTATGCGTTCTCACAGAAGTCTGGACTTTTCCAAGGCCTATTCATTGAAACACTTTGCCTCTTCTCTTAGCATACCCATATCAATTCTAACTATCCCCGCAATCTTTCTCATATTTATGTATTGAGTATTAACCATACTTTTGTTGGTGAAGCACTAAGCAATTCTTCCCCAATTTTTTAATACTTTTAAAGAGTAAAATGATTTGTGGAACCTCATCGATTTCACAGTTCATCCTTCAAGGTTCCTCAAAAGGAACAGCAAGTTTCTGAAGTTATTCTCTCTTCTACATGATGCTCTTTAATGGCACTGCAAAATCTAGACCAAGTGGCACAACAGGAAAACAGCCCAAGAAACTTCCACCATGACTCAGCCTCTAGTTAGGGCTAACACATAATTAGTATTGTACCTTACTGTAATTTATAGTCTAAGTAAACTTTATCAGATTTAGCTACAGAATATTGTACTGAAAACTAGACTATCTAAAGTAATTTAATGAATTCATACCAACTTGATGCTAAAACAAAGAGGTGCTTTTAAACCCAATTTTTTGGTGATGCTTGCATCCACATCACATGAAAATGTGGGCTTGGAAAATGTTACAGGTATTCCTATATTTCTGCTTTGCTTTTCACCAAAAATGTGAGAATTTTGTCTTCTGTATTGTTATTTTGTGATTTTTTGTCAGGATTAAATAGGAGTTTCACAACAGGGTTTCATTTGGGGTCTTGCAGTACTTTCTTCTGCTCCCACCACCCCCCAGTATTAAGGAATGTAGCTGATGTGTCCTTAAAATTAATTTCAAATGTTTACTCAGAGACTAAATACAGCAAAATCATTGTTAGTTCAGAATTAATTATCTGTCTGCAATGTTTCTGAAAGCAGAGGTAAATGAGGGTACTGAAATAGGGTATTTCTAAGAGCTAACACAGCTCATCATTGTGCAAACGTATGTGTGTCTGCACATATATCCTTATACATACCAGAAGCGTTCAAGTCACAGACTAAACCAGTGCATAAAATGGAAATGTTGCAACTTTAAATCCTCAGTGTGTGTTTGATTAAAAGTCATGTGATTTTGAACTCAAGTGTGATCCACTCAAAATGACCTTCCCAGGAAGGGATTTTATAAATGGCCTTTAACAAGGCACACAGTCCCACCCCCAGAACTCTTCTGAAGAAACAGATATTTGTGTTTTAGACAAAGTATCACAGTGTACAAACATCTGCCCCAAAATTTTCCAGAGCACTGACAACATGCCAGAAGATTAAAAAATGCATACTATTCTTCGAATCTTCTAATGTTCACTTCTTTTCCATTAACACACAAAAAAATGAAATATTCCTGTATATACATATTTATAAAAACCCTAAGATAATATCTGACTTTACTGGCTGAAGCCTGAAAAGAACACCAGGTTAAATTCCTACAGTTTCTGTAAGAAGTGTATATATTTAGTCTGTGTTTCATCTCAGTAAAGCAATGGGAAAGAAAATGAAACACAAAGAGTTAACAGGTACAGGTAAAGTTCTGTGGACGTCAATGAAAAACCTAAGCCTTCATTTTGAATTTTAAGTATTCTCCCAAATATATTTAACACTTCATTCATGCCTAGAGTGTACCTGTTTATACATTAGCTCATATATCCTGCTAGCCTTATAACCTGGATACTGCCTTGCACGCTGGAGTGACAGGTTACCCTGTTTGTGGCCTCGGCTTTCCATTCTAAGGTAATACTTGAGCAACTAAGGAAAGGTTTATTAGCCATACCACTTTACTGATACTACTGATAGAAGCTACCCACACAAAATCGAAATGGTTAGCCTGCACATTGACTACTCTTTTGTAATTAGAACTAGCACCACCGGATCAGAGTTAATACAGAAAATCCCAGTTGGAAAACCTAACTGTAATGTGCTCAGTGGTTTCCAGAATTTTTGACTGTCCATAATATTACGCACAATTAATACCACAAGGTAAATTGATTTCACTTTCATAAAAGACAATAAATTTTTAAACAATTAGACAATATACCCTGATTATAAAATGCCCCTGCTCTAAAACAGAAAACAGTGGCGATTTTCTTCTAATCTCACAGGTAATGATGGGCCTTTGGGAAATGGGTTAATAAATTCTAGTTTTCTAAACCAGGCAGACTGATTTACTGCAAACTTCCCTCATTACAGTTATAGTAGATGTCTATCAAATTGCCTATGAGAACAAATTTATGGAAAATATCCAAGAGTAATGCTTTGCTCTTATTAAAATACATGAATATGTATGTAATTTTAGCCAGACTAAATGAACAAAACAAATAGAAAGAGAAAAAAGGTCAACAATTGTTGCCATGTGAATAATTCTTTTCCACAAGAAACAACTCCTCCCTGTTAAAAATACCCTTATACAGAAGATGTTTGTCTGAGGAGAATGGTTTTGTGTAAATTGTAGGGGCAATCGCTACGAAGAAAAGCCATACCACGTGTACAGGGGTATGTTAATACAAGTAATTGGGCAACATAATTACATAAACATTATTTAAAAGAGGAAATAAAAGCATAAATTTTCCTCATCTCCAGAAACTATTTTCATATAGAACTTTTAACAGCTGCAGTATTTTCTTTTTTTTAATATTTAGTTTTAAGTCAGTAATTCCTGACAAGCACAGTCTATTTAAAATTAGCAAACAGGAGACCAAGGTCTCCTCAGTCAATGAATTGAAACCCTAGCATAATTCTGCTGAGGTCTGTACATTTCTCCAAAGTTACTTCTAAAGGCAGGAAGTGCAAACAATGTACTTTCATGGACTTTGTATTCTTTCTCAATACTGTGTTGCTTTCAAAGTCGTGCTTTCTATTTCTTCCCCGAAGTTCTTTTCCCCCCAATAAACACATACATTGGACTTATTCTTCCTTCTACACACAGCACTATACATTTCTAACTGGAATTCACCCTATTGACTGTGATATCCAGTTCAAATGACATTAAGGCATTACAAGAACACAAAACAAAAGCAGAATTAACTGGGTAAAAATATGACAGATTATGTACAGAATAACCTAACGAAACAAACCCACAAACAGAAACCTAGAGAAATATTTCAGGGTATTTGTAACTAGCACCCACAAACCAAACCAATGCGAATAATCCCCTCACAAGGATACTTTTTGAGCAGCTTAATCATGAAGTGCACTTCCAAGTAAATCCAAAACTGTGTGACATCCACTGCAGCATCCAAGTCTCTCTGCATTATCATATTCTCAGTAGGAAAGAGACTTACCATACCAGCTCACCACAAAATTCAGTAGTAATCGAATTCTATTTAATCTTTCTCAGAAATTTGAAATTTCTAGTAGAAAGAGCCTTGGATATACTACAAAGCACCTTTTCCAATGTCCCCTTCCATGAAACATGTAGTGCCCTTTCATCTACTACTTACTATACATGTTCCCCCTTCAGTATCTGAACAGGGCACTCTTTTAGCTGGGTTCCCCCCCCCCTTTTTTTTTTTTTGAACAGTAATAATTTTGGATTAATGAGGATCCTATTCTTTTGCCTTCAGCCACAATAATTTCAACAGAAGTTTTCCTACCATGATTTTGCAATTTTAAGATCACTGCCTTTTCTTTTTTATATACTTTTCCTGTCTATATAAAGTATACAGCCTATTTCACGTAAGATTTTACTTGAAACGTTTCTATTCATTTGCTATGATATTAAAGACATGAAAATTCTTAGGTCAAGAGAAGACAATCAAGACTAAAATATTAATACACAGTGGAAACAAAACACATTAAAGATATTTATACTATTGCCAAGAGTATGAGAAATGCTCTTAGCATAATCATTTAGTTTTAAGACTTCTTTAGTCAGATTACAAAACTGTATGTCTAAAGGAATATGTATCTAAATGAAACTATACCTCTAAAGGAAAGATACACAGAATTTGGTTTTATTACTAATCAATTATTCTTCATCTGATCAAAGAAAGCACAATAGAAACAGATATATGTTTCAACTTCTTAACTGGATACAAAGGGCGCTCAAATTGTTCTTGAATATAGGTAAGTTCCCTGGATCCTGTGAGTTCCCCATGAAAAATGGAATTGTTGTCACCTCTGTGATCAGGAAAGCAGACAGGGGCTTAAAGGAAAAGGAGATGACATGATAATGTGCTGCAGCAAGTCTGCTTCTCTTTTCCCAGCAGGAACTCTTGAGAGAATGCTCACCAAAGGCTGCATGTGCTTGGGACACCACAGTGTAACTCAAACTACACTGCACTGCTTAATGATTAATAAAAGCTAAGAGATGAAATTCCTTCCTCATTCTTTTATCCTGCCTTACACAGATTACCCTTAAATACAAATGCAGGAAACTGAGCACAAAGAAGTAAAGGTCTTGAGAGCTGCTGGCAGATGAAGTCTCTCAGGTTCAGTTTTCAACATTTAGATTTTGCCTATCCCCACAGCTCCAGCTTACTCCCATGGAACCAAATTTATACTTTGGGCTTTAAGAAAACCCAGCCTGTTTCTTCTTCTTCCTCTTTTCCTCTCTCTTTGACCTTACAAGTTTCTCTTTGGATAAAACCTCCCTCTGCAATGTGCTTTGTTTGTTCCAGAAGGCATTTTAACCCTGAGGTCAAATTTGGATCCATTTTCAGATGTTCAAGGTTTGGGTTTTTTACTAACTTTGATTTGTGCTAGATATTCAGAAAAATGGCACAAAAACATGCAGAGAGTTCTGAACAAAAAAGCACTGTTTTCTACATTACTATAATGACATAGCAGGAATAAGATCTTACTGGCATGTAAAGGGAAACTGATTCAAGCATTTTTTCTTGAAGACTTAACTTAGTTAATCTGGAGAAAAGAAAGGAACTAGCCATTGAAGAACACACCTGTAACTATGCATATATCCAGCAAAATTGTGCATTATAGGAAGTCAATATGTTTTCTGGGAATAGTCAGCCATATCATTTATTGGATAAAATTAAAACAGATGGCACTGAGGATGGAACCTATGAGGAAGGCCTTTGGGACTGGAGATGGGACCTTTTTTAATCAGGGATATCTCAATGGTCTTAAAGCTGGTATTTTCTGTTACTGTTGCATAAGGTTTTACATGTTTCCCATTCGCTGACATGGGAGATTTATGTGAGCATCATACACCTTGGCAATGGCTCAGGAGCATTTGTTTCTTGAATTGAGGCAGGTTTTAGAAACAGTAACACAATTCATTTTTTACTGCCTTTTCCCCATTTTACAGAGTTAAGTTATTTTCAACTTGTCATGCCCTTGTGTCGGAGATGGTGTGGTACGATGGATTGATATCTCTTTATTATTCTCTCCAGCTTGTGCCTTTCCTTTTATATTGCTCAGTGATCTTTTCAAGCCATCCACGATGCATGGAAGTGGACTAAACTTCTCTGTTTTGTGCCAAGATCGTGTGGGGTCTGTTGCTCTCTCAGGGATGGTACTTACGTATTTCTTGAAACTAGGTGAACTTGCAGTTAAACAAGTTCAACAGGAAGTTCAATAGATCAATAGGAAACTTTGTCAGATATCCTAAATACATCAGCACAGCAGAGTTTTAGATACAACTGGACCTTTAAATTAAGATGATGAGCAAAAAGCAAAAATCAGAATACAATGCCAAATTTAAATTGAGAATCTAATATTTGTCAAGTCAGTATTGAGAGAATTTTAGTACAACTTACAACTTCTAAACCAAAGATTACACAAATTCTATATTAAAACCTTTCTAAAGTTCATATAAATTCAGAGTCAGAGTTCTGTGATTATGATCGGTACATTCCCTACATCCAGACAGCGTGGCTCACTTTTCATTCAAAGCCATTCCCACAAAACTGCGTTAAAATACAGTTAAAAATCCTGTACATGGACTTAATTTTTAAAATGATCTAATTAAGATATGGGAAAATTCTCCTTCTAGTTACATAAATATGTAAGATAGAGTAAGGAAGAACTTCATATGCTTGGTTTTTATTTGTCACATTCTATTGCTTCTACTCTGAGGAGGAATGCATTTTAATCATAGAATGATTTGGGTTGTAAAGGAGCTTGAAGCTCATTCAGTTCCACCCCCTGCCATGGGCAGGGACACTTTCCACTAGTGCAGGTTGCTCCAAGCCCCATCCCATCTGGCCTTGAACACTGCTAGGGATGGGGCAGCCACAGCTTCTCTGGGCACCCTGTGCCAGCACCTCACCACCCTCATGGGGAAGAATTTCTTCCTTATATCTAACCTGAACCCCTGTACTAAATATAAAGGCACTTTCTAAGTTTCCTAAGTCATGGAATATGCTGTACCACTGTACCTTATTAAAAATCCATGCGGCTGTCACAGGGAACTAAACAGACTGGGCTGTCAAGGGTTAGATACCGCACTTAACAGCCAGAGAAGATCTTCAATCTTGTTTAAGAAACAGAGGGCAGAATTCATCTAATGAAAATCCTCCTTTGGCAGCATATGCATAAGAAAGGCTCTAATTGTTGAGCTTTAAAGGGAAATTGAAAATACATGTTTCTATCACAAATGTACTTAACAGCATTAAAAAAAAAAAACAACAAACAAGCAAATAAACAGCTTAAGTATTATGCACATAAGGTCTGAAGTATCAGTAAAGAAATTCTGCCTATACGGACAAAGACAGAAAAAAGTTCAACTTCAGTTACATGGATCAATGCAACCCGTAATGAAGTGAACTGACATTACCTGTTCATCTTGCACTGTTGCTACTGAACTGGCCAAAATCAGATGCTTCCTAGACAGCTCATGCATCAGAAAATGAACAGCAATTCCAAAAGTATCATGCCAACACTGGTCAATGCATATGATTTGATTCTAAGAGGTGTAAAAGTGAGTTTAGAAATTAGAACAGAAAACATCTCTTATTACATGCAATTGCAACACAGTCCATCCTGTCAATGGCAAAGATCAATGGCTGAGCTAGTAATTCCTCCACTAAGAATAGGTACAGAGAGACAAAGAATTTCAATCATCAATAGATACTATAAAAACCCCCAACCGCGGTGGATTATTTAGTCCTGGTTTCTATTTACATTATCCATGTGAAGAACCAGAGTAAACACTCTCTTGCATGAAAGTAAGCACTGAAAAAAGGAACAAAACTATTGTAAAAGTGCAAAAACTCCATTTAAAAAAGTCACTTGGTTTGTGGATGTGTCCTCCCCCCTTTTCAGTTTTTATATCTAAAACCAGGTTTTATATGCAAATATTAACAAAACTTCAAAACTTTAATTTGGATGTAGGATCAGTGCTTTCTTCCCACCCAAATATGGGATTTTAAAAACAGCCCATGAAAAAACAGGTAAGCCTATATTTCAAGAGAAGGTGTTCCATCACACTCTATTAAGGAACGCTTTATCTGAGGACACACTTAAACGTAAGTGGCATGTTCCACTGCACAAAGATCTGTTATTAAAATCAGGTGGCTTTACAGTTTTCATTTCTCAAATGCCTGCAGTCCTTACTCAGAGAAAACTCCGACTGAAACCCCCATGACACTAAAATCCCAATTACAGACTTCTTCCAGCATGAGTAATATTCAACATACCCTCCTAATTGATGTAAGCAGTAATATTGTCATTTATCTTTCTTTTTCATTGTTTTTTTCTGTTACTTCTCCAGCAAAATGCACTGCATTTTATTGTTAATTGAGACGAAAAAAAAGAAATGAGCCAAATCAATTACAGTCCTCTGTCAATCTGTATGGTTGAGGCACAACTTTTACTGGTTTAATTAAATGAAGAAATGACTCTATTGTTTAAAGCATTAAAAGAAGGCAATTCAAAACTTGAAGTAAAGCCTTTTTTGTTTTTACTGGGGGGCAGAGATGCCTATAAAGGCAATGCAGGTCTCTACTTGAATTTCATAGCAGCTGTGAAATTTAGAAGAACCACAGAAACAATTACCTATCCATTTTTTCTTTTAGCTAAAGTACCACTAATTCTAACGGGTTTGGGTTGTAAAGACATTGCTACATAGAAAATACTGCTGTGACTTTAATCCTGGGCTAGCAAGGCAGAATCCTTAATGAAGAAGGAAATCTAACAAATGAACATGAAAACTTCTGGAGTAAAAACAAAAACACATATACGTTGTCAATGAGAGGGGGAAGACCAATGGAATTATACTGTTTATTCTCAATATAAAGCTGATCTTTTATATGATGATAATAACTTCCAGTCCTATTCCTATTAAAGTCAGCAGAAATTTTGCCGTTGCATTCAGCTGGAAGAAAAAGAGCCCTCTGCCTACCAGGACAAATTCCTAGGTAAAATAAATACACAACGGGCAAATAAAGACCTCCGCACAAATTACAACTCCTTAAGCCCTTGAAACAGTATTATCACATCATTTTGAAGTCACAGGAATAGGTCTA
Source organism: Pezoporus occidentalis (assembly GCF_034315485.1). Lineage (NCBI taxonomy): Eukaryota > Metazoa > Chordata > Aves > Psittaciformes > Psittacidae > Pezoporus > Pezoporus occidentalis. The sequence continues at coordinate 518,140 of NW_026916294.1, forward strand.
AAAAACAGTAAGACCAGACACAGTTATAGACTGTATTTCCAGACTGTAATCAGCAGTCACTGAGTGAAGTGGCTTTCAGGGCATCCTTCCTCTATTCATGGATGTATGTATGTACAGCTGTGAACAGACACCCAAGTAACAAGCGGTTTCCCAGGCATGCCATGGTTTTTGCAGGCACTGGTTGTAAACTGCCATTCTACCCCTCTCAGTCCTAGTGAAGTGGAGCACACAATCAGTTAATAACACTGGTACAAGACCAGTCCATACAATACTACTGCCCACTACACTAAATGGGATGTTCACACATCCCTGTCAAAGACTTGAGATGTGCTATGGGAAGTTCATAATCTTGCTCACCATAAGGTAAGAAGGCATCAGAAGGCCTACCTGCTGGTTACACAGCATGTATCACATGCTACAGTCCCAATCCACAAAAGGAAAGTGAATGAGAGAAATTCCACAAACTTCAAGGGACTCGAGTGTTCAGATATTTTTTGTACAAAGTCTTTTTAACCATTACAAACAAAACTTGCACTGACAACATAGAGATTTTATTAGGGAAACTGATAGAAAAGTGCCAGCTCGGGCTGAATGCAGAAGAAATAACTCGGCAAAGCAAGCTGAAAAAATCACATTTTACTTTCATGCTGATTATATTTTATATATATTATATATAATCTATTAAAATATTATTTTAATGTAATTATACATTTAGCATCTTTATTATAGAAGAAAATTACCCAGAGAAACCTGAGTTTCAACAGCGGGTATACTTATTCTGAATAGGATTTGACATATGTGTGAAACTGGCTAAAGGGATTTTCAATTGAAGTCTGTCTCCTACCAAGCTCTATAGTAGGGGGTTGGCACAACTGGGAACGCTGAGTAATTATGAAACTACCTAATGACTCAGCTTTCTTTTTCCTTTTCCTGAAGCACTCTTTATGTGATGAGCAGAGGCTCAAACACCAAGCAAAGCTGATACACTACGCTGTTTACATAGTCCCCTTTTCCACCCAAACATCTAGACATTTCAAACATCCCTGGGCCAGAGGGATCACCAAAGAAGCCAGCCTAAGAACAACATGAAACACTATTACTCCTCTGTTTTTCCCTAAATGCTCTAGGTAGTTGTCACTTTATCCCATGTACACCACGTTCCATTACTGCCCAACCTAATAAAGACTTCTGTCATAGTGATAGCTTTTCATCTTCAGAGCTCTTTTCTCCTCTCCTGATAAGGCTGCCAACTCTTCTCTCTGTAAATGAGCTCATGTGAACACTTTATTTTTGGCTTGTGGGAACAAAAAGGTTCACTGCTCAGCTTCAGAGCTTGAGGGGGTGGTTTTCTATCTTCAAAGCATGACCAAGGCATTTGAAAGGGATTAAAATTAAACTGGTAAGCTTAGCTTTAAATAAGAAACTCAAAGCAGGACTACTGCACTCACAAACCCTCGTTTTCTTTAAAAGCTTCCGAAGTCCCTTAAAAATGGTCATTTTAATTCCTTTTTATTTGTGTACTCTTAAACCTTTGACAACTGCTTAGATAACACTGCTAAGCAGTAACCCAAGTTACTATCAATAGCTGAGCATCTCCCTCGCAGGACAGATGTTACCCCATCCCAGTGTGTTCCATTTAAAAGCATGAGAACCACAGCTTCAGCTTCCTTATCCAAACAGCAAATGCACTAAATTTTTTGCAATCAGTGGCATATGTTTGCATCTGTGCGCAGATTGACTTGGGCCAAACCTGGACTGATGTTTCATTCAGTGGCATCCTATTTGGTGAATGTCCAATTCCTAGCACTGGTTGCTGCACAAAGAGGAGACATGAAAGAAAAACTTGTACATGTACTTCCCCTGTGTTAGATTTTAGACATGAATCTGTTTCATCAGACACCTACTTACTGTCTAGTGACTATAAAAACATGTTGTTTTTAAAAGCTTACATAAAATATGCCTTTGGAGAAAAGGAAATTAACCATCCGCCTCCTAAAATACTTTGCTTCCCTACTAGCTGTAGTTGGCCAGGTAGAGAACCACATGAGCAGTGGCTCAGGGCACAGGTATTCCTACTGTGTAACACTGGGTTCAAAATCCACTCATATAAAAATTATCTCCTGGTCTCATATTACTGATCTGTCCACATCAGGAGTGTACCAAAGAAGTAGAACATCTTGTTCGGCTCAAGAGGAAGGCGTAACTAATACAGACACTTGCTATTAAAACTTATGAGAAGCATGGGTTTAAAGGGAAGATAAGTGGGAGTAAGGAGTGGGCATTTTTCAAAAACCCTTGAGGGGTTTCAGATGTGGAGGTTTCCCTCAAGGTGCTCTCTACTTGGTGTCATTCTTCAATACAATAGAAACCTATGCTGAACACATTATCACTTAATACTATTTCTAGATTCATCATCTTCAGAGGCCCAGTACTGTTGTTCACTACTGTTCATCTAAAGTTTTGGGCACTTCTAGATAGCAAGTTCCTTGTTGTTAAGGAGTTTTAATGGCACAGTTTGAAAAGAGACTCAGTAACACAGCATACAGCAGCAAAACAGCCTTTCCCAACTGGAAAGACTTGTAACGTGAGTCAGTATGTAATGAAGTCTCGACCTTCTTAACACTGTCATGAGATACATACTCAAGGTTACCCTTCAGTAAATATGAGGGCAGAATCTGCATGCCAAAATTATAACAGATGTCTGTTCACATATTGGAAGTAAGAAATGCAATGCAACCTTCCTTCTAAGAAACTTCTTAAAGAAAGGATTACAAATGGCTGAGCCCAAAGATACCAGAAAACACTGGAAGAAAATAGGAAGCTGGCCAGGAACGAACACTGAAGAAAACAGAAAAGGAAGCTGGAGAGAGAAGGTCTTCTTACACCACAGAAAAAGAAAAGGGGTTTTGGGTTTGGGAGATAGCTTGATTAGGCTCAAAAGAAACAACTTCTGAAATATTAAAAGACATGCAGAAACAACTGTTTTTTTTTCAACATGAACATTTTAAAACATAATTTAAAACTTGAGTGGCTATAAGAAGTTCTGTAAATATAACCTATGAGAAACAGCTTCTGCATATTGGAAACTGTGCTATTAAACCCAAAAGTATGTATGCCAGATAGATCTGAAAACAAGTTCATGGCTCACCACCGGCCTGATCCTGCTTCTGCTACTTAAAGCAGTTTTAAAAGCCCATTAAATACAAAGGCACAGGACTATAAGCAGGGCTCCTTCATACCCCCATAGCATCCACATCATACTACCAGAAAACTACTATTCTTAATAATAAATTATATTATTAAGAACTGGGGCTTCTGACCTCCCTGGCCAAGCCATTAATCTGTTCCTATTAGCATGTAGGGTCTATAACATAGTCTGAATACAAAACCCATTAGTAGTAACTAATTGAAATTGACTAATTGATGACAACTGACTGATCTTAATCGTGTGGAGGGACTTCAGGACCTTCTCTTATTCCAGAAGAGTGGTATTTTTGCCACTCCTAGAAGAGGTACTTGCTTCAAGTAGCTCAAAAGAAGTTAACATTGCCCACGAATATTTATACCATGAAGTTGCCATTTTGGATTAACATTCTATTCTCTTGAGGCTGTTACATCACAATGATTCATTAAATCACAATGATATAAATGAAAATGAAATGGTATATCAACATTTGTTCTGCTTTACCTCAAAATAACCATCTGTCAAATACTATTTTAGATATTTAAAAGCCTGTAATTTAGTTATCATGTCTTCAGTCGACACTGGTACTAAAGAGGATGTACAAACTCAACTTTCATGTCTACCAGGGTTCAGATCTGGCTGTTGCTTTTCCTTTGTTGTTGCTGTTCCTTTTAAAAGGAAAGAAAAACTGAACTCATGTGCTCGATGAGATTTTAGTTTTCACAGGATTAACTCAAGTTAGATTATTACTGTCTCTTCTTTTATCATGGAAAGGTACATCACAAAAGGAAAGCAACTACAGTCCAGAATCATTTCCATGTGACCTCCTGCTCCACCACGGAACTTTTGCACCTCTCTCCATCTGAGAATTCTTTTTAACATGGCACCTTCTCCTGTTTCCCTCTGCAGCTAAAAGCAGTTGAGAGTATTTAACACCTTGTTAGACATGACCATTAAAAAACACCTATGAAGAAATATCTTCTTGGGTAAGACACAATTTCTACTATTCATTCACAACAATGGACTTCGAAATAGTCCTTAATGAGAACACGGGCACTGAAAGAAAATCTAAACAGAGCTGTAGGGCTCCATCAGAAGTTTTGCCTTAAGGCCACTAAATGCTTAGTATTATGATAACTCTTGAGCAACGACTGGAACACTTGAAGGGAAAAAAACCTTTCTTATCAGAACAGAGGAGCAGCCTTATCTTCTGGGGAGAAAAAGAAAAAAACACTGGTTTAAATAGAAGATTAGCAGAAAATAGGTTTACATTAGGATACAAATTTTGTAGTTAACTGAAATAAATGTGAATGGTAAATTCAGCATGTTTGCCTGTCTAGTTCAATCCCTTCTTTTTTTTCAAAGAGATTTTGCTGGCTATCTTAATCACTTTGTATCATGTAGTAAACTCCAGAGAGTAAGCAAACAGAACCATCTCAAGGCCAGTAGCTGAATTTGGGTCAAACTGAAGAAAGAAAAAGGTTTAGGGGCTCCTCTCCCTGTCTACTGAAGCTTTCTCCTGGATGGCTGCACTTCTGCTGAATTACTAAGAATATTTCTCTTTCTCAAAAAACACATGGGCATTGCTTAGAATAGTAAATATTAAGCTTTAGAAGAAACACACTGTTTGCGAATGTGTAAGAGCATTTTTAAAAATCACTATATTGTCTTTGTAGCTTTTTAAGTCACATATATATTTAATAAGAGTATTTACTCTGTAACTCTTAGTTTAATATAGGTCTGAAATATCCCTCCTATGCCTAGCTTCCTTTAAAAAATTACTGAACTTAGCTAGGGAAAAAAAACAGAAAAAAAACTTTTCTGTTTTTTATCCCTCAACTGCTATAGTTCTCAAAGTCTTCCATATTTTCAGCTATTACTCCTTTCTTGCAAAGAGCCCCACTTAATAACATTCATTCTAACAACCTCATTTATTTTCCAGAAAATTAACTCAGTTTCAACCCTGATTAATGATTTCATCTAAATGAATCAAATTAAAAATTGAAAATTATATTTCAAAAGCCAAAGGGAAAAAAAAATTGACCATTTCCAGTTAACAAATGATCCTTTCAAATATTAAAAGATGACCATGAAGAGTGCATGATAGTAATGAAATCTAACTGAGGCCTCCTGCTTATCTGGAGTTCAAGAAGGGGAAGCAAAAGGAAAAAAAACCTCCTTCTGCATTGTTAACACTGAAGTCTCTTGGGATGCCAAACTGACTTCCACTTAGTCTTTGCCTGTAATCAGCACACCAAAATAATATGAGAATTTCAATGTTAATTAAACTGGTAGGGTTGGAGATGCACCAATACCGAAGAGGGATTAGGAAAGCACACAGTACCAATAACCACATCTGTTAACAAATCCTAATCTATGAAAGAGCAATTTAACCTTCCCACAACTGCTAATATGTAGTTACAGGCTGTCGACTAGGGAAGAGATCTTGGGCTTTAAAAAAGAAAAAAAGCTATATTAACTGAAGAAAATCTGGTTATTCAGCTCACACATACCGCCCTGTAAGAGACAGGAAGTCCAACCTATCAGACCTTTGATTTGCTTATGAAACGAAAAAGGTAAAAAATTTCCTCCCTTCTTGTACCCTCACAATTAACTGTGTTCTCACAAAAATGTGTTTCAATAACTGATTATTCAAAGTATTTTCCGGGTTATGTTGCTTATCAACTAGTAAAAAGCAGTCACCATTTACATTGTTAAATGAGTAACTGCATTTTCATTGCAAATGCGCTGATTCTGCACGAAATGTTCGATGAAAAACTGTAACATATAACATTCATCTTTGAATTGGGTCAAAGCACAGAGACTGGTACTATTCCATTTTGCCATGGCAAAGGAGACACTAGAGAAGGTTGTGTATACCAGCTTGACTTCAGTGACAGTTCAACGCTTGCATCAAGGTTGTGTCAACAGTTATCTTTGTCACCATTTGAAGTACCCGTATAGAAGTGAGTGGTAGAGCAGTGTGCTTTACTCTGGATCAAGCCTCAGTGTGTATCTATGTGACACAGACATTCCCATTTTTAAGAGCCTCAGGAAAAAGACTGTCCCATTCTATTGCTTTCAGCCAGGGACAACTCCAGCAGCAAGGCCAAATACATAGATGTTTCTGAAAATCTGGGAGTTACCTGATGAAAGAAGCTGGAGGCCAGTCCAGACTGAAATTGCACAAGCTTTCCAAACCATCCTGACATACGTTTGTCACCAACATTTAACATGCTGCATAATGAAATCCTGGCACGGACAATGCTGGTAGTTCAAGCTATGCCAACCTGGATGCTGGCTTGGTGATGTGGACAGACTCCAAATGGGCTGGGCAGGAACTGCAATATTTGATTTCCATTATATGAACCACTGCTGAACCTGCATTTCCTCTTAAGACAACACCAAATTAACCTGAAGTGCAACTAGTCCATCTTAATACAAAGACCTATGCTAAAGGAGTAACAACAATTGAGCTGAAAATACACCGAAAACAAGCAGAGTAATTATAAAATTGAGTATTTACACTGATGAAACTTTACTGAAGTATTTCTTTTCCAACCTCTATAATTGTTCTGGTGGCTTTCTTTTGTAAATACTAAGAAAACTGTGATGGCAAATACATTTCAATATTACTAATTCTCACTGACAAGTTGGAAATTATTGTGGCTTTGTATTAAACAGCATTCTAATCAACTTAGGCTTTTCGGAATATTTCATGTTGGGGCACTCTCAATTCATGATATTTTTTACCCCCTGAATTCTAGCTAGTCAGAAATTTGGCTTTCATTAATTCTCATGAAATGAATATCCACCTAGGCTTTCCCTGGCATTTTCAACCTTCAATCAGTGTAAATGCACAATCTCTCCTTGGTCCCTGCAGACCTCACTAGTATAGAGATCCCTGTGGATCCCTACAGGCGTGCACTGGAGGCCACATCCACGTACAGAAGCAATATACATCTTTTTCTACAAAATGAAGGGTTTTTTTTTCTGAAGGCATGGCAACACCTTGAATTTTGTCTAGTGGGCGCAATTTTATATTCCAAGATGTATCTACATACTGTTTTTTCCAGTCTAATCACCACCTTTACCTTTGTTTTTATCAACAACTGGTAGCTCTTTCCCCTTCGCAGTTTTCCTACCTGCCATCTCCTTTAGCTGATTTCTTCTTATTACATCTATCTTTAGCTGCATGAAGCTTCATTTGTACATAGGTGCTTCAGTGCTACGAACAGATGTGCTAGCCTGTCACGTTAGCCATACCTTTGATGCTCACCATATCGGAAACAATAAAGCCCAGCACTGCGACCTTACAAACACAAACCAACGCTAGCTTTGCAAATAATCCCTGCTACAAAACAAAAAATCTTGCGGTAATTGCAAGCAGGAAAAAAAGCTGCATTACCACATTTACTTTGTAAATACCCAGGAAGAATCTTTTCTCCATTCTTGTTTCCTACTACAAGCCAGTCCTTCATATCCCTTCTGTCCTCCAGGATAGGTATTACTGCAGCTGCCTCTCCACAGTGGATGACTGGATGGCATTCCTCTGGAAGCCCATCAATTGATGGCAGGGGAAATCTAGTGACCAAGGATGAGGAAACAGCTGAGATACTTAATACTGCCTTTGCCTCAGTCTTTTAATAGTCAGACCACCATCTTCAGGGTACTCAGTCCTCAGAGGATGAGGGTCTAACAGATGAGGAATTGACTGAAGTCCCCATAATCCAGAGGGAAAAGGTTCAAAAGACAGAAATGAATACTGAATGAATGAATTTTTTTGTTTTTGCCTTTACTATGGATCATGATGAGGAATTTGGGGTTAATTTGATCTTTGGGGTACTTTATTTTGGAATTTTATTTATGTAGCATTGAGTAGTGAACTGAACGTTTTATGTAGTTATCACTCACATAGCAGCAGAAATAAAACTTAGTTATAACTCAGGGCTCAGACAGAACAAACTCAGAGAAGCTACTTCAAGAAATATAGCTGCAATTCAACATGTGTATACAACAAAAGAAGCCTTAGAAAATTAATTATTTTGAGTTCATAAACTATTGCAAAGCTACTGAACAAGTAATGATAGCCTCTCGGAAATATATTTGCCCTGGTTTCAGGTGGGATAGAGTTAATTTTCTTCCTAGTAGCTGGTACAGTGATGTTTTAGCTTTAGTGTGAGGATAATGTTGATAACACATCAATGATTTTTAGTTGTTGCTAAGTAATGCTTACCCTGATCAAGGACTTTGCCATCTCTCATGCTCTGCCAGTGAAGAGGGGCACAAGAAGCCAGGAAGGAGCACAGCCATAAATATTAAACCAGAAATAAAACCTATAAACTCACTAATGAATTAAGAATATCAAATATATTAACTATACTATTAAACAGGCATATTTCTAGGAGACAGAAACAATGGAAAACTGTCTTCCATGACATTTCAGGATCAGTATTGCTACATTTTAAACATAATATAGCTTACCAGTTAATACATATACATATGCTATGGGAAAGAAGGTATATGAGTTATACTCACTGAACAACATATTTTCGTTCAAAGTCACATTAAATTGGACAACAGTGTTGGCCAAAACTGAACCAACAGCAAGAGGCACATGCTTGACAACCACCAGTCCCTCCATAATCCCAGCTATTTGCACTAAAGCATGAGGTTTTATAAAAAATGTCTTAAGCTTTTTGTATTTTAAAAATTATATTTTTACTAATACTTATCCTTGACAATAACAAAAACTTAAAAAAAAACAACAATAATTTGTAGTAGTATACTGGGCAGAGGAATTTTTTAGCCCAAAGTTTGCAAAAATTTTATGACTAGAAAGGCTTTGTTAAATTGAGAAATACAATGGACCCTGAAAGACAGTCACTACCAATCCCATATCTACCCCCAGTCTTTCTGTATGTAACATACATTCACTGGACATGCTGCTGTAGTACTTATATCTGCATTTACAGCTGCTGCTAGATCTTGCTTATTATTTTCATTCAAACTGAAGGTCTCTATGAAAAGGTGCCTCATTTTTTGTCTATTAAAACATACGAAAGGTGTGACATGATATCCCCCCCCCCCCCCCCCCAACTATTACAGCCAGATTCACACCTCCTCCAGAGTAACTGCATTATTGAAGCAACATTGCTGAAATTCCCTGAATTCAAAAGGGACAAAATGGTGAAGGAGAAAACAAATGCATATTTCATCCTTTAGAGATGAAAGCAGTTAAGACGTTCTTAAAGCACTAGAAAGTGCTCAAGTTGTTGCTATCTATGTAATACCATGAAAGTTGATTTTGGTTTACTTTTTTTTCCCTTACTGTTTTCCAGATAGAGTCTTAAGTTAGGGAATAAGAGGAGATATAAAGCACCTGAAACCAAATTCACATCAATAGTATAAAACAAATCAGGGAGTAGTAATAAATGTCAGAGCTGTAGCAGCAAAGGCAAGTCACTTTTTTCTCATACTTAAAGTGAAATACCTAGCTGTTATCTTTGTGCCTGCAGAGCCTCCCTATTGTAGATTCAATAATACAAGAGGCTTCTTATCAGCAGGCCCGGTGACTGATTGGAACTGTGATATGTTTAGACAATGCACTGTATTTAACTGAATTTACAGATGCTCCAACTCAGACCAGAGTAGTAAACGCCAGAGACTAATAGGAAATTAAACATGTACAATAGACTAACTCCATTTGCTCTCACACACCGTAATGTGTTTAGTTAACTTGCTCATAGTCACACTTTATCTTTTTCTTCATGGATTCTCTAGGATATGTTTCAAATTGGTCAAAGATTAAATCTTTTCATTTTTTTCCTCCACTATTTTATTGCTGCTTTCCCTTATTATTTGCCACTCTTTCTCTTGTGCAGATAAGCTAAACAAGATGACCCTAGGTATACTCTGCCAACACAATTATCAGATAGTCAGGAAGTAAAGCAAAGGTACAGAAGACCCCATAATACTAATATTAATATAACATGTGAGGAACAAAATCAGCTATTTATCTTAAAGAAATGGTTTATTTAATGCATTTGAAATCAAATGTGATTTTTAATGTACCTGGCAAGTAACAGAAAGGGGTACAGTGTATGGTGAACACATGCAGGTACCTAGTTTCTGTAGGTGACTAAAGACATGGTTTAAACTAACAGCTATTCAATATTTTCATTTAAGAAAACAGTACCAAATGAGTATACTCTGAATAAAACCATTGAGACACAGAGGCTTCACATAGCTTCTGAATCTTCTTCCCCAGAACAGAGAGGAGTAATTTCTTTTTAGATAAATTCTAGAATTGATCTGAGAGATAAAATTTCTTGAAGGAATTTTCAAAACCAAATTCTTCATTAATGTATCAACCAGAGTGTGGCTGTATTGCACTTATTAAAACTAGAGAATTTTCACAAATATGGAAAACCAATAAAATTCCAAAACCAAAACCCACTCTCACTGCTGGAAATATCTTTAGCCATTATATTTACTATTCTGGTTCAAAAAAAAAACAAACAAACAACAAAACAACAAAAGTTAATATTAAAAAAATCTTAGGTCTGAGGCAGAAAAACAGGACATACAAAAGATTTCCAAACACATATATAAGGAGACATTGAAACAGCACTTGCAGCTTTTTTCCAAGCTGCTACCTGTGGGGCCGAATCCTGCAGTCAAGTAGCCAGGTAGACTTGGACCACATGTAGAAGAAAGGACCAGAACTAAGACTAGGTAGGTGAAAGAGTGGAATATGCCTTATCAATTTGCCACAGAATTAAAGAATATATTTAAAGAAGATATTCACCCACTCCCCAAATATTATCTGAGTAACGAAGTTAATTGCTTTAATGATTGTCTGGAAAGAATCAGTTATTAGGTCTCCAATGGAAGCAGTGTATCAGAATGACAGATTTTCAACCTGATCAAATAAGGGAAATCCCAGGTTTCTAATATAGAAATTGTCACTACAAACATTTATTTCTAAGCTCTGTTTTTTTTTTTATCGGATATTATCAAAAACGATGCAAGATACTACCATTAGGCTCTAGTTAGTTTTTGCTGGTCCTATTGAGAAATTTATCTATTTCCATTCCTTTGGGTATATCCATTATCTACATGGAAATTAATTAGTAAAATGGTAGTTTTCTAAGAGCTTTCCCCTGATACAATATTTGTCATTATAAAGATCTATCTTTAAAAAAACCGAAATCTTGTTGATTTTTTCTACCTGAAACCAGTTTCCTGATTCTTAGATAACACCTCAGTAAGCAAAGATAAATAAAACAAACATTGTGAGGTAAAGTGGGCTTCCTGGAAATGGTTTGGTTTTTTCCAACTACTGAGCAGTATTACAAATGTTACTTTTCCTAATCAGGTCTGATAGGTATTTGCAGTACAAGACATGGATAAATCTTTGACCAATCTTTAATTTGTATTAATGATGAAATATTTATTCCTTTAATATGAACCTAGAAACCCAGTGAAACTGTGTTTGCATCTTTTACCTATAATATCTTGCTTTATTACTTTTGTCTTAAGAACAGAAAGGCTGAAAAATTATTTGTACCCATAATAAACTCCCAGCCACCATAGTTTATATATCTATGGTAAATATTTAATACTGCCGTTTAGATCTTGGAGACCTCCTGAATGTGTAAATCACAATACCCTGTGGCAGATGCGTGCAAATGTGTGTATGTCCACCCTACAAACCATTAAGTATCAGTAAAGAAGAGTTTCTCTAACTTTCCAGCTATAAAACACGTGACCTTTTATATACAACTCAAGTCACTCAAGTCACTGAATCCTGTCCTCCGCAACTGTAAGTAACCATAGAAATAAATACCCGGTTTACGTGGGTCCACAGAGTATCTACTCTCTGCTCCAAGTCACAGAATCACAGAATAGTTAGGGCTGGAAAGGACCTTAAGATCATCTAGTTCTAACCCCCTGCCATGGGCAGGGACACCTCACGCTAAATCATGTCACCCAAGACTCCATCCAACCTGGGCTTGAACACTGTCAGGGATGGAGCGTTCACAGCTTCCCTGGGCAACCCATTCCAGTGCCTCACCACCCCCACAGTAAAGAACTTCTTTCCTATATCTAACCTAAACTTCCCCTGTTTAAGTTTAAACCCATTACCCCTTGTCCTATCACTACAGTCCATAATGAAGAGTCTCTCTCCGGCATCCTTGTACGATCCCTTCATACCATAGAACAAAATGGGTTTCCCCAATACTATAAAAGACAGTACTAAAAGATCAAAAACTACATCTTTAATCATGTTATGAATAGCAAGCAGATGTTTTGACCTGTGTATGCATACATGCATATACAGAATTTAGTATATAATAGTGCCACCACAACTCACCATGTATGCTGAACTACACTCACATTAAAGAAGACTATGTAAAATGGATGTAAGTCTCAAGCTGTAAATAAATCTCTAAAATATAAAGAAAAATAAAGACATGGATGCTATCATTTTGCCATCAAGGTATCATGGCCATATCCTTCTAATATTGCTTCTGGTTTTTGCAACAGATAGGATTTCTGTTGACTGTTGTCAAAGTGACATTGCCACAGACAGAATAGAGAGTATGAATGAACACAAGAACACACTGTGGCAAAAATAATACAAACATCACAAATGCAACATGAATGGACTACTGAGAGCCTGTAAATAACTAGCAATACTCTTGAATGATCTTCTCCCTACTCATTAGTCGTTACTGCACCTTCCACAAACCTATCATACGCTGTATACCATTTGTGTCTTTGCCTTTGCTTTCATTACACTACTTAGTCTAAGTAGATACAAGGACATTATCAGGAGGGAGTTATCTGCATTTATTGTATGCGCTGGAGTTTTAAGAGAGGACCGCATTGATAACAGCATGGTGTGGTTTATATTTGTACTTATCTGACTGCAGTGTAATGGAGTTCAGAATTCCAACAGAAAAGCTAATAAAAAACCCCAAAGTAGCACGAGGGGAAAAAACTGGATATATAAAGGGGATATAAAACTAGATTGACATCATCTTTCATAAAGCTGGAATTAAACAGTCAGACTTGTTGGAAATATCTTTTAAGGATGCTATGGTTTAGTACTAAGAGGTTCATCCTGTATCCAGTAGCTCAGTGACAGTGTTGCCAGTGGCTGCAATGGGATTAGAAAGAGTGCCTTTGTTTATCAGTACTCCAAAATTAAGAGCTAATTTATCAGCTCAATTATAAATTCAGTGGAGCAATGCCCCATGCACATTAAGCATCATCATGGAGACTAGAATTTGGTAGAAATACAAAATAACTTATTCAAACTTGCAAAGTAATTTTACCTTAGATAAAAATTTAGTCTGAAAAATAAATTGTCATCTTTTGCTGGTTCAAACCACTTTTTATTTAAATATATTTAAATAAACCTTCCTGGAACTGATTAGATGATGGTTCAGTATAAGGCTGTATGGCATTTACTGCTATTCGTGTTATCATTACCTACACATGAGTGAAGATAACTGTCACCATCATTTACAATACACAGGGAGCATGTGTCTTCGCACTTCATTACTCCAACTAAAACACCTTACAAACATTGCATAGCCATCTGCAGGTCTGGTCTGCAAAGGCAGTAAGTCAGAAGTTAGGAAATATGAACTGGTGACAGTTCATCCAACCTTAATTTTTGCTTTATCTTGCATTAGACTTTATACAGAAAATCAGGCAAATAATGCTCAACTTTGCAAATTAATATCCTCCTGCTATTGCTCGCCTGTACACATACAATATTCCAGATGCACTTCTGAAACTGAGACAGATAAAACAACTTGTAATTATTTGCAAGCACAGAAGTTTTTCTCTTTCAGTTGCTTTCTTTGCAACCTCTTCACACTTAAACTTCAGAACAGCACACCACTGACTGCTAGCAGAGGATCCCCATCACCTTAGCTTATAGAGATGAAACAATGGGTACTTTGTAGGGTTGGGAATAGTCTGGTCAATTTCTCTGCCCTTGGTCCAATACTGTGTGAGATCATGCTGCAGGGTTCTAGGTCAGTCCTAGAGGTCAATTTTGGGGATAAGATTAAGTTTTTTCTCTGTCTTCTTTCTTTTTCCCTTGCCCAGAAAATGTGTTTGTTTATTTAGACCAAACCAGTGCTCTTGAAGTGGTCAAGGTTTCGCTGGTCCCTAAAGCTGAATCTGGACTGGGAGACAGCAGCCTGATTCTCTCTCCCTCCTCAATCCATGACCACAGCAACTCCATAATTATTTATGATATTGTCAGCCTGACAAGATTTTCGTGAGGAATGAAAGAAAAAGAAGGACAAAGGCAAATACTATTTGTATTCCAGCACAGGCTTAATGGAATTTTACAAGAAAAGGCATAAACATTTCTTTACCCCAAGACAGAATCCTTTGCCAAATAATAAAATCTTTCCACAAATGATGGAGATGGAAAACATTCTCAAATAAAACTCTGTAGGTTTGTTTGGCAAATAAAAAGTTGTTTAGCCACTCAAAAAGGGGGGATTCTTACAAGCTGTGTTTTGTGTTCTCTGCTGAGAAGTCAAGAAAACACACTGCACTTGCTTCTAGGAAAGAAACTTCCAAGTTCTGGCATCTGACCACACTCTAGTCTCAGCACTGACAGAAACGTATTCAAAGATCTCACTGGACAGTTCACATCTCCAATCCCAGTCAGAAAAATGACATTGAATACATACAGCTCTTCAGTTTGTACTAATTTCGGGGAAAATTTGTGAAATTTTGATTTTCTTACTGGCAATCAGGAATTTGAACTGGGAGCACTGGTATACTTCAGATTTAAAGACTGAAGCCCTGGAAGACCTGGTTTGGGATGACAAGGAGCTAAAGGAGATGGCTCTTGTCACAAATAGACTATATCAAAATTATGAATGATGTACCTCGAGACAGAAGCCAAGTGTGACACCTATGAAAGCACAAGCCTGAAAAACAAAGCTGTAAAGGCTTGGGAGAAGGGGCTGGAAGGGAGAAGTGCAATGTAGAAATCAAGGTTTTTTTACTCACTAGCTACTCTGCAAGGAAACATAATAATGAGAAAGATTTTGTCCAAGTGGTACCATTTTACTTTCAGCTGTATTCACATTGGTTCTTTCCATGGAAGGGTGTTAATATTCCAGTTAGTACAGCCAAAAGCAGGGGTTCCTTACCAACCAAATTTGATGTGCAAATAACATTTTGGCCTTATATGAAAGTTCCAACTATTATCGGGAATGGGCAAAATCTTCACTGGAGAAGGGACCTTGTGTTTCATTTCTGTTTTCTTAAAGATTATCCCTTTTTCATTTACATTCAATAATATAACGAAATAACATGCCCAATACACAGCTCACAGAATTTCTTATCCCCGTCCCCCCACCCCCCAACTCTAACCCCTACCCCCTCCTTTGTAAACAAGGTGATTTACGGTTCTTCAGATTTTAAAGATGTTGAAGTTTTTGAAGCATAGAGGCTAGCCTTTCAAACTCGAATAATGAACACATTATGAAGCAATAACTTCCTCTACAACAGGCTTTTAAAAAAAACTTACACTGTGTCCTATCCATTTACCAAAAGAGCAACTTCTTGGTTTTGCTACTACAGTGAAATATCACTTAGGAGCTTTTCAAACCTGTGTTGTCTATGTTGCACTAAATGTGCAAACTGTCTCCCTGATTCTGCACCATGCCATACAAAAAAACCCCCACCGTTTGCAGATCAAAGGGAGACGATTTATGCTTTCATCCCAGCTGACGGACGATTAAATTAAAACAGATCAGCAGTACAGTGCATGGGCAGGTGGCTTTAGCTGCCACTGCTGGCCTCAGAGCGATTAAATTGCGGTGGAGATGGAGGGCCTTCCGCTCTCATTCCCGCACTTACAGATCAAACGGTGACAAATGAGATGTTACTGCTCTTGTAAAGCAAGGCTACAATCTGTCAAAATCCAACATAATTTGTGACCCTACGTGACATCCTCTTTCTCTTTTTTTTGACATTTGAATACAGTGATTGCACCAGAGTCAAGTCCATTTAAGTGAATATAGTCAATTCTATCTAAAGGAATATAGCCTGTTAGCTCCAACATGGTAGCTGAATATATATCTGGTTAGTACTCCAGCGACCCTTTGTGTTAAGTGCATACCATTAACAATGAATTCTGATTTTTCCAAGTTATATAATTTGATATCTTGACAGCTCAGACACTTAAAGCACCACTATTTGTTTTAAATGGCTTTATTTTATTGTTTAAATGTCAGTATCAAAATAAGGTAATGCATACAGTCTTGTCACTTCCAGTGCAGTGGGAAGTGTTCCTCTGAGGGGGAAAAAAAGGTCTTGAGAGAGCTTGTTCTAAAAATGGACTAAAAAGTCAATTATGCCTTTTTGCTGCATCCTCAAATGACTTGCAAAACTCTATTTACACTGGGTCTTTTGTTTAATCGGTGAGCTTATTAAGGTACTGAGGAAGGAAGCACAAAGGGGCTGTGGCACTTGGCTTTCTAAAGAAACTGTCACAGTAATAAATAAAACTTTAAAGTAAACAAAGAAAAAAGTAACTGCATGTATATTGATTTTTAAGCATTTGTACAAATTGCCATCAACTGGCATAGTACCACTCGGAAGATCAAAAGTCTGAACTCTGCCCCAGATTGCAAATTAACACAGGCAGTGAAATTCCGATTGGAAGAATACTTGCAAGAAGTGGCTAAATTCTTGTATTCTTTTTTTTCTTTTAAGGAAAACATACAGTTTACAACACAGCAATGTTGTTAGATTTCGACCGTATCTTTTTCCAGTAACTTTGGGGTTAACAAGTTCTTCTTCCCCACAGCCAAGAATTTACAGCATTTATCGTTCTCTTAACGTTTTAAGGTGGGCAGTTTAGCTATCTACCACAAAGCAGTCAAAGATCTGATCTAGGGGCTCTTTATATTTTCTGTTGACCATTGATCTTTGGGCTGGATTACTATACCCTCCAGGGAATTAAGTTAGAAACAGCTTTATTTACAAAGAATGAAGATGCATACAAAATCTCTCAAGTGAAAATCTTAGGGGGAAAAACAGATACGGTACACGGAGAAGTATTTATACTTAAAGACATATATAGCACACTCCATTTCTATCCTTCAGTCCAAATGTGAGCCTAAACTTTCTTTGCATATGTTCCCTGTTTAGCATAGAGTTCTTTACACTGGAAGCAGCAGTGAATCTGCTAATAAATATAGCCAGCAGCTAAGGTGCATGCCGTGAAGCTACCGTAGATAATCTGCCATGTGCACAAAAACCCATCTAGTGCCTAGCCCCATATTTGGCAAATTATATACACTAATCCTGCCTTATCGTGATGACCCTCGTACCCTGTCTAGGCTTCAAGGCCTGTCAGCACCCTATTGTTACCGATTTATAAAAAGGAAGACTCAGCCCATGTGCCACACTCTATCCTGCTAACCTTGCCTATTAAAGGCAGGGTCTCGGCAGCCATCTGACATGCAGAGGGGGGAGCAGTCATGTATATAGTTTACATAGGCAGCAAATGGTACTTCACCCTCAGCAGAGCTAAACAAGGCCCCGGGGTCATCAGGTCTATTATGTTAGGAGTGCATCAGAGGCGTCTGCAATAGGTTATGCCTACAGCTATGTGGGCAATAGAGAACACTCTCTGGAGCAAGCCACACACTATAGCATGCTGGTGGGGATACACTTTACAAACTACAGCATGTAAAGTAGTGGGCTCAGAAATAAAGTCGTAACACACTGAAGCAAGAGCAGTGTTTCTGCATACTACACCACTTTTCTTAACTATCAAATTCACTATTTGGTTTAACACTATGTTATCCAGATGAACAAGGTAAATGCCAAAGGTAGTTAAACAGAAGAGATACTCGCCAGGTCTCAGTCTTAAGGCAGAAGCAGCAAAACTCATCAACACCAGTTACTCCATCAGCTTCTTTGCATTAGAATCTGCAGTTGCTTTCAAACTGCAAGACCAGCGGGCCAGGGACTGTCACATGGATAAATCAGCCCACAGGGCTTGAAAGAAACAGCGACAAACATTACTCTACTGTTTGTATATAGGACTGTATAAGAAATCATCTATTCATTTGCAGGAAGATATCCTATTATAATGACAACCACAGCAAAAGATTGCCAACTGGCCCATATTTAGAGGAGATTACTGGCTTTTTATGAGTTCTATCTGGCTCTGGTTTTTGTAAAGGCTGTTCTAGTTTTATAGGCTGTCGCAAACCACAGAGCTGATCTCATTCCACTCTTCTTCCTTCCCCCATCTCTCTGCTTCTGACGTACTTTCTGTATCAGTCACTGGGGAGGAAGGGTAGGCTTTCACCTTTGACTGTGAGCATGATAGGAGGGGAGAGAAAGGTGGCAGAACATTATTAACATTAAAATATTTCCTGTTCGTCCAAGATGAGAATAAATTGTCCCCACATGACTATGCAGGATAGAGATAAACTGTTCTCCACCCTTTAGGAATCATTTGCCACCTTGGGGTTTTCCTTCCACCTCCCTAAATAAAACCCTGCATTGCTTCCCTTGAATAATGTTACTCAAAAATTTAAAATATGCTCAGTTTGTCGGGGTTGGTTTTTTTCCCCCCTTCGCTGCTTATTATGTTTTTCAGTGACTCCTTTAGATTCTGCACCCAACTTGTTCCTATTGTTTCATTAATGAGGCCAGCTAAGAGTCGTATATTTCTATTTAGCTTCCTGGGCAACAAAATGGAAGCACGTGTGTGGGTAATGCTAACACAACCAAAGGCCTCCTAGGAATAGAGCGAGAACACAGTGCCTTTGATTTATAAATAGATAGCACTATTTATAATGCATAAACAAAATGTTTCATGATTTGTAATACTAAGCCCAGGCAGTTATAGTTTAAAAAATCCAAATGCCTACTGTCTACAGAAATAGAAACACTTATTTACGCAAGCATCATGAGGGCACGGGCTGGTATTATATGAACTCCTGCCAATTAAATGAGGTACTTGCTAATTACTATCCCATATCTTCAAGGACCAAAGGGGTAGAACACTGCCATGCGAGGCAACATCATATCATGTAGCAGAGCTGAACCCAATCCAGGTTAGATTTAATGTTCAGAAATGATCACATACTGTATTACTCATGTCCAGCAACAACATTTTGATTACAGGAATGCTAAGCTCCTGGTCTTAACCACAGCCAGCACTTGTTGCTCCTGAAAGATTAATGTTATCTCTGTATTGAAGTAACCCTCATATATGGCCAAAATTAGACTGTAAAAAGTCCACTGGTCTCGGAGTGAAACTGTTTTTAGAAACAGTCTTACAAATGCACTGGCTGGGCAAATCATCTGGGTCCAAACTGAACGATGCCTATTCAGTGGGTGCAAGAATGCCTGTCATAAGCAGTAGTGTAATTAGTACCTTGAACACCACTGCAGAAATGTTTCAGGAGAGGATAAAACACTTTCTTAACTTCTGGTGGGCAGGGTGAAGCCTTATCAAAAGTGACATAGGTCACTTTTGGGGAAAGGGGAAACTGAATTTAAGGAGATAATGTCCAATTAGAATATAAGGGTTTGCTCTTCCTGTATTTAAAATGCAGATGATGCTACTTCAGCCATGAGTTGTGTTACTAATATTTTCTATTCCTACTAAACATCTGTATTTGTCACTTACTTTGGCAAGTATACTGCTAGCTTGCTGCCCTTTTGTTCTAGCTGTGGAATGAATAAAGGCACATCTATTTTGTTTCTAGTTGTCACATTGGTGGGATAGCCCAGGCCTTCTGATGCTAAACTCAATGAAAACAAACAAACCCCCCCCCCCCCCCAAATCACAGCTTTGTGTGTGAAACAACACTTACTCATACTTGACCAAAGCTGTACTGAAGTTAATAGAAAAATATGAGAAAATTTCCCTCTCATTTGCCAGGTCCAGCCACAGAAGTCTCAGCATTTTAGCAAGAGTTCAATAGATTATGGATCAGGCCTAATTTACAACCAAATTTGCATAGCAAATCAATACTGCTGGTTAATGGCATTGATAATTTAGTACTGTGATCTTAATACTAAAATTCAGATTGTTAAAACATGATGCAAGTATTAATGTACATACTGTAATGCACCACAAAATAATTAAACCATACAGTTATTGTTGTACAAAAGACAATGACCATTAATATTTGATGGCCAAGTCAGGGTATTAGAATAACGATTAAAAAAGGATGACCTATTACTGCTCTCTTGCTATTTAACCCATCATATAATATCTGTAATATAGTAAAACTGAGCTTGCATTTAATGTGGGACACATTAAACATCGCTGAAATCAAGCCTTGGTGTTTTGTTTATGAGTAGACATTGACAATAGAATAGATGAAGTATTCATGCTTTTGAAAAATTAAAACATCTTAAGAAACACTCATGAAGACTGAAAAACAGCTTTCTAAGCAGAGGACCCTCAACCATGTTGCACAGGGTAGCTTATTTGACACATATATTTGAGCTTCAATTCCTCTTCCATCGCTTACGTGTAACTATTAATATGCAAATAAATATTTACCTGGAAATGCTTCTTCTGAACGCTTCTTCTCTTTTGTTATAGACTGTCCCTTTGAGAGCCAGCTGGCTTTTAAGACCTACCCCTTCTATGGAGGCTATCAGTTTTGCAATTTAGAACTAACATCTCACAAGATAATCCTAAACAGGACTTTGAAGCTAATAAACCACATGCAACCACACACAGAACAGTATTACAGAATTCAGTGTGTGACGGCATACTTTTACAAAACGTCTTTACAAATTAGGCAGTTTCCATCTTGTAAGGACAATACTATCACAATATTCAGTCTCATAATATTTTCAAGGTTTTTATTTCCCCTTTTTAACATAGTTCCTACTTGGGTTTGGTGGGGATTTGTAATTTCTGGTTAAAACTGTTGTTTCACAAGATTTTTAACTACTTAAGAAAATACACCTCTCCAGGAAATGTTTCTCCAATTAATTTTAGGGAAACATGCTAAGCAAGTTCATAGCCTGTATTTCTATAAATCAAAACTGCTTCAATATATAGCTGCTTTTTGTTGCTCTTGCTGACGCTGCCTTGCTTCTTCCCTACGCCCTATGCAAAAGGCAGAATGAGCTCCCTTCACTTTCCCATCTTACTAACTCGAACAAAGTTACTTTGTGAGGTCTTGTAAACAACGGACACCAGACTAAGCCTTTTCCATACTCCAGCGTATACCTTGCCACGAGGTTAAAAAGTATTCCCCTCAGAGTAAGTGCATAAGCTTCCACGTCTCCCTTCACATACTACAGCAAACATGTACATTTGCAAAGAGCTGAATCTGCCTTATATCATCAGTTATGACTGAATTTGCAACTTAGCTCTGCAAACTGAGGACAAGACCCAAATTAATTTTACTGAAATTCATCTGATCTTTTCCAAGCCTGGGCGTGACAAAGCCATCTGCAACCTACTTTATCACACAGCAGACAATGGGAACAACTTCACAGTTCAGCAATAAACACTTCAAACTAATAACATAAAAGTGACTAACTGGTTATTGCCCCGTTGTTCTTTAGACAAAGAATTCTCTCATTTCTCTAATCTTCCCTCAGTACAGGCAAAATCTTTTCTTCCTGCCCAACACTGAGTAAAAGAGATGAGAGGACTTCATGTCCTTTCCACACTCTACCCCTTCACAAAACCAGTGGTTTACTTAAGGCCCAAGTGTGCTATAGCCAATGACTGTAATTACCTCTACCCTGGCCCCAGTGACACACAGCAGAACTTTCCACCCATGGATCTTAGCCCTCTGTGTGCATCAAAACTGCCAAACAGAGAAAGAGTAAAATTAAGACTGAAATTAATTTCCTTCAGACTTGCTGAGCATGGACACCTTCTGCATTTGAATAACATGAAACCAGCCCATGGGGAATCACGGGATCTGAAGAGTGTCCTACCACAGATGTCCTTAGGAAAAGAGAGAAAGGAAGGAGGAATATTACGAAGAAAAGAGTTCCAGCTCACATACTTGTTTTTGTAACATGAAGAATAAGGGAAAATGCTAGTTGAATAGAGGTAGATTACTTATAGACTGTGTGACAACCAGCGTGCACCAAGACAATGCTTTGTGAAAGCACTTGGTCAACTCTCCTGCACAGCTCCTGGCTCATATGGAGACCCTGTCCCAACACGACCTCTGAAAGTTCTTGGTGTCTGGTCAACATAGCAAGCAAGCAAGCGAGAAGCACTAACTTAAGACTGTATTACACAAAGACTTTTGTGGGCTGTAATCCGTGGGCTCATGATAATCCATCGGTTAAAACAAGCTGAAGCAGAACAGCTTTACAGTTTTAAGGAAAACTGACAAGTATCAAGCATTCTGACTAAAAATGACATTTCAGAGAAAACTGATACTCATTCTGTATATACTGTACTGATTTAAATTGTGTATATGAACACTGGGCTGAAATAAAGAAACAAATCATCTGTTGATGGACAAAACAAGTATTTGTGCTGTGAGAGGAAAAGGAGAAGAGGAGAGAGAAAAGGCATCTTGTAATGCAAGAACTTCAGGCGATTCTTTCCCCAAAGTGCATGCGTGACTACACATGTTAACAATTGCTATTTCTGTAGCAACAGCAAATTCCAAAATATTTCACAAATCAATCATATATTGGAAAAAAGAGAATAAGCATGGGGAGAAATCCAGCAGATGGCTCACACTGATGCTGTACAGTAGTTTAGGATGGGAAGTAGCAAGGATACTTAACAGCATCAAAATTAGAATTTCACATAACAATCCTTTCCAGAGAAAGAAAAAAACTTCATCTTGAACTGCCATAATACATCAAAACATCAGGGTGGGAGGCTAGAGCTGAGAATGAGCTGTTGCATCTGTTATAATGGAAGAACTTGTTGTAAATGGAAGAATGCTACTTCAGAAATAGAAATATGCAAAAGATGCTATGGAACTGGGCAACTTTTACATTAATTTATCTAAGTAGCTACAATTCTTTGTTCAAAGGTGGCAAAGCAATCAATATTAAGCAAATAAAGTGCACCTGCATTTTAAAATCTGTATCTAAAGTTTTTAAAAAAATACAAAGCTGAGGGCAATACAGTGCAATTTGTTAATGCTCGAGGCTTTCATCTCTGGAGCACTGGGTTCAAAGCCTTGCTTAGACAACAAAGTAGTACATTTATAGATGTCAGCAAACCAAATTTGATAGCTATTTCCCTGAAATACTATCTCTTTCCCTGCGATTGCAAAAATGTACAATACAAACAGCAACGTTTCTTGTATGTGTTTCCATCAGATAACCGCTTCATGCTGGTGTAATTGGCTACCCCTTTTCCTAGGAGACCTAGGACAGAATAAGCAGGTTCTAGGCCATACCTAAAGTAGACTGCTAGTAGAAACTTAGCTGAATTGTGCTACTAGAGCCTTTTTTTCCATCTTCATCAACCTACTTGCTGACATGATTGCCATCAACATCACATCACCCGCACACCTTTTAAGGGGATATTAATGTAAGGATTATTTATATGAAAAAGGTTGTGATTTTACACCCCAAAATCTCCATGTTCATGGAATCACAGAATGGTTTGGGTTGGAAGGGACCTTAAAGCTCATCCAGTTCCAACCCCTCTGTCAGGGGCAGGGACACCTCATACTAGAGCAGGTTGCTCCAATCCTGGTCCAACCTGGCCTTGAACACTGCCAGGAATGGGGCAGCCACAGCTTCTCTGAGTAACCTGTGCCAGTGCCTCACTAATGTCTAATCTCAGTCTCCCCTCTGGCAAGTTAAAGCCATTCCCCTTGTCCTGTCCCTAAAGGCCTTTGTCCAAAGCCCCACTCCAGGTTTCCTGTACCCCCCCCCCCCCTTAGGCACTGTAGCCGCTCTAAGGTCTTCCCTTAAGGAGACTTCTCCAGCCTGAACCAGCCCAGCTCTCTCAGCCTGGCTCCAGAGCAGAGCTGCTCCAGCCCTTGCAGCATCTCCATGGCCTCCTCTGGACTCACTTGATCTTATCCAGGAAATAATGAGTACCAGCTTCTGGAAAATAACCACTGTACATAGACACTGGCTGCTGGTAAAACCAAACAGCTTAAAACCAAGGGACTCAGCAGACCAAATACCTGAATGAAAATCTTAATTATAGGCAAATACTCCCACAGAGTTTGGTCTTTTGATAGAGTGCACAACTTTAAATACATCATTCTTGTAGACTTGTTTACTCAGAAGACAACCAGACTCATTCTTCCTTTTACTTCTTCTCCCTCTTCCCTCTAAACACACATTAAATCTTAAATTGGAGTTTGCATCTCTTTCTTTTCAGCATGCAACCTAAAGGTTCAACTTTGCTATAGATGGATAGAGAGGAATAAAAGAGTATCAGTTAACACTAACACTTTGTTCTCTGTAGGGATCATGATTTCAGAATGTTGTAGAAACACAAAAAGAAACAAAGCACTGCTATCCACGTTTCCCAATATTCACCAATACCAAACCATAAAAGAAAAATATGGACTGAACTTTTACTTATTCTTTTAGAACATTATCTGCATGCAGTGTTTTCCATGACTGTAGAAACATTTTTATCCTTCATAAAAAGACTCATATTGATAACCAGGCTGGAAGTGACAGCATAGTTAGAAATGCTCATCTTACTATTTATCAATATTTAACTGGCCTTCAAGTCCTACTTTAAAGGTTCATGAGATTCAGAAGTAAATGACATGAACTTCAGGATGTTTGAAGAACTTTTCCCTTCTTTCATTTACCTGATTCCCAATCTTCTGACTCCTTTCTCTGCTTGCCTTGTTATTTCATCTTGATTCTCCACCAAAAACAAAAGCCTTTGTTTTGGGAATAATTCTCTCTCCAAAAAAAGATATTTGTTCCCTAAATTTTCTTCATCATCATCTTTTCTAGAGCAGATATTAATCCTCATTTTGTCACTGACAGAGAAAACAAGACCACCAGACAGAAAAAACAAGACACCAAAGCACTGTAATGTTAATCCACGAATGAGTGTGAAGTTGATTTGCTAGAACTACACACTACAGAAGTACTACCGCTGCATTTTTCTGCTGTTTTGTCTGAGTCCTGACACTTTGATAGTCAATTCTGCTTCTTAAAATACCAGATTTAACTCAGTTTTTACACTTCTATTCTGCTCCATCTAGTGGATTATTGATTTTTGCAATGAATGCTGCAACAATACTATTACAATATAACATGCTGGGTTAGCTATTAGGGCAAGGGACCATTTTAAAATGATTATTTTTTTTGGCTTTAGATGAAACAAATTAAGTCACATTCCTGGGTACCTGGATAAGACTATAGGATTCTGGCAGCATGTTCATGCAACATAAATGGGAAAATGGTGTAATTTAATTATATCACTGAAATAAGACTGAGTAAAGGACAGGCCTTGATTATAAGGGACAGGTGGCAAAATTTCTCCTGGTGCTTGCACAGTTTACTAGGTCAGTCCTGGGGAAATAAAAACTCTATTCCATGCCTGCACTGTTTGCTGTAACACTGATATCCTCCAGGCTCCATAGCCTACATTTCAGAGTTTCCTTCCTGCACTTGGTGATAGGAAAAATTAAGTTACACTCTTGATAAGCTGCTTTGTTGGCACAAAATGAGTAATTTTATTCAACTCATGTCTCTTCAATACAAATACAGTTTTGAGTAGGTTTTGTTTTTTCTGTGCACTGCTGTTTTTAATACTCTCTTTACAAACTCGTGTTCAGAACTGCTAACTTTTCATAGGCATGCTTAAGGTAATGAGAGTTTGATGGATGAAAGGAAAAATTAGGTAATTAGTCCAAGCTCATGAGTAGTTAATTTCAAAGCAATGCAGTTTTTAACGGTAAGAATGCTTGTTGTCTTTTCAAAAGCCAATGTAAAAATACTTAGCCAACAAAACCTCCCACATCAATGAAACAATAATACTTGTTCATATGTAGAATCATGGGAACCAACAACTGAAAGACAATGCTATTTAGGCTAGCTGTAGGATATGCGCTCTGTGAAGCAATTTACAGCATAAGAAGAAAATATTAATTTACTCTCCCAGATCACATAAAGTTACTACGTTATGCTTGGTTTCAACTATGAACCTAGCTGGGAAAGTATTAAAAAAGGGCCTATCACCATAAAAACTAAAAGTCAACTGAAATGTTAAGCCCAGAGTTTTCCAAGTAAGTGTGGGGTTTGAAAATACTTAATTTGTTTGTAGATTTGATTTTCTTTCTAGCAACTCCACTAGTTAGCTGTAACTCAATGAGATAATACTAACTCCAGATCGATTTGCTTTTCAGGACTTTATTGTAATAGTATGCAGCTATATAGCATATTCTATCAAAGAATCTTGAGGTGTTCCATAAATATTAATTCAATAAGCCTCACGACATGCTGGTGAATAGCTCCACATTATTTTATCTATTATATTTTTGCTGGAGGCACACAGAAGTGACTTGCTGTGCAACAGAAACTGGTCTTGATACCAATGCGCTAGATTTAACCACTAGAACTACTCTCTGGCTGCCTCAGATCAACAGCAGCTTTGTCACTGACTTCAATGAAGTCATGATTTCATGGCAAAACAAAGGATTCTTCCGTAATAATCTGCAACTGAACACTACTTTTGAGGTTCAACATCCTGCATTAGTTCATGTATTTTCAGTAAGTTTCCTCCTAGAGACAGATGACCATCTTTATCAGAGAAGCAGTAAATGTTTCAAAGATTTTAAGCATGCATACAATTGACCTGACATATTGTAACAGCTCTGACAATATGACAATACAGTCCTCTGCTCTGTAGTGCTGTAATTCATGAGAGTCACAAATAGGACTGCAGCCTTAATTTTCAGGTGACTTCCATTTTTACATTCACAATTTTGCAATCACCGTAGTTGTGAGAACAGTGATATGCATTAGGGTAATTGATTGTGCTTTGAAATCAAGTAATCAAATGAGCATCAATTAAGCCTGCAAATGTTTGAAGCCACAGAACTACAATTATTTTTTTTCCTCTTGCAAGGCTCTCAGCAAAATACACTGGGCAAAGCTATGTCTTCTTCACAGATCAGCCTCACACCATGTATTTAGTGGCTATATTAAAGATTCAGACTGTGTGATAAATGAATTTAATACTGAGGGGGTCTATACGTAGCCACTTTCTATTCCAAGATCTCACTTTATACTTAACAACCAAATCCAACAAAACAATACATATGTCCTACATACCACAATGCCTCTCTTCTTCCGTCTGACCCACCAAATGGAGCTGGAACCTGAACAGAGATCCAGGCTCCCCTGTGCAAAGCATGGGGGAAGTCAGACATCTCAGGGCAGAATATAAATGAGCCAACGTACACACACTGCTGCCACCAACATCTAGTTTATATAGTCAATTTATATGGAAATTCCAGACCTATCCCTCCTGGGCTTCCTGGAAATGCCTTACTCCATTCAGGATTCCTAGTATCCTATTCCTGCAGGAAGGTATGGCACCATACCTTTTCTAAAGCAAACTTGGATTTCTTTTCTTAGGAAACACAGTACCATCAGTTCCTTCAGGTTTAGAGCACTTACACAGATTTAATGCCCCTGTCTGTCTCAAGGAATGAAAAGGTATCCCAGCTCCTGGAAAAAGCTCTCTAACTGTTATGGCAAGTCTTTTGGACAAAACACCATGAATGCAGAAACCTCATCTCTCCCTTCCCACATGCTCACGGACCTGTAATAGAATACACTGCAAAGGTGAGAAATTAAACATTCAAGTGAAGAAACTGAGGCACGGCAGTGTGATCACCAGTATGTTACAGAACAAAGCAAACATGGACACTATTATTTATCCCTCTGTTGTGGTGTGAAGCCAGATCAAGCTCTTGGGGTACTCACAGGAGCATCTTTGGTTCTAGAGTTAAACACAGGATAACTAGGAAGCTGTTAAGATCTATCAAAACAGGCATTTCAGTGTTTGCACAGAAGTGTGCCGCTATAGAGCTACTGAAATTTTAAGGGCACTGTAGGAACTCCAGTAGCACGAGCTCCAGCACCAGGGTACATCAGCAAATGCCACTGTTAGAAGATCAGCAGGATTTCCCAGGGACTGCCACTTTGGATTAAAGCCGATAAATTCCACCTAAGTCTCCACCTAACCGGAGTACCCTGGTGGAATCTAGCATCATTTCAAATTGGGTTATTGTTATATATATAGAATTCCCTTAATCTCAGGTTATCATTTAACAGTCCAGATTAATATTAAAACAAACAAATACATATATATAAAAGTCCTGGTCATTTTTAAGTTACAAGAAAAGGAAACAAAAAGCAACTGGTCAAGACTGACTACTCAAGCTGAATGAGCAAATACCCACTATGGTGGATTATATGTGGTGCTTCACTAATTCCAATAAATTTACCAGGAAAAACCTCATCCGGTAATAAGTGTTGGCAGTACTGCATTTTGAAACCGTAAACTCCTGAGGCACAAACCTGTCTATAAAACTCTTGGACAACTAAAGGTGCTATAAAAATAATAATGCATTCAGCTTTACACAATTTTCAGCTAAAAAAAAAATATATATATAAAAATATCAGTCAATCCCTCCCTCCTCTACAGTTACTACAGAAATTCTGTTCTATTAGGGTAATATACATATTTTTAATGCAAAATTTCAATGGGAACCATTTTTTTATAGGCTACTAATAAACCCTTTAAAACAGGAATTTATAATGGAAACAGTGACGAACCCTTAACTACAGTGTATGCAACTATAATAAAAAGAATTAATGTAGTCAATTTGTACTACTGTTCTCAGAACAAAAAAAAACCCTCTATTTCAACCGCAATCCTTTCAACAGCTGATTGGCAAGCCTGTCCATTTCTAGTCTGCAGTGTTGTCAGTTGTCTTCAACATGATAATGAGCCTGTCACCATATTCAAATAGCCCTGTGACAGCATGTTTTGTGAGCATGACGTCCACTGCAAAGGGTCTGTCAAAAAGCACCTTTCAGAAAATGAAAAGAGAATGCTTTTCTGATGATAAATCTAGTTTCCTCATAGCAAAAAAGAAGGAGATTTTCTGTCTGATTTTGTCAGCGTTGTGTTGCATTTGTCTTCAGCTCACCCTGCGTTCTGACGCATAACAGTTTAAAGTTATCTGTAAAGACAAAGTGAGAAATAATAATGTTTTTGGAGTTCACTGGAGGCTTTGCATAAAACAGCACTACTGCTAGCTTTCTATCAAATTACACCTGGAAGGGCGAGGGAATGGCAGGGGAGGCTAGCTTGTTATCAGAAGCAAGTAAGGCTCACGGTAAAGATCTCGAAGTCTACACACTTCATTTGTTAGGGTCTTCAATCTTCCCCAAACAACCTATTAAAAAAATCTCCTTTGCTATGTGTGGTCCTACTTAAATGTGACCAGGGTGCATGAAATTCTCTGGCTTTCAGACCAAATGGGGGAGAACATAGACACAGGCAGAGGTCTCCAGGACTGTTATGATTCAAGACTGTCCTACAGGCTTCAATGCAGTTACCGTGTATTCCACATCCAGCTGCCACCAGTGGTACCATCAGCCATGGAAATTTCTTGGCAACAAGGATTCCTCTGCACATGTGTAAGCATCTTCCATTAATATCAATAGGAAATATACAGGTTCATTGAAACAGAGTGCTTTATTTATCCTGTTGACAAAAGTTGGCCTTAATTTGCCTTCACATTTTAAGATTCTTTTCAGCATTAGCTGACCAAGGAATCCACATATAAAGAGAAGTGTTACAAAGAGAAATGTAAAACCCCAAACCAACAAGCAATAAAGCTTTCTCTCAAGTCACTGAGTGAAAAAAGGGTGGCAATGGCTGGACTTTGAAGTCCCAGGCTGAATGACACGTTACCCTAGGAGAAGAAGTTCCACTTACAGCTGTGTCTCTGACACCACATGATTTTTACTGAGCAACCCTTGTTGTCTCAGGTTAAATACCGTAAAATGGGGATATTACTGCCTACATCACAGGAATGCTCTAGGACCTAAATATCCTCTTGAAAATAAATTCTTGACATGCTCATGATACCTTCACTACATAGAAGTCACGCTGCACAAGCCAAATGCATTTCAAAGTTATCAAAACAAGTTTGTTTCCTTAACTGTTTGTGAAAAACAGTGAACCTGTAGTATCAAGATACCAAACATGTAGACTTCCTTCTGCTAACTACTGACTTCTAGTAAAACTAAGTGTTTTACTGTTAGCGCTACCTAGTGTTTTTCAGGCAAGTACAAACATGAGGTTGATGGTCATATGAGGCTACACTCTAAAATCTGGTTGAATTTGTTTGAGATTAAACAGCTACTATGAGTGTGAAGGTGCAACTTTTACCTTCTTCACCTTCAACATTTGCTTTTGAAAGGACCTGCACTGCTTTCGTCTTACAACCTCCATTATTTTTTCCCTTCCATTTATGCATACAAATACAATACCCATATTTATTCTGCCTATAATTCATGATTAAAATTATGAGTGAATAAGGAATTTGATTCAGCCGGGTCTAACAAGCTGAAGCAAGACAATTTTACTGACAATCAATTTAATTTATTTTGGTTATTTGTTAGAGGAGAACTTTATGTAGAGGAGCTGCATTTTAAATCTCGGATATGCAACATTTTGTTCCACGTTTGATACTGCAATCCAATATACCTGGTAACCGAATAAATTGCAAATGTAGAATTTTTAAGCATCCAAGTGAAGGCAACTAAGCACTGCGCAGTTTTAGACTACACAAATGGACAACCAACATTAAACATGACTGATTCTTAAAGTCTTCATTGCTCAGCTGGAAGGAAGTATTTCAAAGCCAAAAACCAGAGCTGTGGACAGCTGGCTTTGTGCAGTACCCATTCTCTGCCTCTATTTTCAAGCCATTCATTTTGGGGCTGGGAAAGAAGGAAGGAAGAAAAGGAGCAGGGAAAATAATCCAAACTAGGCCACACAAATGTACAAAGTAAGCTTGGGTCTCCAGGACTTCCGTTGTCTCAAGGAGTTGTCACCACCCTGAATCCTCATTAAAGCTGAAGAGATGATGGAGCAGCATTAAAATGAATGCAAAGCATTTGCCGCAATCTCCTGCTCTCGCACCACCTCCAAATGAAGGCAGGCGTTGCATAATCCAGGCAGCCAGAGCTCCTGACAGGTGGATGATTTATGTTCATAGTCAGAAGGATCGGAGAGCCTGCAGAGGACACAGCGTGAGCAAGGTGGTGGCGAGACAGATGCTCTCAGTGGGCTTGCAGGGGCTGGCAGGCTCCAGCTAGCTCAGGTGCAATTTGAACACTTTAGTACTGAACTCATATTGCCTAGATTCCAGCACAGCAAGATGCCATTTACAATATTATGTACAGTAGATACACTATCAAACCTATCTGCGTGCTATTTATCTCTCTCTATTTGTGTATACAGACACGCACACAAAATATATGTGTTTTTATCTACTTGCAGCTGAGCTTACTGTGTTCATGCTCACTTTGTGTATGCGTATGCTCCATTCAGAAAGAAAGGGCAGATTAGGACAAATTCTGCATTGTTACAGCCACGCAGCACAAGTGAAACCACCAGAGTTGAACAGATGTAAGTGGGGGAAGAATTTGGCTCTAGCTCTCAGAGAGCAGGGACAGATCTGGGATACTAAAAATGCTGTCAGTGTTTTAAGTGCATTTGAGAGCTAGGAAAGAAAATGACCAAGGTATGATGAAAACATCCACAGGTCCAAATGTACTTATTTACATGCCTGTAATGCACAGGAAATGGTACAATGACACTGTTCTGCAGAAAATGCATAATATTAGCAAAATATAATGAAAAGTGACACTCATGCCATCTACTTTTTTAATCTTTCAATGGAACGAGTTCTTCTGTGTTACTCAGGAATATCTAAAAATCCCATCCAAAACTGCAACACCATTTCCATCCATGTAATTCAGCGCCAAAAGAGAAGCTATGTGTAATACGTGGTGGGCTTTGAACTTACCCTTCTGTTCCGTAAGCAAGAGACTGGTAGATTAACCCTTGCCCCCCAGTAAGATATTATACCTGTTAGTGTCACACAACTATATGCTCGTTTGCTCTTTAATGTAAAAGGTGAAGCCAGAACTAAATTATTTTACCTTAAGCATATCAACAAAATAAACAATTCATCTGCCTCATTTCAGACCTACCACATTTTCCAATCAAACCTGTCAGTTAAGTATGCAGCTTTCAGGGCAAACAAAGAGTTAAAGCATTCAAATGTGCACATCACAGGTTATCTGGGTTGAATCTGGGACTCTGCTGACTCTCAACTCCTTTCTACTTTAACAGATGGGGTCAAAGGTGGAGCTGCAGACGAGAATTAAAGACACATACTTCCCTTTAATCAGATAACACATTCAAAGACTTTCAAATTCCCAAGAAGCCACTTTACAGGCACGTGTCATAGGCTATTCCCTAAAGGGGGAGGGAACTGTGGAGAACAGAGAAAGAGGACTTATTTCAGATGACCAGCATTAAAAAAGGCAGGAAATTAGTGGAGAAAAATGGGAACAAAATGGGATGGATTGCTAGCACTCAGAATGTTTTCTGATTGCACACATCTCCCTAGAGAGGAACTCCAACATCTGAAGCCTCCACACTCTGCATCCAAATGCTTTTGCTAACTTCATTAACCAGTCATGTTTAAGAATACTTCATAACAAGTACTTTAATTAGAGATGAGCTGAATTATCTTGCCAGTATGGGTGTCTCCAGCAGTACCAGGAGTCCAGAAGTAAATACAGTCATTCAGCTGAGTAGTACTCACAAAATAGTGCAGGTCAGGTAACGAGAACCTCAATACATTAATGATTCTCTTTCCCACCTGGACAGAAAAAGACTGCCTAGAGGATATGTGCTTGCATCAACTATTTTCTGATCAGCATTGTTCTGCTGCAACTGTGGTATGAAGAGAAAAAAAGAATAATCATGAAAATGAGAGAAGATAAAAAGCGAAGAAAGTGAATCTTATGTCATTTTAGCTAGCCTGTGGCTTTGTTCTCCAATTACTGCACCCCTTTGCATCTCACACAAGACCAAGCAATGGGGAATGAGGCACGCTCCATCAGACAAAAAGCATCAGCAAGGCCTATGGCTGTACACACCAGATTCAAAGGTGTTCCAACTTCTCTTTTTGTCTGAAATAGAGTCAGAGATTTGTGTTTTGGGGTGATGCTCCTGACAGGCTGTTGAAAAGGTAGAGGCTACTCATAATCAGTCCCTTTATAAAACCATTATACTTAAGAGTTTCCCTTCTCAGCCTGATCCATCAGCTGAAGTATACATTAGCAGAAACTTTTCTAGTACACCTTTGAGTGAGAATTCACAAAACCAATACATTTAAACTGGTATTTTAAAACAGATTTCTACTTCTTACAGTAAACATTAATATTCCCATTTCCGTTTTTCACAGCCTAACCCTGCCTTGAAAGTGGAAGCTTAAGAGCTTGCATTGAAAGTTTTGAGAGGGAAACCAGCAAGTGAGTTGCGAACTTAAAAATTAGTTTAGAGCAAGACTTCTTCTAACATTCGGTAATCTGGATCCCAAGTATATTTATGCCATCTCTTAAGTCACCTTACGTTAACTTACAAAATATACCCAGAAATGGAGTCACCAGCCATTCTGGTGGCTTCTGACGAGTATGTTCCTCTTCACACATTTCAGTGAATAACTCATAGGGTTGGCCATGCAATGAAATCTAAAATGCCCATTTCTTAAGCTTCCACTGAACTACTGAAATTATGAAAATGAAGTAGAACTTAGGAAAGAGAAAACACTGGACACCTTTGTAAATCCAACCTAGCAGGCTGTCTGAAAAG
The DNA here is from genome assembly GCF_034315485.1 of Pezoporus occidentalis. NCBI lineage: Eukaryota > Metazoa > Chordata > Aves > Psittaciformes > Psittacidae > Pezoporus > Pezoporus occidentalis. The sequence continues at coordinate 552,267 of NW_026916294.1, forward strand.
CGACATGTGGCTGCACCACTGTTTAACAAATTATATAAAACCAATCTGTTGACTGACACAGACCAGAATGAAAGACATGGACAGTCTGGAAAGTCCCTCTTCAGTCAGCCACCCACAGGACTAGAAAAGGAATATCAGAAAGAGAAAAAGGGCAATGATGATGTAATAAATAATTTTGATATGGCTAGCTAAAAATGACAAGAACAGCAATGCTGTATGGACTGAGAAAAAGGAAAGATAAGAGACAAAAGTCAAGGGTGATAGCCTTGTTTTGTTTCTTGACTCCGAGGGTCTGCATGCACTCAGCATGCATCAAGTTACCAACATTCTCTCATGTTAGTCAAGCAGTTTCGCTGTAAAACAATAAAGAGCACACCAACAATTCTGCCATGGGGGGCACAGACTGAAGGTAAGCTTATTATAGAATAGTACCACCCAAACTTTCTTTTAGAACGCATTTGAAACTTTCCAAATTAACTATTTGCATAATTAACTGTTTTAACGTGAACTGCAGTAAGATCCTATGCAAGCAACTTGCGTGGAGTGTTGGTTCTGGATCTGCTGCACTAAAACTGCAAATCAAACTGACATCTGATCTCATACCTGCTGATCCTGAAGACTAAAACCAGATGCTTAAGAAAAGAAAAATAGATAAGCATATCAACTTTATTGGGACAGTAAAGAACCAACAGGAGATACTGACATTATTAAGTAAGTGAATATATTTAACATAGGTTGTGTTTGACTTTCTCCAGAATCATTAATTTAATAAAAGACTATTGAGGCTTAAAATAAAGCTATGTTTTTAATTTATAAAGATTAATAGCTGTATTAAGTCACTATAAGGGAATCAGACTCCTCCCATAGTATAAACTGGTATAAACACCTCCAGCCTGTAAAAGGACATGACTGACTGGGGGAAGACCCTGGTTTAGTTACATTAACATCCCAATAAACCGTGTTGACTCAAACGTTTTCTTGTAGGACAGCAGAGATTTCAAAGTGTGAAGTATCTGAGGGATAGCACTAGATGAGGTCAGAGGTAACAGCTGCAGATGGTAGTTTTAGTGCTGCTCAACACATTCATCACATTCATTACTTTGGCTGAGTGAAGAGGCCAAGAGAGTTCCCCAGCCTCCAAGTTTTTTGGTGCCAGTCCACCCCAAGCAGCAAAGCTCTGCCTGTACATCTGCCACATGGGTTCTATTTAGCAGCACCTACACCATTTCAGCACTTCACCCCAAATAATCCTACAATACATACTGCCGTTTCTATGCCTGTACACAGCAAAAGTCTTACTGAGGAGATTCAAGTGCTGCCCAAGTAAGGGCTAAGTAGAATACAAATAGAGGTTGGCTCCAAAGTGGCATTTTAGAGATACACATATGTATCACTGCTAAATGCACCTTCTACCTGAGATGATAAACCAATTCCACTCAAACAGGGGATGTGAAAATATCTGCAAAGAAGAAATAGAGAAAAGTGAAGAATACAAATAACATTAACGACACTTTTTACAAAATGACCCCTATTAAATACAGGGCAGGACCCATTCAAGCACTCTGCAATAAATGGCAGTGCTATATTGATGTATGTGCTTATGGGTGGCAGAGAGACCAAGAATGAAAGGCAACTATTTGTCTGGAAGCTCATGGGAAAAGATGTCATATCATACATAGTTCTACATCCTTCAGACTTGTTGCTACCTTACCGTACCACTTATAGTGCTTCCACTGTACTTCCAGTGCACAAGCAAATGCTCACAGGGAATAAATCCACTGAATAACTTAAAAAAAAATGCAATAACAATTTCTAGATAATTAGGAAAAAAGCTTCTTTCTTATTTTAGGATCAAAAGAAAACGACAAATGAGGATATTCAGTTGACAGTTTCAGACTGTACTAATATTTTCTCATCACAGTGATTAAGGGTATTCCAATTTAAGTAGACCTGTGGAACTGCAAAACCAACTCCTTCTTATTCTGAGGAAGTAATAAGTAAGGTATGTGCACTAAAAATAACGCTGATTTTAATCCGATTCAAAATCTTTCAAACTCACTATTTTTAATAACAAAATTACAAAATAACTATGGGCTGAATGCACTCTTTGTTGATGCCTGCCTGACCCCGCAAACAAGTGCAGTCACTGCGATTCCCACCAGTGACAAATGTGGGTGCAGAATCAAGCAGAATCAGATAGCTGATCTCAAGGAAGATGCAGATAAATACGCCAGCAAACAGCTTTGGCCCCAGATCTTCAGATGCTAACGTCAAGAAAAGTACATTCACAAATGTGTGGGAAGCCAAGAAATGCAAATAGTTGTAAAACACAGACTTATAAATGATACTACTTTCTCTACATTCACTTCATACCGCCTCTTTTATGATAGTGGAGTAGTAGAAATTGACAACTGCAAAACAGATTTGTATCCGGAAAGAGAGAAATCTTCTTTGAAGACTGAGCACAGTGAATTGCTGGGATGTCTCTGTTTCATTCCTAGTGATTATGTGGACCAAAAACGCTCATAGGCAGAGCATAAACCAGACTGGCACAACACTGTAACACAAGCACCGTGAGAACTTCTCAGGCCTACAGCTGGCCTTAGCTATAGGTACTCTGGTGTGATTTCTAACCCCAGAAAGCTCACACCTCCAATATTTGTTTTCCTGAGTACTTTTTAAATGGATGAATAGAAACGCTCGTTCCTTGGCCTCCCTATAAACACTAACCTGCAGCTGAATAGTTTGTCCTTCCTCATCAGTTACAGAGACCGGATAGTCCTGAGCCATGTTTTAGGGCAGACAAATTGAGCTGTCAGTTCTAATGTGCGAACTGGGCTATCAGGCCACATTTTGGTTAGGAGGAAAGAGGCCTACTTATGAACACCAACAACACTTAGAGATTAGTTTCTAGTGTTTCCAAGGAGATTTAACAGGTCCCAGTATAGATTAAACCAAGCATAGGTTGAATAAAAGAAAGAAAAGTGAGAGCATAGAGACAGAAGGAAATAAAAGGGTGGGAGGGGAAAATAAAAGGGATAGGAAGGGAGAAATAAAAGGAAGGGGAAGGGAGAAATTGATGGCAGGAAGGAAAAGCAAAAAGGTGGAAGAAAAGGGGGAAAGGAGTGGCAAGGAGAAAGGGGGGTGGAAAGGATGAAAGGGGGAGAAAAAAGGGAGGAAGGAGGGAAAAGAAAAGAAACACTTTGAAAAAAGTATCTACACTAGAAACCAAACTCCCTATACTAAAATGTAGAAAAGGAACACTATTCAGAAGAGACTTCAGTAGAAGAAATGATGTTGTAACACAGGAGCTTTGTTTAATATCCTGCATTAATGAAGGATCTCCTTAAGTGTAGTATCACAATAGAGAGCATAAGAAATATCACTGAGGTCAACACCACTCTATTAGCTATCATCCTGTAGAGAAATATTTCCTTTGAATACCATTAGTGCTTTCTCCTTCCCTTTGTTCTAATTTCTGAAGGCAGCAGAAACTAAAACTTCCTCCACAATGATTTCTATTTTCTTCTTGGCAGACTAATGGTATTAGACTTGTGAGAGAAATTTACCTCGGCAATGTCTTATGCACAGGCCTTTTCAAGGGAGATGTTGTTAGGAGGAATCCTATTAAGCAGGCTTTTTCACTAGCCTCAAAACATGGATGATAACGCATTTTTAGTTATAAAGAAAATGGCTTAATTTATTATTTTGAGAGAGAATCCATTAATCTGCTCCTGTGCATATCACGCATCTCTTTACGTAAAGAGTAAAGCTGCCTGTTCTCCTTGCTGTACTGGACTCATTTTCATAGATTGCCAAAACCAGAACGGATCAATATGGTAATTTAATCCGATCTGCTGCTTAACACAAGTCAAAGATGTTCACAGAGTAACCTCTGCATAATAAACTCAGTAATTTACACTTTAAAACACACATACCCCTTTAAGAAGTATTCTTATATCTGAATTAATTTTCAAATTTGAATTAATGAAATCTATTAAAGTGTGAAGAAAAAATACTTTAGGGAACCCCAATTTTAGCATCTTAAGAAAAAAATTAACAATCTCATATATATTACAGTACCCTGACCATCTCAAATATTCAAGCGTTCTAAAAACTGTCAGCAATTGCTTTTATACAGATCAGTGCCAAAGGAAAAAAGATTAAAACATAGAATTCCTTTACACACAAGGCAGGCTCTGACCACTGCCTTAGGGGTGCTGAAGTCACTTTGAGGGACTGTATGAAACCGTTTTATATAAACCAAGTAAACTAATAACTGAGAAGTGTTAAGGGCTACTCAGTGGGGAGCTAAGTACAATACGCTAACTGCACTACTATGATGGAAAGGTTTACACTCAAGTCAGCACTGACAGCTGATAAGCTTGGAGAGTTTCTTTTCATTTCTTGAGCTCAATGACTACTAATACACCAGCAAAGGTATAAGGTTTACAGACATGAAAAAGTATATAGCTGATTTACCCATAACAGAGACTGCTGAATCTGCCAAACAAACAACAATCTAACATAGCTAAGCCAGTTTCCATTAATAGCAGGTGAGGATATGGCCTCCCATTTTCAATAGCTGGACTAATTAAGTTGGAGTTCTGTCACTCCTTCTATTCAAACTGGGTACAAAACGACTGATGGTCATTTGCAAAGGCCACCCATTCCTAAGGAAAAAACAAACTTACTTAGGTGAAGCAACCCAAATTTTCTGCCATTTCATAATGGTATTATTTATTTCTCAAATAAACTTCAATTTGTTTCCTTATGCATCACCCAGTTATGAACTACACTTACTGAAATAATAAGCAATGCAGATCAGCCACTGCTAACAACCCATAAAACTTCTGAAATCATGCAGGTACCTCAGGTATTGGAGATGAGAGATATACGAGAGATGTTTTGGTGTCAACAGTCCTGTGTTAAGTATGAACTAGCACTGCTCAGAACCAAGAGCTACGACAGGATACTGTATTTCAGATGGTCTAAAAGCTGTGTTAGTGCCACTCAGTAGGTTCCCCTCTCAAGTTTTTAACCTTGCTACAGTGTAGAGGCAGATAAAACTGAAGCTACGGCTTTGCCTCCATGGAGAAAATAGAAACCTACAGAATAACTTCTTGGAAAGACAGTTATATGAACTCTGCATCTGAAAGAAAAAATTATTTTATTTTGGAATAACTTCTGCAGTGGAATTATTTCACATGGGCAGCTATAATAAGCTTGAAATAGTATCTTCAATCAGAGACACACGCCTGTAAGGAGTCCCACAGACAGGACATTAAAAGGCATGTATACAGTACTAATGGAAGACTAAAAGTAGAATTCAAGCAGATTGACTAGCAGTAGAAGAATGTCAGTTATCTACCCATGATTTCCCGTATCACCTTATGTAGTTTTACATCCAATTTCCTTCTTAGAAAAGAAAACCCAAAACAACCCCTTTATTCTCACTCCAGGAAAACAGCTTAAAGAAAATAACTAAAACACCTGATCTTGCACATGAACACAGATTTAATTCTACCATTTACAGCAATCACCGAAGTGTGATTAAACAGAACTGAGAACTAAAGTATGTCTTAAAAGTGTTAATTTTTAAAAAGGGCAAATTGTTGTTTCTCCCCCCATCCTCGTCCCTTTTAGCAATTGCAATATTATTTAAAGAAATCACTGGAGATACATTTGAAAAGGTTCTCCTTAGAATACATAAGAATTTTTATGTTGTTGCATCTGTTCTTGTGAATCTGAGAGAATCCACCAAAACACAAGCACGAAGAAACTATTTCAGGAGAAACAACCAATTGTGATCTTTGAAAATGTGATTTTTTTTTTATAGCACTGTCACTCAAAATTGAAAGGAGAAAATTACAAACTTTCTTCCTTAAGAGTAAAGTGTAAAAGGAGTAAAGTGCATTCTTCTGGGCTGCCAACAACCTTTACCTAGGAAAAGAGATGAAAATATGACACCCTCGTATTTATCATGTGCTTTAAAAAGCTCATCAGCATCTCCTGATGCTTTAGAGCAAAGCATAACATATACTCAGAAAAAGTCCATACACCTAGACTGACGTTTTTAAGTAACAGTCCATGGGCTAAACCAAAGCGTTCCTCTGGATCAGTCTGTAGTTAAGTTTCTTGTGCTACTCAACAGGAGAGGCAGACAGGAGCCAGCACTTCACTCCCACTCCAGCTCAGCCCAGCGTGACATTGCTTTACCCTTCCTTCTCTAGCTTCTAGTCCACAACTTATAAATTGTTAAGGATCTTGATCTAGGTGCTGCTGCCTATGCCCTATTGCCATCCTTGAGAATACGTACTGGAATTCCACACTCCACCCTGTATTACATGTGACAAAAAATCCAATTCCCCCCCAGGGTTTGACCCCAAAACTCAGCCCCAAAATCTTAACATCAGGTCTCTTGCAGAAGCATTGAATGTTGGATGAAAAGCACCATTAACTTGCCATAATAAATTATTTAACATGCAGCTGTCATAAGAGAAGGACTCTACACATTTGCTGCAAGTGGTTTTACAGACCTTGTCCTAAAAGCAAAAAATGAAACTCAGGACCTTTTCCCAGACACTGTGATTTCTATTATGAATTTTATATGACAATTCACAAAATGACTAAAAAGTAATGAAGTCTTTCCAAATATGAAGGAAAAAAAGCACAATAACTGTTTCACACTGAAAAAAAACTGTTTGTTGAAGAAAATTTCTAGAAGAAAACTCCCCAGTAACACAGTAAGATTTCTGGAGATAATGCACACTTCTGCACTTGGCAGATGTGCACTTCTTGTAAAGAACATGATGCTCCTCTCAAAGCTGCTTAAACTTGATTTTATTTCAGGTCTGCAACAAAATTTTTTTTGTAAATAGATTTGGGCTGTCAATTTCCAGGCATGCTGTGCCATCAGCAAGTAGAGACTGCTGTGACAAACGTGGAGGCTGCAGCAGCAAATTGTATTATAAACTGGTAATTGAATTGAACAGGTTTACATTTGAATAGATTTCCTGCAGCATGATCTCTTGACATGCTGCATGGGACTGAAATCCTTGTCTGTACATAAAGAAACATTTAAGATACAGCAGGAATTATCTCAGCTCAGTGTAAATCCATGCTAATCAATAAATTTACACCACCTTACACATGAAAGAAATAAGTATATCATCTTTCTTCCCTCTGTGCATAAAGGATGCAGTCAAAGCCCAAAACTCATCTCCAGACTATCCCATAGGAAAAAACATGACCACCTGTCTCCAAAACTACTTCTAACACAAACAAAAGAGAAGAAATATCTATTCCAAGTACAGTCCTAAAGATGTACTATGAATCAGAGTGGTTTCAAAAGTAAAAGTGGCCACTAAAGCAGGAAACAAACCAAAACATCGTTGTTTTTTTTAGGTTTTCCTATTAGGTAGCAGGTAAGCAATACCTGTAAAGGAGATAAACTAACTCTCCCCTAGATGAAAGACTCAGTAATTAAAAGAAAGTAGAAATCTGTGTTTTGATAGAAAAACTCACATAAGGTCCCTTCCAAATAAGAGTGGAAGAACTATAATGTGCTCAGGAGTGGGGCTAACAAAGGAACCTTCTTTTCAAAGGGATTAGTTATTTTGCCATTTCTTTGTTCAGAAAAAGGTATGTACTTTTAGGGTAAAGAATTTATGAAGTTCCAATTAAGAAAACTTGTGGGGCTGATTTGCATCCATGGACAATGATTATGCATGCAAAAAGCCTGATTCACAATGTGCATCTGAATTGTCTGTCTAAATTACCTCAGTTACCAAAATCATATGCAGAAATTCAGTAAATCTGTGCACAGTTTTGGTTACTGAGGTAATTACTCATTTGTTGAAGAGCCACATCATTTCCTCATGCAGCTCCAGAAGCTGCACACAGACTAGACTCTTTAAATATATATGTTACTGGATCTGCAATGGTGCCCTCAAATTTTAAAAGAAAATGTCTAAATTAATTCACCTGTATGTACTGTTGGTGGCACTGTTTTGTGTCCAAACAAGTTGCCCAATATATCTGTGTATTAGGTTATCAGTGATATGGGGCCTTGACTTACTAAAAGAAGATATTAAGAACCACAGTCCCTCTCAAAAAATGCCATCCTCAGACATTCCTTTCTTTCTACAGTTTATCTAAGCATCACAATTAAACCTTTAAGTTACTAGTGGCTACTTAAACCCTCCTAGTGGTCAGTTACATGAGGATTTTGGCAAGTAATGAACCCTTCCATCACCACTGAAAGAAAGGGTCAAATCCTGCCATTCTCACTGAGGTAAAATCCCCACTGAATCTGACAGGAGTTTTGCTCAAGTAAGACTAAGGACAGCAGGATTTGGCTCACAGGATCATAGCATCTGCCAAAGCAGTTGCACAGAACAAGGTTTATTCTTAGTAAGTATAAGCCAATAAGAATATGTCTGTAGGTACGTGATAGACCTAATTTGTCCATCATCTCTCCACCAGTCTATGTTCTTGGATTTTAACCTAAGAGCTGTATACTTCAACCTGCTTTAAAATACCATCAAATGATTTGCAAAACCCAGCCATCTGTTAAAGCTAACTTTTTAAGCACTGACAAAGCAAAACTGCATGGGGCTATTTTAAAGTGGCCGCTTAGCACAAAAATACTCTTCGCTGGAAACAATATTTAGAAAACATCACATTTGATTTTATTTTAAAAGCTTATCTAGCTCAGAAGTCCATGACAAGTTCTGTTATTCATTCTTGGTAATAATAGTGCACTACAATAAATATTTTTTTACACTTACCTGTTATTCAGTACCTTCAAATTGCAACTAATGAATTAAAAAGTCAACAGTCAACATATACTTATTGTCAGGGGCAGGGGGCTCTCATATGCTTTAAAAAAGAAAAAAAAAGGGGTGGATTCTCTTCTTTTGTGTGCCATTATTTGCTCCAGCGTAGTTACAGTAACTTCAGCAGACATACTCCATATTTATACTTGTTAAAGTGAGAAGTAACCTTTTCATTTGTTCTGAGCAAATGAAGAGTAACAATGGGGAAATAAGGCATAGTGTGTGCTTCTGTCAAAACTGGGACAGACTGACAGTGGATAAGGAATGGAGGAAAGAAGCCTTTGAGAATTCATGATGGAAAATGAGAGGATATATTCTGATGATTATTCTGTTAGTTACCTACCGAAGGAGACTGGATGCTGGGGTACATTTCGCTGTACTATGGATAGTTAGAAATACTCCAGAGAAGATCAACTCTATGTAGATACACTGTGATTCCATAGCTTAGAAGCAGACAGTCAGGAAGAGCAATCATACATGAAAATTGCCTTTACAGTAACTGATTAGAACACTCACCGACCTCTCTTCTTTGCTGATTGCCCTACAATTGTTGCTTGTGTTTGCAGAGAGATACATATTGACTTGCTCAGTCTTACCTTCTTTCAGCATTCCAACTTTTAGACACTTCATGAAGCGGCAGGCTTGGCAGGACTTGCGTCTGCGCTTTGTGATTTCACATTCATTCGTTGCTGGGCAGCTGTACTCTATGTTACCTGGAATAGGAAATACAGAAAAAGAGTGGTATTCAGAATCCCTGACCAGCACAATGGATATATGAGCACACATGCAATTGATGTTGTGCTTAATTTGGGAATATATCAAGAGTAAACACTGCTATAGAAAGGAAACACCTTTCATGTAAAAATGAAAAGCCAAGTTTAAGGATAGCATTAGGAAGAAATTCTTCCCTGTGAGGGTGGTGAGGCACTGGCACAGGGTGCCCAGAGAAGCTGCGGCTGCCTCAACCATGGCAGTGCTCAAGACCAGGTTGGATGGGGTTTGGAGCAACCTGCTCTAGTGCGAGGTGTCCCTGCCCCTGGCAGGGGGTTGGAACTGGATGAGCTTTAAGGTTCCTTCCAACCCAAACCAGTCTATCATTATTATTCCTGGTGGTATAACAGGATAAGGAAACTTTATCATTTATAGTCTGTGCCAAGACACATGCATTGGCTCCTAGCCTGAGCACTTTTTGTTTCCCTTTTCCCACCAACTCAGTCTTGCTTTGTCTAGAACATGAATAGGAAGCTGCTGTGCTTTACTGCTCAATCAACTGTAACAGGTATTGCAGAGCTTCACCCTTCTTCTTCCACAGCACGAGGCACAGTGTTATCAGGTAGGGCTCATCAACATTGCTGCCACCACATCCAGCACGTTCTACAGCTGCCACAATATCTCCCCTTCTCTCTATACTTTAGACAGAGTTCTTGCACTGAGAGGCAGCAGAAGAAGGAGGGTCATTACCACTGAACTATCAGAACTGCAAAAACTGGGCTGATACCTCTGCTTCCCCCAACATTCCTTTAGCCTAGAACTAGCTAGATCCTTAAATGTGAGCCCTCCTGGGCAAAACAGTGTCTCTATGGGTTTTGCTACTGCTTAGTAAATACTACCTATCCCCAAAACTAAAATGAATAAACAAATAAAGCCTGAAGACAAATGGGTAAAATATACAAGTCATTTTCTTACAGCTTTTTAGACCACATCTTTGGGTACCCAAGTCCATGGGAGAACATCTGGTCTCTTCTGCACCAGTATCACTGCACTTCTCATAGAACATCTTAGCTCAGCTTATTTATCTGCCCAGCCATGCATCCTATTGCGCATAACTACATTCAGTATGACGAGACTTTGCAGCCATCACCAGGAAACTGACTTTTAAATAAAGCATCTTCCCCATCAGCCTGTCACATCTTGCTTTAAAGGTATTTCTTTATTTTCTAACCCTTTCTCCCTGTGATTAAGTGCATTAGTATCTTAATGAAAATGCATTCTGTTTATTGCCCTCTTGGGAAGCAAGAGGTCATCTCACCAAATGCATAAATTGTCATCAGAGACAGTTCAAGCATAATTGCAATTTTGCTGCTCCAATGTTGGCTGCACTCAGGGTCCATCAAAGTCCCCTGAAACATGTGCAGACTCTAATAATTAGCATTGAGCCTGCCTGGGACCACAGCATTGATGAAATATTTCAGAGTTAATCACACTTTGTAAACACTGATTTATATTGACTACCTTTCTCCAGACTGATGTCTCCTCATTAAATATCACATTAGTGGATTGCAGGATTGCACAAAGACTCAAATGCTCAACAACTGCTAATTCAACAGGAAGTAATACTTAAACCACTTACATCTATTGAAAATTGGTTAAGTGTTTATCATAAAGGAGGTGGTACACGCTGCAATGTGTATTCTGCCAGTACAGCATACTTTGCACAACCTTTGAGGACTTCGTGGGCTTTCTTCCTCCTAAACATTGCTGCACTACTGACTTAACAATGCTGATGAATAAAACAGATCTTGGTACATCTGAATGCTAATGGTTCTTGGTGACAAAACTCAAACTTCAGCTTTGTCTTCTTCCCCTTCCTTAGCTCCTGAAAGCTAAGTGGGTAGGAAATTCAGCACAATTCCTGCAAAACATCCTTCCAACATGAACTGGTGAAATTGGGAAGTAACAGTTTTGCAAGGATACGTAGGAAAGGGTAGTAAGATCAAGCTCAGGAAAAAAAAACGTTACCCTTTCACACACTAATAAGGCATTCTTAGTGAGGCAAAACCACTACATAGGGAGAGCTTCAAAGACTTCCACAAATTGTATCTAATTAACTTCATCATATTATATTAATAAAAGTATTACTATCCCTATTTGAAAAAAAGGAAACAGGGAATCAGAGCTGCTTTGCACAAGATCAAAGATATCTTTGCACAAGGTCAGAAACGATCTTCATCTAAAACAAGTCTGAGATTATAACACAGAACTTCAACCAGCAAAGCTCTCCAGTGAGGCAAATGGGGCACTCCCACTATAGAGTCCTGCACTAAAGGGGCAGATGACAAAGGTATGGATCTCAGCACTAAAAAGTAGTATTCAAACCCAGAAAAATATAAGCAAGACTGCTTATTTCCCAAAGCAGACACTTCTAATCCATACCCTGCCATTCCAGTTTTGTGCAAAATCCTCTGAAGTACAGCAAGGGTCTGTAGTGTGCGGCACATTGCCCAGAGACAACATAACTTATTTTTTCTGCAAATTCTTGCCACCTAAGAACTCTAAAATGAGCTTTCATTCTAGTTGCTTAAATTCCAATACTTTAGCTCAGAGGGGGGATCTTCCACCAATTCAGGCTGCTCTGCTTTAATGAATTATATTTTACAGTAGATGTTCAATCTTAGTTTTTTATGTTAGCTAAACTTGGAAGATGGTGGAGAGTTCCTTCAATGAACTCAGCAGAGTTACAGTAACTGGGTTTATTGCTGCAACAAAGATCCACATCTTACCAGTGGCCATAGCTAGTTTCCCAAAAGCGTTCCAGCATTTCAGAATACTGCTAGACCAAAGTAAGAGTTCAAGAAAACTTATCACTTTGTCATCACTTCATATATGAATGGAGTATTTTACCAAATATCCCATGGACAGACTTAATTTCTGTTAGTGAGCTTTCCTTAGAAAACAAAACCCTCATGGAATTCTGTGATGGATACGTAAATAAACGCGTTTTACCTAGCACTCAAAGTATTAGTGGATATGTATTTGGTAAAAACCTAAATTTACTGCACAGTGCAGGTCATTATAGCTCTCACAATTTGTTATTTCCTTCTATATACCAAGAATAAAGACACAAATTATTTTAAGAGGTGTTTGAGAATCTGTACAGCTTCACAGGTACTCTGTACCTACTCAGTATGCTCAGACCTGCATTTTATTACAATGAGGTAGATTCAGAAGGAAGCCCTACCATTTCCTTGTCTACTGCATGATGCTAGAGGCTGGAACTGAGCAGCTAGTAAGATTGCACATTGAGTTTGCCCAGTCCTGTCAACAGTTGTAGAAGTAGTTGTGTTACACAGCAAACAAAATCATCATGGCAGCTCCGAGTCTTTAAACCCTACTGACAAGAACAATTGAGCAATTTATAATATCTCCTGGCTGGTTTTCAGAAAGGACTGGGCTCTGATTACTTATTTCAGAGTCTTTTGTACAATTAGTTTGCAGGCAATATAATTTTCTCACTCTTTAATAGAATCATGCAGCTCTGGCTGATAGGGTAACAGTGTATATGTAAAACTCCTGCCTGAAGTGCCAGGGGATAATTTGTATATTCCTTTCAGTAGCATAATGGACTTTTACAGTTTGGCAGTTAAAGGGCTGAGTAACGTAAATTAGTATGATGTTTGAAAATAAAAAATATATGTCAAATCTTCACTCCCCAAACATGCTGCCCTGTGCTTTAATAATACAATGGGATTTATGCCAACGCAAGTCCCCTTTGTCTTTCTTCTTTTAAAAACAGTTCCCTTTTTTTACTAACTTGCAAAACTTTACTATCTCAGGCAAAATACAAGAAAACACTTAAAATACACTTTGCCTATCAAGAGCAATGTATTCACTAAAAATATAATGCCATTACATCTTGAGAGAGCAGGTGAGTTGCTAACATATACACTGCGTAACAGGCTTGCTGGTTTTAGACACTTCACTGTCAGATCTTCACACACAGATCAAGGATAAGTGGGCCAAGATACCTTTTTTTCATCTTACATGATGAGGTTTGGAGGTTACTTGAATGAGATGTGGAGTCATAGTATGATTTTTATAGTACAGCGACTTACTCAATGACTTTACAAGCCAGCCAAACAACTGGACTTAGCAACGGTTCTCAAAACGATTTTGGCCATTTCTTGCATGGAACTGGTAAGCAACACTCAAGGTAACCGAAGACAAGAAGCGAAAACCATGACGAAGAAGAGGCCACTAAAAGCACTGGGTCTTATGCCTTAGCATCTTATCCCAGATGAAGTTACTGTCATCAACAGTTACAACTTTAGAACCTCACAGGTATAAAGAGCGCAAAGTTGGCTCTAGAAACTGGCTCCAGTCCATGTGACAGGCTGAAACAGAGGTCTCTCTTTTCCAGAAATACTGACAAGAATAGAAGCTGCAGACAGCAATTCTTAGCAGAAGCATTATTTTCCTTTTCACACTGCAACATTTGATATTGTAACACCAAAGATGTAAAAGGTTTGCTATGAGCTAATGGAACATGCTCAGAAAATCTCTGGACAAGGATAAGACATGCGGAAGACTGAGATACAGGGTGAAAACATGTTTGGAAAGACAGGCCATGAGCCACTTATAAAAGTAGGAGGAATGTCGAAGATACCAGTATTGAAACTTTTGATATGTGGGAATTTAGGTCCAGAAGAAAAAAAAAAAAAAAAGGAAAAAAAAAAAAGGTAAACCAGAGGGGAGTTATTTATTCCTTCAGTGTCATAATTCTGTGCTATAATCAGCTCACAAAACCAAGTTTCAGTATCTCTATCTATATTCAATAATGCCCCATTTTTCTCCCAAACTTTTTCCTTGAGCTTCTGTAACCTGCTACACTTTTTCCAAGAACTTGTATTTAAAAAGCAAATGTTATTATTCTTAATAGAGGCTATTGCACCACTGGATTTCAGTCTTTCTGCAGTAACATTTACCCCGGGTACCACCTTCATTGGTTTTTCCTGGGTGACAGACCCAAAGGAATACACCTGCTTGTCTATTGACTCTGGAAAATGAAAGGTGGCCAGGATTACAGCTGTAGGTCCTATGGGAATTAACAAAAGAGAAGTCTTTCAAAGAGAGACCAAAGAATCTAAACCAACACAGAGTGCACTACGGCATGTTAGGTCACATTTTGATATATAACCCAGTCAGAACAGAAGAAACAGGTCCTGAGTGTTGCGGTTTAAGAGAAACTGAGAATTGGGTGTTTTTGGAAATAAAGAGTCATGGGCTAAGGGAAAGAAGGATATGGAAAAAGTCGCATATGGACTTAAAAACATCTGTGATGTTTATAGGTCTTAGCAAAGCTGAACAGAGAAAAGTAAAAGTACTTTCTCTCAGGTTAAAGTTTCAGCTCTTGCAGATTCCCTTTCCCCACTTTGTAGTCAGAACTCAC
Organism: Pezoporus occidentalis; assembly: GCF_034315485.1. Lineage (NCBI taxonomy): Eukaryota > Metazoa > Chordata > Aves > Psittaciformes > Psittacidae > Pezoporus > Pezoporus occidentalis. The sequence goes on from NW_026916294.1 coordinate 567,273, forward strand.
CTGAATTTAAGTATAAGTAAATATTTTTACAAGTACAAGTAATCTTATCAATAAGGTTTCAGAAATGGGGTCAGGTTGGAATGGGTGGATTTGAACCTAACTGAACTCCATTTGTGCTGACAAATCTTTCGATGGATTCACCTGATACTGTGGATAGCTCTATGAATTACAGACCTATGAATTCTCCTGCATGTCATCTGGAGCTGATGTTGACTGTATTCACCATTCTTCGTGACTTCAGAAACAATACTGCATAGGCAGAGTTACAGAACATGGTTCCTAAATATCTCAAATATATATATTTTTTTTAATGGTAGGACCATGTATGAAGGATTATGTCTATGCCCCAGTTCCTTGTGTTGCCTTTCCTGTTACAGTAAGAAAATCAGGAGAAGCAGCTAGTGTGTATATATAATAAATATATAGTTTAAGATTGTATTTGACAGACTGACATAGCCAGCTCAAAAGTACATTTTAAATGAAATTACTATATTGAGTTGCTTAAAAGAAACCAGTGTATTATGTTACTGAACTATAATATATTCAGAACTTCTAAAATGTAGGGTTTATTTCTTTTTCTTTTATTCCCAGAAAGCCACATCAATGGAGGTTTAACATGAAAATGTAAACATGATGTTAGTTCATCTGACTACATGACATTTTTACATCAGACTGTAACTTCATGCAGACGGGTTTCCAGAATCATGAAAACCACCACAATTTTCAGTATGAGGCACTGTCAACGGAGTCAACTTCTTGATCTTCAACAGAAATTAAGGGCATTTGGGTCATCTTAAGAGAGAATCAATGCTTTGAAGACACAAACAGAACTGGTCTCCTGCCGCCTGAGAGTCACTGAAGAGTTGCCCAGGTCAGAAAGGCAAAACCTTCTATATTTTGTTCCTACTGGTATGTTATCTAGGTTGATTTTGATACATTCTACCAAGGTAGCATGGAAAACTGTCATTGCTTGTTTATGAGCACACAGAACGTCTCAGTCTGCAAAGCTGCAAACCAAACACTGAAATAAATCACTTGCTGAGTCTTCATGTCTCTAGTTTCAAATAGACAGAGATTCATAAGTAGGCTGGAAGCTTTCAGTGATGTTTATAACAAATAGAGATCCAGCACTACAGACACACATATATATAAGTTTAAACAGCATACCAGAAAGATATGCTGCTTACAAACAGTACTGGTAGAGGGGGTGTGTGTATGTATATATACATATATATATATGGTACACATATACATACAGACACATATATATACACACACACACACACCCTAGACCAGTACTATTTGTAAACAGCGTATCGGAGTTTTTCTCACGGTTTTGAAATAGCCATGCCCAAAATAGGATGCTCATTCTTATTTCCTGATAATCTAAATGCAGCATACAACTTACAAGGCTCTAGGGAAAGCAGAGATAGTAAAAAGGAGAGAACCACCTCTACACTTTTAAACTTCTCTCTGGTTTTCAGATTTCAGTGTGGTTATATTTTATTGGCGTGCCTTGTTTGGCTGCCACAATTACACAGTGACATTATGACAGGACTAAAAGACATGTTAGAAGGAATTAAAAATACTTGCTAGTTTGGTTAGCCCACAGGCACAGAGAAATCGGGGGAAAGGGAAGATAGTTATCACTGCTTACTTGAAATCTTCTTTGAAAGAAATGCTGATACACAGACTTTCACTTATATGAAGACAGGCTGAGGAAGTTGGGGCTGTTCAGCCTGGAGAAGAGAAGCTGTGTAGAGACCTCATAGCAGCCTTCCAGTATCTGAAGGGGGCCTATAGGGATGCTGGGGTGGGACTCTTCATTAGGGACTGTAGTGATAGGACAAGGGGTAACGGGTTAAAACTTAAACAGGGGAAGTTTAGGTTGGATATAAGAAGGAAATTCTTTCCTGTTAGAGTGGTGAGGCACTGGACTGGGTTGCCCAGGGAGGTTGTGAATGCTCCATCCCTGACAGTGTTCAAGGCCAGGCTGGACGAGGCCTTGGGTGATATGATTTAGCGTAAGGTGTCCCTGCCCACGGCAGGGGGTTGGAACTAGATGATCTTAAGGTCCTTTCCAACCCTAACAATTCTATGATTCTATGATAAGGAAGGTGAATGATTTCATCAGGTAATGATGAATTCATGGGACATTTAGTGTTAGGTTCACTGGAGGGCTGGCATCTTGGCACCAGAACCAAGGTCCAAAGACTACTGCATCCAGATGCAAGCCTCCACCCTACCTTCCTATAAAAAAACCTTGTAATTTTAGTTACCAGTAAAGATGCTGAAAAGCCATAAAATCTTATTTAATTTCCTTCCATTTCCTCCACAAAAATGATGTGTAGTATTACAGGAGTCAGCTTTGAGAGGTGCAAATTAACCTTTGGAAGCCACTTCAGTCATCAGTCATGGTCAACTTCAAAACAAACTTTAGGTTGCCTTATCTGAATTTACATAGCTAGTTCTAACTTTCCTGATTAAAAACTTCTTGATTTAAAAAAAAAAACAAAAAACAAACAAAAGTATTTATTGCAAATCATTTGTATATTTATAGATCCAGTTGGCTCAGTAATGAGTAAACACTCTAAAAAGGGTTGAAAAACCTGAAGAGTAAAGGGAGTAAAAAACAACTGTGAGCGACCAAAAAGGTGAACAAGTACCAAGCAGTTTAATCTAGCTCCTAGTCTGGGCAGGCTTTGTAGACCACAGGAAATATATCACTGCAGAACTGTGGATCTGAAGGCATAAAATGAGACGACAGTCTGGGTGAGTTCACATAATCACACAAAAGACAACAGTATTCCCAAGATGGAATATTTCTCACTTTTTTTAGGAGACATGGACGGGCAACAACTCTTAAGGATAAAGGTACTGAATGAGACAGGGAGGGTATGATTCCAGGGCTACTTACTACCTCTTGCTTTACTCACCCTGTGTATAAACATAAGATTTCTGACTCAATACTGCTCATCCAACAGTTTTTTCCTTAAAAAATAAACATATAAACAAAAGAAACGCCAAACAAACAAACCAAAGCCCAAGAACGACAAGGGCTATTGAATGCAAAATGTTTCAGCCTTTGTGGGAAAACATTAAACACTGTCCAAAGTAAGCTCTGACATGCTTGCAACAAGCCTTATGAGAAAGGCAACCTATCAATACCTAGGCTTTTCTCACTGTCATTTCATGCTGGTTTAAAGAGTCCAAAGATGACAGCCCTGAAGATTTAGAAGGAGGAAGCAAGAATGTTGTCTAGATGCAGACCATTACTTTAGAAAGATGAAGGCTAAAAAAATAAAACAAAGTAATAAACTGTCTTTGAATCTCTTAAGTCCCATCATCCTCCTACTGAAAGCAACAATACCATTTAGGTCTGCTTGCAGAAATGTTTAAGTTACAGGCACTGAAAAATTCCATATTATTAATGCAAAACGTGTACTTACTGGTTTTTATGTTAACTGAGCAAATAATGAGACATGTATTTACACTAAATAGTCACCACGAAATACGTAGTAAGTACAAGACCTCTGTGCTGAACACAAGACTTTGGACCCAGCTGAAAAGTGAAAATGCTGTTTTGCTCTCCTTTTAATGAACACTTGGAGTTTTCAAGATAAGGCAGCAGCACAGCAAAAACTGTGGAGAGACCCTAAAAATCAATGGACCTCTAACTATTTTTAGATGTTGCTATTTTCTCCTATGGCTGATGTTAAGCCAATTTTGGGGAGATTTGGCTGCGTGTGCGTTTCTGTGAGACGTTTGCAATCAGCCACCACGTAAATTATCCCAGAAGCAAACTGAGAGCTGCAGCTGAGTACTAGGCTGAGCAGAGAACATCCAGTTCTTCCAACCCTGATGTGTCACAAAAAGGGGGCAGAACATCATCAGATTCTACTATGACCTAAGAAGACACCGATTTTATATAGTCAGCTGACTTTTTTGGTGGGTTTTCTTTTGGAGTTTTGGCCAGGTAATTTCTTGTTTCTAATTTTTTTCCTAACATCATTGATTTTTATTGTAACCTACGCATTCCTTAACCACAGCCCCAAATACATGTCCGTGCTATTTCAAAAAAGACAAAATTACTTCTCCTTCTTATTCAAGACAGGGTTCATTTAATTTCTTCATGTTTAAAAAAATTAGCAGGGACTGCAAGAGGCAGTAAGGGGGGAAGAGAAATCCATCAGCCAGGAAAAGATGTTTTTAGACTAAATTGCCTGAAAGGGAATGATAATCTCCATTACCCTTAAAAACAGGTGTATGCTCTACATTAGAGTGATATTCACCTCATGTAAGGGGCTGCTAGGCACCCTGTGATGCACTTTGTCTTATGTCAGATGCAGGTGGTGTACAGATACTGCACAGCTGCCTGTGGCTTTCAAAAGACTCCTCTGAAATGGAAAGAATTGAAAGACTCCCATTGACTTAGTGGGAAGGACATAAGGTCTCACGTGAACACAAGATGTGCCTCATAATCTAACTTTACCAGCTCAGCCTTGAGCTCACTGAAGTCAGGGCAGTTTTGCCCATGACTTCAACAGGAGCAGCACTTGGATTCTATGAGTCTGAGCTAATTTAGTAACTGATGAATGATAAACAAGAAAGTTATGGGAAAAGTCAAACATTCATTTTCACTGAATCTATAATTAACACATCACAATTATTAGCATTTAAAATAAGCATTTCTTTAAGCCAAGACATGTTATCCTTACAAATGCACAGTTACAGTATTTAACACTTCAGGTAATCTGGTTTACTCTTCTGTACTTATAAATTTCTTGGTTTTTTTTCTGTTTCCCAATTTTGTTATTTGCAGTTATGCAGCAACCTTTAAAAACAGACAGAGAAAAAATGTGGTATGAACCAGGAAGTGACGTGATATAGGGAACAATGACATCTAGGAACACTGAGACTAAATTCCATCATCAACAGCAAAGAAATCTCAGGGGAATTCTTCACACAAGCTTCAAGGTAGGATCTGCCCATGCAAAACACAAGTAACTTTTTCTTTTATACTTCTTGTCACCTACCACAATCCACGGTTTGATTCACCCAAATAAGTAGCTTCCATTACTTTGGATGGTATCAGAAAATTCTTAGTAGATCTGTGAGTTTAGTCAGCACCATTTCTGAAGATGCTAACACAACATTATGACAGTAACAAACTTCCTATTCTTAGTTTCCTCATTACTGCTTTTCCATTATATGCTTGGTTTTGCCTTACTGCGTTATTTTTCCTGTCTTCACAGCACTGTCACCTGCTGATGCAGCAAGCGCTCTAACCACACTGAGACTGTTGGTACAGCTGCCAGTTCTATCTTGAGCTGTGTGGCCAAGTCCAGGATGCTAATCTGGAGAACGATGTCCCTGTCTTGTGCTTCCATGCCCAGAAACTTGCTGTCTATGGTGCAGTGTAAAATTGCAGGCTTCCCATTACTGACAGAAGTCAACACTTCCATCAGCTGACGTTTCTGTGGCTCAAAATACAACTAAAATAACCGTCCATCAGTTCAGTTCTATAGCACAAGCTATCACCCAGCAATTAAATACCATTTATAACAACAGACTTGCCAGTTGAAGTTTAGCAAGCACAAAATACAAATTGCTCACTAGAAACATTTTTTTGAGGTTTTTGGAAAATGTTCTTGAAGGTCAAGTGAAATCACCTCTTTTTTTTTTTCCACTTTTTCCAACACAAAGATTTGAAATGAGCATACTGTTACTGCCCATTTTACATACGAGTCCAGGCCACTAAGAATCTTCACAGGTATGTTTGTTTACTAGCTGCAAACATTATAACATTTCCCTTACTAATTTTACTTTACATATTGGAAGTGCTGTACTTAAGAAATCTTGATCAAATGTTTCAAACTTTGGGTTATATGAAATTGCAATCTGAAATCAACTTTATTATCCTTAACTATTTTCTAAAAAGAAAAGTATGCCACCGGATTGCATTGTCTTCCCTGAGAATTTCAGGTGCTCAACATCTATGAAAATCAAGCAAGTTTTATTGAAGAGCTTAAATTTAGATTTAGCAACCTAATTTTAGTCTCTGAAGTTTAATTTAATGTGACACTATATTCCTGTACAGGCCAAGCTTGGCCTCATGTTCTTTAAATAAAGCATCTCCAATTATACTCGAAAGAATGATATCTAAATCAAAGTAGAAAGTCCTTTTGTCTCCATTGGTTCTGATGCTAGAACAAGGGGTTATGAAAATTATCCTGTTCGTACTGATTTATGACAAAATATGTGGTGTATTTGTAACAGGTATCCAGAGCATATTAGTACAAAGTACTGGGCAGATACCAAAAGGTGTCAGCTTATGCTCCTTAGAATGTAATCTTTTAGATAGTTGTTGAACCTGTTTAAGGCCACTGTCTATCGTATTGACCAGTTATTCACACACTGATATTCAGAAAGCAGTACACCATTAGATCTTGTTCCAATTTTAAATGTACTAGTGTTTTAACCAAAATAAGCTGGATTTCTGTACCAATTTCCAGTATGGTAATGGTATAACTAGGAGTAAAACGCAAGTGTGATCCCTGTGTGCCAGCCACAAGGTGTGCTCAAGAGGTATCCATGACAACCTTTGGAAAATAATCAGTTTTCTACTCAACAATCATTTATGAGAGCCCATGAGAAACTCATACAGAAAACAAACCTGAATGTGCACCAGACGGCTTCAATGTTTTTCGATTTTTCGTAATCAAAATCAATGTGGCTTCTTTCCCAAAGAAGCCCAAAGAGGCTTTTTCATGAGTAACTTCTGTAGGACTAAACACTATGAAGAATGAAAAGATACAGCCTGAAGTCCTAACAGGATTGAGCCAAGGATCATACTATTTTACTTAGAGCAAAAGAGAGAAAAGAAACTTAAAGAACAACCAACCTTGAATTGTCCTCTTGAAGAAAGCCTTGCAGGCCTCACAGGAAGCCACTCCATAGTGGTACCCTGATGCAATGTCACCACACACCAAACACAGTCTTTTGGGCATCGAGTTCAGCATATATTCACACTTGGTCTGTGAATCTTCAGCGATGGTACTGGAGCAGTCGTCATACCGTTTCCTGACCGGCCCGTTGCCCCCAAGCCCTGTGGCTGAAGGGTAGAGGGGAGGTGAGTCCAGCCCGTTCTGATGTCCATTCATGGTGGAACTGTAGCTCCCGCTGGCGTCTGAGGAGCCACCGGGGCTGTGGTGGTTGATGCTGTCCGCCAGAGAGGCAGGGCTTGACGGTTCCGTCTTGATGTACGACGAACAGCTAGAATCAATGTGTCGATCTTTGCTTGACATTCTGCAGAGAAGCCTGTAGTGGGGAAAGAGAGAGAAAGAAGAATCTGTGTATTAAAGACAACGCTCTTTAAGGCTGCTCTGTGGAAGGGTTAGGGACTGCACATCATTCATTCACTAGTCAATACCTCTTGTTCTACAAGAAGGTAATCAGCATAAGGGCATGACAGAGCTTTGTCAAAGCTCCAGACAGGCAGTAAACAAAAAATTTAAAGAGACCAAATCCATCTGTTGTCCCCTCCACCTGCCCTCTAGGCTACATGTCAACTTCACACCAACTCTGGATTCTGAACTTGTCATCTAGCGAGTCAAAAAATTAAGGAAATCCCATTAGATGACTTGGCTATTAAATGTCATCTTTCTGCCATCACTACTTTCCTTATTTATAAATCCCAGCACTATGAAGAGCAAATACTTCTGAGTTTGATCACATAAAGGTTCTGCTCTGTAATTAATATTTGTCAAGACCCTAAACTAACATGTATCCATCATCTATTGATCTGATCCCAGAACTGAAGAGCAAGTCTTCTTTATTTCCCTTTATTAATACTGTTTTATTATAGATACAGCTATTTAGCAACACAGTAGCACACCAATGGGAAACTCTAACAAATTATTAAGGCTGGACTCCATTTTCACAAAATCTGTGAAATGATTCATCAGCTCTGCCTGCAATTACTTTCCAGCCATTATCTTCAGACTAACCAGTAATAACTACGCTACTATCCCATATATCTGCAGCTCTATAGGAATGTCATTTTATGGCTTCCACTCTTGGATTAAAAAAAAACCCAACATATATTAGAGGAAATTTTAGATAGAAGTTTGTCTTTCAGAAGGTGAGAACCTTACTCCTCAGTTCTCACATTTTCAGAATTAAACATTTAAAAAAAAACTATGTAACACTTGATTTGACAAATTAGTGCTTTATATAGGAGAGGGAGGAACCTTCTTTGTCTAGTAATCTCAAAGATTTTTCTTGGTTTTAAACATATTTTAGGGAGAACAAAGGACAAAAATAACAGTTAGAAAGCTCCAAACCAGATACTATCTTCATTTTCTCCCACTGTGATTATAAGACCACAGTAGCAAATGGCCTACTCAGCATTTTCCTGACATTAAACTCAGAGGCTGCCAAAGTATAGGTGACAGATATGAGCATTTCTCTAGAAACATTCTCAGCAGAAAAGCAACAACCCCATAAGGCCACCCACCCAGAGCTACAGATTCATGTTTTCAAAGCACACGCATGAAGCCAGACAATCTGACTTAATTTTCCAAACTCATTTTTGAGCTCATGCTTTCACTTTTTCACCCTTCTGTGTATAAAGTAAAATAACAAAAATAAAATCAATTTCTGCTTCAAGATCTGGAATCAAGTTCACCAATGGAAAAACAGGCACAAATCCAGAGTTTGCTTCCTTTCCAATGAGAGAAACCAAGATCAAAGCCTAAGCCTTCATTAAAGATGCCCACTTAGGATGAAATTTACCCTAAAATCAGTGCCCACAAATCTTATTTAGGACCAATCAATTGTTGTGATTTTTACTGTAAAATACTACTGGAAATAAATGACACGTGAATTTGGGAAACAGCCAAACCGATGAGCAGAATCGTTACCATCCACACTTAAGACCAGTATTTATTTGGGGAGGTAAAAGGAGAGAGCTATCTGGTGCCAGTAAATAAACCAAGGAAATGGGAAGGTTAAAGGTGTGAAAATATCTTATTACACTGGACCACCTGCTTGTGTTGTCCTTTCTTCAAGAACTGGAAGGGGGTGGGAGGGAAATCCCCTAGCCAGCCTGCAGTAGCCTGTGCCTTTTCTTCTGCATCTGCTGCCTTGTGGCCGTCACTGTTAATGAGTGCTGTAATTAATAGACAGCTCTCTCTTGTCTCTTTAGTTGCACTCTGGGCTAAGCACTTTTCTCAAGTCCACGTTTGAAAGAAAACGGGTCAGCACTGACTTCCAGCAGCTCTGTGAATTTCTTTTAATTTAGAGCACTTATACCACCCCTCCACTTATTACCTTATAATTACTGGACCGCTCTCACATACATTATGATCTTAGACTAGAGTTAGAAGTTATTAGGGTACTAAAACATGGTGTCGCCATCTCCTCTCTCTTTGACGCTGAATTTGATATAGCTATGATTAAAAGCATCAATTAACTTTCACGTTCCACCAACTTATTTTGTATATTACTTTTCTATACACTAACAGCAAGGCACTTTCATTGACTAAACAGGTAGTTGGTCTTCTTTTTACCTCCCATCTGCTGAGACTCCACATATAAAGTCTCAAAATAAGAGTCTCCACCTACAGCTTGATGGCATGTCCGTGCCTAAGACACCCGCTGCTGGTTTGGTTTTCTCAGATTTGTGCGATAATGCACTCAAATGTCACCCTTCCCATAAAAACCATTGGCAATTACGTGGTTGCCCAAATGCACGTTGTTTTAGCTGGTGCAAAAGCAGCTATCTCCCACTCCAAGCGGTCAGAACCAACATACAATCTCAGTTGTACAAGCATTATGTGATCACCGGTGTTGCATAGGCTAAAGCTAGCCTGTTGATGCTTCTGAAGTAGCAGTTTCTGGTACTAACCAAGATAGAGATGCTTTTGTCTACAGCTTAAACAGTACAGTCTTGATTGGCGCATGCTGGCAAAGCACAAGTGCAATTAAAACATTAACCATTCCAAAGAAAAACGAAAACAACAGTGCCTGACTCCGAGGACAAAAACTTTCCCGATCCCTCAAAGGTGAAGCAGAGGAAGGCTGGGTACTAGCTGTGGGTGGGCAACAGACACCTTCGGCTTTCCCTCCTTTGTTACTATACCACAGCTTGAACAAAAGTAATTCAAGAGCCATCTTACATGGATGGCAGGTGTGACCACCATCAAATTATCATGCTGAACACTTGGAATAATGCCTAAACCAGATCTCTGTAAAATCCCTCCCTCAGTTCCCTCCTAATTACTACTTAGCTCGTTACACTGAAGAATTCCTAGACACCATTGCATTATAGTCTAAAACTACAGTTGGAGTTTAATTCTCTCTTCCTCTCAGAGTCTGAAATTCTACAGCTCTATTATTCAAGCCTGAAATATTCACAACTATCTATAAATTCAATTGTCAGCCAGTGGGTTTTATTCTAGACTTCACTTCAATCTAAAATTAGAGGCACTAAAATTCACATTAACTCTAAGAGGAGTGTAGTGAATAAGACTTCATTTCAAAAGAACACCTTTTTGTCAGAAAGAGCTATTTTCAAGATGATGGCTTTATCTGCATTCAGAGAGAATAAGCCCAATTCCACATTGTGCTGTTAATGCAAAATTTTTAGGTCACATTGGATTAATAAAAATCTAAATTTAGTTAAGGTTTATGAATAGAAATAACATGTGTCATATAAAAATGTGCAGTATTTATTTTAAAGCCTTGGTGGGGTTGTTTTTTTTCTTTACTAGATCTTAAGTCAAATAACTGGCAGCTCCATTTGGGATGAGCTGTTCTAAGGTTAAGTTTTCTAACAAATGGTAGCTCAGTAATTTTAGGGAAAATACCTAATTGGCTCTAGAAGCACTTCCATGCCCCTGTACAAGAGAAACCACACAGGGTGCTGCAAGCCTTGAGTAATATGCAATATATAGTATGGCTCTACACATCTCTACTAAATTTACTTCACAACTACTCTGCTTAAGTTAAACCTGAAGCCAGCCACTGCTGACGGAAAGGTACAATGAGAGATTACTTCAATATGCAACTCCTGCTTTAAACAATAGTGAATAAATTGTAATGCTATGTGCTTATGAAAGGTTGAATATATTAAGAATTTATTAATGCAATCACATTTGTATTTCCATCTACCTGCCACATTACTAATGATATTGACAGTGCTGACACTGGTTAAATCAGTATCAATAGACAAGAGGAGTGCAAAAATTAACTGCATCTGATTACAGTATATAGCCTTAAAAAAGAAAGCCTTCCCACCCGAGTTACGGGGAGCTCTTTATATTCCATCCATACATGCAATTGGTTTAGAAACTTACTTTTTCCCCTCATACCCCTTCTTACCAATACCTAAAGGAAGCAAAACAACATGCCAATACTTCATAAGCCGCATATTTCAGGCTCACTTTTACAGTAGGAAAAGCTCTGCTTACAGCATCATTCACTACTTCAGAGCTGCACTGGTGGTTTCAGTGACAGTAATAATTAGTCACAATAATTAGAGGGAGCACCTTTATTGTAGGCCAACACAAAAGTCTGGTTTTACCTGCACATGAAGTTTCTCTTTTCTTGAAGAGAGAATTCCCTATTTCCAGAAATGTCAAAATAGGTTGCTAGCAGTTAACATTTTTAATGACAGCCACTACATGGGAGCATTATTGAGGCAATGTTATTATGCACACCTAGGAACTTTTTACACCATCAGTGCAATCCATCTGATCTTCCTAGGATACATCCTACTGACTCACGTAGATGTCAACCAAAAAGGTCTTGCTATCCTCAAGTGTTAACTATGGAAATAAATGCATGAAAGAATGTCTTAGAGTAGGTGACACAGTTAAGTCTATAGCCAGGAATGGAAGCCAGCTCCTTGCTTTGACCATAAAGATCACATTCCCTCACACGTACCGTGCTTGCTTTCGGTATCATTTCACAGGTCTACACCAAAACCAAAAGGCAGAAAACAGTGCAGCGTGTTCCAGCTGATTTCCCATACTCTGCTTCTCTGAATGTAAGAGAATAAAAATGCTTGTGAGGAAAGAAATGAAAACGCTGCTTCTTGCTTCAGCACCCATGACAACACCTCAAGACTCTTACTGGGTCCTATTAAAGAGCTGAGTAACAATTTCAGCCGAGCTGCTTTACACTGAGCTTTTTTTTTTTTTCCTGCTTCAGCTAATTGCACTCTAGTAAAGTGGCAAAATGCGAATCACTTAGGAAAATGGGCACCAGCTGCTATTGTCAGAGAATGGAGATGCCAAAGAAAAGGAAAGCGACTGAATGAAGTGTCATGTCAGAAATCAACGGTGCAACATGTGATTTGAGAAAACATGACTACTTTACAGAGACAGGGTGTCATTATGGCATCACAGTAATACGATGCTTTGACAACTGCTGAGTCTAACATATCATCATTGCATTAAGGTGCACCGGCTTAGTTCGGAGAAAGAAAAAGAAAGGACTTCTTTTAATAAGGAATATTGTAAGGCCTGCTTGGTTAACCTAGTGGATGAGATCATTAATTGCAAAGAATTGCTAATCTCGTGCCATGCACAGACAAACAAAACTGTTATTATGCATTACATCTTCATTAATGAGCACACATGCGCAACCATGTAGTAAAGAGCACATTGTACAAAACAGAAGGGCTGTGGTGGTGTGTTTTGTTTGGTTTTTTTTTGTCAAACAAATGTTAAATGTTTCACTGGGCTTCATAATTTCTTCTTCGTTTTACATTTTCTTGAAACCTTCACCTTGGTAAGGGAAAGCAAAGCAAGCCAATGATGTCTTCCAGAACATCTGTCACAGCCACCAGCAGCCGGTACAGAAGAAGCAATGCGCTAAGCCATCATGTTGTTACCAGCAGTGGCCTGAGTTAGCTGATGACTGCTGACAGAGCATCCAGGTTCCCAAACAGTTATTACTGCTCCATATGCCATCGACCAAGCTCTGCTAAAGCACCACCTACACAGAAGGCAGTGGAAGATCACACTTTTGAGTTTAGCAAACCAAACCATTATCTGTATCTATTCTGAGAGGCTGCACTTCGCTTGTTTTCCATGCTGCTTTTTCAAGTGGCTGACTTACAACTACTACAGACCCTCCAAAATGAGGGGGAATTATTTGAACCTCCCTCCTCCCCCCTGTATATACATATTCATTATGCCTTCCTTTTCTGTTTCAAGTTGATTCACTGTGCTTCCTGGCTGATACACTTTGTTAACAAGAAGGAAATGATCCTGAGATACCCCAATGTGTTGCAAATTATCACTGTTGACAGCTTCTGCATTTAAGGACTACATCTGATGCAACAATGCATACTAGCGTCATTTATCTTTAGCTCATTTCCTTGGACCTATTTCAACTGAGGGTGAGCATCCCCTGTTTATAGCTCTAAATACTGTAAGTGAGCAACTGGCAAATCAATAAAACTGTTAAATGCATAATAATACTGTGCAATTACTTACATGATGTTTTGCATAATTAACTGTCTGAGGTGTTCTTTGATATAATGGATACTCAGAGTATGGAATAACCTATAAGCCTATAAAACACACCCTGTTTATAACGCACAGAAATTATCTTTAAAACTCTCATTCTAATAATCCAAATCAGGCTTTGGCACTGTATGACAGAAAACGCTCCTTTCCTGCCAAGTCTAAATCAATTCTTACAGCATTACTTCATAACTAACGTGATATTTCACTGATGGTGACTATTACCCTGATTACTTGGAAGTAATGCAGCAATAGCAAAAATACACTTAGATTAAACAAACTACTGCTATTTAATCAATATTATTGAGACAAACTAAGTGTTTTAATAAGTCTGCATAGATGCACTAATGCTGGTTTAATTAAATGTATCCTTAGACATGCACAAGCTCTGCAGCATACAGATCCTATGGCTCGACAGGCTGTAACATCACTCTCGTGAATTTAAAAGCTGAAGCACTCAAAGCCAACAGGATTTAAACCCTTTCAGACTGCAAAATGAATATTCTTTACCTCAGATACTCTTTTGGGAACAAAAAGCAAAGAGGGAAGAACACACAAAGACCCTGCACCTTTGAGCCAAAGCACCAGACATCTGAAGAGGTGCCAGCCAGCCCTCAGTGACACAGTATCCAATGCATCCAATATATGTCACTGCAACACACTTACAAAACCAAAACAAACCATCCTCCAACTAAAAAACAAAAAATAAAGCTGATATAAACATCACAAAACTGACCTTATTTTCACATGTGTATGTAACACATGCCCTGTTAGCTCTGTTATGCACCACTACTAGCAGGCCATCACCACCCAATGTTTCCGGCAGAAAAGACTTGCCTACTTCTACAGATTTCATGTCTTTCAAGTGGGGAAAAAAAAATGCTTTTTTGGTATGCTCTGAAAATTCAGTTCAAAAACTGGGGAAAAAAAGGGGGGGGGGGCAGGGGGGCTTGAAAATACTGAAGGGAAGACAACACAAGTAGATGGCACTTTAAATCAAAGTCATCCTGGAATGCCTGAGAGTTATACATAGAAGAAATATATGATTTTGTCTTTTGTGCATATATTATGGCTCTGATACAAATCAAGCTTTAGTAAATACTTCATATGTCTATTTAAATTTTTAGGTTTCTCTTTTTCTCCTGTGTTTCTAACATTTTTACACAGTTAGAACATGGCTGCTGTTTGAAGTTATAGTCGCATCATTACGATTAGGCTTACCTTCTCCCATGTACTGGCTTCTAGCCTAATGTGACATACTTTCATTGCTGCAATACTTGACATGCCTCAAACGAGTCAGCTCTGCAGTGAGAGGAGCCTGGAGAGCTGCAGAAACTCACTCTGGGAGACTTTCCATGCCCAAACGTTTTCAACCAAAAGACTGCAATGTGACTACTAGTACGATGGTGATGCCTCATCATATGAAAAGCAGTATATTGATCATGAAGATTAAGATTTTATTACTCTCTTTTCAAGCTGCAAACTAACACTTTTAATTCATGCCACATGTTGGAAGACAGCAAAATACTCTGGTTAAAAACTGAGGTGTTTTTCCATGGTGGAACATCATTTTACTTGCAGTGGTATCAGGTGGAGGCCACCTGACATCTCTAGGCCCCAGAGGACAGGCTAAAGTGTCCAGGAGTCGTCTAATTATTAATTGTGAGGATTCTTTGTATTAAGAGAAATCAACTGAAATAGTGAAAGAAAATAAAAAGCTACGTTTAGCTACACTTCAAGGGAGCAAAAATACAAACCTACAAAAATAAGTAAAGATTCACTCAAGAACATAACAGGCTTTCTAAAGAGGGATTATTTTGAAATGATTACAGCATCAAAAGCAGTTACTTGCACCAGTCAGAAAGCCAGTACCTCAGATCAGAGAGACATAGCTGTCACTCATCACTTTCCAGAAGGAAAAAGAAGACAAATAACACGCCTTCAGTCTCAAGAGTCAAAAGTTTGCTTCACCAGATTTTCCATTTCTAGCTGAGAGGCAGCGTGTAGGTGTGTGCACACCGTGTACCTGTCTCCCCCCAGCTCCCTCCCTGCTCATCTGCAGATTTATAACAGAATTACAATTTGCCAGCCAAGCTCTGTTAAACTCGAGAAGCAATTAGAAAAAATGTGCCAGAAATAGTATCAGAGAGTGAGTGCCTTAACAGGCTCAGGGCTAAAACTTACGAAAGCAAGCCATCCTTCTCCCACCCTCTTTGCTCAGCCTGCTCTGGTCCTCCCAGCCAGTTCTAAATCCCCACACACACGTATATGCACTCACACACAAGCAACCAAAAAGCTACTTGGTGAATTGGAAAATGACGTTTTCCCACAATCATTGTTTAAGTGAATGTTTGTCCCATTGTGTTACACCATGCTGTCAGCTAGCAGCAGGGAGTCGCTGAGTTGTTACTACATTTGATTTGACTGCCAGTAGGAAGCTTTATTTCTACCAACTGTTAGTTGCCAGCTCTAAGGATCTTCTCTTTACTTTGAGAGGTTCTTACTTTTTATGCAGAAGCATCTCCACATCCCCATGCACCACAGCAGTCTCTACGCTCAAGTCTTGCTGCCTTAATACAATTACTCTTTCATGTTTAAGGCAACTATGAGTCAATTCTGTTACACATCAGGAATGTGACTGTTATATCTGGATAGCTGAATGAGAGGTGCAAAAATTAGTATTTACATAAGCAAACTGAAGCAGGGGAATTTTATTATAATCTTTTCTGGAAAAATGTAGGATTAGGGAGCAGATATGTAGAGATAACCTGGGTGGATTTTCCTTCCAAGGAGAAAGTGCTTGCTATCCAGACATATGCTTCCCACACAGTTTGTAGCAGGGCTTTTTTGTTTGCTTGTTTATTATTCATGTATATCCTGAAAGGTTCTCCTCCATCAAACAAGATCCTATAACTTTAACAGTTGTTTACAATGCTTCCTCTTCCTACACAATAACGATGATTTTGATAATTAGGATCTAATTATAATGGATCTGACAACAACTTCCAACAACGAAGAGCATCTTTAGAAAAATTAAAGCATATGCATGAATGGTATAGGGAGGTGGGGTGGGGGAGAGAAATACATTCCTATGAGACAGCCTGAGAACTCAGGCTGAATTGAAAAGTAATTAACACTAAAGAGCTAAAACTGTAATTAAAGAAAATTTCATTAAAGGCAGGCAGGTGATTCCACTTCCCTAAATATGCCAAGGTGCTATATATGAATAAAATAGCAGGAGGTTTCAGTGAGTGGAGCAGGAAAACCGTGTCTTTAACAGATCAAATTCTCAAAATTGGCTGTCAAGACGGGATTGTTGTGATTTATACCCGTCTATCAAGCGCATGAAAGAGAGAGACAGGAGAGGGAAAGAGGCAAGCTGCTGTCGCTTCCATTCGCAAAGCACCTTTAATTTCCACGGCACCATCTGTTACCAAATCTAATTCACATTCCCTCCTAATCTGGTTTAGTTCCATAATACTAATTCTTCTACTACTCTTCTGGACATCGCTCTCAAGAAAAAGCTTTAGTTCTGGGGTGGTAAAAAATTGAATATTATACAGTTTAGGTTCTGGTGACTTAAGCAAAGCATGCTTCCCATTAAAATGTACTCCTGGTAAAAGGATTTGTTTCCAGCCAGTGCAGAGAGACAGAATTGCTCACATTTGAAAAAAGGAGGGGGGGTGTGGGGGGGTGTTGGAGGAGAGAGGCAAAGAAGGGGAATAAAAGGGAAAAACAAATCCCAAACACAGCTGATGAAAGTAGGCTGTGGACATGAAAGCAGAGGTTGTCATAAAATACAGCTGTTGTCAAGTTTAGTCACTTTCAGTACTGGCTAAAAAAGTCACTTTGTCATGGTTTCATACTGAAAGCTTGAAACTGTACTTTTGCTAAGGGAACTAAAAGGAGTGAAATGTTAAGACTACAGTGGTAAAAATACTTCTCTCAAATTACAAGATGCCCATGTCCGTAGGAAACCAAAGAGGTTGGGACAACAAATGAAAATGGTTTCCTGGATGCCATGGCCCTACAGTTAGCTGGGTGACAATTACAAAAATCTCAATCACTTTTGGGGATGGGGAAGCAAAGTAAAGGACCAGCTCTCTTCTGTGGTTAAGAGCTTTCAGGCAGGCAGCACCTCATCTCCTGGGTCTAGGGGAGACTCAGCTTTCTTCTTGGTTCCTACACAGAGCTCCTTGACCAGGTTCTCCTGAAATCAACATAAGAAGGAAAAAAGGACCTAGAAAAATATTACTAATAAGAATATGATGCTACTCATGATCAATAGCACTCTTTAACTTCTAGATTTTAACACAGATTTTAAACTGCGATTCCAGGGTGTACCACTAGCACCCTCTTACAGCTAGGCAAAATAAGACAAAGAAAGGTAAAGAGTTGCCTCAGCAGGCCAACTAAATGGCATGTAACAGAATCAAGGTCCTAGGGAATCCAAATCCAGGATATTCTGCATGGCTTTGATGAAAACATGCCTTGGAAGTCTGACTATTTATTTCTAAGAAGAGAACTTGCCTTGAACTTCCAGATACAGGGCTTTTATTACACTAAAATTAGTATTTCTTTCCTAAATGGGAAGTTAATTTTAAGGCTAAATTAGATCTCTTCTTATTCGTACACTAAAATGTTTATTTTCTGTCAAAGTAATCCCAATTTCTTTGTGTAGCCTTCCCACCCAAAAATAAAGCTTACGGCAAAACCGGCTTTAGCCAGCACAGAGGGTAGTGAGCAGGGTGTGAGCAATGTGGAGTTGTGAATAGCCCAAGGTTTTTATGTTGTTGGGGGCTTTTTGTCAGGATTTGAAATGGAAGAGGCAGGCAATATCAGGAAAAGAAATACTCTAATATTCTGTAAAATCCAAAAAGGAGTGCTAGTTTTCATGATATGAAATAGTAATGTATAAACAGATGCCTGGTAAAAGATTTCTAACTGCTGTGAAACACCAGTGAATGGAGATGTCAGTTCTGAAGATCAACAGGAATTCTGAAGAAGTCTCCTCCTCCAATATTCACTGATTGATTCTCACATTGCTTAAATCATCTGGGTAATTTTATAAACAGCACTGGGTTTGTTATTTTTCATCAGAAGAATAGGTGAAAAACTAAAATCAAATGCATTCTAAATACAGTACATCTGCCATACATTGTGGGTCAAAACCTTGCAGACAGGGGAATAGACCCAGCAACTCTGAAGCTCTGCAAATCCTACTAGCTAATGGTGTTATTCCCAAACCCAGCCTGTGATTTCAGGGGGTCTAAGGTCCTGATACTCTGATAAACAAGATATAAGTGCAATACTATAACCTACTACACCCAAAGAAAAGCACACTGACACTGAAGGACTCTGTGAGCAAAGCACTCTAAACTTATTATTATTATACATTTTTTTACACTAAAGCATTTGAGTGATACTAGCCCTGGCTCCGAATGCACATTTCTATGCCTATACTATAAAGTCCCATAACACTTGAAAATGAAAACTGTAAGAAAAAAAATAACTTCTTCCTTTGAATTCTTACTCTTTCTTCGTCTATCTTGATTCTGAAAGCACTGGAAATTAAAAATACACAAAGCAAATAGTGGACTGTGTTACTTGGGTATAGTACTGATGACCAAATTTATCTCATGCTGAGATAAATCAGAGTATATGGAAGATAAACTTACGCATCTTAAGTCTTTGCTAGTCTGCCATGGATTTTCATGTGTGATTACAGATTTTTTTTACAAATAATAAACAAAATTTTGGCTTTTCACAGTTCCTTGTTCTTCACATATTACGATGTGCAATTCAAACCTATTCATGCCGCTGTGTTTACATGTCAGATATTTGCCTCTGGATATAAGCAGCAAAGGCCAGGAAGTAATGGCTTTCACTTTGAAAATGTTTGCATGACTCCAGCAAGTTTGCAGAATGAGCTTTTCACCAAGTCCTGAAATGGTTTCTTCTATCTTTTGCCTTCTATTTTGGTGGGAGTCACAAGAAAAAAAAAGAAGGAAATTCAGCATATTCCAGGGAAAATTGTCGAAAGTAACAAACGTGTACCAACCCAATTATTACATCCAGAACAAGGAGGTTGCTACCTGCAATTATAAAGCAATCGTATCAATATGCTGCAATGATTACACGCTGAACCTGTGGTCATCTGTGCTGTAAGAAGCACTGAAAGACTTGTCCAAGAAAAGCTTTACCCGAACAGATCTGCATTAACGACTCCATATTGCAGACCACACATTTCAGCTGTATTTTAATGATAGAAATTCTCCAAGTATTTCAACAATATAAAGCCTGGATCAAATATTTATTTCTCAGATCTAAAAGTTCTGCTGAGGTCAAGTGTCCTTGGGTAAGCAATGGAAGAAAGACTGGCCTGGAGACAGCACGGCATTCCATCACTAAACTAAATGAACACACACATTTGATCCCGAGAAGGTTTGTGCCTTGCTAGTTTAAGTGCAAGCTCAGGCTGCTCGGCAAACCGAGTATCAGCTGATCAGTTCATGGGAGTGCATTAAAGGATAATGTAACCAGATTGGACTTTACATTTTTTTATCATGATAGGACTAAGGTCTGGAACAGCAATCCATCTGCACTTCACAAAGCATCTGCCTAGAACATACACCAGATTTGCTCCACTCCTTCACAGGTTCTTTACACAGTAGAAAGTCTGACAGCAACTATGCCTTTATATTACCATTGTTTCCTGCCCATATCAGGGGAGTTGGAACTAGATGATCTTAAACTCCTTTCCAACCCTAACTATTCTATGATTCATGGAATAAATAGTCTGGAGTTCTAAAAAATTAATTATGAGCAACAAAGATAACACAAATAAACTCAAATCTTTAATTACCTATACGTGGAAGCTTAATAAACTGAGAGTGTTTGTGGAGATCAGCATGAACACCTAAAGGAGGTCACTCTCATCTACTCCTGGATGGCTGCTTCAAGCATACTGTAAAATCCAAAACAGGACATCCACTGGAACATTCATCACAGGACAACAGATAATGATAGCCCAGTGATGATGGGGGATTGGCTGACTGTACATTATAAAGGAATGGTTATCCTATAGGTTGTATTAAATATGAAAGCCTAAGATTTATGTTATGGGTGATAAGGCCAAGAATGCTGTAAAAGTGAAAAAATATGGCAACAGTATGCAGTACATCACTACTAGGATAATTATTTATATAAAAAGTTCCCATTCTTAGACTTCCAGCATGTAGGGATAGAATTCATATATTCAAAGACGACATAATAATAACCTGCCAGCTTGTGGTGATGGATATGTTTTTAATCCAAATGACCACAGTCTACAGTCTACCTGTCATAAAAGGACACAAAAAATTGAGTTTTCCTTTCATAATTCTTTAAGTTGAAAGGGAAAAAAGCAAAAGCATGATAAGTGGCTCATTCCTGTGGACAGATGGACAGGCAGTAGTAATATGTATGAATAAAAGGCACTGTTCCTTCACTAATGTTATTTTCACTTGTTACATATTGCAACTCAGGGAAGGTATCCCTTCCTTGTGCCTTTTCAAGGATTTCACTATATAATCTAAGTTATATTGCATACAGTAAGAGATTGCTATAAAGACTAAGAAGTATATTACACTATTTAGCTGTCATCTGAAAGCAACCCTCCACAAAAGCACTATTTCATGTACTGACTTGAGGTACTTGCCCCCAAAGGTCCCCTTCTCTTTAATTCCCTGCTACTAGGAAGGAGTATCTGACCTGTATATTTCAATCTCTAAAAATTCACTCAATCAAGGAATGCTGGCAGTTATTTAATAAATCTATCAGTCCCTTCTGATGCAGAAGGAAAACTGCACAGTCCATTTCTGTTCCCTCCACCCAGCTCACATACAAACCCCTTGTTACAAATCCTCCACAGCCTGCGTCCTTCCACGGGTAAAAATGACAAAGAAATCCAACTAAGTTAATGTTAAGTGCTGAAAATGTAGGCAGACTGCTCAGTTATTTCATTTTAAAAGATCTTCATTTTCCCATCTGTGTTATGGCAATTTTATTACACATTCGGCAAATTTACAGTAACAAGATGTTCCCTTGACAAATTAATCACTTTCCAAGCATTTTATCATATAAATAAAATATCACCTCAAGAGAGAAAATCAGCTCAATCAGTTGATTTAACCCATCTTTCAGGGAACTCGTCTGAAACAGATTGAGCACATTCTGTCTGAAGAGGGACTGTGCGCACATCCTCATGGAATCCCAGCTCATATGGTGAGGCTTTCCAAACGAAAATGTTTTAAGGCTGGCTGATAGGATGCAATAGTCTTCCTATAAGAAGTACACTGCTGCAATGAGAGATCTCCACCAGGAACACAGACTTGTTTAGAAACTGGTACAGGTCTTAACTGAAGGAACTGCATCTCTCTTTAAACTCCTGAATAATATTTCTCCTGTGTTTTGCAATGATCATAATGCAAGAGTAAAATCTTGCCTATTTTTTATAATCACAATAAAACAACATAGTTAAACTCCAACCATTTTTGCAGCTGATGAAACTGAAGGTTTTTTGCTTGGCTTTTTAAAACCTCCCCAATGCTTTCTAAACATTTTGGGAAGTAAATTCTGTTTTTACAAAATATAAGTGACCGGCAACACTAGCAATGCAATATATGAACAGTAGAGAAGTGGGTTCAATTTGGGTTTTCCCAAACTAACCCTTAAAACAACTCAGTGCCTTTCTGGAGACAATCTGTCACTGAAGCAATTTAACCTCTCTGCCATTTAACATTTCTCTCTCTCCCCTGCTCCTCTCATTCTACTTCCCATTCAGGGACTGCCAACAAGTATAAATAAGACAAGAACGACTACCTCTGTTTACGTTACTAGAATACAAAGTTGTTTATCCCAACAAATTTTAGTCAGATTTGTTATTTTTCACTTGAGGTTAGTAGCATCAATACAGGCTTTCTGTATTTATTCCATCACTCTAAGGAAATATGAATGCAAATTACCCTTTTGCCAGGAGAACAACCCCACCAGACAACACAGATACGTAATTTTGGCAACATGACTTATACTCTTCAATGAGATATTCACAATATTCTCAACAACAAAATTGCGGGTGCCAAAGCGAATTCACACATCTAGACATCCTTTTCCTTCCCTTTACTCCCTCAGCAAAACGCTAACTTTACCTCCCTAAATGCTAACACAGGAAAAATGCATGTAACACCACAATTAACTAACCTAGAAGCAGGAAAACAGCATGCTTTATGGAATGGTATCAAATAACAACATAAATGCTAGTATTTGCTACTTAGCCCATATAATTAATAACGCTGTAAAACAGGCATATTAATACTACAAGGCATCAGTATTACAAGCCTCAAGCTTTGCACAACCCTGAATGCCTTGTTATCAATGAAGAATGCTTAGATGCACAATTATTAATTTACACACAAATACAAAATTCCATGTCCTACATGTACCTTTTACCTGCTAAAACATTCCTAGTTTAGGTAATGTTTTAAAAGAATTACTATCAGAGGTCATGAAATACAACAAAGGATTCTGAGCATCAGTCAGAGAAACTTCAGTTCTTTACATGGATGCTGAACACTTAAAGACAAAGAAAGGCAAACACAGAACAGTTATAGTACTTATTAATCTTATTCTCTTCTATATTTGGAAAATCTACATATTTGTTGCACAAGATGCAAGTGAACCAGGCCAACTGGAAAGGGTTTATTATCCATTGACCCCTCCCTACATATACTTAACCAGGAAATTTACTACCTGTATCAAGTGTCTTATGCATGCAAGCCTTGCAGAATCAAGTCTCAGCAAAATAGTGTTTCCTTTAAGAAGCAGCTGATTCAGCTTTCATCAGAAAAAAAGAGCATTCTAAACATGAAGCATATGCCATGGGATGCTTGCTTATTTCCACTGTTTAAATTCCAGGGAAAGAAGTACTTTTTTTTCCTGTTCTTACTAATGTATATTTTTTAAAGACATGGAGCAGCTGGACCTTTAAGTGAAATGAAAAGATTCTGTCCTCAACCAGTACACACAAATCAGCCACTTTTGATCCAAAAAGCATAACCGAAAGCAGTGCTTTTCTTAAGCATGAAGTGCTTTTCTCCAACACTGCAATGGAGGAAAAGTATAGACACTACTTGTTCTTCACATGCCTTGAAAACTGAGCAAAATTCAGTGAGTTTGGGTGACATCAGAACACAACTGAAGACCAAGGTGCCAGTGCAGCCACTGTAGAAGTGGATGAAATTTGATTTCATTCAGTAAACACACAATTGCTTTCAAGATTCAGCTCACCTGGCTATATAGTATTTATATTTTATAAAAACCTAGGCAATGGTCAAACCAAAGTGTAACAATACATAGGCAATTGCAAAATGAAGGGCAAATCCTGCAGACCTCATGTAGGGCATAAAGCTCCCAGGTGAGAAGTAACCTCAGAGAAGGATGGGTGTTGCTTACTTAACCCAAATTCCTACTAACATCCATTGACTCTGACAGTATCTAATTGAGAAAGTGTCTTCATTTGATACTCCTTTGGCCTAAATATCTGAGATGCACAGAATTCCTCCTATTGGCTTTTAAATGGAAAATTAAATTCTTCTTTTGAAACCCATGTCCTTGCAGTTCTGAAGTAGCCACTAACCCTTTTATATACCATAAAATAGTATCATTCCCCCCCACACACACACTATTGTTTTCTGATTCACCACAGAACATACACTGTACTCCTAAAACTCACTGAAGTCAATCTACATGAAAAATGAGAACTCTGACATGGAAAGTTAAAAACATAGACTTTAAGTTACTTCCACAGGTTAACTTAATCTTCATTTAATGAGGGGATCACATAGCTTCAGGGACCCCATTTGAGATGGAAGATGGATATTCACATTGACTCAGATGCTTTAAAATAGTTTCTAGGGTCTCAACTTTTGCAAACAAAAACCTCTTCAATCTGAGGAAGATACAGGACACAGAACCTTTTAATCTGAAAGATGACAAAGTGGATTATTGGTCAGTTACACTTGCCAACAGGGTGACCCATTACCATGGGTGTTCTATGGCAAGTACACGATGTTACCTTAATAGTAGCTAGAGCCTTACTGGCTTACAAAAAAAAACTAAAAAGGGTTTTGCATATGAATTGAACTTAATAGGTTTGACATGGACTAACCTTAAAGAATCCAATCCACTCAAATCCCTTTGAAGGCTGCAGCTGAATTTCATGCAAATCTGACAGAAGTAGCCAGGCTGTTGGGATTTCAAGATGCTACGTCCCTTTCTTCTGCAGATCTAAAGCCAGGCAAAACAATGATACAAAACCCTCCCACAATTTCAAGGATTCCTTGTAAAATGATCCTGGGTTTATTTATTGGCCCAGGAAAGCGGCATTTGAAATCTGAAAGCAAGACGACTCTGACATCAGAATATATCAAAATATGAAGCCAATCTTTCATTTTGCTTTAGACACGACACTGGACTAATATTTCACACATTCAGAAAGTCTGGCACAATACCATTAAAATGTTTACAACAGAACAATGCAATGCTCAAATCTATCACTGATGACTTTTATCTTTTCGAAACATAATTCCATTTTAGCAATAAATAACCCACCTTTGTCTAAACCTTCTGGTGGTCATTCTGAAATCCAAACGAGCAACTTTATAATAAACCTATTTGTTTTTTTCAAGGCCACTGTAATATTAGAAATTCTTTTTGCTCACCCCCATTAAAAATACCTAAAAAGATTTCAGTGTTCTATGTACATTTATGGAGGTAGAAAAGCATATATATGTATTTGCCTGTGTAATAATATATACACTGACAGCTGGAAAATTATTTGTTTGGTGACTGGATTTAATCTTCACCTGATAAACATGAGAGGAAAAGGGAACGCATTTGTCAACTGCTTTTGCTCTTAAGACTTAAAAATGTAACTAACTATAACCAAATCAAAACCACACAAGGTGTGTAAAGCACCTACTATGCAAAGTGCTTCTAAATTCTTGGCTAACAAAGGTCACAGAAAGCCCTTAAAGGAAATATTTTATTTCTGCTAAATTAATACCTAAAAGCATTACATTTCATCAATTTCACTTAGGTTTAAAATCCCCAAAGATTCTCCTCCTGAAACTGGCTATATTTTATGTGCAAACCAGGCTGAGAGCTATCTAAATCTAGATAAAACTCATTGGCTTGTAATCTTCACAATGATCTATACATCTAAATTTATATGCAAATCAAATGCTCTCAAGCATTAACACATACCAAAGCATCTAGGACTAAAGAGAGCGCTTTCTCCCTTCTCACATCCCACCCCCCTTTCCTTTGCTCCTCTCCCTCTCTCTTTATTTACACTAGCTACCTAAATAATTCACACTGCCTTCTTTTCAGCCTGAATGTTCTTCTGTGGAAGCCTGCAATGAGCTATTGCAGTAACCAGATGGACACATGAATGCAGCAGGTGGGACAGATGGCAGACCGCCCTGTCTGACGCTGGCTGCCTCAGCCTGGCCTGCCTTTCCCTTCCAGGTACATTAGCATCAGTGCAGCAGAAAGCAGTATGCAGAGGGAGGAAACAAAACAAAAAAAAACCAACACACCCTTTACATACAATACGATACGAATTAGTTAAATAAGTGACCAGATGCTTATTTGCTTTTTAACTCAAAATGCAATTTACTTAAGAGCATGTAAGAAATGTTTCTCTCTCTTCACTTAAAGAAGGAAAGTCCATCTTGATTCTCTAGCAACCTCTGAGTGGTGTGCATAAAACAATAAATGCCTGAGATCTTATAAAGATCTTAAACTCATTACTTCATTAACATTTTGATTCAGTTTCCAAATGCCTCTACCCTTTCGCAGGTAGCTGTTCTATTTTTTTAATGTACAAATCTGTGTGTCTTCTGGTACCTGGTCAGTGTTTTTAGATTAAAATCCCCAATTTCTGTCTGTATAGTATGTTCCTTGACTGAATTTCTTCTGCTTCCCATTTGAGGAGATCTATAAAACTAACAGTTTATTACAAAAGATTTTATACTTTTAGGGAAAATACCAACAAAAGCTGAGTCTTTCTTCAACTGCAAAAAAATTAACATTTTAGTATGTAGCTTTCCTCTCTGGAATGCTGGGCAAAACACAGTAAGAAAAAGCTGTAATGGGTTTTCAGCAAGAACACACCTGACATACCTGTGGTACAATGGCATCAGTGTCACTGTACCATAGATGTTACTCTTTTTATCCACAATGTATTGTTTTTTTTCCAAACGAGCAGAAGTGATTAACTTCACACTCTTCTCAAACCAGCAGGCAACTGATTCAGTGTATTAATTGAAATCACTGCGTCAAGGGCAATTTACAAAAATCACATTGAAAAGAGGTATTAAATGTACGCAGTCAGTTAGATACAAGACGCAATACTATACTGTCTAGATTTGTTTCTCTTCTCTCACTCCTTGTGCTATGCCAACAACAGCAGCCTGCGTTGCTCCCTACTCTGTCCGTCTCCCTTTCAGAGCTTTTCACTCTACTCCTTTCCATTAAATGCACCTTCTCTGACCTGACACAGAGGAAACCACCCACTTCTCCCTCAAACAGGTACATTTGTGCTGATCTAAATAAAACTATCCATACTTCCTTGTCAGCCTGAAGTTACGACTTTTATTGTAAATGAATAATACAAAACCACACAGATTTTACACACACACTTGCCAGACTAACAAGTATGATTTGACCTTTTCTGCATCTTTCATGAATTGCTTGCATCTGTAGTCATCAAAGCTCTCAAATAGGAACTACCTGTATACCTACACCATAGTAGGATGACTGGGGCCTCTGTGTACTACCATAACAGAAATACTAACAGGGTAAATCATATGGAATTGATTTACAATTACGCTCAACTACTGAGTCAAAATAGCTTTTCTTTTTTAATCAGAATGAGCAATTACACAATGTTGAAGGTAAAAGAAAAAGTGTAAGTCAGGACATGTCTTCTCTCTCCAAGCATACTGGTATAACTGGAACAAAACCTGATCGTAAATAAACCAGTACGGATAAACGAGGACTGGTCAAAACCAGCAACTAAAGCCTGAAACAAACAGGAACTTTCCTCTTCAGGGATTTCAACATGCTTAGTAGGGACTCAGATAATAATAAACATAATAATACAGTATCTAGTTTCATCTGGCCGAGGAAGACATAGCACCATTATGAAAAAAATTTATTCTTATTTATTTCTGACCTGGCAGAAGCCAGGAATGACAGAACACCTCAAGGGACAGACCGCTTTCACAAAGTGCCCAGAGTGATTCTGAGGCCAAAAAGATTGAGCACTTCAGACAAACTCTAGATAAGCACCACAACTTCTGTATGCTTATGTGTCCTAACTGAAAATCCTGAGCTTCATGGTCTTACATAAAAAAAGAGAAAGTAAAACAAAAAAGGTGAGTGAATCCAGGGATCATACATGCAAACAGACAAAACTATGCTATAAATTTTGGTACCAGCAACTTCTAGAAATGGTGAACTATGCACTATCAACTCCAGAAGAGAGTTTCAAGGTATAGTAACTAGTTTACACCATTATAGAGAGAAGGTAAAAGCAATACACTTTACAGTCAGGTTACGAATGCTATCACAACAAGTCATGATTTCATTATGATGATATAAGCTATTTCTCAACAACAATAAATGAACAGAACTCTGAACACATAGGGAACACCCTCTTTAAAAATAAACTTCTGATCCACTGCCAGGTTGTCACAACAGGAACACACACACAGAGTATTGGAGCTGCAGTCATAGAACCAAACTGACATCCAAACTGTGTTATATTATATGGGTAAGCTTGTTTCACTACTGATGGTAAGTTAGTACAATGAAAAATGAGTCCTGTTTTCAGTAGCAAAACCCATAGTTGAAACTGGTCATGTATATTCTTAGCATTTGAGTTATTTGTGCATGTAACTGTATGTGGGGAAAAAAAATAAGGGAAGAAAGAACGAAATCAGTGTAAGGCCACAAGACTGTTACCAAGTTCTTTCCGGCTTGGACATATTTTCACAGTTTAGGTATTATTTTTAAATAATTGGTTTTAATGGATTTAATAAATCCACCAATTAATAAGGTGATGTGGTTATTCAAGGTATTTTAGAAACTGTATTAATTCTTGACTATTTTTTGCTCACAAACCTGTCCAATTCTTTTTAACTTTAAATGCAAACTTTGAATGCAATCTTGTGCCATTGCTTTGTTGACACCATGCACAAGCAAAAACCCTCATCATCTGAAGACCACAGTATCCCCACAAAAATCAGACCTGTATCTCTAAAGAGGTGCATAGGGACATTTTGACAGCAAAAGGAGTTGGGCTGCACAGGTGGCTGCGGAGACAGGAACTGGAGCTTATAAATGCAGCTATTGTTCATAAAGGCATTTCAGTAACAAAATTATGCATAGCTAAACTCCTGTCTATGATCTGGTAATTTGCAAGGAGTTGCTGCTGAATGGCAAGAAAAATCCCACAGCCAAAAAGCAAAACAACTTTATTCTGTTATACAAGGAAAGTAACTGTCAATCCCAATCCCATGAGAGCATCACAGCAAAGACAACATAATTATAGTTAAACCAGACTTGATATAAACACCATGAAGTTGATTTTTAAAATGATCAGATTTGCATTCTAGGTCTGTGAACAGAAGAGCCAATGAGTTTTGCCAGAGCTGAGACTGTAAACAAGCTGTGTTTTTTGTGGGGTTGGGGTTTTGGGTTTGGGGTGAATTTGGGGAAGGGGAATTTGTTGTGGGGGTTTTCTTAGGTTTTTTTGTTTTTTGGGGGGGGCCGGTTTGTTAGTTGTTGTTGTTGTTGGAGGCTGTGTGTTTGGTTTTGTCTGGTTTTTTTTTTTCTGGTTTGGGCTGTTTTAAAATCTAACCACATCTATTGTATAAATGCAGCCTGACAGATACTAACCTTTATTTCAAAGTCTCATCCAAGAAATGAGACAGGAAAGGGGGGTGGGAAACCAACCCAGTAAAACAAATCCTCATGTTAGTATAAATACACACAGTATGTATGAAAATTATGTCAACTTAGACACACCTTTACCTAAAACATGAACATTTCAAACATGAAAATTTCTCCAGTCGTGTAATACACTGATAAAAGGAGGGAAATGGAAGTAGCATATAAACAATCCCAATATATAACAAGTAAATTCTGCTTCCACTGCAAATACACTTACTTTTAATATTGAGCTGTAAGCAAGGGCAGATACTGATGTTGAATGTAACAGATATAATAAACACATGGCATTAAAAGCTCCCAAATACGCAAATGCGAAGGAATGGAAAAGCTCCTTTTCAAAGGAAATGTGTACAGAAGAAATAAGCAGACATTAAACCCTAAATCATAATGGTGTAATTTCAAAAAGACAATACATTCTATCTGCTCTGCTATGTCAGTGACCAAACACATTAAACACTAAATGCTGACATTTCATCCTCCCTTCCCTCTGCTGCAAAACCCGAAGCACTAAACTTTGTGAACGCCTTTGACATTTGCCTCTATGCCTGTGGTTTAACACTACTCTTAAAAGAGTAAGAAGTGTCTTTAAAAATTTCAACTCTGCAGCTGAGCAGAGCCATTTACATAGTCCACTGAACACAGTTTAGTAAACACCACGAGTGCTCCTATCTTACTGCCCTTGTAAAACTGAGGCAGGGGTTCTGTTTTTAGTGCACACTCTGGTTCAGCGCTAATCCTGTTTTATGTTGCTCACACCTGCTGCTGACCAGCAGCCTGCTGATGGGCTGTGGTTTGTGCTGCTCCGAGACAACCCTCACCAGCTCCAACAAAAACCCAGCCACTAAAGTGGAAACTAAACCCCAACTGCCGTGCAAGAACTGTACAAGGGAAGGACTGACACGCATGCCTCCTTTTCCTTACTCTTCTACTCCTGACTTAACATCAGGGTTTTAGTGCAATACTTCTATTTAGTCCTTATGCCGAGGAGTTCTTCTCCAGATAGCAAATCTTAAAGACAAATGTCACGGACGCAACCTTTATAAATATATGCTGTGTAACTCACCTTTTCATTTGTGCCTAAGAAAATAATGGGCTTTGCTCTAAAGGAAGCAATGAATGTTGTTAAAGCATCTTTTTGTGAGCATTTACAGAAATAGGCTGTTGCAAATTTACAATAAACTGCCTTTAACATGTTTCCACATGAAACTTAGATATTACTGTTCTAGAAAACAGGGGGGTTGTGGTTTCTGGGGGGGGTGTTTTTAATCGAAATGCTGACCGACACATTCAAGAAAACAAAAAAGAAAAAACAAACAAACAAAAAAAAAACCAAAAACAAAAACAAACATAAAGTCAGATCTGGCTCCCATTGATCCCAGCAGTAAAACACACCAATGGCTTCATTTGTACAGAAGACTGAATGCGTTACCAAAGACGGAAAGGTAATCTGTGATAAAAGGACTAGGTCTGGAGTTACATAGTGCTCATATCCAGAGAGAGTAAGAAAATCAAGGAAAGGAAAATGAGTGACAGTCGAACTCCTTTGTTTGGCAAACACACTGATGCATACTTCATTGAGATCACAGGTAGAAATGACATGCAACTTTACTGATTCAGACACTCAGATGTAGGCACCGTTATCTACAGCAAAGTTTTGCACTAGAAAAATCTCTAAAATGGAGGGCAGCACATACCACTTTTCACACCTACTTTAAGGTACTCTTTATCTGACTAGAACAGCACAAAGAAACATAAGAATATTTGGAAAGTGACCTGTCTCCTTTATGCTGTTACACCATCCCAGCCTATTTCTTTCAACAAAAGAGAAAGTAGAAAAACGTTTTCTGTCCAAGAGCCAACTCTCTGTATCTCTTAAAAGCTGTATGAACCTGTTCATAAATAAAAGGTTGGTTGGAGGCCAGTCAAGGCAATTCTCCATCTATTAAAGTTTATTTTGCATCTCATAGGAAAAGACGTGCTGAACGACCACGACCATCCTTCGTGACTTTTTTATTCTGCATGGAACACCGAGTTGTTTCTGCCTATATAGGAAGATAATATGCATCCAGCAGACACAGGTACTCCATGTTACAGCTTGTCATCCCAAACCCATCAGCAGAAACAAATCAAGACCAATCAATCTTTATGTAAATTCAGCATTCCAAGCTCTCTTGCAATTCAGATGTAAAACCAAGGGGAAAAAAAGGGGTCAGTCTCACTTTGTCTTACCGTCTCCATCTGAAGGATTTCTATCTCTTTAGTCAACACAAGACCAAACTGGCACAATGCCAGCACTGCTTTTAAGCTCACACAGAAAATATTATGGGGTAATCTTGGTATTTCCTGGTCACACTCCCTCAGGCAACTCTATACTGGTGCAAATGTCACATCCTGGCAGTGAATCCTTGAACACAAGCTCCATTTCTCCATTGTTTCCTTTTAAAATACTATCAAATCATTCATTTTTAAAATCAATTATAGGGAATGATCCAAAATCTACTAAAATGAATGGCATTCATCCCATGCAATGTTAAGTCCAGCCACCATCAGTAAAAAGGAAAGAGATCTTAAGATAGATATTAAGAGCTTAGCAGAAAGCTGTCCTTCATACCTTGGAAAATCTCTGCTAAATTATCTAACAATGGTACCCAAACCCCACAGTAATTTTGTCAAACAACTGCATCTGCAGCATTCCTGTTCCAGTATTACGTAATGCACAAGAATCACACATTTTTAACAATCAGGAGGAAAAAAAGCAGGAGGAGGAGGGAGAAAAAGTCCCACCCCACTCATCCATCAAGTGTACATCCAGGCCACTGCTCCTCAGAAATTTATATATGTTACAGACATAAAAAGACATAAAAAGCTCTCAGAAATAGAAACGCTTCAGAAGCCGGATTTTGATATTGCCAGATGGGTTTTTTGCCAGATTCTAAAGTTGACTTAAATGCCAGGATACTTCATTTCAGAAGTGGCAGCAGCTTACATATTGTCTAGTATTAGCATAGAAGTGTATTGCTGATTCCAAAACCAGGCTATCATCGTCTGTGGGGGGAGAATAAAATAAATAAAGAAAGAAGAATTGGCATTCCCTACAAACCTTGCTACCTGCTGCCTTGGAGCGCTATTTTCAGGTATGGCCTCCACAAAAAATAAAACACAGTTAAGACTACTTTAGTTTGATTATAGTGCTTTCCCCAGGCAGGAATTTTTATTTCCGTTTGAATCTTTAAACCATTACATTTTCAGTGATGCATTTTTATATTTTCAGTTGACATCTTCATAGAAGAATAAAACCTTTGAGCAACAGCTCTAAAGCATGAAGGTTTCCTGCAGGATGTGCTTAAATTATTTTACACCCAAATGGAGCCAGTTGTTTTTAGCTAAAACTTAATAAACCTTAAATCAATGACCTTTCCTTTACTGAATGCCTGCACTTGGGAAAGCTAACTTTCCCAAGAAACATATTTGGGTGAGTAAATGCCAAACAAAGGACTATTTAAATCTGAACATTTTCTCAAATTTATAGCTTATGAATGTTCAGTTCCTAAATACCCAACTGCTGCCTAATGTAGAGAACAGCAGTGCCTTGGTTTAATCACATACCATTGATTTCACAGTGTCCCAGTGATCTCATTGGCAGCAATCAATAATCACCCAAAATCAATCAAATCTGCTCTAGCACTATCATTCATCAAATTTGAATATCCCAAAATTAACTGTAGGCACGTGAAAGAAAAAGAACCTGGAATTCTAAAAAGATAAAAAAAAAATCATAATCAGCAAACTTTGAGAAGATAATAGTGTATCCGAACATGCTTCATGCCTGCTGGGGGAAGTTAACGATGAATCATGCCTTGCCTTCCCAGCAAAGAATCCAAGATACATTCTTTTTCAAACACGACAATACACAGCAACTGAAGGCAGAGGACATACTAGTAAGTGATCAAACATGATTTTATGAACAGCTATGTTATGCCCTGAATATCAAACACGTTGTCAGTAAATTGATGCACAAGCATGTTACACTATGAAAAACTGCACGTTGCAAGTTAAGCGCTGCACTTCACAGAGCAAAAGAGGATAAAATTACTGAATTTCTGTACCAAAAGCATGAATAGATGTAGCCACTTATTAAAAGAGCTGTTATTGTTTCCGGGGACTCCTCTCTCAACATATTCACCTGTAATTTTGTAAAGATAATAAATCCTTTCATTCATTACAGTCTGCTCAAAAGCACCCTGCTATTTAACTTAAATGGAAAAAAGGCCCAAAGTGTCCAAAACATTTACTTTTGCTAATGCAAAAGTGATGGCATTTTACTCCATTCCTGATAAGCCGGTGCCAATGGATGTGACTATTCTTTTCTTACTCAAAGCATATCAGTAGTTCAAAAGCACTCTCAATCTTATCAGGTGTATGAACATCACAGTTACTAAAAACAGTTTGTACTGCTCCTCTCTTTCTGCCAGGCTATCAGATAAACCCAACTAACTAACTGTATTTACACACAATCAAACATAAGCTGTGTTTTCAATACATTGTGAGCTGTTCCTGGCATGCTACAGGTTTTCTGCTTGACATTAGTTGTAACAAAAACAGTATCAATGAATTAGCTTACAAGAAAAATACAGTTGCTCTATAGCACTGGAACACAAATGGGATGTGGGGAGAGAAGAAATGAAAAAGGAGGGGAAAAAAGAGACAAGAATTTTGCGAAGTAAGAATAATCACTTCCATCTCAGTACTTCATCAGGTAATCACCTGGTGCTATTTGGGAAAAGAGCACAGAAGCAGTAGGATTAAATGCATTCAAACCATACTGACACAGAATGTAAGAGCAGAGAAATAACCTCTATTTGCTTTTTTTTTCTTTAATTCTCCTGTCTTCTAGGAACTGCCTCTGATTTTCAAAGGGCAAGAAAAAGAAATAAAGAAAAAAGGAAAGAAAAGAAGACAGAAAAATAGTTACAGTGTCTGAAGGCATTTAAATCCCTTTACTGTTTTTGCCTGGAACATGACTGTGATGTCTCATGATCAACCTTCCTCTGCCATTAAGATTTAAAGACCTATCACAAACTCAAAACCCTCCTCCCTCTCTCCAAACAAGCCTCTCAACAACTCTCCCTTTTCATTCAGTGTCTCAGGCACTGGATTTTCAGTGCTAACTACTGAGAAAAAAGAAAAGACCTACTACTTCAGAACGGCCACGGCTCTGAAGCTTTTGCTTACTGCACAGCCATAGGAAACATGCACAGCATCTCCCTCCATGCTTCTCAATGACAGCTACAATGCAGTATTTAAACAGTTAAACATTAACCTGGCCGTGCTAAAGGAAAAGTTCCTGAACACTGGGAGAAAATCCCGAGTTCCAGCTCTTGGTTAATTACAGCCTCCTTTAGAAGCTGAAGCTCCAGCCCTCTGTGTGGAGTGCTCCTTCCCACCACAACCCCCGAGAGCTTCAGCTGAACACCTCTGATGGACCTGCTACCACCTGAGCCCATCTTGTGCCTGGATTCCCATCCTCCGGATTTGCCAAGGAACAATGAGCTGAATTAAGCCAAGTGTGCAGGGCTGGGTAATTCAGCCGATTGTTGTTTCTCCATCTGTGACACGGCGGCATGGTGACGGATGGGGCAGGTGTCATTCATCCTAATGTCAGTGCCTGCTCAGCTCTTTAAATATCACCCAAGCACCAACTGGGACCCAAAGCAGCTCCTGCGAGAACGACGGCAAGGGTGCCCGTGAGCTTCACTCAGTTAGTGGGAATCCGATTCTCATCCCCCTTTAATGGTCACAGGAACAGTTGGTTAAAGACATGGCATTTCGTGCCCCAAACATCTCATCTGTCCCACTACGTTAACGGCTGCTAGGAGAACGCTGCCAGGCAATTCTTGAGCTGCTTGAAAAGTGAGTATGATTTAGTAAAGGAAATCCTGCATTCACAGAACAGTGAGAAAAGAATTAAAAGGAATTAAAAAATCCACATTTTGCTGTGAGAATTTTAGCATGCTCCAAAGCTAATTCTGCTGGCAATCCATGCGTGCTTTCTGTCAGAAACACACTCTAAATCTCTTTGGTTTTAAGACGGTTTTAGCTTTAATTTTTACCAGATTTTTTTTTTCCTAATAATAAAATAAATAATTTATATTTATTAAAAAATAAAATAATTGTGCTAAAGAAAACCTCAGAGACTTTAGGATTAATTTCTCTGAAAACTATTTTAGCATTAATACTTGTGAACTGAGCATATCGCAGTCCAAGAAAATACCAACTTTAATATAAAAGGACACCAGCATTCATCATCCAGAAAGATGGGAACCAAACCCAATTTGAAGATAGGAAAAAAATATTTTTAAAAGAAATTAAAGAATACATAGAAAATGGATTGATCCTTCCTCTCTGTTGCTTTTTAATATATGGAGAATTAGACAAACTGCCAGTAGCTGCCTATTCTAAGAGCACAGCTCAGAGTACGTAACGGGGTATGATTTCGCCTTTTTGTTAACTTGTTCTTTATTAATTTTTTTCCTCTCTTGTATTTCCGTCAAAATATTCATATGTGAGATTAAAACAAGTGTTTCTTCCAAAAACAGCTCTAGAAGCAAAACCAGAAATAGGGGGAAAGGGGAAAAAGAAGAGCAATACCATGAATAGGGATGGACTGCCTAAAACAAGCCACCTCCTCCTCTCCCCACCCGTCCCGGCACCTTTATATGGGAAGGAATTTCAGAAATGCTCGGGAACAAGTTAGCACTACATTTTAGATAGACTTTTTCATTACACTTTCCAGTATCTCCACATCTGCAGGACTTTAAATTGCTTAATGTCTAGCTAGCGGGGGGTTGGGGGGGGGGGGGGGGGGCAGGCCGGACGGGGGGGGGACTGGCTTATAACTCATTATTTACATTTTTACCCTTTATTTACTTATTTTTTAAACTTGTTTGTTTGTTCAGCTTTTTCCTGCAGCCACTCAAAACAAGCAACAGTAACTCCGCATCATCTTCTCATTCTAACTTGCCAAAGCCATCAATCTCTGATCACACCTATTAGAATCAAGCTGTAGCCACGCTACGTTTTGTGACAGCTTGACCAGTTGTTTAAGGAAAGAGTGTGTGATGGAGTAAAGCTGAATCGACACATCTGTGATACTTCTGACACCCCTCAGCATGGCTAATATTAATTTGTTTTCTTTGGCTAGGTAAGTGCTGCCAAAACGCATTACATATGGTATGTAGTTCCAATCAAAATGATGAAAAGGAGATGTACAGGGTTGGTTTGTTTTCACTTACAGCAACATGGAAAGATACAGAGGAGTAAGAGACATCCACACTAACCTACAGAACAATAACCTGAAAAAACTCAAATCACTTTATCTTAGAGTTTGCTTTCAACACACAAGCCTTTAAGAGAATCTGCCCTCCCACATAAAGTTCTGCAAAGAGGTTTTATACTCAGGGAAAGGGAATATAATTTTCAATATATGATAAAAGGATATATTTAGACTCTTCTCACATGCATAAAGATAACTCACCACATTTCAGTAGGTTATCATATATATTATAAACGTACACAAGTCTGTACAAGGATATTATAAATGGCTTAATTGGACCAAGGAAGCTCTATTTCGTACACCCCAATATATTAGCACTAACTTTCTGCAGTATATAGAGACCCTTCTCCAATTCCATGCTTAATGTTCTTTGTTAGTGACACGAAAAATAAAAATTTATATTTCAATTTTTTTTTTTGCCTTGTAAATGTTGATCTAAATCAGAAAATTCCACCTAGATTTCATACAAATTCAGAATGGTGACCCACAGTAAGAATGAGATGTTCAGCAGTAAAGAAAACCAGCATAGGCTTGTCTTGCACTCCGTGAAAATCCCTGTAACTCTCTGACTTGCAATAGACTTTTCCTAGCAAGACTAGGAAGCTGAAGAAAAAAAAAAAAAAACAAAAAAAAACCCAACATTTTATTTCAGTTTTCAAAGAAGTGAGAAATGATGCCCTGATTAAAAAGCTATGCTTCTTAGAAGAGGAAAATAATTGGAAATGAGACAAGATTCCCTTTAATGCAAGCCTACTACATTGAGGAATAGCAAAGAGAAAAGCCCCTTCTTTGTTTGAAGGAAATACAAATTAGTTGAAAAACATTACAAGCATTATGTAAACAAACCCAAGAGATTTAAAGCTTCTGTAACACTAACATAGCAAATACATAAATTGTTTCACTAGACATACACGTCAAAAGGCAACGTTATACCGCATCTATTGAAGTTACTCTCCAAAGTGCTACAGAAAATGCAAAACCAAAACCCTCTAAAAGTAATTAATACTATCTGAAATAGTAGTACATAATTCAGTCTCATTTTTAGTTCTGAACAAGCAAACCATAGCAAAAAAACAACCACAAAACCAACACTATAGGATTTTGGGGGAGGACTGAGGACCATTGAAATGGAATATGTGTTTTATAGTATTGTCTGAGGACATCATGATTTATATTAGTGACCATATGTAGGAGGCTCCCCCCACCAAAAAAATAATTATATTCTTTAGGTGTAAACATAACCATGTTTCCAAGGACACATGTAGCTGAAAATACAAAGCTGTGACTGACAACAAAAACTTACAGGAATGTGCATAAATATTAGTCATGTAAATGACTTGGAAGAGCAAATTCATATATTAGAACAACCACAAACAAACAGCATCCTTTAAAATCAAAACTGTGAGTACAAATACAGAAAATGCTAGATTACATGGAGAATCTCATATAAAATCAGGTGCAAATACTTTACATTGCTGGCCAGCTCTCTTTGCATGGATAAGAAAAAATAAGCACATAAAAGCAGCATGTTTTTAACAAGCAACTGCACAGAGGGAAGTTACATAGCTCTGCATATACTTACTGTATACATCTCTGTGTGCATACACACAGTAAGAGATGTACATTGCACAAACTGCATAAAGAATACAC
The DNA here is from genome assembly GCF_034315485.1 of Pezoporus occidentalis. NCBI lineage: Eukaryota > Metazoa > Chordata > Aves > Psittaciformes > Psittacidae > Pezoporus > Pezoporus occidentalis. Next base: position 605,853 of record NW_026916294.1, read on the forward strand.
TATATACCTGGAACGCACACACACAGGTATCTATGCATTCAAGCTCAAACCTCGCCGTGCATAGACAGAGCATTTCCACATAACCTACAAAAATATAAAACAAAACCACACATACACATGCTTCTACTGATGTGACTACGAACATATGATTACCTAACTGGAGCCTAAAGTAAAAGAGGATATACAAAATGTAACAGAACATGTAATAAGTGGAATGTCAAGCTGCAGCAACTGCTGGTGTCATCCCCGCACTATCAAACATACATATGAGTATGATTGGAGACCGAGAGGCTAAATATTTCACTGTCACAGCATGTCGAGAAATGCAATTCATTTCTCTCTCACGTGCTTTAGGACAATGACAATTTAATACAAGGCCAGCAGATGTAAAAGAGAGAGAAAAACTGAACAAACTGGCCCAGAATAATCACAAATTTCCTCCAGAGATCCTGGTAGCATGAGGCTCATATGCACTTGTAACAGATCAACATTTTGTTGTTTCTTCCCTCCATGAATTTGCTGTGATGAAGAATTCATAGCAAAGCTTATCTTACGGGCAGAGGCTACTTTAAACTTCAAGAGAAACAAGAGTTCTTCATGGTTTTTTCCCCCCCCCTTACTTATCCTATGCATTTGACTTATTTTCAGCAAAAAATAATCATTTGTGATACCTCCAAGAAAGGTTCAGATAAGTGGGGTTTTTTCATTGCTACTTACACTTCCACAGGGGTGCAAGCAACCTCTCTGCAGGTCAAGGGTCAGTCCTTTAAAAACATTCCGTAAAATGAATAATCATGTCACTTATAAATAATTCATACTCTAATACCATTATTTTTCTATCATAATTCTGCTCCATACCATAAACAGCAGCACAGTATATGGGCTGCACATCTGTGAGAATAGACATATCATACCTTCCAGCTCCTCTACGCGAAGTAGGCTTCAAGTATTGTTAAATATTATCGCAGACAAGTTACCTTCTGTATTTGATGAATAGCACCATGTATTTGAAATTAATTGCAAAAGTAGGGATGGCTAATGAGGCGGCCCTTATCTTTTCACAGCAGTGCAAGCACAAGTATTTTTCTGCAGGCTCAAGATTTCTTTTAAATGCCCAAAGTGCAATTAACTAAGTTAAAATCTGATTAAAAATATAAACACAGAAATCTTCACAACAGCTAATGCAGCCTCACAAAAAACTAATAATAATAATAATAAAAAGACTAAGGAAACCCTTACCTCTTTTCTTATCACTAAGCATGTGTTTTGAAAAATAATAATTAAATAAATTGTTCCCTGCAGATTCTTCCCAGTTGTTTTGCTTCCCATTAGCATCTTTGAAAAGAGTTTGTTAAGTCAATAGTTATTCTTTATTACGGAACTATGGGGATGGTGCCCTTCTACCCATCTCAGTTGAAAAATAAATTCAAAGCCTAAGGACTGTTAAGGAAAAGGACAGTTTGTCTCAGGAAAAATGGGAGGAAAAAAGAAGTATAGAGAAAAACTGATCAGCCATTCAAGAGAATTAATGGATATCCACAAGGGCTTTGCTAATAACATGGGTTAATTACCGCTGCAACACACCAGGCTCGGTAAATAAAAGAGCACAACCATAAACACATTAAAATGAGCACCTATCACTAAAAGAGGGGCAAGCCCCAGTAAATTAAAAGCTGTCAGAAGGGCATTACAGCACAAACCTCTTACACTTCATGCAGGGTTTAAAACTTGCCAGCAGTCTCTCAAAGCCCCAAAAAGCTTCTCTGGAAACAGAGGGAAGAGGCCTGCAGCCCATGGGAGAACACGGGCAGAGCCTGTTCAATCACCCACATTTAGGGGCTGGCTTCACAACACAGGGCTGCATGCCACATTACACACCTGGGTTGCGTATAGAGGCCTGGAGACTTCTGACTTAATATTAACTTTGGGCTTTACTTCTTAATAACAACTGTAAATAGCTATCTCTTAAGGCAAATGCACGAGGTTAAAGATCTCCACAACTGTGGAGTGGAATTAAGTGCTGCTTCCCACTTCACAAAGAAGCGTTCTTCAGTCCACCCTTTACAAATGAAAGGCACTTCTAACGAAAATTCTTCAGGAATTAGAAGCCATGTCAAAGCGTGAAACTGACATAAACTCTCCTATGTTTAGTATATAATTGCCTTGTGCACAGACACAGACATACACACACATAAATATATATACCTTTACATGCTGAGTATACACGCATACTCATATTCATCCATACACAAACATAACCAGGACAGGGTAACCCAACAGACCATTCCCACGCTGCAACATGGATAGAATGGATAGAAAAAGAGGAAATACATATCCCGACCATCACTGCACTTAAGTATTCACATGACGTGACACCTAAATCCACTTTTTATATGTTACAGCCACCCCACACAATCCTTATTTCTTGTAATCTCTCTGTTTTATCAGCTGCACTGTAAGAGGGAGATCCATGGGCACTGTAACAGCTGAACTGGTTTCACATTTAGACTTTGCTGCACATTTGGAAATGGCAAAAGTAAGGGAACTGATGAGGGTTCAAATTAATGAAACACAGTGAGCCACAAAGGGCAAATGCCCATAGTGCATGGAGATTTCTGGAGTTACAAATCTCCTCCGTTTTCCGTGTTTGACATTCGGAGAACATGTTTAAATTCACTAAACTAGCCCTGTTCTCATTCCGCCCCCCCCCCCCCTTTTTTTTTTTGCAGTGTTTCAATTGCCTTTTCTTTTCCAACAGCTGTGACAACTGTTAAAACAGTCAGTAAAATTAAGTCCACTCTATAATCCTACAGTCAACGTTACATTTTAATCAGAGGTTGAAGGAGATTTCACGTTATGAACGCACTGATTCATTTAGAACGATTAAACTGACACATATGTCAAAATGAGCAGATATATTTATTGCATCTGTTAGCTTATTAACTATTAGTAATTATTACTGTTACTGTTATTGCCGAAAAAGCAAAAAGCCAAGGCTGCAGCTGGCTTTTAAGTTACTGCATTCTTTAACATGCTCTGCGCCTTAAAATCAAAGCATACTAGTGACAGGCAGATGTCTGTGCACTCCCAAAATGTTCGTGCAATTTTTAGCTTGAATCCTCTTTGCCCTCATCCGTAACATAAAAACTGCAGGAACTACTGTATTTATTTTATATTCTTGTACGTGCATATGCATGTTACAATATATAGCAAAAATTCAATTACTATGAACATTAATAACATGTAAAACTCTGACGTTTATTAATTGAAACAGAGAAGCAGACACATTTTTGAGCTTTAGTTACTTCTCTGTGTCCACTCATTCATACCCCAAACCCTATGCTCAGGCAAAACACTGGGAGTGTTTTAGGATGACTTTTAATTCAGCCAAAGAGGAAGGAAAAAATTAGTTTGAATCTTGCACCAGAGCCAAAAAGACATGTGCCCCGATTTCATTTAAATGCATCTACTCTAAGAGGCTTATCTAAACTAATCATTCAAATTAGCTGTAAGAAGGTAAATTCAAGAAAGCTCCTTTGGGGAGGTGGGGGGGGGGGGGGGTGAAAGCATGGACATACACACAAAAAAGGCAAGTTATCTTTTTTATATATTTTATCAAAAACGTGTCACTTAGTAAAAGCTGTGGAAACTGCACTCTTACATTTACAAAGGTTATCTTACATTAGATAGCAACCTCACAGTACATTGACCTATAAACCACATCTGAGAGGGTCATCCTACCTCTTTTTATTTCCTTTTATTTATCCCGGAACATGACAGTGAGTTTCCCTGACTCCCCTTTTCCCAAACTGCATTCCTGCCAGGCAGGCTATTTGTTACGTCCTGTATTATTCCACCAATATATGACCACCGCATTTCACTTTGTATGTCTGGCTTAATTACAAATAGCAGTGCAATATGCAGACAGTAAGGACAGCTAGTGGGCATCTACCTATAATACACTGTCACTTCTCAATACAGCCTTTCCAGATTGCGTCTAGGGCGATGCTGGCCATTAGCTTGGGGTTTTTTCTTCGCTGTTACTGTCACACTCAGTGTAATAAGAAGGTGCACGGCAACGTTAAGTGGCTCGACATCAAGAAAAATGAACCGGTGACAGCTTCCGTGATATATTCCCATTTAATCCCTGCGGCGGGCTGAAATCAAGTTCAGGGGCCGCTCACCCGCCCGGGTTTGTTCGGGCGCCACGCTTCCCACCGGGAGCACTCCGTAAGGTAGCTGGGAAGTGCCAGCCAAGTACTGCGTGCGCCTCGTCCAAAAGTGTTCTGCTCCCTTTTGTAAGGAAAAGCAGAGAGCTGAGGAACCCCTGTGAAGTACGGAACACACATCGCCCAGCGCTCGGGCCGCTCCCGCCCTCCTAACCGGGGACCGGGCGCACCTGTAAGCCTGCTCGGCCCCGGGGCCGACCGCTTGGCCACAGCAGCACCGCTCCGCGCCCTCCCCCGCGACATACAGCCGCCGCGCAGTGCCCCGGGCCGGGCCGGGCCGGGCCGGGCGGCTCAGCATTCTGTACCTGCAGCCTGCGCGCCTGTCCTGTTTTATGGCGGTGCGGGGATAAGAGGTAAGGGAAAGCGGGGAGCGGTACCTACTCTTCCTCGTAGTGCAGGGAGAGCGGCTCCGGCAGGCAAAGTTCTACCGAATCCATGTGCACCCGGCGACCATGCTTCGTGCGCCGTAAAGCAAAGTTTCCGTGGCGGAGCGCAGCGCTTGGCACGAGCGCGGCCGGGCGAGACGTCGGCGGCCGGCCGGGACCCAGAGCTCGCCCGCCCGCCTAATCAAGGGCTTAAAGCCGCGCCGGGCACTCATGAATATGAAGTAGTTCTTTACATATGCAGTCCCCGCGGCCCGGGGCAGCGTCCCATTGGTGACGAGGCGGCCAATCAGGAGCCAGGGTGGCCCGGTGCGCGGGCTGCGCGGCAGGTATAGGGGTGGGGACGGGGACGGCGGGGGGGGGGAGTGCGGAGCGGCCTGAGGCGGCGGCGGCGGCGGCGGGCAGAGCTCGCGGGTATGTTCGCGGTACTGCGCGCTTCTGTGGTCCCCAGCTTCACCCGTCGAAGGATCAAACGCAGAGATAGAGGATGAAGTTTGAGACGCCGTCACCCGTGCTGGTGGCGTTTCGCTGCGGTGCCGTCAGGGAGAAGTCTCGGCTCAGCTCTTCTGACCGCGCCTGCCCGACCTCTCTGGAACGGCCCGGCGCCAGGGAACTTAAAACATAATAAAAACAGCAAGCGCAGCCTGCCGAAGTTTCCGGGTAACTCAACTCTTCATTGTCATGCGAGTTGCTGTGGGGGGAGGAAGGGGTGGGCTGGGGTTTTATGCTGTGTAATATATATAAATACATCTAGATTATATAAATATGGTTTTTAATACATATAATCGTTTTAAATATTTAAAGCTTTTTTTTTTTTTTTTTAACTTACTAAAAAACCCGGCATTCCTAACAAAATGAGCACTCAGATCCATTCCTTAATAGCGTGGGTGCAACTGGGAGCATAGGCAGGTATATATTCATATACAGGTATATATATTAATGTACAGGTTAGCTATCTTTAAACATGGGTATATTTAAGGTGTATGCCCCATGGGAATATTGAGGCGTTTAGATGTATATATTTAGATACAGCAAAGAGAAAAGCTCCAGAACCGCTCAATTTCTTCCTTAACTGTGGAGGGATTAGAGTGGACTGACTGAACCGGCCTCATTTTAACAAGATAAGGGACTGTGCTGTAGTAGGTCTGTGTTAGTAAATCAGGGAGTCCATAGACCTCTACAGTGTTTGGGGTTTTGTAAAGGGAATTTTACCAAACTGAAAGGGAAATGACACACGTAACCCTGTATCTATGCCTGCATAAACATCACCAAGCCCAGCTCCAGTAAACCACTTCCAGCCACCTCAGAGCTGCTTATCTCTGTCGTATGAAAGGTCCCTGATTAAACTTGTTCCGTGAAAATGACCATACTCAAATTTAGAGACACTATTTGCACTGAAACACATGCACGCATCCCTTTTTGAAAAGATCAGTCATGAACTGGGGTACATTGTTTTCTCTGAAAAGCTACTGTTTTTACTTAATATTACGACTAAGACACCCTGCTTATTTTCCAGGTTCAACGTGTTTCTGCCCCTACCAGTGAAAACATACGCAGGCTATTTCTGGTAAGATAAAAAAAGAATAAAGAAAACCCCACCACTGAAAAGACTGTATTTTTCTAAAATTCAGTTCAACTCTTAACAAAATCTTTTGTGACTGGAACACTAACAGGATGCAAATAGCAGTCTTTTAGCTCAGAAAAAATCTGTGCAAACCCGTAGAATGCATTAATACCATTCATAAATCTGAATGCAAATGTGTTCTCCAAATCTCTTCCACAGCACTTTACCAAATAAATACAGCAACAAAACCCAGTTACAAAATGCTTAAGTTCAATAGATGTGTTTGTGTTTGTTTATAGAGGAGAGATTCCAGTGTTAAGTATTTAATCTTATGTGAAGACCAGGCCTGCTTCCTACAAAAGAATGGATTCCTACAAATAAATACATGTAACTTTAGGAACTGAAGTCACACAGCAAAACTACAGCTCGGACTACTGTACAAAAGAAGGTAGTAAAAGCTTCATTACTAGTAGTAGTACACTGTCTGTATTGTTAAATGTGAACTCTGTAATTAAGATGTAAATTCACTCATAAGCAGTGATTTAGAAAGCTCCAAAATGTAGCATAAAATCCAAGTACTCTGTAGAAACATCAGAGACAAAAAAAAAAAACCACAATTTTTATCAAATTTTTAAATGAGAGGCATTTAATAGTGCTATTGTATTATAATGTCCCCTTTAAAGTAACAGTTTGATAAATATGGATTTGGGAAGCAAATCAGAACTTGCATGTCTTTATGTAAAGGTATCTGTATTACTATATAAACCCAAAGTAACAGTTCCTACAAACCGATTTACATTTGCACATTGGCAAAACATGAAAATACAAATACATTGTTTGCACTGAGCATGTCTCCGAGTGTCTGTTTATACATTTATACCCCAAATTGCTATTTTACAATATGCTAAAATGACTTCAAATCTTTTAATGTGTATGTGTTTTCTTATTTTAAAATTATTCATAATGAATCCCCTATACATTAGTAATTTGCTCATGTCTCTTTCCTTTATTAAGTTCCCTGAATACACCCCCCTTAAAATATGACATCTAATCCATTTCAAAATTTACCAAGCACAGATTAGCTTGGTTTCTACTTTCTTTCATTTATCTCCTAAGATTATATATATTCAGGTGCTGAAATATGATGGTCTCTTTCCTTCTGTCATGGTCTGTCTTTCAGTAAGCCCTCCTTTTCATGTCCAAATTAGTTTCCCCTACCTTCCCTCTGCATCCCCAAATAACAAATTTTTCCTCTCCCACTATGAACCATAATTACCTTCCTATCAACCATCTTTCATCCAAGCAAGCAGCTCTCTTCCCTGCCAGTGCTGCTTCTTGGGAGAACCAGAAATACAGTGCTGCACTTTGCATGCTGATAAACAAAGCAGTTGGCTTCTTCCCCCAGGACTGAAAGTGTCATCTCCACCAGACTGGGGCCTGGAATTCCAACTACATTCTTGCAGTTGGGTTTCACAGTTACTGATCAATTTGGGGGGTGGGGGGATGGGGAGGAGGAAAAAAAGAGTGAGAAAGAGATTACAGCAAGAAATAAACTGGTGCTAAGTGTAGCTTCATTTTTCTCAAGCTTTTTCTCTAGAGCTACATGAAAACAGTAGTAGGAAAAAGGGAACAAAAAGCAAAACAGGTATCCATTTACTGAATTTTACCAAGGGATGTAGACTAAGGACATACACACAGACACCTGCACTAACTCATCAAACTGTACAGCGCAAAATCTTACCACAAGGAGTCTATACAAAACAGTGGTAATGGAATCAGAGAGGGGAAGAAAAAAGCCAGCACGAGTGCCTGCACCAGTCAAGGGGCATTACTGAGCTGCACCTACATTTCCATGTTTCTCTGTGCATATAATTTCTCTTGTGTGCTTAACAGTATATCTTTAAGCATCTTCACATTTAAATACTGTAGACATTCCAAGGCATCCAAATGGCCAGAGGCTTGAAACACAACTACCTCAAGGCAACTAAAGAAGTAAGATTCAATGGTGCTTTAGTACATTGTGTTAAATGTGTATTTACCAAAAGGAGCAAGATGCTCAAGCCACCTGGGAAGGAGCAAGAATATGAAAGAGTCTAATAGGTGCTGAGAATTTGGTTAAAAACAAATATTCTATTCTTTAGCTAGAAAATTGCCATACACCATGCCACCTTATTCAAAGCCTAGCTGGAAAATACCATATTCTTTAAAGTTGGAAAGAAGCACTGAAGTATCAAATGTGTGATTTGCCCTTTATTCACAGTCGCTAATTAAAGAAACACAACTCAGATGCGATCCAACTATGCTACAAGTGAGATCAACATTAGAACAACATTGTCACTATCTACTGGTCTTTCGTGTTTTGTGCTTCCCACTGAAAGGCACTTGGTGCATCCCTGGATACCACTAATGAGTTAAATAAACAAATGCTACCAAAGTCCCAAATTCTGCTCACCTGTTTGTACGTAGTTGAACAAACTGTAGCAGGTTATTACTTTAAAGCCATCTGCTACTTCAATCTGTATTTAGCATTAATTACTCCTTGTTTTGATCTTAGGGAAAAAAAAGAAATCTCATAACACAATCTCCGAATGCTCCTTGGAACTTTTCCACAGTGCATTCACAAATACACAGAGCAGGGCTTTTGGCTTTTGCCACTATGCTCTGCTCCAGTATATTAAAAACATCTCCATGAAATAACAGGAATTGCCTTACCATGTTGCTGAACTACATTCAATTTATCTCCTCTCTCAAATAAATACTCCATATTTTCTCCTCATTTTATTTTCAAGGGCATGCTTATTTAAATGACTGCCTTCTACAGAACAGAAACTGTTCGCATTGCTGGAAATGAAAATTATTCTCTTGATGAAACACCTTTTCCAAAGCTTCTGACAAAAAGGAAGGGGGGGGGGGGGGGGAAGGATATAATAAAGAGAGACACACACACATTGCCTGTCACCCACCAAAAAGGGTCTATTCCCTAAAGATAATTCAGGCACACACTTCAGTATGGATATCTCACTGTTACCCCAAGCTCCTTTTTTAGTGTAAGTTTCTTCAGAGAAGCTGAAATGCATTACTGTCTCAGGCAGCCAAGGATAAGATGACTGAGGGAATTCAGTTGCTCTGTTTAATTAATACAGGATTATTTCACTTTCATTTTGTGAAGCTAATAATATGACTGGTGGAATGTCAGTAAAAATTAAATCATAAACTAGTGCAGTACCAAAGGGAAAACTTACTTTAGTTATGGAGTATTCCCAGCAGAAACCTTGAAAATCTTACACATATTTACACTGATAAAACACCGCATGTACTTCATGGGATACTGCAAGCTTTTTGCAGTCCTTGTGGCATGGCTTTACAGAGCAAGTGTTAACATTTTGAGATTGTACATTAATAAATGAGTTGCAGTTATATTGTTTCTTGAATGTTAAGCATCACATATTAAGCACAGAAACACTTTCAAGGTCAATGTCCTATTTTGGACCTTTTCAACAGCTGTGATATTATGATAATCACACTTAAAATATTCCTATAGAAAGAGTAAATTAGCCCTGTTCACCGGAAGGATTATTATGATAAACAACAAATCCAAAAGAACAAATTCAGGTTTCTATTTTTTTTACTCTCAACACAATGAATTGCCGTCCCTTGCTGTGATGGCTTTTCCATCCAGGAATGAAATAAATCCACATTTTTCTGTGCTTACGTTACCTTTCGGGGTTTTTTTGGAGGCCTCATCTATGTAAAAATACCTTCCTCAAAAAGTACTTGTACTCTCTGTTATAACTAAAACATTCCAGTTGACATCCCATTCTATCACCTATACAAATACAGTACCCCACTACACCAGAGGGGAAAGAAGAAAACTTCGCATCAGCAGCTATTCCTAAGCAAGATTAGGGGTTTAGCTCCACCTAATCGAGGGATGAGACCTGTCCCTCAGTGGGTCTCTTTGCACTCTCACCAAGCCCTTCTACCTGACTTCAAGCTCCAAGCCCTAAAAATAGAAGACAAAGAAGACGGAGTGTAAATATTCCCCCAGTGAAAACACCAATAATCTTTCCTGTGAGCTGACATAAAACTGCTTGTTACACTGCCCTAAGATATCATGGCTTGAAGCGAGAGTGTGTGCATGCACACACACAGAGCCACCAACCATCCTCAAAGCTTTTGTAAGTGTATTTGTGCATGTCCATGTCACAGAGGCTCCTACAACATCTGACGTGGAGCTGGTACACCTCCTGTATGGAACACATTCCCTCTAGCCTGCCTTTTTTCCACCCTGACTGTCCCAGCCCATCTTCCATCACTCTTCCTCCTTTTTCTCCCCCTGCTTCCCCTCCACTCTGGCATTTTTATTATTAATGTTATTGCTATTATTACTGTCCAGGCATAAGCTGATCCACAGGGGAGCCTGTGTAATTTAACCCCTCAAGCACTAAATTCCTTCACATGTGCCAAAGACACAGGTTTGTTGTTGCCTCCAGCAATATCCCAGGAAGACGAGTGATGGCGGTGTCATATCATCACACAGCGACTTAATCTATTGCGACACCCAGGGAACGGGTAACTGAAGAGATTTACAGAACATGCTCTCAGACTGAATACAAAATGTTATACACTTTACCAACAGACTCAAGTCACAGGAAACAAAGTGAAACAGATTTTGCCCTCTTACGGCTCATTGTTTCCATGACTGCTTTATCCAGTCCCACCACCGCATTACTGGTCCCACAGTACATCTTCTACTTATACAACTCTTGTTTCAATATTTTTGTTCTGTCTTTGTTCTTCTCATGTTCTCTGATTAACAAACAGCCAGATCACGTTGAACTGCCAGGTAACCTAGCCTCAAATATCTTCATACACTAGATGACTGAAACCATCACACCAGGGTTATTCCTACATGTCTGACATGTAATGCGTACTTTTTAAAACAACAGATTAAAGGGGTTCTGCTTTTTAATGCTGCTAGAAACCCTAAATTAAACACAATTTCTAATTCAATTTCTAAACAAGAAATACTGACAAGCAGGAAAGTGTCTATTTTAAGTACTGAAAACCCAACACCTGACCTGCTTGCCAAGCAGGGGCTTTCTGCATGGGTGCACTACTTTTTGTTATCTATAACTATTAAGGAATATGTCAATATAATGTAGAAGTATGCAACTGTTCTCTCCAAAATCGAGGTGAGAGTCTCTCTACCTTCCATCATTTTGCTGATCTGGGAAGCAAGAACTTGCCACAAAATTCATACTCGAGACAAACCAGAGTAGTGAAATGTCCTCAGCTCAGGATAACCTGACTCCTGGTGAATCAGACCTTTCATCATGCCAAATCAACCACTCTAAAATAGTCAGAAGAAACTGGTAACAAAGGTTGAGTGCACATGGTCAAGAGTAGACAAAGCCTCCTTCCCCATAAAGTACTAGCTACCTTTAACTCACCCCTAGACACCCCAGATCTAAAGCAGGTAGAGACTTCCATAATGATGGTCACTGAAATCTGTCCCTGTAAGTAAGAGAACTCTTATTTTTCTTTCTGCATACATTCCTTCTTTTAAATGCATACATCAGCTGACTGAGCCCTCAATATTGTAAACTTTGTAAAGACGCATATTTAGACTCCAGGCCAAATGATTTCTTGGACACACAAGCACAGGAAGACATTAAGCACATCTTGTACTTTTCCCCCAATCATTAATATAAAGAGACTTAATATAAAGGTTTTCATGGATATGCAGCTCCCAGATGGCTAACTGTACTGTTCCAAAGAAACAGGGAATTCACACCAATTGCTCTTTTCCAAGGTCCTGCAGCTCTATCCACCTGAAAGTCAAAGATCTGATGCTCCTAAAGGAAGCCTTTAAGCCTCAGGGTGTACTGAAATGCTGTTCACCACTCCTACATTCATTTCCCACTTACTGATCAGTATATCCAACACAAGTGCAACAATCCTGCTATCTAGTAAACTTAGTACACTAACATTTAATGGGATCATACTAACATCTTTAATACAATACATAAGAATTACACATTAACAAAAATGCCTGTGTTACATTATTACAATGAATGCTTTTTCTCTGGTATTAGTAAATATGATTAAATGAGACAATATAATCGTAGTGACATCCTTCTGCAGCTGAAGCCTTCTATTATCACTGTTTCAGTCCTATAGTAGCTTCATTCTTATTGACCAGACAGTTAGCCCTATTCAATTATTCAATCTCACATCAATGGATTTAGCTCTGTATATAATGGTTAAGGTGTAAATGTTATGTGTGCACTCTTTCAGCTTAGCTCATGTACTTGCAAATTCGGATTTATATTCTAATTTCCCTTTTAAGAAAGATGCAAATCTTAAGTTTTCATGTTAGTTTTTGGTTTGTTTTCTCTCACTGGTTCTCCCTCCGTTTCAGATCTTATGTTTCCAGAAACGGAGCTTAACTTTCCTATGATGGAAATTTCTGTCTTTCACAGACAAAACAGGAAAAGTGAAAATTGTAATTATTTGATTTAACTGTGCTGAATAAAGCAATAAAATAGCAGTATGATTTTTAAGCAGATCCGTCAGTATTTTCCTGCTACAACTCTCACCAAAGGTGTGAATTGATCCAGAAAGTACAGCCTTTAGACTTACTGCACTACTGACACTTGTATCGTGACCAATTTCTTTCAATTACTGCAGATGTGTGCATGTGTGCGTATACCTACACAAACACACACGTAAATGTGTTATATTATAGGCTCTTGGTTATCCATGTATATTTACCCACCAAAAATCAGTAATAAAAAAGCCGAACCAACATGTCTGTGGAAGTGAACAGCTTCATCTTTCACTCTGTGTTAAATGCCTTACTTCCTCTCACTTCCCAGCCAGATTTTACATTCCTTTCTCAGACAAATGCACATTTACTTGGGTAGCACTCCCCCCTCCATAAAGCAGTGTAGAACAGATTCCTGATTACCTGCTTCCTGAAAGCACATCCATTTTTGTGCGTCTAGAAAACAGATCTAATACTAGCACCATAATACAGTATCCTTACTGACCAGATAACCCAGAAGAACACAGCACTTATCTGAGCATGAGTTCAAGCAATACTAGTCAATGAAATAGGGATTTCCTAGGGACACCCTTGCTGTTAGCTGACTTGAACCCAGTCAGGACTATGTTCAAAACAGCTGAAGTTTATAAGCATGAGGATACTAGCAGGGAGCTATTATAATAAGAAAATCTAAAGCAATTCCTGCACATAACCATTACACTGTGACTGTTAAGAGACAGGCAAGAATTTCTCTACTATTGTCAGGGAAACAATAGGCTTAAAAAATTGGAAAGGCTTTTAGAAATAAAATACCAAAGGAAAAGTTGCAGCTCAGTCTTCCTACTGACCTGTTTATTCCAACTTCAGATTATTTGAGGCATTAACATAAACTGTGCCAAGTCTTACTAAAGGCCATATCTGTATTCTTTAGCACTGTTTGCATTTGGTACACATATTTTCAGAACGCTAACAATCTTTATTCAGTGACAAATTTGGCAGAAAAACAAGAATCAGTTCTCTTTTAATGTTATTTTTCTAAATAAATTCTCTAAACCTGATTGAGTTAGATCCTTGGATCATGCTTTGGAAGATGCAACTCAGACATTATGAATAAAGTGAGGCACTTAAGCAAATCAGACTTTTATTCTTCACCCACTGAGAAGCCTGAGATTTAAGATGAAAGAGCTGGGCTGCTTTTTTCTTTTCTTATCCTGCAAGGTCCCTTCATTTTCCCTGTTTTCCCAGTAGATTTACTTGTAAATCTGGTGACAGCCACATCTGAAGTCCTGAGGTCTGACTCCTGACCTCAGTTATGTTAGCCCTTCCCTGCAGAAGAACTACCCCTTGGATCACTGACTTGCTATTATTCTATGGTTAATAGACCTGAGCTGTGCAATATTTTTTATCTGGCTACAGTCCTATCTCTAAATTCTCTATTTTGGATGAATACCGATTTTGTGACATGAAGTCTGCTATATAATGAAATGCAAACAATGAAAAGGCTAAATCAGTTTACAAAAAATCTATTTGTCAAACAGTGTGGAGATGCTCCCAATTTAGTCTGGGCAGTGCATGCAGCTCTTGATAAGGGAGTTTAAAACCAAGCCGTTCCACTGCATAGAAATAAAAAGCATCTGCACGAGATACCTTTTCTTTTGGAGTATCTTCCTTATAACCTGTAGCTAATTACTAATAAATAAATAAATAAATAAATTTAATTACTCCCCCCCCAACCCCCTTTGGATTCTGCAGGAATTTTCCAACAGCCAGGAGCACTGTTACAGTAGGTAACAGCAAACGCCTCCCCAGTGCAGTCCCCTTATGTCACATTTGCATTTCTATTCAGCTACATTGCCTGACAATGAAGCAAATGGGTCTGCCTTATCTGTACAATTCTGGACAACAGAGATTTCTAAGCCATACAAAGGAACGAGCTTAACATGCAGCACTCAACACCTCCCGGTGCCCCCCCCCCCTCCCCGCCTTAGCCCTGTGGGGAATATAGCCACACAAACACCTGGGCACACCAAAATCTGACACGGGATGCGAAAAGGAACCGGGTAAAAGAATACACATAAAATAACATAAAAAAAGCTATCGAGACTTTGAAGGAGCTTGCCAGCCTCGAGGAAGAAAACAGTCCCAACCCTCAAGATTCTCAGGCTTTGTTTGGACGGTAACAGAGGAGTAAAAGGAGTGTCCCTGGAATGTAAAAGTAGATAATAATCTAGTCAACCATTTACGACTCCCACTGTCCCTTTTAGGCTGGTATTTAATACAGCAGATGAAATCTAGAGATCCTTTTTATCAGGGAAATTTCATATCACCCTAGTTTTCATTAGAAAACCTTTAGCAGCTAGGCTGGCTAACTCATGCCATTTCATTGCGGTAGGAGGAAATTTCTGGCTAATTCCTTCAAAATTAATATCATCTCGTTTAAAAGTCAGAAGTGACACACAAAAAAAAAACACCCTGCACAAGCTGAAACATCCAGATCAAACTTGTGTTATGACAGGACTTAAGCCAGTTATAATACAGGCAAGGGCTTTAAACAGCAAAGAAAAAAATCACAGTGACACAGTCCTAGAGACACATTGGCTTTAGTCTGGATATGTATGTACATTTATACACACACACATACACACATATATATACACACATATATATACAGTTGTACACTTTGCTCTCAGGGTAACAAAACAGGCTTTGTGCACATAATCTGGAGTTCAAGAAACTTCATTGTGGTAGGGGCTATCCACATATTATTTGTATGTACAGAAGTAAACTAGGTTAGCAAGCATGGAGAAGGCAGTGAGAGAGTATGTGTCTTTTTGTCCTACTCAGTATATCCTAAAGCACAATACACATTTTAAAGTAGCACGCTGAATTTTGCATTGCTATCTTATACTTTAATTGTCCTGAACTTCCAGGTAAGGTTATTCTTTGCTGTGGAACAAATGCTGAATTTCTCCCCAGAGGTGGTTGCAATGAGTAGTGATTCTCTGTCTTTTTCTCACTCAGACAGTTTTGAAGATTTACAGGCATGAATATCATCATGTTAACATAAAATGATATTATTATTGCCAAAAAACAAGGCAGTTAAGCACAGAGACAGTGAGGCATGCAGAATGCTTACTTGGATTCAAAGGAAACACAAGCTGCTTAAAGCAGACCATTGTTTTCTATTTTACTAATACCGATGCTTCAAAAGCTGCTGTCTGTTGTTGCCTTTGTATGAGCTGGAGCAGAAGGTTAGAGTACGTTCTGCCTCTTCAAGTGTTAGCACGAGAACAGCCAACTTTTATTATCTGAAAGCACTGAAAATGGCTTTATTGCCGAGGAGGTATGAAACTACCAATTGTCCTGGTATCATAACATCCTAAAGCATTGCAGATCCTTCAAATGCTGTCAAGGTGACAGATCACTTTTACCCTCAACTGTGGAGGCATATGAGCGAACTTCACACAGGCGTGTGCATATGGTGCAGCACAGAGCAAAATTCAGTCCTTAAACTTGCTATGGTAAAAATAAAACTGAAAAAAAAATAATTGCTACTGGCATGTCAACATTTTAAAAAATTTTTCCAGACTGCTGTGTTAGAGTTATTATGAGATGTCACGTACCACTACACTGTTGGAACTACTAATACTAATACGGATGGAAGAGAGCTACAGTGGCTAGACAGTTAAGAAGTAACTCAGGAAAACCTTTTCCACAGATTGGTCCACGGCCTGCTTTAATCTCAAGTCAGGTCAGGATTACATAGCGTACACATACAAGTGAAAATAACACCTTACCTCTACCCCCTCATGAACATGCAAGGACACAAGTTGTAGAATACACCTTGCTGGCTCCATATGTAGTTTATGCCCATGTACTACATCTTGAGGATACCCATCATAATGGTTTCTACAAGCCTGCTGCTTCTGGGGTAGAGTAAGCAACACAGCTGACCAGAAGGATTAGATGAGGAATTCAACTAATTAATGAGCCTTGCAGGCAAAATATCAGTTGTTCTGCTCTTTAGGGCATTTACAAGGTCAGATGTTTGGTTTTGTTTGGGGTTTTTATCCCAGTGAGTCAGGTCAGACTCACTGTCTGTCAACATGCACAGAATTTGTAAGACAATTGTAGCCCCACTATCAAGCCAAACAATACAGTATCTTTTGTCTGATTCCCACAGTAAGGGAAGAACTGCTCCGGCCAATTCAGCTTTATAAAAATATGCTTCTCTAGTTGTTACTTTGCTCTCCTATGGGTTTAGAATTATGAACACAATATTTCCCATTAAAGAAAACACTCTGGAACACAACTTCAGATATTCTGGAACACAGCTCCATTCCACAGTCCCACTCTGCTATCTTTCTGATGGCTTTTCTGAGCATCACATGGCACAGTTTTCTTCCATCTGCCAAGGAAGTTTCCCAAAAAGTCTACCAAGTTCAAGAAATGAGGAATCTGAACAGGAGACAAGTTCAGCTAGAACACAGAAAAATGGTCAGCACAACTCGTCTGTTTCTCTAGCAATATGTGCACTGTTACTATCCAATGGCCTCTTCGGTAATAAACTGGTCCCACCTCCCATCTGCTCTTCTTGCTGGCCTCCTGCCACTTCAGCCTCAGTCCTTTCCTGTCTTCAAGATGTCATTCAACTTCACTTGCTCCCTTACCCATTTGTTCCTCTTTCCAAGTGAGATCAAGCATACATCTTTCTATGTCTCTCGCTCCAGCCTTTAACTTCTGCTCCATCTTTTTAGTAAGTGTCTGTTTCTGCTCCATTTATCATGGTTGGCAGTATGCACTATGCAGGTGTCAAGGAAACCAAGGGAGAGTTCACTATTCATGATATTGCCTTTTCAGCCTTCCCCTGGCTTGCCATTGAGTGTCAGCTCCTTAACACTAAGCTATATGTTGAGAAGAATGTGTATCAGTTAAAGGCAAATTACCTTAAGCCAAGGGCACATAAAAAAACAAGGCTGCTTTAAAGTTAGTCTTATCCAACCTCATTCTGATTATTCTTCCTTTTATTTGAGTTTTTTATGTCATCTCTACCGCGTTTTTCCTTACAGGCTAAAAATAAGAGTACAAAACATTGCATGATGGGGGACAAAACATGCAAGCTGTAACATGAATGCCTAACGCATGACTTTAGTAAGTGCTTCCTTTTTTGCATCAATATGGACTTGTGTTTCATTTAATGGAGTCCAGCTCTCAGAAAGAAACATCTTGGACTCAGCAGGACAGAATTCCAAACTACAACAGAAATAAATGGGATTCATCCATCCCCTTCAGTGTCTTGAGCAGAGAGGAGGCACAGCTTCCCTTGAGAGACCTGTGTGGCCGCTACCAGCTGGACCCATTGTTTTTAAGGACAACACTCAATTCCACAAACATACAATGAACAGCAAAACCACAGATCCTCGAGAACTGATTTGATTCACACCTGAGAGAAACTTCCCCATACATGCTATACTTCATACAATCACAGAATCTGCTAGGTTGAAAAAGACCTTTAAGATCGTCAAGTCCAACCGTCACCCCAGGACTACCAAGCCCACCACTAAACCATGTCACTAAAGGCAAACTGATCTCCCCTTATGGCTGCCCCTCATGACCTCCACTAGCAGTCACCCCTCATTTCCCCCCCATAATAACCTACACTGTATAGCTGCTTCATCTACCTCACGGCCAACCCTCATCTCCCCGATGATCTTCCCTTCAACACAATACTATGCATCCTTTAAAGCTAGCCTGCAAAATGGTTCCGTGACTGGCAGAGCCTCATCCAATAACTTTTCACATAATAGTGAGGAATATTAATGTAACTGAAAACATAAAACTAAGGGCTTAACATAAAAATCTAGTTTATTGCCCTGCAAAATTTCTCCAGGAAGTAGAGTTTCATGTTTCTCCAACACTGTAAATATTATGTTGCAATTTGGAACTCAAACATGAATGTTTAGATGAGACAGTTGCCAAAACTTCCTTCTTTTGCTAGAAGGCAACAAAATATATTCCTGTCCACTCATAAACTGTTATTATGTTGCTCTGAGACCACTACGCAATCGTTTCTTAAAGGAAATGGTAGAATATACAATGGCTTTAAGTGCTGTAACCTATTTTCTGTTACTGTTGTACCACCTGAAAAGAGCCCCACCCCTAGAGAAGCAGGTCAACAGCATGGAGCAGGTCAAGGTTACAGCTGAAAAGGCAGAAAAGTGCAGGATAACTACACACTGTGAACGAGTAACACAACTTATTGGGCAACACAGGTGGCACATTACGAGCAACATCCAGATTACAATGATGTAATGAAGGGATACCTCTCATACCTTGAAAGACAAGGACAGCACAAGGCAACAAACCATCCAATTATCTCTATTCTTCATCCTTCAGTCAACTGTCTCAAGCACAAGGGATCACCCTCTTAAATCAATCTTACATTCATTTCATTTATCCCTTTACAGATATGCTCATTTTATTCTGGTCCACTCGGCATCTGATACAACAGAGAAGAACCTGAGCATAAAAGCCTAGCAGACTCTGCCTGTAAAGAGCTACCATGTATTTCCTTTGTCACATCCTCTCCCCTTCACCAAAGTGCCATTAACAGCCTCTGTGGCAAAAACACTATTTAGTACCCTGCGCTACTATGTGCAACGGGGCAAATACACATCCCATTGACCACCACTCCATAGCTGGTTGCACTGTCTCTCTGGTTCGACAAGTCTGTGCTGATGGCACCTGTTAAAGCTGCTTCAACTAAGCTGTTCTGCATTTGTCTGGCTGGATTTGGACTTCCCGGATCCCTGATTGAATACAAAGTGATTTGAAAAAACAGTGTTTGGCAACAAGCACAGTGGGGAGTACACTGTGTGTTGGTATACAAGAGCACAATGTGTTCTTCATAACATCACTGAGGGAGCATGCTGCTCAAATCTCTCTGCTGTCGAGATCAAAATGGTCTCTTTTGTTGTCAGCTGTTTATTAGCAGCTGTTTAATGTAATTCCAAATGATCTGCTTGAATGAAGTTGTCATTCTTGTAGTTCACTTTAATGTAGTTAAAAAATACCCTACTCCACAGCTTGGCTATGTTATTTTTCTATTGTTCTTCTGAAAAGTTGCACTCTCTTGTATTTTTTTTCTGGCCTGTCAGAATAATAAAAGTGATTTCTCAAAATAAAACATTAATTGAAGGGGGAAAAAAGAAGCAAAGGATCAAATATTTATTTCAAAACACTTTCGGACACTTGAGAATGGTTTGATTAAAACTATCTTTGCTACTAAAAGAAGCAGCAATAAGAAGTGAACTTGTCAGCAAATACATGAGCAAAAAAGATTTTCTATTTCTGTAAGTATTTCAAGACATTCTCCTCTCATGGGGGTTATAAATTATTTTACTGCATTTCACAATGAAAAGAAAGTTGTTGCAGAATGTTGATATAGTGAGAAAAACCCGACACGTACGCTCCTTGATGAAGTAGTTTAGCTTATAGTAATACGCTTTTACAAAGTGTGTGGGTTTTGTTAAAATCTGCTTGATACCAAGAGCGATAATAAGGGCCATAACCTGTAAAAATATTTGCAGTTCTATGATGAACAATAGAGGGCACTAATGCTTCTAATCTGGCAAATGCATCACAAACCAGACAGACAAAACAGCAGTGATACTTGTAGCACACAAACCACATCATCTAATCTAAATACGTAGATAGCAGAGGATTTCTCTGTCTCAGAAAAGTTCTTTTTGTCCTTTAAACTTCCCTCTTTTTCTTTTTTTTTTTTTTTTTGTCTGCAGAAACTAGGATGTGATAATAACACACTAATACTTGCAGCCTTTTAAAGTGTCATTTTCTTTTGTTCATTGGACAAAGCAGATGCAACTTTTCCTCATACAAATCCCTCTTCTGTGTACTTTCTCACCACATACTTCTCTGTTTACCTATAGCTCTGTACAATAGTTCAAGGTAAAGTAATTCCAATGATAAATGCAGAAGCCAAAGGATACTTAACATGCATGTTATCTATGTTCCCAGCAAGCTGATGTAGAAATATAGGCTACAAGCATCAGCAATTGAGCGATACTGGGGTACCATCTGAAAGCTCTGTGTTAGGAAGGCTTATCAGGGGATCTTATGCCACTAAAGCATTTTAAGCAGTTTCACTTGGCTCTGAAAAGATGCAGCTAATGAAAATGGTACTATCCATAAAACGCAGATTCAGAGCAAGTATTTTAGCAAGGTTCTGCATCTCAAAATACCTTTTCTCTATAAGCTTTAACAACACTAACTTAGAGAACAATTATTTTTTCCCAGAATAAATCTCAAGAAGATAAAAACTTGGTTAGAACTGCTAGCAGCTAAAGACTGCCTTACCTTTTTTTAATGCTTACCAGTCTCTCTCATTGCTATTCAAAGAAACAGATTTATTTTCTCAGCCTCGGAGATTGAAACTTTGGCAAGAGAGACTTAAATAGCAAACACCAACTAACAGATTGTTGCTAACAGTGTGAAAAATTGGTAAATGCACTTTGATTCATTCAGAATAACTGTTATCTGGAGAAACATAATAAATACTAATATCATGGTTGCAGTAATTTCAGCACGTATCTTAAATGAAAAATGAAACATATGTCCCTAGATGCACTGCAGACAGCAAAGGCTTCGTGAATTGCATGGCTTAATTTCATACTCCTCAATTTCAGAAGTGATGCATCAGCTTTTCAAAGATACTAAACTCTAGCAGCTCTTACAACATTAGCATCTTGTCCAAGTCAAACGATACAGCTTTAAGGCCACACTAATAGCTGGGCTCAGATCTGAAAGCTGGACTCAAGTCACCTCCCCTACAAAAGCAAGATATACACAATCAGAGAAAATAACTCAAATATCTGTCCTGAATCAGTATGAAATGTAATGAGTTTCCACCTTCTAATCTGGAACATTTAAAATCTTTCTGGCTGCATATCAGAGACAGCCAATGCAAGTACTAGGTGTTCTTTATTTGACTATACTGAAAAGGTCAAAAGCCTGCACAGTATTCACCCAACTCTTGTTGGGAGTTTTCTGACGTCTAAAGATTATTCCCTAACTTCAAAGGGGTTTGTGTTGTCTGGTTTATTTGTTTTCCTTTTAAAATATGACCTTAATGCAAGCATTCTGCCTTTTCTATCTTTATTTTTTGTGCCACTGAAGAGACTGGCCTTTGCATATTTCTCCATTTCCTTCAAGCACTCATAAATGGCTCCAATCTCCAGTCATAAAAGACAATGCCAACAGGTAACACACAAACTATGCTATGATGGATTATCATTCCAATTCAGCATATTATATTAAGTGCTGTCATACCAATGACACTCAATTGTGTCTATCTTGAGAGGCAAGTAACAGCCAGACACAAGCAGTATCTATGATGCCACCCAAAACAAAATGAAGCATATTGCTTATTCCTGTGCTAAAAGTGTAAGCAAGGGACAAAAGCCATGGATTTGGCCAAGAAATTTTGCATACAACAAAACTGCCATGGGCCAACAGGCATATAGATACACAGACAATACATATGTATAGCACTGGAAAAAGAGTAAATGTTTAAATATAGCATAAAGACAGTAGCCTTTGATGAGCAATATTTAAAAGAATCATTTTGAGCGACTCATTGATGATTTATCATATAAGTCTTAACTCCTTCAGCAAGAAAAACTCTTGCATAAAAATTCAAGTTTCTACCACTTGCCCATGCACCATAAATTTTCCTTCCTTAGCCTTCAGCAGTTCAGTAATGACCACTACCCCTGCTATCACCCTGTATGTCACACTTGGTTGTCTTGCAGTCATTGCCTGTAGCCCTTACCTACGTCAGAAGTTCTCCTGGCTTTAGCATTTCTCTTTCCCCCTAAGTCCTAAAAGTATTCTTAAAAAGTAAGTTTGTCACAACAGTGTTGTATAGATAAAACTGTAAATTCCAGATACTTTGAAGAACATGTGGTATGACTTGTCTCTGCTAGTTGACTCCATCTAAATACCAATCCCCCTAACTCAATCGCCCAATCATCTCACTAACTATCACATCATTATTGTCCTGTCATTCTCCAGGTTAGACAATACTGTATGCAAAGTGATCAAGATACCAACTCAATATAGGTATTATAATTTACTGGTTCCTAACCTACAGTTTTTATTTGATGGATACTTATAACTACACTGGGCCAAATTTTATTACTAGTTACATCACTAAATCTGGACTCAAAAGTTATTTACTTAAATAGAGTTAGAATGGACTCATACCAGCGCAAAACTAATCTAGAGACTAATGAAATAAGAAAGGACCTTTATCAAACACTGATTCCAGCAAGGTCATTTTTATTCTTTTCCTTTTATTATTGACCTGCCTGGAATAACAACAAACACAGCTCGGAAACGTGTTAGGAAATACCTAAACTACAGTTAAGCACAACTGCTGAGATGCTTGCAACTTCCAGAAAACATACAAAGTTCTAGAAAATGTATATATATCACCCCCATAATGGTTTTTACAGAACTTTTAGACCATCTTTGTGGAACGAATTCAGATACTTAATCTAGCTACAAAATGTCATTGCAGGAAATACTATAGATGCTATTTCTTGCATTTACTTCACTTACACCCTTCCCATTTTTCTGCAACTAATTATTTGATGTCCATCCTTGGTCTTTATT
This sequence comes from Pezoporus occidentalis, assembly GCF_034315485.1. Classification (NCBI taxonomy): domain Eukaryota; kingdom Metazoa; phylum Chordata; class Aves; order Psittaciformes; family Psittacidae; genus Pezoporus; species Pezoporus occidentalis. The sequence goes on from NW_026916294.1 coordinate 629,274, forward strand.
AAAGGGGACTATGTTAAAAAACAACCAGGCAAAAACCCTCAGAAAACCCCAAGTTGATGCAAACAGAAGTAAACTCAACAAAAACTTCTCTGGCCTTAAAACTAGGTGAATACCTGACCTCTCTTACACCTTACAGCACGAGGGGTAGTTTATCCATCCTGAGACTAAATCTCACCAAGGATTTTTCCTTCAAAAGAGAAAAGAAGAAGCAAGGTGAGTGGATGCTGGCATGGCAAAGGTGTACCATTACAAATGCCTGGCATCAGTGCTGGCTCCTCTCTGTACCAGTGAGACTTACAGCACTGAATGGGCAAGTGCATTCCACCTTTCACAAATCTCTAAAGCAATAGTAAGTACTCAAAGCAAGAAACTGCAGATTGGATCCTTAGAGACAGAAGTATTTTCCTGCTCACCCTCCCAGTCCTTCCATGTCAGTAATGCAGAATTATTAGCTTAGAAATAATTCTCTACTCCTGATGCCTAAGCATAAACACAGAAAGGCTGCTCCATCCTTAAGAAATTATGAATATCCTTCCTTTTAAGCAGGAACCTATTTCCTAATGAGAGGACATGACTTTGAAGTAGGTTTTTTGGGGGGGCTGTTTTTGTTTTTTTTTTTTTTCTTTTCCATAAGCAATATACAGAAGTTCAATTATTCATAAGAGAAACTAGTCATGTAAATAAGGTCTGGAAGATGGAGCACCATGTTGCCAAAACACATCTTACAGCACAAAAGACCCTTTTAGGCTAGCCCTTGCTAGGAGGGTGCAATTGCAGGAATTCTGGCTGGAGAAGGCAGGTTCATAAATCAGCATTTACACCATGTAGGGAGACCGCTTAGAGCAAGTTAGAACATACAGTGTGAAGTTTTACAACAGGAGATTTACAACAGCCAGAGTCGATAATGCAAAAAAACAAAACCACAGAGCACCTGTCTATCAAACTATAGCCTGAAAAACAAAGCACAGCTCTCTAAAATCAAGTCTACAGGAAACTGATGCTTTGATTCCTCCAGAAAGGCTGAGGTGTGTGAGGTGCAACTGTATTCAGGGGATTCACTAATGCTTTCAGTATGTCTTCATAAGGAGTATCTCCTGCTCTTTAAAACAGCATTTCTGCCTGCTTCAATCAGAAATGGGAAATGATTTAGTATTTGTTACTAGTTATTTATAAGAGATCTACTCTAGATTAGTCCTGCTTGAGTGGCATCATAAATGGCTCCATTCCCCAGCAGTAGTCTACTTCAGATGGAACCTGACAACCTCTACTTAGTGTGTCTTTCATAGTAGACAATGAAGTGTAAAAACTGCTGTGAAAAAGCCTGTGTTTCAAAACAAATGATTTTGGTAATAAGCACTTAAAACCATTTTTATTAATATATTTCTTTGTGTACAAAACAAAAGCTTAATGCTACAACAGGTCTTTGACAATGGTTTTGGTTTTTTCTTTGCATTTTCCTTTCTCTAAATGAAGTATGCTTTTAGACGGTCCAAAATACATTATTGAAATAAAGCATTAATGTGAGGCTTATGAAAAGGTTGTTTTTTCCTCCTCATCACAGCCTAATAATGTGGGGTTTTCAACCAAAAAGCTTAATCAAAATCCAAAGTGGAAATCCTAAATTAGTAAATATTGAATTTAACCACTTTTATATCTCAGGTATTAGCAAATACCTTTGGTCTACAGAGATACAGCCCCTTCTAATCCTTATCTGAATTTGCAATTAAGACTTCAGAGCTACAGATATCTGTACACAGCTTTGTACACAGCTCTGCTCTCTTATTTTTAAATGATTGGACCCAAATCAAATCAGTCTTCAAATGCATTGAAAAGTAAATGTCTGATGTCTAATTGAGCTCACAGATAACACTCTTTTTAATACTGTTAATGCTTAGTGTGGGCTTCACACAGACAGAAGCAAGGGAAGGGAGTTACAGAAAATCCACACAGAAAACGTCATTATATTATTACCATGCAAGCCCTTGGTATAAAGATAGAGTAAAGCTAATATTTACAAGTTATCTGCCTTCCCCCCCCCCCCAATTCTAAATGCATTAGGAGTTAGATTCTTCTTCTCTGTCACTAATTGTCACCTCCAACAGGACATTGTAAGAGCCTGAAAATGAAGCACTTATGAGTTTTCTTTTCCAATCTCTTGTGGGCTTCTCTCAGTTTATCGCAAATGAACAATCGTGTTGGAAGGGGCACCGTCTGTTTAATGTCATTAGTGATTGTTTCATAAAACAAACAGCCGCTCCGCCATTCTGCTGCAGTTAATCTTAAATCTAAACGTGGCGGCACTTGGGGAGAGTCTCAAACATGGTTTGTTCTAACCAATGCAGGGCTCTTAATCTATTGCAAGTCAAGGCGCTTATCTCTCTGCTCAGCTCGGAGCAGTGATTTCTTTGTCCAAATATCAAACCAAACCCAGTTAATATCATGCTTCCAGCCTTTTCCCAAAGATTTTTCCTCCTTAAATTGTGGCCAAAGACTAAGGCATATTTGTTTATTGCTTATACCATTTCATGCTTATTTTTCAATATTGGCAAAGTCAAACTATTTCCAAGTCAGTGCACAAGGGTATTTCAATGAGCTTAATCAACCAGGTGAACTGATAAATTGGAGATTTACCTAGTTGTGCTGGAAAACCTTTCATTCTGGATTAAGCCTCTATGACACATGTCTTTGTAACAATTGAGGATTTTATCTAAAGGGCCAGTCCGAAGAGGTATTAATCACCTTAAACTTTTGTTAATGCTTATGGAAACAAAGGTCGCCCATCACTTCGTGGGATCAGGTTTATAACAGCAGTCATTAAGACACAAAACACCACACCAGGAAAGAAACGACAACCAAACACAGTACTGAAGAAAATGTCACCATAGCTTTTCCCCAGTGCCTCATACCATATCCCTCCTTGAGAAGAATGAGAACAAATTTTCCCATATGCTTTTCAGTGCTACCACACCCTCAGCTGGTACGCAAGGATAGGCATATTTTGTCAGGAATATGACAACACATGTTTATAAAGGTGATTTTGAAAATACAGAGATATCTACAATGTATGTGTATACAATAGATTTTAACTCTCAGTTCTTTTAGATCTGCTCGAGTCTAGCATGAATTTCCAAGTCCTGGATTTGGAACAAATGCTTATGTAGGTTCTTGTAAAGCCTGAAGAAAAAAGTTTCTTTAGAACTGGTATTAATCTGAATGAGTGGGTCTGAGTAATGGGACAAACACCCCTACTGGCAAGTGCTTATGGCGTCAAGGGGATGAAAAAATAGTTTTGCTGCTCTAGGAAAGCCTGAAGCATTTTTTTTGGCCATACTGTTACCAAAAGAAAACCTTGACAGCAAAAGAACCCTGAGCTTCTGTTCACAAAAAAAAAAAAAAAAAAAAAGGAAATAAAAGAAGTCAAGTAGGATTAATGTTCACACCTTTGAAAACTCTTAGAGGAAAGCAAAAGTTGTGGCAGGCAACACTCGCAGGCAGGTATACCAAAACCATCTAAAATGACACAATACTAATGCTTGTAGAGTTTCTCTCTATATATTCCCTGGTTAAATTTAGCAAGCTGAGCTACAGATACATGTCAATATGATGCAAGCATGCAGGTTTTTTTCTCTCTCCATTTAGAAAATGCAAAAGAAAACAAAACAAGTGATACACGTGAGCTCTTATGTGGTCTTTCCCTCAGCACTGGTATTAAACTTCCCTAATAAACACAAAGAATTGCCTTTTTATTTTATCTTTCAACACAAAAAATAAAGAAGGGAGGGGGGAAAGGGGGAAAAATAAATTCAACTCCTGTTTTTCCACATCTTCCTATCACTTCCCATCTCAACTGGCTAGAGTAGAATTTCAATTAACTGGTAGGAATCCAAGAGGAGCCTGGCTGCCTCTGTTCCTCCCGGTCATGCCCCATAATTGTAGAGGGACCTGCATTTTTCAGCCAGTGATATGGCTTACAAAAATAGATACATTGAGTTATTTGATAAAGGAACCAAAGCCTGTCACTCCTGTTCAAGTGCCAAACAACATGAGAGCAAGGGAGATTATGTTCAGATTCCAAACTGGCCAGGCTTATTATTCCACAGAACCAGCTCATGTTGGGGGAGAAAAGAAAAAGGAAAACAAGGGGGAAAAAACCCCACCACATGTGATCCAGCCAGATTCAAATCCTCCTTTTTTGCGGGAAAAATTAACTGCCATGTTTTCCAGCCTATCACCTCTCCAGTGCAATGCAGATGTGATATCTTTATGCATCTCCTACACATTTTTAATTCAGAGAGGAGAAACACTGGCAGGTATACATCCCCTCTTATGTTCAAAAATAACCTTTATTACTTAGTAAAATTCTTCCAAAGAGCGATTGTCAAAGCACTGCTAAAGAAGAGAAAATAACTGCTAATGGCTCTCTGCAGCAAAATTTTGGGCAAAGGGGTTTATAACTTTATAGTTACAAAACCTAATCTTTAATATATTTTACTGGGCAATTGATCCTTTAAGAAAAAAGTACTTTTATCAAAGAGAAAGAAGCTTGTTCATAACTAAGTGGCTGATAGAATGTCTTCGGATTACAACAAACAGTTAAATAAATGGTTGTATTTCTATTTACTCTTAGTCCAGCCACCAACATCGATCTCAGCATTCTTCTTCTTTTTCATATTTCTGATCATTGGAGGTATTCAAGTCTATCATGGAATCACAGAGTGGTTTGGGTTGGAATGGACCTTAAAGTTCACCCAGTTCCAACCCCCTGCCAAGTCACTCAACACCCCCAAGTCCTCAGAGCTGCTCTTAATCCATTCTCCACTCAGCCTATTTAAACACAAATACTAAGTGCTCCATAATGTTCAATATTTACCGATTATACAAGTCATATGGTATTACAAACCATATTTTCACAGACATGTTGTGTGCCTGTCCTATATAGGCCTGTAAGTGAACAAGACGAATGGATTGAATACTGTTGTAGCGGTATTTTATGCTTTCCATGCTACAGGTGTGCCCCATACTTTACAGATTAAGAAAAAATAGGTCACTGTTTGAAGGTGCCTTTCCTAATGCAGCAACATATCAGGTTAATATTGTCTACTTTATAATCGAGGACTTGTACCCAGTTTTAAAGCTCAATTATTGAAGGAGCCAGTAAAAATAAAGCCATAATTATCAAGTGCAGACTTTCCACTTTCCACAGCCAATCCAGATCAGATGAAACATATTCTGCTAAGAATAAACTCGATCAACAGCTCTGCAGATCTTACAGACCTACTCCCATACTCTGAGCTTTGAGTCTGGCCAGAAGCAAGGTCTATTCTCTTCTTTTTTTGATATGTCAAATGCTGTCATACAGACTAACCCCACACAACTTTCTCACCACAGACTCAGGCTGGTCCTCCCTGGCAGGTATAAATGGAGGGCAGCAGGCCTGCTACTGAATCTGGTAGCAAAACTTGAGCAGGCAACAGCAGTGTGATGCTGTTATCCCCCCCTCAGAAATATAAAGACATCCACAGAGATCTTGTTCAGGTGGGAACAACAAGGAATCATAGGACAATTCCCAGCAGCAGCAACACAAGAGATTCCTTGATCACCGTAAGCTTCAGACTTACTTGTATTTGGATAACAAAACAAATTCTCGCATCCATTCTGGAAAACTTATGCCGTGCCCTTCCATCTCAACAAAAATGTCATTATGCTGCCTAACAAGTAACAACTTAGAGCACTGGAATTAGTAACTCTGCAAATAAAATAAAGTCTGCAAATAATCATCTCCCACCTTTTTGGAGTTCTTCCTCCTCTTGTTTTTTTTCCTTATTCTTTCATTCACATATTAATTCCCCCTACTTCGCTCTAATCACTCGTCTGTTCTTTTTGCCTCTCTACCTTTATGGCTTCCTCTCTGCCTGACCAATAATTTAAATGAAATTAAAATTTCAATTTTAATTAAATCTGAATTACACAAGTCTAACTTAAAAAACCTTGACCAAATACTCTATTCAGCAACCACTTCCATTTAAAAAGAAACACAACCCCAAACCAAAGTGCCAACACAGAGACATGAACACGTGAACCCATACATACAAACACACAGGCATTGTGCTGGTTGGAAGTTCAAAGACCTGTGTGCTTTGTTTATTAACAATAAGGGTACAAAGAAAAAAGAAACACTCAGGACTACAGCCTATAAGGCCATCATGATAGGCTAATCTGAAGGCAATCACCAACACTATTATATTGTTACTTATCAAAAGCCTATTTAAAGAATGAGATACAAGCCCTTTAAACAACATGGACGCTTGGACTTTGTAACAGAGGTTGCCATACATATCAGGCTGGCTTTGATTTCTGAGTACTGTAAATATGGAAAATTTAGGTAAAGTCTGCTCTCTTTAATGGGCACTCTGGGCAGTTTACTTAATCAGTTGAACACCTTCAGTGAATGAAATTCCCATAGGAAAGAAGGTTTCATAATCTGTTCATGAGGAGTCCCAATTATTATCATGAGAAATGCTGTTATAAGTATTATAAGAAATGTTCCTCCTTACTGACTACTACCTTGTCACTATTACCCCCCAAAACAGTCTTAGTCTTGGTACGTTTTAAACTGACCAGTCTTCAGGCCCTGAATTTAATGAGTTTCTGTCCAAAGACTGAGGACTTACCCTATAAACCACAATACTGTGTCTTTCAAATAGCTATTAAAAAAAAAAAAAAGGTTGAATCAGAATGAGATTTATTGTATTTTCTAATTTTTACACTGCTATATTTATACTTGTTATGGAGCATCAGCTCTGTGGCACATTCTGCCCGTTAGTACTCAATTAGCCTCCTGTGTCAAGGTTTAATATAAAACATTTTTCAGGTAAGAATACATATTAGTAATGGAGAAAACAAAAGACTAGCTTCTTCTGCCTTTATCAAACACCGCAGCATGCTCTGAGGCATCTCTACCTGTCCACCTCAGAAGCCTGAACAAGTATTAGTAGCTGCAGAAATCCAGAAGTTTTTTGTCCCAGTAATGAAAAGGGGCAAGAGAAACTTCAATTTGTAGTTTATCAAAAAAGACTGAGTTTCATTTAGAACGGTCATGGATCTACAGAAAAATCTGCTGGGGGAGAGTGGGGACACTTTGATTTGAGAAATGAATACAAACTAGTGTGGCTTGAACAGCAGTAGTGCAATAAACTGAGTACTGCAGAAGAACAAATTTAATTACCTTGAATTTTCAGCAGCCCAAGAACACAACAGTCTGGGAGAACAGAGTCACCCCACAATGAGAACAGAGTATGAAGCTAAATCCATTGCACAGTAGCTATTACAAATGCAAAGCCAGTTGGCTGAGCAATAGTTGCAGGCCAACAGAAACCTTCTGTAGCAACTTAGCTTCTAATAATAATTATTACTGTTGTTCTTAATAACAACATCAATGCAAGCAAGTAGTACTAGGAAGGAATATCCATGATTCCATTGTACTACCGTACACAATTTTCTCAAGGGCACATTTGTTGTCAGCTGCTACCACAGCTCCAGATAAGATCATGGTGGAGGTTTTTCACATTCATAAATATGAATATAGAAGTCTAAACCTGACTTTTATGCTGATTTTACTTTCATGAGATTCTGCTTTCAAACTGTATAGCTGTAGAGCAGTTTCACAGCAAGCATGCAGACAGCAACAATATGGATTTGTCTGCATACAGTAGTTTCCTCTCCAACTTCCTAGTACAATCTACTAGGGAGTAACACCCTAACAAAAAGAATCTGACAGTACTTAGAACTTATAATGCTATTATGTTTTTAATAATGAAGATTGATGACAAACCACAGTTTCTCTTCCATGCTAAATATCTGTGGAAAGCTCCACATGCTCATTTTCAAAGGAGAGGAGAAAAAGAAATCCTTTGGTCATGTTAATGCATCCATTTCCAGAATGTGGCAGAAACCTATTACTCTGTTTGCAGAAAACAACAAAAACACAGGTTTATGTCAGATAGATGGAAAGTTTGATGGCTTCTTACAGGCTGTGTTAAGAAACCATTTGATTCTCTTGTATGTGTGTAAGAATCAAAGCAATGAAGCAAACCTGCATGCACAAAGGAGTGGGGGCTTGATGGTTAGTATCTCATTAGTTTGCCATAAGGACTTGCCATAAGACTGAACAAATACTCTGATTTTTCTCCTCTTTTCTCAAAAGAATTGAGCAGAAAAAATAAAATAAAAATAAAATTTAAAAAAATGGAAAGAGGAGATCAGATAATGAATAGTATGTATAACACCATAAGTAACCTCTTACATGACAGTATTTTTATCTGAGGACTTCAAGGCACCAAAAACAGTAACCAACTTGCAATAGGCCTAACGTATTTTGCATCCCAAATGTACTCCTGAACCTGGCTAGCTTGCTCTTTAGTTTTAAACACAAATTAAATTTGCAGTAGAGATGCAGTGAATTACACTGATCTAGTTTAAGCAACAGTGAACTTTATTAACCTCATAGAATTGCTGAGATGTTCAGTGCTTTATTTTGGGACTGCGCACTGGTGAACCAAGTTCCCTTGAAGAAGCTTCAACCACAGGAGGCAGTTATCCCCTTCAAAATAATTTTAGATGTATATAGGTATTTGTCTATATATTAAGGTACATATGTATGTCTGTATATGCACACAAACTTATACATACACACGATTGTGTCTGTGTGCACATACTCTATGGGCTGCTTTTCTATAATAGCGCTTTTCTAGAATCACAATTTTCTATAATCAAGCAATCACTAGAAGAACAGTGAAGGGACAAATATTGTAAGGACTATATTCTTCTCTCTAGGATATGCTGCACTTGTACAGTTAACTGCTACACATGTATCATGGGAAGGATATAGACCTGAGAGTGTCTGAGGGCCAAAAGGTAGCTCATTTTCCTTGACTAACTCAAATACTGAACTGAGATTGTAAAGTGGGTCTTGTGATGCTTTTGCATCAAAGTCCTGCCAGTTGCAGAATAGGGAAAAAAATAAACATTATTTTAGTGAGCAACTTAAGGTGGAGTCGGACACTGTTTTCCAAGGGGAAATGTTTTCCTCACTAAGACCTTCTCTCCTGCCATAAGCTCTTTTCTGCATAGAGAGAAGAAAGCGTAACAATTGCAATAATAAACAGTTCCCATATATGATGCATAACTGCTACTACCAGTAGTAATTTATTTTTGTAGTTGGGGATGTTTTCTAAATGTTCACATGGACAATTACTATTTGTTGTTTGTATTACCACTGTGCCTATAACCATGCTCACAGACCATGACCCACTGCCTTGTAAACGCTGAGGAAGTTCCAAACAAAAGGACAGTTCATGCCACAAGTAGCTTGCACAACGTAATATGGCTGTAAATTTGAGCTGGCATCAACAGCCGTTGAAATAGCCTGACAACGAAACAACCAGGAACACAGAAATTGCCACATGGGCTCAAATCTAGTTTCACCTAGAACTATAAGCAGAACCTGATGTATCAGCGGAAAATGCAAAAAACCCCTGCACTAGGCAGATCTGGGATAACCCATCCCCAAACAAAGCATCCTTACAATGCCTCCTAGCAATTTGAGTACAAACCTAAAGCATACCACTTCAGATCTCTTTTAGTAGTCTTATTTTAATAGATAATAACAAACACAGGATATTCTCATTCACATAAATTGCCAGACCTCTTCCTAAAACATATTAAATTCCTTAGCAACTTCCCAGAGCTAAAAAGTCCATTACCTAATTGTGCATCAGGTGAAAACTGATTATTTATCAGCAACCTTTCTGTAACAGTCCCTTGTTATGGTATCATGAAATAGAGAGAAAAGCTCTTCCCAAACTGCCTTCTCTATGCAAAATAATGAATGTTAGAGTCTTATCATGTTCTTTTTTATTCATCTCCTCTCAAAGGCAGCAATCCCAGTCTTTTCAATCTCTCCTCATATGAGAGTTTTCCTATGCACCTGATCATTCTTCTTGCCTCACTCTGAACTCCTGGTAAATTTGTAATACCCTATTTGAGATGGTGTCACACACTTGATGAACTAGCACTATTTGCATAATGGCATTACTGTCTTTTCCATATTATTCTTTATTCTTCTCTGTGTACCCAACCCGGTATTTTGACTGAAGTTGTACACTGAACAGATGTTTTCAAGTAACCACCAGTATTGATGGCTGGGTTTCTTTCTTGAGTTGATACAGTTATTTTATAGTTCAATTAGTCAAATAGTAAAATCTTTCCATCCCAATGATCATTACTTTGCATCTATCATCAATGAGTTTCATGTACCATTATTCTGCCAGTTAAGTCCTTTAGAAGTTCCATAATGTCTCTCATCTAAATAATCAGCCAGTATTCCCAGAGCCCATCCTTACAGATAAAAAACAAAATAAAAACCAGACATGCAACAGCTTCCTTCAGTTATCAACATGGCTTCACTCACATCTAGAAATACAACCTTACAGAGGTGAGGAGATACAGGAGTGCTCATGCCAGTTTCTCTTGTCTAACTACCAATTAGGTGGGAAAAATTTATTACATAGGAAAGGATTATCTATATAAAAATGAACCCTTCACATAAGAATCCACCTAAGCCTCCATCACCTGGAGATCATAAGCAATTACTACAAACTGAAATGATCTAAAGGGGGCCTACAAGGATGCCGGAGAGGGACTCTTCATCAGGGACTGTATTGATAAGACAAGGGGTAATGGGTTTAAACTTAAATAGGGGAAGTTCAGGTTAGATATAAGGAAGAAGTTCTTTATTGTGACAGTGCTGAGGCACTGGCACAGGTTGCCCAAAGAAATGGTAAATGCTCCATCCCTAGCAGTGTTCAAGACCAGGTTGGATGGAGCCTTAGGTGACATGATCTAGTGTGTGGGGTGCCCCTTCCCATGGCAGGGGGTTGGAACTGGATGATCTTAAACTCCTTTCCAACCCAAAGCATTCTGTGATTCTATGATTAAAACCAGGTACAGGTAAATGCTGCCATATTATGCAAGAGACTACACTCTACTGAAGTAAGTGTGCTGGGGCTTTTTACTTCAATTGTTTTCACTATTATAACTCCATACACTGGAATTCTTAAAAATAAAAGTAGTCTGAATCTCTCTTAGTGGAGGAACATCCACATATACAACTTTGGTCCTATCTCTCATCACAAACCAGCACACCACTTGTTCCCCAGCTTATTCCAGTTTCAGTCAAAAAGCTGTTGTCTTAACTGATATGTTACAGAACAAGAATAAACTTATAGCCAGCAATCCAGGGATCCAGATAGTTGCACCACCAGCGTATGCCACAGACAAGCATCAGACTATGTTACATCGGTGTCAGGCTATGAAGCAGTCACAAAATAGCAATACTGAATATTAGTTACATATTCACATAGCAATAATTCCTTATGGCTAAAAACCTGAATCAGATAATTTTTGCCATTTATTTTGAGGGTTTTTTCAATGCTGCTTCTCTCAGCTAGCTAGCTCTTCTCTTTGATAGATATGATTCCTACAGATCACCTCTTTGAAACAGGCTCAATTTATCTAATAGCATCAAAACACTGATTTAAAAAAGAAGGGGGGAGGGGGCAGCATTTCATACTCCTTAGGATGACCAGTTTCTGTGCATTTCTCAGTCACTACCTCCATAGCCCAGCCTTTGCACTAGTAAGTGCAAAGTGGAACTGTTAAGTCAGCCTGAAGAAAGATCTAGTCTACAGCCGAATTCCCAACATTTTTCATGGAAAGACCCCAAAACCATCATTCTTGATTGTCACAAGAGACCTGGTGCCCCAAAATACTTTTCCAGGAAATCACATGAAGTTAAGGGCACAAATTCTCCAGGCACCAGAGGAGAGCGTGTACATGCTCCACAGCACAATTAAATTTGAATAGAAAGCACTTAGGGGTTGGCCAGAGCCTCATACCTTTATTTATAAATACTTTTTAGCACCTCCACCAGGCCTAGAACATTGGATTGATTATTCTGAAACAGGGCATTTTGGGTATAAAAAGAATTACTGCTATTAGACCTGCAGCATTCACATATCAATATTAGCACTTCCACGTCTAAATACATGACCAGTGTACCCTACTATAGCTGAAATACTTCCTCTTTTGGGACAAATCCTGTACATATTACTCACACAAAACTCCCACAGAAATTAAGAAAGGAATTATATATAAACGTGCAGCAGCTACATTATGGATAAGAAAGTCTTCTAGACCCAGTATCATAGATGTCTAGGCTAGGTGTGATCCAGGGCTCCAACAGACCGGAGCCAGATACCCACACACAGTCAATGGGTGGAGGTGAGGTCCTCCACAAGGTTATTCACATGCCCTAACTAGAATCTAAAGTTGGATGCAACGATCCTCTTTTGCAGCATGCCTTTATAAACATACAAAAGGGCAAGTGTTCATGAAGTTCTGGTGAGATCCTAAAGCAAGGTGTTGTAAAGAATCACAATTTGCCAGCATCCCACCTACAGAAAAAGGAAACCAGAACTAGATTATGCATTAATATTACCAGGCCTAGTGAAGAGCAATTTATATTATCCTCAAATTATGTCTAAAATATCCATCTACAGCCACAAAAACTATTTTACACATCTTTGCTACTTAAAGTTGAGGGGAGGGGACAAAAAGTAGTACTGCCTTTAAAAAAAGAGGCCTATTTGGATACCAAAATGCAGTGACATTTCACGTGCTCCGATTTATGGTGAATATAAGCAATAGCTTTCAATCCTCAAAAACAGCCACGCAAGTGATTAAAAGTAAAATCCTATTTATGTTTTTAGAAACAAGAACATTATCACTTGCTACGCAATGACTTAGTTCAGAGCTGTGCCACTTCATAGTAACTACTGCCTCATTCTTTGAACGATAAGTCTCTTCTCAATGTGTCTGTCTCCCTGTACATATCAATACATAAGCTCCATGCTGGTTATCAAATGGAGGCATAAACCCCCCCCTAGTATTGGTCTGGAAAGAAGATGACGATTTTAAATAGCTATGGAGAAATTAACTTCCCAATCCAGACTTCAACTTGTTGGCTTCCATGAGTCAACACATATCATATCCAATCTTTACATTATTGTGCAGTAGAAAAGTTAGCCCTGAGCTGCAGAATTAGGTCACTTGTATTAGATCTTCTAATTAACCAGTTCTTCCTTTAAAAGAGCACTCACTGGTCTTTCAAGACTACTCCAGCATTTTGTCAATAGAGTTCAGAGCAGGGCTAATGATTACCATTAGAGAAAGCCCAGAGTGATTTTAAGAACTTATCTTCCTGTATTTTGTTCTTTTTATCCAACTGTGGGATCCTGGAGTGAAGTCACTTCAGACAATTGTTAAGGTTTAGGGGAAAAAAATATAAATGAAATAAAGAGGTCAGGGAGGGAACAAGAGGAGAATTTTCTGTAAGTGGAAAAGACAAGCTACTTCAACACAAAATACTCTCCTCCAGTTTACAAGCTGATGATAGAAAAACAACACATCCTTAGATTCACTTTTAGTGTGTGTCTATATATATGTATATATATTTATAATGGACTAGTAGTTTTTGGGGTGGTGAAAGTGTAAGAAGAAAATTAACACATAGTCAAAAATATTTTCCTTCTAATATTATCTTGCTGTGATTCCTGACCCTTTAGTATCTTATTCTACTGTAAAGAAATTCTGCCCATGTTGTTTGAGTGTCTGTCCTTTGCCATAACTGTACTTGTGCTTTCCCATGCTTGTGTATTCATCAACTCAAACAGCCTTTAGCAGTCTGCCTCATCTGCTCCTTACAGAAGTGTCTTTAACCAAACCGACGTCTCCTTTGCCAATCTGCTTAAACTCTTGTGCAGACTTTCTGGCTGAATTTCACCTTTCCAGTTCCTTAAACCCTTCTGATGGGTGTTCAAACCCAATCCTGAACAAATTTCAAAGAAACTGAATGCAGCTCTAGGCTCTGTACACACTGCTGCACCGGATGAGATGCTGTGCTTACTTGCAACATCCCCTTTTCATCGCTGCTGTACCTTTTATTTTTAAATACCTAGATGAGAAAAATACCAGCCCAAGCTACTTCTAAAGAAACCTGCATTGCTCAGCCATGCACATCACTACAGGAATAGTGGAAGCTCTGGTAGTTATGTACTGCCTTGCCTCCACAGCATTCACTGGGACCTACTGGTGAATGTCCTACTGGCAGCCACCAGCAAGGACCCCTGCATGTGCTTGGGTTTTACCCTGGCAGTGTCCTATCCTGTCCCAGCCCTAAGGACCACATGGCAGTTCTGAACTGCAAAGGCAGGGCCTGGATACAAGGATCCCCAGCACTCAATGCAATTTCCTGCTGGGAAGTGCGGCTTCAGCGTGTATGCCAAGCCCATCCCACTGCTGAAGGATTAGAGATCCTTCCTTCTATTGCCAGTGTGTGGTGGTAAAGGTTTCAAATCCATCTGTGCTTTTCACACCCTTTTACGGTGTGAAAGGGGGCCTTTGGGTCAAATACAGGACCTGCGTGTCCAAAAATATATTGCTTCAGCTTACTGCTCCCACTTACAGTCAGTTTATGTTCCAGTAGTTGAATCCTCCAGTTAACTACTTTGTTTGCTTTTTTAATAAATCTTTTTGAATTCTGTTATCTCCTCATAGCACTATCTCAGTTACTGGGAGTTTTTCCTTTCCATTTATATAAGGCTACTCCTCCTCCCTGCTGACTTCTTCTTTGATCTCCTCTCAGCAGTTAGAAATTATTGACCGCTCACGCTGTGTTGATTTTCCTGCTTGCCATTTGAATGAATTATCATCATTATGCAATTCCTCTGAGAAACAGTAAATTTGGAGGTTGAAGTTTTTCTAGACAGCTAAAGAAGCCAATGGCCCCTTTTCACTTTTATCCACCACGCACCTTTGAATCAAGTTTTGCGCACGATGGAAAGGTAAAGTCCACAAAACTCTGATACAATAAGCAATTGGGCAAAAGATTACCCAAAATCAAAGGGAAACTCCTGCTGGTTTTAACCCTAACCCTTTCCTGCACATGGTGAGCGATTCCTGCATGAGTTGGCATTCAGGCTATGTTAGAAAAGGAAGTATTGCCTGATTTACTATAAATTAGTAATGGGCAAAAGTAGCCAACTGTGCTACTTCCATTGATTTCAATGGGTAGGATTCCTTTAAGGGTATCCATTTCCATGTAAGCCCTTTGCTTTTCATATGACTGAGAAGCAAATTTAAAGGAAATTATACTATCAATATTTTAGTGGATATAGTCCATTTTAATGATATTTATAAGATACAGTTTTGGCCCTATATTAAAAATAAAACACATCAGTTTGTTATTCCCATTGCATTTTTGGCCAGCGTTATTTAAAACATAAAAATCACAATATGTATATCTTGAATAATTCATTCACCTGATTTTACATCATTTTGGCTTCCCACACCCCACCTCCCTACCCCCCATACAGACATGGCTACTTCTATCAATAAACAGCAATCCTCAACTACTTTCACCTTGGATTCCTGTGGATGAGTAGAGGGTAATTTTCTGGTAGACAGTCATTGAGACAGTGTTCCAAGAAGATTTATAAACAGAGATGCCCAATGTTTAAAAGAGGCACCCAGAAAAAGCCCTCTGCCAGAATTTAGTAGTTGGATGATTTAAAATTAATGAGCTCCTTAAACAGATATTTTTAGACCAGTTTTATGCCAGCGATTTGAGAGCAGCGCAGTATAAGAGCAGCAGCACAGCTTCCAGTGACTACGCTGACACACTGTTTTTAATTTAAAAGCAAAGAGCCACGTTACTCTTTAAGATACAGTTAAAACAGCAAATATGATTTGATTTATTAAAAGCTACTAATAAGCAAATCTAGCCAGCTGGGCTCAATCTGCAAGGGGGAGAGTGATGGATGAATTGATAGATTTATAGTTCACCTGACAACTAATCCACACAGCAGCTATGGTGGCAGTTCTGTGGGAAGGGGTGCAATTTGGCACAAGTCATCATCATCGTCATCATTTGTATGTCTATGGCAGCTTTCAGTCCTCTATCTTTCAGATCTTTGCAGGCGCTTAATTAAGCCTCACGATATCCCCTCAAGGGAAGTCAATATTAGTTTACCTACAGGTAAACTGAGATACAGCAATGTGCAACTTGCTCAAGGTTACAGAGTGGGCCAGTGGCAAAGCCATGAATAAAACCCTCTAAAATTTGATGCCAGCAGCCTGATTTAATTATGAAAGGATGCTCCCCCTTCTGTTACCAGTTCCATACTGGAAATAGCAGTGGCAGATGCTTTGGGAAGGAAGAAAAATTTGGCAAAAGCAAGAGGTTACAAAGTAGTAAAACAATACAGAACCTATGCTCAAAAAATAAAACATCAAATACTCTCTCTAAATGCAGAAACAAGTCTACTGGACATCTTTTGTTGAATAAATAAGTAAAATATTTTCCTTTACTGAGGGGGGGAATGTCATCATTTTACTTGCTCCCTAAACCACCATTCTCAACAACTAATTAATATGTTAGTGGCCAGATAGGTAAACTAAACCATTGTGGTAGCATTTCTCAGATGTCCTGCATGTATGCAGACAGTGAAAAAAAACAGATGGAGAATACTATAATGAATTGAAATGTTCTATTTAAAACCTGTTTGTCAGCTGTAGTTAAGTTGACACTGTCATCATGGCAACAAGTCACAACACTTCACATGTGCCTCTGTGGTCAAGTTTGCTCCTCGGAGCTGAGCTGTTGGAAATTGGAAGTTCTTGAGCAGCCCAGTGACTGGAACAACAAACAAGCAATGGCTATGTCAGGTTTCTGCTGCACTCAGACTGGAAGGAGAAAGGTCAGAGGAGCACTTGGGTTTATAGCAAACTGATGGTTACCTCTATTATGCTGCACCAGATTAAAAAGCCAAACAAACCAATCTACATAAGCAAAACCACTCAAAACTATACAGTGACTTCATGGTTCAGGGCACTGATAACAGGCTAACTTTCTTCAGCTCAAGGTCACTGGCTGAAGTTAAGTTTGTTCTTGATGTAACTCAAAGTCATTGCAAGCTGCTGCTGAAATCCTAGCCCATGCAAAATGCACTCCTGCTTCTGGACACAGTCCACTCCTATGACAGGGCCACTGCCATTAGTGCTGCCACCTTGGTACTCTTCACCAATTTGCTTTGAGGCTTGTTTTTTTCTTTCTATACACAACAGGAAAGAATATACCTTTTCATACTCATAATTTGTTACCCAAACCCAAAGCCAGTGAATCTGTAGTGGAGGAAAGAAGTATTTTACAAGGTGACAAAGCACCAGACCCTCACGTCCTTTGTCTGATTAAACTTCAGCCCCAGTTGAAGCCCAAACACAGATCTCAGCATCATCCATTTGTAATTATGCTTACACTATTATACATTGTAGACAGTAATAACATTTGCCAGAACTGAGGTTTCTGTCATCTTCTCACAGGGGCTTTTGAAACTAAGTCATGCTGCTAAAATAGCCTGTAATTCTAAACTACTCCAGATTAATTTAAACGGATTTGCATTTACATTTCCTTTACTTGTATTAGTTATGGCTACGCACAGTCAAAAGGAGTAATTAATAAAGAGTAAAAATTCAAAAGCCTGATTTTTCTCTACATTACCAGTAACCGGCTTGAATCTAATAGAACTAATCCTTGTGTAAAAGAGTGAAAAATTATAGGCAAAGAAGTCTCAAACATTCTACTTGGTCTTAATTATTCCACCTTTTTAGGAGAGGTGAGAAAAATGTCTGCAGAACTGCCTACTCAATAGAGCATGAATAATGAAAATATCTCCACACAGCTTGCAACCTCCTATAATGACGGTTGTAGAAAAAGAGTACATTATTAAACACCTTGGCAAATGCACAGGACATTCATATCTCAGTTCTTTATTTTGCTAGATTTATGTATTTAGCTAGTTGTGATCAAAATTACTTGCAACACTTCTGGGCGCAGAATTGTTCTTGCTATTCTCTCAATAGAGATTGTCATGAGGGAAAAATCAGATACTGGTTTTAGCAGCAAGGACTTGATTTATTATTGCTTCAAACAAGTTTCATGCATTACAGATCCCTGTACAGAACATGACATGTTCTTTCTTTAAAAACAGCTACACGCTTTAGGACAAGTGACATGATCCAAATGGTCTCAACTGACATTGATGGCTATTCTAATGCAGCACAGGAATGTCTCCCTGACTCAACATGCTAACATTTTTTCAAACAGAGAGAAGAAGAATAAAGGGAGAATAATACTTCATTAAAATAAAATCTCAATTCCGCAGAAATTCTGTTTTCATCTCATTTTCTCTACTGACTGCTATCCCTTAGGCTAAAGAAAGCATTTCTCATACACACACACAGACCCCCCTTTATTCAGATGTGAATTTCAGCACTTGATAATAACCTGTGGAGGGTCATATCTGAAATCTACTGTTCTGAAGGGAAAATATTGCATCATCTTTACTTGCGTTTAAGGGCAGATACATAGGGATTTGTTAATTACAGTAAATAAATTCGTAAGTAACACCACATACAAAACCACAAGTAGACATTTTACTGTGAGAGAGAATGGGAAAAAGAGGAAGACTGATAGAGCTGAAGGGACACAATGATACCACACAGACTACTGATAACATAAGTGTTTTAAACTGCTGTAACACAATTTATCCTGAGAAAATCCTAAAGCACTTTATATAGAAAAGGTAAGCACATTTTTAGACTTTAATATAGCTGAAATATTTTATGGTTAAGTATCCGGAAAAAGGCAACTTATTATGTAAAGTTGAAAAAATTAAAATAAAAAGCTAGTTTATTATTTTATTCCCTTGCAAACACATGGAGCAAATGAACCTATCATTTTCACCAAGTCGTTTTCCTTCTTTATATGGAAGACTCTTCTTTCCTTATAAGGCATATTATTGTCCCACTATTACAAGAACAAATTGATAAAAATTGTGTTGGGTCCCACTACTAAAATGGATGAAAAGTGATCTGAACTCTTCCTAAGGGACAAAACATCAAATATAATGTCATCAATTCTGCTCACATATCAGAATAACACGAAGACAGCAGCAATTATGTTATTTTGGGTTTATATGTATGTGAGTGGACAGAACAACCCTCCATCCTAGAGGTTCCAAGGAGATGTAGACAACTTACGTATTTTTCCTTGCTTCATCATTTGCCAGCCTAACTTTTTTTCTGCTTTCCTGCTACAGTCCCAGCCTTGTTATTATCCTCTCACGGCTCTGATTTCCTCTTTCCTACCCACACATCAAATCTTTCCACGGACATGACAGGTTCCTCTGCTCTGCCTCCATGCATGCACTTCAGCTGCAGCAACTGCTCCTTTAAGTCAACTATGGCCACTTCTTAACAAGCAGAAAAGCCCAGCATCTCAAAAAACATCAGGACAAACTGTTAGTGTTCATTTAAGAACTGCAATCAGTCAAGCTATGTTGATTTATGTACACTAAACCAAGGAGGTGGCCCATTGATCAAAGCAGTCATTTTCAGGACTAATCTCAGCCCTTCACTGCCAAGGTGACCACCACGGCAGGAAGACCAACATCACCCTCCCTGCAGTCACCAGGCCAGCAAGGGCTACAAGGAAACAACAGGCCTTGAAATGTACCCACTCCCCAGTGAAGAAAGTCCAGTGAATTAAGCAATTATGCCACCAGCCCCCTTACCACATGTAATAGCAAATCACAATACATCAGATCAATTTAAACTACAGCAGATTTTAGCTTTATTTTATTCTGTCTCTGCACAGAAAATGTTTGCTAAGGATGATATCCTAAAAAAGGGTTAATCACAACACAGAAAGTAAAAGCACCTAAACAGCACCCTCACTATTATCCCAGCATGTCTCTTTTTTTGCACTAAAACAAACAAAAAACTCTCCAAAACCAGAAAAGCCAAACTGCTATTTCACAGCTTTAAGTGAACAAACTTCTTTTTCAAGACAAAGAGGTAAAGCTCAACAGAAAAGCTGCTACCCGCTGACTGCTGCTTACCATGTTTTCAGTGTTATTCTTGATCGCCATGTAGCAATTGCATATGGTTTCCTATATCTTCCATTCTGCATTATGCCCCATGCATATTTCTCTTTTGGGTCATCTCTGCCTTAAGCTACGAATGGAAAGAATACTCATACAAGAAGAGAAGAAATACAAGAGTAACTTGGCTTCTTTTAGCATTCTCTGAATACATTCTTGAAGTTTTCCCAGAATGCTTTGGGGTGAATGAGTGAGTTGACAGATTCAAAGCAGATTTAGGAAGAGGGATAAGACATATAGAATCATTTAGGTTGGACTTTTAAGACCATCAAGACCAAATGTTACTGTAAGTTGCAACAACATTATAGGTACAGAGGAGTAGGTACAGTGCCTTGGAGAGTAAGCTTAAACACCCTGTATATAACTTCAGCAGGTTTTCTATAGTTAAATGTATTTTTACACACAGAACTCTTAGACTATAGGTAGAGGTGTGAAAGCAGCTGAAAGCATAACCAAAAAGTACTGCCAATCTGCAAGTGTTTCGCACATACAGCCAGTGGTGTCTTCCCAAGTCAAAAATGTGGGTGTCCAAATCCCCTCTGCAGTCAAGGTGGGTTTCTTCTGCCTAGATGAGTGTTGATGCCACTGAAGTTGCTCACCCAGTATCTTTTTAAAGCCAATGGAGAGAGGAAGGTACTTACAGTGTTGAATTTCTCTCTTCTAAAGCAGCCATCTGCAACAAAGATGAATCGTACCCTACAAGGCCCCATTTCTCCCCTCCAGCTATAAAGAGGAGTTAAGGATGGGGACCTCAGATACAGAAGTTTATACTGGAGATGTCTAAAGTTAGGTGAAATGAATCTCAGCGTAGGAGTTTGTCCAAGGACTTGAAAGAGGAGAGGATTTAATTAAAGAGCTATTTCAAGATAACCGTCATAGTCAAAAAAAAAAAAGAAATCATTCACTTAGCTATGGCCAGCTTTAAGTTGGGCTTTTTCTCCTCAGTAAAATTGGTTTAAACATCACATTCAGAGTTATTTCACTCTAGGGTCCCATTCACAGTCCCTTAATCCATCTGCCTGTCCAGCAGCCTTCTTCGTAAAAGCAAAGGAACTTCACAGGGACTTCACAAAAACAAATGTGTAAAATTACCTGGATTCCTTGATACAAGGATTATGAGTATCACATATTAATATATTTCTTCTCAATTTTCCTTTCTGCAGGTCTCTGACATACTTCTAACAACGTTCTAGCTGGAACAAGCCATCTTTTGGCTTTCCTTACTTTTTTCAAAGGAAAAAGGTGATTCCCCAGTTCATATTCGTTGCCAAGTCTCATTAAGCTTTAAGAAAGCCTTTTTACTAACTATAGTGTGTCCACTTTGTTTGATGAACCTCACTGTGAACATCAGGTAGACAGTCTTGCATACAACTGAGCTATGGGTAAACTAAAAGGCACAAAGTGAGGCAAAGTGCTTCAATAAAAATGCAAAGGGTGGGGTTCTTCTTGTAACAAATGGATTAAACATAGCTGGAGATACTCATACAGGTGTGGTTAGACTCTAACTGCGCTGGATTATACTCACATTTATTAATACAATTTAAAGTCTTCAGTTAATAAGCTTGAACTCTCTTGGCTTCACACAGGGTATATAAGGAGGCTGACATACCAACACAGGAACTACTTTCAACTTTTCCATTTACTTTCCTGGTATTTCTCTTTGACCACTGTCAGGCTAAAATTTGCATCTTGGGAGAAATAAGTAAATATATCCCATACATAGCAAAGGATCCTCCATTTACTTATGTCTTGTTATTCTCTTCCTCTTATTCTGCCCCTGTCATTGTAGCACAGCAGCCACAGAGGCCAGGTAGGTATGGTCCTGTGTGCAGCTGAAATGATGCTTTGTGCTGCTAACAAGATATAAATCAAGATTACAGTCAATATGGTTTAAGCTAGAAGACAGAGGCTGGACAGACAAACTGACCAAACTTTCTTGCCTATCCTGATTCTGTTCCACCCCTCTTCTTATTTCTCTGGCAGGTAAGTATTAACACACCTAATTTAAGGTATATATTTAAGAAGGAAAAAGAGCTAGTTATTTGGCACACACATAAGAAAAGAGAATTTAGTCCAGGCATGAGAAAAGAATGGTAGAAGAGAGGAATTAAGAGACATAAAAGAAATAACCAAGACAAGGAAAGGCTCATGTGTTAAGAGCAGTAAGAATTAATTACACTAACATTACTGGTATACGCCAATAGGTTAGCATTATTCTGACAGGGTAAGACAAACATACACAGGCACATAACCAGCCAAAACAGGTATAGGCTTCTCCTGTATCATCAGAAGGACATAGAATAACTGCAGAAAACAGAAAATCTAACACATTAATTTTATGTAGCAAAAAAAAAGGTTACTAATATACAGTAATATTATCTTGGAAAAAAATGGCCCAAAGCACAATTCAATGACCACTTCTTGTTGAGTAGCTGTTTTGTTTCCTAAATATGGCAGGTAATTTTTAATGATACCTTTAATGAAGTCCTAGTTTGAGGAATAGAGGGGTCCAGTATGCCAGATTTCAGATTTCACTTGTCTTTGCAAAAATCCATGTACCCCACTAATATTAAAGCAAAAGGGACCTAAAATTTTAAACAACAGCCAGGTCGAGTTCTCTGTTCTCAACACGAATGGAATGGGATTGAAAATAAACAACAGTGAATTATATTCATAGCATTTATGTCAGCATCCACTAGGATTTAAGAGTTTGCCGTCTTCAGCAGCAACAAACCTGTTCTAGGTGCATCAGTTGGCTGGGATACTTCACCTAATGCCCAGTACTACAGCTGTAAATACTCATGAAAGAGAACATGTTTATTCATGATGCAAAATTATACAATTGTGCCACCGACCTTGGTGAATTCACCTCCCTTCAGGTTTCCAGTGAACTCAGATAAACTGTTCTGTGGCCAAGAATATTGCATCAGCCTCAGCATAAAGTTTTTTCTGGTACCTTAGAAACTGTGAAGTCATGGTAGAATATCATCCAAGTGATTTTTCCTTGTAATTTAAGTATAATTGAATCTCCACCTCTTACCTTCAGACTGCTTGCTTGTGAAAATTTTAACAACTGACATGGACATAAACTAATACCACAATATGGCTAAGTTTTAATATAGTGAAGCTCATTTAGGAAAATCAGTTGGAGCACTCCGAGGTCCTTAGGAACGAATCTCCTATTCCATGGCTTTATGACATCTTTGAAGTATTCAATGCTGGGGGGTGGGGGGAGAAGATTAAAAATATTGACATGTTCTGTGAAGATATTAGCCTTTCATTCCTTTTGGCCAGCTACAAATTGTCAGGCTGCTCAAACCCCAGACACTATACCGTTCCCCAAAGCCTAAATGACATTCATCAAATAATTTCCTAATGAAATGTATTAGAAAACACTTAGAAAAAACCATATCTGTCTAATTTCCCAGAACAGACTAGAGGCTTAATTTTGTTCTCAGCTACATTGGAGTACTTCTAAAATAACTTAATTAATGACATTGAATTACTTAAATTCTCACAGCAGCATATCTGGAAGGTGAATTTGGTTGTGGGGACAACAGATTACAAGGACTCAAGGTTCAAGTTTCAAGCCCCAGATATCCATCAGATTTAGAGCTGCCGTCTTGCTTCCTCAGCACGGTGCTGAGGCTTAGGCAGAGGCCACTGAAACAGATTTTTTCTTGTCATTTGATGGTTTTGTGGCTACCACATCGGATATGAAGCTACAAATACAGAGTAGCCCTGAAGTTGCAAGTACAGCAGTGCTGGGATGGAGAACAAGCAAGTCCAAGGAGTCTCAAAAGCCTCCTTGGCAGCTGCTCTCCCAGCAGCATGAGCAGGGCACAGCTTGCAGTCCAGCGCACATGCTAAATGAGTTTCCAGTGCATTCTCATTGTGATTAGATGGAAGGCTTCTAATGGACAAGCTTAGGATGTTGCCGAATTATATGACCAATGAAATAGCGTGCGCAAAAAACCCACCCAAACCCACAGAGACAGAAAACTCCAAGAAAAGTAACTTTTCCTTCCTTGTACAGAGAAAACAAAATATTCTCTGCATCATCACCAGACCAGCAGTGGTCAGAGGTGCACTTATTTTTATAAGGCAACGAGAAAAATGGTTATAGATCAGTTAAAATAAAAACCATGAAAGATACCTACCAGCTGAAAAGGATAGACACATACAGAATAGTTTCTGCTAATTTGTCTGGAAAAGGGAAGGAAAATTAATAGAGATATATACATTTATATAGGCTTAGACATAATTTTTTTTAGCGTGATATAGTCTTTGTCTGAGGAGCACAGTGAAAAATACTGCAATTCCCATGCTAAAGGTAGGTTCCACAATAAGAGAACTGACTTTGAAACCAGTCTGCCCTACATTTCATATGCACATTTAGGTCATAAAAATCTCACTGATATATCCTGTTCCTCTGTTCCTGCCATCTCTCTCTTACAACATGATAAGCTAATATACAAAAACTATTTGTAAGACCTATGCCAGGATGCACTCTGTGGGTCTCAAGAGACCCTTTACTGTTCATGTCTTGACCTATAGATTTTGAAGGTAAGGTCTTTGTTGTATTCATATAGTTTTTCAGTTTCAGAAGGTCTCTTAACTAAACACATTTCTAAATCTAACCTGGTTTTAGTGAACCCTAAGCCTACCATACCTTGGTTTTTCCTCACCAGAAGTTCATCAGCTAGATATTTAACTTTGGAAAAATGCAGAGGACAAACCAATGTGCAAGAGCAAACTAGAAAGCATAAAAAATGCCTAATAATTTTCTATTTTAATAGCTGATTTACACATTATGGAAAATGCTCCTTAGAACAAGAGACAGCACATTGTGTAACAGTCGTAGACTGTATTTACTTGCTGGTAGTGCTAAAATGGCCAAAAACTGCAACAGATTCTGACCACATTTGGACTGGAATGAAATATTAAGATATTGTACAGCCATAAGATAAGAAACTAGTATATCTCCCCCCCAGATGTATCAGGTCATTCATAACTTGTATTAGAGGCAATACCAGTAAAATAGGCATGAAAAGCCAGTCCATCTTCTTTTTGAGAAGTGATATTCATTGCTGCAAGGAGCACACAGATATAGACACAGGATCTTAAGGGGACACAAGATCTTCTTCCTAATGGAGATTACAGTCTAACAGAGAGATCACCTTATGGATGCTTTGCTTCTCTTTTAAAGCCACAAACACAGTTTCTCTTCACTTTCACAATCATAAGGCTGGAGAGCAGCTACAACAAGAGTTCATTTGGAAACACTTTATTAGGAAACCCTGTAGGGTACTGTTACCTACCATTTCATGCAGCCTAACAGCTGGAAATGAGATTTTCCAGCAATATGATCTCTACCAGCTACCCACAGCCCACCTTGTAGAACTTCTCAGATCATATGATGAAAATCCCTGAATAAGTCAGTGGTTCAAGTTGTTTTTGTATCTCCAAGATGCTTTGTCTCTCAGGCACGTGTACAAGTGGAACTCTTATTTGAAACTCCCATTTTCTCTCTGTATTATGAGCAATAGCTTCTTTTACACATGAGAATAATAGCTTCCTTTGTACAGAGAGATCCTACGTGCCCCCGTCACAAACAAAAGTACATTTGGGGTTTCAATAAAGGTATATATGTGAGCTAACAGAAGCAGTCAGAGCTGGAAAAATGTGACAACACTGAAACACTTTCTGACACAGGTGCTTGCCCAGCCAGGAGCCCATAAGCACCTTGTCACAAAAGCCCCTAAGCACACAAAACTATGAATTTGAAAGTCATAAAAAGCAATGGACATACACAATTAAGTGACCAATGAAAACCTGTCCTTTTCTCCTTCTTTGGAACACAGCCAGAAACAACTGGTGGGAACGAAAAGATAATTTGGAAATACCTCAACCTCAAATTTTATTGTTTACTGGCAGAGAAGACAAAACAAAAAAACTCCCTACAACATGTAGCAAAGGGTGAGAGAGATAAAAAAAAATGTGGTTTGTGGCAATATCTCCATTAATTTTATGAGATTCTGAAACTGAAGCCTGGTGGTTACTGCTGATTTGGCAGGATCTAAGAGCAAATGTACTGAGCATCTCCTGACATTTCCATGCAGAGAAAGTTACAAAGCATCTGCCAAGAACCAACATCTATACATTCAGTCTCCCACATCAGCTGTCCCGGCTTCCCATAGCTGCTGCTATAGCTACTGTTGTCCAAGTATGTTTTCTGTACCTCACTTTTCCTACTCCTCTGCTTCATCACTCCTCATCACATCCCAAGTCTCACACCTTCAAATCCAGAGCTTCACCACGGCATGAGATCTACTTACATCTCTGCTGTCAAACTTGACACGTAGTGAGCTTAAAGCTTTAGTCTACCTAAAAATATGCTCTGCTGGGCTTCTAAAGCCTAACTCCTCTGCTCATTGCTCATAATCTTCGTCTTCAATATCCATTCAAAATCTGTTTAGAACTTGTTTATCCTTTCTAGGATTCTACCAGGAGTCCACCCATGTGTAACTTCATAACATTAAGCCTTTAATTATGAAAAAGAAAAAAGCCTGCATGAGAAACCAACACACCCTCTCTTACCAACACACCTCTCCCCACCCTGTTCGTCTTGATTATACATACTTAGGTGGGAAACCGTTTATTATCACCAATTATGGAGCAACTCTGTCCTCACTGCCAAAGCCCATCATATTAGAGATTGCATAAGTACTGTAAAATAAGATGGTCCTTAATGTAAAAAGCCTTTGGCAAGTTTGCCCTGGAGAGGACTCTCCTGGTATTTGCTGCCCAAGACAGCTCTCTGGAACTCCTTTGCTGTTCAGTGCACAACAAACAAGGCAAAAACATCAAGAGAAAACAAGTTCCTAAAAGTAAAACATACTTAGGAACACTTTTTAACATAGATTTTAAAGTAAAAGTTGGACCATCTCAGTGATTTTCATAGGTTCAACTGTTTCGTCCCCTCTACTGTTCATTGCACAGTCACTGCATAGCACAAAAAGACTTGGAAAACAGATCTGACAGGCCCTTGGAAATACCCGAGTTTTCAGGGCTTAAGAGAATTAAGGGCCTGACTCTTCCACATAGCACAAATCAGAAATAAATGCAAGGAGTCACCTAACATTATGCCTCTGTAAAACACGTATGCAGCTGAGATGTTGTGCTTGCTTCAGTGGAATAGCTTCAGTAACACGTGCAGATTGACATGCAAATAAACCTCTTGAAATTGCACCAGGAGAGGTGGAGAAAGACAATCTTGATTAAAATTTTTTAAAGGACACTACTATGAGGTACTTAGTTATGATCAGCTCGACATAGATTATCATATAACCCATTTCCAACGAGAATGCAATATGAGCTAAATTTTACACTGATTTATGGCTTGTGAAGGCTTCACTGAAAAGCCCGGTTGTTTTGCAAGTCCAGGTCAGTGCAGAATTCAGGTTTGTTTTCTTTCATTAAACATCTATAATTGTGCATTAGGGGTTAGAAGGTTGTAGAAATAGCAAGAAAAGGACTTTAAAAACAAATGTATCATCCCATATAAGGAAAAGATTACTCTCCTGTGCAAAGTCCTAAACCTCTGTTGTTTGCCCTAAATCAAGTGCAGTAATATCATTTCAAAGATGATGATGTAGATTTTGAAAAGAAATACAATAATATGAGTTGTGTCTAAAGCCTTTCTCTTATATTTACTCATTCTTGATTCCCCTTTTCAGGCAAAAAAGCCTCTACCTGCATCAAGTCCCCATTTAATCCGTCAGCCTGCAAAGAGCAGGCAGTGGTCTACCTTAGACAGCAATGAAAAATGCATTTTTCTCTTCCTTCTTTAACCTGCTTCAGACACACTAAAATCTCCTGCTAGGAAACACACAGACTGTAGCACACTGGTCATAATTGCAGTGTATAGACAGAGAAATAGCTGAAATTTTTCTTTATTTGTACTAGCATAAATGTCAAACAGACTCAGCTCTGAGAGTCAAAGCTCGGAGCTGAGACTGTTTGACAAGACTAGCAACTTGCAAAATTGACTAGTAAAAGGCTGTCCCATCCAAAACACTTACACTTGGGGATTTGGATTTTTAAGGATGCTTGGATATTTTTCTGTAGGCTTGGTTTGGTTTTTTTTAATTATTATTACATGTAATTAATCTGTTCAGACATTATCTCTCTTTAATTTTGCTTGTTGCTTTTCATAGTGCATTTCAAGATACCAGCAACATATCTGTCTTCTTTCATATTAACTTTGCTCATGCAGCCCTTGGAGCTCAATGACTTGTGTGATTAATAGCTCTGCCAGCAATTCCTATTTAAAAAATTATTCCTGTTTTATCTTTTTACCCTGTTCCTGATTTTCCTCTACTCTCTGAGCAGAATACCCAGTGCCAATGACTTCATGTAACCCAAAAATTTACAACTTCATTTCCCACTACTCCTTTTCCACCTGAAGGGGGTCCTGTCGATTTTGAGTGGATAACAACCAAACAACTTAAATGCACAGTCCTACAAGTAGCTGAACGACCACTATTGATATAAGTTGAAAGCAGTAATTTAGCACCTCTGAAAGAGCTCAGCACCTTGCAGGATGGTATCAGTGTTTCAGCTTGCTAAGGTATGATTTCCACATTCCTCTGTTTCCCACTCAGAAGTCATCATTAACTTCTAGTCTTGCATTTCAAGAAAATGGAGAAAGGTATTTAAACAAGATCCCACAGGATCTGTCACCAAGCAGGCAATGCAGGTTCTTTACTGTAAGCCTCGCGAGTGTAAATTATATTCTGAAAATGATTCTGTCATCCCCCTGAAAACTTCTCCTTTTTTTTCTCCTAACACACATCTAATGCTTCTTGACTGTTTAGGTAGCCATGTCTCCTCAATATCTCATTCAGGTGTAGCACGGAAAAGTCTAACAAACCTGGGCCGGCAGCCAAGCTTGCCCGTGACTGACGCTCGCTTAACTGAGCAAAGATTTGCTCTGCTCCAAGCAAGAACCCGACTACACAAGGCCCAGCAGTGACAGGGAGAGTGCAGGCTTGCATCCTAACAATGCTGTTTCAAGCTTGTGCTCAGGCAAGTGGAACCAGCACTTAGGCTGAATGCTAAAAGGCTTCAATCTTTTGCTTCTTTCCAATTCACCTCCTGTATAAACCCAGGACTTTTTAGTAAGAGCGGCACATTAGGGTACTTACATCACTAATCCAGGCATAATTTTAAACTCAATGAAAGGTGATTTAAATGTCGAAGGAGGACGAAAGAAAAGGGAGGCACAGAAGAGAGGAGGTGGAGAAGAATGAATTACTTAGAATACATTTTTCAAAATGCATTCTTGCCAGTAAATGATAGAAATAAATCAGCAGTATGAAGTCACTGGGTAGTTGGATTTAAAACAGAGTTTATGACCATTTGCTAAGGGGCCAACATAAAGCATAATCAAAACTAATAAAAAGATAGCTTCCATGAGCAATGATAATGTTCAGCTATTGGAACAAATTCTTTGATTTAAACAAAATCACACTTCTCCAAACACAGACTACGGGTGAATTCAACAAAATCTCAGCCTAAAGGCTTTACTATCTAACCGGGGACAGGGAGGGGGTAGCAGAAACAAAAATGTTTAAGTGAAGCCTGTGCCCAGCAGAAATATGTGGATACCTGAATCTCCTTGCCCCATTTGATTAAAAAACCCAACCGCCCCTCATTTTCCATGGAAAACAACTGGAGAATTACAGCTTTTATGTAAGCAATCCCATGATTATTAATGACTGCCCTCTTCCTCTTTAGTTGTTTTTTTTTTAAGTGAGGATACTTTTTTAATAGATCCAATTAAAAGATGTCAAATGCTCTGGTAGTACTTCAGTTTGAACTCAGGTGGACTAGAGAGCTGTAGAAAACAAATGAGAGTTGGTCTCATACATATGATTTCATCAATACACAGTTTTGGAATCTCTTCTCCGATGCTTTTCAGCCTTGGAGAAGTTGCTGACTACGACCCCATTTACCAAACCTACTAGCAACGTACTGGTCAAAGAACACAGCCTTTACCTATGCAGTGACCTGATGTGGCATTCGACATGAAAGACATACTGTACCAAGCTGTAAACAGCATCAAACTTAGCCTAGGCTGTGGACTGATAACCCTTTAAACTTTTCACCTCTTAAACATTGGTTTACATGTCAATTAGGTCATAAGCAAAATCTGTTGGTCGTAGAATGTACAGATGATATAGCTTGATCATAAAATCATCACAGGGCTAAATCCAATTGGTAATCCCAATAGTAGTCAAAGATGCTCTAAATTAGAAATGTGTGTCTGGGTTATGCATCTCTACTACCTGTCTTTAGTAATCCATCCACTAAATATATCTCTATATATATGTTTTCAAGTGAATATAAAAGTGAAAATAAATATAACTCAGCTAAGGTATACTAAGAAATAAACATTGATGGGAATGGACAGGAAAAACATGAGTGGACTTGAAGCCTTCTCAAAGAAAGACCTTACAGTTCACAAACATCTAAGAGATTCTGTGGCCAGATGTGTCTGCTGCATCTTTCAGGAGACAGGAAACCAAAGATGACTGAAAACTTTGACACTATTAATACCAAAATGGCTTTCCTTCCCCCGCCTTCCCTTCTCTGGGATTTTTTGAACCTGGATCTTATAATTGAAAGCCAGTGGATTAAGCATAACACGCCAAACCGCTGTTAACACCCAGTCTCCCGCAAGGCTGAATCCTAACTCTGTTTTCTGCCTACAGTATGTGCAAGCAAGTGGAACCACCACATGCACTGCATGCTAAAGGCCACAGCCTTTGTCTTCTCCAAGTTCTGTCTATTTCAGAGGCTAACATGCTGCAATTAGTCTAATTAATGTGAAACAATGAGCTGTGTTACCACTTATCAAATTGATTGTTCCCCTATCAAAACAAAACAGGCTGGCTTTTTGATGTAATTTCAAGAGATGATTTGAAATGTCATGTTGCTGCAAGCCAATTACCTTATGACTGGAGTCACGGTCAACAGAATACATAATTAGCATGAGTTTAGGAAGGCTGCTTACTGCTAGTATGCTAATTAACTGTCTTTTGTCATAAAACAAAAAGGTTGCAGCTAGGGTTGTGAAATAGGTCTTTTTTATTTACATTTCTTTGTGCTTATCACTGTGAGGCATGACAATGCAAAAGAATGGAAAATTTTAATTCCACTCTTTCAAATTAATACTACTGAGCCAGGCTTACAGGTCAGGCACAGCGCTGGGCTACAAGCACCACTCATTTCTTCCATGTGCGACACACAAGACTGCAGCCTCTGCTAGGGGCACGGTAAAATGAAGCATCAAGTGAATCTCATCCCCAAAAGCCACTGAGTAGCATCTATGAAATAACTAATAGGTACCTACGGGTACAAGATGCTCCCTTCCACAAAGGAGAAGAGTGGCTGTGATAGCCCAAGCATGCCGGGTGCCATCCTGCCAACCCCAACCTGCTCCACCACACCTCTTCAAAAGCACCCTCCAGAAAGCTGAATAAACTACACTACAAACAAATGTCATTATTACACCTGCTTCAGTGTGGTGCTCAAAGAACACTTAAAGAGGGTGTGCAGGACAGCAAATGAACCCTGCCTGTAAGTAAGATGCTTCATAACTCAGCTGCTGCCACCTCCTCTCCATTGCCTCCTCATTCATGTGATAGATTTTGTACTCCTCAGGCATTCATTAAAGAGCTGATCCTGCATGGCACTGGGTGCCTTCTATACCTATAGGTTTCAGGGGAAGTGGAGGAGCTCATTACTTTGCAGGATAAAGATCTACCAGAAGAAAATCCAGACTGAAAAGCCAGCTGTCAGTGGCCCCCACTCTGCCCTCTCTCATCCCAGCACCACTCCACGCACCACCATGCGAGGGAAACACAGGGCTAATTCCTTACTATTTAAACTCTGGATTTCTTTTTCCTGCCTGTAATCCAGCACTTTATGTGTTTTGCTTGGCCTGCACGACTCCTGAGAGCAAGGGCTGGAATCACTGGAAGTTTTAATAATGTTGTTTTGCTAACAGCTACTGACTTGTGAATCCTCCTATTTGTCATAAAGAAGATTCTGTTTCTCTGTGCATGCTTGGTTTAAGCTATAGAAAGAACTCTCGTGCTTCTTGATAGCCTTTAAAAGCAAGAGAAACATGCAAATCACTCTCTTACAGCAAAGAGAAATTAAGTGTTCAAAACCTAGATCAAAATGATGTCAAGCCTGCCTTTTCTGAAGAATTCATTTAAATTCAAACCCAGTCTAGTCCAGGTTCACACCAAGAATCATCAAGTTTCAAGTCCAGAAATGGAACAGAATGGATCACCTTTAAAATCATGATATGAAATCAGTAGGTATTCCTAAATAATTTTCCTGATTTCTCTCTTCCAATCAGCTGAACTCAAAGTATAATGAAATCAGGTATGTGTACAGGAAGGCTAGGCTTTTATCTTAAATGATAAAACTTATAACGAACTGGAAAACACTCATTTCTTCTGGTACTGTCATTTACTAGAATCAACACCATCCTTTCTGTCTTTATTCAGCAGAGAAAACAAAGCTAATCCCAATTTCTAAAGAGCAAGCTAATAAAGGAGTCAAGGGATCATTAGTCTAATTAACTCATTCCTGGTTTGAGTTTACATTTCATTTATGCTATTACACTGTTCGAAATGTCAATTTTTAAATACCATTGAAAACTGTTTAACATATAGACATTATGTTCAACAAATCTAGGGATATATTGAACAGTTACACAATATTAGTAAATTAATAGCAACCAGGTACACAACTAAACATCCCCCAGCTAAAGCATCATTGTAAACTTCATTTATTGATACAAAAATCAGGGAATTATTTCAGTGAGAATTGTCCCCTTGCTTCAGGCTGGTGCTTTTGCTACTTGAGTATCTCATAATCATAGGATGGTGGAATGGTTTGGGTTGGAAAGGAGCTTAAGATCATACAGTTCCAACCCCCTGCCATGGGCAGGGACACCTCATACCAGACCATGTTGCCCAAGGCTCTGTCCAACCTGGCCTTGAACACTGCCAGGGACGGAGCATTTACCACTTCTCTGGGCACCCTGTTTCAGTGCCTCACCACCCTCACATTAAAAAACTTCTTTCTTATATCCAACCTGAACTTCCTCTGTTTTTGCACCCACTTTTGGTAATCTGACCATTTTATTCTGAGCAAAAATAAATCAGGATACTAAACTACAACTTCCTGTCAGGTTGGGTTGTGGTTTTGGGCTGTTGGTTTTTTTTTGGTTGGGTGGGTGTTTTTTTTTCCTCTTCTTTTTATTGGGTGTCTTTCTATAGCTTAAAATAATGAGTCACTTACTGTAATTTAAGTCGATTTTTAAATTGATTTAATGGGTCATCAAGTTACTTACTCTCCTTTAAGTCAATTTTCAAATAAATGCAACTTCTGTAACCAGCAGTTTGGAAACAATTAGCCTGGGTTAACAGTGCAGGCTTGTACTGCTACACTTGTATAGACAAGTACAAGTTTTATAAAACAATTACATTCTTTATATAAATTAAGGATTATCATAATATGTGTGTGCACACAAAAGCAATCAGGAAGAGAGAAAGCCTGCAGGCATGCAGACAAACACATGTTTGCTGGGGAGCAAACTGCTTTTGCTTAGCATTAAATGCAGTACATCGCTAAACATGCGTAACACTACACAACTTGTCCCTCAGCGTCTCTTGGATTATTCACACATTTAAGTTAGATGTATATCACAAACTGCTGGACCACAGCCTAAAGCACAGGGATAGTTTGCCCATGTGCTTCTTTGTAGTGAAATGTCTGCAGGAGTTTGGGATACCTGAGCAATTAGTATGGGCATGACTGCCATCATCTCCTTGGTATTCTCTTTTCCAAATGCTCCATGATGAAGTGCCCCTTCTGCCTGCCTGTGTCTTCTCCAAAGAAGTCTTTCTTCCTATGAATCTGCACCAAATATCATCTCAGTATTTGACAGAATCAGGTTATATGTGCCAGAGTACACCCATAACGTTCACCAATGCAGACATCATGATTCCTTTGTATGCATTTTAAGGGATGCTAATGATTACTTGCACTAACTCCAACTCATAGCCAAAATGAAGACAGACACATTGAAATGGGAATGAAGCATGACAGCAGCTCTTACATAAATGCAATCCAGGCATCAATTATATCTGCTACAGCATGGGCCCAGTTATTAGTCATGCTGTATAATAGATAAGGAGATCTGATCCTGACGTATAAATGAGTCTTTTCTTGAGTGTTCCAGATTCACCAAACCACTTTTTAGAACTTTCCAATGTCATCTGGCTCTTACCTACAGCAAAAAGCTTACTAGTTATTTCCCCGGTTATTTTAGTCTCTGAGAACTGGAATTTGGTCTTCTGAATAGCCTGGGCCCTGGTGAGACCTCTACATCTCTACAACATCCTCCAATTGTGACAGTCCACTGGGACAAGTTTAGGTCTTCTGTTCTATAGATACTACAGAAATGAGGAAAAGTTTTAGTATTCAACTGTTCGGTCTATCACAGGTAAAGAAGTCCTTGCTGATCCCCAGCAAATGGAATGTGTGACTAGATATCCCACTGGATGAAGGAAACCATGCAGCTCATCACGATCAGTGCTGTTGTGTAGCTGTCCTTGCATTCTGTGAGGGAGGAGGGTTCAGCTTTAGGCACCCAAGTTCGAAAAGTTTGTCTGAGAATCCATGCTTACGTTTGAAATCTCCTTCCTGGTGAGACACGTGCCTCCATCTCAGCATAAAACATAGATTAAGCTATATTTATTAAAAATCTGAAATTGAGGGCAGATTTGAACAGTGGCAACCAGATGTTATGGAATCCATGCAATGTCTTTCTGGGATAATAGTACATGGACCGCAGATCTGCAGGAAGCAGAGAGGACGATACCATCCTGCTTTTTGTCACCAGCAGTAATAACATTTGAGGAAATGAAGCACCTCTAAAAAAATATGTAAATGATGCAGTACATGGATTATTTTTAATGTCTTAACAAGGATTAAGCCACATCCATTAATATATTTTGAGGAGGCTAATGAAAAATAACATATCTGTTGAAAACATAATGCATGTATCTTTAATATCACCTCTGTTTCAGGAGGACTGAATCCGGGTAGGAACTGTGGCTAACAGTACCTGATAATGCTCTTGCAGTAAGAGGTGAGCATTAGCTGTCATTACTTCATGTTCTTAGTGTTATTTGGCATCACAGGCTGACCCAACGTGATGTAACAGGATGTGGCATGCCAGAATGCTTCACAACGTGTTTGGAATCATAAAAGCAAACAAACCCTCAACAACTCAGCTTCCATGCAGCCCCTGGAATGGAGTTCAGCATTCCTGATTAGACACTGTCTTAGCTCTATTACCAATGTGTTATACCTCCTGTTGGTTGTTCCATGAGTATTTTCTCTCATCTGTTTTCTAAACCAGCCAAAGCAGGTCAATGAATCTTCATTTAAAAACAAAAGTGCAGAAAGCTGCTTAAAGCTTTGACTGACTGAAGTCGTTTCTCTCCCTCTGTGTGTTTCTACCTGGTATCACCCAAATTTAGCATTGCCAAGAAAAGACCAAGGCAATTAGGACATACACACTGCTATTTTAGGAAATACCTTAAAAACCAGTTATTTGGACTTTAAACAAGCCTGAAACATTAGAGCAAAAGCAAGTACAAAAGCAGGAGCTATGGCACCGTACACTCGTCTAACAAGGTATTGAGCACCAAAGCTCAGGGGACTTTTGGTACTCTTGCTGTGAAGATTAGACAAGAGCACTCACGCAGGACACAGCAGGAATATGAAGGGACATGAAGTGAGCAATCCCAGCAGACAGCCTGTTGAAATGTCATCAGGCACTCTGCCTCCACCACCTTTCACAGAGCTAAACATCTCTTTATGTCAGAACAAATTGGGCAATTCTCAAATCTTTTTTTCCTCTCCCCTGACTTCAACGCGATGACGAGTGCTGGGAAGGAGAGTGGGAGAAAGTGCGCACAGACAGTTCAGTTCACATGAAAGCACCCTGACACACAAGACTGAATACTGATATTGGCAGCTCTTACAATCTTATCAGAGAGGCAGGAGCAGCTGCAAGCCGGCATTCTACAGACCTTCCCCCTTTCGAGTTATACTGGGTGGCTGTTTCTTTCCCAAACATCCCACAATGTCCTTTGAAAAGAAACTCCTGGGCTTGATCAAAGGCCACAAAAGCACATTTCTTCTTTATGAGTGTATTTACTTTTGTCATCTTCTTGTTTCTACTCTTACCTTCCTTCTTTAGGCCATTAAGGAGGTCTAATTTTAACTGACGTCTAGCACAGTGCTCAAATGGAGACCAGTAAGTGACCGCAATCTTATTTTAAGTGATTTGGTTTCACTTGCAAAATTCTGTACAGGGTGTTTGGTTAGGGTTTTTTTTTTTACCACAAAAACATACACAAAAGTTATTTTTGCAGCATAACATCAATAAAGGAACCTTCCCACTGACTCCTGTGCATGCTAGAGAGTTCTTAGGATGACTGCATTGAGGTACAGGAATTACTTGGATTGATTTTTGTTTGATTCAACACATGAAACATTGCCTTAAAAATGATCAATTTTCATTCGTTAATTAAAAAAAAAAAAAAAATCAAGGAAAACAGAAAACTTGTCACAGCCAAGATGAAGAACTCCATGAAATCACTGCATCTGCCTTCAAGAAAAGCAGCATTAAGCTGCTCATCCACCTTCTGGTTCTTCTAAAATAAACATCTATGTAAAAAAAACCAAACCAACACCTCACACATTCCCCAAGCACCATTCAAAAATAAGTCTGTGGTTTTAAAAAATACATAAAAATGAATATTTGATAAGAAAACATAATTAATTGGTCACCATCATGCCGGGCCATCTGCTCACTGGATCACAGGTTTATTGCAAGCATGATTATTTGTACAGAATGATCAATTTCTAAGACTCTGTTCTGGATAATATTTTCTGAAATGGTCTAAAAGTTAAACATTGACTGAGTTCTAATATTAATCGATTTCTAATTAAAGATCAGATGCATTACATTAGAATTTCAAGTTTTTATTTTTGGCAGTGAGGTAGGTAAATGTGTGTGTGCGTATGGCGCAGACATTACCAGATCATTTACTGCCCGGTACCTGCAAGAAATGAAGCCCATACTAGAATAAACCATGCAGCATTTCTGGCATTCGTTAAAGGAAGAAAGCTTTATAAGAAAGAAGAAATACTCTGATTTTTACAGGTGTTTAATAAAGATAAGCTGAAAAAAGGGTTCCTATTTTAAGCTCGGTGATAGCTAAAAATGCATTCAAATATGTTCAAAAGCAATCTGAAGTCTCCTAAAAATGGGTGTTTAAAAGTATTCAAGAAAACAGTAAAAATGCAAATAGCATTTGTCACATTATTATAGGATATGGGACAAAAATACTCATGAATTCAAAGAAACCTGCTGAGGCAAACTGCATTTGATTTAAATATGACATTATTTGGGAGTCATTAAAACAGGAATAATGTTTATAGGTTGCATTGTAAAGGTTACTATGAGTAAACAGCTGAAGTTTTGCCCATAGTAGAATGAGTGGTGCATGGGGCTGTGAGCTGTTGTAGCTGTGCAATGGGAAATAAAGACTTAAAGTAACTAATATTTCTGTACTGTAGAAATACTGCAATAAAAACAATGAGGAAATATCAGTATTTTCAGGAATCTCAGTCCAATATTCTGACGTACTTCAGATCCATTACAATGAGACCAATTAAAAAACAAAAAAGAAAGGTGCCGATAGGCACTGCTGGCTTGCCACTCAGAAATATGCTAAACCCCAAGAAAGAATCATAGAATCACAGAATGGTTTGTGTTGGAAAGGACCTTAAGATCATTCAGTTCCAACCCCCTGCCATGGGCAGGGATGCCTCACAGTAGACCATGTCAGAAGAAAGCATATTGCCCTGTGACTGCTACAAATGCATACAACTGCTCTCATTCTTCCATGCAAACATCTTTCCTGTTTTTTTTCTAATACGGAAATATAAACCCACCTAATGAGATCATTAGGCTACACAGATGCAGACTAATATTCTGGTTTTAAAAGCCTAACTCACAAGTAAAAGCATCTAATCTTGCTGAAGAGAGATTATGTAGCAATAGCCATGAAGAACCTTCTGCAACTTGAGTTAAAAAGCTTTTGTTTACATCAACTTTCTTAACTCTGACTAAACTCACTTCGACAAACATAATGAAATTATACTGAAAGACCCCCAAAACACTGGACTTGCTATTTTGAACCTCAGACTGTTCCCTTCGGTCAACCAGCAGACATTAATTGCTGGTTATTTGTACATGGATATCAAAACGTAGATGCATGCAGAGGCCTTGATTGCTCAGACATTTAGTCAGTGGCTTCACTATTATGAGTAGTTTTGGAGCAGCAATCAAATTAAGGGACCCAGCCATAAACTCACCAGCTGAGCACAGCTCCCACCTAGTGCACAGCTCCCAGCTAGTGCACAGCTCCCACCTAGAATGAATTCAGAGCTCAGCATTACTACTATTCAAGAACTATGTTTCTACTAACTATCTTTTGTTTGATGGGTTTGGTGGTAGTACAATCCATATCACTGTATTTTCCCACTTCTCAGACAAAATGCATGGCCTTTCCAGAAGCTGTTCTGAATAGAAGTCAGAATAACACCATCAGGCTTGTGATGAAGACCTCCTCAACTGGCCCCACCTGCGCCGCACCACATTGATGTTCCATTTCCCAAAATCTTCATGCAGCCTACACCAATTTGCATCTGTGTTTCCCTTGAGCTCGAAATTGATTTGTGATGTTCCCTCTGAAGGCTCACAAGGTCCATCATTTGCCATTATGCCGGCATCACACACTATTCTATGTCATGGGCTAAATTCTTCATCACAGAAGGCTCAGGCGTGGGCTTAACTTTAAGCACCAGGGGTCTTACGAGACATCTCTGCTACTGCTCACATGCTATACTTAAGCATACGCTTATTCACTCTGTCTTACAATAGCCAGTACATAACAGAGCTTCTTGGAGCTATTAGAAGTGGACACAATATAGCTACAAGCAGAGAGTTGGGCTTATTTTCTCCATAGATTTGTGCTAATATAGCAGTGTCTCAAGACATCCCTTCATTTTCATAACAAGAAGGAGATTTAATTTCTGCGGATTTGTATAAAAAGCAATTTGGAAACTCTGCAACAATGAGATCACTTCCCATAAATGCCAAATTGGTAAAAACATCATAGGAGGCAAACATAGCACATTCACAATATCATTTTTTTCTATCTTAAGTACCAGCATTAGTCAAAGACGTTATACTGCTAAGTATTCAAATAATTCATTCAAGGATCGAAAGCATAATACTATTTTGTTAAATTATGCTCTCTTTTTTTTCCAAATCCCTCTTTTCCACTTAAACTGAGGGAATAAAGCACCTGAAAACACATCTGCACGAGGTTCTTATTTTCAGTTTTCAGGGTTTGTCTTGCTCACGTTGGGGCACGTGCCCTTGCCTTCTTGCTGAGTACCAAAATGCAAAAATAATTGCAATAATAATTGTAAATCCCTACTTTGGATCATAAAAACTATCCTCAGGTATCATAATCTCATTCCTACCTCCCATTGCTAGCAGGAAGGAGGAGGTTGGCAAGGGAAAACATTGCTTACACTTAACTTACTGGCACCACTATAATACAGTATCTCCAGTTAAAAAGAAATTATAATAACTAAAAGTGACTGTTTAAAATGATAGCAAAAATCAAAAATTCTCACTATGGTAGGTTGGGATAGGTGGGGGAAAAAGGAGAAAGCTCAGTTAAAAGCACACCCTCTTAACTGATGAACATCAGGATTTTTAACACTCCCTGTGAATGAAGACTTGATAACAGTTATTGATCTCAGTTTTCCTGGAAGAGAATCCCTGGGCTCAGCAGTGAGCAGTTTTGCTTCTCTCAGTTCATAAATATAAGAATAGAGCTATTGCTCAAATGCCACCCTAATTGCCAAAAATGAAATAAAAGTAACATTTCAATGCAGTGTGGAAGCAATGCAGGTGTATTTCCAAAGGGCTTTTTCAGTAGATAGCCCAAGGTTAATATAAACTCAAATTTCCTTATGAGAAATATAGAATTGCCACAGCTGACCCCTGCTATCATTTGAAAATATTTTCTTAGTGAATGTCTACTGAAAGCATAGAAGTATACAAGATGCTGTTCTTATTTATTGCTCTTCCTTGTGTCACCTTGTGTAACTTGAATAGCTCTAATGAATTTAGCCTAACAACATACAAGCATCCCTGCTGCCCAGGCAAGAAGCTGAGGCTGGGAGCGGGAACTACTGGGTTGTTGCATCTCCAACACAACTGTGTCACAAGAAACAGCTATTGTCTCTCCTGCCTCATTCTTTTGTCATTCAAAACTTCTCCCCATTTTCCTTCATTCTAGCTTTTTCCTCCCTAAAACTCTGCTATTGGCTGGTCAAACCACAAGCTGACTTTGAAAACTTTCTGTGATGCTGCCAAAAAGCACCTACATCATTGACAATTCATGGTCTAAACAGAGAAAAAGGAATTCCCCCCCCCCCCCATCTCCCCTTCCCCAAAACCAATCTGTACATCTCCTCACCCCCAGTTCAGATTAAACCCAGATATCAAAGAAGAGACCTGGAAAGAGGTGCACATCCCTTGCAATGCAGATTTAAGAAGCTATACAAGTGGATGAACTGTTGAACTCAGTCCTCTATCTTAAAAATACATTTCATTGGGTTCGTTAATGCATGATATAAGTACCCAAAAGATGTAACAGAATTCTGAAAAATGAATTAAGGACGTATTGCAATCACCAGCAAAATAATAAAAGTAGAGAGATTAAGAGGCAAGCATATCTTTTTGAATTGTAAAATAGGTTTATAGGTCTTCTAATAACAACTTTTACTCAAACCTTACATAAATAGGCTTATATGATACAAATATTATGTGGGCTATGTGGAAAGTACAAGGTCCCTAATCATGTTTAGGGATTACTTGACAGAACAGAGACATTTCATTCCTATTGGAGCTAGGGATTACAGGAAAGAAACATCTAATATTCCATTTTTTAATTTCATGCATTTTTTATTTACCTTTAATGATGCTGTATATATTCATCATCCTGAAATATTAAAACAGTATGAAAAAAGTAATAAATTGGTGGAAAATTTAGGGAATGGGAATGCAACAGCACGCAAATCATACACTATCAAGTGCTTGATACACATTTAAAATTACTGTCTAGTACAGCAAAGCCAAATTCCTGGCAGATTTCTGAAGCGCAAAGTCACAATAAGAAGATCAGCAGAACAGACTGAAATAATAGAATATTCATCCCCCTAATCCATATGCAATTCTTTAGGGCTTTTTTTTTTTTTTTTAACAATGCATATGAGGTCTGACTGTATCCAGGATTTAAATAAGTTGTCTCTCTCTCTCTCACACACACACTCTGTATTTTGGTTAAGAAAAAAAAGCATATACAGTTATCATTTCTGCTCTACTGCACCCACATTGACAAGGTTAGCACATCTCCTCACACCTCAGATGAAACAATAGCATTTTAAACAACAAAAGTGTTTAAAGAAAGAAATTTATTCATACCACTGAAACCTCCTGCAACAGCTTTGTTGGAAGGGGGGGTCCAGTTTGCCTGGGAAAGGAATATTTTTTACTTCTTTTTTTTTTGTTTTTTAACTCTTTCCTAGTTCATTCTAAATAATCATTGGTTAATTCACAGCAATTTCACATTTAGTTAGCAGCAATAAAATTTTGAAACCAGTATTAAATCTTTGAGATGGTGGCTTTCTTTCTAGACAGATGGAATGTTTTATCTAGTATTGTATAAAGGGACAGAAACCTAGAGACAAATGAATCACCACTCAAAAGACAGATACTGATGATAATAATGATACATGTAGAAAATGTGCGTCAGAACGGGTGATGGGGAGGTGTAGTATGAAGCTTCCACTGCCATGCGTGAGATTATTGAATTACTTTCAAGCAGTGCAAAGCAGCAGCTGAGTTATAGATAGTTCCTCTAACAGGAGTATGAAGAAATTCACATCCTATCATACAGACATACAAAGCCTGATCTTGAGATCAGGCAGGTTTAACATGGGTTTAGCTCTCTGATTAGGCTGCACAGTATCAACACCACAGAGAGATGATCATATAAAATGATGGTACCCAGTATAAGACATTTGCAACAGTAATATATATGTGGACTTGCTAAATAAAGGTGCCTATATGCGATAATCACGTTAGCCAAATACCGAAAGCAGCTTTCACAACCACCACAACAGTTCTTGTCACAACTCTGGCAGTGAGGTGAAGGAGCACTAGAACAGGTGATGGTAGATGGAAAGCCATCTGGTAAGTGAGAAACAGCAGCCACATCCTGTTGAAACCTGAATATCCAAATGTAGGTGCATGCTGTTCCTAGTAACATGTCTCATGAGAAGCTGCCTGAGGTGTAGATTGCTGC
Source organism: Pezoporus occidentalis (assembly GCF_034315485.1). Lineage (NCBI taxonomy): Eukaryota > Metazoa > Chordata > Aves > Psittaciformes > Psittacidae > Pezoporus > Pezoporus occidentalis. The sequence goes on from NW_026916294.1 coordinate 672,010, forward strand.
CGAGCATTTACCAGGACTCCGGGTTTCTACCTGGTGAGGGACACGCTGATCCAACCCACTTCCAATCATGCTCATGTGCTATTAGCCAAACAATATCAGTTGATCTAGCTATTCAAACTGCAAGGTTACTGTTCTGAAACAGACTAAACAAGCAGCATAAAATATATTTAATGAAAGATTTCTTTCTGGTAAGAATCTGCTGTGATTTATGCAGCTGTGACACCACTACCTGCCTATACTGTGACGTACATCTACTGATACAGAGTCCAAACGTACTGGTGCTTATTGGTTATTGAGCCAGCAATCTGAGCTTGCAGTCCAGAAAGCCAACTATGTCCTGGGCTGCATCAAAAGGAGTGTGACCAGCAGGTCGAAGGCTATTCTCCTCCTCTACTCAGCTCTGGTGAGACCCCCCTGCAGTCCTGCATCCAGCTCGGGGGCAAAAACACAAGAGGGAAATAGACGTGTTGGAGCAAGTCCAGAGGAGGGCCACAAAGATGCTAGAGCACCTCTCCTGGGAAGACAGCCTAAAAGAGCTGTGCTTGCTCAGCCTGAAGAAGACAAGGCTCCGGGAAGACCTTACAGCTGCTTCCAGTGTCTAAAGGATGTCTACAAGAACTCTGGAGATGGACTTTTTACAAAGGCTTGTAGGGATAGGACCAAGGGGAATGGCTTTAAACTGAAAGAGGGGAGATTTAGACTGGATATTAGGCAGAAGTTCTTCCCTGTGAGGGTGGTGAGGTGCTGGCACAAGGTGCCCAGAGAAGCTGTGTCTGCCCCAACCCTGGCAGTGTTCAAGGACAGGTTGGATGGGGCTTGGAGCAACCTGCTCTAGTGTGAGGTGTCCCTCCCCCTGACAGGGGGTTGGAACTGAATGAGCTTTAAGGTCCCTTCCAACCCAAACCATTCTATGGTTCTATGACTCTATATATTCAGAATACAAAGTTTAATCCTACTCATTAAAACATGACAAACTTATAATTAATTGAGAATGGAGTCAATAATGAGAACATCTTTCAATGTAATGATGTTAGTACTATCAGCTTGTAATACAGGAATACGTTATAGTAAGTGAAGTATAATATGGAAAATTACAAGTCAGTTTAAAAAAACCCAGCCTGACTATTCTTTCTTGAGTCCAACCTTAAAATTAAAGACAAATTTTAAATCCTGAGAAGTTACATTTTCCCAGTCATCAAATGAGATAACACATTGTGTTGTTTTCCTGTGATGAGGAATAATTCAAGGTCTTACATTGCCTGATTAATCTCACAACTAATATTTAGAAAAGGTTTCTCTTTGAGCTAATCAAACTTGACAAAAGCAATCTTCAAACTATGCCACATTCACTGATTTGTAACATCTCTCAAACTTGTGTTTCATTAAGTGCAGTTTAAATTAGCAACAGCTCTAAATTCACCTGCTTATGACACCCTCTAAATCCCACAGACAGTACATGAGGTAGGTAAGAAGAAAACACATGCAAAATTATTAGGACAAACCTTTTAAAATGAAGGATGCCAATTTAGTTTTAAGATAGCACCTAGCTACATCCCTATTTCTCACATTACACTGCATTTTGGGGGGGTAGTTGCTGATGGTATTCAGTTTATTTTCTCTTCTGGAGCTAACTGCCTTTACATTACTGGCTAAAGTATGGCCAGAGATTCCTCCACAGAGCACCTATTTATTTTTGCATTTAAAAGAGGATAACGTTCAGTATACAATTTTATGACATACTTAGGCTTTCATATCACCACAGTATTGTTGGGTTAAAGGATGTTACTCCAGAGAAGTAATGTTGCAATGCTGTTACCATGAGGACAACTGGTACGGAAGCATTACAACACTGACTGGTAGGGAACACTTTGGGGAAGCATATGAATACCATCCTGAGCTACACCTTCACTACCAGTAAGTACTGGTAGCTTCCTTTCATTCTGTGAGTGGTTATATGTGCATGAGGATTTTCCCCTGATCTGAAAGCATGTTTAAATTTGGTTTCCTGACTCTGAGAACCAGAACAGATTCCTGAGTTAGCACAGCTGAGAAGGAAGAAGAAAAATATAGGAAAGATGCAAGTATTAATTCTCTACTGCAAATATTCCAAAAGGAAATCAGGCCTCCAGCTTATTCTTCTTCTCAAGTGACATTGATGTTCTGGATAAATAAGTTTGAACTACTGGCTCCCCTTCATTTCCCCCTAGTTGTGTGTGACAGAGAAACTATATTTCAACATAGGCAATGTCTATGATCAAATGATATAATAACACAGTCCTCCATTAACAAAGAATGATATGCCTTAGAAGTTGCTTGTGCAAATCTTTTTCAGACCCAAGGAAGGATTACCAAATACTGGGTAACACACTCTGACTGGGAGACTATCAATGAGTTTCTCTATTTGTTTATATAAATGGGCCAATGCTTTTTAAAGCACTTCAGAGCACTTAACTAAAGCAAACAACCACTTGAACTTTAAATATCTAGCAAGAGAAGCTATTGACAAGTATGACTTTACTGAGTAAATCCTAATATCTTTGAGACCTTTCATTCATATAGTCTCTTCCTGAAGAGAAGTACCAGACTCTCATCTCAGTTTCAGCAACACTGCAAAATAGAGAGCAAGAGGAGTAAGCAATTGCCTAGGCCTTCCCTCTTTTTTCTGTTAAAGCAAACTGCTTTATTTTTTTTCCTATATCCTGGGCCCACAGTAGTCTTTAGAAAGCAGTTTCTGATTTTGAAATCTTACCCTCTATTATTTAGCTGTTAAAGTAGGATTTTTCCATCTTATGAACCTCCTCTCTAACTCTTTGCTATGCATGGGCAGCTAAGCCTTGATTTGGGAATGCACTGCCTTATTAATTTGCCATAGGTGAATAACGCCACGGGAACAGCTCACTATGCTCAGGAAAAGGGTGCCTTTGGTAAGTAGTCTCATAACTGCGCTAGCGTCATGTGCATCTTTTGGGTCTTCATACTTAGAACACACTCCCTAGCTACAGTATTATATACAATTACACAGGTCATTTCCTAACCTAGATATGTGTGATCTGATTCACATATACCTTTCTGCTGATAAATCAGCATCCAAATTAATATTATTCTGTAGCTTTTGACATATTTCTTTCAAAACTAATGTATGCCAGTCCAGCTCAAGTATTAAGTTGGCCCTGAGAACCAAGAAGGTGGTCCTTAAACCAAGCAGCAGATACATCTCATTCCCTAAAATCCTGCAGCACATTCTGGTTTTTATATCTTTCCGAATGTGTTTTGCATGAAGTCTATGTAATGTGGCAGAGGAAAAGTGCTAAAATAAACATTTACTTTAACCTGGTCATTAACACCTTAGAGAAATGAAACAAAATACATTTAAGATATATGCATTAGCTACATTGGGAGTTCATTTCCTTAGTTTTATGGGACATGTCACATGTTCTGAAAGGTTGGGCTGTTTGGGATCTGTATTCATTAGTCTGATAAGGAACATTCTTGAAAACCTATTTTGTTAGGAAAAAAAAATAGATGCAGTTGAGAATACGAACTACCTGATGCTAAAGCCTCAGTCAACGTAGTTACTAAAAGAAATAGCTTTGAAAATTCTTCAAAATATCCTCTAAGTTATAACTGGATTTTAGTGTATAAAATGGCTGAGTAATTTAAATGTTTGGAAAAGAAAACAGTCTTTCCCAGAGTTTATGAAGTGGTAAATCTATTCCTTAGAATGATTAACTGTGAATTCTAATTTCAAACATGAGCGTCTAGTGGCATATGCTCTCCAAAGCTGACACTAAGATCATACAGTTTTATAAAATTAATATTCCAGAGCCCAATTCTGATATTAAATCCTCATTCCCCTTTAGTAAATGCCTTAGTTTCCACAAAAGTAATGTTACTTCCTACCCTTAAATAAAATGTGGAATTGGAATTTAGCTCTGCTCATGATGAATTTTGGTCTACTGAATGACACAGATTTGTATTTACAAGATGGATATCATGACATTCTCATTCGAAACTGAAAAATAAAAGAAAACCCAAACCCAGGAAAAGAAAAACATTCAAGGATAATACAATACTCATCCAGTTAAAAAATTTCAGTGCCAAATGCAAATTAGAAAGACAGATGAAGTACAGCCAGGACAGAATAAAACATGCTTTTGGGTAAGAATGCCCCAAATAACACCCATTTTAGAACAGTCATAAAACAAGACTATGACCAAAAGAAATTCAGTTTTGAGCACACTGCAGATAAGTAACAAGATCTAATTATTTAGAAAGCCCCTCAAGATTCCATGGCTTTGGTAGAAATGGACTAAAGGGTGAAATGAAAGAACAGAAGAAAAATTTAGACAAGATGATCTGAGAGAGTGAGAGAGACAAAAGCACTGAAAGAAACAGATTTAGGGAAAGTACTGGTCTACTCTATTTAACAATAGAGTCATCAACAGGGTAACTGTATGCATTAACACCTAATTTGAGCATCCTGAATTCTGATCCCAAGTTCCAGATATGGCAACTATATATTTAAAAAAATTACTTAAATTGTTCATTACCAGAAATAGATTCGCATGAGAAAGGTGCAGAATAAGATTCCCATTTCATTTCCAAATATTAAGATCACGAAATTACGTATGAAAGTCCTAACTCACAGGCTAACACTTCTTTCCCGTTGGCAAAAGCATCATTGCCCCGGGACACAGGAAATAGCACATACAGTGGTCACAGGAAAAAAAGCAGTTTGAGTGGGCGCATCAAAAACTGCACAAGGGCTTAGGCGATAAGCATGAGAACCTGTAATTCTGCTTGGCATTCAAAAACGAACAAGGAGAAACATCCAATGGGAAATACCATCAACAATGAAAAGCCTGGCTTTACTTATGTCTCTCCGAGCACTGACAACACAGGCCAGGAAAAATAGCTGGCCCAGAAACTTGGGACTGTTCAGCAGAAATGGAAGAATTTGCTCACGTGGAGCAACTTCCAAAGCAGTGGTCATGCCCAGCAACTTTTCCATTTCCCATTACCTTTCCTCCCTTCAGCAAAACTTGCTGGTACGCATGGTCAGCTACTTAGTTTATTCTGAAGTAGGCGAATGTAAAATGACCAAAGCAATATGAGTTTACCATGTACAGAAGCTACTTGACAGAGTAATCCGACATGGCGTATGCTGGGCACAAGAGATGACGGCTGATATGCAGCAGTCAGCACATTTTGAACGGCTTGCTGGTTTTAGGCGTGAAATTATTTACTAAATACTAGGTTAGACATGTTTTGGTTTGTTTTGGTTTGCTTGGTTTTCGTGTTTTGATTTGTTTTTTTTTTGGTTTTAAGTGTTTTGATTTAGTTTTGTTTGCTTGATTTTAAGTGTTTTGGGGAAAAGAAGGCTGGATGGTGTTAAATTTCATATAAGCAAATCACTAAAGTATTACAAAAACAGCAGCTAATTTACCTGCTGCTTTAGAGAACAGCTCAGGGATTAAAATGAGTGTTTTCCATCCTTCCAGCTCTATGTTAAACATCAGGTTGTCAGAATTGTCCTCATCCTCCAAATGCTACACGTGAAAACTCTAATGTTTGCTTTCTAAAACTTTAAGCACAGTGGTTCACATAGCTAAGAGCCACATTAGTGTTCTTCAAAACCATACTGGACTAAGATCACCCTTTGTCTTAAAGGTTAGAATTGCTTTTCCCCGAGACAGCAGCTTGCCACCTTCTTAGGACCTTAAGCCACACTGTCTCTCTCATCTATAACACATTTCTCTGTTTTAAGTTACTGAATATCTACAGCAGCCTGAAGAATTTATTTAACGCAACTAAAACACTGTCTCTGATCACCGCGGACTCTCGAAAGGTTCAAGAGCAGGACCACAATGGGAAAGGCTGGCTTAAAGATCAAGTGCTATCTCTATGCCTGGAGCGATGCAAACATCCCCTCCCATTGCTGACTGCGATCTCCCACCACCCCCAGCAGCTCCTGCGTGCTCGTTCCACCAGACAAACTGCAGAGGAGAGTAAGCAAACCCCCTTCGTGGACTCACCATCCTTTTCTAGCCACATTCACTACGCATTGCATTAGAAAATCGTAACGGTGTTAAAATATTTTGGCAGGATTTGTTATGGCCAGATCACTCACTTCCTTTCGGACACACAAAGCCTCCTCTGGCAATGAAACAGCCCAAATGTCAGCAAATCCTATAGAACAGAAAACGGTCTTGTCAATGTAAAGCCTAAATGAATCTCCAATTAAAACAAAACCGCATAACATAAAAATACACACAGAGAAAAGAAACAGCCCGGGAATGTTCACTTTTCATTAATTTCTCTTTTTTCCCCACCCTCTCGAAACTTTTTAACAGCATTACAATGCATTCATCACAAGGTGCTTGCTCTAAGTGTTACCAATTCACGGACGGATTAGAGGGCACATTAATAACATAGTTAATATGAAGTGTTTAGAGCCTTTATGTCGGTGACAAATACGACTCAGCCAAATTTCCTGACCATTGAGGCCACGGAGGAACAATTTGGTAGATTTCATCAACAGTTCTAATTATGTTCCTGTCAAGTTGAGAACAAAGTAATCCATAACTAGGGGGCTGCTCCGAGACAGTGCCACACGAGAGTAATTTATGCTCAGGGCCCTCGCTGTAGTTAGTGTGCACAATGCTTGACTAACAAGTGGGTTCAAAAAAAAGGAATTTATTAGGGAAAATGCCGCCCTCCAGCTCTGAGCTCATCAGGTACAGGCTTAGAAGGAGCTATGAGGCAAAATCTTCTTGTTCATACAAGCAGATGAAGTCTACACTGGCCTCAGCGGGTTTTAAAACATGGGATTTCAGCCCAAAGCATAGCATAGACTTCTGCCAGAGCTGGGTGCGGCCATGGCCGAGGCCAGGATATAATCCGGTGCTTTTAAAATACATTTCAGTCTTTGGGACACTGGCACTGGCAGAGGCTGAGCGGTACCAATGCCCTTTTGCAATCCTATAAATAGCAAGCTAATGAAAGATGCAAATAGATTATTAGTAAACTGTCACAATACATGATGCATTTCTTACCACTGAGAAAGGGAAGGATGAGGGGGAGGGTAAAAGGAGGAGAAGCTGCCATGTAATTTTGAGTCATTTCCCACCATGATGTATGTTGGGATGCAGCTTCTATCCTTTCAGCCAGGATCATTTTATATACAACATTCTCACTGTATCTCACATTAAGGGTAGGAATGTTTCCCCAGCGCTAGGTGAAGTGCAAAGCCTGGCAGCTGGTCTTCAGGACCAAATACTTGCATAAGTGGTAAGATGTAAAAAGAAAGTAAAACAAAGTATTTCAAATAGAATTAAGAACAGTATCTGTAAACACAGGCAAAACCAACATTAGCAAAAATTAGATTTGTGTGGTAACTGCAAAACACTTAATGGGTTTTAAAGCGTAGATATCTGAAGGTAGCTGTGGGCATACGCTACTGTCAGAAGTTTTAGACTTTTACTTAACAAGACAAAAATCACAGAACTTACAAAAAAGTCATTTTACAGCCCTTTCTTTGATAGTGAAGAAACCAGCTTATGAAAGTGTTACCAGCTAGGCAAAGCAGCAGCCTGCTTTAGTGGACTGAGTATCAGCTCAGATAAGGAAATGCTCAGAGAACTCACTTCAGAGGCTAACTTGCCATGTGGCCCCAGGAAGGTCTCCTTCTTTGCCCGTGTTCCCAACTAGCAGAATGGGTGCAAGTGTGTGAAGGCACTGTGAGTGTCCCCTGTTACATGCCTTGCTAATGGATTTTCTGCTGTATGAAAATGTTTTTGGCTTCACTAACTATTGGTTTTACTTCACCATTTAAGTATTAGTTGAACACTCACAGAGTGAATACAGAGCACAGTTGTGGAGCCCTGCATCAAATCCCTGAGCTCCTCCTTCTACACTCTACCAAGGTCTCTTATTCAAATCTGCTTGGACCTCTAAATTCGCTGCTGTCAAGTTTAGGGAACTTCCCAGCACCTACTGAGTGGGACAGTATGAGCATCATGCAACTGAAGCTTCACAGAATTATGATTACTCACACCCTTTGCATCCAATGATAAAAACAATACACTTTACAAGCATGGGTGGCTTAAGCTTTCGAGGAGGCAAAGAGAAAAGGGAAGGAGACAGTCCCATTCTGCAGATGTGAAAACAGAAACCTCTCTGATAAATCAGAGAGATGGTGCCTTGGAAGCCAAGCAATGCCTGGACATTATAATTCCCAGACTCAATCAGTCTCAAGACACACTTCTTTTCCTGGTGAAATGTCATGCTGCTGCATGCTTCTGTTACAGAACACATCTTAACCAAGTGTAGCAAAAGCATGATGATCCCATTAAGTATCTAACATCTAATACCTTGTGAAAACTAATTTAGTGCTTTATCAAATCTCTAGTTTGTATGTAGAGCATTAACAGGCTACATTTGCTAATAGGGCAGATTGACCCATCCCATATGTTATCAAACCACATCAAAGTCTGCTGGAGGACACAGCCTTAGCTACTTATTATCCCTTGCATTAACTCTTTCACAAGCTACTGGACCAATACATTTTCCTGTAATACATCTGTCATGATTTTGCAGGGAAATCAGCAATTCTGAACTGTGCAGCAGTTAGATAACAGGACTAAACCCATCATGGTTGCCTGGCTTTCCAATCTACTGTTAATTGTCACAGAAGGAACCCTTTAGAGCTAGACTTGCACAACAGCACACCACTGAGATTCAGCCTCTTAGATTTGTATTTTTAGAGCTTTAGTCATTCACATGATTTCTTCACAATTTATTACACACAAGAGATATAAAGTTGGAAGCCAACACCTTCAAAGTTACAAGATTATCTTTTTTCTTTCAGCAAAAAAGGGCATCTTATGCAAGAGAACATGTGGCTCAGTATTCAGTAAAAAATATGCTAGAATATTGCTAATAATAATGTTAGCAATATTAGATCAGATGAGAACACTTCCTTGGCTTGGATGCTATGCAACTGTATTCCCACATGTGTTATATTTAGGGTCTTATTTGTGAGACTGTATTATATATCTGAAGCTATGCTTCTGTCTGGGAACTTGCATATATGGCTAATAGAGGGCTGAGGTTTATTTGGTTAGATGTTTTGTTTTTAAATCACAGTTGCTACTATTTTCTGCTCAACAGTGTTTGTCTATGGACTTGGAAACCCTGAGCCACTATACATGGGTCTCTTACTGACCTTTTCTGACCATTTGACTACTTATCATCACCATAACCTGGAAACTAGTGCTAAAACAAAGAACCACAACTGACACACAAGCCACAACATTCACTTCCAAAAAGAAACCAAATCCACTCAATGGAAATAAAAGTTGTCTCCCTCACGTTGCGTATGTGATTGTATACAGCTCTGAAATACACTTATGTTCGCGTACAGCCCTAGTCATTCATACTTAATTCTACAGCTTCATTTGCTTTCTCTCTATATGCTTTCTCAAGGACTGCCATCTTCTTCTCCCTTAGAAATTTTGCCCTTCCATTTTTTCAAGCACAACCATAAACAAGTAAAGGCATTCTGGGGGTGTGGGAGGGTATTATTAGAAGTTTTGTAGTAGTAGTTTCTTGGTGATCCCAGATCCCATTAGTGATGGGTCATTTTTAATCCAGAGAATATTAAAGCCTGCTCACAGCAGGCTCACAGTTTTAGCATCACCAACTCAGGCAGGCCAATACAGTCTTCTACTGAGCAAAACTTTCAACAAGCAAAGTTCTAGCCAGGAGGGATAAATTAGCTTAAAAAAAAACCCAAAACCAAAAAACCAAACAAACAAAAACCCACCACCAATAAGACCTGGTCGAGTTAACACATCATAATTCTACATTGCTGAACTGAACTGCAAGTCTTCAGAGCTTTATCCTCCCCTCCCTCCTTTTCTTTCCTTTCCCTGTGCATTTTTCTTATTCCGTTTTTATGTTGAAATCACAGGAACTACGCAGCCTAGCAAGGCTGTAATCACTCAGCAGGAACCTGGCACAAGCACAATGCAACCACCGGCTAGGCAGCGGAAAATGAAGGAAATCTTTCTCTCCCTCCCTCCTAGGTTTCTTAAAAGGGGCTCGGTGTGAATGAATCTTCCCGGTAGCCACCAACCATTTCTTATTCCTTCTGAGCAATCATCAATTTCAGCATCAAGTGGTTTAGTGGCTCTACAACTAGTAGTGGCAGCAGACTAAGCCCAGCATGCAAGCGTTTTGGCTAATTTAAAATCCTTGTGCTGCCGAATCAAACATGACAAGACAACAGTAAAAAGAGAGGCTATTATCCCAAATGAGAGTCGGCGTATGGGTGAAATTGGCTTGAGTGGCAGAGACAAAAGAGGTGGAAGAAGGAGGGACGACCAGGCATGATAATACCAGACACAGCACACATTTTCTCTCCAATTTCCAGTGCATTCACACATATTGCTACCTGGAGGGAAAAAAAAGGCAATGTTTCCAAACTTCAATGCCAGGCAGAAAAAATACATTTAAAAAAGTTCAAAATAAGTTAGCACCTGGTAAAGCATCTGCCCCATGGGTATGGAGAAACTTAACTTACAAGAGAGGTCACCCTTACATTAGAAACCCTAACGCTCTGAATTCTAAACCTGCCATTTCCTACCTGAATTCATGTCTTGTTGCCCAAAGTTCATTACCATAAACTGAGGATTAGAAGCACTGATTTTGAATAGAACAACCTTAAAATAAGATTAATCTGTGGTGTGGCTACTGGTGAATAGCTACTACACACACAGGGCTCACCAAGTGCCTTCAAGGAGCTGCTGGGGACAGAAAGTGGAGGCCAAAGGAATTAATTTTGCAAGGCATTTGGGAGACCACAAGCAGACTGATAATGTTCAGAGCCATGAACCCTGGCGATGGCTTGCAGCTCACAGAATGATGACCTGTGGGATCACTGGAGAGCAAGAAGTTGTCTTTTGCAAGATTAACAATTTAAAAGTGCTGAAATTAATTTTGTTTAATAGCTGTGGGTGCAGACTCCTTACAAAGTAGGTTGCAAGGTCAGCAAGCCTCCTAAAGCCTTTTAAAACGCAGCTTTCATAGGGACAATAGATTTAGGGTGGCTTAGGGCTTAAAGATCTAAAAAGCAAAAGAAGTTTAAGAGGTCATTTCCTACCACTTCCAAATCTTGGGTGAAGACAATGTTTCACTCCTCACTCTGTAACATACACTTATCCTTACATTCAAAGCTACCTGAGGCAGGACTGATTTCTTAGCGTAGGCAAGGTGAAAAAAAGACATTAAAATCAAACATGAGGACCAGATTAACCGGTAGACAGCAGGCTCAGAGTCACACTGGAATGTGCCTACCTGTGTTGCAAAGAGACAGGGAGGAAAGAAAAAAAAATATATATATAAACAAAACATCAGAAAATGAGAAACTGGGAGGGGAAAGACAAGGGCAGGGAGAGTGCTCACACCCTTGTCATCATTCAGAAGTAGTTCACCTCTGATTCACGTCTGCCTTCTTATACAAGACCATTAAACCCTAAATTACTGTACTGTACAGAGTGTTTCAAGGAACAGCTGGGCTCAACACTGAAACCTAAATCAACCATTTAAAAGACACTTGCTCAGCTTCACAGCCCAGTACGTGTGAGCTATCACTCACAAAATATCAAAATATGCTGACCAGTGTTCCCTTATAGGTCACATTTGCCCAACATATTTAGCAACAGCATCTAACTAATTGCACAGTGAAATTCATAGCAAGCACAAGTTTGGGAAACAAACAGAGCATTTGTTTTGCACCACCATGTAGGATGGTCTGAATTTGCTGAATTAACCAACATTACCATGAAAAGAGTTTGCATTTTGTGTGGTTGGGCCTTTGTGAAAGGTGGACTCATGAATTCAACTATTAATCCAATCCCAAAAAGTATGCATTCCAGTGAAAAAGAAAATTCAGTATTTATATAGATCCACCTGGTTTTGCAAAAATACCTTCCAGGAAACCAAGAAGCCCAGGTGAGGATATAATCATAATTGATATAGTACATGGGGTTTTTTTTGCATCCTGCCTACTTTAAAACCTTCCCCCCTCCCACTGTGAAGGAAACACAGGGTTTACTTTTCAGATTAGAACCGAGTACAATGTCAAGCAGTGGACATGCAAGCTGTCAACACACAGCCTGACCTGGGATAGGTATGCATTACCCAACAGGGAAACCCAGGCACAATGGCAAGAAGCACTTTGCAGGCAGCCTGGAGGAGGGAAGCATTGTCTTCCATAATGGAATTTAGCTGCTATGATCCTGAAGATGGAGGGGGCCATTTCCCTGTCAATGAGGTAACTGACAATCATTAGAGACGACAGAAATAATTCTGCTGTGAGCCTGGTGCTGACAGTGGCCGAAGCAAACGCACCAGCAATTTTTCTCTACCCCTTCCACAAGGGGTTAGAACAAAGAAAGGAGCCAGTGGGAAATATTTAAGACACCACAAGAAAATCATTTTAGGTGCATATTAATACTGCCACTGAATACTGTGCGCTTTCAGGCTGATGTGAGCTGCTGTATATGGTGTTTGTTCCCCCTTTTTTTTCTGTCTCAAAGTTGAATTTATAACCCCACACAGCACTTCAAGAAAAGCCCAGTTCACAGTTCAGCAAGGCACTGCTTAAAAGGCAAGCCTGATACAGGTCCTTAAGGCATCTCATCCATCCTGCACTTGGATGGCATTCTCCACCAAGGGACCCCATTAGGAAGGAAGGGCAAACTGAAATCCTAACCCAAAGCAACCTGAAACATCGCCGGCATACTGGTGTAGCAGCGATGGATGAGACGCCATTTGTCTTCAAAGCATGGGAAGCCAATATATCTGCTTTGTTGCAAACTCAACTTTACTTTCCAACCTTGTAGTGTACTTAAAACACAGATCAGCTTTCTATCTAGGGATAAAGCAGCAGAGAAGCGTCACCCAAGACTCCAATTAAACAGATTGGGAGTAATGCACTTCCAATGCAACTCCATACAGCAAAACACCCTGAGATAACACTTTCTGTGTTTAGAATCAATTGCCCAGGAAAGCACTGTCACAACCTAAAAAAGGTTTCCTTTTCCCTCCATACAGTAGAATAACTCAGAAGCATAGTATAAAGCTTGTTCGGAAATGCAGTTGCTGTAGGAACACTATCAATCTCGGAGATATCCTACTCTCCCTACAGGAGGTTAGGCCCTTCCATGCGGGAAGAAGCAATATGTTTGTTCTGTAGCCAAAGTAATTTTAGATTTACCTATTCTGTTTTATATTTACTGTTTTAATTTATTATTAACTTTGTATTGGTGTTGAACGACCAGAGTTGTGAGACTTGTACTCCTCTGGAAGTCTCCAAGCTAAACTTAGCTGGCAGAAATAGATATATTTTTACTCTAGGGAAGGTGATTCTGTTTATACCAGGTCTGAAGATGGCCAAACAAGCTTTCTTCGACACTGCTTGCTAAAAAAAAAGGAAAGTTAAGCTAAAGTAGGTGTAATTCCCTCATAGATAATATATATGTCTTTGAACTTTTCTTCACATGTTAGTATAGCAAGCATGAAACATCACAGCACAAATTCACATTCTTCATCCAGTTTCAAGAAAAGTTTTAAGGAGACCAGATATTCCAATACTGTAACATGAAACATGCCCGGTAGAAAAGCATTATATTTTTGCAAGCTGGTCATCTATTTATAGGAATCTCTAGCCAGGGCTCTTATTTGCAGTTCTGTGTTATCTGTTGTTCTAGGTGACATCCTCCTAAGGTGCCAGGAGCTGTACAAGTGCAGAGAAGACCACCAGGACCAATACATACTGCAATTCAAAGAGACCAGCCAGAGAACTGCTTGGAATTGAATGCACGTTTCTTGTGCTCCAGTCAGGAGCCTAAACGTAAAGGTCATCCTGTCCTAGTGTTGCACCATATCACCTCCAGAGCCAATTAGGATGACCAGAACTGTATATACCTACCTGCCTATTCGATTCATATCAGGAAGAAAGGAAAAAGAAAAAAAAAACGGGGGGGGGGGGAAGGGAAGCAGCAAGGTCAGGCAGTTGTGTATGAGCCACATACCTTGTACGAGTGACAGCAACCTCACACAGACCCAAACCCCCACCCCAACATCAGAAACTCTGCCTCCTCCAGCTCCGTGCACAATGAACAGTTAACGTCAGCTCACTCCAAACACCAGGCCAGTTCTCTTCTTATTGGTCTTCAAGATCACAAAAAAATCTCCCGCCAAAAGCTTTTGTATGCATCTGTGTTTACTGTGTCTGTAAATCCAGCAAGAAGGCTCACCAAGGTATTCTGCTAATCTAGAGAACCTAATTAGTGTGATCAAAGATGAGGCCAGCTATGCTCTCTGCCATACTGAGAGAGCTCACAGAGTGCCATCCTAAGCAACTGCAAAACCTGTATGGATGGGACATCTACCAAGCTGTGCCACACTTCCTATTTAAACTCCCTGCTTCAAAGTTTTGACCTTTTTCCCCCCATACAGCAGACTCTGAACTGGTCCTGGACAGCAGGAGAATGGGAAAAATGCAAGAACGGCCCTCTTCAGTCCTATGCTCCTTGGGATCGAGCATTTCCCATTAAACAAAGTTGCTACCTCAAAAGCTTGTTTTTCCTCAACCTATAACATTCTAAAGACCTCTCAAAAAAGGTCTCTACAGCATAGAATACAGCAGTGAAACATGAAGTCCAACCACTCCACGCCATTGCTGTGCCTCGGTAGTTCTTCCTACCCACAGTACAGCAGTATTTGAGTGACTTGCAAATGAGGGAGAAGAGTTGGAAAATTAAAACTGAGGTCTTGACAGAAAACAAAAGAAGTGAGACCTAAGTCAGTCAGCCTCAGTTGCAAAATTATTTCTATGGGCCTCTGCAACTCTGTGATAGAGGTGAAGAGCTTCTTTTTTCTCTGCAAAACCAAAAATGTTGGATTCTGACAGTGATTGTTGATATATGTGTGTGTGTATATACAGATAGATAGATAGATGGTGCTAACTTCACTGAAATCATTGCCATACACAGAATTACCAAGCATCAGCACTAGGAGAAATACCAAGCCTTGGTCATGAAACTTAATGTTATTCTCTTTACCCCACCAACTTTACTCCTAGCAACTACGAGGCCAAAAGACACTATGCCATATAATGGCTTTCCCAAAGCCATGGTTAAGACTCAAATGAATCTGATGCTCTTTGCAATGCTTGGAAAAGTGTGAAAGTTACTGTTTTTATTAGGGGAAAAAAATAAAAGAAAGAAGTCTTGCAGTCGCCTTTGAACTACTTTCTGCACCACTGGGACAAACATTCAGTACCAGGAAGAGAAGCACTAGAAGGGCATTTATATGCAGTACAAGAAAGAAAAAGAAAGAAGAAAAAAAGTGTTATGACATGTCCTGTTCTTATTCTGATAATAACTTAAAAAAATAATAAAGCATCCTTCTGTCAGAAAGGATGTCCCCTATTTTCAACAGGATTTTAGGTCTTGGCCATGTAAAGGATTTCCAAACCAGCTATTATTGTACCAACAAGACATGGTAAGAATATTGAACAAATTAATCAAAGCACCCTGATTCATAGGGAAAAATAAAAGAAAATAAAAACCAAGAAAACCTGAAGCTGAGAAGAAAACAGGGTAGCAAAAACGGAGTAAATTTTTTTGTCTCTTCTCCCTCAGGCACATAGTTGCAGTCATCAGGGAAAAGTCCAAAGGAACTGAGGAAATTCATTATCAATACAGCAAAGCATGGTCAGGGGGACATTTGGGGTTCTGTTTTTCTACCTTTCCCTTTCATACATAGATGAAGCATGAAAAGACTTTTGGGACCTGATCATGTTATAGAGTGGGAAAAATATGCTTCAAACCCCACTCCACAAACCACTCCATCAGCAGAAGTCTCCATCAGGTCGGAGACAGACTAACTTCTCCAAGGTATTAAATTAAAAGATGTTGAATTAAGTTAAACGCCCCACATTGAATTGACATTTCCCTTTTTTAATGCAAGCTAAGATTGATGAAAAATACCACTTATCTACATTAAGGGTCAAAATACCCAGCAAAAGAAGCCTCTGGTTCAGCGCGTCAGAGCAAAGTCAGTCTTACATAATCCGGGGACCAGAACGCGGATCACATTCTGATGATCCAATTAATGGTGGGATACTTTGCAATCAGCCAGGAAGCAAGGCCCCTAACAGATTGTGGGGCTGTAACATCAATTTCTTAAGTGCATTTAAAGGATTACAAATGTTAGTCCTGGCTTGAGATTGAAACACCTATTGAGGTGCTCTGAACCACATTACAGTAATTGGGTACCTGAATTAATGCCATTTCTTCTGATGGGCGAGTTGAATACATTGGAATTAAGGATTTCTTTTGCTGTGTTTCACTTTCAGCTGCTTTTTTTTTTTCCTTTCCCTCCTTAGAACATAAATCTGAGGCAGAATATCTCTTTTTATCTAGATAGCCTTAATTACAGCCCTGAGGCACCCAAGTACTGTCCTAATTTTACCTTCTGCATTTGTTTGGGTGCATTTCCTTTATTTATTTTTTTTTCCCCTTATTTTACCATGCAATGACATTAAGATAGGAATAACATTATCTTTTCTTGAAGCTTCAGGGGGAAGGGGGAATAGGCTGCTGAGAGATGGAGAAAGAAAAGTCTTCCTTTTCTTTCCCACATCCCTCTTCCACTATGTAAATGTTTTTATGCATGCACCAGATACTATCTGCAGTGGTTTACTCCTCTAGAGAGCTAGAACTAGGGCTGCCTCAATTAGTCTTCTATTCCTTCTGAGGTCAGTTCAAGTAAAGGTCTCAATCATATCAAATTGGCAGGACTGCTAACTACCTGGGTATTTCAGACCACAGAGAGTTCAGCTAAAGGGCTTAAAAAGCATGTAGCCGGTTTCAAGAGTATTCAGTGAATATTTGACATAAAGCCATACCTGACTAACCTTACCTGGTGTATGAAGTGGTTAACAATCTAAAATAGGTTAGGGCACAGGCTTGTTTGTCAGGCTTTTTAGCCAGCCCGTGTCTGTCAGACTGCAGCACGCAGCATACAGGACAAACATTTTTGTCTTGCATCATAGGAGTTTTGATAATTAGAGTTATAACAGGGAATTCCATCCATTTTTATCCTCAACGTATGTGGCACTGACATTTCAGTGACCTCGGCAGTGATTTCTCACTTGCAGCTAACTGGAATGTACACAACCATGATATAATGATCACACTGTGAAAAAAGGGGTGGGAAACAGAGCGTGGTATTCCAAATATTCCAGTCCACTCTGTACATCTCATTTATCTGGTTACAGCACATCAGACCTCATTTTTTTTTGAGGTCTATCGGTAATTGAAGTTATAAATATGCATGCAAGTATTGGCACATAGACATATTTTATATTTCATATGTTATATATCATTCTGGAGGTATTCCAACTTTTTGTCCTATATTCAGGATTCCATAAGAAACTGTGATGCTGCAGTGATTCTGCTTTAATTTTGGTTTTGCTTAAGATAACTGTAAACAGTGAAGATACAGAAGCTATTTATCTTCATTGCCAGTTAAGAGGAAATCAGAGCGTATACCTTAGGGGAGCTAAGGAAGCACAGTGATTTACCAGGCATATGAAGGAAAGACAGCTTCTAATTCAGTAATAGAACTTTCTGATGCTCAGGAGAAAGCGGTTTGCACGGTTTGGTCAGATAACCTTTTACAGTTAACTATTTTATTTTATTTATTTCCTACCACATAAGAAACATCAGATTTAGGAGTCACTGGGGATCACTCAGCTGTGCTCCTTTTTTCTCTTGAATGGTTTTGAATGTTCCTTAATTTCCCATCCCCACTAATGTGGGATATTCCTAGAGTTTAGAAATAACCCTTCTGAAACACAATAAAACCTACAAACCATCTTCACATAAGAGATGATTAATCAGAGGATAGACATAGCTTCATTGTGCTATACAATGAAAAAGAAGATAAGGATTTTCAGGAAGTGTCTTGCCAATCTCAATACAAATTTCAGAGTAGTTTTTGACTCATTAGATCATGCTTGCTGAAATGATTTACATAAAGATAATGAAAATGTAAAACCCTAAGGACTAGTTAGCTGTTTAGCAGTGTATACATTTTTATATAACCATTTCCATGCATCTAGTTTAAAATTCATTAACAAAAATTAATTGCTGCACGGTGGTCTACATTGCACAGCATGAAACTTCAATATGCTTCCTAAATCACTGCTTTCTATCACTCCTCCAGCGACCCAAACTTTGTGGTCTTGAAAGCATTCACTACCAGTTTGCAGCAAAGCTAGTATTTTTTTACAGTTAGTGAGAATCAGCAACTGAACCTCAGGAAATATTTTGGGTTTTTTTTAATATCTCAGTAATATTTTGGAGTAACAAAAAACCTCCTCCCTCTCCCCCTTGTGCAAACGCAGCATGATGCCCTTAGGACTTCACCGCAGAGACACAGCTCCAACACCAGCTGACCTCACTAACTTTCATTTTGGACATGATCCAAAGTTTACTGAATTCATAAGGAGACCTTACATTAGGTTCAGTATATTCTGTAGTTCAAGCCTTCCAGTCCTATTCCCCCTCCCTCTTGCCTGAAAATCCTTAATTGAGCTTTGCTGTGTGAGCATTAACTATGCTGTTGCCACGGCACATTCAGTATGAAGTGCCTAGTGGTAATGCCATCCAAATGTCTGTCTGCTTTTTTATGTCTTGGGTTAGGGAAAAAATAAAGTTATTTTTCACAAGTAATTAACAGAAATAGGTCTTGGAATTTTACAAATTATTTGGGACCCAAAGGGGGGGGTTAAGGTTCACTTTTTAGTAATAACATCTAATGGATAAAAAGTAAAAAGAGTCTTTCCATCATATTTCCCAAATATTTACAGTGTACACCTTGGATTTGAAATAAGCCAGGGAGAACTAATGCATTGTTTACACTTGGAATCCGAGGTGGCCCTGTCCCAGCTGGGCAGTACAGTGTGCTGTATCTTTCCTTTCTCAGTACTTATCTTAATCTTAATAACTAGCCAGACAACTGACTCCAGAGTCCTGGGCTTATCGACTGGAATTCGTCATGTGCACACAAGAGAAGACAAGAAATGCATTATATAACAATGCCATACAAATCATTATCTTTTAATATTTAAAAGTATGCATTCAAAGTCTGATATGAAACCATTTTGGTTGAACTCAATTCCACTGGTTGTTATTAAATTTGATAGCAAATGAACAAAAATACACTTGTAATGTATTTATCTGCAGGAGAGTTTATTTGCAACAGATCAAAAGGCTGCTTCTTACTGCGTTTTAGCTACTGCTATCAAATGCAATCTGCTTTTAAACATGCTTTGATATGGAAGACTATTTTCAAAACAGGTTAATAGGAAATATATTTTTTTTTTCCCGAGTCTCCCAAGTACCAAGAAATAGAGAGTGAACAGAGAGGCTATTGTGCCCTCACTGTAGGTTTACAACATGACTTCTTCGAAGCAAGTTTATATAAGCAAGAGGAAAGCCATTTCAACTGCACCCACCAGGCACTCGGACCATGCTTTCAAAACTGTCACACAGATTTTGGCTCTGGCATCTCACAATAAATGGCTTCCTTTTAGCCAGGAAACAGGGAGTCACATGCCAGAAACGTGTGAACCACAGCACTGGGGGTACTCTTTGCTGATCTCAGGCTGGTCTCCTGTGAGCGCGTTCATGTCTTTCTCTGCACCTCCATGGTAAGAACTGCGTATGTGCACCATGGTGAGGGAGGAGTAGATGCACATGGAGACTAATGATTAAGAGCCCACTCCGGCAGAAAGAAGGGACAATGATTTTATGCACAGACCCTGTGAGTAGTCCATCTCCCTTTGCCTGCAAAAGGGTAAGAGAGAAGATGGGTACCTCACACACTGACATTATAACATTCACTTGAAATGAACTTATACAAAATAAATATGGGTTAACAAAGATGCTGTAAATTCACTCCTCTCCTCTACTCCCTTTGCTCTACCCATCCTATAAAGCTTTACTCATGCTAAGTATTAACACCCTCAGCAATGGGATTCATTCAGCACAAGACACTGGAGTCATGCTCAAAAACACTATCATTGCTACTGCCAGCTTTTCCCAAATTTCTCTTCCACGTCAAAAATTTTTGAAGTATACCATAGGCCAATCCTCATGTTAAATCACAGACCACAGTAAATCAATTAGTTAATCAATCCCATCACAAAATCAATTAACATGAACTAAGAAATCCCTAAGCAGACATATTCTTATGTGAACAAAGGTCACCCACCGCAGCCTTTGTGTGTCTGTTCATATTAGTGTAAGCCCAGGTTTAGAAGGGAGAAATTTTCCTGTGATAACAGTTCTTTGTATTGATGTGTCAGCACAGACACAGAGTCTCCTTGTATGTCTGGCACAGATCGTATGTATTTTTACTTGTGTAATAACTAGAGGCCCCCTGCAGAAAGGGAATCTGAGATTTGTGCTCTGATGTGGTGAGATGAGACCTCTTTCAGTACCACCAAAAGCCTTCTGCACCGGGCTTTGTAACACTACCTGAGCAAAAGGGAAAACCGGGCTTCTTCAAGTATGCACCTCAAAAATTGCAAGTGCAAGCAAAAAATGTCCCAAATGTTTGAGCCATGTTGCAAAGCCAATTATTGCATCTATTTGTAAGGTCAGGTTCAGTTCAGTAAGTTAGGAGAAACATGTTTCAAAATGCCTAAAGAAACACCTGATCTGTAACATCTACAACTTTCTTTCTAATCACAAATACTAAATAATTAGTTTTATTAATAAGACTTTATAGTTGTGTGGTAGTTACCACTCAGGGGTAATCCACAATTCAGTGATAAATCTAGTCAGTCAGATTTGCAACAGACATGGAACCTAAGAAGATGAGGTTACCTCCATACATCACCTGGGGACACCAGACTTCAGGTGCGGAAGGAAGAAAAGACACTGGTGTACACAAGGGTCTACACAGGATCATAGAATGGTTTAGGTTGGAAGGGACCTTAAGATGATCCAACCCCCCTGCCCCCTGCCACGGGCTGGGGTACCTCACACTAGACCTGGTTGCTTGTGTCCAACAGAAACTTCTGCAGAGCCAAGACATGGTGGGTAACTTGAATTCTGTGAAATGAAATCTTGTAAGTCAGGACTGCAGACTTCTGCTTGCTCACCATCACTACTCATTCTTTGCATATGGTCGTGCTACGGGGTTGTTCATCAGTGTAACTAACTCTCCTTGCAGATAATTAAGCTATATTGCACCCATTATTATTTGACTCCAAAATCTGCCACAAATTCCACACCCTTTCTGCATCATCCCTTTCCCACTAGAAAGGCTGTACACTTAGCAGCAAACAGGGCATCAAACAAAGGCTGGCATGAGTATTCCATCCTAACCAAAGTCAGGGAGAGAATTATAACTGGAACAGTGGAAAACTGGCCTAACTTGGGATAGGGGAGGAAAAAAAAATGCAAAGGTATGAAAATGTATTCAACAATGCTCTCTGTGCTCAGATCCAGCGGTGACAGGGCTATAAGCAGATGCATTAGGCTGGAAATACATCAAGGTTAGATTAAGCTGCAGAGTTTCCATTTTATTAATGGTCTTCAATCTGACTCCTTAATAAAATGGAAACCATTTGTAAAATTTTGATCAGAATCCACACTTAGCTTTCAAATGCTTGCAACCTTTAGGTATATTCAGGAACAGATTTCAGAAAGCCCATGCCTAAAAATGAAGGTGAGAAGGGAATGAGAAGGAGAAAAATGACTCGAGGTGAATCAGTCCTTGAAGTGAATTATTATGTAAACTGTGAGTCAAGCTAAATGAAGAAACCATTGGGACAGAAAGGTTTTTTTTTTGCATGGATCACAGGGATACTATGCTGGACAACAGCAGCATCTCCACAGCGGTCTAACTAAAAGGGTAAATATCTAAGATGTTTAAATACTAGCCTCAGTGACACATCAGAGCTCCTGGAGTGCTGCTAGAACTGGAAACCCTGGGTGGCCAATGGGCTGAAGGAGTGGGAGATGCAACTAAAGCAGTGCTGTATCCCTACAATTTGTATCCCCTATTCATTCAAGTTTCCTCTCACCTGCTGGCAAGGAACAGGAGAAAGGAAGGTTTTATCTAATAGCTATGGAGAAGGAAGTGGTGTTGGATAAAATGAAGGTGACAAGAAAGAAGGCTCCTAGAAAAATCACACTGCATTTCTCATGCAGAAGGTAGCCTGCATAGAAAGAAGTTAAAGTTCAGACTTCTAATGTAAAAAAGAAACACACATTTAGAGCTATGCAGCAACTTAATTAGCAAACCTGCCAGAAGAGGGAAGAGATAAAAAAAACCCAACACTCACAAGTGTATACGCCGTGCTACTGCACTTCTGGTTTCTGAAATCAGAAGAAAAAAATCTTATAGGAAGTATTATTCATATAATAATAGTAAGTCTGTGGATTAACTGACCATAGGTTATAGAGAGATTTCTGAATTTACTTCAACTAGGCTTTTTCTCTGCTGAGTGGTTGGATCCAAAGCAAAAGGAACATACTAAAAACAGCACTCAAGTTCCTTTTAGTCTTCAGAGAGGGAGAATCACATCATACAAGATCTCCAAGCAGGACCAGCATGCCAAAAAAATAAAGATATATGTACATATACATGCAAGGAGAAATATCATCCACACTGACTTAATACCTTCAGTAGGGAGAACAGTTGCATTATCCAAGGCCAGGGCCTTTGTTTTCAAGGAGAGGCTTTTCCTAACACTTGAACCTGATGACGTCTATACTAATAAAGCTTACATCCATAATGAAGCATGAGCACTTCCTCTGGGAAGGGCCTGGAGCTATCAGGAAGGACAACATGCTACTGTAACAAATTAAAAGTCTGTATTTCTCCCTTTGACTTTGATATCTATTTGGATGACATTTGCAGCACTGATGGGGACAACGCGAAGGAAAGAACCACCTTGATTAGCCTAGCCAATAGAAAAATCATCCGCTATCCTAGGAGACAAATCTGGAACAAATCTAGATGCCGTCACTTCACCTTACACCTTAGGTTCATGGTGACCCCAAGAGAAAAGGTGGGATATTTTTATTCAGACTAACTGAACAATGTCTATAGGTGACACCTTCACAGAGCATTTCTTTGTGTCACAGACTACTGGGTAAATGCAACTGAAATGCCAGGTAAGCATACGTGCCTTCTCTATGCAGTGTGACAAATATTTGTGGGTTTGGCCTAGGACAAAACAGGTTTCAAGACAAAAAATATAGTTACATATGTCCTATAATCCGAATTGCTACAAAACTTTACTGTTTCCTTATGATCTACATAAAACAGGCTCTACACATGTTAGGGCCTTCCTATTATAGTTTATCTTTGGCATTTTGACATTGTGAGAACCACTGAGACAGGCAGGATGTTTTAAGCTGAGACCTTCTTGAAATCAGGTGTATATTGAAGTTAAATCAATATCAGAGACCCCAGCTTCCATTCACCTACGTGCAAATAGTTCCACCACTACTTTTTAAAGTTGCTAGTAAGATGGCACAGTAAAGCTGATGAATTCAGGTGAAGTTCACCACAAAAAACAACAGGCAGCTCGTATCTCCAAACAAAACTAGCCAAGTGAGTCAATATCTTGAAGCTTTTTGGGGGACTCCAGCTAGACTTAAACCAAATGCTTTGTAGTATCCATCTCATACTGAAGGCGAGGTATTTAGCAAGGTGCTAATCCAATGCAACACACAAACTAGCAGTTTATTTAAAACAAAACTTGATCCTTATTGGGAGCTGAGATATTTGAAGCACACACAAGTAAAACTAATTTAACCTTTGAAAAGTTACCTCCAGAGGGAAGAACAGAAATCCCTTTATAAGATTTTTAAGCACTGCAATTATTGACAAGGACTATATTACTTTCGTTTTCTCTGATCAGAAAAAAAAAAAAAAAAGCAAAGCCACAGGAGACATCAGCAGCTGTCAGGCTGTTTTCCAACTGCAATGAGGTAGTTTACAGTGGGCTTGTGCCAGTCTCTTAAGACCCAGTTAAGAAGCCTTTTTAAAATGCCTTAAAAAGCCAACTCATACATTAATCAAGTTGAGCCCTCATCCATACTTACTGCAATACATCAATTACCATGTCTTCTTTTTTTTTATTTTAATAAATTCCAGTTGACAGCAGACACCTTATTAAGGCTCACTAAAATGATACAATAAGTAAGAGGCTATTAATGTTGCTTTTTTTCCCTGCTGCTATTGTCTTGCCGCACTGGTCTGCAAACAAATCCAGGCTGCATTACAATTAATGCCAATGGAACTCCTTCTAACGACTTCCAGCTTGCTAATTTTTTACGCTAATAATAAAAAAAAGGCATTGCTATGCAAGAACAGCCCCCTTTTATCATGCTTGCATGGCACACTAGAGAGCTCCTGCCATTGTTCACATGAAAGACAATTAAACCCAGGAACATCAAACCCAAAAATGACAATCTGCTAACGAGAACTGGGTATTGCTGAATTCTTTCCTCTATTTTCTGAACTGATAGAAAACAATTCTCCAAAGACGTTTCCATCCCCCATGCCCACCCTTTGGAAACAAAACCAAACCAAAAACCAGAGTTTTAAGAACACCCTCACTGATTTATGCATCTCTGCTCAGAATTTATTAACTGTGTAGGGCCAGTTTCACTTCACATGTCTACTGCCTCCAGGTTTGAATTCTGGACATATTTCAAGAAATGCAACTACAAGATTTTCCACATTGTTTTGTATTTTAAAATAAACACTGTTTCTCATGGTTCATGTTTTCTGAAACACAACAGAAAATGCCAAAGGCAGGAGGATAAAGCTGGTGTGGCAATAAGTTTATTTCTCCCAGTCTTCTAGGGAGAATGACAGAGAGCAGAAGGGGTTACAAGGTTTTCTGAAATTAAATACATTCACAATGTTTATTTTGAGCAAAGGTAACTTCTATTAATCACAGAATGGTTTGGGTTGGAAAGGACTTAAGATCATTCAGTTCCAACCCTCCTGCCATGGGCAGGGATGTGTCTTAAAGGTGTTTTCATCTAAGCCCTCTCTAATGGAGCTTAAGGCCCAGTTTTATAGCAATTTTTTTTCAGATTTGAACCTGGAATACATAATAAACTGTGTTCTTGAACCACATGCATTTATATAGAAACACAATATTAGATATAGACAGTTATACTATTTAGTATCACTTCACATCACTTTTGGCCAAGGGTTTCAAAGCACTTCAGTGTTCATTAGTTCTCACAAGATCTTTGAGAAGTAGGTGTTTTTATTACTGTTTTACAGGTATATAAACACAAAGGTTAAGTGATATTTCTAAGGTCATGATACATTATTGCTGGTAATACAACCACAAAAATCCAACTATCACCATGAAGGTGCCTCAGAAGCTTTGACAGCTCTTCAGCTCAACCTAAGACTGAAGCTCATACTCAAGATGCATCCTTATCCATGATCTTACTTGCCTAACTTCAAGGACACCCTTAAGCCCTGCTTGGCCTTCATTCAGCTCCAGCTGCCCTTATCAGGGGTACTTCCCTAGCCAGGAGACTATATGTCCCAGCAACTTCAGCTCCAGTACAGCCACTTTTTCCTACACCACGTGTGTACATATTTATCCTACACAACAGTACAAACATATTTATTGCAAGAAATTAAAAAAATCAGAACCATAGTAAATAACAGTTTTATATTCTGAAATATTCACATTACTGGTCAGTCACCAAGTGTATGAATGTGCATATTAAGTACACGAAGTTAAAGAGTAATTGGTAACTTGCTGATTGCTACAGATTTGACATAAGTAACAACAGGCAAAGCTTTGGCTGGAAGATAAAAGTCTTATAAAAGGAGTCCAAATTGTATTTAGTAACTAATCACGTATTTATGTATAACTACCAGACCTTATAAACAAGCAGGGGTAGAGGGAATGTATACTTTTGATGACAAACTGGGAAATTCTCACATTAGTTTTGCCATACAAAAAACTAGTTCCTACCCCCCTAAGCTGAAGGATATCAGGCCTTAAACCTGTCACTTGAACAGTCCTCAATATTTCCAGGCCTCTCCTTCCAACCAAAGAAGTTGAGGTAAATTCTACATTTGGGAGAAAAGAACATTTTTGTGTTGTTGTTTAATAGCCACTGAGAGCTGCGGAGTGTTAAGAACATACCCTAGGAAAGACGGATTAGTAGGAAGTGGCCAAAAGAGGCCATAAAATGTGCATTATAAATGCAATTCATCACATAACTGTGCAATTTGTCAAATGGATATTGTACCTTGCATAGTGTCTTTTGGGACAGAAGCAAGAGAAAAAGGCCTGGGAGATAACGGTTCTATTCCTGGCTCTGCTACTGGCTTTCTTTTTGACCTTGGAGAAGGCTTTTTAGCCAAAATACGTAAACCATTTTCTACTTCTGTTATTGCACATCCAACTTCATTTTGATTAGGCTCGTAGTTGCACTTCTAAAAGCCTCCTGAAAACAGAGAGCTAAGAGATAGCTGGCACGGAAATCTGATTTTTCAGATGTCTGTTAGCCTAGGGGCTGACCCTATATGTCTTTATGCATAAAATAGGGAAGATAAAGCTAACATCTTAAAAGAGATTTCACAAGAGTTAACTTGATATCCACACAGATGTGATTAAAAAGGTACAGAAGCATTTCATCATTCAAGTAAAGTGACCTTAGAATAATTGCTACTGAACAGCACATAGCAGAACCTCATATAGACGGTGCAACACTATGAAGTCATCGAAATCAATAACTGCCAGACATGACCTAGTCTGCTAAAACATAGCTATGCAGCATGAGTCACCTGTCCAGAACTGCCCTCTATCAGTCAATGAGTTGGATATTTGCTGGATATGAAATAACTTCTTAGCCATTAACCAGTGGGTTGGACTATATGAACATTGAACACATGATCACTATTACTCCTGGAAACTTTTTGCTATGGCAACACAAGGAATAAAGCTTGTGGTGCTTTCCAGTGCAGGAGCAAGGACAGAGAAACCAGATGGAAACAGCTCTACTGCTTTAAGGTGGTGTTGCCCTCCCCTGTTGACCACCAGTCTCAGCACAGCCTCCCCAGCTGCTCACATGTGTACTCCAGTCCACTCCAGCACAGTCTTCAGCAGCTTCACTTACTACACCTCCTCCAAGAGTAGGAAAGCTTATGTTATCTCTCTCTGTGAAGACACTAACCTCTTTCACTGCACCAGTTAGACTCACTTGTTTGGTTATGCTCCACCTAAATGTGTACTATTCTGGCCCCAATAAGCACACTTGCTATTCATCCATCCCCAACTTACACTGCTTTTCTAAGGTGGTGGCTGGGATATCCCTTCAATTCAGAAACTGTGATAAGTACAAACACCTACACTGAGTACTGAAAAGTCTTTTTGCATCTTGATAAGACCCATGGAGCAGTCTACAGTCTGACAGCATCAGCAAGATGCCTGCATCCAAAGAGTGGTGAGGAAGCCAAGAATCACTGGCAGCATCCTCCCCTATGAAAATCAGGAGTTTTCACAGGTGAGCGGGCTGCTGTGATCTGGCTCATTGTGCACTTCATGGACAACTTGACCAGGAGGTAAGTACGTTCACATTCCGCCTGCACCTACCCATCTGCCACGTGTGTAGTCAAAGGTCTTTCTTTTTCCTCTGTGATACAGACTTAGCTCTACAGCAGAGTGCAGGCTTTCACTCCACATGAGCTCTCTGCCTTATGAGTGGCAACAGCATGCAGGGGCTGCATGTAAACCACTGCCATTCAACGCACTGGGAATAAAAATAAAAGAAAGAAACCTCCGTTTTGCTGGGTTTGGGGGTGGTTTTTTTGGTGTGTTTGCTTTGGTTTTCCCCTCTTAAAAAAAAAAAAAAAAAGCAGCAAATTAAAACTATTAAAAACATTCACTTCTTTCTGGTCCAGTCACACATGCACTGGATTGGGCTCATTTAGACACAGCATCTCAGCTAATTTAGATGTGATCCAAGACAACTACACAACTCAACTGAATCTACAAAAAAAAAAAAAATAATTCAAGCTTTTCTTTTTTTTTTTTCCACAACCCACCAAGTCTGCAGCTCATTTCAGCCCTATAGAAAATGTAAGAAAACACCCCTGAAGTGATACCACTGAAATTAGAAGGCAAGTTTCAATTACTGACTACAAAAGAAAGAGACAAAATTAACAGGTCTGACATCATAGTGAAATTTTAGTATTGCTTAAACCGGTGTCAATCAATAATAAACCTGTAGAGTTACTCTAAATGAATGTAGATGGGAAATTAAAGTAGACAAAACCCCACACTGACTGTAATGAAATTGCTTATTGATAGTGCTTCACTTACTGTCCAAATAAAAGCTAAGTATATGACCGAATTGTTTTATACACATTCCCTTCCTTTTAATTACAGAGTAAGAGCTGCAATCGTTGTCTCTTCTATCAACTTACTTAGATTTATAATATGGCCGGCTCACCATACTTAAGACAATATAACCTTACACCACAGCAATATTATAGTGCCACATCCTGTATCCTAGCAACGGTTTAGGGCTTGCATTTGATGTCAAAATAATGGGTCCTGCTTAATCTCTTGTTTTTTTAAAATAGGAGGTCAAACACTGAAATCTAGGAGCTGGTAAAAAAAAATACTGAAGAGCATTCTAAAAGTATATCTATGGGGTACATGCTTATATGCACATGTGCATATATGCACTGATGTGTAAAGGTGAATGGATAGGCACATGTGTACACAGAATAGATGGTCTACTTTTTGTCTTTAAATTGTTTAGACAGGAATGAAAGCTCAGAAATGGAATGATGTATATCACTTTCAAGATATCAGAAGCTTTTAACAAATGCAATCTTCTTCCTGCTTTTATCAGCTCACTGTCTTCTATAAGTTAGAGGAAAAGACATCTGACTTACGGTCCCAGTTTTTTCTCATCTAAATTTGGCCCTATCACTACATTAAAAGAAAAAATAGTCTTGTCTCCAATTTCTTGTGCCTTTCCAGTTTACTTTCAAAGATTTGGTTAAAACACACTTGATTAAATGATCTTCCTCCTTGTGACATTCGCCAAGCTATGACATAACTGAGACTTCTCTGTATTTGACTATTTAGATCATTAATTGCAATGGGAAAATCTAAATAGCTTGGTTTGCAGCAGGGATATGCGGGGGTAACCAGCAATAGTGACCAAATTGAAGGATATTACTGAGTAGCTCTGACTCAATTCAGAGACTGGAAAGCACTTTGAAAGAGCAGAAGTCACATCTGGGTGGCTATCAGAGAGTCATGTACTTACGTATACATGCATGTACACATGTGTGCACGTACTACTTTCTCTGGAGAACAGATGCAAGACAATCTACAGTTCAGGCTGCGGAAAAGTGAAAAACTGATAGCCATGCTATTATAAACCTTCCCCAGGTAATATAATCCTCCTTTCTTTATGCACAAGTTTGTAATTATTACTTTTAATAACCCTGGGAACACTGTGAACCAGGTAGGGGAATGGGGCATCAGCTATCCTGTGAACAAGTAAACAGGGCTTTGTTGAACTAGTAGTTTTCTAAACACGGCTGGTATTCAAACACTCCGGTTAGGCTCGGGACTATTTGCTCTTTTTGCCCTCAAGGCCTTGGCAGAACAGAAAAAACAAAGATTGTTTCAAATTGTGTTTCATTTTCCCCTATACCTCAGTCAAAAATGCACAGAGAAAAATCCTTCCCCTTGAAAACTTGCGGTGAGAGTACAAACCAGCCGAAGGTTTTGTACAGCCGTCACTGTTCATCCAACAGCTACGTTAGCAAACCTTCAAACACCTGCAGTACCACGGCTTCGCTTTCCCTTGCTGCACCCCCCTAACCCAGCCCCTTGGGAAGAGCCAGAGAAAACAGCCTCAGAGCACGACCCCGATGTCAACTAACCCCAGCTCTGTGGGACCAGCAGAGGCAATCACAAGAGCCACACTTGGGTGCCTGGTACAAAGAGAGATCCACAGTGCAACAAGAAAAAACACTGCTAGTAGGAGAGCAATTTCTTTTCGTTAGCTACAATATTTTACTTCTAGCTGCAAACCCAGAGCTTGAAAGGATCCTTGCAAGCTCTGTTTATTTATTTAAACCAATTCTTGCAGCTCTTCTTCTCTCTAAACAATAAAGGTGAAGAGTTTACAGGAGCACGTTCTCTAGAGTTCAACTGTTCAGCAAACGCTCTGCTCCAGCTCTAATGAAAGCCAGCATCCAGTTTGGGAGCCTTCCCCTTTTTTTCCTCTCTTTATGGAAACAGTTTACTGCGTGGGTACACGCACACGGCAATTCACCTCTCTCTGCAATTGTCATGGCAGTCATCCTCTGACAGATATTATTATCCCCTAAAGATGGTGTGTGGACAACCCTATCCCCTGCTAGGCTGTCCCAGTTTTATAAGCTGCAAGTCTGGTCAGCTTACTCTACAGGAGGGGAAAAAAATCCAACAAAGCTGTTTAAAAAGCACAGCTGCTGCCACACTGCTGCATTAATGCAGCCCCAGCAGAGTGAAGAAACCATCCTCTTTCATTGAAGGTCTTTCCTTCCCCCTGTAGTGACACCACCACCACCAGTGAGGCACTGGGAGCCCTGCCATGGGCTTTACAGGGCAAGAAAATGAGGTCCAGCAGCGAATCCTCCACAACTTCTGGAGCAAGTGGTATATAGGTTAGTGAGGAGGATCAAGTCCCTCCATGCCCCAGCTGCCCTCCCAGCCAATGCTGTTGCAAGAAAACACTTTTAATTTAAGCAACATTTCAGCTTGTGCTCAGTAGCATTAGATGAGCACAGCCCCATGTGCCTGCTTGAACAGAGCTCAGCCTAAGCACGAGCCTAAGTATTGACTCGAACTGAAACTCAAAACAACAGAAGAGATACACATGCAAAGTTTCAATTAATATATATTTCCTTCTCCAGAGCTATGTGATCCAACACCGGCTGGCAGTGAATAAAAAACAAACAAGAAGCACTTAAATACACTTTTCAAAGAAGAGCAGTGCAACAGGAACTGGGATCAAAACGTCACTGCTGTCTGAACATGGTGCTTTCATACAAAAGGATTTGTGTGTGTTCAAAAGAATTAAAAAACCAAAACAGAAAACCAAAACTAACCACACACATCTTGCTTAGGTACTCATTTTTGATGCAGGAAAATTCCCTTCCCATTTCCTGCCGCCGGAGACCAGATACTCCCCCTTGATCCATGTGCAACAGAAGACTTGTGAATTGTGGAACTATGCAGGTTTTTTCCATCACGGTGTCAAATGTGCTCATTTTACATTTTCATTAGACAGATAAAATGAGAAGCAGATAAGGAGAAAATACAATAATTAAAATAAATGGTCAGACACATAGGTAGGCGGCTTGCTAGCCAGCTTCTGCACAGCCAGTTTGTATAATCCTCTGCCTGAAGTAATTTGTCTCCTTTATTGGGTTTGGGGTTTTCTGGTTGGTTGGTTGATTTGTTTTGGGTTTTTTTTTTGGTGGTTTTGGTTTGGTTTCGTGGTGGGGTTTGTTTGTTTGCTTTTCTTTTTTCCTTAACTACTTGAGTTTTAGCTGGGTTTATTTTTAATGAAGTAAAATAAATGTTATTGACTGTGAAACAAATCTATTCCAAATGTTGTTGGTTAATTGCCATTAGCCACACAAAGCACACCAAAAGGTTTCTCTTCCTTGACCAGATGAAAACTCTGTAGACAGAGTATTTAAAAGGCAGTGGAAGCTGAAATCTTTCAAGGAGAAACAACAGAGCAGCAAACTATGGGAATTCCAGAAAACCTCCTTTTAAAAGAATAAATAAATCAGTCTCAGCTGAGTCACTGTATGGCAGAAACTGTCATTTTGGTACATGCCCGCTTTTTGCTTAGAACAAAGGGACACAAGTCTCTGATTGCTACTACACTACAATAACACTTCAACATCCTTAGTAAGTAAATCTCAAGCTGCTGTCAAATGTCCAGCATGATGGACATTTCATTTTTTTTAGTTAACATTTACAGTCACACAAAAAAATAATTGTATGTTGTGCTCATACTCATCATCCTCTTTGATTTGCTTCTTTCCCAAGAATTCTGTGCTGGTTTTCCAAATCAGTGTCCCACCACATAAATCATACACCAACATCAGAGTACAGCCAGCACAGGACTTAGCAATACACTGTACTGCAGCAAGCTCATCAAGTAAAATTCAAGCTCATATTTACAGCTTAAGTGATTACAAAAGAGATAAGTAATACAAGCTGGGTTTAAGTCTTTGGTTGTAGTTTATGTTACACCAGAAAACTGTAAGTTTTCAGGGTATAAATTTCCTCTCTCATCATCATCTAAAGGTAGCAGAGCACATCCCCACTGGCATCCTCACCTACAATCTTCCACTGACTTGGAATTTAAATGTCAAAACGAGAACGCTAGTACCAAGTAACCTTCTAAAATGAAGTTAAATATTGCGCATGAAAAAAATACAATTCAAGGCCGATTTCAGTACACCAGCTAAATAAAAAGGTTTAATTTTTGGTCAGATTCAGATAGTCATTCAGATCATCAGCAGCTGCTTCTCTAAGAGTGTCTCTGATCCAGCTGGGACCGCACATGTGAATGTGGATTTTACTAGCTTAGTCTTTCCCCTGAGGCTTTAGGCTCTTCTGCTTCTAGTCATAGCTACAAACCTATAAGAAGTCCCTTTCCCATTATGTTGTTGTTTAATATGCTGGCAGTGAAGATATGTAAGACTGCTACAGAATGTTAAAAATTGAAGGTAAGTGTAGTTTTATTTCTTCTCTAGGAATGCAGGTAACCATCAGTGATTGGTAGACTGCTTACCTTCATTTCACAAATACTTTATGTTGTGTTTGTGATTATTTAAAATGCATTACTGACACCAACAGTCATGCTGACGCTCTTACTGTAGCTACTCATTATAAGCAAAAAGAGGGGAAAAAAGCCTGTGAAAGTAATTTGTGACCTTAGGGGAGCCCAGGTGTGAAAAAGACAATAAAAATAACACTAAAACATTTATTTATTTTTTTTTTGCCAGCCTTTTCAAGGGAAACATCTGTGCTGGGACAGATACAGGTACCAGCCTAAAGAAATGTCAGGTAAGAGTGAACAATACAAATATTCATGGCCATCTAGTGGAATTCTTCCCATGGACCGCAGAATCCAGAATGCTAATTTCAGTTGATGTGAGGACGTACAATTTATCTGGTGGCATCAATTTTAGCATTTTTATACAACCATCACATTATGTAAATGATTAACAATGCAAATATTCAGCATCTGCCATTCCAAGTGTTCTCTGTCAGTAAAAGGGTTTAAAAGGTTTTGAGCTCCATGTGCTGAACTGCTGAGCCTAGTAGTCTTGCACTTATGCCAGTGTAAATTAGCAGCAAGTCGAGTTAAACTGGAGGGGGGGAGGGGGGGAAAATGGTGCAAAGGCAGAATTAGATTCTGATATCCACATTTTAATTAGCACAGGAATTAGACTTGAAATGCACTGCAGTGAAGTCAAGAAAAGTGCTGTTGTTTGGTAAAATTAATAATTATAAAATAAATTGAACATAGTTAAGATTAATAGCATTGACTTGGGTTTTTTTAAGCTGCAACATGAGTTGCTTGACCAATTGGAGCTGCTGTTTTACTCATTCCACTTTCTTGACATAGTGTAGCAGTGAACTAAGTTGATGCTTTTTAGCTGTTTTCAAACAGGTTTCCAAAATGGTGAGAAGTAACACAATAGTTGTATGTAATGGCAGAGTTTTGTTATTCAGTTTAACAGAGACTCTGGGAGATATTTCCCTGAGAACAACTTAGTGTGCACCACTCAGTCCTATCACCCGTGCTTCAATTTGCCAAGTTCAAATACGAAGTATCAGCTGCTAAATAAGAGGCAAGCTTCTCTTGCTAGGCAGATAAATAGCCCCTGAGGTAAGCCTTTAGTCAAGCAAAGGACCAACTGGAGGAAGTTTGCTGTCTATTAGATCTGGGTTACCATTCATTAGACATGTCTTGCTGCTTATCTGTGAACTCTCTGCAAGACAAGACTCCATTTAACATGTAGGAAGAACAACTAATTAGCAGCTTTTTTTTCCTCTGACTAATACAATTCCCTTCTAGCTGCTCCATAAAGAAGATTCAGTGGAACACCTCTGTGAAAGTAGTGGAATTCCAGGTAGTTATGGTGACGAATTTCATTGTGAATGAGGATCAATGCCCCGTACTACTTTGAATAGTAATTTCTTAATTCTTATTCAAATCCAGCCATCAGGATAATATAACTTGAACTGAATTGGCCATGTGATCCTGATGGCATCCCATTAATGGGCTGTTCACTTAATTTATGTAATTTTAAAAAATTAAATAGTCATATTTTAAATCCCTACTGCAGTCCTTTAGATTGAAAGTACATGTTTAAAAGTTATAGTATCTTTATAAATCAGTATGTCTGCACTTCTTAGTTTGTTGACTGAACTTTCCCAAAGTTTTAATTCATCTTATCTCTCTCCTGCCTGTGGGAAGATAGTGAAATCCCAGCATTGAGCCATTTCATACCTACTTACTAGCCATGATATGTTCCACAGAAAACAAGCCCATATCTGTATGAATTGGTAAACAAACTAATGTTTTCTATATGTACAGTGAGAGAGTAAAAATCCATTTATGGGGACACTTTCACTGATGGTCAAAAGCCAAATAAACCCTCTCTCTATGTAAAATGATCACAAATGCAGTTATTAATAACAAAAGCTTACAGGCCTAATTCTGCAAGATGGTGAGCCTCCTCCTCCAAGCCAACAGGGACCCAAGGTGATCAGCACCTCCTGTGAAGCATTCGGCAACCGTGGCCTAAAAGGGTCATTGCAGATACTCCATGATGTCCCAAGAGCACAGCTGCCCGAGCAGTCCAGGGAAGGTCCAGCCTGGAGAGGGTGTGCCACTGGGAAAAGCAATGCCCCATCTATCTAGGGCTATTTATAAAGCTTGCACTAAACATTTAGATCTGAGCCCTAACTTGGCTAGGTGTCAAGGACCACACTGAAAAAAAATACCACCCTATACCCTCATTAAGAAAATGCATGAAGCACCGATTTCTATTTCTGGTCACAGTTGTAAGCATCACCAGAGTTACAGCTGCTTTATTGTGGTTTCTCAAGAATTTCCTTGATAAAAAAGGACAACGGAATTAGCTGAGCCTTTTGGAAATAGTTGCACAGTCCAGCTGTAAAACAATGTCAAGTAGCTGGCAAGAAAACAAAACAAAACCCCATAATACAACAGTAGCGAAATGTCTACCAGCAGCAGCACATTTGCCCTCTAAAGTTCGTTATTTGTAACTGGGAAAAGGAGGGAGGGGGAAGAAGGATCCCCATAGCCTGGAGACCATGTGAAATCTTATAAAGCCACTACCCAGACTGGTACAGAAACCTTTTTGGTGATGGGCATGTCATGATAGCTTGCTAGAGAACACGCTTCCTTTTAGTGAGACCTGCAGGCACTGAGACCATAGATGTGCTTTATGTGATAAGGGAGAAGAGTTTAACACTCTTTTCTTTCGGAGGAAAAGACACTAGCAAATGGCGTACTAGGAGCAAGGACTGAAAAACAAAGTAATAAATTCTTCAGAGTAATTAGCCGTTCTTATTTTATGCCAAAGAATTACAAGCTGTGTCATTTCCTGGGAGAAGGCAGCTAAGATACAGGACTCAATCAAGAGGACTGGATTTATCAAAGCCTTGGGCAAGCAGCTCCAGGCTTTTCCTAAAAGATGCCAATTTCTGCAAGAATCAAAGATGATCAATGGTTTGTACCTGCTGGAAAGACAAAGAGAGGGGAAGCTTTCACCTGTGCTTACGGTTGTGTACAAGCCTATTCCATGTGTGTAGAGCAAGGAAGGATCATCCATGCACTCTTACATCCCTGGAGTTTTAGAACATTAAATTATTACTGTAAAAGCAATAAAATATCCAGAAAAAGTCAATATGGCACATATTAATTTCATTGTTTGCATTTTTATACTATTCTGCCTGCACTGTTTGATTACAAAAGAGAAATTTCATGTCCCTCCCTCAGTTTAAATTTGGAAATGCTGAGGAGCTGTCTACATAGGAAGGTTACAAATAAGTGCACTAGCCATTTCTTATTACCTATCTTCGCAGGCAAAGCTCACATGAGAAGAGGAAGAAAACTTTTGTGGTTAAAGGAGAAAGTGAAGTACCATCTGTGTACTAATCCAGTATCTGCTTAACTTCAGAGTACGCTTCCATGTGTAAATTTAATGCTCCCTCACAAGTCAAATTCTCCCATACATCAGTACTCTTCATGTACATACTAAGATTATACTTGCATATAATCACAGTGATCAACCCCATATTTATTCCACCTGGAATCCTTCACATCCCTGCCTGTTTGACTTGCATATATGATGTCAGCTGTTAGACTGAACATCATGAGTGGTGAGAAACAACTTTAACTTCAGAGTGACACAATCAAGACCAAACCAGGTTAGCTACTATGACCTCAGTCTTCTCTTAGACCAAGTGGCAACCCAATAGCTGCATTTAAGAATCAGACAAACAGAAAACCCCAACAAGACCCCACAGAGAAACAATGGATTCACTTGTCACGTGCAAGCAGAGAAAACAGGGCACTTGGCTGGAACCCAAAAGACATGAATGACAGGTAATATTTTCAAAGTTATCTAAGGTCTAGATATAGTTTGCTCAACATCATGGTGCCTGAATTTCATCTGAACATGATTTCAAGGTCAGTGCTGAGCAATACCTGGAAAACCTTAAAAACCCACATTTAAGAACCAAAATCCCAATTGGGGGTGATAGTAAACATCTCTGAACACCAACAAAGTCACGGTTAGGCATGTAGATGTATTTGCTCTATAGCCTTTGCAATCAGTGATGAAAGAAGATGACTTTGGTTTCCATTAAAGTGCTCTCACTGATTGTGTACTGATTGTGATTTGTCAAACCACATCATTCTTCACATCCAACACCCTTGCCTGGCGGTCTCATCTTCTCTTTTTGGATTGTGAATCCCCCTAATCTGGAGAACATGTGTAACCTGTTTACCTCTTTCCTTGCAGAAGTCAACATGTGCTTGCCCATCTCAACTCAACACTAGCACGCTCAGTGAAGGGGCCTGGGATAAGAATGAGATAGCACGCTCAGGTCTATCGTTACCACATTGCTGGCTGGGAGGTTTTCATTTTGCTTAGTTAAGAAGTATAGTATTTGTACAGACACAATAGCATATAAGAGATCATGTCTATCTTTGGATTCTGCAGAAATGTGCTTCACTGAGTTCCTAGTACTCAACTCTTTCCTCAGAAAGAATATGCAGCATCCCAAACATTGAGTGAGTGAATGGAAACCCAGAAATAGAGTCCTGTAGATCAATAGATTTGACTGAGAAAGCGTTTGCATTCTCAGGGGTAGAGATCATTGTGTTTCTAAGTGGATCAGAGATATGATCCTCAGCCGCTGTGAATGGAATGGAAACTGGACGCCATCAGCAGGAGATACGAGCGCTGATGTGGTGAGGTAATGTGGTAAGGAATAGCAGAGTGGAAGGAATGCACTGCCTCTGCCCTGAGGAATCTTAAAGTTAGCTGAATCTGGTATTCAAACACCGAGTGAAGCAGGGGGTAAGGAAAAGAGAGAAAACATAAAAGCACAACATTTTTACAAGAGAATCATTTCTGAAAGAAGGACAGGCGCCACTCAATTTCTCTGGACAATGAGCTTAAGGTGCACCTAGTACTTAGTACTTAAGAGTTTATCCTCCCCATATGAATATAATAAGTAGGTGACTGTCAACCTCTTGCCAATTTGGGGATCAAAATACCACTTCCCCACACTGAGACATCTCCAGTGGGGATGGCATGGGCCAGACAGCTGGGGTGCTCAAACTGGAATGTCAGACCATTGTGCCCAGGAACCACTGCATGCAGAAGGCCACCACGAATGGGACACACCTTGTAAACCATCTCTTTTGAATAGCACCTCCCTGCACTATCAGTCAAAACCCACGAGGTAGCTCACAACTGGCAACTTGCTACAAACCTGCCACTGACCTTGCCAGAGGCACAACCCTGGGAAGGAAAGGTACAGCTGAAAAGTGATGGATTATTTGCACAGAAATGCAAACTAAACCCAACCTCAAATGGATGATACTTTTACAAAAAATTATTTCAAAAGAAAGGTTAAGTTCCTCTCTAGCATCTGTATAGATAATACCAGGATTCATGTCTGCTTTGAATGATATCAGTGGTTAAGTTTTGGTTCTGTCTCTGATGAGAAGGGCGTTAGCCTGAAATGAGTCTATCCAAGCTACAGCTGCTTTTGTGGAGTCCTTAAGGCATTGACTGTGACCTCTCTAAAGCCAAGATGCTACTGTTTGGTTGATTCAGAGAAGGTAGCTCCCTTGTCTTTCTTCCACGTGAAAGATAATACAGCTCTAATGCACAATGGTTATTAGCCTTTCACAATAATTTCTATTATTGTCAGGAACACAGAGGATAAAGCATAATTCCAAGCCTACCTCAGGGCTACATTTCATGGTCTAGAGGCGGGACCTGGGAGTAAAATATTCACACTGCTGCCTTTATTTTGAAACCGTGTACTGTAATGCTTGTAATTATGACTACTCTAATTCAAAATTACAGGGTATTCCTTACCCCTTCTGCAAGTTAAAAATACCATAGCCATAGGACAGTCAGAATCTGCCACTAGGCGATTGTGCTCCCAAGAGAAGTAAATGCACAGACCACAGCTGCTTTTCTGCCTCATCCTCTCCCAGCAGTTAAGGACTAGAAGTCCAAATGAAGATGGGATCTGACCAGAGAGCCACCATGCAGATTTTACTATTGATGGTCACTCGGTACATATTCCAAGGTCTAACCATGGACACTCAATTGTGTTTTACATGCATTATATTAACATTTCCATTGGGAAAGGAGGTGGGAAGTGCAGGGAGAGACAGAGAAAAGGCAAAATAAAACCTTATTAGACACAATTCTTGGCAAGTAACATCTGCCTGGCACATAGCAGACTGGATCATGGCAAGGAGATAGTGATGCACCATCAGCACTTCCAAATTCTACCAACTGCAGGCCTTGGGGCAAGCAGAAAAGGCAGAAATGAAATAAAGCTCTGTCATGTCATCTCCCTGTATCACACACCCCTCAGCAGAAGCCCAGAGGCAAAGGCTCAGGTCAAGAATTAAGTAAAATTAAAAGAAGGAAAATTCTCATTGTTGCTCCCAAAAGAGCTTCTTTGGGAAAAAATTCTCATTGTTGCTTTTCAAAGGAGCGTCTCTGTTATACTGGAAAAGCCTTGCCAGGACTTTGCAATCAAATGATAGCACCCCCTGCATTGTTCAAGCACTGTCAAGGGGCATCATACTCAGAAGATAAATCCAGCCCTTGTACTCCCCAGATACTGGTTTTAAATACCTCTGATGACATCCAACTGCATCCTATCTGGGTATGCCTCAAACATCTAGCATCGCATTTGGTTACATCTACAAAAACACCAGCTAGGAAGAAGGAGATCATGAAGAATGATTTTAGTCTTTTATTTGAGCAAAAGCTAAACATATGGACCCTGGCACCAAAAGTATGGAATCTGTGATAAAACATATGGATATCCATATGGAAAAAAAAAAAAAAACAAACTTAAAAAAAAAAAAAAGCCTTCTTTGCCAGAAATCCTGCTCTTGCATTTTTATCCTCTATGCACAGTGCACCCCCTTCCCTCCGCAGCACAGCACTGCCTGCCCTTAGATTAGGATGTTATAAATTCACATGCAAATTTCACAAAATGCTATACTGTTATCAACTTTATTAGATTTAGGAATACCGTCTCACTTATGTTTTTTTTATTCTCTTAAACCCTTTCATCACTTAATAGCTCAGAAAGTAATGGATTTCTGTAAAAAGGAGAAGCTTGTTACAATCAATCCTGTTGCTCTACCTCTGCTCGATGCTCGACTAATGAAACTTATTTTTCTTCAGGACCTCTACAAGAAATCCTTTCGTAGGAGAAAAAAAAAACCCAAAGCCAACCAAACATTTAATATGCTGCTGGCTTGTGATATTGCAACTGTATTATTCCTTTAGGTGTCCATCCAGAGGTTTGTAAGAGCTATTAATTATATTTTACTCACTAATTTCTAGCCTGTAGTGAAACAAGAAGCTGCTGAATCTTATTTAATACAATATACCAACTTACAGTCTAGCTAGACGCCCTTACACTACGTTCCAACTCTGAATACTCAAAAGTTCATTTTCTTTTTAAGTAGTGAGGGTAACAACACCAGAAAAGACAACTTTATCATAACATTTATATCTTAAATAGTCCCACTGCTGAGGATCACAAAGTCTGTCACCATGTCAGCCTCCTCTAAGATCTTATTTAAAGCATGCCACCTTCATAAGAGTTTTTAAAAACGTTTCAGCTCCTTCCTTTGACATTCTTAGAATGAAGCGGCATATAAGAAAAACAGGAAATACACAGCTTTTAACTTCATTATTAAATGCTTTGGTAACAGGTAAGGAACTATTCATAGATATACTGCTTTAGCTAAACATATCAGGCAGCCAGCACCTCCAAGCCACAGTCCTGCCCATAGTGCTTGGCGTGCATCTTCTCTCCATCACTGTTATGGTCCCCTCCAACCCTGCAGTGGGGGCTCCAGAGCTTGTCCCTGGGCCCTGGGCACTGCCCAGTGGTGCTACCCCACGTCACACTGCCCGTGAAGCTGTCCAGAAAGCCCTCCTCAACGTGGGGCAGCCAGCAAGTGGCTTGGCCCCTGTTGTGCCAAAGAACTACACTTGCTCATAATACACATATGCAAAAGTATATGGATATGCTTATTTCACTACAGAAGCAAGAGAAAAGAAAACAAATTTGATGTTATTTTTACATCAACAATGAATCAACATTTTACCAGTTCCCGATACCTCTCCACCGGAGGGCAGAACATGAAATATCTGAATGCAAAGCAAGAGAGTGTATCTACTGACCCATCAGAAGAAGATACAGACCAAGACACTCCCTCAAACAGGACTCCATACAGCTTAAAAGCAGCCAATGAAATATTTCATCTTGGGTTTATTTATTATTAATGTAAATATTTGCTGGGGGTATTTTCTGCAAATGTCCAGGACTGGAAAACAGAAATATCATGAGAAAAGTTAATAATATTGTAGGCATCTTTTTTTAGAAAGAGGATGCTGGATGTATCCCGGGAACAACAAGCAAAACTTCATTTCCATCGTCCAACTGCTCAAAGTCTGCAGCACAATATGGTTTTAGCCTTTTCTAAAGTCAGTTGACAAAAAAAAACCCAAACCTGATTTCCTACACTTTTGTCTCTGCTCTACGGCCAGTTCCAGAACCATGCATGAAGGCTACATGATGTAACCAATCATGCAATACTTAATTAGGAGGCAGCTCTTTCCAATGTAAAGTGTTACGTTCCTAAACATGGGAATTACTTCTCTACCTTATCACAGTTGGTACAGTTACTAAAATCTTGATTACTTTTCTTTATTCACTTGGGTAAAAAATGTTTCTTGTTACAACAGATCAAAGAAGGGCAATAAGGAAGGCAATGGCTTTGTGTGTGGATACATCCAGCTACTGAATTTGATCCTACAAATATCTCACAGGGTTAATTTTACCCACATGAGCAGCCTGCTTGCATGAATAGTAACTCACGTGCAGAAGTGTTTGCAAGACTGAGCCCTAAATCCACTAAATTAATGGTGGAAATATATAAAATATATAATTGATGAACAAGTGAATTAGGATTCTGCTCAAAAGTAGGTAGAAAAGGATTATCACTCAGGCAAGCTCTCTCTCCAGTGACTGCTCCTGACTGATAGATTTGTATAAGGCTGAGTTTCTGATTAGGTCTGAGATATGAATGCTTCAAAATGTAGGAATTAAAAATAACAAAGAGACTTTCTGAAAATGAAATGCAATACCCAATTCAATTAGAAGAAAATGCTATGATCTGGAATTGAACCAAGACTTTGGGATAATATTATTCATTCTGTGCCAAGTTTAGTGATGTTTTCCAAAATGCCAGTTTACTTCGGTTTATGGAAAAAAAATCCCCCCCCCCCCCCCCCTCGACCTTTTCACCCAGACCAGAGGCTGCTAATTTCATTAAAGTTGTTAGATATTTTCTCAGAGTGCATCCATGCCAATCCTAATATTTCATTCCCCTATTTCCATCTACATTCTGCTTGCATGGAAGTGGCCTGACAAATCTATAACCGTGGCATTACGTTTCCTGCGCTTGCCGCACCTGCTGCCAATGTGTTTCATTACTCGGACTCTGAGAACATTGCGGAGACTTGGAAAAGTGCTGCCCGTCCAAAGCAGCCCTCTCCCTGACGGCTAGCGGTCATAAGCCCCTGGGTCAGGTAATCTGCTCCGCGAACATCCCAGAAGAGCCTGAATCAACTCGACTGACAGTAGATGAGCCAATCCTGTCAATTCATAGAGCAGCTTGAGCTCATCATCTGTATTTACATAGTTCCTCAATCAAACTCCTGTGCTCTGTAAACTACATTTATTACCCTTCATACGGGCCCGATACGGTTTTACAGTTCGCTCTCTTTACAGTAGAAGCAGCCAGAGATCTACTCCTGATAGCTATTTTCTCCCTTAATTCTCCCTTTTAAGAGGGAGGGAACAGTCATTACTTGCCAAACCAGCACATGTTCACAGAGAGAGTGCGGTCAAGTGGTCAGGAGCAGAGCTGATGTTAATTAGCAATGAAATAAGGAATGAACCAGCATTAGCCCTGAGACTAATCAATGGGAAAATCACTCCAAGCAGGCAGCTTAATGAAGTACTATACAGCTGTTTATTTTTAGTTTGTTTTAGCCTGACAACAAAATCCCGATTAATTAAAAGAAAAAAAAAAATAAAAATCTTTCTAAACATATTTCTTTGCAGAGCCTTGCTATAATTCCAGTTTGGTCGGCTTTTTTATTACA
Organism: Pezoporus occidentalis; assembly: GCF_034315485.1. Lineage (NCBI taxonomy): Eukaryota > Metazoa > Chordata > Aves > Psittaciformes > Psittacidae > Pezoporus > Pezoporus occidentalis. The sequence goes on from NW_026916294.1 coordinate 715,192, forward strand.
TTTGTCTATGCCTTTCCCTGGCAATTAAAGACACAGCTAGAAAAATTAAGGCAGGTCAAAAAAGCGTGTACCCATCAGTGGCACATGTTTGTCATCAGCAATAACCTGTCACCTCACAGGCAGCCCATTCAGGGCCCTTCACAGCACTTGACTCCCTGCCCCTCTGCAGCAGTAGATGGAAGGCAGAGCATCCCAGTCACCAGCCAGCTCCCAACACCCCTGTGTCAGGGATGGGCTGGTGGAGGGAAGGACAAGTGCCATGGTACTACTTAGGTGAGGCAGCCTTGATCTTCTCACCATCACAGAGTGCCCCTGTGGTGAGAACACCAGTGCACAGTGCCTAAGTACATTTGAAAATCTGGGCTTTGCTCTCAGTATGATGCGATTCCTTGCATGCAAAACAGATGCAATAGAACTTCCCAAACATTTGCATTGGATGACCACAAGTGAATCACATACTACCTGCCAAATAAGTTCCTGCCCCTAGCCAGACATCTGAGGACAACAAGCAAGCAGCCACCCCACTGGCTTCTCTTTTGGGCATCCCTGTGCTGTACACTCTTCAGGGGATACACTTTTAGGGGATAACACCAGCCTTCTCCCATCATCTTATTGCACCTTCTGTTCTCAGCCCCTCTGTGCCACAAGCACAGTCTGATCCTGTATCTGTCTACACTTGATGACGGCCTCATAATATAGCCTTGATTTAACCAGTTGAAAATCACTGCAGTTTAAAATGCTGCAACAATAACAAGCAAAAAATTTGATGCTTTGCTTAGTTTCTTTCTTATGAAGATTCAAAATCCACTCTTCAGTGATTTCCCACACAACATCAGGATATAAAATGATATTTACATGACAATAAAATTAGTTACAGTTTTGACTTGAAATTAAAAGCAAGAGTTTTAATGCCAAGAGTAACATGAGTTAGAGATGCAGGAGCACAACAACCCTCCTCATGCCCAGTCCCCACCTGCAAGAGTGAAAACAGGCACCGGTAAAAGGTCAACTGAAACCTGCTTTTATAGGATTTACTTTTTTCCACTGTGTATTTTAGACAATTCATTGTTTGTTTGATCAAAGTCCTCTCATATGCTAACAGAAGTGTGATTTGAGGAGTTTCTTAATCTTTCCAAATATAATCAATAAACCACCTCTGAAACTGTGTCAAAGTAAAAAGGGAAGAAAGAACATGACTGTCTCATAGACAGTCTCATGCAGATGCATTGGTGTCCTTAGGAATTTTACTCATCTGTTTGTTGCACTATGCATCACTCTGCGATCCTTTAGGTGAGCACTCTACCTTGTACCCAGCAAGATCAGCATGAATCAGGCAAACTGCTCCTCCCCAGGAAAATGAGAAATCTTTAAACTGATATTATCGGCTCCTCTGTGACAGAGACAATTTCTAAGTCAAATTCACCTCCTGAAGATGGAGACATTACAGTAAATGTGTTCATTAGACCTCGAGTGAAAAGCCTTAATTAAGATGTACTGTGTTTGCAAAATGAGAAACACTGAAGATACTCAAGTACAGTAAATATATCTTTATCACTGAGCACAGCAAGACAGACAACAGCTTCCATTAACACCCAACATAAGAAAACACAAAAAAATTAGTACTAGAGATGTATTTCAATCATATTGTTAGAAAACTTTTGACACAGCATAATATAGGGAGCATACAATATTAGACAGACATCTGCATTCTTAAGCATGAATTAAGTTTAATAAAGACTTATATATAAAAAGCTAGTTTTACCAGTTTTTCTTCTTTGATCATTAATTCTACAACATGCCGAAATAAATCTTGCTGCTGCTTTCACTTCAAGAAGTCCATTCATGCGAAGATCCCACAATTCACAAACTTGAGTTAACTGTCTTGTTTATGGGAGAGGCGATCGATATAAAAGAACTGACTGACTATTAGGAAGCAGAGGTGGAAGTTTATTATTATACCTGTTTAACAGTTGTATTATGAATTCCTCAAGCTTAGTGCACACCAACACAGTAGGTGAAAAAGATCCTTTTTTCAATAAAGAACTTACGAAAATGTAAGTCTAGTCTTGCTACAAATAAACGATCTGATTGAAAAGATCCACTACTCTTGGAGTTCATTTCAACTAACTTGTTTGTGATTACTTGCAAGGAAACGTGGGTGATTATCAAAGGTACCTACTCATTTAGGTAACTGATTTTATTCAGTTGTAAAGTTTGATTTTTCAGAGCTTTTCCTTTTTTTTTTTTTTCCTCTTTTTTTTTTGTTGTGTTTTTGTTTTTTTTTTTTTGGGGGGGGGGGTGGTGGAGGAGGGGGAGAAGGGAAAGAGCCACAGTGAAACAATTATTTGTTAAAAAGTGCAGACCTGAAAAACAACATCACCAGCCAGGTAATCCCCTTTATAGGCCGATTTGATAGCTGAGGGAAAGCTAAACAAAGGCACAGTGCTCTGCAACCACAACAGCTGGGTTGGAAATTGCTGCAGATTGTTAAGAGGAGCTGCAAACTAGAGATAGGCAATGAAAAGCTTAGAAATGATAGTTCTAAAAAAAAGAAAAAGACAAATTACTCCAAAGACCATATTCTTTAAATTGTTGAAGCAAAACATGTTTATTTGATTTGTTTGTATGCCTATTAAAAAAAAATGCTACTTTGGGATTCTAGGAACCCAGTCTGTCAATTTTTCAGCTTCTGCACTTTCATGGTTGCTTAGAGCTGTTTAATGCAAATACACTTCCAATATGAGATTTCATGCCCCTAAATTACACCCAGTTAAGGGCGAATGAAAATGTAAGGTAAATAACTATAATCAGCCATATTATCCTTTCTCTTGGCACCTCTCACTTTACAGGCATATTTAAAGGCATCTCTGGGGTCCTATCCTTTTTAACAAGCGGCAGCGTATTTCCTGGAATATTACTTACGATGCTGTGCTGTGAGCATTACACAGGTTAAAATGTTACCTAGAGACCTAGAAAGAATTGCATCTGTTGCAGAACCATGCTTGTTGCCGTGTTTAGGAACAACTGAAAAGATGAAAGAAAGTGTTCAACTACGGGATGAAAAAGAGACTAGGACTGCTTAAGTCAAGCTTTCACATCTGATGTTGTTGATCAATGCTGTTGGGGTGCAGCAATTTAAGGCAAGAAGAAGGAGACACACTTCTGGTATTCACTGAGGATGCTCTGAAAAGCACTCAGGATTTCAGTTAACATAAAGGAAAAGTACGGGAACTTCAGGATGTTTCACTCGCACTGGTATTTTTAAGCTAATAAAACCATGCTTGAGAAGGAAAGGTGATCTGGGCATAGCTATTAACAGCCTCATAGTCCCTTGCTGTATCCATGAAAAAGTAGACAATGATAAGCAATAATCAAGGAGTAACTAGTTATTAACTTGGCAAAGAAAAGACAGGAAGAATGGGAACCTTCAGAAGGATATATATCCCCAAAGTCCTTCAAAAAAAATCTGGATTATTCTGAGCAGGCTCGAGCTTGCAGTTGGGCAGTTTTCTGCTTTGTTTTACAGGAAGATAACTTTAGGTTTCTACAAATAGATATTCTTCTGCTTCAACTAAAAGTGACCTGACTCAGAGGAACCCTGTGAGGGAATAAATTCCTGCAGACTCTGATTAGCTTGTCTCTCACATGAATCCCAACTGCTATCATACCTCTATTTACCAGCTTTTTATTATCCAAGCTATTTTTACATCATTAGTTTGCAGATCTACTGATGCTGAGGTTCTGCTTTCTCCTAGGAAGCAGTTTCTCCACAAATCAAATTTCATGCAGTCATTTGTCTTTTGTGAAGCAGCCTGCAAAGCTCTCAACCAATTTATCCCCCTGCAGAAGGTCTCACCTAACAACTTAAATGATGCTTGCTTAGCTAAGTTATGTTAGACCCTGCGTAGATAGATTTCTCCCCTTGTGTTTTAAGAAAGGGTAGGGAAAAAGTAGCAGGAAACAGGACACACAACTGTTTGTGTGACTGGCATGCAGGGTAACCTTCAGAATGTCGAGATTAGCCTCAGTTCTCCATCCATAAACCATTATGATAACAGCTTCACAGGGTGAAGTTCACTTTTCGTAATCCTCAGATGAAAAGTGCTGAAGAGGAACAAACTAGGATAAATAATGGACTGCCCTGGTTAGGGTACATCAGGCTGCTAAATACATCAGTCCCTAGGTCTTTCAATATTACCACAGTATTTCTGCTATCACAGTGAAGCAATGTGATAGCCTTTCTGATCCTTCATCAGCTCAGGAGCACCAGAAATGCCTGTGGAGTTCCTGTGAAACACAAGCAGGCGTTTCTGGTCAGACTGAAGGACAGAACAGTTTGATTTCTGCTTTCTGTTACAGGCTCAGGATGAAAGCCATTTATTTATTAATTACAAATAACAACTATATTTTCAGTGGAGTAGGGATTTGGAACAAAATACTGAAACCCTGGTTTCTCTGCAGATCAGGATGGGGGTTTTGGGCAGCCAGACACATACAGACTTACTTTTCCTACTCTCTTCCAGAACTGCCAAGCATCTTCTCTCACCTGTGCAACACCACTGATGCCGCTGCCAGAAAGCCACCTCTTCCCAGTGCCAGGGATGCTCCTGACACAGCAGTGCATCACAACAATGTCAGGATGCCAGGTCACAGGAAAGAAAATGACTGCTCTTCCAGGAATGACACCTTAAGCCTCATTAAACCCACTCAGCAAATGTAAAACCACCCCCACAAAAGCCCCTTCCTCTTTAATGCGTTTCATCTACAGTTGCAGTAAATACAGCTGGAAACATGATTTTCAAATATCTGGGTTTCTATTATGTGCTCACCTAACCCTCAGCTTGGCCCCTGACAGAGGGAAGCTGGACACAAGGCTGATTTTTCTTTCTGAATTATAAGACATTAAGCACCTAAACTCCCTCATAAAAGATCTGAGGCATAAGCTACATAGCACCTATACAAGCAATGCTTTTTCCCCACTTAATCCAGACCTTAATGATCAAGAGGTATCAGAAAATTGTCAAAGGAGATAAACCAAGTTATACCTAATAACGCATCTACATCTCCTCACCAGCATCAGCTGATCTGGGAGCTTCATTCCTGCATTAGGGATATACAAAGACCTCAAAACTTAAATGTCCATTTATAATTGTTGATTCACTGGGGAAAGTAAGTCATTGTGTACTGAGTCTCTGTTACAGTTAGTGATGCTTTGAGCCTCTCAGGATAAACTCTGTAAATAAAGATGCTATGGGACAAAACGATGCTTTCTTCTTTGCCTGCCACATGGCACATTTCCTTTGCTTTCTGAAGGGTGCAACAGCTTATATTTCACTGTAATAGGGATCAAGAAGTGCTAGGGGGTATCACCACACTGTCCCCAGCACTAGCTCACCGAGGAATCATTACCTCATGTTACTTCTTCTCTCATCCCCTCCACAAAGAAAACAACTCAAGCAGCGTTTTGTTTGCACTGTAAACAAGAGCCCCTGTGGTCATGATAGGGAAGGCAAGAATGAAGTCAACCACATACACGGCGCACGAGACCAGGCATGTGACTGGAAAGTTGTGGGGAAGTCCACGTATCCATTTCAAACCATCCTACAGGAAAATCCTGCCTGGAGCACAGGCTAACTCTGCACTGGCTGTAGAGCACTGGCTTTTGACAGGTTTCTATTGATAAAACCTCAACAAACTCGCAATGCCCAAGATTAACACAGTTGAGGTTAAAATCATTGCTAAGCTGTCCATGAGTCCATAGAAGATGTTTGGGGAAAAAAAGAGAGTTAAAACCACTACTGTAGAGCAGCCAATTGTGCTGGAGGCACAAAGCCACTCATCACAGTTTTTGTCACAAGACTATAATAAAAATACCCAAGCAAGGTCCAGCTACAAGGAAACTGAAAGATAAACACCCAGAATTTCAAAAAGGATTTAAAACTGCCTGGAAGCCAGTGCTAGGATGCTCATGGAGACTGGCGCTGCCTCACACTCCTACATGCTGTACAAAACAAATTAGCCCTACTCCTTCGGGTCCAGGGACACCAAATGGCTGTGGGCTACAACGCAAAGGTGCAAATATCTGGGAAGATGCCATCTTTTGCCTGAAGGGAACATCATCTTCTAATCACCTGGAGATAATGAAGATCATGCTTTGTGGACATCATAATGTGAGAGATTTTAAGCAGGTTCCTGAATTACAGGCTAGAGGGAGTGACTGCAGGCACATATTTTTAGATGAACACTAGTTACCAACTCCTAGCAACTCCTCCTGCCCTTCACAACCATCAACTCCATTTTAGAGGTGTTCAGCCATTAGCTGTTCCTCAAGCATTCCTTGATCAGGCAAAGGCAACCAGCCATCTTGCTGGCTGGCACTATGGTCCTCGACAGGAAAGGGCATGGAGAGAAGTCATCTGCATATCTCAGCAATTTGGCACTTGTATCACCATTGCATTTTCAGTTTATTTAATGCCTGTGAGTAACTGGAGAGAAAAAAAAACCACTATCAACTTTTAGGACCTTCCAAGTGAGATACCTAGGAACAGAGGTGCTGCTCAGCAGTGTGTCCTTTCTGAAAGAAGCCCACAAGCCATTCTAGAGCATAAAAAAACCTGCCTTTAGTCCTTAATGAAACACAGCAGGGAGTGGGAACTTTAACTCATCACATGCAGAAGTTTTCCCACTGAATTCTGTAGAACATCGATCTAAGTCTGTATTCATGGACATTACACTTTCGGTGAGTTGGAATGCTGTTCAACGTCACCACCAGAGTTAAGCATAATCTTTGCCCTTCACACTTTCAGTTCAATAAATGGCTCTTTTTTCTGACTGGCACTATATAGCCCGCAGGTAGTGTCAGGTCAGAAGGAAAAACACGCGTATAAGACACTTACAGCCTTCAGCCTCAATTCTGCAAGCAGTTCTGCAACCTGGTAGAAGTAGGATTTAAGCTCTCCCAACATAAAGAGCTACAGAAGTTTTGCTTGCCATCTTTTTGAATTATTTCAGTTTCGTGTCTCTCTCAGTCTTACTCAGTTTGGCCTCTAAAAACAGACTGCTTATTTTGCTTGTTGCTTTCTTCTCATTTCCTATCAGTTTTCAACTCCAAGTCACAGTCAATGGGGATATTTGGCTGACCAGTGACAGGAAAGATTTTTACAGCAAATTATTTATTACATTTTAAGAGTCATTGAGAAATAATGAATTGTAAAATCATAAAAGCTGTTGCTTCTGTCAAAACAAAGTCTAAAGTAAAGTGTTTAACCAACAGCTGCCACTGCTCCTTTAAAGACTATGCAGGCAGCACTGGTGAAGGCGGGCATTTATTCCTGCCCTGAATCATGCTACTACACAGCTTGATAAAGAAAGGAGGCTCTCTATGGACTTTATGCTTCTTCACAGTGTACTCTGCTGACAAAAAGTGTGGAAGTCTCCACTATGCTTTTCATTCTGCTTCCTTAAAAATGTACCTTTATGTAGATTTGTCTGTGTCTGAGGGGTTTCCTCTCCCTCTGTTCCTGCTTAGAAAGACCCCCGCCCTCAGGTGGAGAGAACCGTGACCACATCAGGGCTGACACTCTGCTTTCTCCCAGCTCTGCACCCAACTACCACAAAAGACAGATACAACTCTACTAGAAACAGGTTTGGTTTTTCACTTAAGTCCCTTAGGTCTTTATCTAGTGGCCACCTAGACAACAGTAAAACATTTCACAGCAGTTAGAGACATATCCCAGCTTTTCTGGCCACATTTAATTCCCTCCATTGGGCAGATTCTGAGGACAAGAGTGCTACTGTGGAGCACCTGATAAGGTGCTCCTTTTGCCAACACAGTCCCGGCACAGTCAGCTTCTAACTCTGCTTTTCAATGTATTTTGAAGTCCCCTGAGAAAGGACAATGCTATGTATTACAGACATCAATGTGAGAAATATGAAAGAGAATACAGTGGCGTGGACTTGAACATAAACTTTTTGCTAGGATTTGAATCCTGGCCATTTATGTGGTATTGGCACATTTCATCTTTGTTTTAAAATAAAACCACACTTGTAAGAAAGGAGATTCAGAGAGCAGCTGGGATGTTGGGTAGGTCAGAAATCTAAAACACAGGATTCAGGTTCCTATTTTATAACTAGGAAACGTTTATTGAAAAGATAGTTCAAGATGATTATGCTATTACTTACTTTTGTACACACTCAACTTCAAGCCACAAATGCTGATGTTACGTTATTTGTAGGAACTGCTTGTAAGTTCACGTTATGTTTGCTTTGTAGGAACTGACTGTTAGCTCACTTTATGTTTGCTTTGAAAGTATAAATAATTACTGTGATGAAAAGTGTCTATCCACCCCATAACAGCTATAAAAATAAATAAAGCACTTCTGAAATCCCTGGGACTTGTATTTAGTGTACATTGATGCAATGGCAAAGCTTTGACAATTTACATGTTTAAGCTTGCTTGGGTATTATTGCTTAGTAGTCAAACGTTAAGGAAGAGATCTCCAAGTTGGACAAAAAGGTAAAACCAGGAGAGTCACTCTAAATCTTTTTCTGAGTAAATTCTTTTTTTACCAAGGTGGAAGGAGGTAGGGCTGCTTTAAAATCTGAAATATCTTGCTCATCTGAAAATAGAAATAAGTAGGTATTTAACAAGCCACATTCACAGATGCTTTTATGAAGCCATAGCACAAAACTAATAATGCTCACATGATGTTAAAAACCAAGCAACTCCCCACACCTACTAACAGTTACAAGGGCCCAGAGTCTTTTCCATAGAATTGGTTTGCAGATACATGATAACTACATGGCTAGTAGACACAGATCCTGAGACTGCATCAGCAGATCAGCTAATTGTGTTAATTAGCTATCTGCATGCACAATTACCTGATTTGTACAAGCAGTCAAGGTGATGGTACATGTAAATTAGCCATGGATTTGCACCATTTACTCATCTGAGAATCTGCTATTATTTTTAAGCACTAAGGATCAATAGCTACAGAAGAGTCTTGCGAGTTACTGTATGGTTAATACATTCACCAAGTTTTACACTCCTCTTGAATAACTTCTGTACACTGCTGTGGGCAAGCACACCTGCGAGAAAAGGGGAAATCACCATCACAAAGTCAAACAAAAAAGTGACCTGCATCCCTGTACAGACACAAATTTACTTTGTGTCTCCTAAAGGTCTTAATTTCCCCCTTTAGTACTAGGAACTGCTGAGCTTAACAAAGTCAACTTGATTTTACTCATCACAACAAGCTCAGGAAGCCCTACAAGGAACAGAAACCCAAACGACTCTGATGCAAATACTCAACCTGAAGCCCTGAAGACTGCTTAACATTTAAAACACCACTGGTCATTCTGACTTGCTGGTTAGGGAATTTCAAACTCAAACAGGTCACCTACCTTTAATGTAAAGTTATACCATAGCCTGCCAAAGAAATAGATGTTTTATGCCATCATGGCACTGTTCAGGGATTCCACACTGGAGCACATGGCTATTATAAACAACAAATTCTCTGAAAACTGAACACTTCTTTCCCAAGGTGGCATCTTTAGCTGAAGATGGATTTGGGGTAGTAGAATATGGACTGCAAAAGCTCAGTGATGGAACAGTGCAATGTAATGTCAAATTCACATACATCTCTGCCTGCTTGAAGAGGCAAGGTAATCAAAAATTCAGTTCACCAGGGACAAAAACCCCACTAGTTCAGCCAAGAAGAAACAAAACCCATAAGCTGACAAAAGCCAACGCCTACATGTTCACATCAATTAAAAAAAAAAAAAAAAAGCTTGATACTACATAGTCAAATAGATGGTTAAAAACAGGTCTCTGGCCTCAAGTGCCACGCATCTCTAACTCAGTAACTATGGCCATTTACAGAACTTCCTCAGGGAGAAACAAAACTTGTGTTAGAGATGACAAGGTAATTCAAATGACTTTATAATAAATAGAGAGAGGTTCTGTCCCTCAGCACATATTAATGGAATGACTGCTGTGCTGTTGCTTACATCCCCTTCCCTTCTTAACTAGGAGATGCTCCCCTAACCTCAGGCAAGTGATCTGCTTTAGATGCTCACAGCATCCTTCCATCTACCCTTCTCTACTCACCAGTAGCCTCTAAAACAAAAGACTCCTCCAGCCAATGATCCTAACCCTGAGGTAGAGCTGTTATGGCACCATTTAGGAACACAACTGTAACATTTAAAAGACAAATTACTTCTCAGTTTTTTCATCAGTGCACTATGTGGTGCAAGTGTGTTTAACCCAGTAGGGACCTTAGGGCTTCATTGAACAATTTCTGATGCAGCTGCTGGTGGTGAACAGCAGTTAACAGGACAGGACAAGTGCTGCAGTGTTGCACCTGAATGCCCTGACTAATCCACCACCACCAGAACGGAGTGTAACTCATTCTCCCACAGCTGAGTATTTATGAAGCCATCAGCTTCAAGGATGGCACCACTAAAGACTGAACTACAAGAACCTTCTCCTGCATCCTTCCAACAAAGGATCACATTATTCTTTTGTTGCCTTACACAGAACAGGCATGCTGGATGTTCACTTACTGAAAAATTCTGAATAATATAAATATGTTCAAAATAGGAGTCAAGATGTGATTCCACATCCAAATATAAGTCAACCCCTTTGAGACCTGAGGAATACAGAAAAGCCAGCCCCAGCTTAGCCCAACACTCCTCTCTAGCATTCCTCCCCGAGTGCCTGTGTTCAAATGTGTTTATCTGGGAAGGCTCAGGTCAGTCCTGTGCTCTTGGAGCATCTCCCACAGCTGGAACATCCGAAGCAGGTAGCAGTCCGTGTTGTAAACTGCTCATGCAGCAGGACTGAGAAAAAGGCATCTCGTGGTCACCGGCTGTTACCGACTACAGGAAAATGAAAATACAGCATCTCTGCACCTGTTCTCCTGATGGTGAAGGAAGGAAAAGCCATTACCGAGTGACAGGAGACGAAAAACCAAAACCCACTTCAGCAACTCATCCAAGCACTGGTGATTAATCTCGCACTCCCACAGCCTGATGCACATTAACCAGATAATTAATAATTTCTTTAGGGACTCCAGCTCGGCAACTGTTTTATCAACCTGCACAGCGTTAGGAAAGAGATGCTGCATTTGTGATCAAACTGCTGGAACTACAGAAATGTTCTGCGAGAACAGTAAAAGCTCCAGCGCAATCTGTGAGCCCAGTTTTAACAAGTGCAGAAATCAAGGCTGCTCCTTTGTCAGTGCAATCACCAGGCTCAAAATCTGAGTGGGATCAGCATAAGAAGAATAATTAACAGCCATGTCCAACTCCCATCCAGCCCCCATTTTTTCCCCAACAGAAGTGCTTTTCAGTTGTATCTTTAAATGCTTTTTGCCTGATGCAGTAACATAATATGTCCCATCACGTACTTCATATAGATAATATATATTCTTCATATAGATAATAAACTGTTTACCTTAACACCAAAAAAGATGAATATTAAATATATATATGTGTGTGTGTAGATATATATATATATATGTAAGTGTCATGGGATGCTCAAATTCAGTAAGCCAAAGGCTTTCAAGTAATTCAGTGAGGAGCATGGCAACACTTAGCATAGCTCTTGCTGGCAACTTTTCTCCATCCACTGTGCACTTACACTCCACATTCAAGGACAGAGTCGTACAGGATCAGAAACACAATACCGAAGCACTGGCACCACATTATCTCCCTCAGCACTTAAAATGGACTGCTGAGAAAAATCATGGTAAGTGTTTTCAGATATTAAACTCTCCAGTGTGTTAGACAGATGTCAGTATCAGGTGATTAAGAATGACTGATAATTAATAAATTACATCCACAGAGAGTGACGGGGTATTATTTCTTTCAGCCTCTGAAAAGAACTACATTTGCAGTTCTGCCTAAATAATTTTAGCTTTCCAGATGAACAATCTTGTGTAACTGCTGCTAGAAAGGAAATACTCCTTTTACTCAATAAGCTGCAAAATAATAAGTTATGTGGACTACTTTTCTACTGATAGTTTATTGTTACCATCGCTGTGCAGGTAAGGAAACAGAAGCACATTGGGAGTGTCTTAAAGCCTCCCCACTACAGAGTGGGTTCCTAACAGTCTCAGCTAGTCCTTTCATCACACAGCCATTCTTCCACCTTGAGAGAAAGCTGCAGCTTCTGGCTACAGCTCAGAGTATCTGCCTTTTAAAATATATTCTGCTCTTAGGACTCCAGTCCTGGAAAAATTCCCATGCAGAGCTCCAGTGATAACCACACACATCTGCCCATGCAAATGCAACTGCAGGATTGGGCACGTATCTCTACGTGCATACTCAAAAGAAAAAAAAAATAAATAAAAAAAAAAAAAAAAAAAAAAAAAATCACATTTTCTCCAAAGACTAGGTTTAGTAATAAAGAAAGCATTTTGGTTTAGTCCATAACATGGGTTCTTTTCATTTGATGTTAACTGAATTATGTAATGTAGCAAGTTTTCAATCACCTACTTTAGTATTTATATGACTGCTCACTATATTATTTGAGTCCCTTCATTTTCATAGTGTCAGTTACCATAATTCCATTAAATTAAATCCTTTTACAAGCATCTTCCTATAAACACGCACTGGAGATAACATAGCCGCATGGTGAGGATCCACCAACTACGGTAAGCAGATTACACCTATCTTGATTTTCAATGTAGCTGTCGTCAGAGTATATTCCCCCATAAAACTGTATGCAGATCTCCTCATTAAAGCTACAGGGGAGAATAATTACAGACGAGTACACTGCAGTTTACCAATTGGTCTTGCATACATAATGGCCTAGGAAAGAAAAACTGCATCCTCCAACAGCTGGGAAAAATCTTTAAATTGTTATTAGTATTATTATAAAATAGCCAACATTTTAAACTATCCAATAACTTGCCTCCTGTATGCAAAGCAGACAGATAGAGGTGATCTGGTAAAAAAAAAAGGGCTTCAACTCCCAATCCATAAATATAATTATTTCTCCCTCTGCAAACACTCCATTCCCCAATCTTCTGTAATACAGCAAAATCCCCTCCTCATGAGAAACTATGCAGAGTAAGCCTTGAAAGCAAATGGGTGGTTTTCTACATCTCCTAAGCTCTGCCACTGAGTGCTAAGCATCACATTCCCCCCCAAATCTTCACTCCTTGTTGAGTAAATGGTGAGTCTGTCAAGTCCCCACTGTCCTTCTCCCACCCTCTAGGGGAGGGTGGCAAACCCGTTTTGATTTGGATACCATTTGCATTCCAAGACCCCAATAGTTGGGACCCTCAGCTACACTAAGCAACCAAACCCATCACTTTTCAGGAATTATTATTTAGTAGGTCTTACCCCTCACATAACAGGTGACATAAGAGAAACAATGCACAACCCTGGGAAAAGCCAAATTCTTTAGATAATACAAAGTGAAGTTAGCTTTACTAACTTTTATTGCTAGCCAAGAAGCAAAACATCCAAAGCACATAATTTGGGCCCCAAGAGGACATCCTGACATGCTCTCTTACCCTGGTAAACTAGGATCTAAGAGCTGAGCCACTTCAGTGACAAGAGAAAGTGCTGCTGGACTAGTCCCACATATTCTGGTTCTCCCATAATATTTTCACACGATGAAAGACTCTGAAAGAGAGGCTTCTGTACAAAAAGCCCAACCACCACCTTTTTCCAGTTCTGAAGAGCCATGCACACGAGCCACCTCAGCATGTAGAGGAACACTTACCATGTAAACACACCTAATTGTTAGTGGCGTTAAAATTGCTGACTGAAATTGCTCCTTGAAATGGCTTTCAGCACCAGCACTGCTAATGACTTGCTGCTGCACTTTACCCAGGTACACCTCCCCAGTGGACCTGGCACGCTTCGGGCTTCCTTCCAGTCCCCACCAGCTCATCGCTTGTAACGGGACACACCTGCAACCAAAGCTGAGTGGAAAACCAAGCAGAGCCTGCTCAGCCCACTGCCAGCTCACTCCTATGGACTGGTAAAGCTTTGGGTTTCTCTTAGACAGCTCCCCACCTGCAAGGCTGCAGAACAATGCAGCATCGTCTGCTCAGGGGTTAATTGGCTGCAGGCTAAAAGAGATCACTCAGTCTGACCTCCTGTGCAAACATTGGCCATTAACTTTCACCCATTTAAATGCTGCTTTGCACTCAATAGCTCCAGCATTTTTTGTTTAATTAGCTACAGTTTGGGTAGAAACAATTCCTGGGCACCTCAGTCACTGCTTTACCTTCCTCAGGAAAACACACAAACCCCAGAATGGAAGAAACCCCTGAAAATCAGTATAAACGTTGCCTCTGCTGCAAGTCTCTGATTTTGCAAACTAGTTCCTCCAGCTGCAGGGTCCCACTGGGGGCAGAAACCAACCCTGGGGTGACCACCAGCAGGGGTGTCCTCTATTAGGAGCTTGGTAGCAAAGCTCAGCGCTGACAACACATGGACTCAATGGTACCTTGTTCTTGCCTTTCCTCGGCAAAGAGGAGCCTCCTGGGGCTCAATTCAACTCCCATTTCAACTCCTCCACGGTGTGGTCTCACAGCAGAGCGGTCAAAGACAGTTTTGCCATCAATTGCCACAGCAGCAGAGTTTAGCCCTTTGGGAAAATCTTCCTTGACTTCACTAGTTCTGAACCAAAATATTAATCGGCTACAGCACATGAGCCAATCTGGCTCATAATAAAATATAAACACTTACAGAAACTGCACCTTTAAAGTATAAGGGGTCTGTAAAAGTCTTCTCTCACTACTGTCCCAGTGTATTCAAATCATCCATTTACAAGTACTTGGAAACAAAGCAATCCTTAATGAAGTACCAGGATATATATCCCATGATTTTTAGGGAGAACTGTGTGTCCAGTGTGTCCTTACGAGTAATTTTAAATCCACTTTCCTGTTCTTACCAGAAAAAAAAGTCAGCCTGGCAAACAGAGAGAAAACAGGTTTAAGAATACTACTGACTAAATTGTAATATACAGGATTTGCTGGAATTTGCCAGATTAGGAACCTGGTGTTCCTGAATGGAAAAGGAAAGGTGAACCATACCCACCACAGACAAAGGCAATAAAGGAAAAGGGGAGGGAGAAATAATACTATAGCAATTGAGTAGAGAAATCTGTCACAGATATTTCAGTAGATCAGGACTCTGACTATGTATCAGAGAGGAAAAGCCCTGATCAAGTCACATGCCCTTTACTACAGAAGATAAGATCAAAAGCTTTCAAAGGAAACCGATGGTGACAGTCTCTTCATTTGTATGCAATGTGACAGACCAGATCCAAACTGTTGGCTACTTTTTGAACCATTTGTCAGGGGAGAGAAATGATTATTTTCTTTTATATCTTACTTTTAAGAACTCTTAGTCATCTGGGGGTTCTCCCCCCACCAGCTCTGTGCCCCACCAACCCTCTGTTTTATTTTTCAGCCAGGATTCAAACGTTCACCTTTGATGTAGTATTTCTGCTGCACATCAGAATAGCTATGCCAAGCTTCAGAAAAGCAATTGAATACAGAGAATGAAAAGGATGGCATGACTTCAAACATGAACTTTTAATAAAATCATCCTTAAGAAATGTCCCTGGTGATGATTATTTTACTTTTCTTTTGCCCTGCATCTTTCTTTTTCACTCTTCCCATGTGTTTGCTGTAATTCAAATTATTGCCAGGTTAGCGGCTCTAGTTGACTCTGAGCCATCAACTACATTCAAGCAGAAGTATTTCTTCATTTCTCATTGCTTCTGTCAAGAAAAACATTAAATATAACACAAAAAATAAATGATTGTGGAAGATCACAAGTTGCTTGTATAGATAAGAGACTGTATAACAGCCAGATAAAATAAATGGGGGACTTCTGACTAGCTCAGCTTCTCCATGGCCAAGACCTGACAGGTTTCAGCACAGTGTTCCCTGTTGGCATGTGAAATCTGCCCTTGATCTTGTTATAACTGTTAGTGCACTTCCTCCAGATCAGCCCTTCTTCCCAAAAAGTACCAAAAGCCTTGTCAAAGTTCAGCTGTGCTAAAGGGAAGCACTCAGTATTCACGAGCCAGTGATATGGTTAAGGTAATAATATTCTCCCAGACGCATTGTGAAACATTGAGGAACTGCAGCAGTTGCAGCCATGTAAGTATCTGAGGCGATGACAGCCAGACATCAAAAAATATGCTGCAGTCTCCTGGGTGGAGGAGAAGGTACTCAAATCATGGGAAAGTGACACAACACCTCCAGCTCTGGTACAGCCCAATACATACAATTTTAAAGTTGTGTTATTTGGTTTTAAATGTGAAAAAAACCACCATATTTTACATGCTTTAAACTCAAATAAATCTTCATGATTCCTGGAATCATGCTAATAAGTGATGCTGGATTTAAAGGCTCAAGTCTAAGTCCCTTTCAATACAGGAAGGGAAAAAAAACAGCTCTTCCAATAATGTTTTTCACAGACAGCCCAACTATTTTTGAAGCAAATTGTTCGGAAATACACGGCTAATGTGTGTGAGTCTATTAAGAGTTTACACAGATATTTACAGAGGAATTACTGCAATACATAGGTTAAGAGTCACTCAGAAAGTATTCAAAAGCATATGACAATACCTGAAGTGCCCCAAGCTGCTGTCAGAAACTCCTGTCAGTGAAGTGTTTTCCCATACTACTGCCTGCTTTCTATCCATCCACACAGCCCAGATCTTCCTCAGGGCTGCAATAACAACCTTTGCAGGGCAGCGAGAGGAAGAGAGCTTCATCTTCCCACCAGGTTCACTCAGCCATCCCCTCAGGGCTCCTGCCCCAGCCCTGCAGCTGCAGTCCACGTGCATCTCCTCCTCTCAGACAGAGCAGTACACAAAGGAAAGCAAGCATGCCCTCGGTTTCCCTTCTACCACGCCGAAGCCTTGCATTTCACTTCTCTATGTTCCAAAGCCCACGTAAGGCACAATAACTATAGTGTCACCCAGTGCTCACATCTCTCACCTGCGCTGATATGACCATTCCACCAGCAAGCACTTTAAGAAGTGGTTATCCTCCTAGCTCCCCACCCCATTAAATTCCAACTCTGAATTTCAGAACCTGCTATTAACAGACAAAAGCACTGGGGACAATCCCTCCTCTAGACACACAAATCCATACAGTTTCATATGGCTTGCAAGTGGCCTGAAGAGTTTGCCTGCACCTTGCCCATACAGCACTGTCTGGTTGTGCAATGAGATTTCAGTTTGATAAAGCCCTGCAGCAAGCATCCCTGGTTGCAAAACATCTGCATAATTTGTACTGCAGCCCACATTATCGTGCACATCCCTGCCAGCACATCAGGTGCCCACTGACTGCAACCCTGGGACACACCAAACCTATACGAGAGTGAAACAGGAGGAGAAATATAATGAAAAAACAAACCCAGGCATTATGGATTATTATGATTTGAAGTTACTAATACATTCCTAGAGGATACAAACCCTAAACCACAAAGTGGGGAGATCTTACAGGCAAAGTATCACACAACAGCGTTCTTGTCATCCACCTTCTGACACCAAGCTTACACAGACAAGTTACTCAATAGGTGTTCTCAACAGAGAGGGAAAACATGGCCAGAAATCCCTTTTTCAAAGGTTCTCAAGAGTTAAAGCCTGGGGAAGGTGGCCCCCTGAAGCGGCTACTGACCTGCATTAGGAGTCTGACAAGTATAAGCAGGTCTTCTCACACACTCAGCAGGCAGTCCAGGCTTGAGCAGTCTGAAGTAAGTGCTAGTTCACTTGAACACAGTGTTGTTAAGTAACAAAAATTCAGCTGCTTGCTGCAACTGTCCCTGCTACAGGAACAACAACTTCCAGAAACAGATAGGCTTTCGGGTATCCTTAACTGAGCCAGTTAAGGGTCAGCTCACTACCAGCTATAGAGTCAGCCCCATCAGGCTTTTAAATAAAGTGTTAAACCCCAGGTCAGGCTTATCGCCCACCCTCCACCTCCCCCCTTCCCCAGGTAGTAAGCACATCAGTGCTTTCCTCCTCCCCATTTGAGGTGCTGGATTGACCGCTGAGCGCTGCCAAACAGCTCAGTGGTTAAAGTGATGTCTGAATCTGGAATGGACTGGATATGTGTTCCCCCCTGGGAACAAGGGGGTGGTGGGTAGCTCATTTTGTACCCTTCGGTAAAGCCTTCAGTAGGTTTTCTCCCCTGTGTAGGTGTTGTGTGTTTGTTTAATCACAAGGGGATAGAACAATTAAGAAGTGCTCAATACCCTCCTCCCATCCATGCAGTGTAACACCTTAGTCATCAAGTTGCCTTATTGTGTTGCTCAATACTTTCTATAAGAGTAGGAATATGAGAGTATGTCCAAAGATAGCAATGAACACACAAGGTAATTATTTTTAAGTTTGCTAATCACAATCAATAGTTTCTTAGCAAAACTGATGAGCTGGAGTTGGCTCCTATTTTTAACCAATAAGATATGCAGTCAAGACTTGAATTACACCATCGGGCAAGTCTCCAAACTCCTAATGACTGCCAGCCAAGAGAAGGATGGATCCATGATGGGTTTTACTCCCTTCCTGAGCATAGTATCAAAGTATTTTTTCCATAGACAGTAAAGCCAGAAGTGGATTGTAACTGTTGCACAACTTCACCTGAAAACACAAAATAAGAACCTAACTCCATACATCAAAAAGGAGTTACACAATTCTGAGAAAGCCTGAGGATATTTTCTTGATTAATTTGAAGGGTTTTAGCTGTCATGTAGAAGATAAACACCTTGCAGAACAGTGCCATGTGCCTTCCAGGGATGTACAGTTAGGGACAGATGAAGACAAAGTTGAAGACTAGTTAGAAAGCTCACCCCTCTCCCTGTTGCAGTAGGATTTCTCCTTAAAGTAATATTCCTTACGTTTTGCTGTCCCTTGATTTTTCTATTTTCAAAAGCCCTGACTTTCTGTGTTCCTGTTAGGAAACTCCTCCGTTCCCTGCCACTCTCAGGAAGGTGTTTTTGCCCCTGCAAAAGAGCCTAAAATTGTTGCCAACATTCAGTACTGCAGTGATAATTCCCTCTAGGAAGAGAGAACATGCTTTCATTTGTTTTACTTCTTCTATCCACTGATTAAAAGCAACAGTGAATCCAAAGGAGTAGTGCAATACCATCAACTCTAATTGTTGCCTCTCACAACAAATGTGAAGGGGATAGGGAAACACACCCACCTTTGATTATATGGGATACTATCAGGGATAAAAGATGTCAGCAAGGACAAGTAATTATTTTTATCAGCTTACAAATACTAAGGTAAGAGAGACCAGCACTGGCTGTCCATTCATTAGCTGGATGGAATTACAGTGGTTTGGAGATTGCATAACTACACAAGTAATTCACACTGCCTTCGTTTTCCTCTTGTAGTTCCTCTAGTTTTGGACTTTTTCAGTTCTGTTTCTGATGTCTGCTGCTGGATGAAAATGTCTGAGCCATGAAGGTCTCCATGGGGGTATCTGGTTGTGTCGGCACCTCTTGAAGAGGGACTGCAGGTCAGTAATGCAAGGGAAGCAGCTTGGTGATGCCACTATCTCCAGACATCTAACATGGCCAACGCTGTCTGCACTAGAAAGAGTGACATTGCTGCACACGACACAGGTTTTTTGAAGTCTCCCCCCACCATTATATGCAGTGGCACTGTTTATTAAAGATAACTAATACCCTAAGTCTTTATTTACTTCTGTTTATTGCTATTTTAGCAAGAGTCATCAGAGAGCAGCTATGCTTCTGGTCCACCAGGGTTCTTTAATCACTGTTAGTAGGTAAAATCATGTGTGACAACTAATCCAAAAAGCAGATTATATTTATTTTGGCTACAGTGGCTTGCAATTCGTTAAAATCAACAAAGCCTTTTCATTAGCCCCCTGCTGACATCCTGAAAGCAGACATTTCAAGGGTCTCAAAGCACAGAGCTACACATATGCAGCAAAGCCAGGGCTGACAGACTTACTGTTGCCATACTTACCATAAAATCTTATTAAAACAACCACAAACTTCTTATTTTCTTTCATAATAGGGTTTAATTTATGATGCTAAATTCCAGAATCACAATCTTAGAGGCAGGACTTCTTAAATTTCAAAAAGTGTAAGTGAATCAACAGTACAACTACCAGTGAAATATTTGCTCAGGGTTTTTGTGTTGTAAAAAAGCTGTTGTAACACTGCAAGGAGTGAGATTAGAGATTCAGCAAGTCTAAATATTAGCCTACATGCTTGCTGAGCTCTCTGTATTCTAGAACCACATTTGAATAATTGAATTTCTAGTCAACAGTGTGATCTTGCAACTCTTACTCTCTGATTTCATGATCTCTGGCCATAATCTCCTGGTGATGCTGCCTCAGACCCGCAATCATGAATATATATGCTAGGAATCTCAGCATGTCAGAGAAGATCCAAACAAAGTTACCTGGTGTCCTATCTTCACCAACCTCTCTGCTCTTCAAATATGCCAGGTAGTTTTCAAACAGAGAAGGAGCCTTAGCATAACCACCAAGGGCCAGTATCCATCCAAAATAGGAAATGAATGAATATATTGATTCTATATATATATATAAAAAGACACTGATTTACATTAACCATGCTTTTTTTTTTCTCTTTCTGTATGAATTCTCTGAGTAACACGCACCTTTTTTGGTCATTGCCCTCACACATCCCATCTTGGGAAAGCGGCTTAAACACCCTTGTCACTGTGAAGAAAGCCACTCCTGACCCGCATCCTACCACGCAAACATACTTACTTCCCACGTCACAGCTAGATGTGGGTGTGTATCTGCTTTGCAAATTTCCATGTCTACTGCTGAAGTGGAGCTCTTTCTTTGTCCCCCAAGCACAACCTTGAATTTGTGAAGGCCCATTATGAGACATCATTTCACACCAGGCTTTTCCAAATATGCAGATCTCCAGCAGTTTAAAGGGAACCCAACAGCAGTCCTTTAGTGAGAGAACTGCTTTTCAATGGTGCCCAAGAGACAAGAGGGTCACTTCATCATCTCCTGCCGGGCCACTGTCCTGCAGCCCCTCCGAGGTCAATACCATGAGCACAACAGCTCTCTGAAAAAGCAGAGAATAAAATCCAGCCTGGGAGGAAAACCAAGATACCAAGTTTTACTCCAATGTCTAATCAGTTCTGTCCACAGGGAAACTGAGTCCCATCTGATATACGACTTATCGTTTTGGTTCTCCATAATTAAAACTATTGTTGCCATGGCAATACAAAGGCTGGTAAAATATACCCAAGGCTAATATCATGCCTCTTTGGTGATACAGTTCATCACCCCTGTCTGGTTTGTGCCAGGATAGCACAAAACGTGACGCAGGGTAATAGTTCACCTGAGAAGGTATAGGAATCAGATGATGTGTGCACTGTAAGACCACTTTCTCAGGCTCCCTAACATGACCAGTAATCCTGTTAAAGTCAATAGCAGTTTTAAAGACAATTTCAAAGAGAACAGTCCCGATCATACACTACTAAGTTCCTCAAAGCACCATAAAGAAAGAAACAGAAATGGAGAACGGTAAAGCCAAATAACAACCAACCAAAAGGACTAACACATGTATTCTTAAAATGAGATACAAAATTAAAATGCAAAAGCCTGATCATAGGTACAATACCACAAATACCCAGTTTGGTTGGCAGTTTTTCACTTATTTGAAACTGATCTCTACAGAGCATGTTATAATCAAGCAGGTATTGCAGGTCACCCAGTGACCTCTGAACAGCAAAAAGTCATCCATTGCGTAGGAGATATCATAAAACATATCTCTTTCTCTATGGATACACACCTATATATGCAAAACTCACGTAGACACACCAACTATTTTAGGAGTTTTGTGGGTTGCAATCCAGTCATTTCTTCCTCGTGGAAATCTCCAAGAGGATTCCTCAGGTGCACAAGATGCAACTGCTAATACTTTAATAGTTGCACAGGAATATCTGCTACAACAGAAAGGTGAGTTGCAGAGATTTAATTTAAGTAAAAATCCCATTGATGCCAATGTCCATTGACATCAGCCAGTTTTGCTTCCTTCTGCAACAGAAAGCTTCATATATGGGCCAGGAACAAACCAAGAAAGATGGCTGTGGGCTGAAAGGCAGGTGGCAAGTGCCAGAGAAGAGATCTTCCAAAGCAAGGAAGCAGGCACTTATCATTTCACCTGGATTTCCATGGTTATTGTACTGCTGCAAAGCCAAGTACTTTTTATTGTACAAACCCCAGCATTACCATGTAGCTACTGAATGATAAATTATAGATGAAGGGACTAATAATGGAAGATCTCTGGGACTGTCAGGGTTAAACAGCAATTGAGAGTAGGGGATATGGAACAAGAAAGTTCAGCAGTGGTATCTGAGGAGAGGGACCAGAAAGACCTCCTTCAGAGTGACACCACATGGAGACACCACATGGACAGCCTTTTCCCAGAGAGCAGCAAAAGAAATCTGCGCAGTTCCCTGAGAAACAGATCCATCAGCAAAGTCTAAACAGGGTAGTCCAGAGGTTGCCTTACAGGCAGAGGGTGACCAGGGTTGTGATGTGTAGATGTATATATCACAGCAATATAAAAAAATTAAACCCTAATGCTTTACCCCCCCCCCCCCCCCCCCAAGAAAGAAGAGGAAAGAAGTAGTCATAATAGCAGTTGGACACATCATTTTATATGCTCCTGGAGGGAGCTCAGACACTCTAGTTATTAGTGCATGATAAAACACACATAAGGTTATGATAAAAAGAAGGGGAGGAAGAACTAATGGGCCAGAAGAACAATCAACTGGCAGATGGGAGGTCCCAGCTCAAGAAGAATTTGAAGTAATGGAGAGATATATTCTTGGAAGAGGAAGGGTACATCAGGTAGCTGACATATTGAGTTTCCAGGAAAGAGAGTAAGAGTATTAATGACAGTGCAGCTGACGGTTTCAGCAGCTACCAACGAAATGATTTGCCTTTCTTTTCAGCCAAAGAGGTGACAGGGTGGATATGGCAGCTGATTTACATACATCATCATAACTTCCAAAGGAATATCAGATTTCTTTATGAGGACTTGTAGTACCAGCTTTGCAGGTCAGTGTCAATGTCTAACAGAGCCACTGGAGACAAAGGGGAAGATTCAGAGAGCCACTGAGGTGGCTAAAACAGGGCCTAACCTGAATTTAATTGCCTAATTAAAAAAGAGATTCCAAAAAACCCTGCTTCAGAAACTGTAAATGCATGAGGCTAACATTCACAACCACAAAGACCACTGGAAATCAATTCCTGCTACCCTGGCAGACACATGCCTGTCGCCTCCCTAAACTCCATCATGACACAGATACAGGTCTCTAAACACTGCCTGTGTTGTGAAGGGGCCCAGTCCCCAAGGGGAGCTTGGGCTACTCCTAACATGCAGTAACAGTGCCCTCCCTTCTCATCCCCGCTTTTTGCTGGTGACTCTGTACTATAAAATACGCAAGTTCTGCCATAACAGTGCTATGCAAGGCATCCGTGTATCTGGCTGTTGCGAACTGGCTGCTCACACCCCGATCTTTGCTTTGACTCTGTCACATCAAAAAAAGTGGGTTTTTATGGATTACAACACAATAAACTGGAAGTACTTAACACGCCCAAAGTAACAACCGAATATTGTCACACAAAGTTTAATTTCAGTTTGGGTGACATTGGCATTACAAACACAAAAGTGTTTACAGGATCGGGCCCTAACTGTATGAAAACCTGTAAGGCACAAAGAAGCAGCACCAAAAAAGCTACAGAACTGGCTTCCAACCATAAGACATGTTTAGTAATATATCAAGGCTTGATAGCCTTGAAACAAACAACTGGGGGACTAGCATGGTGTTTGATATTATTTCTGGTCTGACTTTGATATGTTCCCACCATTTGCAGATGCCCCATCTATTTCTGACATCCTTTATGGCATCTAGATTTTGCTACAACAAAAATTCAGGTTGGGGATTTTTGCCAGTAACAAGCTGATGTTGCTCAGAGCAGCATTAAAATGCTATCATGCTGTTAGATTAAGTAACCTATTTTCTCTACTAGCACAGATTGTACTTTAGTTTTGCCCTTACACCTACCAAATTGCTGTTTCTTGCAACATTTCCCTTTGAAGGTAGTTTGCCAATCTCCAAACCAAAGCTATTTGCACCAAATGAAAGAGGGCTTTGTAAAGGAGTGCAATAAAAGCAGGAGCTGGTCCTCTTTGCAAGAGCCTTTTTATATTTCAAAAATAGTACTAAAAAAAAAAAACAAAAAAGCAGTAAGAAAAAATAGGGAGTTGTATTTTTTCTTTACTTTAAGCAGGACTCCCACCTCCCATAAGGTGACCCATGAGATATTGGCACATGTGTTAATATAAAACAGGTTTTGTAGAGTAAGTAGCGATGATATATACCCCAGAGAAGTATATGTTCCTAAACCTACTGACATAACAACTAATGCATTTAACACATTTTCCCCCTTTGCCCCTTTCCCTTTTTTAAGCTTCTTCTGGAAATCTCTCTGCCTTTGCCTCTCCTCTGTCAACTATCGGATTTGGGGCATTTCCATCTGTAGTTCTTTAAAATGAACAGTCTGTGATGGAGACAATGAGACCCAAAAGGAACAGGTAGAGTTAAATGTGAACACAAGTGTTCCAGCTAGGGCACTTCTAGGACAATAAATACATAAGCTAGAGAAATAAAAAAAAGCCTTACAAAAAGCAACCAAACTACAAGAAACCAGTCTCATCGATTAGCTGATTAGTTTGCCAGTGAGTGATTAGTCAGAAAGACTGGAATTAGTCAGTGCAGCCCTGCCTCCCATGAATAAAACGCGGGGAGGACACCCTTTTTCACCCTCAGTGACAGATGATATCTGTTTTCTCCTGCAAGTTTGAATTTAAGAGCCACTGAAGCTCAGCAAGAGTATATTCTGGCTCAAATGAGCTGAAAATTGCATTCAATTTGAATTTCAAAACCAGAGGATAAGGAGAAATGGGAGGGAGAGGGAAGGAGGGAGCTCAGCAGGACCCATCAAGCCAGGTACCTCTTGCAGCAGGTCCAGCTACACCCAGGCGGGCTGCAGAGCTCAAACCCATGGCATGATGCAAAGGAAAGAGCATTGCTGGACAACAGCCCAGTCCGAGTTTAAAAATAAACATTTCACTGTCAGGATCAAAGCAAACTCTGCTTTTATGTATATTACAAGCTATATGTTCAGAAGAAAAAGATTCTTGAGGATACTTGAGGAGAGCGAGGCAGTCAGAAGGTAGGACAGGCCAGAGGGAGGGGGGATGTCAAGCTTTCCCGCTGGAAAACCCTCAATAAAACAGACTAATCTGCAAGTACCTGCCATTGCGTTGAACAGAACTGAATGTATGCACTGACCTTTCCTAAATGAACGTAAGGTTCACTTAGGGTTACATTTTTTAGTGTGGGGTAACATTTAATTTATTTCTTCGTGGGTGAAGGGATTATTTCCCCTTCCCTTTGTGCATTAAATTTACAGTTATATCTGATGACACTGAGAGAAACAGAGTTACGCCTGCAGCCCAAATATATCCTGTAATTTGATGGCATGATAGCATTTGGTCCCTTTAGTGCAACTGATAATGTCCAATATCCAATACAATAATGATAACATACCAAACCATGAGATTCTTCAGCAAATTTCTAAACAACTTCAATGTTCAATTTGACCCAAGGGTTTGGAGTAGTAATAAAATCATTACAATTAATCATGAGTAATAATTAATCACTTTCAGATTAAAATGTATCCATTTATACATTGAGGATCAGCATTTTCTATGTACCCTGGAGAGGCTTTTAGCTTCCCTTCCTAAACAGAATGCTTGTAATAGCATTTCATAACTGGAGAGTCCAGCCGTCAGAGAAACTTTTTTTTACTTTGTCTTACTTGCTTTACTTTGTCTCATGATATTTGCTATAGAGCATTACATTCATGGGTAGAAGGGTCCTTACTACACCTAATAATATATTCTTTGATGCAGTTTATATTTCAAAGCCCAATTATATTGTTCCCTTTTTTCCAACTAAATTGTATTTTCATTGATATATCAGTAAATTATCAGCTTTATACATGTATGTGATGTGACTCAGGATGCAACCCCAAAAGAAAACATAAAGTGAGGACAATTTTCTTGGCCATTGCATCTAATAAAAGCTCCCAGGCAACAGAGTTAAGCACACACTAATAGATACGCTTCAGTGTGCTATGCCTTCAGCAAGTCTTTGATTTCTCTCTATGGAAAAAGACTAACATGCAAAATGAGCTAGTGTGCTGGTTTTAAGCTTTTCTTTTTACCTGCTCTTTTGGCAAAATGACACAATTTTAACACCCTTTAACACCTGCTTGCAAACTGCACTTCACAGAGGAAAAGTTTCCAAATACTGCAGTCCGTTGTATAAAAATGTGACTTGAAAAGCCTTGCACATCATTGTGCATCAATGTGCACCACATTGGTGTGAGGAACTACTCAGAGTATAGGGAACTTTGCAGATATCTAAATATGCAATTGTATGTCTCACTTTGGTAAGCATTTTTTGGTATCATTGTTTCAAGTTTCATTCTTGCATTGTCCTCTTAATGCCTAGATTGTTATGCCTCAGAAACAATGAACTCCTGTCTCCATGTTGCCCCCTAAATGCTATGGTTTCCTTCATACAGACCCCAGAGGTCCATTACTGGAGGGGAAGAAGCGAAATAAACAGAAGTGGCTCCGTCATTCCATTCCTCAAAGAAAGCTTTCTTTGTAAATCAGATAATCTGCCATTACACTCCTTACTTTACTGGAGATGATACTCATATTATGGGAGGGAAAATAGAACAATAAATACACAGAATAAATATGCTTCTGACAGATCAATCTTCATACTGGGGCTTCTAGGTCTAACACTACTTATCAGTAAGAGTATTAGCTTGACAACAGCATCACAGTAAATAGTTCCATGGCTTCCAAACCAGAGCCAAACCATGTTCAGTGCGCTCTGGTCCATCTGCACCTACTCATGGGAACATGCCCCTGATGGTGCTCTACTCACCCAGCTGGAAAGGCCCTGCCTGATCCTACCTATGGCTGTTGGAACACAAACTGCTCCATGGCCTGAGCACCATCAGCAGGCAGCGAACACTGAGCGAGCGTGGGTGACACAAGCGTGGCATCAGAGGAAATACTTGACAATTTCTCCAAGGTATTGGACACTGGAGTGGTTCAGCTGAATGGCATGCATGCCCACGTAACGCTGCAAGGTCAAGAAGACCTCATGTTATTTACTAGGTGAACGCTGGTTTCATGCATTAAAATATTGAGATGACTGTAGGACGTGCCTGTTTGGAAAGAAGAAAACGTTCTCCAATTTTCTCAACAGGGATCAGCCCCTTTTCTAGTTGAGCATCACTTATGGAATGCAGCAAAAGTCATGTTACAAAATGCCGAGATACCTTACGAAGAAAACCTAATACAGGAGCCACCTTCCACAGATTGTTCTTGAGCCCTTTAGCTCACTGCTATCAAAACTGGGAAGGCATGAAGTCAGATGGACTAAAAATCAGAATACGAATATAAAACTCACTAGATGAGAACTCCTCCACTATTTTCTCCTATGCAGATTTTTACACCAAAAATGTCCTTACTGTGGCAATCTCTGCTGTAAAGACAGTGGAAGATGACCACGCTGCCTCTCCAAGGCTTTCCAAAAAGGAGAAAAACGTCAAAAAATTATTGCTGGGTCTTGTTGTTAATTGAGTTTGGTTTTGAATAATTTAAAGGGCAAATTATAAACTGTGCATCTTTAAAAATTACATCACAGAACCTTGCAAATCTGTACTGTCCAGTGAATGATTTACTCCATGGCAACAATGCTGCTGTCAGAGGCGGCATGACAAAGCCTGCAAACAACCAACAAGATGGAAACCACTGATTCATGGATTCTGAGAAGTCCACATCCCCCAGCAAAGACGAGAGCATATACAAGCAAGTCTCCCCAATGCCTTTCTTGATACCTGTCCCAAACACAGGCTACTAAAGTCCACCCCTGGTTGTTACAGCGCAAGACTGCTGATGATTTATTAAGAGCTCTTAGCTCTATCAGACAGTTTACAATTACCAGCTTCACCTTTTCTTAAATATAAATACATACATAAATGAAATCAGCTCCACTAAGTGCTGGGTGTACCCAAGGCTTCAATGATATCATCGAAGTGACATGATGCCAGTCACACAGGCTGCAAAAATAAGTAAGGGTTGGAGGGGTGGGAGCAGGGTATTTACTCAATCAGTACCTATTTTTGAATTTCCTTCAAGCTGGCTTGGACCAAGAGCTATCAATTATTTAAAAGAAGTAACATGATGCTTCCTTTGTTGAGGCAAATCTGCAAGCAGACCCCAAGAGAGAATAAAAAATGAATTAGGCAGAATTTATTAGTGTGCTTGAAGAAAACAGATTCAGCTATCAGAGCTGACTGTGGTTTTAAAAATAGCGTATTTCTGCCCATGAACAACAGTTTCTCCCTTACCCCACTAGATCTCAATAACCCAGCCTCTTCCCTCTCCTTATGCTTTGGATTTTTTTTCTTTTTGAAGAGGGCATAACGCTGAAAGAGGCATCAATCATTCCTTAAACTTCTTCCTTCTTTTCTGACTTGACTTGATGTATTGTCTTCATTTAAATTACAAATATACTAATCTAAAACACTGTTTACCAAGCAGCAAATTAAATGAAAGATGCAAGAAATTGCATCACTCACATTTTAAAAATGACTTTAGACTCAGGGACACATAAAAACAGTGAGACAGGATGATCTGCCTTGGTTGCTATATTTCAATCCTAGCAAATGAGATTCAGTTCCTGTGGTTTGCTGCTCAAGACACAGCTAACCCCCAGTCAAACATATGGTGTATAAACCAGTATAAAACCTCTTCCTTGGCTGACTGTTGGTTGAGGTTTCTGTGATGCTCCAGGGACATACAGAGCTGATAAGACCAAAGCCTCAGACCCTGGGTCTGCATATGGCAAGACAGAGAGTTCACAATGAAGACAGTCACTCCAGGGCTGGGGCAAAGGTTCCAGCTACACTGGGGGCTGCTGCATGGACAGAAAGCTGATCCCAACCCAACTTACAAGTACCCATCTGCAGGAACCATAACAGCAAAGGCAATACTCGCAGGACAAATAAAAAGCACTGCTTTAGTCAAAGGTTCCTTACTGCATCCTTCACGCCAGGGAAACAATGTATTTAGATCATTTTGGGTGACCTTTCATGGTGTCCAGCATCAGGAAACCCAAAACAAAATAAAGGTCATCACTTACCAGTTCCTGTGTTAGTGGGGTTTGATTAAAAGCACACCTAGTCCAAGAGCCAAATAAGTTTGATAAGAATTGTGAGCATGGCCTCAAGGAGTATTTTCTCGTGTTAAAGAAATCAGTGGGACATTATTTAGCAGCACAAGCCTGAAAGAAACTATAAACCTTTGGAAATGGAGACCGTTACTGGCTGGATATGTTTGTGTTTCCTCGGATTGGCATGGAGAAGAGACATTTTCAGTTATGGCCTAGTGTCAACATGGACGCTGAAGGTCACTAGAAAAGCCAAGCACCTGAATACAGGCCTGTTCATTGCCACTTCATCCCTTTACAATAATATAAGGGGAATAAAATCAATGAGAAGTATTTAAATAATTCTATAACCACTTGAGCTCACAAAACCACCAGTGGCTTCTGATCCCAGATCAGATCCAGAGATCACAGAGTACCTCTGCAGGCCTTTTGCTAACCCAAACATGATCATGCATCATATATCTAAATACAGTCATAAATTTGCCTTTGAATAAATATTTTACAGGTAGCATCATGTTTCACAGTATTCTGCTTTCATACATAGCTGTTTTCCTTTTTAGCTTCCACACCAGATGCCTCTCTTAGGCAGAAGAAAGAAAGGAAAAGACCTAGCTCAAACAAATGTAAAAGACAAGCTGACACCTGGAGGTGCCAAGGCAACATCATTCCACTTCTCTTCCTCACTTCTTCCTCTCTGGATGGTAACTGCAAGATCCTGAATGCCAAACTTTGGAAAATATCCTTGCAGAGGTAGCATCTGCTCCCTTGGCATACTTCTTGAGCAGTTGTATTGGCAGCTTTTGGTTTGTCCAAGTCTATCATATGACAGGAGTGCAGATGGGTTGCCTTGGACGCTTTGTCTTCCTGGATAAAAATTTTCGTTTTATTAATGTTTTATTCTAAGGAAACATACGTACAAATCTGTATGTGGAAGGTTAGATGTACACATGATTTCACACCAGTGAGGGGCTTTCTTTAGCCCTTGTCTAGATCTTTTACTATCATTTAGCTTGGATTCCTGCAAGGGCCCTGACTTTTATTGAAGTCATTATGTGGCATCAAGCAGATTAGGCTCTTACCGTGTGGATCTGCATTTCAACCAGCTATTCTTCCACAAGCTATAACTTTTCCCATCTGTGTTGATCTTTCTTCGCAAATTAACACCTGAGTCCTCCGGATATTAGACATGTAGGAAAGCTGCTCATTTCAAGTTGATTTCTGCTCCCACTGAAATCAGTGGGAGTTTTGTCATTTGTCCATTATTCAGATAAATAGATAACAGAGATAGGACAGAGTTGCCCTACGCATTGGGACCGGACTTGATCTCTTACTTTCTTAGTTTTATGCTCCTGCCTTATCTCCCATAGTCACAAATCTGACTATACATGGTGGGTTTTTTAGCTGTAAAGAAAACTAGGGTTCAAATTAGCCAGTAAATCAGAAATTGCTACAGAAAGCAAGTAAAGGATCCTGGGAGAAAAGGAGGAGGAGGAAGCATCTAGTTAAACTGGAGAATAGAGACCAAAGAAGAAAAAAAATAAAAGGAAAAGTTAGTAACACATAAACTCTAGATTATCTGAAAAGCAGATTCCTACACTTTCTGAAATATCTTGTTGCAAGAGTATTTGCTAGAATGTTTCATGAATGCAGTACTGAAATGGTTTAAGGGGCATTTTAAATGCAATGTAAAGCAGAAGTGCCTTACTCTAAAACCAGTTTGCATTCTTAGAGTGTTTTAATGTGCTAATCTGTTATTTCCTGGACAGATGCAGGCACAGACCTATGGAACTACAAGCCGTCTTTCTGGTTATTGTAACAGTCTGTTCAAACAAAGTGTAAAGTACCAACTTACAGTCACCTTCTCAGGTCAAAGCATGAAAAGGCCACTATCTACATTAGCAAGAGACACCAGACATGGGCTCTGGTGGACTGAAGTGAGAAGTTAATTTCAAAATATAAAGCACTGAATTAGAATCCCAGCTATCAACAGCTAGAAACTATGAAAAATCATTAAACCGATCACCCCACTGTCATTTTCACCCAGCATGCAGAAAAGGAACGATTGCTCTGACCCCTCCTTACCATGGCAGCTGCCAATCTCCTTATAGATGTGTTGTGAGGAATGAGGCTTGATAAAACTGAACAGTTATTTACTGCTCCTTTAAAACTTCTTAAAAAGAATGAAAGCAACAAGTTTTAAAAGTTTTGGCAAAAGAAAGATGAGAGCGTGAATTTGATAGGTTTCAGTGAGACTCTTGGGATCTGGGCACAATCACAGCATTGAAAAGAAAAACGAACCCACATGGGCTCCCAGCCCTGATCTCACAGCTGTTTCCTGGTCTTTGTGCTGGGCTGCTTGGGCTCACCTTCACCATGCTGCTCACATACAGCATCCCCCCCTCTGAATCATCCTCATTGTTCTCCAGCTAAAAACATGTTCTGACAGGAGCTGAAGAGCTTAGAAGTCAAGCACAAGAACTTAATTTGGTCTTCAGACAGTGGATCCTCTCACTTTTCTTAATCTTAGAGGGGCCTATGCCTCTCAGGTCGACATCGGACATTCCAATCCTTCCATTCTAACTCAACTCCAGTGAATAAATATGCTAAGGACCAAAACTTGTTTGAGGAAATCACAAAGTCAGTTTGACATTACTACTAAATAGTCTGTATAATTCGTCTTACGTAAGTGGTAGCTTCTACTTTAGTTAAAGAGGACAGAATACCCTTTTAAAAGGGAACTCTACAGCATGATAGTAATTATCCAAGTAAGAGTATTTTATTTGCAACTCTTTACTATAGTATTCATGTATCATAAACCTAGATAAACCTGTAATACTTATATGCTTCTAATACAAAACATACACATTCATATCATACACACATAAGAAACATAACCACCTTAGATAAAGTAGTTTATACTTCCAAATAACTCTCATGAGGCCCACAGTAATCCAAAATATACAATGCTTATGTAAGGAATCATTCAAGGAAGCAATCATATTTAATTTACAAATGAGAAAAACAAGGCAGGGAATAAACTTGTCCATACTTGAACAGTGATTCTCTAGGACTGCTGAGAATAAAACCTGGAACTCTAAACCACGAAACATCACCCTTGCCACACTCAGCATGCGTAATACAGCCTAAAATTGCATAAACCCTTTTATGCCACAAGCTGCAACTAAAAATGTCAGTGTGGAAGGCTGCAAGAATAATTCATTTTGCAGTTCAGCAGATAACTTTTTTAGAAGTTGCATGTTGGACAAATTGTTATGTGCAACCCTCAGAAAAAGTGTCCTTTTCAGACACGCAGCGCATAGGGCTTTCTCTTGAGAAAGGAGTTCAAGACACCTGAGAAAGATAATTGGATTTGTGTTTCTGATGTCCTTTGAGCTACGGCCTAGAATGAGGGAAGAGGTAATCACCAACGTTTTAAAAGATCTAAGCTGTCAGATGTTTTCTTAATGAAAAGTATGAAAAAAAAATGGATTAAGTTTGTTAATAAGTTCAAAATAGTCAAAATCAGGTTTTGGTGAACTGCTCCTCTTTAAACAATGCAGAGAAAGTTACATGCGCAAAAGCTTGCCATCTGTACTGCAAGAGGAGAGATGAAGCCATTAAGTGTCCCCCTCTCACAGACCCTCAAATCAAAGGAGGGTTTGAGGAAGTCAACAGTCCTGGTTGCAATTTCCAGATGTTTGAGATGTGAGAAGACCTCTAGTGAAAACACAGAAGACTGCAAAAAAGCAGGGAAGCAACAAAGTCAAAGACCATCCCCAACAACAGGTAACAGGCATTATGCCTGTTGTTCAGTATTTTTATGCATGAGGTTAGCATCATTATAAATAATAATAACATGTACTTAATAATTGATGTAAACATTGTTTTTTAAATTGGAATATTTGGGAATGCCACTAAATATTTAAACATTCTTTAGTACACGGGAACCTCAACAATGAGAGCTATGAAGTATTATTTGTACCCCCTGGTATGTATAAACACACTGTCAACTCCCTGTGTTTTCATTTAGCATCAGAAACAGCTTCTCAGGGAGTTAGATGCTGCTCTAAATTTCAACATCAATGTTACTATTTATAGCACTATAAACTACATTTTGAGTTATATTGGTACAATTAAGCTTAGGTAGCACTTCTAGCATTAATACCTTAATAGAGAAATATCGCTATAAATGTAGTTTACAATTTGAAACATAAATTCCATTTTACTAATAAATCACCTTCTACATTGCATGGAAACACCCCGCCAAACTATATTTTATGCAATACACAATGGAGCAATATGCAACAGCATAGATGTATTTAAATTTCCCATTTTTACACTGTCACTCAAAAACTTTTCTTCTTCCTTTTTTTTTCCTGAGCTTATCGATCTCCCATGCTTGTGACAGCATTTCAGTCGCTTCACTGAGCCATTTTTAGCTTTTGCTTCTATTTTTAAAAGCTAATTCAGGGCTCAAATGCTTCAATCAATTCAGCTTTTTCAATTAGAAAAGAAAGTTAAAAGAAAGCCCTAGGACCAACTTTTAGCCTCTAGGTATTTTGTTTGGGCTCTTTTAAAATATCAATAGCTTCCTTTTACATAATAATATCCCTGATGTCTATAGTTAGAATTTTATTCACAGCAAGATGACTTCATTAATTTTTACCAAGAGGCACAGTGTGAAT
Organism: Pezoporus occidentalis; assembly: GCF_034315485.1. Lineage (NCBI taxonomy): Eukaryota > Metazoa > Chordata > Aves > Psittaciformes > Psittacidae > Pezoporus > Pezoporus occidentalis. Next base: position 749,218 of record NW_026916294.1, read on the forward strand.
TTACCAAAGGCAAATTTACATCAGGAAGCAACTCGTGTGGATAGGCAAGTAACTGCATCCTCACAGCCAGTGAACTTTGCCAACACCCTGTAGCAGCTCTGGAGAAAGGTATGAAATGCATGACCTTGTGCAACACTGCATGATACAGAAGGTATCCGAGACCCTTTTAAGAGCCAAAAAAGTCCATCATACTCCCAGATTAAGACTGATGTCCACTATTTGAACAGATTAAGCCTTTTAAAAGGGTACTTCAACAAAGCCAGAGGCTGCTCCCATGCAAATCAGTGCCAACAGAAATTAAAGAAGCGCTATGGGGGAGATTCACATCACTTGAATCCTACCTCGCTGTACAGACTACACCAGAAAAATTCAGAACATCTAGCTCCCACCATCAGATCTTCCTTCAGATGATTTCATTAGTCAATGATTTGGTTGCATTTGAGTTATGCCTATCATATTGGGTTTAAAAAGACAAGCAGGGCCAGGCTACTTCAAACTTTTGCTACAAGCACGCTTATGGCTTACATTGGAGCTTGGGTGAAGTCTGGATCCTAACATCCTCTTCTGGCACTTTAGACAGGTCACTTGGCTTCTCCTTATGTACTTTTGGCACCCTGTGGGGAAAGAAATCCAGATAACCTGGTCTAGCTAATGAGAGAAAATTGAGACTAGTAGCTTGTGCTTCATTTCAGGCTTTTCTTCACCCACAGCATAGGATCATATTTAACCTGACTTAGCTACCTGTTTGTTTTGAGTGTAGATACACTGCACTTGAGTGTAGCCATCTGTAAAATAGGTATAAAAGAATATGTAAGCTCAAGGGAAATGTTTCTCAGCCATTAATTTACTCATGCAAGAAGACTATTTGGAGAATTTGACAGAAGGTACTAAAACATGGTTAAACCCCATTCTCTTAAATGTTATTTTTTCTATTATGTTCTTCTTTCTTTCCCTCAAATTTAAGCTATACACATATATATATATATTTAGGTCCATAACAGGCAGTCACTGCTAAAACAACTGGTAAGAGATAATCAGTAGACCTGAATAGTTGGCGTGATTGTCTGATTATTTAATCAAAACTGGGTTTAGGCACTTCATTAGGGTTTTAATGGCAAATGCCATCAAGCAATTAATTAAAAAAATCTGCCGACACTGGAAATCTTGTCCTGAAACACTTGCACTATGCACACACACATCCTTCCGATCACACACCAAGAGGAAGCACAGGCTGTTGTGCTCTACATGTGGCTATGAGGAAGCTCAGCTTGGATCATTTAGGAGCTGGTGGATCCCATAACTAACTGCCAGTATTGCAAAGGGTTGCACAGAGAGTAAGCAGCAGTCACAGCCAGCCGTGATTCAGTGTAAATACTCAGGTGATGAACAAGCAGTGTGGTCATGCTCATGGATCTCAGAGTGGTTCTGAACTGTACCATCACATTTTCCTTTCTGTGGAGGAGCTGCTGTGATCTGTTAAATACCACAGAGACTTATTCTTAGTGCTAGCAATAAGATTTTTGTTAACCTTATTACTGCTACTTCTGTTATTGTAGTAGTAATGGAGACTTAAGTAGGCAGAAGTAGATCAGCACGTAAGCCCCCTTTTTTTAACTGCTAAAGAGGAAAAAGATGGTAATTCATTTCTGAACAGAGGCCAAAATTGGGTATTTTGTATGTATTTTATTTACTAGAAACTCATTTTGCTCCTTAAAATAGCCACAGAGATCTGCATTAGCAGAAAGATAAAGCAAAGCCCTTTGAAACAGGATCAGGCACTCAGGGTTTGCAACCTCTAGTCCCAGAAATAACTGGGTCTCGCAATTCCTCACAACACTGAGGTTCTGCATTGCCCATTCTTAGTGCAGGCATGAGGGTTTATTATGATAAACATGTATTTTTAAGAACAATCAGGAAGTGATGAATTGGCCACTTGCAGTTTTCTTGACGGTAAGGTGAAATGGTAGCTGTGGTGACCAGGGGATGTCGTGGTTCCTCCTTGCAGAAAGGTATTCAGTGCACGTAACAATTATTCATCTATCTCGTTCACACTAAAGGCATCGGCAATGCAATTTTAGCCTGATAATCAAGACCATATGACAAAACCCAAGCCATTAGGGACCAATTTCAAGTATTCTCTGCAAGACAATGATTTTCCAACTACACTTACATATGCTGAATAGTTACTTCTGCACGACCGCACCTGCTCTCATTTATGTAACCCTCCATCCTCTCCCCTTTTCTCTACCCCTTCTTTTTTTGTAATGCAAAGAAGGAAAATTTCAAAGGATTGCTGGGTTCTTCCTAGGAACAGATTTGATTTATTTATATTTCTGGCTAGTCACACGCTGTGAGCAAATAAGAATCTGGCAAATGTAAAAGTTAGTTTGTGCTAATGTCAGATCAAATTCTACTCTCAGCAGACTTCATGGGGCTGCATTAATGTAAATGAGAGCAGGATTTGGCCCAAAACTTTCATTCACTTCCTATACATATTCAAATTAAATGAATATTTTGGACAATCTCTCCCTCCCTCTACATATACATGGTAATTCTGTCTCAGATTCCAGTCTTGCTCACAATGGTGACTTCATGTGAGATTTTTCTGGTTTTATGCTAGTGCTGCACATCTGAATGAGATGCAACAGGATGATCTGTTCAAGTAAAGCAAGCAGGATATGGCCCCTGGTCTCCAAGTCAGGTCTGCTCTACTATAACAACTTTGTCCCTTCATTACTTTTTGCTTAATTCTGACTGTACCATTTCAGTATCAATGACATCATAATGCTGCCCATGAAAAGACTGTGGTGTCACTGTAAATCACAGTCCCATAAGGTTAAAGGCTCCAGTTGCCAGAAGGGAAAAAATGCCAAAATTATTCTAAAATTATACAGAGTACGATTCAAAGACTCTAGCATCTTCTAATTTTAATGCTCCTAAGAAAATGAATACACCTTCTAGCTTTTTTCAGATATAATCAAAATATTAAAAGCAATAATAAGGTCCATTATTACTGATGTAACAACCTCTTCTGGCAGAAGTATAGGACCTATAAAATTAGTGAGTAAGGAGTAAAAAAGCCAAGACTGTATCAGGAAATGACCTGCAATAACACATCCTAGATCCTCATCCCGTAAACCTTTATTTGCATGAATGATCCTGGCTCACATAAGGAGTGCTGTGGACTTCAATGAGCAATTTGTACAAGTGAAAATTATTCATGAATTTGAATAACAGAGTACATGATCAGCTTCTAGCCTCCCCTTCTCTGTCAGTGATCAATCTTCTTACTACAACCTCTCCCCTTGAGATTGAAAATGTAAAAAAATAAGAATCTTCTGAAAACTGAAGTACAGTTGGATTTCTCAAAGCAAAGATTTGGGCTAATAACTCATTATTACAATGAGAAGAAATACTCCTGAATCACATCCTTGCTCATATGTATTCAAAAGCTAGTTTTTAATTGTATCCTATAATAATTTAGGGCAATGACACCAGAAAGATCAATGCAGCTGCATCCTAGTATTGAATTAATCTCCTAGTACTTATTGGTGTCTTCTGGAAACTATAGTACTGAATCCAAAGAAGGAGAAGCTTGGCTTGCTAGAAATACTCCTAATTTTTGATGGACAGTTATCATGGTGTCCAGTAAAAGTGACTATTTGATTTATGAAATACTTAGGTACTGGTGTGTCCATCTTCTCTGCTGATCACGCATAATACCACCCAGGTCCAGGATCCTGGAATAACATGAATGCTGAGAAGCAAAGGAAACATCAAGAAAAGGAACCCCATTGCTATTTTTCACACCCTGTCTGAGTCCCCATAGACCCACAAAAAACCCAGTCATGTCTCAAAGCATCAAAACCCAGAACATCCTGAGGATGGTTAAGGATGGGATCCGGTATTCCAAATTTCAAATGCCTTACTGAAATGCCTAAAACAAAATTTATGTAGGTGGCATTTTTGCAGCATGTTTCATAGACACAATTTTCTACCTCCCAGCAAATACCAATATTGTTTAAGCTTCATTTCAATGTCTTAATTCAATTGAACCCAGAGGTCATTGACACCACGGTAATTTCTATTTAAAACCATCCAGCCAAAAATAAACAAACAAAACCAAAACTGGAGCAGAATCTCCTCTGGAGATTATCCTCATTTTAAAAGAAATTACCCTGTCTGACTTTTTATAAGATAATTATTGCAATTGTTTTGCCTAATGAATATTGAGTATTATAATGTCATGCTATGCATCTTGAATGAGGAACAATTAACAGAGCTTTGTTCTCTTGACATCCCAGGACACAGCTGAAAGGAAAGCCTGTCCCTAAGGATTTGGTTTTTTTCTGGCTAAACAATGTCTGAAACATAGCAGAGTTAGTTAGTTTAAACCAGGGACACCTTGATCATAGAGATCTTGGGGATAAATCTGGTGTTTTCATTCCTAACTGCTCCTACCAATCTGAAAGACACAGGCAAAAGCTTTCACTTCTAAAGACTTGGGGACTTGATCAGAAAACAAGTTTTACATATGTAATTTCTCAGCCTACAGTGGGATTACTTGAAGTTTATATGAGTGCAAACAAGAGGAGATCAATTTGGGATATTTCAGTCATACATTACAATGCGTTCCTGGAAGAGATGCTGCGTTGGAGCAATGGACCGAAATCACCTGGGGACCGATCCTACCATACCCACATCTCTGCATAGACGGATCACAACACCAGTTACCAGCAGAACTGAGAAGGAGAATGGACCAATGCTGTGAAAATCAAAATAACACCTTTCCACTGTAATCACCACTCTCTGAAGTTTGTTACAGCTAGGGACAAGAGTATCCCTCAGCTACACCTCTAAAGCTAAAGCTCTTTGCTAGGTCACTGGCGTATGGCTGGGGACACCATGCTGCTTCCTGATGGGAATGTTTATCTCCAGCTGTCCTACAGTAGAAAGTGGAAGCTCTCAGCCAGGAGTAGAGACAGTGGGCCTCTGAAACATCTCCTCACAAATGTCACTGCTGGCTTTCCATTATTACATTAAATCAAGAATAATTTGATCTTTGGTTAACATGTGGACATGGACACATATCTCACCTTAACAAAACTTATGACCACAGCACCTTTCAGGTTCACTCTTTCTAGCCTAGAAAATAACAGAAAGCTAAGCTTGTCAGTTTGGCACCATTTTCCAGCTCTGCATTTGTAAAAGAAATAATACTGGAAGGGAAATAATACAGAAATGTATCACATACACAGACTGCAGGAAGATATAATGTTCTTTTACATATTTGATATAGAGCCTAAATTAAGCTGCAGAAAAGGAGCCATGAATCTTCACAGTCTCATTATCAAGCCTCCCTAAACCTCAAATACAGGAAAATACATTTCATAAACAAAGACCCAATAGGATTTTAATAGTACAATAAATTTCACTGACATTCACCACTAATCACATTTAAAAATATATTTTTAAAACAAAGTTCATTCAGCGCAAAACCAGATTTAAAAAGACGAGTAACATAAGCACATCTTACACTTATTACACTTACTTTAGCCTGGTTTTGACTGAAATCACTTTTAGCATGATTGGCATTAATTCCACGGCAGTAAACACTAACACTCTCCCTTATCCCTCCTTTACTTTCCTGGGACTCTATTCATGGATACAAATGTTCTGTTTTCACAGTAAGCTGAGACAGAAAAGGGGATCAAGCCCTCTCCCATCAACAAAACTATCTCCATGATCTGCCTTACTGTTGTCCATCTTCTCACCAGCAGCCATGTGCTGCCTTTCACTTCTGATCACAAGCCAATCATTATCAACTGCTGAGTAAATCAGAGCTCCTTTACTCTTTCATGCATCTCCTAACAGAGAAAAAGTTTTAAGTCATTTTAGAGGTAGCTGAAGTATTTTAAAAGTGGGGTTTTTATATATTTTGAACAATCTTACAGATGGTGTTTCTAAGACCTGTAGAGAGAGGGGTTTTGTTAGTATCTCTTTTTTTTTCTAATTCATTTTTAGTTTTAATGTAACTAGAACTTTATGCAGGTGAAAGGCTGCCCAGCCAGCCATGAAGGATTCAGTGCTTTGGAAAGAAACTAGAAACATGGGTAGGACTCATGTTTTGCCATATATATGCTACCCCCAAATCAACAAGCGTTAGCTGAGATCACTTTGAAGACTAGGAATAGAAAGCCTCAGGTGTCCCTCACTAAAGATGCCTTTCACTGCAATTCTTCCTTGAATTGTTATACTGGCATCTGACATGAGAGCATTTAAGTGCTGTCAAAACTGGAATAAGCTCACCAGCTCATCTGACTAAACTCATTGAGGGCCTTCAGACAGTAATACCATTATTGACCTGGGTTGAATTCAAATGCATTTGGAGTGCTTGATATTTATCCAAATTATACCCATTGAAAAATCCCTGGCAGAATACAGATAACATCAGATTAAAATGTATCATTATAATTACTTCAAAGAGATGTCTGGTATCGAAATAATTAGGTTAGTAAATTTTTTTAATTAAATTATGATTTTTTAAATTGTGTTAAAACTACAACTTGCATCTATGGACACCGCAAAAAAAAATACATATCTGAAGAATTCAGGGCCTGAATAGGAATATTTGCATTAATCTAATATAGTTATTATAGAATTAAGTTCAGTGATGTAATTCCAAATATACACAAGCATAATTAGAGCCAGATCCAAGATTCAGCAGATCAATACAAATCTTGCCATGGGCTGCAGTAGGCATAATAAGGCCCTGAGAAAAGTACTGGAGTGCTAGTACCATCCTACCCCACAGGACTTCTCCCAGCTTTGTAATGCTAAAATACTGTTTCTGCTAAGAACTGTCATTCACCTAATAGTGGACCTGAAAACACAGGTACGGAACCAAGCAGACATGAGAAAATAAAATTAACAATAGGCTTTTGGTCAGAAATAATGAAAGAATTTGAGAGAATCTGAAGTTTTGTACTACTTTTGCCTTTCTCTGAGACTTTATAATAAATTATATTTATACTTTATACATACTTTATGATAAATTAGCTAGTAATAGAAACAGGGAAAAAGCAAAAGTAAACAAACCAAAGAAATTATGCCAGTAGTAGTGGCCGGGATTTTTATGATGCCATTCCTTGCTGTTCAAGTGAATAGATTCTCTCTGCTAATGTATGAAAAATAGGAATGTGTTTTAAATACCGTACTGCTTAGAACTGTAATTTACATTTGCAATCCTCTTTTCTTTAAACAGTTTGACACCTTGAACATAAAACTATGTTTTACAGATGCTCTCTTCCTTTAATTGAAATCACATCTCAGGTCAAGATCACCACTTTCCTTCTGCTTCCCTAACCTCTTCTTTCCTGAAGGCCTGTAACTTGTGAATTATTTAGCAATCATATTTGCTGCTGAAAATTGATTTCTGAGAGAATCCATATTGATTGAGATATGTGAGACTAATGAGTTTGAGGTTAAGGTGTTTAGGTATCATTATCTCTGATGGGCCTGAACTAGAATCTTCATATTTTTGTGTCTCTTGTCAATACTCTGTTTTATTTTATATCTCTACTTCAAGCCGTGCTTCTGTATTAAAGAGCCAGAATGAATAAACATTTTATGCAGTGTCTGCAGCCTCTATATAGTCTCCCAGATGTCTTTCCTGTAAAATGCCACTGTATGAAGGGGACACAAGCAAAGCTTTGCCAAGCTTTCATTTTAGCCAGTAGCAAAAATAAGTAGCTGGTATGAATTGATGCCGCTGCCTTGAGCAAAAACTGCTTATACACATTGACGATCTGCCTCAGTGGGTAAGACTTATGCATGGGCCGGAACTCTTACTAGTTAATTCAGACCTTAAACTCTTTTTGAGCTTCCCCAGCACGGGGCAAAACTCCAGAGAGCTGCAGCTAGTGCACGTGGTGCCTTGCTTGGAGCTGCTCATCGGCACGGGCAGCCTGCAAATCCACGGGGCATCATCTTCTTCTACAGACCCCTTTTTTCCTCTGCTCACATTCAAGGGGTGGCTAGTGAACCCCTGCTGCAGGTCTGCCATCCTTCTTCTCCTGCCTTTTTTTGACATGCTGATATACAAGGAAATCGTGTACAAGCACAACACCCTAGAAGCCTTTCTGCAAGCCTCCAGTCAATTTACTGCCTTTGCACAGTGAAAATCACTTCCTCTGTGCCCTCTCTACCCACATGGGGAACAGGTACTTCTTAACTGTCTTATCCCCACAGCTAAACTGGGGGGGGGGGGGGGGGAAGGAGGTGTAATCTACAGAAACAGAGCATTTCTGTGAGTTTCCATCATAAAATAACCCCAAAACAACCCTGATATATAAGAATCTGACCTCAACTGCAGCATCTCCAAAAAGCACACTTCAGACAGCTTGAAGACTTCTAAATTAATGGCTATGTGTCTTTATTTTCCTCTCAAAACGAGGTAAAAATTAACTTGCCATCCTGTTGACCTGTGTCTTTAGAACGATGCTATGTTGGGTGCCCTTTCAGTTGCCCAAAGCCTTTAGTTTTCTTACGTGAGGGACACTAATAACCAGCTTTGGTAAGTTAATGCATATGATGTGGCCCAAATATCTGATTTCTGTGCCAAGTCCAAAACCCCATGAGTCAATGCAGAGAAGACCTCAAAAAGCCACAGTAGGAATCGACTGGGTTTGGAAGTGACATGACTGGGACACACATGCCCTGGTGCTGGTCACAGCTTAATGACCATAAGCTTGCATATCTGATTCAAAGACTATTCCAGGCCCTACAGTTTTGCAAGTCACTCTCCTTCATCCTGTAACTACTTTTGCTCTCGAAAAGAAATACAAAGCAACTAAACAACAAAACCCTCCAGAGTACTTGACCTTAAGAGTTAGACCCCCTTTGGGGTAGTTTTGGAATCAGCTGTATGTATGATTAAAGAAAGGAGACAGTTCTTTAAATGACCCAGCTGGAAAAGGATATTTTTGGTCCATGATCTATTTTTATGTCTGCTCTGCTCTTTCTCATGAAGCTTGACGACAAAGACCTGTCCTTCAAAGCTAGTCTACAGCTTCTGAATTACCATTTTCAATTACTTTCTCTAGGTGAAGTCCACTATGGTTTTGTTTTTGTGGGTGGGAGCTCTATTAGAGGGAGTGAAATACTTTATAGCTTAGTTTTGGTTGTCTTTTTGTAAGGAGAGAAACACAATACACATTATTAAAGGTTCTTTTTAGAAAATTATCTAAAAGTTAAAATAAGAACTCTGAATTGCATTACAGTGCTTAAGACACGTGTTTAAACTGTTGACTACATCCATTTTAGTTAACAAATTTATTTTATGTCACTCTTAATCAGTAGAGATATATTTTTGTTACTATTATTGATTTTGCAGCCATGCCAGTTAATGCTATTATCTTGGATAGTACATTCTGAACAGTTACCCTTACAGACATTTTAAATAAAAACAAACATCAACTGGGAACTCAAAATGAAATCAGATCACTTTATGAATCTGAAAGAACAACCTTCATACTACACCACATAGTCTTCTTTGTATGACCTACCTTTTTACCCAACTTTGGTGATACAAGGAACAAGCTTGACAAACTACAGGGGAAGAGTGTATAAATCAGATGAAATTGGCATACTGAATTCTCTATTCTTTTTTAAGTGAGGAACTGAAAGTTCTCATCATAGATAAAGACTCAGATATCATGATAGGAAATATGATCTAAACTTGAAGATGGATACACAGGCTTCATCTATATTAAGACAAATTAGCTATGCCTGGCCTAAACTCAATCATTTTTTCCTGATTGAGATGGAACAATAGATAATGCTCAGACTGAACTTCTATTCACTGGAGATATGTTGCATAACCGATACCATAATGTTAGACTTGTAGAAACTCAGGACTATGCAGGATCACATTTTTCTGGAGGGTGGGTATTGCCATGCCTACCTACCTGCCCTGTGATGTCGTGCCACAGATCCCTACTTTTCCAGCCCCTCCATACTGTTTTGCTCTGAACACAGACTGCCTCTCACAGCAAGGTGGTCTGCGGTCTCCTGGTGGTAGAAAACACTTAGGGAATATGAAAATCCATCAGTTTCAGATCAACCCCCACAACTTGGAGATGGTTTGCAAAGAATAAAACTAAAGGCACTACATAATAGAAAGTTTGATACTAGGTTAGACATTTTTCACCTGACTAGAAAATACCCAAATAGCATTTGTTACTCTGGCCGCTCAGAAAGCTTACAAGCATGAGCAATACCCTTTGAAAACCTCTGCTTTCACAGGTCAGTACCCTCAGGGAATCATAAATTTAAGGTACTTGGGGCCCTAGATGTTAGAAGTCTCTTAATTATGGGTTCAGTTAACAAGCTCACACACACCCCCCTTATCTGAACTTGCCTCACCTGAATAAGGACTGGAGGAACAAAGGTAATTTTGCACGTGAATCTGCTAACTATCCAGACTCATTTTTAAGTCAAGGAATTTGGGGTGTTTTCCTTAAAGAGAAGGCTCAGTTCTATTTACTGCTTCTTTCTTCACTATTATTTCTCCTTTCCAACCACAGAAAGAGGAACAAAACAAAAAAATTCTCAGTGTTTTATTTCTGCCTTAAGTGCATGAGATTTTATTTTATCAGGTTGTGGTTTCCTTTCTTTACCTAATATTAGTTTAATCATAGAGGAGCACCCTAGAGCAGATCACAGTTCAGTATTTGACATCCACTAATTTTATGCGAATATATATATGCACATGAGTGTGTGTGTGTGTGTGTGTGTGTGTTCGTGTTCATGATATTACATTCTTTCTTCATTTCTATATACAGATATAATGCAAACCAGCAAATGAATTCAGGAGCATTATGAGACAGCCACGGTCTCATAAAGAGCATAAAGAGTCACCCTTTCTCCTCAGGTCAGAATAAAGGGAATGGTCTGCATTTTAATACAAGGAACAAAGAGCAACTTTTTTCTCAATGCTCACTTTGCAGTAGTATGGGACTAATTAATAGGTGGGAAAGCGAAAGTAGGCAGGTTATTTGTGGGGCTAATTAAGATACAAACGTGTGGCAGAACAAACGTGTGATGTTAAAGGTTTGTAGAGCTAAACAATTTTATTAGTAAACACTATGCCTGTTCTTTCTTAGTCGTCAGTTACCTTTTGTGAGATACAGACTCTTTAATTAATATCTCGAAGACTGATTTTGATTTATCTCAGAGGGAGGGTGGGGAAAAAAGCAGATGTGTGTTTGTAAAAAAACACCACCTTGTTCCCTTTAGTTTCTGGTAACAAAGTAAGTGCACTGATTTGATCTTTTAAACATGTTTCTATGCCCTCCCCATTTCATCTATTACTGAAGGAGGTGGGGAAGTGACTCTAAATGTCCATTCCATTTAATTCGCCACAGATTTAAAATGCAAGGAAACTCTCAAAAAGTAAAAGCATTGGTCTAAAAGACTTGTTCATCAGCATATAGGAAGTCTGTGGCAGTAGCCAAGAATAGAGCTTGGCTCTTCCAAGTGCCCATCCACTGCATTAATCAATGAGGACAACTGTAACAAAGCTTACCTGCCTTACCTGTCCTTTGAGGACAGTCTCTTCAGAGCCTTAAGGTACCTGGGCTCTGAGGAGACTGTCCTCAATGTTACTATAGCAAGTTCCCAGAGACCACTATTTTCCCAGCCCAGCATCACCCAATTCAGCATCTTTCCTTTTGTTCAAACAGAAATGGACAGTCTTCCAAGAGAAAGCCTAGGAGATTTTAGGTGTCATTTTGGTTTTAAGAAAGGAAACACGTCTCACATACAAGCAATGTTGACACTTTTATTAATTTTGAAGCTAGTAAGTACTTTAAAGGGGTGAAAAATTTGGTGAGAGACCATTCAAAAATCTAGAAAAAAATGCTATTTTGATCCTTTATTTGCAACAATGCGTTCATAAGCCAAATACCAGAAGAGACTCTTGGATATCTCAGTCTGTACACCCAAGGTGACAAACATTTCAAGCTCTGTCCAACGTCAATTCTGATGCTTACTGAATACAGGATTCTTGTTAGTGCCTCTAGAATACACCTAGCAGTTCACCTGGTATAATAAAGTTGTGAAAGGACAGGAAGCTCTCCTAAAGGGGCCCATAATACATTTTACAATAACAGCTGAAGCAGAGGACAGCTCTAGTCTTAAAGTACCACCTTGTTCCTTTTCACACTCACACTACCTTGTGCTAAAAGGCTTGAGCAACCTGGTCTAGTGGAAGCTGTTCCTTTCTGTGGCAGGGGTTTGGATCTGGATGAGCTTTAAGGTCACAAATCAACCTATAATAGTCCCACCCTCCTTCTCCTGGTGCGCAAACACACCTGAACCAAGCAGCTCATTCCATTGACCACAGCAGTGCCATTACCAGCACATGCCTAATTGCCATTATGGGCCAGTTCTGTCTGTTGCCGCCTCAGCTGCATCCTACCAAAAACATTCCCTTGTTGCTATCAGGTGCCCAGGTGTGCTCTGTAGCAGGAACACGGCTGTGCTGCTTGGCGTGTTCTCCCCCTGAGGAGAGGGATGGATTTGGGCACAGGGATGCATGTAAAGGAGGGGATGATCTTGGCTGCAGATGCTAAATAAACAATTTTTTTCTTACAACAAACCCTGGCACCTGTTCTCACCATGTCATGGCCCATGATGAGTTACTGTCTACCAAGCATGACCAAATGATTAGTGGAGCCGTGTCGGTGTATCTCAGCAGTAATGGGGGCTCTCTTTCCATTTGCCTTCTATTGAAATCTAAGCGCTCCATTGGCCTGTGCATTTTCAGCTTGATGAATTCATTATTGCCCACTTCTTTTTCCCCTCCCTTTCTCAGGCCAGAGCTTTCCCAAAAAGCCAAGTGACTGCTTCTGGTTTTAATCCCCTCTCTGTGAGGTTTATTTTTCTTCTCTTTCTAGGCAGATGTCAGAAAATGTTGCCCTGATGCATCTGTTTCAAATGACATTTCAGTATAAGTTTGAGTCTATGTATATTAGACAGCAAATACTCATGACACCTAGCTTACTTATTTATTTATGTGGAAAAGAAAACATCCAGTTGTCTAACATCCCTCAACTAATGATATCAGGGAAAATACATTTTCAAATTCAGAGGCAAAGAAAGCATTCAATTCATATTCTCCAGCAAACAAATGACACCACATAAATAAAATACAAAACTATTCAGCTATCATTAAAAATGTGACAGACATCTAAAGTAGGAAATTCAACAATGTGGATGTTGCATTTTGTCTTTAAATATTTACATGGCATGGAGATAGGATTAGGCTATGCTAAATGTGAGTTTTCTTGGGGATGTTCTCTTTCCCTCCTCAAAGTCACACCCAGTCAAACAGAAGGGACTTTGGCCATTTGTCTGGCACTTCTAGATGTCTAGAGACTTTTATAGAGCACAATAGGGCAAACACACTCAGGGTAGCTATTGTTATAAATCCCATAAAAAAATAAAGGCACCCTATACATGAACCAAAGCATAAATTGTTTTTAACAGTACAAGTTTAGGAATACCTCTGTGCCGTGGTCCAGTAGTCAGAGCAGCAAAGCAACATCTGAGTCTGGAGTCTATCTCTGTTTCTGTTACAGGTTTTCTTTTCTGCCTCCATTTCCTCCATAAACCAAGGATAACCTCTTTCAATCTTGAAATAAACCTATCATTAGCTATTTGACCTGTAGAAGAGCCTACAAAAATCTCTTGGATGAGGTCCCTATTATACTAGATGTTGTACAAACACAGAACCACATGCTATTATGATGTGGGTGTGGGGTGCTATTAACAGTACATTAAGACACTTTGAAACTATTAAGCAGAAGAGGTATTCTAAAATTCTTATTCATTTCCTCCATTAAAAAACAAACAAACAAACAAACAAAAAAACAACAAAAAACCCAAAACCTGAACTAATAGATAAGGAAGCTATTCGCAGAATGCCAAAACTGGCTCCAGGAATACACAAATGCTGTGCTGGCTGCTCTGCAAGGTAACGAGGAAGTAACCAGCAATACTATGTTCTTTTACTGACTCTGCCACTGACTTTACCTCTAACCCTTTTTAAACCAGTTCATTTCACTGGAGTCCATCTTGTTTATCACTCAAGTGGATACAGTATAACATGGGACACAATATGGTTTAATTAAAGAAGACCCAGCCTAGAGAGATTTTAACTGGGTTTAAGGGCAGGAGTGATTATTGCACTTGATAGACTTGGGAAGAGGGGGGAAATTATAATTTATTACTTATGTGCAAATTTGACATTATTGTTAACGTATATTCCCCCAGAGCCTTGGATGGACATATTTTGGAAAAATCAAATCAATAAGTGATTTAATATCTGTCAAGTGCTTTGGGATCTTTATTTGAAATGAGTGTTAGAAGAGCAGTATCTTACTCTCAACTCTTTAATGTGCAAGCATGCCTTCTATTAAAACTAGAACCCTTTGGAACCATTAGAGTTTATCAGCTAAATACATATTTTGGCACATTAACTAATTTTTGATTACCCAATTAGACTTTAACAGCTCCATCTATCCTGAAAATTTTTCTTAATATGCATATTATGGACCCAACAGAACTTAATGGAGCTCCTTACAGTGTTCCAAGTTGATGCAGCTGGCACATGGACACTAACATAAGTATTTTCCTTCACAGTGAGAATTACACACCTATCTTCCCATGTTGCTAATGGATGTTATGGCCTAAGTTGTCCCTGGGCACTCAGACAACACAAGAGACCCAAACGTAATCCAATTTATACCATTTTATATGCTGGCTCTCATACACCTCCACTTCTGCCACTCCATATCAAAAGTACATCTCCTGAAGTCAACTGAGTCACATCTACACAAATCAAAACCCAGGACTATTTGACATATACCTACTCATGGGAAACCATGATGGTCACAGAATCAAAGAATCATAGAATTGTTAGGGTTGGAAAGGACCTTAAGATCATCTAGTTCCAACCCCCCTGCCATGGGCAGGGACACCTCACACTAAACCATGTCACCCAAGGCCTCGTCCAACCTGGTCTTGAACACTGCCAGGGATGTCATGAGCAGGTTACCTAGTGGCTGACCTGTGAAAAGCTCTTAGTGAAGGCTGCTTCCCCTCAGCTACATTTGGCATGCAGCTATGAGCTGGAGACAGTGCCTCCATACCACATGCTGGTTGGTGTAGAATCACAGAACCACAGAATCATAGAATGGTTTGGGTTGGAAAGGACCTTAAGATCATTCAGTTCCAACCCCCTGCCACGGGCAGGGATCCCTCACACTAAATGATGTCACCCAAAGCACTGTCCAGCCTGGCCTTGAACACAGCAAGGGATGAAGTATTCATCACTTTCTGGACAACCTGTGCCAGTGCCTCACCACCCTCCCAGTAAAGAACTTCTTCCTTATATCTAACTTGAACTGTCCCCATGTTCTCTCCCACCCCATTGTCTCTCAGAAGACAATACGCAGGCTGAACTGAGCACTGGGGCAGGACTTTTACTCCCCTTTTGTGTAAATGCCATTTATCTGGTTGAGTTTTCCCCAGTATGCTGTCCAGCTCACAACCCATTCCCCATGCTCTTTGCCTCTAAACTGTGCCTTTCCTGATGAAAAAACAGATGCTTAAGAGCCACTGCAAGAAAGAAGATTATTCAGATCACTGGGACAACAGCTACGGAGTAGAGAGCTAGAACAAAGCAGCTGGCAGAAAGCCAACCGTATCCTGGGCTGCATCAAAAGGAGCGTGACCAGCAGGTCAAAGGAGGTGATCCTGACCCTCTATTCTGCTCTCGTGAGACCTCACCTGGAGTATTGTGTACAGTTCTGGTGTCCTCAACATAAAAAGTACATGGAACTGCTGTGGGCAGGGACACCTCACGCTAAATCATATCACCCAAGGCCTCGTCCAACCTGGCCTTGAACACTGCCAGGGATGGAGCATTCACAACCTCCCTGGGCAACCCATTCCAGTGCCTCACCACCCTCACAGGAAAGAATTTCCTCCTTACATCCAATCTAAACTTCCCCTCTTTAAGTTTTAACCCGTTACCCCTTGTCCTGTCACTACAGTCCCTAATGAAGAGTCCCTCTCCAGCATCCCTATAGGCCCCCTTCAGATACTGGAAGGCTGCTATGAGGTCTCCACGCAGCCTTCTCTTCTCCAGGCTGAACAGCCCCAACTTCCTCAGCCTGTCTTCATACGGGAGGTGCTCCAGTCCCTGTTGGAACTAGATGATCTTAAGGTCCTTTCCAACCCTAACTATTCTATGATTCTATGATTCTATAAGTAGCAAATCTGCATCCTTTAGCAAAGAGGCTTAATGCATGGTATGCGTTAGCTAACCCTGTTTGGCACAAGTCTGAATACAGGACCTTTGGTCGGAACCAGCAATAATTAACTGCTAGAAATGAAAAGCAGAGCTATAATATACATTCTGCTTCTCTGGCATTACACCTAGATCTGCCAAAATATCCAGCTACATGTGTAACAAATGAGGGCTTTCAATGGGCTGTCTCCTCTGCTGAAAACAGATCAAACTACTGCCATTAGAAGTAAGGCAGATTAAAACCAATGAGAAATAAGGAAATGTTGCATTTCCACACACAAGGACAAATATTTTCCATGTTAAAGTAAACACTTACAAAGCTATCTAATGCGTTGTTCATTCTTTGAATCTTTCATTTCTCTTAGCCTACACAGTTAAGCTGGTTTGCGCCATTCCCAGTTTCACTTTCTTTCTTTCCTTCCTCCTCACAGGCTGGAAGCACAACACTGGAATGTTTCCACATCATGAAAATACTTCAGTTAGCATTCCTTTCCTGTTGAGAAATTCCTTTTCTACTGCTTTTGCAGTAGAAAAAAAAGTCATGCTTTTAAATCTTATTTGTTTCCTTACGATGCTCCTTTAATAAAGTGTGATCATGCCCATTAAGGAAATAAGCTTTCCCTTTTCTGCATGTGGTCTCACCCTGTCAGTGCTTTCATTATTTTCCTGCACAAAGTCCTTCCCTGATGTCTTTACTCGGAGCAGCACTCATTGTTCGTGAGGAGCACAAGTTCAGCCTGTCCTGCTGCCAGTGGATTCTTCCAGACGATCCCTTTCCACTGTCTGGAATGGATTTTGGAAGAGATCCACCCTGAAGATAGTTTAATGTCACTTAAAAACCCCGAACAAACAGATGTACATTGGAAGCACTGCCTGGGAAAGTATTAATATTGCTGCTAAATGCAGAGATAGGGCTAATTTGTTTCTATATTTTGCATCCTGACTATCACTCGGTGTACTTCTTTTCACAAGAGACAGTACACAATGCTTTGCTTAACGAAAAGAGAGGTTTACTCTGTACCATGATTCTCATGAGATCCTTTTCACTTGAGTATCACATCTCATTCCCCGTGGCAGAGCTCAAGAGAGCTCAACACAAAGGCTGCCGGTCCCAAAATCCTGGCATCAAGCGCTGCCAACCAACCTGATCGCCCTGTGTGCTATGCCTCTCTGTGGAACAGGCCCTGAACAGGCGTATTTACATCACCAACCACGTCAGCAGTGGGAGAAAAATGTGGGGTTTGTGCAAACAATGCTTGTAAAAAGTTGTATCAACAAAAACCACAGAGCAGCTACCGCTGAGAGAAGAAAATGAAATCTTTTCTAATGCGTCTGCATGGTTAGACAGTGTCCTCTGCTGTAGAACAACTTACCGCTCATTAAACCCTGTGCTGAGAAAAGATCCTATATGTTGAGATCTCACTCTTGGCTTTTTGTTGTAAAGTTCACTGTTTTCTCAGTTATCATTCTCACCTAATTTATTTTTCCATTTCAATTCTGGGACCTGACCTTCCTGGAAGAAACTCTAGGTGCCTGAGCAAGTATATTCCTTTCACTACACTTTGTCTGCATGAGGAAAAACAAATGAAGGTATACATTTTTAATCACACATAGCAACACAGGTGGGCATAGCTGAAATAGCCCCTTTTTTGCTATTTATTGCAGGCTGTGCTAACATCCTCTCTGTGGTTCTTCCAACTACAATTTGTACCCGTAGATTGTGTGCATGTTAACTTAGCAGCCACAGATTAGACACAGGTCATGGTACCTGTGCTGCCAGCTCCTGCTCTGCACATCCAGCCATGCAGCTCCAGGGACAAGATCGAGATTGCAGTTGCAGTTGTGCTAAACCATGGGCACTGCACCAGTTGTCCCACGAAAGGGAGGCTCCTCCAAGAAATCCCATGTATTGAAAATCCATCCCATTGCTACTGCAGCTCTAATGGCAGCTGGAATATGCTGGGCATACAGAGAGTGGCAGGAATTGCTTTGTAAGTTTGCCTGATGGTTTAAGATCTGATACTTGGCACAAAGTATCTCACACTTCTCAGTCAACTGGTTAAATGTAGTTCCAGGGGTGACAACTATTATCTTCTGTGGTAATTATGCCTAATTTACACTGCTCCCACTGAACTAATATAAAAACCCCAAACCTAAAATGCCCACAACTATCATTTCAGTGTTTAAGAGTGGGTTGTAAGCAATACACTTATCTAAGTTTTCAACAGTATTTTTGTTAATTAACTTAGAGCACTGTAGACCAGGAGCTAGTATCATTATTTCTGGTTTACAGATCGGGAAATGAAACAGAGATGAAATAACTCTTAACATGGGGATGATCTCCCATATAGTTAGAGAATCCCAAAATCAAATGTGAATAGACAGCAAGAACTTCTACTGAAAAATAAACTTTAGAAAAAGAATTCAGGAATGGAAGCATAATTCCCATAGAAATGAATACCCTGTTTTTCGAATGATTCTGCCGGAAACAACATTTCTGAAATTGCTTTTCCAACCCTTTGGGGAAATCCTTTGGTGTTTTTATTTATTTAACATCAGGAAAACTTTTAAATGCAAAAGTAGGAGGTAACATTGCTTCATCTAGAGGAAGGCATGGTAGATTGGAAAAGAATTTCCTCAGTGAGGATTTCAGCATCTTACTGTGACACATTCTCAATTCAAAGGCAATGGCAAATTATAAACATGCCAAGCTTACACCAAGTAGCCCATTACATACATCAGCAGACAAACGCTATATGGAAAAACTCTTGTTTCCCACACTCTGCTAAACCACATTTTGCCTACCAACACCTCAGAGTCCCATTTGGGGCTGAATTCACCAAAAAGGTGGCAGTTCTCTTTTGAGCTTCCTCCAAAGATAAGCATGGGCCACCACCCAGAAAAGGCATGCACAAGGGGTTTAAAAACATCCTCTCCCTGCTTTACCTGCCCTATGGAGAGGGATGCACACATCCATGGACTCTGCTGGGCTGCTCTGACTTGGTTGACTCTTGCCTGCCTTTGGACTTAGGGAGCTTGACTCTCCCTTTGGAGGCTCCTGATGCCACCCTGGGCTTTGCCAGCCTCCTTGGCCTTTGCCTTTTAACAATTTAATGAATGTACACAGACACACCACCCAGTTCATTCCTGTCTGTTGTAAAATATTGGCTGTTATTTGCATTGGACTTTGCAGCTTTTCATAAAGAGCTTCTCCACTCTCCTCCCTCTCCTTTTATACATACCTTTGATCATACAGATTATTACCAAGTTTGACAATTAAAGGCTTATCACTGAGTAGGCAACTTGGCATCCATTTAGATGAAATGGGGCAGTTACACCTTTCCAAAAGCACATCTTAGACTGGTGAATCTCACTGCACCACATAGCCTGAATGATGCAAAGCTGTAGTGATCTGGACCTCTTTGGCAGTTTGGGCCTCTTAAGTGAAGCTTAAGTGTTACACCACTTAGTGGTGGTTACACCACTTAAGTGAAGCTTTGAATTCCTATTATTTTATTGATGAAAAAGTGCTGATGCACTATTCCATGTAGACACAATATGAGGCCTGGCTGTTGTATGAATGTCCTGGGTTCAGCAGTAGCAGTCATTTTTCTCCTTCTTAGTAGCTGGTGCAGTGCTGTGTTTTTGACTTTCAGCCTGGGAACAACGCTGATGACACTGATGCTTTTAGTTGCTGCTCAGTAATGTTTACTCTGACCAAGGACTTTCTGAGTCTCATGCTCTCCCAGGGAGGAGGGGAAGCTGGGAGGAAGCAGAGACAGGACACCTGACCCAGACTAACCAAAGTGGTATTCCATACCACAGCACGTCATGCCCAGTATACAAACCAAGGGCAGTTACCCAGAAGGGCTAGATCACTGCTTGGGTCAGGCTGGGTATCGGTCAGTGGGTGGTGAGCAGCTGTATTCTCTCCCCTTGTTATTTCCCTTATCATTATTATTACTGGTGGTAGCAGTAGTGGTTTTGTGTTATACCTTAGCTACTGGACTGTTCTTATCTCAACCTGTGGGAGTTACATTCTTTTGATTCTCTTCCCCATCCCTCCAGCAGCTGGGGGGAGGAAGAAGGGAGGGGAGTGAGTGAGAGGCTATGTGGTTCTGAGTTACCACCTAGGCTTGACCCACAATGGTTCTTTTTGGCACTCAACATGGGGTATGAAGGGTTGAGATAACGACAGATCTGACCAGAGTGTGTCTAATTGTATTTGTGACAAGCATTCACTGTTTCGGATTAATAGTCACTGATCACAATGCTGATTTATTGGCTCTCAAAGTTGTTGCCCTTGATCTCGGAGTTTCAGCATGTCATACCTCACTTACAGCAGGTATTTGCTGGTTTAGTGTTTATTGGCTGGTGGGCTTGGGCTAAGGTTCTTGTTCTGTTGTATTTTATGGTAATGACTTGTTATACAACAGACTCATTGATCATGAAACTGCTTTGGTTTGCGTTCCCAGTGTGGTTACCACCTCTATACTTTGGGAGGTATATAATCGAAGTGTTCAGCAATTACATATCTTTTTTTTCCCTCCTTGGGTGGTCAACCTATGAAGGAGACATTCCCTTACGCTCCCAGCTCCCCCACGAGACTATTTATAGCATCATTTGAGAGTTCTGAAGGTTTTGAATGGCCTTTGGATACCCTTGAGACCTGCCTGCTGATTGTGATGGGGATCACCATGTTGGCACACATACAGAGTGTGTTTCACCCATGACCATTTCGCCTGATCTCAAAAGTTAAGCAGAGTTGGGTTTGGGTCTTGTCTAGGGTTAGACGACGATATAGGAGGACCAAGAGATTTTCCTTGAGGCTGGACAGTCATGAGTGGCAGGGTGTGTGGGATAGTATGGGAGAGTATCTAGGCCAGTGAGCCCCGACAGTGCTTTGGAACATCACCACTGAACAAGTTCAAAATCCAGAAAAACTAGTAAAACACTTAAATGAGGTGTGCTGTCATCCTGGTCATACCAGACAGGGACAAATCACGGCAACATGCTGGGGCTTGGCCTACACCTACACAGCCCTGTTCAACACTATCCAGCACCTTCAAAGAGAAAAAGATGTCTCTGGACCTGATGGCAAAGCAACAGACAACGCAGTTACTCCAACTCCAAATACAGCAGCTACACCAACCCCCGTGACAAGTACAGAAGCTACACAAACTCTGATAGCAACAGACAGCGCAGCTGCTGATGCTACCCAACCCCCAAGCACAACGGCTGCACCAACTCCAACAACAGATACTGCAACTAAACCAAAGGAACAATTCGTGCCAGTATCAGTTGCCCCTGTATGCAAGGGGAAAAGCAACCAAGAGGCACAAAAAGCAACCCGTACAGTGAAGAAAGAGGAAGAACCAATGCACTCACTACATGGGACAGCATCTGATCAAGAGTTACTATTATGTAGATAAGCGGAAGAAGAGGTGACTTCTCGACCGTGGACCTCAACCGAGCTATGGAATATGAGAAAAGATTTTACCCATCATCCAGGAGAGCACATCATCACCTGGTTGCTCCGATGCTGGGACAATGGGGCCGATGGTCATGAACTAGAAGGTAGGGAAGCCAAGTCGCTGGGATCACTCGCTAGGGAAGGGGGAACTGACAAAGCAATTGCAAAAGAGAAATTGCACCCTCAAAAAGAAATTGCACCCTCAGCCTTTGGAGGAGGCTCTTGGCAGCTGTGAAAGAAAAGTTTCCATACACGGACAATGTTATGAGTCATTCGGCCCAGTAAACCACACTAGAGAAAGGCATCCAGTCTCTGAGGGAATCAGCCATTGTAGAGATGATCTATTGCAGGCTGGATTCTGGGAATGCACCTGTAGATCCAGATGAAGTCAAATGTACATGACTCGTGTGGCAGAAACTTACACAGAGTGCACCATCATGCATTTAAGGGGAAATCCTGCCTGACCAATTTGGTGGCCTTCTATGATGAGACTATGGAACTGATGGACAGGGGTAGAGCAGTTGATGTCATCTACCTGGACTTGTGCAAAGCATTCAACACTGTCCAACACAATATCCTTGTCTCTAAATTGGAGAGACACCAATTTAATAGATGGACCACTCAATGGATAATGAACTGGCTGGATGGCCATGTGCAAAGAGTTGTGGTCAATGGCTCAATGTCCAGTTGGAGACCAGTAACGAGTGGTGTCCCTCAGGGATCGGTGTTGGGACCGGTCTTGTTCAACATCTTTGTCACTGACATGGACAGTGGGGTTGAGTGCACCCTCAGCAAGTTTCTCGATGACACCGAGCTGTGTGGTTCGGTTGATACCCTGGAGGGAAGGAATGCCATCCAGAGGGCCCTGACACGCTTGTGAGGTGGGCTGATGCCAACCTTGTGAAGTTTAACCATGACAAGTGCAAGGTCCTACACCAGGGTCAGAGCAACCCCAGGAACAGCTGCAGGGTGGGCAGAGAAGAGACTCAGAGCAGCCCTGCAGAGAAGGACTTGGGGGTGTTGGTCGATGAGAAAATGAACATGAGCCGGCTTCATTGTGAGCTCACAGACCAGAAAGCCAACCATATCCTGGCTGCATCAAAAGGAGCGTGACCAGAAGGTCAAAGGAGGTGATCCTGCCCCTCTACTCTGCTCTCGTGAGACCTCACTTGGAGTATTGTGTGCAGTTCTGGTGTCCTCAGCATAAAAAGGACATGGAACTGTTGGAACCAGTCCAGAGAAGGGCCACGAGGATGCTCAGGGGACTGGAGCACCTCCCGTATGAAGATAGGCTGAGGAAGTTGGGGCTGTTCAGCCTGGAGAAGAGAAGGCTGCGTGGAGACCTCATAGCAGCCTTCCAGTATCTGAAGGGGGCCTATAGGGATGCTGGGGAGGGACTCTTCATTAGGGACTGTAGTGATAGGACAAGGGGTAATGGGTTAAAACTTAAACAGAGGAAGTTTAGATTGGATGTAAGGAGGAAGTTCTTTCCTGTTAGGGTGGTGAGGCACTGGAATGGGTTGCCCAAGGAAGTTGTGAATGCTCCATTGCTGGTGGTGTTCAAGTCCAGGTTGGACAGAGCCTTGGGTGCCATGGTTTAGTGTGAGATGTCTCTGCCCATGGCAGGGGGGTTGGAACTAGGTGATCTTAAGGTCCTTTCCAACACTAACTATTCTATGGTTCTATGATTCTATCATCATATGCCCACTCACTGGCAGCAATAACCTGGAATGACAGTACCAAAAACAGTGGGTGAAATGATTCGTCAACTCCAAGAGTTCAAAGACAGTCTCACCCCTTCCTTCATTTCAGCTGTGGAAAAACTGTCCCCAGGAGTTCAAACAATTGAGGGGCGATCTATGTGATCTATCCAGCTCTTCACGTGTGCCAACACACGTCTCAGCTATTAACAAAAGGCGTCCTACTGCTTGAGAGAGAAGATACAGAAGGTACACGCCACGGGCCACCCTATGGTTTTACCTGTGTGATCACGGAGAAGATACAAGGAGGTGGGATGGAAAACCTACCTCAGCTCTGGAGGAACGGGTGCATGAATTGAAGAGGAGAACAAAGGTCAAGGATGATCATCCCATGAAAACTGCGGCTTCAGTCTCTGGTGCGCAGGTTCCCAGATGGAGCGGAAGAGCTGATTTTACTCCAGCTTCTGTGATAAAGAAGACTAATCCCTTTCTACAAGATGTAAGTAACCAATATTGTGATCACTATTAGAGGGGCCCTGACTCCAGCCAGGTGGAGGTAGGGGACAATCAGATTTACTGGACTGTGTGGATCAGATGGCCTGGCACACCAGTCCCACAGAAGTATAAGGCTCTAGTAGATACCGGTGCACAGTGTACCCTGATTCCATCAAGCTGTCAAGGGGTGGAACCCATCTATATTTCTGGAGTGACAGGAGGATCCCAAGAGTTGACTGTGCTGGAGGCTGAAATCAGCCTGACTGGGAGGAAGTGGCAAAAGCACCCCACTGTGACTGGTCCAGAGGCTCCATGCATCCTTGGGATAGGCTACCTCAGGAGAGGGTACTTCAAAGACCCAAAAGGGTACCAGTGGGCTTTTGGTATTGCTGCTTTGGAGACTGAGGAAATTGAGCAGCTGTCCACCTTGCCTGGTCTCTCAGAGGATCCTTCTGTTGTGGGGTTGCTGAAGGTCGAAGAACAAGAAGTGCCAATTGCGACCACAACAGTGAACCGGCGGCAATATCGCACCAACCGAGACTCCCTGATTCCCATCCATCAGCTGATCTGCAGACTGGAGAGCCAAGGAGAAATCAGGAGGACCTGTTCACCCTTTAATAGCCCCATATGGCCAGTGCGAAAGTCTAATGGAGAATGGAGACTAACAGTAGACTATCGTGGCCTGAATGAAGTCACACCACCATTGAGTGCTGCCGTACCGGACATGCTAGAACTTCAGTATGAACTAGAGTCAAAGGCAGCCAAGTGGTATGCCACGATTGATATTGCCAATGCATTTTTCTCAATTCCTTTAGCAGCAGAGTGCAGGCCACAGTTTGCTTTTACTTGGAGGGGTGTCCAGTTCACTTGGAACCGACTGCCCCAGGGGTGGAAACACAGCCCTACCATTTGCCATGGACTGATCCAGACTGCACTGGAACAGGGGCAAGCTCCAGAACACCTGCAATACATTGATGACATTATTGCATGGGGCGATACAGCGGAAAAAGTTTTTGAGAAAGGAAGGAAAATAATCCAAATCCTGCTGAAAGCCGGTTTTGCCATAAAACGGAGTAAGGTCAAGGGACCTGCACAGGAGATTCAATTTTGGGGAATAAAATGGCAAGATGGATGTTGCCAGATCCCCACAGATGTGATCAACAAGATAACAGCAATGTCTCCACCAACTAATAAGAAAGAAACACAAGCTTTCTTGGGTGCTGTGGGGTTCTGGAGAATGCACATCCCAAATTACAGTTCGATTGTAAGCCCCCTCTATCATGTGACCCAGAAGAAGAATGATCTTAAATGGGGCCCTGAGACTTTGAACAAATTAAACGAGTGACAGTTCATGCAACAGCCCTTGGACCAGTCCGGACCGGGCCAGATGTAAAAAATGTACTGTACACTGCAGCTGGGGAGAACGGTCCTACCTGGAGCCTCTGGCAGAAAGCTCCAGGGGAGACTTGAGGTCGACCCGTCAGCTTTTGGAGTCAGGGATACAGAGGATCTGAGGCCAGCTGTACCCCAACTGAAAAAGAGATACTGGCAGCCTATGAAGGGGTTTGAGCTGCTTCGGAAGTGACTGGCACTGAAGCACAGCTCCTCCTGGCTCCCCAGCTGCCTGTGCTGGGCTGGATGTTCAAAGACAGGGTCTCCTCTGCACATCATGGAACTGATGTTACATGGAGTAATTGGGCTGCACTAATTACACAACGAGCTCAAATCAGAAATCCCAGTCATCCAGGAATTCTAGAAGTCATCATGGACTGGCCAGAGGGCAAAGATTTTGGAATGTCACCAGAGGAGGAGGTGGTGCGTGCTGAAGGGGCCCCACCATATAATAAACTGTCAGAAAGTGAGAAGCAGTATGCCTTGTTTACTGATGGGTCCTGCCGTATTGTGGGAAGGCATCGGAGGTGGAAGGCAGCTGTATGGAGTCCTGGACGACAAGCTGCAGAAACTGCTGACGGAGAGGGTGAATCGAGTCAGTTTGCCGAGGTGAAAGCCATCCAGCTGGCCCTGGACATTGCTGAACGAGAAAAGTGGCCAGTACTTTATCTCTATACTGACTCATGAATGGTGGCAAATGCCCTGTGGGGGTGTTTGCAGTAATGGAAGTGGAGCAACTGGCAACGCAGAGGTAAACCCATCTGGGCTGCTGCACTGTGGAAAGATATTGCTGCCAGGGTGCAGAACCTGGTGGTGAAGGCACGCAATGTAGATGCCCATGTACCCAAGAGTCGGGCCACTGAGGAACACCAGAACAACCAACAAGTGGATAAAGCGGCTAAGATTGAAGTGGCTCAGATGGACTTAGATTGGCAACATAAGGGTGAATTATTTTTGGCCCGGTGGGCCTGTGACACTTCAGGCCATCAGGGCAGAGATGCAACATACAGATGGGCCCGTGATCGAGGGGTGGACTTAACAATGGACGCTATTGCCCAGGTTATTCACAACTGTGAAACGTGCTGCAATTAAGCAAGCTAAATGGTTAAAGACTCTTTGGTATGGAGGACAATGGTTGAAGTACAAATATGGGGAGGCCTGGCAGATTGACTATATCACACTGCCACCAACCCGCCAAGGCAAGCGCCATGTGCTTACCATGGTGGAAGCAACCACCGGGTGGCTGGAAACATACGCCGTGCCCCATGCCACTGCCCGGAACACTATCCTGGGCCTTGAGAAACAGATTTTGTGGCGACACGGCACCCCAGAGAGAATTGAGTCAGACAATGGGACTCATTTCCAGACCAGCCTTATAGACATTTGGGCCACAGAGCATGGCATTGAGTGGGGATATCACATCCCCCACCATGCACCGGCACATGGGAAAATCGAATGGTACAATGGGCTGTTAAAAACTACACTGAGAGCAATGGGTGGGGGAACTTTCAAGCATTGGGATACACACTTACCAAAAGCCACCTGGTTGGTCAACACCAGAGGATCTGCCAACAGGGCTGGCCAGCCCAGTCAGAACTTTTACATACTGTAGAGGGGGATAAAGTTCCTGTGGTGCACATAAAGAATTTGCTGGGGAAGACAGTATAGGTTATTCCTGCTTCAGGTAAAGGCAAACCCACTTGTGGATTGCTTTTGCCCAGGGACCTGGATATACTTGGTGGGTAATGTGGGAAGATGGGGAAGTCCGATGTATACCTCAAGGGGATTTGATTTTAGTGGAAAACAGCCAATGAACTCAATTGTATGCTGCAGCACTTTTATAGCCCAACAGCTAGATGTCTTCAGGTCACCAGCGACAGGCCCTGACTTCCCTCTGATCATCATCCCAACAAAGATTGAACTTTGACGAAACCAGATGAGCTCAGCAGTGAACAGATGAGTTCCATGGTGTCATCAGCAGGCAACAAGTGAACACTCTACACAGTCTCTCCTGCTCAGAAAGACTGTTACAAGAGATGAAGCCCGACATCATGGACTGGATGAACTCAGCAGCTTTTTAGGGATTGGTCCATGCACTAAGGAATGATATTTCTCTCTTTGTGTGTATGTGGATGTGTATATGTGTGTATATATATATATATATATATATATATGAGACAAGAGTGATGGTATATTTAAAATGTGGGATCTGAGCATGACATGAATGATACGGAATAAGGGGTGGATACTGTCCTGGGTTCAGCAGTAGCAGGGTTCAGCAGTAGCAGTCATTTTTCTCCTTCTTAGCAGCTTGGTGCAGTGCTGTGTTTTTGACTTTCTGAGTCTCATGCTCTGCCAGGGAGGAGGGGAAGCAGGGAGGAAGCAGAGACAGGACACCTGACCGAAACTGACCAAAGAGGTATTCCATACCACAGCACGTCATGCCCAGTATATAAACCAAGGGCAGTTACCCAGAAGGGCTAGATCACTGCTTGGGTCAGGCTGGGTATCGGTCAGTGGGTGGTGAGCAGCTGTATTCTCTCCCCTTGTTATTTCCCTTATCATTATTATTACTGGTGGTAGCAGTAGTGGTTTTGTGTTATACCTTAGTTACTGGACTGTTCTTATCTCAACCTGTGGGAGTTACATTCTTTCGATTCTCTTCCCCATCCCTCTGGGAGCAGGGGTGAAGAAGAAAGGGGAGGAATGAGCGAGCGGCTGTGTGGTTCTGAGCTACCAGCTGGGCTTGAACCACGACAATGAGCATACATTATCTTTGCTGGGAAAAACAGCTGGCTCTACAAAGTTCAAGAGCCTGTGCTTGGTTTGCAATACAATACCCATGATAGCTTTGTTCTCACTCAAAAGCACCTGTACTTGAAATATCCATCTCACAAACCTTAGAGCTGCATCTCTACTCACAGTCCAGGTTATCTCTCTGCAAAGGACTGGATCATGTAACATGCATCAAAATCTACCTAGGAGCCTAAACTACTCCCGCCTAAGTCTCTGCACAGCAATATTCAGGGTATCTGGCTAAAGAGAGAGCTCACTGGCAGCATCACAATTTGCTCCTATGCAGAAAAGAACTCGGGCATCCTCCAAAATTCTAAAGGCATCCTCTTGCTCCACCTGCAAGAGCTTGTTCCATGTAAAATAAAACTCAGAAACAATATCTTCCATCAGTCTATTTCTGTTCTCCCCAAGGCAGGAGGGTTCTCTGAATCAGCAGTCTTTTCCTAGATACCTGAGCACTCCTCTGTGAAATGCCAAATTAGCACATAAACGCTAAGCACCATCACTGGGCTGACCTGTAAGGTCTTTACTACCTCTGGAGTCAGGGACTTGAGAGGTAGTAGAATATACTAGACTTGGTCTAGCATTTCTGGGTGGCCCATAATTACTTTTTAAATTACTCTCTTTACTGTGGCACCTGCTGTACTGTTTAAAATAGGTTTATGGGTAAAACACATAGAACATACTTCCAAGTTAGACATTTTCCCATCTCATTTACATATCTTCCATGCTACCACATACTAGATAGAGCCTTTTATTTCTTGGATTATCATACAAACATGTCGAGTACTCAACATTCCCTTCCCTGTTTTATCACAGGACACCAGGCAGTCTTCAGGACAGGAGGTACTAAATACCACTCCATGCACAATCACAGTCTCAGCGTGGAATGTCTTTCTTTAATAGAGAAATGAAATGATATAAGGTCATAAGCTAAGACTATCATAAAGTGCATTGCAGGTACCCTATACTTAAATACTCCCATGCTGCCTCTTAACTCCAACTGAGGCAATTTTCCTAATGCCCACAGAAGTGACACAACTAATTCCCCTCCCTTAATAATCGTACCCTTTCCTCTCTAATATGCCTCTGTAAAAAGTTTGTTTTCTAAAAAAAAACAATTTTTTTAAAAAACAGTATCCTTAAAATACTTAGCATTAGAAATGCCAGGAGTCTAAAAGGAAATTTAGAAAGCCCTTATGTGATTGTGTTCAGATAACCACTGGAGACCGCTCGTCTCTCTGAAAGGGAGACCAAACCCCACAGCACTGTATCATGAGCACTGTAAATACACTCGCTGGACTGTGTGAAAGTGGCCTCAGCCACAAACAGCAACCTCAGCATCTTTCTGTTCGTGTTTCCTCCTAAATACTTGTGAAAAACTAACCTCCAAATCAGCCCTCCAAATCAAGATCTGAACCTTTCTGTCCTGACAGTGCAATGTTTCTGTGTTACTCATCAATATGGCATTTTGCGCATCATTTGATGATAAGCTGGGTGGAAGAGGGGCCATGAACATCACCCGTACTGTTCTGGTGTATTAAGTAAATTATTCTCCAACTGGAACATTGCTTGACTCTCTGTTTACTAAAAATGTCAGCTCCTATAGAAATAAACCCTAATTTTTTTTCTAGAAAATAATTAGAAAGCATCATAAAAGTTATATTGGTATCTCAATGAAAGCTCTTTCACACCAAGGTAGGAAAAAGAAATAGAAAAATCTGAGTTATTTTACCTGAAAATTACACATGGAGTCCCCTAATCAGCAAGTATTAGGTAGTAAATATATTATCTGATGTTTTACTCAGTCAAAAGGACAAGAAAAGAAAATCAGAGTATGCTAAGTTTACATTCATACTTGCTACTAAACTTAGACATGGGAACTGCATGGTAGTTAGAAAGCTGAAGTTAACAGTAGGGTCACTGCTTTTCAAAATGCAATTATTCTCACTGTATAATTTCTTATTAAGCAGTATAAACTATGCCTGGCATGTGCAATCACTAGTTCAAAATGAGCAAAACCTAGGGATTTTATTGTGTAAATTAACATTGGTTCCACTAGTGCCAGGGGAAGCTCTGCCATCAGCTTCAGCCAGTGTAGCATCTGCCCTCAAATCTTGATAGAAATGAAGTTTCAGTAGTTCAGTAAATCCATGTGAATGCTGATTCCTTCCAAGGCCTTTTCCAGACTAGAGGTTTTATTTCAGATGAGCAATCCATCTGTTTTTCTCATGACCCACTCATAAGCAGGCTGAGAACACGTCAGCTTCCCACAGCCACGATTCCTAAACTTATTATTTCCCACACCCTCCCTTTTTTCACCATGGAGATGGAGAATAAATTGCTGACTTTCTTTTCTATTTTGTTTCTTACAGCAAGTTGCCATGTTGTCCCTCAGACATCTCTTTTTCAGGATGAGCACCTCCAACACCACCAATATTTCGTGACAGGTCACATGGCCTCTCACTCTTGCCACCCTCAATGCTTTTCCTTTGGATTATCACCAAACTCTCTGTAGTTTATTTGGGGTGCGCTGCCCAAATCTGCACTTAGAGGTATCACTGAGCTCCTACCAAAGCTGTAAGGAACAGAAGTCACTCCATACTCCTCATGGGCCATATTTTGTGTTACATCTTCAGCACTTGCTAACAAGAAAAGCTCTTAATTTCAACATGTACATTTCTTCTGCCAGCTTCACACCTGTTTGTAATAAACTGGAGCCTTTAACACTGTAAACAGCATTAAATGAGAAAGTCAGGCATAACTGGTTATCTTCACTTAGCCTACACCCCAAGATGACTGAACATTGCAGGGTTACTACTGGAAATATGTAAACACAGGCACGTACACACAGCCCAAGTACAATTAACAGAGACTAACCTAATGTGTATTCAGATGCAGATGTACAGAGATAAATAAGCTAGAGATATAATATAAACACACACTGTGTAGGCCTGTAACTGAGAGGTTTATCTAAGTGATTAAGAATACCACAACTTTTCCAGATCCAAAAAGAGGGAGGGAAAAGAAAAGGATAAAAAGATAGTTAAATATAACCACAGCTAAAATCTGATTCCCTTCCTTTATTGTCCTGAGTCCAGTTACATGGACTCATATGTGTGCGTATATATATATATACACACACACGTATATATATATATGGAAGAGACTGTATCATCTTTAGCATGTCACACTGCCTGTTCCTCCTCTGTGTAAACACATTCAACTCCTCTGAAGTCAGTCAAAACACATATATAATGTAAATATGTGTGTGTGTATGTATGTGTAAAAGCAGGATAAACGGGAGTAGAATAAGGCCCCTTGTTGGCTCAGGTCTTGCAGGTAGTTGTGATAATAGGAAAACAAGAAAACTAATATGCTGTAGTTACCTACTCTGCAATAATTACATAATTATACTGTAGTTACAATACCTGATTATTGATGTACTGTAAAATAAACTGTTATCAAGTTTTTTTACTGTTCACTTCTATTTACAGTCATCTCCGATAAAGACTAAGCCTCCTCAAAAATGCATGATAAAGCTTCTTATCACAGGTTTTAATGCCTCTAATAACTACTGTAATTCTGTGTGATTTAGTGCTTTGAATAATCCACCAGGATTTTTCTCTAGATCTTTAAATGGATTGTAATGTGTACAGAGGTGTCATAGTGATTAAATTTACAGGACACTTACCAAAACAGTGATAAGAAGGGATGTTTAATTAACACATGTACACGTTGTTCAACTGTACTATCATGCAAAAATGGAAAGACCTGAATGAGACCCCTATTTTCCTTTCAAAATGTTAAAACAAAAAAAAACCCAACAAAGTATTACCCTCACTATACAATATAGGAGCAGACATTTATTCTGAGGGCAACAACAAACCCAGGCAAATTCTGAGACGGGTATCAGCCTAGTGTTGTATACTGGGTACAGCCAATGTCCTGGTACCTACTGGACGTCCCAGAGAGAAAGGAAAAACTAAGTCACGTATGACAGTACATGGGAATTTACCAGCTGAGTATGGAGACGCCATTCCTCTGCCTAGTGGGTTGTTCAAGGACACTGCAGTTCTCTTCAGCTATAAAGCCTGAAAATATCAATGCTTTTAGGACTCATTGATAAAAGTCATTGCAGAAAAACAGTTGAAGGTTACCTTATCAGACGCTTTTGGACTCCACGTCTCAGAAAGGCACACAGGTGCTCTAGAAAATCCCTTTTCCCTTCATCAGTAGATTTACTTAATGGCCAAGGCTATCCCTTGTTTGTCTAACAGATAAGTAAATTTAAGTCAAGCAATGAAGCGCCCCAGCAGACTAAACCCCAACAGAAAAGAGCAGAAGAGTCAACTACACAGCGGGTAGTGAAAGAGAACCTTTCTCTCTCTATGGACTCTTTCCACTTTAACTTCTACTGACATTTTGTCCACTGTGATGCTGACAAGAAAAAAGAAAAAGTTGTAGAGAGATCTAAAGGTGTTATCATATATGATCAAAAGACGAAAAAGGAAAGTAAGCAGCTCATGCAACTCATATTCCCACAGGGGAAATAGCCTTTTTAATATTAGAATTGTTTATACTTTGAAATGGAAATCCTAACATGTGCAAGTGCATGCAGCTGAAGTAGAGTTCACTCCTGGATGGGGATGAGCCAGGCAGTAACAGGGCACAAGAACAGGGTTTGGCTTCATGAACGGAAACATAAATCTCTCCTTTGTAAAAATGATTCCTAATGATCTCAGAGTTTAGTATGGAAGGTGAGTGCCACTTTTTGCTTTAGAATGAATCCCACGTTATTTTGTATCACAGTCCTGGCACAAGGCTGAAAAGATGAAATCATTCCTTGACCATTATTATGGGCACGCCTGCTCTGATCTGCAGCACTATGCGGGGGCACACAAATACTGGAAATGGTGTAACTGCATTATTACTGTGTTCTGCACAGGCTTTTATACCCTGCTTCTCAGCAAGATTAATTATTCTAAAAGGAGCTTCACACAACTGCCGTTACCCTGCTCCCAAAACCCGAGTTACATCATTTAGGACACTGTGTCTCACTATTTGAGTACATCCACGCAGCTTTATTTTTTACAACCGGAGAGAAAAAAAAAGTTAACAGGAACAAGCTCAGAGATCATGAACAAGGCAGAAAACTTAAACATTAACAGGAAGAGGGAGTAGGCACTGCTGGTGTCAAAAATAACATGTTCCTGAGTCTAACTATCAATCTACCTGGCAAGCAGGACTGCTTACCTGTGCAATCTTTTCTCTACAGCAGATGAAGGTGTGGGAACTTCCTTCTTCCTCCGCTGGCAGTATTAACAGAGCAGTGTGTGGAGGGAGACTATGGGAGGAATTTATTCCTCCTCTCTGTCATCAATAAACTATTAAGGCAGCTTTCAGGACTCTCAGAGGGTGTCTGAAACATATACCCCTTTGTCTGGCTACTTTCTGGACGGGCTAGCATACATAAGGCTGCAAACTTTCCACAGAAGAACAACTACTTTTTAAGTAAAATATACAAGTTTCTCCTGTAACACAGCTTCCCATTCTGAGCTGCAAAGAAAGGTATTGCACCATTTTATGGTTCAGAACAAAACCTGGGTGTAAGGCTCAAAGGTTACCTTTCAAGAACACATAATTATTGCCAGCATTATTATGAGTATAGAGCTTGTAGAGAGAGGCTGAAACTCCCAAATAAATGAATTAGTCATCCCCTTTACAGCTTGTGCTAACCATCTGAAGTAAATCAGTAATGCATACGACACTTGTCTGACAGAAGGACTGGCAATGACTCTGAAAATCAGTGCAAGTTAACCAACCACATGGTACGTCATCCCAGACAACTTGCAGGTGAAACTGAAATGGTTTTAAATGCAACTTTGCCCTTCCCAGGAAAGAATTTATAGTAGTAAACATTCTAGATAATGTCCCTACTAAGGAAGACATTAATAAATAAGATAAAATAGCATCTAGTGAGTGATTCAGACATTAACAGAGCAGCCTTAGCCATTTTCACTATCTCTCATGAGTTAATCAGACATTTTTTCCAACATTTCCTTACATGCCTGTTCTTTCCTTCTGTGCCCAGCAAAATTATGAGCTATTTCTGAATGTGATGGTTAACCACGTTTTTGTTACTTTTCTGCATTAGATGGAGAACAATGAGATTTGCAGCTGAGAAAAAGGGGGAAGAGGAGGATAAGAAAGAATGAGAGAGAAAAGCATTGGGGAACAAGATGATAAAAAAGAGAAAGACGGAGAGAAGAGGAAAATGAGAGAGGAAAGATACAGAAGAGATAAAAAGAGAGAGCAGAGGAAAGCAGGAGGAAAGAGGGAGGAAAGAGGAGGGAGGAAAGAAGGAGGAAAGAAGGAGGAAAGAAGGAGGAAAGAAGGAGGAAAGAAGGAGGAAAGAAGGAGGAAAGAAGGAGGAAAGAGGCAGGAAAGAAGGAAAGAAAAGCTACCGCCTCTTCAGACAAATGACTCAGACATGATCATCTTCTGACCTCAGAAAGCAAATGATGTACGAAATCTTCAGAAACGTTGATGATGCAGCTAACCGCATGGAGGGTGATTTTAAACTTAGGCAAAACCATCTGGTTTAACTACCCCTGAGTAGTAAACCATCCACCACATTGAAGTTTATCATTTTAAAAGTCAAATATTTATGGAATATTTATATCCAGTCTGCTTTCCCTCAAAGAAATTTGTCTTACCTTTCTAATCCTCCCTCTGGTCTTTGCCTTGGTACAGAGACAGATGTCATGGTAAGCAATGGAATGTATTTCACCAGGATACATATGCCATATCCTTTGTTATCACAGAAACAAAAATACACTTGTTTTGATCTAACTACATGCATTTAAAGGATTATTAGTAGAACATAAAATGAAGCAGAGAGGTTTCTTTAAGGTCTGGTGGTTCCAGCTGTTTTTACCAAAGCTGCAATAGATTACAATGGGAGCATTGCACGTTGAATGACGAAAAGAAATGGCTCCCAGACTAGAGTTAATCCCAGGCTGTGTACAAAGGAGAAGATGCTCACCCTATGGAAGGCATATGCAAGCTGAACTGCATATGTTGAATTAAAGACATCTGCACTTTGGCAGAATTTGGACAATGACTCACTTTAATTATGTAAAAATTTCAAATGGGGCAAACTCCACTGTAGTGACTCACATTAGTGCTACCACATGATATTCTGATAGCTACATCAGTATATAACTCATGTTTCTGCTGCAGAGTTTTTACAGAGAGAATGACATATTACCTGACTAGCATTAAAAGGACTCCCTGTTCCCAGCAATGACTGGTACATTAAGTAATGCTTCAGAAAAGTAGGATACCGTACACCAAGTTTGGTTGTTGTTTTTTTTTTTTTCCCTGACACAAAACTACAGATCTTTTAATGACAATAATTCACTGTCATTTAAAAATCGATTTTCTATTTGGTTTTTATTTCTTTAAATTTATAGAGTTGTGGGGAACAATTTCAGAAGATACTTACATCATTTCCTTTTCCCAAGAAGAATTATGGTGCTGCAGACCTCTGAGGGCTTCCAATCCAAGGCGCTCCCACTTTGCCTTTACATGAGTGCAAACACACCATCACTACATTCAAGAACTAGGTCTGGCAGTAAGGGTACCAGGCAGTTTCTCATGTTTTGCTTCACAGACATGGACCTTTCCCTGCTACCTCCTGCACTTTTCAACTGAATGTGCTGACAGGACCCTTAAGCAACAAAGGGCTACACAAAAGGCATTTTCACTAGAAAAGGAATGTATTAATGCAACAAACATGGACTTTGTTAATGCCAGATGCTGACTATAGGTGTGAATGAGGAGTATGATGAATGGGATGAGGAGGAGAAAGCAATCTTAATTGTGCAATTAGTTATGTTTGTGCAATGTTTTGCATAACAATTATAGCACATTGGTAGACTAGTGATCCAAAATGACAGCCTTCCAAGAGTTCAAGCAGCTAGGAAAGCCACTGTACCTTTTGAGCAACTACTTTAGAAGGCTAATGAAAAATGTAAATGATGGCAAGTGGCCTTTGTATGGCTTGAGTGTGATGCTGGGCATGGATGTGCAAGTGCAGCTGAGAGTGGTAAGAAGTACCAGGTGGCAGAGGATGCCCCAAAGCGAATCATGGAATAGTTAGGGTTGGAAAGGACCTTAAGATCATCAAGTTCCACCCCCCCCGCCATGGGCAGGGACACCTCACACTAAACCACGTCACGCAAGGGTTTGTCCAGCCTGGCCTTGAACACCGCCAGCTACGGAGCATTCACAACTTCCTTGGGCAACCCATTCCAGTGCCTCACCACCCTTACAGGAAAGAACTTCCTCCTTACATCCAATCTAAACTTCCCCTCTTTAAGTTTTAACCTGTTACCCCTTGTCCTATCACTACAGTCCCTAATGAAGAGTCCCTCTCCAGCATCCCTATAGGCCCCCTTCAGATACTGGAAGGCTGCTATGAGGTCTCCACACAGCCTTCTCTTCTCCAGGCTGAACAGCCCCAACTTTCTCAGCCTGTCTTCATACAGGAGGTGCTCCAGTCCCCTGATCATCCTTGTAGCCCTCTTGCTGCAGTCCTTTTGGCTCTCTTCTATTGGTCTTGCTTAGCTCACTTTCATATGAATGTCAAATTTTGCATTTTCTGTGTGCTATCATCTAGACTCCTCTGTAAAACAGTTTGGTTTTCCCCCAGTTGGTGCACTAGATTAGCATCCCCCATTTCCCCACTCCAGAACAGAATATAATTAAGGATCATGGGATAATAACACACACACACTAGTCATAAAAATTAGAGAATTTCAAATTTGGTTCTGCTTTCTAATTTTACATGCTTCACTTCACTTCTTTATACAAAGAGAAATATAAATGGCTTTGGCCACCAGATATCTATTAACTCCTTGTGCATCAGATCCTGTGAAGCAGAGATGACAGCAAGAGCCATAGCAACTTATAAGAGGCTGTGCCTTGCAGAATCACATCCAATTCACAAAAAAAATGAAGCCTTTCACCCAAATGTTCCTTCCTCTGTCTGTCTACTGTGCAATGGTTATGAAACATCATCCAGCACTGTCTGTGTTCATAGTGTACAGGAAAATGTTTCATGACCTAGAGGAAATACTTCATCTGAGAAGCCTGCCAGGATGACATTGACAGCCTTGAAGCAGAAGAACCGCTTGGTTCTTCTGGCAAAGACCGGTGCAGGAGGTGCAGTGGCACAGCTGGTTCAAAGCAGAGGTTGTTTTGTACATCCCCACCTCAACAGTAGCACCTCCACCTCGTTTTTTTTTTGCTGGTAGAATGGAAACAACCGAGACCTTACTGCCTTTGGCTGTGGGGCCGAATGTCACCAGAAGAGAAATTAGCTGCTTCTTAATTAAAAAAGGTTAAATTGCTTCTACACCAGGGATAAAAATATCATCAAATCGCCATTTCTCATCACAAGAGTAAGCAAGAGGCAACTGCTGATCTTCAGTGTTTCCTGACAGGTTCTGGAAAGGGAAAAACCCACCGGGATATCTTCTACCATGAAGGCAGGTGGTAGTGGGGAGGCAACTCAGGATCCACATCCCAAAGTCTATCAGGGCTAAATCATATTCCAGTTTGTCTTCTTGCTTAAAGGGAGACAGAAGTTAACAGAGGTCACTGAGAAAGATGTTCATGCCACATCTTTTGACACACAGCATCACACAGACAGGATTTATTACTTGCCCAACCTGTACAACACTGTCTGTGGCAGATTTCTAGGAAAGAAACCCACATATTGTGATGCTTACTTAACTACAAAAGTCCTCCCTCTCTCTCAGATAGAGAAGACTGTAGATGTTCACCTTTACTGATGTTCTACTGTAATTATTTTTATGGCAATTCTCCTCCATTAGTTAGAGGATCTTAATGGAATAAATAGAAAAATGAGCTCAAGCCTGAGTATTCTGCATTGTAATCTAAATTAAACTAGCATTACAAATTTGTTTACATATCTCAGTTGAGTTATGCAGTTTCAAAAGTTACTTGCTGAACGTAAACATGTCTCCTGATGCTACATTACCCACTACATGCAGTAAAATATAAGCTAATGTAATACAATAAAACTGAAAAACCAATAAATGTTCCTATTTATTGAAAAATTGGACAAAAAAAAAAGCTTACTGTCAGTTTTTAAAGACTGAAAATCAATAGATGATGAAAGGCTGTGTTTTTTGCTACCATTAGACTGTTGACTCTAGCAATAAGTAAGATATGGATTACAACTGGGGGAGTAAAGAACTGGTGAAATATACAATTTGGAGCTAAGAAGCTCCAAAGAACTCCAGGTCTGGGGGTTTCAGAAACTTAATTCCCAGTATTTGTGCAGCAGTGGCCATCTAGGCAGCACTGTTAATAGGCCCCAAGAGCATAGCTCCTCCATTTGGTTAACAAAGCCAGCTTTAAGTATCTTCCTGTCTTTAAGAGCATTTCTAAATTAAGGGGGCTCTTAATCAGAGTTGCATCTGCTAAGAATCGAAAGTGGAGACTCAGCTTTCACAGATATTCACATCCTGCTAATCAAAATAATCCTCAGACAACATAATGAAACCCCAGCTATTGCAGTCACACCTCTCGTGTGCCTGAATTGAGCCCACCAAGCTCAACAGCCAAGTGGTGTCCCCAGGTCCAGCCCACACACCCTGTGCAGTTCTCACGTAACAACTAAACAAACCTGCAGTGATAGAAACCACTGAGCTAAACGCAAACACTGCATCCAGGGTCCTTAACTAGTGATCTACGTCAAAGTTTCTCCAAGTGAACCGTTACAGGTAGGTATGGTTTCACCGAGGAGGTATGACCATTACATATAAACCCAAATATGTATGTTCTACCTGAACTATGTTCGTGAACTCTGGAACAGAGTTTGAAAGGATGCCAACTATCACTGGGAGTTAGGGTTGCTTTTAGGAGTTATATTCTCTCTCATAATCATACAGCAGCTCAAGTCTTGCTAGATGGGGGTAACGCGGTAAAAGCCAATACTGCCTTTAGATATACAAATGTACTTCCCCATAAAAGGGGACAGTGACCACTGGGCCTGGATGTGACAGAGAACTAGTAAAGTCAGCTGACCTGTTTATTACAAAAGCACAGAGCTGTGCAGTTTTAAGTATACAGAGAAAAACACAAAAGTCACAAGTCCTTGAATGAGTTGACAGTGTACAGAAATGACCATCCTACTACTGGCCCCGGTCCTGTACTTTCATAAAATAAAACTTGTGCTTCAGACTGAGGACAGCACAGAGATCATTAATTTTCATATACTGGTTTACTTCAGTTTTCCCAGGTAGAGAGCTAGCTATTTCTGACAAGGTGGCTGTTACTACATATGCATAATCACATACCAAAAAAAGATTCATGTTGTTCCTGTAAGCTTTTGCTTAAGTACACCATGGAAAATAACTCTGATGAAATAATTTGCCCAGAGCACCGCTTGTCTGGAAGATTTGTATAATTTAACTGCAGCTCTGTAAATAATTTGGTCATAGACAGGCCACCAGCACAATTTGGTGCTAAACCCATGCAACGTTAAGGAAATGGCCAGCAGGGCAAAAATTAAATCTCAACTAATCAAAGTATGTACAACTCCTAGTATGTACAACGCACATTAAAACCCAGTCCAAATCTACTCTTTTTCAGAATACGCTTATTCAGTTTAAAGGAATACGCTGAATTTTTCTTTGGGTATTAGCACAACAAAATGTCATGCTTTCTCTCAGTGAGAAGATCACCTGCGTATGGTTAATCCTGCAGATCTCCATAAAGATATAGTTTTGCATGATAACATGATAACATCTCAAACTTGCCACAGCACAATTACATAGCATAGCATTTTGTACTGCTGCTGAACTACAAGTAACTTTCACCAAGGCCTCTCAGTTCTCCTTGTGTGGTTACCCTGTAAAGTAGTAAAAGCTACTGCCCTGATTTTCAGTCAAGCCTTAACTGATTCTGCAAGCAAGAGGTACAAAATTGTATGCATGGTACATTGCACCTTTAATCATCTACCTACCTGAAATACTCAAGCAAGTAGTTAGCCATCTAAATGTTCCAACTACAGGCTTAAAATAAATTAGTTTTGTAGTACATGATTCTGTCCACATTATTTAAAAACTGGCATTCACATCCCCTCCCAACCCAAGTATCACTAAAGCCAAGCAGAAACTACAACCCAGTAGCAGAGCCAAGACCACCAGGCCTAAGATTTAGTATGTGAAAAAGGGAGAGAACCAACAACTGCAGGATGCTTCCCATTCATGCTTCGTGTCTGGACAAACATTTTCCCATCAGAAATGTCCACAATCAGCATTGCCTTCCTGCACCATCAGACTGTAAATCAAGATATGTTCTGGAAGCCTCCTATGATTTTTACCAAATGAGAAGGAAATAGCAGAGAAAATAATATACAAAACAAGGCAACAAAGCCATCCCTCTCAACAGGACTGAAAAAAGGCCTCAAGAAGAAGAGACACTTATAATTCTTTTTCAACTGAAAAACAGAGAAGGAGGTAGATGGGTTAAAAGCCAGCAAAAAGTAGTAGAAAAAAAGCCCACCAGGTATTGTTGCAAGAACCTGTAGATAAGCATCTTAAATCAGGGTAAATTACACACCTCATGCTGGTGACTCGGTCATGGGAAATTATGAAGCTACGTGATGTCTCATTTGTTGTGCTGAAAACAAATGTAAATAAATTACTGAGAGAATCTCATTTACATTTAGAAATTCATCCCGATGCATGACATGACTGCTGATGTTTTTTTTTAAATGATACTTTGAGAAGAAGTGCCACTATTAAAAACAGATCATAGCCACCTCAGCAAGAGCCTCTGCTTGTGTGTGCTCATGTCTGTCTGTGTCTAGGCATGAGTGTGTAAAAGCAGACGTTCTAGAGAGAACTTTTGTATCACTGAGAAAAAAGTCTTTCTTTCACTGTTTCAGAACCAAAATGGTGGTGCCAGAAGACAAACCCATCAATCTGTATTCTTCTGTTTATTTTTCCCCCTCCAGAGTGGGAAACAGCAAGACAATGTTATGGATTGGCTGCTGCCAGTACAACAGAGTGCAAATGCTAAAATCATAGGAACAGAAATAGCGTGGCATGTCTCTCCATCACCAAGTGTAATAAAACTTCCCCTTAAATGTACACACAAAAAGCCTTTTGCTAAGCTTTTATCTCCCCCCCCCCCCCCCCCCCCAAGTCTCACATTTTAAGCTGTCACCAACCCAATTGAGAAGGATATCCAGGAAGCTATAAAATGGAGAGCAAGTTGAACCATGGTTAGCTAAGCGGCATACATTCAGGCTAATATCCAAATGCTTTAGGGGCTGTCATTCTCCATCCCGCGTGGGAAGGCTGCAAAGAGACAGACTTGCTCGTATCATGATTGCTCTTATTATTACAGCAGTGAAAACACTGCATACTAATGGGGATATGTTTTCAGAAAGAAAACTGTTAGATGGCTTTTTAGACTCTGTGCCTGGCTGTCTGGGCTTCAGTAGCCAATGCTTCCTATCCCTTTCTTTGCTTCCCAAACAGAACTCTCCAAAAAAGTTAGTAACAGAAGGGTGAAATAAAACATATTTCCAAATGGGGACATGACAGTGTTCTACAAGCCCACATACGGCAGCATATTTACATAAGCCTGCATAGGTCAGAGAGTTTATTTGTTAAGGGACAAATAAGCAGGCCATGAAATAATTATTTTTCATTGTGCCCTGCCAAACCTACCCAGCCAAAGGCTAAATTGAGCTGCTATTGTGATTATTTGAACTGTGGAGCCAAAAGTCTTCACTGCAATGCATCCCAGCTGTCCTAAATTTTATTCTGATGGCTAGTTTTCACACTAGCTTGAAACTTGGCAAAAATGCTCCCCAAAATAGGCAGACGGAAGGCTTGCTTTATCCAGACCTACATCAATTACTGATTTAGAGCTGCTCTGAGAACTTGATTATTAACAAATCACTTCCTGAAATTGTTATGACAAGATTCACATATGCAAACGGCAAGCTGCTCATATGTACACAGCTAGCAAAAGAATCTAATACAAAGGTTCCCAGATTTATTTATGGTTATTTCCTATAGTGCTTTACTGCAAATTACCCACTAAAATATATAAAAGAAAGGGGAGAGGTCCAGCTGCAGCACCACAGCTTTGACATACAGTGACATGGGAACACCCAGGCCATTACTGCTCAACGTGCTTCTACCTTCACCCACCCCCCTGTTGGAAAGGATGTACCACTGCCTTCTGGCATTAGAGGAAGAAAAACTACCAGTTCCCAAGCCACAGATTTGGTCAGCACACCAAGGAACAGGTAGGATTACTCTAAGAACAGCTCGGATGACAGGCCTGGGAGGATATTTCGTACTTTAAACAAGGCTGACAGTGGAGAGGGGGGGAAAACCCAAATATTTTTATTTAAAAACCTCATACTTCAGAGGTTAAATTAATCCCTAATAATGAAAGATTAGGAAGAGAACAAATAGAGAGAAGATTATCCCATGTCTGCCCATTGTGAGGCTCTTACAACTTTCCTTAAGGCGCCTGGGGTTGGTCATTGCTAGACACAGAACCGGAGGC
The DNA here is from genome assembly GCF_034315485.1 of Pezoporus occidentalis. Lineage (NCBI taxonomy): Eukaryota > Metazoa > Chordata > Aves > Psittaciformes > Psittacidae > Pezoporus > Pezoporus occidentalis. The sequence continues at coordinate 792,086 of NW_026916294.1, forward strand.
TAGAAGGATCTCAGAAGTGATTCATTTCATACTTCCTACATTTCTGTTTAAACAACTAAGACACATACGAAGGACAATGAGGCTACTTGTTTTGAAGGCAGCAGACTTATAAATAAATGACATGCCCATCATTTGGTATCAGGCTGTACGTACCACATCCCTGACAAGACAAGCACACCTCACTGCAGCTGCCCTCCTTCTCCTCCAGAGCTCCTATTTTTTTTATGCTGTTTGTAATTTCACTGTAATATCCTGAGGGCAGCAACCACTCCACATTTACACATGAATTAGAACAACACCTCACACAATGGCATACCAGTCCTGATTGGACCTGGACTGCTCCTGGGAATGCTACTATAAAAAGAGCTCATAAATGTAGAGTACAGCACAGTAACACACACACACACACACACACACACACACACACACACCTTTTATCACAGTTACCATCACTGGAGTGTTAACTCTTGGTTTTCCCAATAAAATTGCTGATTGTTTCCTTGATGTCTAAGCTCCAAATGGCTGCAGGACGTGTAGCTAAGATCCAGCATACCTTCACCAGCATACTCTGTGAAGTAAGGTGTTTACTATGGATGCACCCACTGTTTAATAAAATGACAGAAATGTTACTGAGTCTTGTTATAATTATGAAGGCATAAGGCTGAATCTTGCTTAGGATCTGCAACTGATGCAGGGATGAGCTGGGGACATTCAGGGTAAGTAATCAAAAGAACCCCCATCTGTGTTAGCCACATGACCCCTGCATACCTGTTACAGACCTACTGGGTCTTAACCTGATCAGCCAAAATTCCCTTCTTTCTTCCTTTCCTGGGAGAAGCTGTTTGACCTTTGAGCTTATACTTTAATATATTCTGGCATTTGAAATTTTACCTCTAACAAACTAGTTATTTTCTAGTACTTCAGATATAAACAACTCCAATACAAAATTTTAACTTGTTCTGGTATTCAGTCACTTAAATTTTAACTGAAAATATAATAAATACATTTGAAAAATCTTTACCAACATAATTCCAGTTTTCTTAAAAATTCCGTCACATCCATTATTTTGTAGGACTTTTTTTCCTGAAGGACCACGAAGAGCCAGTGTGGCTCACAAAGACCAAAACGAAATGGAAGAGAGTGAGTGCAGGTAAGGCGGCAAACCAATAAATTAATTGAGTACATGCATAAATTCAGGCACCCAAGCCTCCTTTAAGGTCAGGTTCCATGTTGGAGTCACTCATTCCAACATTTAATATCTAGGGGGAAATAGCCAAAATGTAAAAATACACTTTAAAATCTTAGTTAGAACAGCCACTTTGCAAGGCCTGTATTTTATGTTTGTATTGATCCAGAAGTTCACCTTAGAGATCTACCATACATACTACACACAATAAAATAAAGAATGTAGAAATGACTTTTTGTTGACTACCACTTGATGGACCTTCTATTTATTAGACTAAAAACTCTACACAATCAAATTCTGTGGAAAATCCAAGATCGTAAGTTCTTTTTCTCTGGCTCCAGATGGATTGGTAGCTTTACAGGGCCTTTTCAGTATAACTTTACACTCAAGTTTTGTCCATAACATAAATATTGAGAGTTTCTGTCTCACAGAAACATGACCCTCGTTGTTGGACATTCTCAGTCTGAGCACTTCAGCTTCTCTATAAACTTCCCACAACTCATGATTTAAGTCTTGTTTCTTTTGCCCTGTGTGCCCACAACTCTAACCAAAGCAAACCCAGTGTCACACTTCCACTCTGGAGGAAAGATCAATACTATAAATACTATATATATATATATATATATACTATATATAGTATAAATATATATATATACTATAAATATAGTAAGAGACCATGGTCCGTTTGGAAGAGCCTATTGACAAACCTACTCACACTCAGTCATAGTCAGATACGTGACAAAGTCCAGTGAAATCCTATTAGGGAATAATACAAATGACTGAGCTTAAAGAATACAGTTAGCTCCTAATTAAACAGCCCATAAATCTGTTCAGAACTTGCAGAATTTATCACCAGAACAGGAATCTCAAGACCTTTCATACAGTCTCATTTTAACAGCCCTGTTGTCCACTGAACAAACAGCTCTTACAAATGAGATATTTCACCAACTTAAAAAGAAGATGGTTATGCACTTAAAAGATGGCTATGCACTGAGTTTTCTTGAAATTGTGTAACATTTGCATGGTATAGCACATACCCTTACTTGTTCACTGCAGTCTGATTCAAAGTGCTATAAATATGTTTGCCCTTTCTGCTAAGCCCGCCTAAGGGATTAGCAACCCCCCAAAAGTTCAGTTGAATATTAACTGCATTAACTTTGCAGACTGTAACATACTGTTACACTCAAACAGCCTACAGTGCAGTATGGATGACTTGCTTAATAAAAAAATATGTTTTCATGCAAAGACCTATTGCTAGAAAAAGAGTTTGTTCTGTCAAAAGGGGTGACCTCTTTCCATTTAACTCCATTAAAAAAAAACAAATAAAAGAGAGATCTTTACAGGGATGTCCAGAGAAACCCTTATGATTTTGTCTGTCAACCCAGATGGACTTCCCTTGGCAATACAGCACCAGCTCCACTCCACGTTAGAAATTCAGCTCACCATGAAAAAAACCCTGTGAAATACAATAGCAAAGTGTCATCTATGGTAGTAGTGTGAAGTTAAAAAGTATGTAAAGAGAAATACGACTGTTCGCTTACTTATTTGTTAAGTAGTGCTTTCTGTGCCAACTCCCATAAAAAACACACGTGCTGAAAGCACAAAGTTATATAGCAGTGAAGACAAATAAAAGGAACAGATTTAAAAGTTGGAAGAGGGAGAGCTGATCAGAGTTCAAAAAGGAGATGACTTGATAGCTAATGCCAGAAGTCAATGAAGAGCAGGTTCTTATACCTCCTAAGTAAAAAGCTTCCAGGCAGAGTGTAACTGGTGGTATCAAAAGATGAAGAAAGAGAAGGAGAAAGAGGAGAACAAGAATGGCTGGGACAAGTCTCCGAAGGTTACAACTTATAAAGTGGGCTGAGTGGAATTGCTTGATTAAAGATTAAAAAACCCTCCTTCGTTATAATCACAGTAATACAAAAATGTAGAACATGTCCACTGTCTGCTGAAAATAGAAACTGCATAACATATTTTCTTTGCTTTTATAAAAAAAATAGATGAAACAAACCTTCTTTGTTGCTGTGGGAACATACAACTCTCAAAAAGACCTTGACATGAAACCTTTCTCACTGGCTCCTCAAGGATCACATATGTATCAGTTTATACACACTCCCATGTGAAGTGTAACTAGAAGCTAAATTCAAACTTTAAGAATTAGAAACCATATTTTTTCCAAAACACTGCACACTTACTTGCTTCTGCCATTCACCATTAAGTTGTCTAGAAATGGATACCAACAATAGATGTTGGTGCAAGAACTTAAACTGCAGAGAGCCTCAGACCACAGCATTAAACTGGAATTAAAGCTTTACAGGAAAAGAGAAATGCTTCACTCCCTGCACTCCCTACCTTACACACACACACACGCACACACACACACACAAACTGCACACCTGCTACCCACCATACAGATGGGCCTGAATTCTCCTGAATCAGATCTTGGAGTTTTAAGCTCAGCTTGAGTTCAATTGGATTTCAAGACATCAAAATGTATTATCATTTCACATTTAAAAAAATTAAATCAGTGTTCATGAACTCCTACTTTCAATGTTGTTTGCACAGTCAGATATGTATTAAAGTGTGATTATTGCCCCAAATGTACTAGTGCAGACAAATAAAATGCAGCTTTGCAACAACATTTAATTTAATTACATATGCTGGCTTAATGCATGAAAACCAGGCACAAGCTGATTTTGTATCATCAGCATGTTAAGCAAGACTGGGAATTTAGCTAATCCGTAGTGACCAGGAGTGGGTTTTTTTTAAGTCCCTAAAGGCAATTTATCAGCCCAAACTCACTTAAACTTTGTAGGAACCGGCCCTTAATGCACAGGTATCATAAAATATTAACACATTAAGAAAAAAAACTAGGAAGTACTGTTTTCCTAGAGAATTTGCTCAGCTTGCATAATGTAACATTTATCATCAATACAATTTTTTCAGTTAAGAGACCTCTAGCCTCCTCTTCAGGAGGAGGTCTCTGTCTCTATTTCAGCAGCTCCTCCGAGTCCCTGTTTCCTGCACGTCAGTGGGCTGCTTGCAACTGGCAAAGTCACGTTTTAAATCAGGACTGGCCTTTCCCCACCTCTTCTACTGGTCCTGAAACCAATGCAAGACATGCAGGGGGTTAACAAGTCATAGGCACAGCAGTAAGACATTCTCTGCAGGGATCGCGGGCATCTGGAAGTGCTACCGGTGGTGCTCTGCCAGAGCTCAGTCTGGCAAGCACCAAGGCACAGAAACGCGAGTCGTGCTTGCTTGGCCAGCCTTGGACTGACCTTTATTCGTAGCAGGGAACAGGAGTTTTGTTAGTGAACACAGAGTTCTGGTCTACACATTTTTTAAATTGATTATTTTATTGATGTGAAGTGCCCAGGTGCCCCCGCGACAGTCACTAATATAGATTTTGAAAATAAAATTAATTAAGGGCCAGTCTGGACCACCTTTACTGTCATCGTGTAGTACCCTTTTCTACAAGTAACAATGCTAGCAACTAGCAAGCACAAGTAGAGCATTTCTAGAGTATTTCATTACATCTCGAAACACTTGACTGTAGAGTTCAAGATCACTGTCACCTATCTACATGCACACACACACGCTCACTCTTCTCTCCTACCTTCCAAAAGGGAAACTGAAGCATTGAAAACTTGACCGACAAAATTCCGTGCCAGAGCACCAGCTCTTTCCCTCCAGACCATTAACAGCGCGGCACGGTACAAGCCTGAGCTGGAGCAAGAGCAGCCTGGCACGCAGGCTAATCTGAATTATAGTCATCCAGCCCTTGAAATGGTTCCTCATTAGCTGCTGGTTAATGGAGACCCAACGAGTAGTGTTATTTTCATCCCCTGCCTACTGAACACAAAATTCATTTGCAAATATCCTGTAAAATACTGCAAAGCAAGCCAAAGAGATATGACAACATAAGAGGCACACTATTTATGGAATGCACTTACCGTCATTTAGAAAAGGAAGCTGACATGAGCAACAGCCTAAATTTAGCAACACATTTAGTTTTTATTCACTAGTCACAATGACAACATTTTAGAAGGCTACCGCACACCTTGTGCGCTGAAAGATTCCACTGAAATCAAGACAGACTTTGATCTGAAAGGACTTCAGGATCAGCTCCTTAATGAATAAAACACTGAGTTAAATTAAGGCAATCACCATCTTGACTTTCTATTCCAAGTAGATATAAAATTACATTGATTGCAGGAAATGGTGGCATTCAAACAATATTGCAATGGCCCAAGCCTGAAAGCTAAATTCATTGTTGAGCTAAACTAGGCTTTCAGAGGGCATCATTTGATCTGAGGGAAAAAAGAATCTACAAACCACATATTTCCAATTAATAGTTTAAAAGGCACAGAGTAAGAAAGGAAAAACACTGGTCAATATGCCACATGCCACTCAAACAAGCAGTCTTTGCTATGTATATGCAGATACTGAGTATATATATATATATGGGTGTATATATATATATACGGGTGAGTACATGCATGTGGTTTTTGTCTTTGGGGAAGAGGGTTGTTCTGGGGTTTGTTTTTTGTTTTTTGGCGTTTCTTTAAGGCAGGCTGTATTACAAAGGCAAAATTTGAAATCCAGAAAGAAACAATGTGTTTCGGAACAGCCTGAGAATGCCCACTTACCCACACTACCTTTAATTCAAAAGTAATTGCCAATCAACAGCACACAAAGTTAAACCTACTTCTCTTAAAAACTCAGAAAAATAATTGATTCAAACCCTTACCTTTGGCACCTTAAAGACTTTTGGCCATGACTTACCTGTATAAATAGAAAGAACTAATTTACTACAGAAATGCCCACGGGCAAACATGTTCTGGCTAATGAAGTGTTCAGCTTTTGCATGATTAACCAGCTGGTGGGGGTGGTGTAAAAATCACAGGGCATAAAATAATAAGAAAAAATTGATTAGTAGCTCTCTTTTAAAGCACTCTATGAAAAATTTCCTTATTTTTGCTCAGCTGTTTGGAAAGGGACTGTACGTACAGAAAAGATAGACTCAAATGACTTACCAAGGAGCCAGGCAGAGGCTGCACCAGGCACTCACTCCTCCAAGACCTGCATCGCAGAGAGGTTCAAGTGAAAAGTGAGATACCAACCAGCACCATGTCTGGATTACTTATACAACAGGTCCTGCCACTAGTCATAAAGGTAATTTTCTACTATATTGCAAAAGACATTATGCAAAATTAAGAACTGTGACTATGCTTTGACTCAGTTCAGTTTCTTCCCCAGTGCTCTACACTCGAGCACTTTAGATGGCTAGAGCTACTCCCATGAGTGAATTTAAGAAGTACCTCCATACAAGCCCATGGATTCATATGCTACTTAGAAATAATGCACACATTTAGGGAATGAGATGTAAAGAAGATGGGGTTTGCACTAAGGACTAAAATCCCCTTGCCCTTCCCATCTTGTACAAGGGGTTTCTTACAAGCTCACGTGCTCTGCCCTCAAAATAGGTCCTAATTAGTTTACAAATACTTGGCAGACGGGTCACAAAAATAAATGTATCATTAACTGTCCCCTAAACCAATGCAGGCTGTCTTGAAGCAGTTTCACTTCATAGGCATTTGCTCTAGTTCCCTTCAGCTGGGGTATAACTAGCATGTAGCAGTTTTCCTTTAAAAAGGAAAACCACATATTTTTATGGCACTGGATTACTTCAGAAATATGAAACAGCTGCTCATACAAAGCATATACACCAACAATAAGAAACTACATTTAAGTTACAGGTAATTTTCAGTAGGCCATAGTAATAGTCACAGTCTTCTTTACCTTCATGACGTCTATGGAAAATGCATGTTTTACATATATTGATGGACTTCTAAAAAATTATTTGTATTTATGTACCATGGGAGAAGTGGGCAAAGGATCTGCATCTCAGGCATCTGCAATGAGTCCCAGCCCTGGGGATGTTCAATGCTGGGACTTCATGGGTTAGGAACCTATGTTACATCCCTTTGGCAGTATACAAGCAGCCACCTTATATCCATGCCTGGTTTCTAACTGCAACGTGATTCCAGAGCTTTCCCTCTCATGGCATATGTATACAGTATACATTCATATGCCCAGCTACCTGGATATGGATTCAATTCATCAGTCATATTGGTATATAATGTATGCTGTGACTCAAACTATTCAATCAACCCATGGGATTCTTTGGAAGGAGTAGTAATTTTACCTGAAGTGAGAGTTATTGTGAGAAGAACCAAAGCAGAACTCTGAAGCCCCTTTCCCTTCTTCCCACAACTTCTCCACTTATCTTAATTACGACTTTCTGAGGGAGACAATATCTCTAAATGCACCAAAAGAGAGATTTTTCCATGCTGTTTTGCCATAGAAGCCAGGGAGATTATCCTGATCATTTCATGCATACAGCATAAACTCCACCCAAAGATTCACACCAAAGAACCAGCCAGGCTTATGCAGGTGAGATAACTCTACAAATATTCCATAGAGGTCTTCCTTTCTTATCACAGACATCTGAGAAAGCATGCCACTAACTTCACGGTCAGCTGAGACTTCTGACATCAGAAAGGTTTTTGCATGTTTCTGAGGCATTGCTGGATAGGTGGATCTTTCTGCCTTTGCATGGTTCTTGCTTTTCAGCCTCCTCTAACCTTTTAGGAAACATTTCTACATATTAACACATAGGAAAGTGGGCACTCAGCTGACATAAGCAAACAGACATAGACAAGAACTGAAAAAAATGGAACAAAGCAACATTTCCATCTGTACATCAGTTCGGAAAGTGCTATTTCCAGACAGAATTCCAACTACAACAGAAGTTTCTAGTTAAGTGAGAAGCGGTATTAAATTCCACTTGAGTCTGATTTGTATGGTCATATTTGAATCATAAGCGATTTCTAACATGTCAGGTATTTCTAACTCTGACCAACTGGGAGCCTGTAAACTGAGAGCTTGTAAACTATGTTTAAAGTGATTTTCAAACATGGTAACAGCCTAATATGTTTGCAACGCAATTTGTTAATTGCAGTCATACTTGCTAAGAAATTATGCTGTGGACTACCAAAGTTACACCATCATTTTGGCTAGCCTACTTTTTTAAAAAGTAAAATTGAAAGAAATGCCACTTTGCCATAGAAAGTGAATGCCTGTTAAAATCATATCGCCTTAAAGGAAATCGGAAATACAGCTATGAGGAAAGGCTGTTTTGCAGATGGATAAAACTAATTCTTCAGACCTGTACATTGGACTCCAAAAGCTTTACTTGATTTTCTGTTTGTTTACTTAAAAGCAGTTGCTTTGGAAGGACCTCCCATGCTGTTTGCTCTGCAGAGGGGTCTAACGCAAGATGAATGCTGTGGACTACAGGTTTAACTTCAAAGAATAGGCATACACAAAGTTATGTAGCGCCTAATTCCACTTATATCAACTCTCAGTGAAACTGACAGAGAGTAAGCACCTCTGAGGACACGGTCCTTTGACATTAACGCGGATTCCTCATCGGGATCCAGGTCTATGCTGTTTTGGACAACAAAACAACAGAAAAGAAACCCCATTTTGCTCCACAGTCTCCTTATTCTCTCCTATACTGGAGTTTCTCTACGATTGACCATGGTTCCCAGTAGAGGACACAACAGCCAAACAGCTGGTCTAATTAACTGGAGTTTTTCATTGTAATTAGTAACAACAAGAGCATAAAGCAATCAATAGGACACCTTATGCCGCTACTGCTTAAATCTCCTTTGACTACCCCTGGTTCAGCCATACCCTTGAAGCAGATTTGGAGAGTTCTTCCTGCCACTCTCCCATGCAGCATCAATTTTTAGCAAGGATAATATTTGCTATTATACTAGAAACAGATAAGCCACATTCTTAACCTGTGTGATGCAGCTAAAAACCAGGTTTAAAGAACATATCGAGGAGCCGAAGGATTTTTTTCTTATAAAGCAATTTAATTACCTCTAACGTTAATTATATACTTGACCAATGAGTAACATAGTACGATATTCACACAACTGCAAACAAGTTGCATACAGACTTGTGCAACACACACGTCCCACTCAGGCTGGAGGGGAACCATGCTCTGTTGCTTCACTGTACATTCAGCACCTAATTTCTAACTTTGCATGAAAAAAAACAATTCATTAAAAAGCCATTTTAAACTCTTTCTAAGTAACTACTGAAGGACTTCTTCTTCATACATTTGAAGAAGAGATATATAACTGTAAACCATCTTCTCCAACTGAGAGACCAAAATGCTAAAATTAGCCCCTGGAATTTCTCCTTTGGGTGCCAGTTTGAGTCTTGCTTCAAAGGACCACTAACAATCCTCCTGACTTTGAAATTGCCCGCAATTAGTCAATAAGGCCTATTTGTTGATGAGCTGCACACAACTCCCTTGCAAAACATCATGTATTTGTAACCTCATTTTACAAACATGGATTTTGTTCCAGTCTCCTGAAACTGTACAAACACAAAGAACTCAGACGCTCTCTCAACTCCCATTGGAAGCAACAAGTGAGTCCTTCTAAAATTGCAGACATGCTGTCAAGTGCAGGTGTTTGTAAACAAGTTTGGAAACGTTTCTAATTATAAACCCTAAGAATTAAAATTAGAAGTCCAATCCGCTAGCTTTAAAAAAAGAACTTCCAAAAGGGTTCATCTAAATAAGAGCAACCAGTGACGTTTAATTTAGTTGCAAGAGCGCAATTTCTGTGCAGAGCAGCATTCTGCTCTTCATCAAACTTTCCACTATGAGTTACAGAACACTTCTTTTTAGAAAAGAAGTATGACACCATATGAATGTTCCCAAAACTTCTTTGTGGCCAACACCAAAGTTCAGATTTTATGGGGAATTTACCATGCCAACCTCCTAGGAACACAAACCAAACTCTATTTGAAGGACCCTTCCTCTTCTGGATGAAGTTCTCCCTGCTAACCTTACCTACTGTAAAGCTTGGTTTATCCTGCCCTGGCACAAACTGCTGGGGATAAAACAGGGGAAGGCAGAAGCCCTCCCAGAACTCTGACTGATGCAGATCTTGGGACGCTGTCACAGAATTGGTGGTGTCTCAGTCTTGCCTTCATCACTATGGTGTGGAGGCCAGAAACGTAGCTCTAAGGAGCTACGTTGACTGATACCTCAGACAAAGGGTGGAGGGAAGCTAATCCTGTCTTTGTAACCCCAGATTGCATTTATAATGCACTATGAGGGGATAGTACAGGCAAAAGAAATGGACTTTACCTCTGCAGAAGCTTTGGGAGAAAGCAGAACTTTTACCGGACTCAGGGGGAGATGGAGCTCTTTATGGCAGGGGTGGGGGAAAGGGGGTTAACACTGTAATCTCTTGATCTTCACATTATTTCTTAAGGGAAATATAATAGCACATCAGAATGGCTTTGGCTGACTACAAGTGAGCAAACATGAAATAATTTCAGAGAGGCTTGACTCTTCCAGCAACTCTTGCTGCACTGTCCTGAAAAAGCTAGAGGGGAAACGGATTAAACAGTGAGAACCTGCTTCAGGAACAAGGAGGGACTAGGCCTGTAGCACAGGTAGGGCTGTGAGGGGTAGGCAAACACCAGCTCTTTGGCCCCTGCAGAGCTGGCCTCCTCCTTCTCCATTGGGATGCTATATGACAGAAGAAAAGCCCAAACCCATCCTCCTCAAAAACCAGGACAGAAAGTAAGCTGTGCTTGTCCCATCACCCTGAGGAAGATGTTTAACAACCACTATCCAACCCCTCCTTTTTCTTCTCTTCCTTTCCTTTTTCATATTTGCTGTGTAAAAAATAAAATAGCAGTTTCCATATTTTTTCTGGATAGCATTTTGGAACTCATTCCCTTCAACAAACATCACAGTACAAGTTCAGTGCCTATCTTGTAGCTAGAAAGTGTGGTGCAGCATCAGGATGAGAATACAAACGTGCTTTTAAACCGAGAGCCTTGCAGGTGGCACTTCCTTTGCTGCAAGCCATGGATATAACCTGGAATTGCTTATTAGTTGAGCCAAACCCTTTTTTGTGTGCCTGTATTAATGTAAGGGATGGAGGCGTCCAGTTTTTCTCTTTGGTGGAGGGACCACAGTAAGTGGGAGCAGACTAAGGGCACATCTTGCCTGCAGCTGGTGGTCACTCCCCCTCTATTCATTGCCTTGGGTACCTCTTCCCCCTCTTTTCCTTGGCTTGAGTACCCCGTCCTTCCCATTCCTGGCTGGTGCAGTGAGAGCTCCCTCTCCTGTTCCAGCCTAACCAATGTTAAACCTTGTCCTACTGGAAGCATGGCCTGAGTGAAGAGACCAGGTTCAAAGGCAGTCCAGTGAGCCAGCTTTCCTGTTAGAAACTGGCACCAAAATACATTCCCTGAGGGTAGGGGGAATAGTATAATCCTCCATTTAGAACCTATGCAAATGTATTTCTTTATTAAACGTAGATACATGTGCACATGCACAGCTTAGTATATATGTCGGAGTATGTATGCGATGTGTGCACATATGTGCACACGTACATATATAGCATTGCAAATCTTGAATGCCACTAATCTCATTGCTATTTTAATTCAAAGTAAGTATAAAAATCATTAGCTTCCATAAGCACTCCTAACTTCTGAAGCATCTACGCTTCTACATGTACCTGTACTGTGTTCAGCTGGAAAAACATTTTTTCCTAAAAGAATATAAATTGGAGCTGTGTTTGTAACTATTATTTTTTTAATTTTTTTTATATAAATCCATGTTTTTTTACATAAGTCTTTTAATTAACAGTACATATGTATTTAGGAGATTCTGCATCACATCCGACCAGATAGGTCAATTAACCCATTACAGTTTTTCTAAGATATTAGATGAAAGAAAATACATTTAGGAAATGCTTAATTGGAATTAAACTAAGCATTTGAGTGCTAAAATAATACCAGATAGTCATTTATTTCTAATATTTTCTGCATGCTCAAAATGAAAGCATGAAGAGCAGCGCAAATGCATATATCTCCTATCAAAAATAGCTGAAAAATACTACAGAAGAGTGCCTGCTGGGTTGGTTATAAAAGTAAAGTATAATCCATTAACTGCTAATTAGAAGCATCAGAAGCAGGCTTTGCTGCAATAAGAGCTGGCCCCTAAGTAGATGTTTCTGTAACCATTTAAAGGCACAGGGTTTCTCCAGTTGCTGAGAATGGAGCTTGGATGGTTCCAGCATAAAGGCCATGTGAAAAGAGCCTATGGCACTTGGCCATGCTGCCCAGCTGTTTGCTAAATATGATGACAGGTGCCAGTTTTTCCATTTGATCGTGGAACGTAATACATCTTCAAACAAATTTTCCCCAACTCGCCTGCTGCAGTTACATTGCAGAGATTCAAAGAGAGGAATGTTGGTTGTTTTTCCCTCTGACACACACATATTGCAGAGTCTTTGGCTGATATTTCATTATCTGCCTTTTTCTCAAAGCTGGTTTTAGTTGTATGTGTTAGTTTGCTTTTCGGTGCTATTGTTGGAGGACAATAAAGAGCTCTTGGGTAAAGGATTTAATTCTGAAGAAATTAAAAAAGAAAAAAGGGGGAAAAGCTACTATTTATAATTAGACTTAATAAATTTGATCTGCAATAAGGATGGATTCTCTTCCTTTCTCTCAACTACTCCCTAAAGAGTGAGAAGTAGTCCTATAATTTCTCCTGTTCTTAATCTAACTACTTAGCCAAACCAAGGTCTTTCCAACTACTGAAGGCCAAAACGACCTTTTGATCCAGTTGCTTATATAAAGGCCTTTAAGGGGTCAGGGCAAAATAAGGTGAAGCCAAAAGAATTGCCAGCACCACAGTTCCCTGCAAGAAGTTACCAAGACATAGAAAGCAGCAACTATGACATGAGCAACAAAAAGATGATGCCTTGAACTGGATGACAGGTTCCAAACACCAACCATGCCGGATGCAGAGCCAAAGGGAGCTCAGATTCCTCCAGGGCTTGAGTGGCCTTGAGCAGTGGATGATGACAGGATACAAGTCAGGCTGCATAACTTAAGGAATCAGGAAGAAAACAGGCAGGTAACTAACTTCCCCTGTTATAAAGAGGGACATAGCTAGTGCAAGGGGAAACAGTTCAGGTTAACATTTTGGGCTTTTCATTTACATTAACAGACCAAATAGTAAACAAAGGAAGAAAGTTTGTGTGGGGCAGGAAATGAGGGGATTTATGTTTTTTCTCTCTGCCTTATTTTCATTTAGAAATAGAGGAAACTTGTTTCTTTCTTTTAAAATGGTAAAACAGCTAATCAATTTGTAAAAAATAAGATGGCAAAAGAATCATTTTCTAAAGTATCTAAGAAACAATAAAATTAAGACTACAGTAGAAATAACAAAATGAAACTTGGCTTAATCCAATACAGCAAATATTTGTTAACCCTGGCAGCAGCTTTTACAAGGCAGGTAAGTATATCTGTTATCATTCTGTATGTAAGAAAACAACTGTAAAATGCCCCAAAGCCACGGAGGGACTCAGTGTGAAAGACATGATTACTAGTTCAGAAGTTATCTGATTCGGGTCACATGGTGTTCCAAAAACCATACCTAAATATAGTATGCAAGAGATCTGCACAAAGAGCAATCCCATCATGGGAACACCCTAAACTCTCCACAAAATTAATTAGGGTTATTTTGAGGCAACCAAACGAAAGTGAGGAGGAAGAAAACAGCCCTTGTCCTGCCCAGTTCTGCAAGATGGTCACTGGTGCACCAAGACCCAGTTTACTGCCCAGGCATATGCTATGCTTCCCAGGGAAAACTCTGCATGGCACTAATATGGAAGGCTGGTGGAAGGCACAGTGTGGCTGTATTAAGAAATATGGCTCATTGGGAAAGAGGAGGATCCAGCAGGTAATGTAGGCATAAATCTCCCGGTAGGAAGCCAATACTTGGGCTTCTTCTGTAGCTGGTAACAGCATCCTTCTAACAGAGAAAACACCTTTTTGGAAAGTGAAGGTCCATGTAAATGATGCCCCCAGCACAGACCAACACTCTGGGAAAAGCTAATGCTTCCCAAGACAGAATGAGAAGAAAATTCCCTGCTAGAAGTTGTTACCACTGAAATCTTTCAATTAGGATTGCCCCTTCCCAGGGAAGAGGATTCTCTCACAAAATACAGCCTCTAGAGCTAATTCGAACAGCCTTTCCTATGTTTACACATCAAAAGCAATCCCATGGGAAAGCGTACAAAAGATCCTCAAAAAGCAGAGGAGCAGGAGAAAGGGAAGAGCATTCCTTGGGTCTCTTTTGGCCCTTCTCTGTAAAGTAGCAATGCTGAACACCAAACTGCCATTTGGCTTATTACCACCACTGACCTACAAGCTGATTTCAGCAAGCTTTCACAATTCCTCTATAAAATATATATTTATTATATATATATAAAAAATATATATAATATAGATTATATACATATACATAAAATATATATATACCTGTTCTAAAAAAATAAAAAAGTCTGCTTGTGGATGCCAAGGGGAAGCTCTTAGAATGACCAAAATGACCTGTTTACCTTTGCATCACCTTTGTTCCTATGTACAGGGGGAAACCCCCATTCTTCACTCAAACATTAGAACAAGCAGGACAATTTCCATATTACCTTGAAGGCCCAGGCAAAGCTGAAGCAGGGGCTACGGAGAGGAGGGGAGTGCTGTGTCAGCGGGTAGAGAACAGGCTCTGAAGCCCAAACCATGTGGCAGGTGCTCCAGAAGGCAGGTAGCGAACAGTCTGAGCACGTATGGGACACAAACTGCAAATTTCGGCTTGAACGCTTCAGGCTATTAGCAGGTGCTTCAGGCAGTCATCCAAATCAAAGTAAGAAAGTGGAAAGAGCCAAATGCTGGTTAAAGAGGTTTCCAAACGTGAAAATCCCAGTGCGGGCAGATAAAGCGTTCCCCTGGTTGTGGGAGTGGGATAGTGAGGAAAAGAAGACACAAAATATATGCATTTTTCTGTAAAAAAAGCTGTGTTTGGGATTTTACTATCCTGTACTCAAGCCCCTGAGATGCAAATGTTGGCTAGGATGCTGAGATCAGTGGTTTTATGTCCTCAGATGGTTAGAGACAAGGCAGAAAAGAGCTGGCATCTGGGGCAAATAGAGGGCCCATTTGATAACGCTTCACTTGAGCGTGAGAGGGTTTCCCCTGTGGGTATTGTCCCAAAGAAAGCTCCAGGCATGTTTAGACTGCTTCATTACTTGTCACATCCAGAAGGTGAGTCAGTTAATGATTACACTGACTCCCTTTTGACTTCAGTTTCACATGTTTTCAACCCAAAAACTGCTCTCATCAAGTCAAATGCCACTTACAGCAAACAGAAATTAGGAGGGTACCAGCTATTTAAATCAGATGGTCACTTGAACATTATTGGTGAAGTTCTCCTCGCTGAGGGTTGCATTCTTTGCCAGAGGCTAGCAGGCTTGACAGAAGGAGAGAAACAAATTCATTTCATCAGAGTAAGATGAGTCAATATGTGAAGAGATACTTCCATCTGCTCCATGTTTCTGGTGACATGACATTACCGTATAATTTGGTATACATTTCTAACAGAATAGATGAAACAAGATGGTTTGCTAAGTACCATTTATGTCCCACATCAACAGGAAGTTCTCTCGAACCATTTCCAATGTATGGCCCTGATATGAACAGCAAAGACTCGCAACAAAAACGCTGAAGGGAAAAACATGTTGCTGCTTATTTCAGAGAGTTATGGCACACACAGACAACTATGGTGCACTTCTGAAAAGGAATTCTGTTTCTCAAAGTGCTTTCTGAAGAGGCACATTTTGTCAGCTACAGAAATCACCAAAGGAACCTACTGTGTCCAGCAACTCACAGACACACACAACTTACTAGACATAACCCATCAGTAGAGCGGCCTGTGCTGTTCCTGCATTAATTTTGTGTCCCTGTATGCTACCAGAGCCCTGGGACTTTCATGGTCTGTTGGCAGCAAATGGGCTGAGCCAAAAGGGAAGGTTCCACCTGACTAGGCCAGGAGGACCTATATTAAGCTTGTCTCAGCTGGAGGTCATTCTGCATATTTTGAAGGCTGCTTTCTTGGTAGTTGGTCAAGCAATCAGTGTTCAGATATTAAGAACTTAATTCTCCTAACACCCATATTACACAGAATACTTCTGGAGTCCAGAAGTACAAGATTTTCATTTATTTGTTTTTTAATTTTTAAACTGATTGATCAAAGCCATTTCTTTCAGGGCCAAGCAGGTCCTTGGGTTTGTAAAGCAGTTGCTTCAGTGTCTCATTTCCAGTAGGCTTTCACTAGTCCCGCAGCCAAGAATTCATTTTCACAATTCCAAAAGAGTTTTTGATACTTCCTGACCAAATGGCTTTGCAGTAGAAATTGGTTTCTGCCACCATCTGTTATTACATAGTTTGGAAGTGCTAGCATTTTCCTTCAGGAGGGAAGAAGTTGGGGAGGATGGAGGACTCAATGGCCAATCCCAATGGAATTAGATATTCTGTTCTTTAGTGACGCTTTATAGGGAAAGCCTGGCCTATTTCTCAGCAGCTGTGAAATTGTCATCAGCAGGATTCTTTACAAAGCTTGGTGGCATATGGAATATATTGCTCACTTCTTAGTAGTGTAAAAACAACCTTGCTGCATAACTGAGCTAGGCAAAGAAAGCAGGTGCTTGATAAAAAATATCCATCATGAATCAAGCCTTTACAGATTTTGTAAAACCCTAGACAAGAATATTTTGGAGACAATTATGGGTTTTAACTAACTTCAGAGGTGGGACAGTCCATTAGAAATGAGCATGTGAAATCACCATGTCACAGGATAACATCCTATTCTGCCATTCACAAAGGTGACACGTTCCACATGGAAAGGAAGTGTCATCCCCCTTCTGTGAGATATTAAAACTACAAGGGTCCAGTCTCCATTTCTGATGCAACAGGAGGCTATTTAACATCAGGTTTAGGTTATCTCTTTTTTGTCAAAGCATGGCCTTATTTTTACATCTGCGGACTAGCCAAGAAGTAAACTAAACAGTAATAATAATAATAATAATAATAATAATAATAATAAACAACTCCCATGGCATCCTGATGAGCATACATGCTGAACTGTAAATACAGGGCTAGAATTTCAGGAGTTCAAGTTCTCAGTACAGAAAATACCCAAAGAGCAACAAGACAGAAATAAGCTTGTTGAATTTACCTGGCTCTCAAGCGTGAAGTTTTCATACACTGTTAGAAAAAATCCACTAAGACAAAGTGACAGAAAAGGGATTATGAAGAGATGTAGTTAGCGTCCCCACTGCTATAAATTCCACAGTGAACGTCCATTCAGCTATCCACACGCACACACAAACATATCCACGATGTGTTCTGCTGTATCTAGGAGAATGGCTGCAGCAGGTGAAACCAAAGGGCCACTTACACTTACAGGTTTGCTCAGGACAGTGGCAAACAGGCATATAGTGACAGTTCCCCAGACTGCTCTTCCCAACACCCATCTACTTGCAGCTCATGGACTCCCTTTAATAAGATACATACAATTTTTCCAGACTGGCAACCATCACTTGCAGGTACTTGCTCTTTCAGAGCAAGGTTCTCCTACTACATTGCATGTTTCATGTACTAAATGAGCTGTTACACACCGATATGGAAAAACCCAGCCTGCTGCCCTCATCCCAGAGGAAAGGACAAAACAAGTATTTGGGCACCACGTGCTGCTTGAACTGCTCTACAGGTCTTGCGTGCATGGTCCCGTGGAAAAGAGGGGTCTGTTGCAGCCATTACACTGTCCAGTGGGAAAGATCCTTTTGCGATGGTGGCAGTTTAGAAGTCCTGCCCTAGAGGTTATATTTTTGAGTGGCACATATACTAATAAAGCCATAAGTACAGTTGTGCCACCGACAGGGCTCTGAAGCTACCTTTGAAATCTCCTGCCCCTGTTACAAGAGGACAGAGTGGCCTTTGAGCAGAACAGACACACTGCAAGACACAGAAGAAGTACCAGCTACATGAGCAATCATGGGACAGTATATACCTGTCATCTCCCCACAGTAACACAGCAAGAGGATCACTGCTCTTCCAGTAGAAAAAACTACCCGTCGTTCAGAGTTCAGTATGTTTGCTATTTATGTGCCTCCTTCTTGCACCAGCAGCTACTATATGCTTTACCACCAGGAAAAAAAAAAGGGGTCAAAAGAAAGAGTCAGTGTGCAAGAACAAAAGTCTCTCCTAGCAGTTTCACACTCTATTCATGTAACACACAAACCAGAATTAATGCAGACTAAAGAATACTGTCTAACTAAGCAGGCTTAAACAACACTTAGCTCATTTATGGTGCTTTTATCCAGAAATCTCAACATATTTCACAAAGGTGTGCAGGCTGGGGAAGAGCCAGAGTGCAACACACCCCCTGACTCACAGGCATTTGCTCTTTCCATTACACAACATCACTACCTCTAGGTATGAGCACACTTCTCTTATAGTTGACATGGGAAGATGAATATGTGCATCAAAGAAATGTTTTATTTTTTAGTTTTCTATACACTGATTGCTCTTAATACCTTGTTTCAAACACTCTGTATTTCAAACTAATAGCTTACAATGCACCTATGCTACTACTATATGGAGGAGTAATACTTCAGGGAAGATGCAATCCTTCTTTCCATTATAGTAGGAAAACGGACAGTAATCAAACTTAAATGCCTCTTCTCAAAAACCTTATTCTTTTCCATTTATAAAGGAAAAAAATAGCTTTAAAGATTAAGACAAATTAAAATTATGATGACAGAGGAAACAAAAAGAAAACCATGAGTTTGATAGAAATAGAAAAAAGCCAATACTTTGCTCCAAAAGAGATAAGCTTGCAGAAATTATTACAGAAGTAGAGTTTCATAACAAAATTCAAATGGCCAACATGGAACAAATACATATTTGGAAAACTCAAAGTGTTACTTTCAGTGTGACCTGTCAAAATCAGTCTGGAGAGCAAAGCGAATCAATAAAACACACTGGTGCTCGCCTGCATTCTCAAATCACAAAACTACCCTTTCAACAAACAAGTTTCAATCCTTACTACCACAATGAGAATCCCCAGTAACACCTCAAGAGATGCACGTAAATACCACCGTTACACCTGTGAAACCACATCTCTGATTTTTAAGTTCATATTAAACAAGGAATATTTAGCATACATCAATACCTATGGGCTTCTGAAGAAGGAAGGTAGCTAATATAAACTGTGTATGAAAAAGAACATGTCAAAGCTTTCTGGTTTTTAAGGCTTGCAATGAAAATAGTATTAGTTAGAACAAAAAGGGAAAAACCTACCAAAATTTTATCTTCATTTTCTGCAGCTAGAACTGCTGGCTCATGAGTGAATTTGCATAAACTCGTCTCAAAGAAGACACAAACAGCATCTTTTTAAGCTAAAGATTTTCACCACAGGCCACCTAAACCAGGTTTAAGAGTGGCCCTAAACCAGGTCTCCTCTGTGTTCACCCAAATTAGCTTCTTTTTGTTTCATTCTATTTTCATGTATGTATAAACATCCTGAGTTTGCCTGCTCTGCACTCCCAGTCTGCCAGCCAGATTCCAGGGACAGGAATGAAAATGACCACCTATAAAAACTGTACTTCTGTGTGAAACAAACTTTACAGCAGCAGAAAGACTAAAAACCTCAGAAGTTCCCCATGGTCTTTGCCTATTAAAGCCCACAGCTTGCTAACAGTTTAGTGTCAAAGAACAGGGCACTGGCTTGCATTTCTGTGCAATGGGAAGTGCTAGGGTAATCCTGCTTCTTTACATTTCAGATCACACTGTTTGTGGAGAAAGTCAACAACACTGGGATGCTCAAAAACACCCTGTACTATTACACGGAGAATGCAAGATGCTTGCTGAGAAATAGTGCTGACACCAGCATACGGTTGATTCAGCATGAGTGATAAAAGCATATTTTTGGTCAGGTCAGGCAGTATTTGACTAAAATAGGATTAAATTCTCATTAGACTTGCTTAAAAAAATCACTTTACACCCATTCCATCAGGCTGCATCATTCCCCATCTTACAATATATTCCACCATCAAAAAGAAAGGGGTAAGCTTCTGTTCAAATGAGCAGAGGCAGGGAAAGTCCTTGAAAACAGTAATGCAAGGAAGCAGAGGGAAGGATTTGGTCAACTGGCATCCAAACAGAAGCCTCCTGCTATTTCCCACTGAGAAGTAACAGTAGCTGGGCTATAGATATGTTTGTCAAACATATCTATAGCAGGGATAATTAAGTTAGTGCAGCAAACTAGGTGCATGCTTTGAAGTGTTCCTGCAGTTGCTACACTAACCTTTCTTTCACCTAGTAGGTTAAGCTCCCCATCTCCTCACACATATTTGCAGACTCATGACCTATCCTCTGTCCTCATTATCACATCGTTACCGATAGTGGCACATCTCAGAAATGATAGTCAAAGATTTTATTATAAATAAAGGAGACTAATAGAAACCTAAATACAGACTTCTGTCACACCAGAATAATCAGCATAATCCTTATGGCTCCTTTTTGTAAAGTAGTTCACATACTTTATAAACAAATATTCCTACAACATAGGTATTGCAATTTTTTCTTTTCCAAGGCGTTTTATAATAAGCATCCAAAATCTTGATCCTGTAACTGAAAAAACTGAGGAAAAAACCATTCTTGCCCTGCTTTGCAGAAAAGCCCCACTGATATTTAATTTACCATATTGGCATCACTCAAAAGAACAGGGTCAAAACACAAAATCAAAAACTTTAAACCGCTGTCTTTGGCAGTATTGTTTTTTATTCCATAATGTTAATAGCAGTGATATCTTCCCTGCAAAGCTCAAACCTAACATGATGCTGAGGATTCTGCTCAAGTCTGTGCTGGGGTTTCTGTCACCATTGAGAAGAGCACTGCAGGAATATACAGAATCTACAATGATAACAAGACTGATTCCCACTGATCTCAACAAGGCCAAGGCTTTATCCTGTATGCTTTTCCATACAGCTGGAGAATGATTTCATATGCAAAGATCCTCACTTACCTACATACTCCTATAGATCAGAGTTCTCTGCTGTCTGTTCTTTGGCCAGCTCAGGAGGGGTCTATCTCTATCACTAATCTCACCTTTTCTACATTAGGTTGCTATGAAAAAAAGATATTATTACCTTTACTTAAATCAGTGTATTTTTAACCAGGATAAGACCCTGCACACACAAAGACAGTTTCAAGACAGCAACTTGTAGCCCAATGGATGGGATAAGCACATGTACTCCTGAATTTCACTCCACACAGAGGTAACCAGCATTTACTCCTGAGCAAGGGACACAATCATGATAAAGATGTACATGCCCTTGTGCCTCCTCTATTATACAATTTCTACGTATTTTGTCAGAGACCCCTGTGCTTTGGGTATTTATAGGTCTGAGAAATCCTAGTTCAGATATGAGCACTATTAACAGGCCAAGACACTGCTCTAACCGTCCTTGTAGTCTGGTCTGTGGAAACATACAGGCCAACGATTTCCAGCAACATCAGCTACTTGGGAAAAAACAGAAAAAACACCCTCTCACTGCATTTGCTTATTGTACCTTTGCCTTTATTTTTAAGTTAATCTTTAGTTGTGGTTATTGCCCCCACTATTTCATTCTGCAGGACGCTATCTGGCTGGCTGAAGTCATACCTCCATTTTATATGAGGACAAAAAAAAAAATCTCAGCTGTAGTCCTTTACCTGTACCCATAAAACAACCCATAAAAATGCCTTAAAAGAAGCAAGCAGCAGACTTACCCCCTGTTCCTCAGCTGCTTGCAGAGAGACAAAGCAAAGCAGCAGGATGAGGCTCAGAAGTTTTCCCCAAAATTAAGACCTCTTGCTTTTACGACAGCTCTAATCCCACCTCAGAAGCAGCATGTCACCATCAATGATGTGAAGCCCACAGCCTGACAGGGACTCCAGTGCATGGAGCCACTGTTGGTACCAGGAAGCAAGAGAGACCAAACTTCTTCCTATGAGTAAACTCCAGATTCAATTTTCTGCAAGATTACTCCCCAGTAATTAAAAGGTTCTGTAATTTATCCTTAAAAGTGAGTCATGATGAAATCCATCAGAATCGATCTCTTTTACTTCTGCATGTACCATGTGTGTGCATGTCCTATGTAATATGGCTTTACCAGATGAACACTGGCAATATTTTCCACTAATTGCAAGAGTTACTAAACTGAACCTTAACTAAAATTAAGTTGACTATTAAAAGCTCAGTGAGTAACCCAGCAAACGGAAGCGCTGTATATAGGATTTAGCAAGCACGCAAGTGATCTGGCAACCACCAAGGCACAATATTTGCTGAACTTCCTATACCTCAAATTGGTTCCACACGATAGTCATACAATAGTCATAGTCCATTATGTTTGAATGATTCAACACTCACAATACCAGTTCCCTTTTGCAAGTGGCCAGCAATAGGTTTCTTTACATCACTTTACTGTGCTATACCTAATTTGTGCTTGGTTTTATCTCTCTGTATAACGTCCTCATGGAAGTGCAGGCGCAGATCTTCTGCAGTAAAAGGCATAATACAGCAAGATGGGAACACTCACAAGCCTGCCCCTCACAATTTCCATGTAACTGTTTGTCCTTAAAATGCCAAAGAGAGATTACGTAATACAAAAGAACAAATAAAATGATGAAAGATGCGCTTAGGAGCCAATGCTTGTTTATATTAAAATGCCAAAATAAATGTGTAATAATTCAAGCATGCTATTCTGAAAACACAAGTTAGTGGACTGAAAGTTACGGGTTAATTTATAACATAAACTCTCCATTAAAATAACAGATCTCCCTATATCAGTTTTTAAAATACATGAATAATATTCTTGGCTATTAAGATGTCATTATCATAGACGGTCCTACAAATTTTAGCTATGTCAGTATAACACTACTAGGTTTTGGAAGGAATACACATAGTACTTGGTATTACATGTTAAGTTTATACATTATATATAGGCTTTTTACGATTGCAGTGTCTAAATTTTCAGAGAGTGTATTTTATTTTGTATTTGCATAGTTTCTAAGCTATACAAATGTGTTTTACATTCTGGATTGTTCTCAGGAATGTACACATATAATCATAGAAGGTTTAAGGTTGGAAAGGACCTTAAGATCATGTATACATATCAAAAGTAGCAATAAATAATACTAAGGTTGCACATATTTTAGCCATCTTTGACAAAATAGGAAACTAGAAATTCTCTGAGAAAAAGTTTTCTCTTTAAGGGGAAAAGGAAATGGTTTTATCTGTTAATGTGGACAAAAGGTATGGGCAAATGCCTGTACAACTTACTCAAGTGGAATTCTAACAGAACGCCTAAATACTGCCCCCATAGAAATTCCAGTATTTTAAAAAGAGAAGGTCAAAGTGAACAGATGCAGAGTTACGTGAAAGGGTTAAAGTTATTGATGAAAGACTATTTGCTGATAAGGATGCATCTATTTGAAATAAGATAGCATCCTGGACTACTCGAACAAAAGTCTACAGAAAACTGATAAATCAAGGAACTGAGCAGGATTTAAACAAACAACAGACATGGCTGAGAACACACAAAATGTCACGAGTACAGCTGAGAAATAAGTGATGGCACAGGACCACTTATTCAGCTACTAACAAGACATTATTTGCTCTGGCCTCCACAGAGCAAGACAGCTATCAATCCAGCCACAGCTCCAGAAATGTTCGAGGCTGCAGCCCTACAAATGTGATGATTGTTTCTGGGTGTGCACACAGAACACTCCAATAAGTCAAAAGAAACCAAAACATCTGCCCTATATCACAGAGTCAGGTGAAACCTTAAGTGACTACTTGAAGATGAAAATTCTTCCCCCTTAAAGTGCTTCTTTCCAAAACTGCCCTCCGAGAAAACCTCTAGGAGCAATAATTTTGCATCCCAGTACCCAATTTTCAGGTGCTCTACATGTGTTACACTCCTGCGTCTTGTGCAGTACCAGCAAATTCACAAGCGGCCACTGCACAGACAGAACAGGCCGTACCCATCTGAAATCCCACTTCTTCTCTAGGACCTACGTGTTTAAGCAGTGATACCCAGATTTCTTTGTTTTGGTATCTTTTTTGAGGTTCCCAGGCTGCTCCTGAAAGAAACCTCCTGGAAGGTTCTTTCCGTGAAGGGCACAGCTGGAGGAAGTGAGATACATCACACAGAAACCCACTTTACAAGAGGAGCTCGTGCTTTCTAAAGTCTGTTGGGATGTGGGGGGAAAGACGGGAGCAGAGAAGCTTGACCTTGTCAGGATGGAAGTGCTTGAGAATATCCAAAGCAGCTCTTTGGCCACCTGGGAAAGCTGGATATTGAAAACGTAGGCACTCACATAGGTTAGGCAACTACTAAGGTTAGATGGCAGTTCAGTGGGGATATTGAGGATCTCAGTTTGGGCTTTCAAAGCCTAAATCCCACTTAAGTCCCACTTAAGGCATCTAATCCTTTTGTGGATGTGGGCCTAATGCTGTGCCAGGAAGGAGAGAGTCTATGCATGCAAAAGCTGATGGTCAGTGACAGTCTGATTCTGTTAAAACTAAAATACACTGAGAATGACCTTATTTCGTACAAAGGAATAATGCAGAATAATCAAAGATGTGTTCTAGTCATGGAAAGTTAATGGAAAGTTAATGCAGCTGATACAGATCACACTCTTGTCTTTAGACCCTCTGACAGTTTTGCTGACCTGGAGAACATTATAAACCATAAATCATGGGTCTTCAATAGCCCATGAGAAGAAGTACATTTGGAAATGATCAAAAGACAAAATGAGTATAAGAGTCCTCAAAGAAAACTTCACTTGCCCACACCAGCATAGAGGTAAAACTAGAAAGGACAAGAAATACATAAAACACTGCAAAGTTTATACAGAGTTAATAATTTAAAGAACAAGATCCTGTCATTCAGTGACCAACTAGTTTGCCATGCTCCATGAAATTAAGTAGTTTTGGTTCAATTCCTGGTAGCCAGGAGTCCACCCAACAAAAGCTACCCATTTATTTCTTACTTACCTGCAGTGCTGTTGAGTGTCCCAGCCATGAAGTGTGAGAAGACGTGGATACCGGTTTACCCTATTCTCTACCTGTGGTACGCCCATCTCAAGACTGTTTTGTTTTTTAAAGAATAAAGTGCATGTTCTTTCACCACTTGAATTTAGTTGATAGGACTGCCAATATGGTATTTTCATGTACAAAAAACATCTAATTGCAAAAGTTGTCTTTGCATAAAAGTAGTAGATTTTAATGTTGATCATGAAAGCAGTAGATTTGAATGTCAATCATAAAATACAACTTTTTGTCATTATTCTATATTACTGTGTTTATAAGGAAGAGATCTTTAATTATTACTATTATTATTATTACTATTAGTATTATTATCTTAATGGTAGATATTTCTGCTGTCCTCAAGTAGGCACTGCAACATTTGCCTGACTGCCCACACAGAGATTTCTCTACAGGCAAAACGCTGAGGTCTCCATTTTGGGGATTCAAATACATCTTCCCAGAGCTGTGCTTCAAATGGGAATTCTGGTCTAAGTCTCCTGCTACTGCCCATCAACCAGCACCTTATCAAATGCGAGAGAAACAAAGGGCCTCCCAGTCCTTCCTATCTGCAGATGGGCAAAGAGCTCCGGCAGCTCACCCACTAACTCTTGCAAGGTTTGCATTACAAAATCAGTATTTGATGTTTAACACAGAAAAGTATGCAAGTAAGCACATGTGTCACATACCTTGAAATGCAAAAGATGCTGTGAGCAAAGGAAAACTACCCACTGCCCCATGCCAGCGAAGTCCAAGGGACCACAGTGCACTCCTTCCTTCCTGAACACTGCATTATCCCTCCAGAGTGAAACCTGTTTTCTTCTGCCAGGCATAATGACTCGAATGTCCCCCAACTCGTTTTCAAAGAGTGTAGGAATTACTAATGCTTCCCAATGATCTCAATGCTAAGGAGACCAATGCAGTTTCTCCAATTGACTTGGATACTGGCCTCGAGTCTCACTGTGCTTTCACCTGCATTTTACTTTCAGTTCTGGATTCATCCCAGAATAAATACGCAAAGTCAAGGTGGTATCTGTTCTGTCCAGCCACCTCTTCCCTTTTGGTAAAGTGTTAATATACTTACAGGTCTGATCCACTTGTAACACTGACACAGACAAGCAACAGAAAATATTTTGCAGCTTGGCTTGTATTTTCTTTTAAATATTCCTGTTTGAGGGCTTTTGTTTTACTTCTCAAAAGAATTTGTTTTCAGTAGAAGTCAGCCTATTTTTGCCTGCTGTTAATCTATGTACAAGCTAAATCCTACCTTCCCAACTCACACAAGCAATCGCCCCCTCCGTCTGGCGGTGCAGCTCATCAGAATAGGGAAAGCAGGATTTGTCCTGCATCTATCTATGCATTTTAGTTGCAACTTGTGCTCGACAGACACTGCTCAGAGCTGTAACAGATTGGTAAGAAACTATTTGAAATACTTCTGGATGAAAAATATACAAACCATAATTACTGATAAAACAGCATAGTATGCATGTGACATCTGTGAAATACATAAATAACCTAGAAATATAGAAAGAACCAAAGTTCCAATCTAGAACTCTTATAATCTATGCTTTCCAAATAATATATATGTCATGACAAGTAAATACACAAAACGGTAAGTCAGTATGTTGCAAGGTGACAGTGCTTTCTACAGAACAGAAAGGGTTAATTATTTTGAAAAGGTTTAGGGAGCTATGGGAGTTTAGATTGGCAATGATTTGAATAGTTATATTAAATAGTTAATAGTTATATTAAACAACGCATGAAGTTATTTTTGTTTGCCTTTCTTGCTGACCATTCCTACCCCAGGTTCCTCTTTACAAAGCACAGGCACAGCAGGGAAGTAGCACCCAGGAACATATGAAGGGAGAGATATCAGTGGAATGCAAGCAGGCTTGGGAGAGAGGCCCGGTTATGAAAAGAAAGTGCTTAAGCAGGGACATTTGTGCCTCATCTATGTGTGCTAGAGAGGTTTGGTGAGCGCATGCCCAGGGAGGAGGATTTGGTTATGGTTAGAATTTGTGAGTGACAGCCATGTGACAGCTGGGAGTCAGCAAAGATTTTGTAGGGATGGAAATTCCTGAGATAGGACACACGACTGCTCATGCGATCTGCATGTGCCTATCATCATGCTATATTATAATAGCTGACACCATGGTTTACCAGTTCTCCAAAAGAGAGGCTATAAATTAGGAAGAGGATTTGAGGAATGGTGGGTGAGAAATGAAAGTTGTAACATTCAAAAACGAAGGCATAAATATAACTTGTTTTCATGTTATCGAAACAAGAAATAAAAAAACCTCCAACCAAACCCACAACTAGTGAAACTTTGCATTTCCACTATTTATCTTTAGTGACAAGTTATTATTTCCTTAGAATATATATATTTTTTCCTTGCTAACTTATCTAGAACGGCCTTGATCCTACAGACACACTTGATTTTAAGTACGTGAATAATCCCCACTGATTAGAGCTATTCCCACATTCTCAGGATCAGGGCCTAAATCACAACATACAATTAGGCAGAGGCATTTCCAAAGAACTGCTTCATTTTCCCTTCTGGGGGTCCCACACTAATGCGAAGAAGCCAGTGGAGATGTGCAGTTTAACTCAAACCTGGAAAACTGAAATACTTTCCCTTTAACACTGAATCCAAGCCAATACAGTATCACATGACCTTTACCGTAATTTCTATTAAAATCATTTCATGTCTGGTTGCTTCT
Source organism: Pezoporus occidentalis (assembly GCF_034315485.1). Taxonomy (NCBI): domain Eukaryota; kingdom Metazoa; phylum Chordata; class Aves; order Psittaciformes; family Psittacidae; genus Pezoporus; species Pezoporus occidentalis. The sequence continues at coordinate 820,080 of NW_026916294.1, forward strand.
GCTATCCTGGCTCATTTGTATTGTTTACAACAAGTCATTGCTCTCGACAGTTAGTGGTGGCTGAATCCATGGTTACCAGTTTTTACATTCACTGGTTAAATGGAATGCAGCTCTTCAGTGGGGTTTCATGGAGAAAGCTCTTAAGAAACCACAATCCAGCTATCAATCAGGCTAACCTGGGAGAAATTAATCTGATAAACAGAAGTATCGTTGTGTATGAAATATTTATTGAAAGGGAGCTCAAGGCTTTTATTAGTTGCAGTCACAGAAGTGGGCACATTCTGATCAGGCTTAATGCACAGAAGACTTAGGTTATATGGTCTATGACATTCATCCATGTTGTGCCTTCTCTGGCGCTCACTGCAAGTAAAACTATACAGTTGAAGGCTTAATATATATATATATGTATACACACACACACATACATATATATATGTAAATCTCAAATACTTATTTTATCAGAAATGTGCTCAGAATATAAATGGTGCTTAAATACAGGTTTAACCAGACTGCAGTCCCGGCAAAGTAACTTAAACAGACACAGACAAGATAGTAAAACACAAACCAGACAGCCTTGAGTAGAATCCAATTAAGGCAAAACCCACCCCAAACGGTGCGATGTTGTTAATGACTAAATTAAACCTGCAAACAAATATATTTTATTGCTTCCTAAGAACAATATGCACTAATTCCATTTGCCCTGTTATTTATAGTTTGGTGTAGGGTGGGGTTGCCAAAATCAGAAAGCAAAGCAAAAACTTATTTGTAAGATGGACACCCCCCCCCCCCCGCCAAAATCCTTTAAAATGCCTAAAAACATAAGAAAAGTTCTCTATAGTTTGATGGCTACAATAATCGTCCCACAAGCTATATGACAGCAACAAATAGTTAAATCAAACATATTACTACTAGCTCATCTACTGCAAAGTCACTGTATCAGAAGCCCGAATTGATTTGCTTCCTTAGAGCAAACTGAAAATGAATGTAACATAACATCTGAGGAAAAAAAGGAAAGAAAATCCCTCCTACCCTGCTAATCAGATACTTTATAATGGTTGATTGCAGCTTTGCACCATGCTATTGTTGCCTATATCATACATACTTACAGGTTCTGGGTTCTTCCAAGAGTTTGGTGCAGTTTCAAGGACAAATGTCTTAAGGAAGTCTTTCTACTGTGCAGCAGTGATCCTAGCTCTGATCTCATTACATAAGCAAAGTGCTACAGCTGACAATATAAAGGAAACTTCCTGCGTGAAGAAGGAATCTTGGAAAGTCTCAGGGTTAAAAAGGCTGCTTAAACGTGCTGCTTGATTTGCTCCCTAGTTGTGTATATACACAGTAGCAGCTGATCTCTGTTTGCAGCCCTGCAGAAAAGAAACCTTTGCTGAAAACCAATGGCATCACATTTCAGCGTGGAGCTACTGCCAGGCTCTGGAGAGCAAAGCAACCTTTGACAACTTCACCCAGTTCCAATCACTGCCGTTTGCTGTGTGTCCTACAGGACTTTTTGAAGCTGTATTATTTACTGTATCGCTTTTATTAACGCTGCTCTGAAATCCCTGCATCCCAGGCAGGCAGAATACAGGCAGAAGTCTCCCTCACTGTAATAGGAGGTTTTGACTGTGTCATGACTGTGAGCTGCAGAATTCACCACAATATATTTTGCTTTGCCTTGATTGTGGCATTTGCAGATGAGAAGCTGTTAGCTGCGCTCAAAAGCATTTTCTGCCTTAGAATTGCTAAATTAAGTGCAACAGGCATCCTGTTTATCCTAAATTCATCCCGAGCCTGCCTTGCATCAGTCACACACTTCTCAGTGTTGTTGTTTTTTTTTTCTGATACAGAGTACAAGTCAAAATATTTGGGGAGTGGGAGGGGGCTGCTTCTTTCATTTACTATCTTATCCAGAGCCTTTAGTATTGTTCCCCCCTTGGACTAAAATCGTGGAGCACAACATCCCAAATCCAGCAAAGTTTGGTATTCTGACCAAAATCCCAGTGTGACTCCAAATACCTATATGTTCCATATATATATACACCAAACATATAATGTTATTTGTTATATATATGTTTTATATATATCCAGAGCCTGCCAGGGATGGGCAGAACCTGCATCCGCTTCTGCGGTTTCTTACTGCTGTCCAAGTAAACTAATAAGACCAGAAAAGCAACATTTCAAAAGAATACATCTGCTAGAGCTATTCCAACTCCTAAACCGGGAAGCAATGCTCCAAACACATCCTCATAGTTGATGTTAAGGAAATATCAATAATTAATTCAGATTTAGTTGTTTCACCATTTAGCCCAAGGCGATTCTCCAAAGAGTAACTGGGACCATGCATTCCCCCAGCAAACGGCCAGAGGGTGACTGTAGAGCTTGAATACTGCTTTCCAAACGGGACCTACTTCTCTCTCCTGGATAACCAGCAAACCTCAGAAGAGTCCATTCTCAAAGTGCACAATTACAGAGTATGCTTAGGAGGAGTTACGGGTTTTTTTTCCTGGGCATTTGTAAAACAGATTATTCATGACCCTCTTTTCCCCTCAGGCACTATGACTATTCTAGCTACTAGCATATTGCGTGTTATTTCTTTAATATTATATTTATTTCAAAGGACAGAAACCAAAACTGACAGTACATCAAGACAGCATGCTCTATGATTCAAACAGAAAAATAATTGAGATCCTGTGGATACACAACATCCTAGTGTGCGTTTGCACATTGTACACGCACGCGTGAGCTCACTCACAAGCACGAACAAGTTTAAGGGTTTGTGGCCCAGTTTTCAGAGACACTCAGTTCAGGGCCTCACCTCCCTTTGATAAAAAGTAAGAACAAGCAAAATCTGATTAGTAAAACATTAAAAATAAAAGGCATCATTTATAGCAGGGTAACCATACCAATTCAGCATGCACTTCCACCCACATGCACCTCTCCTTTAGGAGCAGAATCCTATCCACCCCTGGACTGTGTCATATAGGAGAAATGAAAGTGTGTGGTGGCACCAGCAGGATTAATCTTGATCGTCTCCCCAGAGAGACAGTGCAAGGCAGGGAACTGAAATGCTGGCTAAGAGGCTGGGCTCACTTGACTGCCTGCGTCACCTCTGTGACATCATCTCACCTTTCCGTGCCTTAACTAGCACCATCACCTTTAACGCCGATTGCAAAAGCACTGTCTGTGCTGAAAGACAGGGATTGCATGTCAGAGAAAGGTAAAGGGCTAAAACCTGAAATTGTGCATCCAGGTCCCAGCTGTGGCATCGAAGGGCTATAACCTTGGGCTGCCTGCTCCTGGGGTGCCAGTGCCCAGCCTGCCATCTGGACTCCACACACCACATTCTCAACCCTTGTCCAGGTCATCTCTTTCAAATGTAGTATGACAGGAGAGGGTTTTTTTTCTGTTAGAAATTCAGCACAGAGTGAAACAAGCTCTTTCAAGTGTCTGCATAGAAAGGATGAGACTTCGGAATGCTGCATGAGAGCAGTAATCTGACCGTATTCAGCAGTCCTACCTACACAGCCGAACTGGCACTTGTCAAGTGCTGGAGGATGTCCACGCCACAGTAGACTCTACTTCTCCTTACTTCTCCTTTATTATCATGTTCTACCCATCACTGCTGGGTCAATATGGATGCAGGGACACAGCTCCTTCAGCTACCTCCTTTGTGACCATATACATAGATTCTGACCACAGGACACACAGGAATTGCCAAATCCCTCCTCCCAGTTTTCCCAGCTATACCTCAGCCTCCCACACTCTGTCTTCCCTTTTTTTTCCTTTCCGATTTTGTCATTGGATTTTGTTTTCACAGCACTGTATCCAGCAGGGAGCATACTAACAATTCAAGGTCCATTTTCCAGCCTTCAGAGGACAGGATAAAGTAGTCTGACTACTAAAGAGAGACCCCCAGAAAATGTTTGGAGAGGATGTGGAGCAAGACCTAGGTGAGAAATTAAGAGGAAGTTGATCCAAAGTATGTCAGAAGCTATAAATCTCCACCCCTTCTCCACCCATCCCCAGGGTGGCCGTCGGAAACCAAGCCCACTGCCTACTCTTCTGAAGTCTAAACTAGTACTGATGCCCATGATGGGCCATGCCCTGCCTTCCTGAGGTCCACCAGTTGTTTCAAGTTTAATTAATTCATGCAGGTCTTAAAATTCAAAGACATCATCAAGAGGAAGTCATTTCAGGCTAAAACTACTAACAAGTAAAGCAGCAAATTCTCAGTTTAAGCATCCATCTCTGTTGTACATTTTAAAAACCTGTTTCTAGGAGTCAAGTAATGACAGTCCATATTTCTCTCCTAAAAAGAGATTTCTGGCTCTTGTAATAAAAGAAGAATGACTGAAGGTAACCACAATAAAACAGAAGCCAGTGACACTTTTAAAAGTCACACTTTTTAGCTAGTCTCAAAATTTTCAATAAGCAGTAATGGCTTTTAATTACCAATCTCTGAACCCAATAGGAGCATGCAGAATAATGAGAGCTACACCCAAAAGCACCTGCAAAGTCAGGCTCCAAGAAGCACATCCTACCCGTTTTATTCAGCAGAACCTTAGGATTTTGCTTAAATATTAAGCCCCAAAATCCGTTCATCTACACCGGCCTGAGCTCTGCACAGATGCTGAATATGTCCTATCCCCAGTCTATCCACATACATATTAACTGTGACTACTACTCGATTTTCTTTTTAGCACTTTAAGGCATTTTGATCCTCGTCAACGTATGGAATACCTTCCTCATCCTCACATACTGAGTGGCTACGTTATCCTCATTGAAATTCCTCCACAAAAGTCACTTCTCCTTTTGCATCTATTAAGGCTTTAAATCAAGACTAATATGATCATCAGGAAATCTGTGTGACTTAAGCTGCTTGTTGCTCCCATTAGCAGCTCTGCACGACCTGATCGTTCAAGATTCTCCTTCCTGTTGTATTTACTATGATTACATTTTGTGCTATGTGTACAATTAAAATTGTTTGGGTTTTCATACTGCTCTTGTCTTTCATTTGCTCTCTTAAAAGTATTCAGCATACTTTTAAACCAATATAGGCGATAATACAAATGTAAATATCGCCATGGAGGTATCACAATAAATTTGATGTTTGGTATAATTCATTCAAGGCATCTAGATCCAATTTAAATACTTTCCCAATTTTAACCAAGGCTTCATCACCAGATGAACTTAAAAGAAGGTGTACGACTTCATGCTATGCTGGTAATCCACCCTAACTGGGAAATAAATTTTCAGTGATTAAGTTGAATTGTTCATATAAAAAGCCAGCTTCAGCTTTTTACCCATACAAAATAGCTTGGAAAATATATACTGCATGTGTTTATTATAGCTACAGTTGCTATGAACATCTATAACTCTCCGACAATTTCTTTGATTTATGTTCAAAAACATACAGGGCATGAAATGATGCCTGCAACCTTAAATTTCCCTCAAGAACATTGTGGGGAGAAGATATATTCCAAAACATCATGTTAGATTCCTTGTTATGTCTCCTTTTTAAAATAAATGTATGATAATCAATTACACATGCTTCAAAGCAACTGCCACTAGATTCCCCAACAGAAAAGCTGTTTGAGGAAAGTTCCATTTTCTTTCCCCTAATGGTTGAGTTAGAAGAGATCTTGCTCAGATATTAAAGGAAAAAAAAACAACCTGTATTATAAAGGATAGGCTCTGCTCAACTTGTATATGCATGCACAGGTTTGTGCTTGCCTATGCTTGACTTATAACAAGGTTTTCAGAGAAGTAACATCTCCACTGATCAACATGCTAACAAAAGCATGTGTGTGTGAAGATCTCGCACCTAATCTCGTCGTATACGCTTGTAGTAATCCAACTGATGTCAAGAGAATGACACAGATGATAAGTTAATGTATCAGGCTCGACTTTCCTTTCAACCTCAATATGCAAAACATTCCTTTAAGAAGTCTACCCAGCTGTAGTTTCCACTAGAAACAGAAACCTGCAGATGTTTATGGGAATAACAATTAAGCTGAATGGCATCTCTCTGCCATAAAACCTGGGTGCACGTAAGACTGGACTTCGCAGATCTGCCTGAATTCCATGCAGAGGCTGAAGTGCTTGTTTTCTCCAGGGTACTGAGGCTGATGGGTTATATGCCATTAACTGGTGAGCATAATATGGGTATCTCCACAACCTCATGACTCTGGCACAGGGACAAGGGCAGCATCCCTGTGCAGCATCCTTGGGCAGCACCCTTGTCCACGATGAGGAGACCAGAGCACATGACACCAGGCACAGAAAAGGTCAGGACCTTTTTTTTCCCCTGCACCAGGCAGTTTGTGCTGCCTGGTAGCAGCATAGGGAATGGAAGCTCCCATTCCCTATGTCCTGGGTATTTATTGTTTTGGGTTACACCCCAAGCTAGACAGCTGGCAAACAATAGAGAAAAGCGGACTGGATGGGACAAGCCTCCCTAAGGAGGACTGACACCTAGGGGCATTGAGTTCCAAGCAAATACGGAATAAGGTGGATCCAAGACTTGCTTCAACTAAAGAAAAGCCCTCTTCAGCCCTGCAAGTGTGCACCATTTTTGTGCTCAATCTGGAAACAGAAACAAATACACTCATCCACCTTTTTGTTTGTTTGGGTTTTTTTGCTGTCTTCCTTTGAATTAAAACGTCAAAGAAAGAAAAATTCACCAGAGAGGAAATACTGGATTGCACCCTCTTTGGAGTCCAGCACCCTTTTTATCCATTACTAATGAAGCCGAGGAGAAGGAGGGGAGATACTGGATGTGCATGCCTATTGCCCATGCAGCCCCAGCTAGATAGCATCAACAGTTGTTCTCCTATTTTCACAGTGGGAAATAAGCAGGTACTAGCTGTATAGGAATAATCAGGAGGAATCTAGGTCAAAATCAAAGCAACACTGCTCTGTCCATTTCACAAAATTCACATGCAAACACAACACTCACTTGAAAACAAAGAGCTTGTTTGTAACATTTATCTCTCTTCAATGCCTCAATGCTAAACAAGTGCACAGATGTCGGCCTACCTTGAGTAAAAGGCACTACTCCTTTCCCGGGACTTTGGAAAAGGCATCCAGAATTATTCAGAATCAACATCAAAATGCAATATTGGGAAATCTGACAATCATTCTTTGAGAAAGGCAGGCTTGAAAGGCTCTCTTGTTCGCGGGTAAACCTTCGGTTAGTTTTTCTAGTGCTGGTGGTTCAATCGAAAGGTTTGCCAACTGCCCCCTGGAGAAAACTGGAGATCTGCATTTAAATGGAGATATAGTATTTCCAAACGCATGGTACCTGCGAGGCAGATACTGTCAAGGTTTCTTAGTGAGTGGATCTCAAATTGTATTAGGTACATTTCAGTGCTGTAACTATCCTCATTTCGTAGGGCTGGGGCTATTTCCATATCATTTTTCTGCATGCATGCTTTGTAATATTTGTCCTGATAAGCCAAAATTAAACCCTCCCATCCACAACAAAGCCCTCACCTACCAACAAGAAGGAATTACAACCTGATGTATAATTTTCTGATATGGGTGATGAAGGCTATATTAGATAATCTTAAATAATTGAAAACTCTGATGACTTAATCGAGTAGCGAGCTTGGTTTACAATGCAGCCAATTTAGAGCCATAAAAACACTGTGTAAAATTTTTATCTTGTGGTTGACCATTACATATCCTATTTATTATTCCAAAGCATTTCAACAGCATTTTTTTCCTTCATCAATGTGGATGCTGGCATTTAGCACCCCCTCACTAATAAACACATGCGATTTTCTTCAAACAGCTTTAGGAAAAAAGAAAACACAAAAATTAGCAGATCACTACAAAACTGTTCTTTGTTGCAATAAGCATCTTTTTACATTTTGACTTGAACCGACTTCATGTGCTGCAAAATACGCTTGGAACCACCAAGACTTACATATAATAAATCAAAGCCATATAGGTGAGTTACAAAGGTGGGTGTAACAACTGATACTGACACATCAGAGAACCAGATAAAGGGGAAAAAAAACCAAAACCTCATGAATACTTTGCTGCTAATGTACCCGAGTTAAAAGAGCAGCATTCATCTTAGGAAAATGTCTTCATTTTCCTATCAGAAAATCATCCTAACCTTCCAGAAAAGTTTTTGCGAGTATACAAGGAAGGCAGAGGAGAACATTTAGAGTGCAAAAGACACTTGCGACGGGTTTCAGCCACACAGGCATCAGTCCAGGCAGCCGTTCTCTGAAATTCAGGTTGCAATTGCAATGTCCCTGTAAACAAGGTTACAGTGAACGGCCCGAGATACCCTTCTCAGCAGCACCTTCACCAGGAGCCCTTCAGCTGTCTACTTAGTTTGTTATGCCTTATCTTGCAGCCCTGACATCTTAATGCTGATTCAAATTCAGGATTCAAAATGAAAGATGAAATATCTCTGAGATCACTTAATATTGAAATACCATTGCAGTAATAAGTGGTGCCAGAGCTGGAGATACGGATATAGTACTCCAGTGGTAACCTTTTAATTTCTGACAAAATACTAGGGAATAACTGTGATACTGCACACACAGTGACTGCAATCGGTTTGTTTTCCTTATTTTGATAATGAATGTCGTGCTTACCTTCTTCTGCCCTGGCAAGATTTTAAACTGTGAAGTCCTCTACAAGGAGCTCTGCCCGGTTCCTGGACAGCCATGGAACCCCTCGCACCACAGCCCCACATCCCCAGCACGCAGACCCATGGCTACCTCGATGCTCTCAAGACACGGAAGATCATAACCACATGAGTCACTTCATCGTTCTAAGGCTTTGGCTATTTTCAGAGGAAATGGAACGCACACACCATGCGTAATCTAATGTAGGTTATATTGTAAACTACTCCCATCCTGAAAGTGACCGAAGGTATGCTACACCAGAACATTTTGTCCTCTGAAATAAAACAGGGAAGTAACACTAGAATGTATCAGGCAACTTTTACACTTTGTATTTGAGACAGGGTGGATAATAAACGCTTAAAACTTGGGGGCTTTTACACAAAGGACATTTCCCTGCTGGCCACAGACAGGCTTGAAGAGGGGTGGGCATCTGTTTATGGGCTGGGTTATGTTTGCTGTTAGTCTCCTACATACTATGAAAAGATAGGATGGGGCAGGGGGGTGTATGAGGAGGGTATGGGGGAGAATTACAGGAGAGAAACCCAAAAACCCAAGCTGCACAGTGCCTGTCTTCCCACACTCTCATTCACCTTCATTTTCCTCTCCTTTATATTCTACTCATTTTTACTTGCCTCCCCCATTATTTAGTCATCTCCTAAATGCAGTCCTTTCTTTGCTATCATGAGAAACACGTTAACTAGACCAAGTACTGGGAGTGCTTCCCCTGCAAGCACTTCAAAACGTACCTCCGGACCACTCTCCCCTTCGTAGCATTAACGCATGCGGGAAAATAAAAAATATAATAAAATAGAAAAGGGAGAAAAAATCTTCCCCTCGCAGCCGGGTCACATTGAGGCTTCCCCCCACCCCCACCCCCTCGCACCCCCTTATCAGGACCCAAAGCAGGAAGCGCAGAGGGAGCACGCAGGACAAGGAGTTCTCTTACTTTTCCTTCGCCCCCTCCGCACCAGCTGGCCCGGCCGCGACTTCCGACGCCACGGCAGGAGCGGGGCAAAGCGCGTCCCGCATGGCACGGATGGGCGGGCAGAGAAGGGACGGGAAGCGAAGGGACGCCCGGCAGCAGAATTCCCACCCCCCGCCCGACGTGCAGGGCTCCGGCCAGGCCTGCGCGGCTCCCACGGGTCGCTCGCAGAAGTGTTCCAGGAAGGAGAAAGCGGCGGGGAGGGGGACGGGACGGAGGCAAGCAGCCCCCCCCTTCCTTCACTCACACCCCATCCTCTTCCTAGACCCCCCCATCCCCACGGCCTCTTCCCCCCATCCCCGCCCGGACACCTCGAGGCACCCACAAAAGGACACCCCAGTGGATGAAGGGCGGGGGCATGAGCAGCCGCCGGCACAAGCTTGGAGAGTCCGGTCCTCCTGACCCGCTCGCAGCCGCTAAAGCCACCCCGGGACCCCAAACTCTTGCTGGCCAAAGCCTCGTCACTTCCCAGGCGCTCCTGACCCTGGGCTGGGGGGGGGAGGACAAAACCCTCCGGGCTAGGATCTGTCAGCAGAAAACAAAATCATTCTCCCTCCCCCCTTTTAACCCTCTACCCGGCCCGACAGTCTTAAATAATTATCGGAGAAACGCGAAACACTGAGCCCCGGGCAGCCGGTGCTGCCATGCGGCTTTTTATGGGGGGGGGTGGGGGGAAACACACGGGGACGACCGACTCCGAGCAAGTGCAATTGACAAGGTCTGAAGGTGGAATGGGGGGAGGGAAGGGGATGGGGGGGGGGGGGGGGGAGCGCTTCTGGAGCGAGCGGCTCGTCTCCGTGCGGAACCATGCCCCCCGCTGCAATGTCAGCTCGCGGAGGTGCGGGGTGGGGACGGGGAGGCCCCACTTTACCTGGTCAGCTCAGAACCGCAGGCAGGCTAGTCAGGTGAGTCGTCGGGGATTTTAAAGAAGCCGAAGCCGGTTTCTTTGCTAGGAAAGTCTACAACACCATGCAGGGACATTGCAAAATCTTTACACACGCCTCCTTTAACCGGGCTCCCGCGACCTCCGCCGGCGAGGGGGGAGCCGCCGGCGGGCTGCAGGCCGCGCAGCGCCGCGGCGGGCGGGCGGGGGGCGCGGGGGGCGGCGGCGGCGGCGGGCGCGGCCCCAGCGAGGGAGAGGCGGCCCCGGGCTGGCGATAGCGAACGCAGACCCCGCGGCTGCGGCCTCGGCGGCGGCCCCGGGCCTCCCTGCCGCCTTGGTAGCGCCGGTCCGCACTCGGCCTGACCCGGGACGTCACGCCGCCTGTCTGTTTTCTCAATGATAACTTGGCAGGAGAAGGGGGAAGCGGCCGGGTTTTTCCTGGGCTCGTTACTGGGTACGTGCACGTTTCCTTTACATGCGTGTTTTTTGGGGTTATTTTCCCTTCCCCCCCCCCCCCCCTTTTTTTTTAAGGGAAATAATGAAAAGCCGAGACAGGAAATCCGGGGCGCGGCGGGGGCTGCCGCCCCGCGATGGTGGCGGGGTGCGGGGAAGCAGCGGCGCGGCCGAGGGGCGCAGGCATGCGTTCATCTTTTTGTCTTTCATTTTACCTTCAGGGTGACATTCAGTGCCGGGCGAGCTTCGCCGGTCACCGCCAAGTCTCGCCTGGAAAACAAACCAAACCAAACAAAAAGAGAAACCACCCCCCTTTACCCTCCCCCCAAATAAAATCCCAACCTGCTACCGAAGTGGGGGGGCAACCCAGTGGGGCGGTCGACAGGACACCTCGCCCAAGGGATGTGGGGATACTCGGAGGCACGCAGGAGCAGCTAGCAGCTGCCGAGCAGCCGCGGGATGGGGAAACTGATTGAAGGGGGGGGCATCCCCGAATGTGTATATATATATATATATATATATATATATATATATTAAAAGGCCCCCGAAACGCAGGAGGCGGCGTAAACTGCTCCTAGGCGAGCAGTGAGGATGCTGCCGTGCAGGCCTGGCGCTGCACTGTAGCATCCCCCCCCCCCCCCCCCGAGTCTCCTCCAAGCCTCTGCAGGGGAAGCTGGGGGGGAGGGAGTGTGGGGGGTGGTGCGGGACACGGACCTCACCCTCCGCACAGACCCCGGGTTCAGTTCGGGTACCCCCGCGGGGCGCAGCAGCCGCTCGGCAGCACAATGGCGTCGCTGCTAAGGACTGGCGCAAACCCTGGCGGGATTCACTCGCGGGTGCTTAAACCATCTCCCCCTACCTCCGCCGCTGCGGAGCAGCTATTTCCGAAAGCTGGGCGGTTTTACGTTAAAAGAGCGGGTGAGCGCTGGCCTGCAGTTAGCACCGGGGTTGGTGTGAGCAGCGGTAGGGGCTGGCAAGGCACCTGCAATTTCTTACCTCGATTTTCTTGTACTCTTAGACAAATCCTCTAAGTCTACACAAATGGCCCTGTTAAATTCAGGGGACCTTCTACATGTTGGGTTTAACCCGCGTGCAGAAGTATTTCCACGTGTAGGCCTCACTTAAAAACAAAGTACCCATGGTAGCTTCGGTTTGAGTGCTTCTTGAGCTAAAGATCAGTTGCTGCACACACACACTGTTAATAGCCCAAACTGCCGAAACACCACGACACCCTGCACGGTGACCACAGAGCGTCCCAGCAGCGCCCAAGGTCAAGTTTACCTCTTTTTCGCTGAGTTGTGCACCACCTACTTTAATAACCAGTTACAACGTTGGGGATACGCATGTAACTAGTTCATGGAGGGATACATGTAGCAGGGCTGAAATGAAATTAATTCTTCTGCGACTGCCTCTGTTCAGCCTTAATATTACCATTAGCGCTTTCATTTTCCTCATTTAAATACAATAAAAGGAAAATTGCCTTTGCTTAATATTGCTACTAATCAGGTGTTGCTATTCCAGTTGTTAGGTAATAAAGTCAGGGAGAAGTTAGTGTGCACCTTTTCTGTTGCTGGACTCTGCTCCCACTGGCACCTTGTTTTAAATGATGAGATCGCCTCTTGCAGCTGGAAACACAGCTGGGGGGGGAAAGAAAGTCCCTCTCTGAATATGGTACAGTCCAAACATCGTTTTAATGAGCCTGAAAGTGAAAGCACTTTTTTTCTTTCTTTCTTTTAACCCAAGCTACTTAAGATGCTTTCTGGCTTGGCTAGAAAGACGAGTCTGTTTAATGTTTCTATTTTGGCCTTGGTTTGAACAGCTTTTAAGCAAAATTCTTACCCGTCTTAACTATACTGTCTCAGCAGAGCACAGAGTACATTACTGATACATATTTTTGGTAGACTTGAAAAGCATTTTGTACAGCTTGATCATTGTCTGTATTTCGTCATTAGTTTCTTAAGTGAGGCTCTTCTGATTGATGTGGGGAATTGCTTTGAAAGGATGAAGGGTATGGTGTAGCTACCCAAGATGCTACTTGCAATTATTCCATACCTTGGCTAAGAGGGAGATTTTTAGTTGTGATTGTTACACTTTTAAAAGTGAATTAGTTAATCAAATTGCTATTTTTGGAATGCACTTAAAAGAACATTAAAATGCATAAATTTCATTAAAATAAATGAGCAGATAGTCAACAAAACAAGTATTAGTCAAATAAGATCTCACCCATGGAGCCAAATTCAGCCCTGGTGACATCAACTGAGTTGTGCTTGTCTACAGCATATTTAATTTGGCTTCTGCAGTCACACAGCTGACACTATGTGGTTGTCAAATGTGTGTATATTAAAAATGGGTGAGCCGTGCTCCTCCAACATGATTAACCTCTGAAATTCACCTGGTTTCCATTTAGCTCAGCTGTGCCATCCTATCGCATATGCAATTTTTGGTTCTCATAAACCCCAGAGATGCAGAGAGGCATCCCCAACCCTGGTATTAGTCTAAGGGACATGAGTTGTCTCTGAAGCGAGGGTGCGATGAGGTGGATTTCAGCAGAGGCTCTTCACAATGGGCTGCATATATGCTTCAGTTAAAAGGCTGCACTAAAGTCTCTCCTGCCATCTTTCATTACTGTTGTTACTCATGCCAGTGAGAGTAAAGGAAAGGTTGGTATGTCTATAATCACACATTCATTTGCTATGTAGATATATCCTAAGAGCCTCTCTGCACAGGAAGATTATTCAGGAATAAGGTTGGATGTGCATGTAAAGCAGAATGTGCTCAGATAGCTTGTTCATTCTGGAATGACCGAGCTCTTTCCTGGTTTCACTTAATCCACTTTCAAAATGGATTAAGATAATTCAAGAAAGGGAATTCTTCTGCTGGTACAAGATTTGTCTACACATGAGTTTAGTCATTACTGCAGTATACCTAATAGGTGTTTTGGAATGATTTGGTGCATAGACAAGTCCAAAGTCCCACAGGTGCAAACAACAGAATTTAGTCTTTCTGTATAACATGAGGTTAATTTAGGCTGGAGTCTTACCTACTTCTTTCCTTGTGAAGGATATTTAATTCATTACATGTTTTTAGCAAAAAATCCTACAACAGCTATGTATTTATGCTCAATTCCAGGATAGCAATGCCATGTGCCCTCCACTAAAGTAAACAATCAGTACCTTCTCAACTGCCTTGAAGTTGACAATAGATTCATTGCTGGAGAAAACACCAGTTTCTCAGTGGTAAATATTTTGAGTTGACTGTTGCAAACAAAAGCAAAACAAACCTAAAGCCCTGCTCTGTCCTTTTATAAACACCCATGATCCATTTGTACTTTGACTGCATGCCATTCAAAGCAATAGCACCCATTCTAATTCAAGAATATTAGTTCCTGAATGAGAAACCTCTCAGATTTGCTCAGAAGGGCTTGTGGATCTACAGGCCCTTAAGAATAGAAAGCTAATGTATAGTTTGCATATGGAGATCTAAAATGGGGAAGAATCTATCTGAAACTGAGGCACATGCTCTGAATGAGGTGTATTGTAGCACTGCTGGCATACAGGAAAGTTACCAAAATGATACTGAGAACATACAGAGTTTTTTGTGACTTTATGCCAAGCAGAAAGTTCATCAAATGTCATTTGGTCTCATTCTGTGCCGTAGAAGAGGGGGGACTCCCTGACATGAATCGAGACTCTAAAACTTTAAACTTAAGGTTGGCTGTTGGGTGGGGTTTGTTTTCGGGTTTTTTTTTTTTGGGGGGGGGGGGAGAACTAGACAAAGAAATAATGTAAGCTCAGCTAGTAAAACAGCCAAGTTTTTGAAAGAAACATGAATATAAAAACTAGATGGCACAAATTGCTGACCCTTTAAACATTGACAAGGGAAAAGGCAGTAAAAGCTATGAAGATGAAAATCCCAACTCCTACTTTGTGTGAAAGGCTTCAATGTGGGGTGGCAAAGGGTACCAAGGGCTCTTCCCTTACGCAGGTGAAGTAATCCCACTACTCTGTGTAACAGGCAATGATGCCACACATTGTATTCTCCTTCCTAAGCTCAGTTTGTGATTACAAGCATGGCTTTGCTGTCCTGTGTTGGTCTTGGTTGAGGATATAGAGAGTGGATTTCACATATGCCTCCCTCACACCAAACCTGCTTATTTAATGAGAAGCTTCCTGGTAAGAAAGTGAGTGTTGACTAAAGAAGGTAAAACACGGATAAACATAAAATAATCAAGTTCTTGGATTCTCTTGTGCTGGGTGGCTTTGAGCATGGGTCTAGTTTTGCTATTAAGGCTCAAATTAGACTAAGATCAAAGGCATCAGGAGCATGCCTGATCTGAAATCCTACTTGTGTAAGAGACTGGATTAGATAATTTCACACTGCTTCCACTGAAACGTCTCTGAGCCACCTGCAGTGGTGGGTTATCCCAGGTCTCTCCCACTTTTGTCATTACTCCTGTCATTAGGTTAGATATAAAGAAGCAGTTCTTTACTGTGAGGGTGGTGAGGCTCTGGAATGGGTTGCCCAAGGAAGTCGTGAATGCTCCATCCCTGGCAGTGTTCAAGGCCAAGTTGAATGGAGTCTTGGGTGACATGGTTTAGTGTGCGATGTCCCTGCCTTGGCAAGAGGGTTGGAACTTGATGATCTTAAGGTCCTTTCCAACCCTAACTATTCTATGATTCTATGATTACAGGGGAATTTCTCATCCAGCGAGGAAAGTGTCTTTAAGTTTCTGAGATGATGGCATGGGCAAGAGGAAATCTCAGCGCACAGCCAATGCAATGAAATTAAGGATCCTCTATGGGAATTGGTTAGTAGCGCCAATGGTTAATATTTGTCATAACAACCAACAGTTTTGTTTTTTGTTCTAACAATGTGAATTACACATTAAACATTAATACAAGTTATTGTACTTTTCTTTTGATCTTCAAGCATAATCATTTCAAATGAGAGTTTATACATGAGCATTGAAACAAATTCCTGAGTCATGTGAATTTACATTGGGTTTACTCTGGGGGAAAGATATCCCACATGAGTTACTCATGTCTGCAAAACATAACATACTCATAAATCAGAAGGCAAAAATAAAAAGAGCTTGTATTTGGCTGTTGGAATGTGAATATCTGTGTGGATATTTGGCTTGTGCGCTAGTGGTAATGCAACATTAAAAAGTTCATTTATCAGAGATCAGGATTCGGCATGGGGCCCTCACCTAATAGGAGATCCAAGTCAGCTCAGAATAAGCAACCTCACCTTTTAGCTTCTGCAGTCTGGCTCCTACAAAGTAGCGACCCTAGCGTCAGAGGAATTTGAACCAACTCAAAGTAAAGGGATCAGAATTTGGCTTGCTTCACACAGACAAAAGTTGCCAAACTGCCATCATTAAGGAGTAATACTGCATATACTTAGCAAACTGTACAGTGCTGAGTGGCACCTTTCCAGATGTCCTTGACAGCCATCTGCAGTGCAAGGCTGACCCAGTCCAGACCAACTCTAGAACCTACTCGACCATATCTGATACCTGCTCCTCTTGGTTTAACATCAGTCACAAACATTGTGTTCCATGAAAAATATAAACACTCTGGACTGTGTATCTGCCAAGACAGTTGTTTAAAATACAAACAGAATTTAAGCCCTTTCCCCTTTCACACGCTACACAAATATTACAATAACCAGCAGTCTGCACTTAAGTAATGTACGTGCAAAGTACATATGACTTACTGAGGAAAGTACAGGTACAAAACAGCATGATAGGCCTGATTCAGATGGGTACTGACTACAAGATTTTCAGCATGACTCTTGCCTTTCCAAAACAGGTCTCAAAGCCAGGGGTTTCAGAAGAGGAACGGCTGCCAAGGAGGTATTATGTTTAATGGCAGATAGGCTCTGTCTATGATTCAGGTCATAGCTCATGAATCTCAAAAGCCCATTAAGGTATTTCATTCTTAATGTATAAATGCCAAAGGAGTCCTGAAAGCCAGGGATCCAGGATTATCCCACATAACTCAGTGTCCTCACAGGAGGCTACAGTCATGCTCCTCTGCTGCTTCTTTTCTGTGGCCTGGATAACCTTAAATGCTGATGGTAGAGCTTCAAAAGGAAGAGCAGAAGAAGCCTATGCATAGAATAGTTTATAGACTGGAAAAGGAGGAAACATGAAACCCTTCATCCATGAACTTGAATTCTTTAGCTGCTATGTTTTATATAAAGACAGAGGAACTGATACTGTTGAGTTGAGAAGGAAGCACCTGTGACACTCCATTAGGGAACCCCAGCGTTGTTTGTGTGAATTAAGCCTTCCCTGAGGTTTCAGAACTTCACCTGGCATGTTAAGTCAAAAGATTAATAGATTAATATTGGACCTTAAACAATTTTGGGCTGAAGGACCTCAACTACCTCAACTCCATCTAGACACTGCTTGAAGCACATTGACATTACCCAGCTTTAGAAGTTTCGTGAGTCTTCTGACTTTTCAAAAGCCTAGGAACATCCCCAGGCACAAGCAAAGAGCTGTACTTGCAAAGATGTGGTAGATACAAGCAGAAAATGGTGTACAGAAGCTCTTAAGGAGGACTTCCTTAGCATCAGTCAGGGTGACAAAGCCTGCTGGACCACAGGGTCCCAGGCTGCATTCACAGCCCTGGGATGCCTGCTAGAAACACTCCCTGGTCATTTGGTGTGTTAGAGGTTCTCATTTCTAGAGACCTAAATGAAATGTGCTGATACTGAGCCCATCCTTCCTCTTACAGCTAAAGGCCTCCAGCAGGTGGTCAGGAGGCCAATGGGAAGGAGAGGACACCAGTTTTAACCCAGTTGTTCATGATGAAAAATGATGAGAAGCGTGAAAAGATTATTCTATAGAAGAATGCTTTTACTTACATTTAACTGCTTAACACCAGTCGGAACACTGATTTCCATTACTGTATATGCGTGTCATGGTATAGTGAAATCTTCTTCAGTAATTAACTGGTTAGAGCCACAGACTAGAAACCAGCTATGCAGCCAGTGAAAGCTGACATAACTTTCATGAATCAGTGGACTCCTACCAATTCATACTGGCTGGGGATTTGGTGTTCAATTTCTAATTAAAAAATTGCATTTTTCTATGATATTTGTTGGGCTGTTCAGCCTGGAGAAGAGAAGCCGCATGGAGACCTCACAGCAGCTTTCATTATCTGAAGGGGGGCTACAAGGATGCTGAAAGAGGGACTTTTCATCAGGGACTGTAGTAATAGGACAAGGGGTGATGGGTTCAAAGTTAAAGAGAGGAAGTTTAGATCAGATATAAGGAGGAAGTTCTTTACTGCGAGGGTGGTGAGGCTCTGGAATGGGTTGCCCAGAGTAGCTGTGAATGCTCCATCCCTGGCAGTGTTCAAGGCCAGGTTGAACAGAGGCTTGGGTGACATGGTCTAGTGTGAGGCATCCCTGCTCATGCCAGGGGATTGGAACTCAATCTTAAGGTCCTTTCCAACCCAAGTCATTCTATGATTCTATGGTTTCAGTTGTATTATACAGCAAAGCAATAAAGTAAAAAGTTCTAAATATTTATACAGCCAAGACCGAGGCAGAACGAATGCAAAATCTTTGGCAATCAAATCCTACAACCACATTATTATATATTTCAGTGTTGGAGCCACGTGGATTACTCCTTAACTTCAGGGCAGCTCATTTTCTTGCCTCCATCTTTCCAGCCACTATTAGAGCTACAACCTTTCCATCTCTTTATGTACTAATCTGCCACCCCCAGGGAGAGGGGGACAAGTTACATGATGGGTGTTTGTCCATGGGTGAATGTCTAAATTTGAAGGCAACTGAATTTTAATGGCAGAAGATAATCTCCAGGCAGTGCAGGAATTAGTGGGGCCTACTGCTACCAGGAGCTGAATGCTATGCTATGAGGGTGACAAACAACAGGATATCCTGGGAAGAAAGAACACCAGTAATTGCAGCAAAGGCAGCCAGCCACAGAGGCCTTTGCTTCGCATAGGGTAGCGATAATTCTGCCAAAGAGGCAAGTGTTTATTTCCTTTTTAGCTATGCTATTTCCATTACATTCTTGAAGTAGTTTTTTTAAAGCTTACAGACATCAAGTTTATAAAGCTTAAAACCTTGTCATATCTAAGACAATATATACCAATTTATCTAAATCTCTATAAGAATATGTCATCTAATATGATTTGAATTTTTTGTGGGGTTTGAGAGTTTAAGAAGTTTAGTGAAAGAGGGATAATTTTTGGTCTTGTTTTTGTCTTCTTAGAAGATTCAGGAAGGAATATAAAGGATTGTCCCCAGATCTGTATATATCTACCTGTAGATAATGAAATAGAAAATAAAAAATGCTTCAAAATATCACCAGTCTTAATTTGCTCTGTAGCGGATGGCAGAGTTTCAGCAATTTTCAGCAAAACAAGGAGACCCACTGCAGAGTACTCTTTTCAATTTTGGGCTAGGCAATCATAACCCTGAATAGGTCATGAAAGGGATCAGCCTTCCCCGTGTTACCCCTCTGGTCAGATGGCAGCTCTGACCCCAAAAGAGACAAGAAAAGAGGACAGCCATGGCCACCTGGCATTACCTTCTTGCACAGAGAATCCGGCAGTGGAGGAGGGAGCTGGTGTCCAGCCAGGTTTTACTCTTCAGGCTGCCAAGTTGGAGCGCATCCTCCCAGTGGGCTTCTACAGGGGAAGGCATCGAGGAGAGCTAAGGATGGGGAGCTGATTCCCTTGCAAACACCTCTGCAACCCCCTTTGCTTCCTTCCAGGAGAAGACTAAGCATGCCTCTTATTTAGCTGAAAGCTTTCCACCTGATGTTGAGTATGTTAGCGTCCTGGTGGACGCAGACGCTACACAGCGTATGTAAAACGTAACTTCAAGGATGTGTCCAGCAACGACCTTACACTGAAGCCGGTTCTCATCTTAGTTACAGGAGAATTAATACAGAATCATAGAATAGTTCAGGTTGGAAAGGACCTGAAGATCATCAGTCTCCCTGACATTTTTTACTCATAAACCATTTTTTTTTCCTAACCAACTAATACGGTTCTTTATATAAGCTACCTAAAGTTTAGTTGGGTCCATTATTCTTATTTCAACAAGGCTAATTTTACTTAGCACAGTTTTTTACACTATACCGTTGATTACTATGGTACAGCTCATTGCAATAGAGTAATTTCTCTAATTAGAAGACTTCACCATAATGTTTTGCTACTATTTCTGATGAGGATTAGAGCCACTAGCTCACAAATTCCACATCCACATCCTTTTGGAGCCATCCCAGGAACTTCAGTGGTCCCCCCTGTGTCTCTCAAGCTTCACCCAACCCCTGCTCTGAGCCCCTGTGACATGTGTGTCCAGTTAAGACTACAGAAGAGAAACCATGGTTTATTAACCACTAGTGTATTAATTTCCGGTTATTAGGAGACTGTTGCTCTACATCCCTGTCTGTGCAGACAGAGTATCACATTACTAAGCTACCAGGGCTACCTAAAGTTAACATCCAGAAACAAGTTTCTTCTATTCTAGCAGTACACACTGCTTCCTGGGACAGTTCTTTAGGCACAAGCCAAATGAAAATGGTCATTCTCACTATTTTCCACTGTGCCCCAGCTTTCTCTCTTGGCTTTGTGCAGCTGCAGAGGTTGTACAATATGGGATGCTGGTTTTCCTCCCTATGGGTTCAGCACAACAAATTGCTATGCAAGAGCAATTCCAGTGATTTCAGGTAATTCTGCTGTTATACATAGGAATGCAGGAGTTAACATTCAGGAAGTTACTTGAATACTGGAAAAACAAACAGGTCTTCGAGTCCTCATGCAGGTGACCATAAGGTACAAGCTTCATAGACATTTAATGAACAAAGAGTTGACACTGAAGAAAGAGTATCACAAAGCTCTTAAGAAAAAAGTTGAAACAAGGTTTTAGTAGTTTGTCAAGGCATCATAAAATGCATATGCTCTATGAGGCTACAACATGTATGTAGCACATGTATGCAACCTGCTGTGTAGTCCTAAATCCATCACCAGCATATCATTGGGAACTTGGGCTTCTGAGAGTCATTTCTCTCTCTGTGCCCCAGTTTTCTTATAAGAAAGTATGGGTTATGCCCTTGATATCCCTTGGATTAATAAATCAAGTCCATTCATTAAATGTCAGGTATTGTAATCAATCACAGGTTTATCACATCTGTTTTACCCACCCCCCCCCCCCCCAAAAAAAATAAAGCTCTAATATAAAAATAAAACTTAGATATGGTTGCAGACGTTTCAGATTGTGGAACATGAATCTTAGGATTTCGGTGGCTGCAATGCCAAACTTACAGGTCAGGTGAACTTCAATGTGATTCTAAAGATATTAGCATGCCAATGACAAGTGATTTTGTCTGCATCTTCTTCCAGTTGAGGAAAGACCTATGCCAGTCCCACTGCAATTCTTCAGTTATTTCCCCCATGTTTTGTTTGTTCTGTAGTAAGAAGCACTCAACAACCAAACCCCCAACCTCAAAAGATTGAGTCTGTTGTATACTTTTCCTCCTAAAGCATTTTTATTTTGGCATATTGATAAAAATGTATTTGCTAGGTAATGGGTAAAGGAACTGAGAAATAATCCAGTCCCTATAGTCACTCTCACTTACTACTAGTGATCCTTCCTTACATAGAGTAAGGAAGGTGTTATGTCAGTTTAAATAATTTCTTCATTCTACCAAGACACACAACTTCCAAACCATAAACTTGTTCTTTTATGTGGCACTTCCTTTAAAGCAAGTTTGTCTCCTTGAGTATATTTTTCCCTGACTGTGATGCGGTATATATACACACACGTATGTAAGTATCTATGGCACACATATACATCTCTCTCTCTTACTTGTGCCATTGAATTAGTGTTATTACAGATTAGAAAGAGCACAAAATTATCTGCCGAGTATACAGAAATTGGTATCACCCAGTTTAGAAGTGTAAGCTTGATTTATTTGTACTTTCCCTGAAAACACCACACCACCTACCCCTAAAGTACCTGATTCAGTAGCAGTACATGTGCAGCTGCAAAATCACTTGATTTCCACGTGTCGCTGGAAACCATCACTGGATTACTGTATTTTTTGACATATATAAATGATTCAATCAGCCAAAATATATTTAACATTTTCTAGTGATGCAGAGCCATTATATGAAGATCTTTGAGTATCCTTTGAACATGGAGGAGTCAGTATTCTGTATCCTACTGTAAAATATATACTACTTCCAATGTTTTTCAACTGGACAAGATGAATAGGGAAGGAGGAGGGAAGAAAATCATCCAGAGACAATCCAAGAAAAAAGATTTTGTAATATATAATTCAGAAATCTACACTGTTTTTGTTCCTTGTTTAAAGATCTATATTTTTAATTATAAATTTGAGTATAAAAATATGAAAGGATAAGGTAAGAAAAAGATGTTAAATACATATTTGTTCAGAAAGTGTTGACTGATAGGCATATTCATGGAATTGCCTAGTTCAGTTCTACTTGAATGTTTTCCTAACTGGAAGAAAATGTGTAAGTTCGTTATCCATTTTAATCGTCTTCACTGATGGATGTTAAACTTAGCAACAGTTCAGTGGCAGCTTCCCTAGACTGGCACCAATGTAAGGATTTGTCTTTAAGTGAAAAAAAGAGGAGTTTTAAAAACAAATAATTCTTACCCTGATTTTGGGTTAAGATTTGAAATAAGTAAATATAAAATACCAAATATGTCACTCATGGATAACTCATTTCAGAGGGGTTGCAAACCTCCTACTACATAATAATGTAAGAATACTAAGTAGAATTCTATGAAAAAAATAAGGCCCAAGCCCACAGCTTTCAACAAAGAAGACTGTTACTTCTGTGTGTTGCTGCACAAACAAAACCAAAATGCTGGCTGTGATTTCTGAGCATTTCCACAATCCAAACAGTAAGAGGAAGCTATTAAGAATCACGAGTTTTGGTGTTAACTGCAGTGGAAACAGAGCAGATCCTTTATCTTAATCGGTTGCTTAGAATATATTTACACTGATCTTTCATTTTTTCTCTTTCCGTGCTTATAGCCAGCATCACTTAAGCAGTAATGATGTATGTTCAAAAAGCCATGCATAGGCAATAACATACTAGTCCTGCAAGTATTTTGAGGGAGGGAGATTGCATGTATTATGCCAGTACTATACTTTAGGGTCATGAGTCACTAAAAAAATACAGAGGAATGCTTCTTTTTGTGCTTGGAGTAAGAAGTCTGTTGTGGAAGAATATAAATATGGGGAAGTAGTTTCTAAGTTTGTTACTATTGCTCTATTAAGAGTAAATAGATTAAATACTTAGGTGAAAACATGTCATTATCACCAGGTTTTGTTGCAAATGCATGTACTATATTCAGTTGACATCCTAAGCACATTCCTATGCCTGCATGATGAAATGAGCACCAGGTCTCTCCATATCCGACATAAAAGAAATAATAATCTAAATTGCTATTTATTCTGCAACCGCATCTTAGCCAACATGTACCACTTTTTACTGTGGCAAGTGGTAATTTTACACACATAGTAAACACGTTTGAAAGATGGAGATTTGTATTAAAGGCTTCAGTCTATACTGATAGAATAAAGCATGGGCATTTGGTGGTGGTGGTGAAATATTAAAGTTGTTAACCCTCTACTCTCAAAATAACTCCCATAGTTATTTCCAGACAGAAAAAGAGAGCAAATATCTGATTCTCTTCAGGGATGTCAAGAGGATTGCTGCTCCCTGTTTTCCTGAAGTTAGCACACCAACAGCTGCTAAATACAGAACAATGTGCTGCTTACCTTTGCTGTAAATGTAAGGCTTTTCCATTTCAGAACTATATAAATGAATCAGTATTCATTCACACCTATGCCTAGAGGTTTCTATCATAAAGCAGAAGGTGTTCATTTTTAATTTCCTCCCTATTCTGATTTTATGCCATATTCCTCTTCACCAATGCAGTTTGGAGCTGCTTGGATGTAATAAGTGTGAGGGAATTAAAAATGAAAGCAGTATATTTCCCCCCCACCATTTGCTGTAAGTATTTATCAATAGACAAAGGTGATAAAAATTTAGAGGTTAAAGGGTCTTCCCTGACAGTTTAAACAGCCCAGTATTTTAGCAAACTACTACAGCTTTGTCCCCTGCTCCAAAAACCAAGACAACAAAACCCCAAACCACCTTTATGTGGTTAGGTTTGCCCTCTGAAATCCGGTGCAATATTTAGTAACTCATACTCAATGTCAGAGTTTCCAAGGGAAGTAATAGGGGGTTGTCTATTTGATTTTTTTTTAAGGTACGTATAGATTCCTCATCTATTGAAAAGAAACTACATATGTCAGTAAAAAGCATGAGCAAAACCAGAAGTAATTAACATGTGAATGAATGCAACCAGCCTTCCTTCACTGAGCGCTTTGGAGTCAGAAATGCACTTTTCTCATGCTGCAGAAGCCCTCTGTTCAAATAAGTACCCACTAACATCTCTAAACATCATTATCAAGATGGAAACAACTGTTATCGATCATACACAACATTCTATAAGGTCCATTTTCCCAATTAAATTTATATTCTCCTTCTCTGATGTCTACATTTATTTAGTTCTAAACACAGTTACAGCTGTACCTTTGTTAACTCATGTGGTGGTAAGTCATTTTCAAAAACTCTTGTTCTCTGCAACGTTAACCATTACTGATTATAGTATTGCTTAAGGCAGATTCCTTGTTGTAAGTGGCACTGAACATATTTACCTGGATATTGCAGCAATATGTTTGAGGATTGAGATATAAACAGAATAGTAAGTAATGCGTGTGGCCTCTGCATTTAAGACTTGTGTGTTGAGAGACATTCAGCTAGAAAAATCAAACCATCACCAAAGCACCCAATACAGTGCCTGTATCTTTCTCTACTTTGCTAATGACCAATCACTGTGTTAAACTGTGAACCACGGTCCTAAATAATAAAGGTCAAAGTTTTCAAGGACAGCTTCTGTATTCGAGTTTCCAGCTTGAAATGCCTAAAGCTGGATTTGCCAGTCGCAAGGTTCCCAGACTTCTCACTGGGACTGCATACCCTCAACACCAGGGAAAAACAAAGCCAGAATAACAGGCCCCATGTCTCATCAAATCAAACCCCATTTCATTGGAAAAATTGATCCTGGGGTTTAACATCTGCCAGAAGGATGGTATGATTCCTGCGAGCATAGGCACAATGCTGGCCTGAGACATGTATTTAGTCAAATCCAATCTTACCGCACCTCATTTCTCAACTTTGTGTGTTTTGTTTTATATCAGAAAAATGCGTCCAAATTCTGGAAAACTAGCTCAGCATAAGAAGCAGTTTCAGCCTTTTTATCTTATACAAAAGTTCCCTGAATATAATATTTATAAAATATAGGAGCTCTACATCCATAAAATAGTAAATATTTATGGTCATTCTCTCAATTACAAGGAATATCAGAATTACATTCAAGCAGCTTTTCAGCTAATTCCAGAATGCTACGTTCATCCATTATGCCCTCAGTTGTAAAGGTGGGAGCATAATGGAGCTGTTAGGGATGTCTGCTGGACTTCAGGCCTTGGATCTGGCTCTGCCTGGAACCTGTCGTGACCTACTCCAATACACCATATTAAAATTTCCTTTTTTATCAGCTTTCCTTATACCGAACCCACCCAAATAAAGTATTTTCCTACTTTCAAACATGAGGGGGAGAGGGAAGAATCCTGTGATAACTGGTATTTGCAATTACTGGTGATTTCTTAGTGCAAGGTAAAGCAAGTTTGTAGTTCTCTAGCATTTAATAACGATTATTAAGACAAGGTAAGAATACACCGTATTGGACTGAATAAAGAAGTTTTCCAAGGAAGTTTCAGTGTTATTGTCACTACCAAACCATACCATGCTCTCCCACTAACCACACTAAAGCTGCCTTTTAAGCTGCAGCACTGCTCTACAACTATATTCCATTTGCTTTGAAAGCGTCAACTTTTTGACTCCTGACGGCAATTTACCATAGCCCTGTCTAGCAAGCAGGCAAAAACACCACAAATCAAGCTATGAAACCAAATCCGTTCGGAGTTTGTGCAACTCAAGCCAATACATGTGCCATAAAATCTAACATCCAGAAACAGTTCGTCTCCATGACCTGCTGCCTCACCTCACAGCAGTATATTCACCCATTGTTATTTTTCTCTCTGTCAGAAAGGACAGAAGAGACAGTTGCCCACCAGAACGCTTTCCAATGGAGAAGAGGGGTGAACGGTCCCCGAGCAGTGTGCTGTGGCCACGGGAGCCTCCCAACCCTCTCTGCTCCAGCCAAAGTGGCGCACTGGTCCCTTGAGCGGGCCGGACAAAGCGACAGAATGTGGTGAAGGGCTTGTAGCCCCAGGAAAGCCTCCCCCCTTCCCCCGCCTCTTTTCCCTGCTCCGGCATTCACTTATCGCAATTCCTCAGCTTTCAGCAACTTTCCTCCTCATCTCCAAGCCCTGGAAACCTCGGGCACACGCCGAGGAGAGGGAGAACAAAAGGGCAAAGAACAAAGAGCCGGGGAGCTGGTAGGAGAGGAGGAAAGGGGGAGCTCCCCCTGCTCGGGTCAGCCCAGGGCCCCCTGCCCAGGGTAGGAGCCTTCCTCCAACGCACACACACCAGATGCGAGGGCTTGCTCAGGATCTGCTTTGTGCCCGACCTCGAAGTGCTCGCTTGCGCCGCTGTGAAATCACTCGGGGAGAGGTGCTCCGCACCGCTCCCCTTCCCTGCAACCGGTACTTTTCCCTCCGCATGGGGCACGAAGCATCCTCGGTGGGTCCCCGCAGGGGGTCGGGAAACCCGCGTCCGGTCCCAACCCCGCGGAGCCGAAGCGGCTTTCGGGAACCACGAGAAAACAAGAGACCAACCCAAGGAAGCTACAAACGTCGCATTCCCTTCAATGTTAAACTTTTGTTCAACTATCACTAAACACCCTTTTATGGGTGATCCTCTCCCCGCCCCCAGATCCCCTCTTACCGAAAAAGACCCTTTCGCAAACCTCCTGCTCCCTCTCTTAGCAGTTAAATACCCCTGAAAAGCTGCAGGTGCCCTCGTTACCTGTTGCTATGAGGCCCCTGCCCTCCCTCCTGGGCGGGGGGGGTGTGCAATTAACTCCTTTTTCGCTGTGCTCGTCCCATGCTGGCTGCAGATGCTGAGAGCCCAGCCAGGGGCAAACCCCGGCTGAGGGCAGGGAGCGAGGGGGGACTTGTGTGTGTGCTTGGGCAGGATGGGTAGCAGTGCGGGAGGTCCTGGGGGTCTCTCAATGCTGCCCGACTTCAACCGCGGGGCAGGGATAAGCAAGCAACGGCTGCGAGCGGGCAGAGTAGCGATCGTGTCATCCAGTTACCGAGGGACCGCGTGCACCGAGTGCCGTCCTGCAATCACCTTTTGAAGAAGGACGAGGAGTTATCATCCTTCTTCTTAATTGACAGGGTTCCTCACTGGAGTAAGAACTAAAGGAAATCAGAGCTTTACCCTAGAAACTTTTAGAGGGGTTGGGTTTGTAGGGTTTTTTACCCTTCCTCTTTAATTTAAGCTAGAAGTGGGCTAACAGAACCTCACTTTTCTGAAGGCGAAATTAATCTACTCCTTGATCGGGAGTGGAAGCGAGTAGCGAGCATGCTGCAGGGATGGAAGGGGTGCCCGCGGAACCGGGCCAGGAGCCGGTCCGGGTCCAGCCCTGGTCTTACCGAACCCAGTGAGACGGGGAAGAGCCCCCTGTCCAGCAAGCCTCTGCCCCGAGCATCTCTCAGCAGCGAGGTCAAACAGAGGTGGGGAATGAGAAAACCAGGCTGAAATCCTGTGGCTGGCAAAGGAGAAGCGTGAGGTGCAGCTAAAACACGCGTTTGCTTGGAAGCTGCGCTGGGAGCCCGAGTCAAACTTCAGCCCAGCCTGTGCCCTGAGTTAACTAAACTCAATTACTTGCCTCCGTGTAAAATGGTTTCGCGTATGTGAGGAAATCTGAGAGGCTGAGAAGTCTGTTTTTGTTATGATTTAATCACATACATTAAAGAAGGTCAAGCATACGCCCAATTTGGGACTTCAAATAGAGGAAAAAAAAAGCATTAGTTCTGAGGGACGCTCTGCCCAAACCCTCTCCTGCTGCACAGAGCAAAGCTGAGGCTCTCGGAGTCCACTCATCTCATTACAGCTGGCTGTTTGGGGTTTCTCTTTTCCTCCTAATGGAGTAACCTTTCATAAGTGATTGCAATTTCGGGGGGGAAAGGGAGAGTAGGTGCCAAAACAAGCTGGGGGTGGGGCGGAATTTTGCTTTTCAAGCAATTTAGCAGAAAGCAATTCTGCTTACAGCAGAGACGTAGGTGGATACTTGAAAACATCCTCCACCGGGGTGTCCTACTTTAGCAATTCTAATTAAAACAAGGTTTTAAAGATGCAAAGAAAGAGTAAGCTTCTTGCTTTATTTCCAATGGGCGTGGGGGATACAGTCAGGCACAAAGTGCTTCCAGCTTGTTCTAACGTGCACCTTTGTTTAAAAGAAAAATAATAATAATAATAATTAAAAAAAAACCCCAACCCTACAAAAAAAAACAACAAACAACATTCAAGCTCGTCCTCTGATTTCAACTAATGTATTTTTAACTGGATTTCTTTCCTTTGCTTTGTCTGATCTGATCCCTATCGCGCAGCCCTGGCCCACTTTCAGCCCTGCGAGTGCCCTGTATTGTGTGCGTTGCCTGTAAGACAAGGGGAAAGTCTCCCATCGCACACTTTCCTATACCTGTGCTCGGGAACTGAACAGTGCCCAAGCTAGTGGACAGCAAAGTACGGATCCTGCTCTTCTTCCCGCTGCCTAACCAGAGAGGAGCTTTGCCTTTGCAGGTTCAGCCTGGCTCACACGGCTGTGAACGTCCAAGCACCTTGGATCAATAAAGCAGCCAGTTTTCTGACGCTTCTTTTCCACGGCTGCCTATTGAAAAGGAGGCGCTGCCGCCACCTATAAATACCGCTGGATCTAAGTCACTGCTTTTTTTTTTTCTTTTTCCCTTCATTTTTTACCTTCCCTACGTAAAGCAGCAAAGTTATGACCAAGACACCTCAAGTTCTTCTCTCCGAGGGGCTATGCCGGAGGTTCCCAGCGCCAGTCTCAGCTGCGCTGGAGCCTTTGAAGGTCGCAAAGGGCTGCGGCGGACCCGCACCGGCTGCCTTTGAACTTTGTTCACAGGCGTGTAGAGGGAGAGGAACAAATACCGATACTCACGGTGCTCTTTGGCTTTCCAGGTGTAACTCCGTCTCTCCCTCTTCTTTGTGTATAAACGAGCAGAGGTTACATCCCGGGCACACGTTATAATGCCCTCGATAACCCCGACCCTGTTAATTTAACGCTACGCTAACCTAAGAGTGTGTGATTGGAGCTCAAAGTGTTTGGTTTAGAAAAGCGCATCTCCATGCTGGAAACAAGTAGCCTTCTCTGCCCACACCCCTCCTTTCCACGGGAAGAGTCTCCCAGCCCTTCATTCCTCCACAAACCAGCACACCTACCTGTCCGACAGCCACCTTTCCTTCCCATCACAGATCCCATCTTCCCCCCCACCTTCTCGAACCAAATCTGTGCAGTTTCTTAAACCCACGTGCTATGGCTGCTGCGTGGGGCTCCAGTTCCTGCACCGAGCCCCGCCGAGGGCTCGCACCTCCCCACCGGGGAAGGGTCCGCGGGGGCCCCTCGCTCCCCAGAGCCTCCCGCATGGCCCGAAGGAGCGGGGTGCTCGTCTGGGCCGGTGACTTCTGGGCGCGGAGCGATCAAGCCGCTTCACCCCACGCTCTGTCTCCCTGTTCGTATTTATTTTTATGTTTTATTTCCCTGATAATTCCCCCAAATGGGAATTGACGAACACAGCTCGTTACCCGCGCTGATACCGGGGTAATAACCGTCAGAGGGGCTGAGCGCTCCAGGAAGAGAAAAGCGGAGGCAGAGGGAGGGATGCAACCTCCGTTATCTCTCTGCTACTAATTCCCAGCCGGCTAGGACTCAGGGGACAAGACGATCGCTTAACAAACCCTCCTCCTCCTCTCCCTCCACGACTCCTTCCTTCCTTCCTTCCTCTTCTCCGGCACATTTTCTCCCCCGCGCTCGCCTACGTTTCATTCCTTCTCTTCGGGAGGAATAAGCCGTGAAATCCCAAATTAAAAAGAGAAAGGGAAAAAAATAAGAGAAGAAAATATGGGAGGGAGGGACACAGGAGGGGAAATTAGAAGGAAGAAAAAAAAAAAAAACAAACAGAAAGGGGAGGGAGAAAAGGACAGAAAGTGTCTGTGCCTGATCGCTGACCATCTGTGCAAAAGGTGATCGTCGCTGGGTACTCACATGGCTGGTGGCAGAGCAGCTCTGGGCAATTAATAAGTCTCTCAGTTTGAGCTCTTCTCTCTCCTTTAGGAGGGCAGCTCTCTCCGGGGTCTCCCTCCCTCACACACAAACCCGATCAGATGCTTCAGGACCGGCCACTTTGCGAGGGGATCAACACGGGAGGGTTTGTATTACTCCAGGTTCGTGTGTGTAGCCTATAAATAGCGAACTTTTTGATGGAATCAGCTAACAAATGAGAGGAGAAGGCGTAATTTTGCGCAGGGAGCCCCCCTTTCTCTTTGCAAGATTAAAACCCCCCAGGCAGCGAACAGAGCTAAACTTGTGGGTGTGTGGAAAGGAATTTCACTTTATCGTGATCGTGCGAGAGATTTTTGTTTGTTTGTTTATTTGGGGGGTTGCTTTTGTGTGTCGTTGCCCGTTCCCCCCTCCCCCCCCCCTCCCCCCCATACGTGACATCCTCCCTCCCTGTCTTCCCAGCCAGGGGCAGGAACTGACCCGGATTAGCACCGACTTTAACTCCAAACTGGAAATACGGTGCGTTTGCGGGTGGGTTATTTTTGGTTGAGGTTTTATTTTGGGGGGATTGGGGAGGAGATAAGCGGGGTCCACGCGGTATCGGTTGGAAGTGAAGGAGGAGGGCAGGCTTTCCTGAATGTGCCCTCACTTTGAAGGCGAGCAGGGAACAGGAAACAGGTCGGAATTATTGGGGGGGTGCATGTGTTACTCTGTTAGGGATGAAGTGTTTGCCATGGACCCACTCGTGAGAATGCCACGTGAAACACTCTGCTCCCCCCCGACCTGCCGCCAACCGCCGCTAAACGAGGCTTCTCTCGCGTTTGCTCAAGAGCCCGGCTGCCCCCGAACCGGCCCGAAAGCTCGCCCCGGGCTTGCCCCATTCCCCTCCGGGGGGCCGGTACTAGCTGAGCCCCCCCCTCCTCTTCCTCCCCGCGGGCGAAGGCTCCCGGAGGCTGTCCCTCCTCTCGCCGCTTCTTGCCCGCCCAGCTCCCTGAGCTCATGTGAAATCCTTTCCTCTGCCGGGCTCCCGGCTTCTCGCAAGTGATTTTTAGCAGGTCTGTCCATACACATTTCCAATCTCATGGCTCATAAACTATTAGCAGCGGGATTTCATTATTCACCTTCTGTATCCTACAAAGGAGAGATAAAAATATACACGCTCCTGGTAACACGGAGACCAGGGCTCGGCTTATATCACGGCGCTTCCCGCCGCCCGGGTGCGCAGCCCTGCCTCTGCCCCGGTTCGGCCCAGCCCGGCTCCGTGGGGTTTCTCTGGTTTATTGCTCCGGAGGGACCGAGGCGATAAGCCTCGCACGGGGGAAAGCAAACCCGTGATTTGTGTTTTCCTGGAAGTGGAGAAAATGCTCCAGAAGAAAGAGTAAAATCTCGGGGAGGGAAGGATGGGGACGGCGGCTCGACGTAGCCTGGTTTTATTCTCTTTTCTGCACTAAATAACGTCAGGAGTTACTAGTTCTCTCCCGAAATGGGACAAATTGCATTGCAGGGCGGGAAGTACAGGCTCCCCGTGCTATGCGGGATGCGGGAGGGATTCGCCGGGCAGCAAACCCCAGGGCCTGCCAAGAGTCGGGAGGCTGGGACGGCTATTGAAACACAGGACCCGATCCAGGCAAAGTTACTGAATGCGTGGCCTGAGACAGACAGAAATGTTAATACCGTGACAGCCGAGTTTGTTTCTATTTCCCCCCCATTTTAAAATTGTTCTTTAAGAAACGGGATTCGCAAAAGTTTAGCTCATGAGCTAATTTTAAAAACCAATGTAGAGGGTTTTAGAGGGAGACCCACTTCGCAATTTTACACCGAGGAGCAAAAACGTTCTGGCGGAGGCTGCGGTCACCACCGACAACGGAGCGGCGTTCTCTCCCTGTTTAATATACATGGTGTGGGAAATGAAGGGAAGGCAGAGCTAGCACCTGTAGTGCCAAAGGAAAAAAGAAATCAATCAAATTGCTGCATCACATTTTGGGGCAGTTTCGCAGGACACTTATCAAAAATAGACCCATATTTAATAATATCTCTCATGATTTTCTCCGCGCGGCTCCTAGTTAATAGTAATGGGGTTTCTACTAAGGTTTTACGTTCTGATAAATACGTGTTTTAGCTGTTTATCGCGCGCTTGGGATTACAAGCAAGCAATCCGGACCAACTTTTGATTACTGCGCTGACCTGCTGAAGAAGCAGACTACCTCAAAACAATACAATAGGCGTTATGCCGGTACTCACGGCGCCGGACCCTGCAAGCTCCAGGGCTCTTTTCCCCTTTTCAGGGCGGGTGTGAGCCCGGAAAGGGGGAAAAAATGCGCAAGTAGCCCTGGGGTGAAGCTCCAGCCCGACCCCTGTCCTCCCCCTCGGGGCCGCCGCCAACCGCGCAGCCCCGCGCATCTTGCGCGGTTGGCGGCGGCCCCGAGGGGGAGGGCGGGGAGTGGTTATCGGAGCCTCTCCGCAGCGTGTGCGAGGGAAAGGCCGTGGCAGAAAGGCGGAAGATTTGAGCTTTTCGGGTTTATAAGCACCGGTTCACACGTGGGTGCGCCCCGCAGTGAAGCGCAAAGAGAGGTCAGCGGCCTGAAATACCACCTCCTTTTCTCCCTACTTTCTCCTCACCAACGCTTTATGTTTGTCTTCTTCTTTTTTTTCCTCCCCTTCCTTTTTAAATTAGTGTTTTTTCATTATTTCTATTTTTCTTATTCCCATACAGACTTCAGGCAGGTTAGATGCCTGCCTTGTACTCCCCCTGTCCCTTGTCGCCAGTACAAGGACTGGCGTATGTTACTACTGAGTTATACTTTAACTTCTCCACAGGCAATAATTAAAGAGCTTCTCTCTAAACCCTTTTCCCCACAGAAACTCCTAGGCTTTCTTTTGCAATAGATTATATTGATCACACACACTCGGGCGTGCTGCTGCAGATCGCACGAGGCAGGTAGAACTGAAAGAACTGCTCTCAATTTCATGCACTCTGTACACTCTCCTACACCTTCCCCCCTTATTTTATTGAGCTGGAAGGTTTCTTTAGGGATGCATTGCTATAAACACTTCCAAATCCCATTTCCCCCCTCTACTTCCATCCCCAAAAGTAAGATCCACATGCGAAAGCAGACTGACAGTTGCCGAGCACGCATCCAGGCTTTGGCCATGCCTCCACATTTTGTCCCATAGTCACATTGTGGGTGAGTTTAAAAATCAGATATCTAGATATATACAGATATTCATATATATGTATGTATACATATGATGTACTGACACAGATCAATCTGTGGACCTCCAACTTCTAGCAGCAATGCTTTCCAAAGAAAACCTTCATCCTCGTCTTAACAGCTGCACTGAAAGTTTTAGGGGGTCTGAGTTACTTGAAATCATAAATTAATCTGCCAGAGGAGTGCAGGCACACACCTGATATCAAGAGAGGGTCAAGAGCTGGCCAGCTCCAGCTGGTCCCACATTTGATTTACTTCAGGCCGTTAAGATGTATACCGTGGTGTTTTGATAAGAAAATAGGAGTCAGCAGTTTTATTTGGCAATTCTCTCTCTTTTGTTTTCCCCTTCTTTTTTCTCTGAAGAGGACCGCAGTTTAAGCTGAGGAATTTGTTATTGCTGCTGGAGTGGTTTTAAGCAGAGGTTCTCAGTCTGCATGGGGCTATCTCATCATTTGCTGTTAACACTTAACTGTGTTTCCTCCTCTCCTAAGCGAGTCAGAAAGTGGCATCGACTCTAATGCAGCTTGTCCATCTCAGGCCTCCGGTGTCTCCAGCTTGTGCCTTTGCTGGGGTTCACTCCAGTCTGGGTACTTGGAGCAACAGCAGTGGCCATCTCCTTGCTGGTCCCTGCCACATCTCTAGCCCTCACACTTCTCTCTTCCACAGGGCATTGCAGCAGGGGCCTCAGAAATAGGGGATTTGTATGCTTTTATTCTCATATGAGCTGAACTCAGGAGGCTGCTTGTTCTTAGTGGAAATAAACTATGATTTGCAGATACCTCCTGCCCCCAAAACTTGATCACAGAGAGTTAAATCACAGAAAGAATGTAAGGGGTGTACGTCTGAGGTGTGTGTCTGCGCAGGGTAAAAGAGACCCACAATACTCCAGCTGGAAGACCATCGCGCAAATAACACCCATCAGGAGCGGGTCCATAAAGGCGGACTAAGAATCAGATCAGAATGTTTGGATACTATCCCTGATTTTTTTTCTCCTTTCCTCCTGTTTTATTTGTTTTGCCTCTAAAATAGGGAAATCAGAGCCATTTACGCTATTGCCTTTCCATGAAGCTATATGATGTTTGAAAGAAAATCAGAAGTACTCAGAGGACATAATCTGTGGCCATATTCCGAGGTGGATATGCTGCCGTTCCCTGTATTGGGGTTGGCAAACACTTCTCAGCAGAGACCATATTTTCTGTGGCATGTAGCTTTAGAAAAAACATCATCACTTAGGCTGAAAACTGATATCCCCTCTGTACTGGGCAGATTATTTTGAAAATACCTGCCAAAACAATTTGT
This sequence comes from Pezoporus occidentalis, assembly GCF_034315485.1. NCBI lineage: Eukaryota > Metazoa > Chordata > Aves > Psittaciformes > Psittacidae > Pezoporus > Pezoporus occidentalis. The sequence continues at coordinate 854,919 of NW_026916294.1, forward strand.
CCATTTCCAAGAACAAGGTTATGGAAAAATAAACAGTTTTGCTCATACTAAAATGGAAACTTTTCTTTTTTTTTTTTTTTCCTTCGAAATGCTCTGCTGCCCTCAGGCTTTGAAGCACAGACTCAAAATGTGACCTTTTATTGTATTTAAGATGTGCCTTTCCCTCTCTGCCTGAAAATTTATCCAAATGTGGCTAACTTGTGAATATTAGACATTCTGTCATGAACACAATTTCAGTAATGATTTCTTTTATTCTAGCAGAAGAAAGGAATCGCTAAAGATTGGCCGTCTCTGCAAACAGAAGCTTAAGTGGTAAGACCAGATTTCACCTTTAATCCCCACCTCCAAATTTCCCCCATGAGCCCGAGCTTTGGCGCAGAATCAGAGGTAGGAATCCTCTTTCTTTCAAGCTCTGACCGATTTGAAGGTTGTGTCAAGAAGAAAGGTCTCTGCATGAATACAACGGGGAGAAAAAAGCAATGTGACAGAGCAGACGGTAGAAGCAGCCAAGAGAGAAAGAACTGGAACTGGTGTTTGGAGGCAGGACCCTGGGACTGGTTAGGTAAGGAGACACAGAGGTTGTGCAGAGAAAGCAGAGAGGAACCATTCGGTTGAGGAGCCTGGAGGGGAGGTAGGAGGACAGGGATGGTAAAACTGACTAATGTTGTCAGCCAAGAGCATGGGTGAATAATTGCAGGATGTCCGGAGTAGCTGGGCTGAATTTCACATCAAACATGGTAGGAATTCTGAAAGTCAAAATGTTTTATTTCACTGTTTTTAACTGATGCAGTTCAGCTGCATCATTATTGCTTTTTATTTGGTACAGAGGCTGCTTTTGAATGCTTAGAACGAATCAAGTATTTCCAAGATGATCCAAAACATTTTTTAAATGATATTTTTTGTGTGTGTCACCTCTGAACTAATGAAACATTATATATACCTCACTAGCCACGAAATCAGGCACTGGGATGTTGAGGAAATGACTAAGCTGAAGGTTTTAGAGCACCTGGATTCAGTCTCATACATGGCCACGCAGATTTTATTCCACAAATTTCCTAAAGCAGAAATGAAACCTCACAAGGTACACTTCCCCTGGGGACACAGCAGAACTCTGTAGTTTTTATTCACTGGATTCCTGTCTAATTTGTCACAGAATTGGGCATGGTTCATGTACGAGGTAGAGGATCACAGGAAGACAGAGCAGGGCTTTGTGGAAGGGAATAGCTGGATTTTGCCTACGGAGTTTGCTTCCATCCCCTTTTTACCTCAAGTCTTCTATAATGTGGGGCAAGTTGCCTCATGAGATAATGGTTAACAGATATTTTCATATTATGGACCCATCTTGTTGTTTTTGGGTCCGGTAGGTGGAAGTGAATCATTCACTACCTCAGATAAAGTCCACTGGGCTGTGCATTGACTATACCAAGTGATGCAGAGTGCCAAACCAGTTGAAAAATCAAGTAGACAATATCCTTAATTGGATACCCAAAATTAGCAGACATTTTTTACTTTAACCTATTTGTTTGGAATAGAGATTTATAAAAAAAGGATAGGATGATCCTATCTCTTAAATTTCAAGTTGTAAAAGATGTTTGCTAAGCGTGGTGGGGAGAGGAACAGCCAAAAACCCAAAGTGTTGGGTTCAGGTTAGGATTTGTGTGCCCCAGATAAAACCTAGAGTCCCATAAAAGTAAGCTTGACAGTGAACACTAGCACTTGAAGAAAGCTTTGCTCACATACTACTCTGAATGCCAAACGAGTACTTGTGAAGAAGATCAAGCAGAAAAGTCCCCCTGCCCTGTCAAATTGCATTCATATACCATTGCACAGGAACGGATGAAACAAAGGCTTTGTAAAGTTATTCATTAGAAGGGGGAAGAAGGGAGATAAAAAAGGAGAGGGACAAGCCCATGGTGTCAGAGAACACGGGAATAAGGTGCCGACCCAGAAGAGACCAAAGTGCATGTCTTTACTGGTGATTGTATCTGGGGTACCTCCATTTCAGGTGTACACCACAGAGACTTGCCTTTCTGTTACTGCACAGAATCTTTCCCTTCATTTTCTAAAACCTTTCCAGTTCCTTCAGAACTAACATTTTCCTGTTACATAGTCTGACTTTTGAGGAAAACAGTTTTTCCTGGAAAATTCTTCATCATCTCTCCAAGTACAAGATGGTGTAATTAAAGGCTGTATGTGCATCTGCACAAGGGATTGGTATTGAGCAGCGTGATTAGCTTTCATTCTCTTGCTTCCTACTGGCTTTAAACGTTTATAGAGCCTGTAATGCTCTCTTAATTTGAGTATGTGTGTGTGTATGTGTGCAATATTTTATGGCTACACAAGATTTATCCCCTACCTAATTTACTGCTGTTCTTAATTTTCATTAAAATATAGGGTTTTCCATCAGTTCCTTATCGATTTTAATTCTTTGATTTTTCATGTCAGTCAGCCCCACTGCAAACGTAGGGGTATTAGTAATAGCTCACTTATTTTAACAGGTGTTTTTTATTTTCACTGAGTTGAGTACTTATGAAAGGTAGTAGGTTAATAGCTTTTAGGAAGTATTTTAGCTCATCTGCTCATTAGGTAACACCTCTGTCCTACCAAAGTCAAGCATAATAGCAAAAGGGTGACCAGACTGGAGAGCTGAAATATCCTCTGACTTTTCGGTTGTCAATTAGCACATATTTAATAGCTTATTTCATTGGTAACACTGGCACCTATCCAGTGGGAATTAGACCAACGCTTTCAAATGATTTCTGGTGGATGGGTTTAACGTTAACAACCCAGATTGCCTACATGGGGCTGGATTTGACCAAGCAACAGGAAAAAAGCCCTACTCTTCAACTTAAGAAATTATGTTTTCTGTGTTACAAACCAAAAAGCTCCAGAATCGCTCTCCCTTTTGGTCGTAGAGATAGGAAGTACACCGTCAGGCACGTGGTCCTGACCTCAGCTGAAGAGTCTTTGACAGGAATCAAGCAGTCACTGCACTCTCTGAAATGGTCAAATTAACTGTCTGCTTAGCCATGGATTAAAATTCACTGATCAAGACAACAAGTGAGACAATAGTTTGCTCCTCCTACTTTACCCTACAGCAGATCCTCATAAAATCAGAATGGTTAGGGTTGGAAAGGGTTTTAAGATTACCTAACCTTCAGTTCAGCATCAGGATTTTTTTTTTTTTCCCCCAGAAGTAACCATCATACCTGAAATAACTTGAACAAATGGGATACGTAAATGCAAATGTCAAAAAGGAAAACTGATCCAGTTTTTTAGTAACACAGAAACTGTACAAGAGCAAAGAATAAAGACAGCTTCAGGAGTCCTGATTCACTCAGCAGTCACCATCATTTTGAGTAGTAACTTGCAACAAATAAAGTGCTGTTTCCCCTCAGCAAGGACCTTTTCAGCATTGCTTTCACAACCACAGCCTAACTCTGCATCTCTAACAAGCCACGGGCTTGAGTGAACCATTGTAAACTGCTTAATGCTTTCTAGAGAACTCAAATATGTGAAGTACCCAGTGTATAAAAGAGAGAGCTTATTGCAAAACCAAGCATAACAAAACTGACCTGCTGAGAACAGGGCGTCTGTCTTTTCACATTGGTATTAGGTACCGAGCTTGGATTTAGTAACAAAGCAACATATGCTTCCAAGTCCATCATTTTTATACCAATATACAAGACAGAACAACTAATATAGTCTCAATTATGCAATGCAAGGGTGGCCATCTGGCTGCTCAGGAATTGATTTTGACCCAGATAACAGCAAACGTTTTTGTATCAGAGACAAATTTTTTAGGTGTGACATTCACATCTTTATTAAACAACATTAATAAAACCAAAATAATTTCAAGATGCAGTACAAAAGTCATGTTGATGAAAAAGAATATATTCAGTGGTGTATTTATATACCCTACATTATCAGTCACCTTGCAGAGCTAGATTCCTCTCACCATAGCCAATACTAAAATATATATATGTATATATACAAAAAAATCCTTTCTCAGTGTATCTGACCAAGTTAAAGATCTACTATACATGTCAATGAAGCTTTACTATTGCTTATAATGATAATCCTGTATCATCCCACCCCTGAAGTGTGTATATCTCAATCATGAATATATGGGTCATTGCATAAAGACGTGTACCTATTTTGATGTACTGTATCTGTATGTATCTCAAAGGCTCCAAAACAGCAGTAGGGGTCACAATAAATAGTTTGAGCATAAGGTTAACACTGCAATAGCATTGCAATATTTCATACATATATGTTCAAAGGCAAAGGTTTGATAAATACACTGATGATATAAGTGGCTTGGACACTCCTAGCATAAATTTAGAGAGAGGAGTAGAATAAAAAGTTTATTCTCATTTTCTGGGCATAAGGATGCTTCTTCCTACTAGCAGTGGCCACTAGTCCATCTTTGTCATACTCGTTCAAAACCTCATGGCTCACTCACCCATACCGCCAATAGATAGAAGGTGAAAGGCAGAGTTTTCTGGGAAAGTAAGCTTAAGATGATGAAGATATTCTGGACCTGCCACGTGGCCTCAGCAGTCCATTCCCAGGGAAGGTTTGCAAAGGCATAAAAAGGAGTTAGGCATCTAACTTGGCCCAAGGAAGAGTCAGCCTCCCTACAGGCAGCTGAGTGTCTGCCTTTCACTGAGTTCAACTTGACAAGAATCATAGGATAGTTAACGTTTAAACTACTTTCACGGGGTGTTTTGTTTTGTTTTGCTTTTTCCTCAGGGCTTTTTTCTTTGTCAGGGTTACTTCACCTTTATGTGAATGAATAGCATATACAGGCTTTGTTGTGACACATAGCAGAGAAGTGGTAAGTTCTTGAGATCTGTCAGCTATAGTTTGTGACTTTCACTAAGTTTGCAGATTAGTTAAGCTCTCCCTTCAAAATCCAGAGTGGATTTTAAACTATGTATCTGTGATGATTAAATGTCCTGACAATAATTAAAGTGAAAATTCTGTATATTTGAACTCTCACTATTGAGTGGAAACTACTGTAAAAACAGATGTATGCTTTCATTGCAATAGACATATTAACGTTTTGTCCTGTATAGAATACATGAGTAAGGACAACAGTATAGAAAACTTAGAAAGTCTCCATCTTCTGCATGGACAAAATGAGTGATGATGATGAAGAGTGTAGAATTGCATGTGAAGATCAAACACACTCATAAATAGGGGTGCTGAGATGAATAAAGACAGAAGTTACTTCCCAGCCATCATATAAACCCTCAACACTATCCTATTTTAATGATTTTATTACCATAAGTTACACCTGAAAAATATGTAATATTTTGGGTAGCATCACACTGTTCCTAATAAATCAGCACACCTGTGCTATTTGCTTCCTCAAAATGCAGGTAAGCTTTTCCTAAATACTGAGAATTGTTAATGCTGGAGTTTTAACAAGCTGAAGAAGAAGAGCATTAAAAAAATAAATCTAAAATGAATTAAATTCCTGTTTTATTTAGTGAAAGAATAAAGATCTACAGTATACATATTTAATTAGAGTCATAAATGTACCAACATTCTTGAACATACTAATATTTTTAAACATGTAACCAAATCAAGTACTGGGCTGAAACAAAGCGTACTATCAGCAATGTTATATTCAGAATCTGTTTGAAGATAAGCAGATGGGTAAGTTTAAACTCGGAAAACCAGAGGTTTAGGCTAATAAACTTATCTCCCAGAGTCTCTTTTGTACTGTATGTTGAGAGGGCTACACCTATTAATCTGAAAGTGCAATGGATTCTCTCTTCAGGAATAATTTTTCTTGCCTGCATATTTATACCTTCCCCAGCCTTGATTTAGAAACTCATTTATCTTGAAACAGATGGATATCAAACCCAACTCTTTCTTCAGATTAGAATGTATTGGGAATTGCTTAGGCTTATCAGTGCCATAGATAAAAAGAGATTCAGATCTTTTGTACTGTACTTGGCTCTTCCTGTGGAGATGTTCAGACCTGTAAGTTCTGCAGGCTGCTAGGGCTGACTTCCCTAAGCTCTAGTCTGTAGCTACAGAGTTGTTTTCTCTTTCTCCAAAGAAAACTTCTTGTTGACCAAGAGGTACCATCTGGATACCAATGGCCAACCTACACCAGTGTGCCACCTCCTGCACTAGCCAGAATCAGATATACCCAGAAAAGGTTTTGGAACTACACCATAAAATCAAGTGGAAATTGCCTCCTGAAGGACTTACTCTGGTTTCTAAGAGTCAAACAGTGATTCTGGCTTCAGTCAGGGGAAAAAAAGATTTCACTTACTGTTGAATCAGAATCCATATGTTAATATGAAGATACACAGAATATAGTATTTATAATGTCAACATCAATTTCAAAGAAGCTAAAATTTTCAGGGCTGTGTGAGCACACAGGTTTCTCTTTAAGTTCATTTGTTCCTCCTTGTTAAACAACAACTTTCTATAGCAGCAATCAACAACAAGGCGCATTTTATGTTCACCTAAACCAAACACATTTGAGAATAAATGAAGGCATTGTGTTAGCTTCAGTGCAAAAGAGTTTATTACTGAAGTCTTCATCATTTAATGCCACAAAAGAACTAAGAAGATTTCAAGATTAGCAGGTAGGAAAAATATCTGGAAATGCTACTCACTATAACTGTTTAATGAACATAATACATATGGAGCAGATACGGAGTTTTCTGATCTGGCACTTAAAGATTTACGACTTGCAAACATTCTGGGGAGTACCATTGATTTAACTGAATCTTGAATGTTGACAAGCAAACCAGTGCTAAACCTGCTGAAAATTCTGCTTGTGGATAGCCCCGACATCTGATGTTGCTTGCTTCAGGCCCACAGTTAATTTTTAACACTGTGGGGACAAGCCAGTGACCCTGTGTTCTTGCTCAGGAATGTCTGACCACTCACCTGCTCCTAGTTTCTACTGAATGCACACTATACTAGAATACTTTGGTATTTAAAGATGCACCCAGTTGAAACTTCTCTGTGCTGCTTTCAATTTCAGATCTGTGTAATATTATTGTATTGTTTTGGAGTGAGGGTGCATTGAGCTGTAAGAAAAGGTTGTAAAAGCTAAGAAATACTTAAGGAAGAATTAAATGGCTTTTGATTATAATTTCTTATTAAGAAATTGCTTTAACAAAATCAAGATGGAGTACTTTGAATGCAATAAAATTATGACTTTAGCTTAAAATTATAGCAACAGAAATGTATAAGTAAATTAGGACATTGTAGAAATATGATTAAGACCCTAGTAATTAAGACAACTAGTAATACAACTAGTATTGTTGTATTACAATACAGAATAGAGATACTTATTCCAAGTTTAATGTATTTGTAGCTAGCAAATTATAATTAAAACAAATCTTATTTGCTATTTACAGATTTATCATACAAGAAACAGAAAGTGGAATTACATTGGGTGATTTATTTTGTGGCTGTTTTCTTTCCTGGTTTTGTGTCCACGTTTAAATCATGAAGAGAAAATGAGAGCACTAGCAAATCCCAAATACTTTATTTAAAAATAAATGTGTAATTGTTCAGAAATAGACTATTGACTTTCACTGGGTTAAAGAGCTCATGTACTGATTAGGCTTGAAGCTATAATTGTTCTTGTCACCCAAACTCTGCTCAGTCAATATCTTTTTATCATATACATTTTTAATCACATATTAATAAACAAGAAGATGCTTTATTGATGGCTGGATTAGTTTATTGACCAACTCAACAACTCTATATAGGGTTTCTGAACACAGAAACAAGGTCAATGTGTAAAGATGAGGAATAGTACATTTAACATCTTTAATATACTTCATTTTGGTAGTCTACTTCCTCTCTTAGAAGTGCTGCAATCCATATAATTTCTTCAGTTCTTTGAGGAATTATTTCATATTTGAAACAATCTCACCATTCAAGCACATTTTGAGTTGGGTTTCAGGAAATTTAGACTTCTATGAGCTCCTTTAATTTAACACAATTTTGTCACTCTGATACCAAGCTGTGTTATTTTTTAAACCTTCAGCATTTCATGTTTTCAGATACTTGTAAATTCTTACCAACTATTCTTTAATTCCTTATATTTTTGAAAATATTTAGACTTTATAGATTCTCCTAACAGCTAATTTTCTGATTAATTCTTTTTATTTTTCTCTCTGTGAATTGTGAGTATTCCCCTCAAGTAATTCAGGTTTGAAAGGCTGGCTTCTAAAACAAGTGTATGAAATTAACAATTTAGACAATAACAGCATGGCAGTACCCATGTTTGTTCTTTCCTGTCAGACAAAACCTGTGCAGAGGAAATCCCGTTCCTGCCTCCCCCCTAATTATTGCTTTTATTTTTCAAAGGGATGGAAAGTGGACTAGAAATAGATCTTTTCATCTGCATCTCCATTTTTAAAAAACACCGTTTTTGCAATAGAAAAGCAATCAATTGTAAATATGTTGATGATTCTGCCTGTCAGGCACTCATATGATCACCTAAAACCAAAAGTGATGTGGAAAACCAGCTGACTGCCAGCACGTTCCGAGCAACCTGATCTAGTTGAAGATGCCCCTGCTTACTGCAGAGGGGTTGGACTAGATGAGTTTTGAAAGTCCCTTCTAACCCAAGTTCTTCTATGATTCTATGATGTGTGGAGGTGCACATCAGCCAGAAACAAAGATGAAATGAGTTTCCAACCTGAAGTTTGCAGTCTCTAAACCCCTCCTCAGATGCTTTTCTTCTTAAGGTGTGAGCTTAAAATAAGCCAAAATGATCAATCACTGCAGTATCACACATCAGTATCTCTGATTTTACTGGTGCCTAGTGCCTGAACTGTTTAGGTGATGGGATGTATGAAAAAAGAATAATACTGTCCCAACTCTCTAAAAACACATGCAGAGACGTTATTGCTTTGCTTTTTCACCATGCATTTCTTTAGATGCCTCTCAAATAAGCTCCTTTCCCTGCTATGGATTACTGCTCAGTGAAGAGAAGCTATCTGAAGAGGTCTCAGTGTTTCTTTTTTCCCTACCTAAGAATTGCATTTTATCTTTGTCTCCTAAGTACGTTATTATTAGCTTCGTTTTCCAAACAGATTAATTCGTTCATTGGCTGAGTAAATTTCTACTTTTCCTAGGCCCTTTTATGCTACTGCTTGGATTTACATTTTTTTTTTTTAGGAAGGGGGAAAGTATATCTCAGCAAAATCCAGCAGCATTTTCTGGGCCTTTGACTCTGGAATTTTAAAGACGTACCAGTTTTTTGTTTTAGTGTGTGCTATTCTGTAATCCTTAGGCTGCTGGTCAAGGGAAACGCTTAAGAACTTCATATACTGAAGTATAAAAATCTACTGTAATGATGAAGAGAGAGCTTCCAGGACATTATTAAACACCAACCAATAGCCCCCCAGGCAGTTCAGTTTTAAATGGCAAAGTTTGAGAAAGCAAATGTGGAAGAGAGGATCCTTCACTCCACTAAAGCAACCCCAAAATACTGCAAAAGGGGAGCTGAGGCAATAGCAGAGGGTCAGACAGAACTGCACATCACTGCAAGATCTCAGGAAACAAAAGGTGATACAGAAACGCACCCAAACCAAGTGCAGACTAAAATCCTGCAGATGACTTAGATACTGGCAAACCCATTCATATTCATATGAGTATTACCCCTGTAAAAGCACCAAGTACACCAAGATGTTGTGTTGAAGTTCTGGTCATGCAAGGTAAAGCTTCCCAGAGGCACTCTTTAATTGTTCTAATTTTCCCTGCCAAACATCTTCAGAGTTTTAGATGTTCAGGCCAGGTCTTGTCACTTCACTATTTCATCACTTTCTGGATTACCTACTCCCAGCATAATTGTTCTCAAATATATTTGCTACCTGTATGTTCTTCTCCCTTTCACATGCACACTTCCTTCCCTAAAAGTCTTACCAAACCCTTAAAAAGTAGAGAAAAAAAAATTATGGAGGTGAACTCCTCAGCCCCATAAGGTAAATGGCTGTCCAGAGTCTTTTTAATTTCAAGGGCAGGCACAGGAAAAGTTCCCAGCACTTTAGGAAGACAGTCATCTCTTCTTCCACTTAATTTCTGTCCTTTTTAAGGAAAACCCCAAACAAAACACAGTAAAAACCAGCTACTATGCAAGCTTTACATTCCATATGCTACTCCCTATGTAGATCATAGAATGGTTTGGATTGGAAGGGACCTTAAATATCACCTAGTTCCAACCTCCTGCCATGGGCAGGAACACCTTCCATTAGACCAGGTGGCTCCAAGCCCTATCCAACCTGGCCTTGAACACTGCCAGGGATGGGGCAGCCACAGCTTCTCTGGGCAACTTGTGCCAACGCCTCATCACCCTTACAGGGAAGAATTTCTTCCCCATATCTAATCTCGATCTCCCCTCTTTCAATTCAAACCATTCCTCCTTGTCCTGTCACTGCATGCCCTTGTACAAAGTCCCTCTCCAGATTTCCCGTAGGCTCCCTTTAGGTATTGGAAGACTGTTACAAGGTCTCCCCTCCCTGTATATGAAAAACATTGAGCTAGGCAAGCAAAAGCATTTCTGGTAAAGTTATTATTAAAGGGAAGGCAACTCCTAGAGCCAGTTTATGAAATTATTGAAATGAGTACTATGTGCAATGAATAGGCTGATCTCCATAGTAGGAACACACCAAATCATGCAAGCATGGGCTGACTCATCACAAATAGGTGGGTTTAACTCTTAGCTCTGACACTGACTTATTGCATGACTTTAGGCAAATACCTAAACATTTGTTTTTACTTCTCCATTTATATGATTTGGATAATACTTACATACCCAAAGGGGATATTTTAAAGTACAATATGTTTAAGATACTATAAAGATTTTAAATGCTGTAACATAGCAAAACCTCATTAACACCATCAGGCTAATATAAACACTGGAATGATTTAGGTGATGTTGTACATGTTCCTGGAGTTGGGCAAATTCACTGAACAAAGAGCAACATCTTCAAAGAGGCAGAGGAAAGGGAAGGTACAACCCATTGTGAAGCTGGAGTACTTTGCAAGGGTGTGTGAATTTGTAAAGGAGGAACAACAAATTTGCTTAATAGGCAAGAGTTCAGCCTTCATTGATTACTGAAGTGGTTGGGCAGAGCTGAAAAGCGACATGTGCTCAGGGGTAGGGGAAAAAAACCAAAATCTTTAGGCCTCAGTTACCCACCTGTATTGAAGCTAGAGAGGATTTTGGCGAGTCCTGAGGGTTTGTATTTCCTATATAATGGGAAAACACAAATGTCAAATAAGGTTCCCTTCATTCAGACCTTCCTTTCTTGTCAGGAACGGGAGATGGCCTTCTGCAGAATATCATGATGTGCTCTGGGGGCTCCCCTGGACTGGATCACACTAAAAGGATGATGCTTATCCTGCTGAACTTTCCAGCAGGGGAGAAGTAGTCCTGGGAAAACCCTCTGAAGATAGGGGCTGGGTAGGGAGCCCATTGTACATTGGCTACATCGAGCTCATCTGCAGCGAGGACAGAAGTGAGAGGCTTGAGACCTTTGCTGAAGACTCTGGGCCTGCCAGCATTAGCACTTCTGAGGTTTTGTTCCTTCTTTTACTTTTTTTTTTTTTTTTTGGCCTTTTCTAAAGTATTTTTCCACACTTAGACCCTTAGTGAAAAAACATACTCTTAAAAGAAGGGTGAGGGAAAGCCTGGCAGCATAGTGTTATAATAGGATGTGAAATTGAGTTAACTGCTCTAGAAGTAGGAGAGAGAGGCTGAAAGTGAATGAGAAAGAGGAGGACATGTTCTTGGAGTGAGGGAGATGCAGGCAGCAGATGGAAAAGAGGGACTTTCTTGAGCAGTGGTTAGTGGCAGGGAGCTGGTGAGAGAAGAGCTGTCAGGTTTCAAGTACCAAGAGACAAGGATGGGAACAATTAGAACACAGATCTGTTTGCGTTTTGGTGGTTTTTGTTTGTTTGTTTTGTTTCATTACATATATTTCTTTTGGCATTATAGTAAGCCTGAGAAAACAAGTCAAGTGGTCTGGCTTTGAGGGGGCTATGATCCAGACAGGACCTCCTTCTGGGGATAAACCTCAGTCCTTTTTACTGGTATGACAGGAAAGGACAGAAAAGACAGTCTGCCCTGTCTCTAGGCCAGCTCTACCATCATCTCATCCGATGGTAGGTTGGAAAACATTGCCTTGCCCTGCAGTTTGTATTGCCCAGGTTAGTCCCACATGTATGAGTTCTGACTGTCATCTCCGAGACTGGCCAGCAATGCAAACCAAAGGGTGGTAAGTGGGGAAATCTGGGAGTTTTGCATCCAAAGAGCTTGTCTACCCCTAAACAAAGCACTCTTACAGGCCCATTCAAACTGTATAGTATGTTTGAATAAGCTAGGCTGGACTAGGTTATTTTTAAGTTGCTAGCACGGACTACGCAACAGCTCCCTTGTAGATATTGCTGCACTGGGCAACTTATGTACTTCACACACTACATCCATTTATCTGTCCTGTTGCCACTTATGGTGACCCCAAAGATGGGCACTAAATGTAGAGCATAGAGACACTAACACACTGCTGGCTACAATACTGTTTTCCATACAGAAATCAGTTTACAAGCTGAAAAGACTTTTGTTAAGTTCTTCATTGGCGCACATCATTTGAGAGACACAGACTCAAATTCACATTAAACTAAAAAAGCTAATACGTTTTTACTACATCTACAGACCACAGGATACTTTGCTTTCAAGAAAAGTTGAATAAAACACCGAGCTTTCTTTAGGAGACTTCTCCCCTTGTTTTCAGAAAGTCCTTAATGTGACATCTGTCCCTGCAGTCACCTCTTTTAAAACTAACAAATGCATGACATATAATACAAGATTTATAAATTAAAGAAACCCACCCCTTTTAAGTAATATTCTTTAAATCTCAGTTTCTGACAGTCCTCCTATTTGCTCAGTAACTGTAATAGGCGTATTTTTCAGAAAATAGTGAATAAAAACTGACAAGCTATCGGGGGAATCTGAATGCATAATTGATAAGGGCATAAATTAATATGATTAGGCCTTTATTGGGTGCCACTGCTGCCAAACCTACAAAAGGGGCATGGAATAAAACATGGCTATGTTCTCAGGGCTGATAGACATCAATATGTAATGCATATTATCTCAAACCTTCTCATGTAGTCTGCTTATGACAGCACTCAACCTAATTGAAATTTTTATCTTTCTGTTGCATACAGACAGTTTTGACTAGCTGCTTCCAGGGAAAAGAGAGAAACCCAAATGACCCAAATGAAGGTTTCTCTATAGAGGTATATACTCTTCTTGCAAATCACTTTAAAATGGCTTTTGCTTTCCAGTTTTATAAAGCCACCTTCAGAAAGCTGCATTAAAGACAACCCAGGCCTTGGTTTGCCTCTCTCCCTTTTAACTAAGCTTAACAGTGCATTTCCTTAGAAGAAAAAAAAAGAATCAAAAGATTTCTTCTTAAAAATCAATATATTGTATGCTCACTTCAGCTGAGGCCTTATTTTACTACAGTTCTTCATGCTGCACATATACAGCTTAAAAAGACCTATGAGGAATAAATCAAAAACAAAGAGTGATTTCTTGAACTAAGGACATCCCCAATCCCTTAAAACATGTTGGTCAGGTGATAGAGTTTCATCTAGATAATTCTAAATTCTTTTCTAAGTTTTTCTTTCTTCTTCAGTTCTCTGTAACTATGAATTCACAAACTGAAATGAAAAGCAATGGCAAACCCATGATAGCTCTCAGTTCTGAAACGTTTCAAACATCTTCTGTATATTCAAGTGTACTCTATATTCACTTGTCATGAAGGGTTTCTGCTTTAATGAGTCAAAGTTGATTAAAAAGTTTCAGATTTAATATTTCACTCTTTGTTGAGAAGTTCTGGACTGCATGAGTGTTCCTGAGAATGCATGCTACAGTTACTAACTGTTTTTACTACAGTAGTGCTAGATGTTGTACAACTAAGATAAGGAGTCAGTTTCTCCACTGTTGTTTACAGTCCAGAACGGGATTATCCCTGGAGTAAGACACATTTAACCTGTAAAAACCAAAATAAACCAGAGAGGGACAGAAATGGGTCCAACACCTCATTTGGCTTTACTGAAACTCACTTTCTAAGATAAAGGAATCATATTATTGGTTATTTTCATACCATGCCATGAAGATAAAGGCCCTATAGCTAAAGAATTATTTTCTTCTGTTAATAGACAATATTTTACTCTTTTAACTCATCACTCCGTTATCATAAAAGTGGGGCATCCATAAATATAGAGGCCACATATCTTGTAACTTGAAGAATGACACATTAAATTCTTAAAGATCCATGTTGCTGCACATCTTATTTCAAGTAATTAATTTATTTCAGAGGTTAGAAAGCACTCCCACACTATTTTGGTAACCTGGGAAGAATGATCAAGGATTTTTCAATGGAGCAACTTCATGTGCTTACTCATGAGAAAACCAAAACACGTCATGGCATAGTTTTGGTTCCCCTCTGTGGGCCAGGCTTTCTTGCTGTCCTACAGACTTTAGTGTACCCCAAACTCTCTACTTGGCCAAACCAGAACTGAGCTGTGTGTCATGGAGGATACAGTAGTTAACCTAGCTTAGGTGTAGCACACCTTTTAAACTCTTCAGTGGGGGCTGAACACTGCAAGACTAAGAAGATGCTTCATAATACAAATCAAGGTTATAACAAAGAGCTTGAAAGCAGTGAATGAACATAGGCCCAAGAATCATTAAATATGAGGAAGAAAAAAGAGAAACTAGCACTGTGGAACAGATGGAGAAGTGCAGGACTGCACAGGAACTAAAAGCAGTATCTGCTGTTCTACTATAATAAATCACAGGTATCAACTAGCTCACAGAACCCACAGTGTGGTAGGGATGGATTACTATCCCTGTGTGCAGAAGGAAGAGCTAAGACCCAGGAAACAAGAGATACATTTCCAGAGAGATGAGTGGCACCTGAAGCTTCCAAATCTATTTATTTTGAGGTCTGTTCCTCTGCCACCAGATACTTTGCCTGAGCTCAAAAGAGCTTTTAAACAAAGACTGTAGAAGTTCCAGTCCTAAACCTCTACCAATCCACCTTGCAGGGTATCAGCAGAAATCGTACTGCAACCCATTGAAATCCCAATTCTGCTAAGTAGCTATGGCTCTTCAAGAGGCTTGAACTTGCCTGAAGTTAGCAATGTGAAGCTCGTATGAGGCTTTAATATTCCCTCCCCTCACTGCAAAGCCATTTGAGGAATTTCAGCGTTGACATTTTCAAATTACCAAATTGAAACACTTTACATGTTAATAAAATGCATAGTGCCAACCATGTTTTAACAAAGATCATTTATCACCTCTGGAAAGTTGCTGAGTAAATCCTTTTGACTTTGCACTATCGCATTCATCCTTGTTTCAAATAATGCAATTCTAACACTGTATTGATATTTTTTAAGATTTTTTCACCTTCTTTTCCATTTAAAGACTGGTTCCTAAATACATTTGAAGCAACTAAGTTTTATATTTGTCTCCTTACAGAAGTATGCAGAAGACGTGCTCAGCTATATTGATCTTTGAGGAAATGTGGATGAGGTAGATAATGTGAAACCTTTTTGTCATCACTAACAGTTATATAGGTTCTGAAAACTTTCTGTGTTTGGTTGACTAGATAAGTGGATGCTCTCACATTTATTTGATTGGAAAACTATGGGGAGTAAACTGTGTCTCCCCAGTTTCTGTATGGAATTGATCTTTTGTGTATTAATGCTTTTCTATTACAGCAAAGCAATTGGTGGTTATGAGAGTAGAAGCACCCCTTTCTTTCTGCTGGAGTCATCAGCCTTAAAGAAAGGGGAAGGGACATAAACAAAAGAGGGCAAAATGAAAAGGCACAAGGCAAAGTGCTGAGCCTTCACCTCTCATCTTCAGAAACAGAAGGAGAAAGAAACTATTGCTCTTGGCTTTATTAGCTCCTTGCATCTCTCTCACATCTGTGACAGACCTAACCTTGCTTGCCCTGGTCCAGTATAGCTGCAGGTGGCAGGTATTTGCTGGGTTAATAATTCTGGATCCAGACTCTACTTTCTTTGGTGACAAAGAGATTTTTCAGTCCTCTTGCATCACTTACTCCTTTTCCATATACCTTCTTGTCTGAACCGATTCAACCCTCTGCTCTGTGGAAACAACAAATAATCAAAGTAAAAGATTTTGGTTTTAAAAGTATATCTTTTTCTTTATATGGTTTACAGTGTGACCACAAAAAATAGTTGGATAGGCTTAAGTGAGGCAATGAGGGAAGCAGTTGTGAACAGGGTTCATTTAAACTGCCATTGCTGTTATAGTGCAGATGATTCATTATACAGGGTTAGGTGCTGGTACCCAGAGTGCATAGATGAGCAGCAGAAGCACTCTAATGCTGCTTTCTTAATCTGGTGGCTTTCAGGGCCAGGACTAGCCAGGATCAGACTAGTAGAGAGTTTGCAAAAGCAATGTCACGCACACATTTTCCACAGTCCTAGATAGGCAGGTTTTACAGCTGGGACCCATCATTACTGGGCTCAGCTCTCCCACACAACTCTTGTGGATGTACTGACATAGACCTGACATGCTGGCTCTTGGTTTGATGCCTTTTCAGCCAGAATCACCTTTCCACCTCTGCAACCCAACATGCATTTTTTATGACTCCTCTTGTTTTGCTGAGCCTTACGAGCCAACACGAGATACTTTATCACAAGGTTTCTTTGTACTTTTTTTACAACAACAGCAATAAAGTTTGTTTTTATGTCAGCCTGCCCTGTTTATTAAAATACAAATCCATTAGGTTCACATCCATATGGTCAATCTCTTTTTGGTTCCTGACCCACAAAATTCCTGATAATGATGGTGACTGGCATAAGCTTGCCTAATCACAATAAATCCTGTCCAGACTAAGGGCTCTGTCCTGCCCTTGGTGACCCTCTTACGCATTGCAGCTTTTCATGTAAGTTTAGACTAGTACTTTTTTAAGCCAGTCTTATTCAAAATGAAACAAATCTCTGCCATGATTGTGAAAATTGGCAGACAGAACCATGCCAGAATCTCAGGCAAAATTAAAAGTGAACAACTCATGTGAATAGGCAACGTGATGCACGGTGGGCAAGACAAACAGCTCAGAAAGCCTGGAATGGAGCCATTTGCTTTAGTTAGCCATACCAAGTTATGTTGTTCAAGAACCTGGCTTGCTTTTTGAAAAGAAATGTTTTGGATGTGCTAGAAAAATCAGGTGCATAAATTACTGCTGCTCCTATGACACTTAAACTCGAATGACCAGTGTTTATTCAGTCAACTACAATAGGTCTCACTGTCCTTGGCAGGATTATGGGGGTAATATTTTTTAACATGGATGAGCTGAGCAGCTCTTGAACAGTTTCTCCAGTGTATAAAGCCTGAACTGGCTTTTCTTCAGTATCAGGTGTGCACATCTCCTCACACTTGTTTCTCTCCACCAAACATATTTATTCTGAGGGTGAAACTTCCCTTCCTACAAATGTTTGCCTTCTCCATTCCTTTTATGGGAACACCACAAACTGATGGAGTGATCTTGTTTCATATGCCTAACCTGTCTTATTCATTTATATAATCACAGATGATATTCACTATTGTTAAAGTATATTGTTATGGCTTCTTCATTGCTTGCAAAGGAACTTGTGAGCAAAGATAAAGACAGGTTATGATAGATACTTTGCTAAAGACTTTATCCTGTAGTTTCTAATTGGCAAAAAATCCCAAGGGATTTTATAGTACTCAAAAAAATGCAAGCTTAGATTAAAAAAAAAAAAAAGTAGTAAAATATTGTTGACTTATTCTGCCTTTATAAAAAGTTTTGGAGGCCTTGAAATATGCTCTGCTGCCCGCTGGACACTAAGGACTTCAAACCACTAAAATAAACAAGAATGTACGTATCTTCTATGTAAGAATAACTGCTAGAACAACATGACTTGTACACAGATAGCACATATTATCTCAACCTCTGTATCTTAGGATCTTCATTTTCTGAATGAGAAGTGCTACCAGTTAGGCTAAAAGAGAATACTCAAAAAAAAGCTTGAAGAACGATGGTTTAATCCTTTCATTAGTTATTAATTCATTACCAAAGCAGAGGGTGCTTTTGGTTTTGTGTGTTTTCTCCCCCTCCAGCATTTTCTTAAGTGTTTACTAATTTATTGGAATATATTCTCCCATGTTCATATAATTTCCTTAGGCAATGTTTTGGTTGCTTTCATAGAACAGCTGTATCAGGATTGAGGCATTGGTAATTGGCAACCTAACTTTGAAGATGTAGATGAGAAATTCCCTGTATAGCATCCAAATCTACAGAAGATTTACAGCATGAAACAAACAAGCATGTGCAGGCTGAAGTGGAAATAAAGTTCTTTACACCACACACGTCCTGAATAAAACTGCATATTTTAATTGTATTTTTGTTGCCTTTGTCATTGAAAAAGGTACTCTGAGCTTAATCCTGCTGCTTTAGAAATAAGGTCCAGCAATCTAAGGTATATGGAAAGACATCACAAGTCTACAAAGAGTAGTATATTGAAAGATAATACCTTCATTTGCTTGGACAAATTCTCATTTTAATTATTTGAGACTCCAAACTTCCTTTTCCTTTAAGTGGTATTCCTTAAAGTATGTCTTCTCAGCTCAAGTGTCAGATCAATTAATTTTTTCTCTTTTTGTTTGCTCTAGAGGAGACTTCTTTTATTACAAGAAAAGGGGAAAAAAATGTACATGTGTGATAGTAACTTTAATTATTGAAGGTTTTTGACAACACCAATGAAAAAGCTTCCCACAAAGTCAGCTTTGAGCATAGCCAGTGACAATGCTGTGAAGGTCAGTGTTCAGATTAACATGCTCACTGTAAAAACATATGGCAGATTTTTGTACTAATAGAAGTAGTAATGTATGAACTGACTGAAAGATTGAAAAACTTATATCCAGAGTAAGTAGAAGCCTCTGATACTAAGTGACTAAACAAGCTTCTTTGCAAAACATTAACTTAAAATTTATGTCCTTGCCTGTTTCATCTGATCTAAGGTGACTTTGATTCCAAGAATCATATCTTTTTTTAAAGTTCCTTCTAAGGTAGTTGCCTGGCAGAATTGGATTGATGAAACTAGATGCCTGGTACCTTCCCAATATTAAAGACATTACACACTGGTTATTCTGATTCCTTTCACCTCTTTGGGTGTAAATCAGGGATCTTTCATGGAAATAAGCAAGTATTAGGCCCAAGAGCTTTCAGGGTATGATAAAATGGATTTTTGGCTGTCAGACTATTATGAAAACTGATTTCTGAAAAATAAATCAGACCTCTTTAATGACAATTAAGCCCTCACACACCCGGCAGCAGATGGGGAATTGTGCAGTGCTTTGCTTTGCACCAAAGAAAAACTGCTTTGATAGTATCACCATCATGTACACATTCAAGGATGATGAGGAGGGTGAGTAAAGATAAGCATGCAACTTTACTAGGACAGATGACAATACATTGAAGGGAACAGAAGTTTTGGAGAAGACATTAAATATTCTAAGAGAATGAACTTACAGAACCCCACAAACCAACATCTGCATGTGAAAGCCCTGAAAAAGGAGTAATAGCTGATAAAAGAGAGCTGATGTTCTTTGAAAATGGGGATCTGGAAACCAGTTACTGAAATACAGAGAGGACCTTTTAGCAGAATCTTCCTCCTTCCCCCTTTTGTCTTCTGTCTTTCAATAAGGTCTTTCGAAAGACCACTATCCTGGAGAAGACACGGTCACACAAATATTTCCCTTCAACATGAAAGTGCAAACTTTATGTTACACTAAATAATCAAAATCCATTTGTTATTAATCTAAAATCAGAACAAGATGAAACAACAGGAACCTAGATATTTTTTAACACACAATTCAACAGAAAAACCCAGATGTCTTATATATTGCTCACTAGTCATGCATCTAGTTGATTGACAACATGCAACAAAGTGCTATGGAGTGAAGGTTGATATGTTTTGCACATCTCTAGGTTACTCAGAGCAGTTAAGTGTTATGTGGCCAAAAAGCATAACATAAGGAAAAAGTACAATGAAAGAAGGAAAAAACCTAAAATTTGTCCTTAAGCAATAATACTTGGATTTGGGGTTCTCTCCAGCACAAATTAGCATCTATGGCATCTGGCTGATGGACCAGATGCTGTAGGAATTTGGAGGTATTTGGAAGTGTCCAGTTAATGGCAGCCAATGGCTTTTAAGGGAAAAGCAGAGACAGAGACCTGTGAGGAAGACCACACTTTCACCAAGATTCACCACAGAGTGTGATGGGCTGGTGGGACCTAAGCCATTGCTCGCAGTGGATGGAGATAGCATTTTTCTCTGTAGGACTCAAGGGGAAAAGAAGTAACTTCTATAAATATTTTCATTTATGTAAAGAAAAGCAGTTTGGCAACCGCCATGCATGCAACTAATGTGGTTGAATCAATCCTTGCATTAAGTGAAAGGACTTAAGATGAAGGAGGGTAGATTTAGATTAAAGGAAGGATTTATTTACTGTGAGGGTGCTGAGGTGCTGGCACAGGTTGCCCAGAAGAAGCTGTGGCTGCCCCATTCCTGGCAGTGTTCAAAGCCAGGTTGGACGGGACTTGGAGCAACCTGCTCTGGTGTGAGGTGTCACCACCCGTGGCAGGGGGACCTGGAACTGGATGAGCTTTAAGGTCCCTCCCAACTCAAACAATTCTATGATATTCTACCTCCTACGTTGGATGAACTCCTTTAAACAGGCAATCCACCACCGAAACCACCCTGCCATTTCAAGAAATTCTATTTTTTCCTTCAGCTATATGCTAGCTTGGCAGACTAATTCTGGTGTGTGGCAAACCAAAAGAGTCCAAAATGTCACTCAACATTTTGTTCCATGAGAAAAATTAAGCAAGACAGGCAGATTAAAATTAAGGAAGTGCATGGAGATTACAATCCAGATTATTCTTTCCAGCTCATAATTCTCTTAAAACCCTTTGGTGAATTTTGTGTCTTCAGGACATCTCAGGCTTGGTGAACTATTACTTTGCAATACTGCATCGTTGTGCATGGACTTTCAAAACCTATGTGCATACAAGCAGCAGTGTTATTGGAGTCTTTGTTCATATAGTGTTATTTTAAATTCAGACATCAGTATTTACAGCAGATTAACAAAGAGGTGCAACAAGAGACCTGAATGATCTAGAGTAAGTCAGAAACATCAAAGCACAGACAATTTATAGAAGGATCAGAGAAACACAGAGCCCAGTGTATTATAACCAACACGGTTAAAGCAATGACATTTAGCAACCAGCAGCTTCTCAGTGACACTTTTTATTTTGCCTGCTAGATAGAGGACGCACACAAAGTCTCATTTCAGGTCTATCTTTCCTTCACTTTTGGATTTGCCGATTCATTTGATCAGTCAGTCATTGTGACACTAAGTGGCCCTATTGTGGAAATTCTCCAGCAGAATGCAGTTTGTTTTGAACTGGAAAGCGAGATGCTACCACCATAAGAATACATGGTGACCTATAAATGTTATGGATAACATTTTAACTGAAGGAATTTTTAAGTTCCCAAATGGCTGATGAGGGAACCAACATTCCCTTTCCCTTTTCAGCTCCTGCAGTTGTAGTTTTGCTATTTCAGAGCTGTTCACATTCCACATATGGAATATTTTCTGGAACATGCAAGACCCAGCTGAGGTCCTTGGCAAAGCTGGTTGGAAGCCATAAGCACCTAACTATTAGCCCAGCTAACCTCTTGTGTATACACAGCTCTTCATTTTAACAAATATTCTGACAAATACTTCCGCTGTAGGAGATGCATTTTCAACAGTCTGTTCCAAGAAACATTTATGCGCACACATATATGTATATATTTATATAATAGAACAGCTCCAAAGATTAAATAGAGATAAACCTCACCATAGTCAGCAGTAGTTATAGCACCACCAGCAAGAGCCGGCCGTGTCTTTTCCTCATTTAATCCATGAAAAAAGCAATGAGAAAGAATTAAGCACAAGGTCAATAAGAAACAAAGATAGCAGATGAAGAAATAACCCCGTTGGAGCTAGACAGAACCTTAAGACAATGGGCAGCCAAAGTCTGTCTGCTGGGGTAAAAGGGAGGATTGGGATAAAGGGAAGGAGGGAATCTCCTTCCACTTGTAATCTGAGCCTCTGTCTCCATGGGAATGGGCTGTTTAGCAGTTTGTCGGTACTAACAGCCCAGCTGCTTTTTCTTCTGGCTGATACATTAACAATGGGGAGTTAAGGGTTTTGAAAAGTGCCTAAATAATTTAGCTGAAAAAATTAAATGGAATTAAAAGACATCACTTGGCACTTAAAATCATTCAGTAATTAAGTCATCACTCAGGCATTTTCAAAATTCCCTTCTTAAAAAAAATTAATCTTCAGAGCAAGTTTTAGAATCTTATTTTATTTTTTTTTAATAAATCTTGTCCAAAATAGAGCTTTCAGAAATAGATGACTTTCCCATTATGTTTTAATCAACACCCATTTGAAATGAGTGTTTCACACCCTCACATTCTACATGCAACATGAATCTCAGGAGGAAAAAAAAAAGGCACAGAATGCTCTGAAATTATGTAACTTTGAACACACAGACCATATTTTAAAAAAGTCTCTTAATTCCCTCCGTGCTGACCTGTTTGTTACAGCGGTCAAGGGTTGCTTCACGGGCTCCACTTATACACACAGCCTATGACGGGAAGTGGGAGAGGGAAGAAAAGCGGTGGATAACCACAGGAGTATGAGCCCTAGTTGCAGTTTAGGCAGCCCAAAGCTGGGTGTGCTGAGGCATGTTGTGCAAGGCAACAGTGGAGGGAACCAATCAAAGCAGATGTAACAATGTCAGAGAAAGAGTTTTATAACAAGTTGAATTAAGAGGGGAGGATAAAGCTGGATTTTTTTCCAGTTTTTCATTAATCAAACTGCCTGCAGGAATGATGATGAAATAGATGTCCAATGATACTTATGATACCTTACTCAAAGAGAAGCTCCAGTCTTTGCCTTTCTTTCCTGCACAGTGTAATAGATGCCCAGATAATAGATTATTTCCCCCACTTTTAATCTTGTTTCTTACATCATCTAGTAACTCCTGAATTATTCAAGGACCTGGCTGGTAATTTCGATGTGGAATATTTTCAAGTGTTTTATTGATAATTTTGCCCTATGACTAGTCTTTACGAGAGGGGATCTTCTATGTATTTGGGTTAATATGTTTCTCTGTTTGGCGTGAAATGGTGCTTTCTTGTTTATCTTTAGGAAGAGAAACTAGAATTATCTTTACTGTCTTACTGCACATTGTTGACCAAGTGTTCCTAACCAGTGACGACACTAGAACATGTAAACTTGTCTTATTTGGAAGAAAACCCTCTTCCTACCTACATACAAACTTGGAGAGGAAAGGGGTAAAAAAACTCCATCCTGGTGAAAATCTGGCAATGCGTTTAATAAACTCAAATTCATTTAATTAGATTTCTTAATTGAAATCAACCTTGAGAAACTGAAGACTAATAGGTCTGCACATGTTACTAGGCAGTGCAATATTTAAATGGTTTGCAAGAGACAGCAGTACTACAAAACCCAAGACTCAGTCACTCAGCCCGCCTCCAAGGCAGGCTCTAGGCTCCTCTAAGCAGTTAGCAGTTGCTCTCTTCCTTTTTTGTTTGTTTTAACACATTCTTAAGAAGAGACTAAAAAGAGAGATGTTAAGTGTCTGTAACTACTATTGTGTGTGTTTTGATCCTTGCCAAGAGACTCATAAGGTGATTACAGTTGAACAGAATCAGGTCAATATGATATTATAAAAATTTAGAAGAATGTAGCAGCAGCCCCTTCTCTCCATATTTGCCCCCTCCTCCCACTCCCCGAACAGCATGCTACTAATTGCGCTTTCCACTCACCTGATTTTACTTTAAGGCTCTTCAAGAAGATTGTCATTTATAGCCTGCAATTCAAGCCTGTTATTCCTTTTGCAAAAGAATCAGCTATATTGAACTGGAAATCTCACCCTCTAACTGTTTATTAATATTAAAGGAATTCTCAGATTTTTGTTGCTAACTGCTCACTTGGGTTGAAATGTGATGCACTTGTTGGCAGTGTTGCCCCAGAGGGACTGCAGCGAGACAGACTTACTCAAGCTTCACTTGAACACAGAAATGAAAATCAATAAACAATTTGAACTTCTCAGAAGAGAATTTTTCTCCTCTAATGAATATACAAGCTTGGTTACAGCTTAATTTAAAGATTGAATTTAGTGTGTGTTTTTTTCCCCTGCACCAGGAGCATGACAAACACAAGCTTCAAGTGACATATCCCAAAGGGAGACTTATTGTTAGAAAAAGAAAAAAGGAAAAAAAAAAAAGAAGGCACAAGCAAATGAACAACAAAATAATTCCTGATCCCATGACAAGGGAGCTACCTTAAAAATAAACTAATGTGCAGCTGCAGAACAGATCTGCTTTGCAGGCTGCGC
Source organism: Pezoporus occidentalis (assembly GCF_034315485.1). NCBI lineage: Eukaryota > Metazoa > Chordata > Aves > Psittaciformes > Psittacidae > Pezoporus > Pezoporus occidentalis. The sequence continues at coordinate 879,464 of NW_026916294.1, forward strand.
AGGCACCTAAACTTTAAGTGTCTGGTGGGGTGAATTTTGTAATGTATGTATTTTTATTTGCTTTTATAAGAGACTGAAAATAGGGTCAGACCACAATGTAGGGATGTGGTGATGAATTCTCTAGTAGTTTGAGGATTTCTGAATACAGGATAAATACATGTATACTGTGGGTTAGTTTCTCTCACACACACACAAAATCATATTTACTTATAATTTTTACTTGCAACACTGTATAGCATTAGAATGTTATTTCTGTAGCAATTAATGACATTCATTAAAGAAAATGTCTGTAGAATCAATGTTTCCAAAATAAAGACATACTTGCACTCAATATTAACTGTAGCACCGTAATGAGCTGCTGTGTTTTCTGATTTTCAGGATTTCTGTGGAGTTATCAAGCTAAACTGCTTTTGCCATCTGATAGTTCATCCTGGCAACACTGTTAGTTGAAAGCCACAGAAGTCGTTGTGTACAGCATTTTAGTCTTCAGCTCATTAAGATACAGATTTGAATTGGAAACTTTGATCTCATTTGTGCAAACTGGAAACCAGTTAAATCAGAATTCATATGAGTGTGCATCAAGTAAGTAACACAATGAGAGATCTATGTCAAAACCAGTCCTAAAAATATAATGTTATTCTGGAAAAAAAAAGTGAAAAGAGTGGGAACGTAGATGTGCTGAAATACCTGAAGGTGTAGATTTTAAACAGTTGGTTGCAGTTTCTATCCTAATAAGCCTCCAAACAATACATCTAAGTTATTCTTATAGATAATAGGCAGCTTGACTTTTCAAACCAAACCAGTTAAAGCCACATTTTTGTTGCAATAAAGAGACTCTTCAATTTCTTTAGCCCCTGAACTCTTTTTTTCATATTTGTAATCTTAACACCTCACTCAAAGGGATCTCTAAAGCTTTTCATTTAAACTACAATTATTCTTTTGTCTACTGGGAACCTAGTGCAAAGATGATGTCCTGTGTGCAAGAAGCAAGCAAGCTGAATATTAATTAATGAAACTACTTAATATGCAGAAGAAGAGGAGCAACAATCAGTCACGAGCCCTTACGTATTAACTGGTAGATCATTGTTATTCTGGGAGGCATCATAAGGCCAAATGCAGGTTACAACTAGTTTAGAAAATGTCTTTAATTAAGAAACATGAAAGTTTAAGTCTCTCATTATAACTATCTTATTGTGACCATAAAAGACATCATTAAATGACATGATTGTATAGCACTTTTAATGTGGTCTGAGGTGATGAATTAGACTTCAGCTATTAATCTGTTTGCAGTGGGATTCAGTAAACAAGCAAAACACTGAGTATTTCCTACTTTTGCCAAGATGCAAAGAAACAAGTTTTCCTTTTCTTAAGGACCAGGGAAGGCCATGAACAAGCAAAGCTCCATAAAACACCTCTGTCCACATAGGTGGGTCGGGAGTTTCACAGAAACAGGAGAGTCAGATCCACTCTCCTCTTTGTCGCTTGCCATGACTATTGGCAGCCTTGTAATAGGAAAATAGAAATTATGTCGTCCCATACTTTTTGCTTTGCTAAATTAACTAAATTAACTGAAGCTAAAAGATATGAGATTTGCACCAGCAAGTCCCTGTGCACAATGTTAAAGGAGACTGGCCTCCTTGTTCTCATTTATCAGGTGGAAAGCAGATCTGTGAAAAGATGTGGTGTGGTTACCCATGAAGCCAATATCAGATGAACATATGTATGGCTTTCCAGATATGGCTTCTATATTGCTTTCCCTTTTAAGGAATATTAATAGTAGTGAAATCTGGGAATACTAAAAGCACAATAAGAATACATCTTTATAAGATTCCTACTTCAGATCTTTCATATCCAATGACAGGAGTGTCAGAGGATCTGCAGGTTTTGTTACTGCATGGAACCACGCAACAAGTAAAACTAAAACCACCTAGTGCATTGTAACAAAAAGAATGTAATCCATTTGCAAATCTACTTCTTCACAATATGCTTGACTCTGTGGAAGAGAGTAGCTACAGGAAGAATCAAATTCAGTTCTCAGCTATTAGCAAGGTCAACAACCAATTGCAACACTTCTTTTGGCGAAGGATGCAGCAGTGCACACTGATTCAACTTTTTATCCTGTATAATATGAGACTGACCTGCATTTGCTGTATGCACAATATTTTCCTGATACATTACACAAAAACACATTTCTGCTTGCTGAGAGTAAAAAGCTTCTCTGCCAAACATACAGTATCTCTATCAAGCAGCATTTAAATAGCTTTTACAGGAATAGTTTGGGCAGGCAGTAAGATGTAGCAATATCAGAAGAGGATTTACTGATAAAGTTTTTGTTTTACATTAAGCTACAAAACATGATTTTACACGCTATATATGGTAAAAATCTGTATTGTTTTAGACAGTCTGAATAGTTCAGCAACTTGAATTGAGAAATATGACCATTGATTTGGAAGAAGTATACATTCTCATTTTGCTAATATCCCTTCACTAGTCTGAAAATGCAGTAATTCTTGTGGAATACTTACCTCTGTAAGCATACACAGAGCAGAGCAATGACATGAAATCTGACTCAATTAAGGATTTTACAGAGTTATTGTTTCTTATCACTACCTGGTGTTATTTACAAAGCATTCAGCATTCCTGGAGATCTTCAGGGCATGATCTGGCCTTGAAGAAGCTGAGTCAGCCCCTTTTTCTGCTTGTTCCTTTGTTTGTTTAACTACCCATCTAAATACAATTAGTCCAGTGCAATTATACCACTTGCTAGACTGGAAGCCAAAAGACACAAAGGGCAATACTGGCTAAGAGTAGGAGAAAGAATTGATGCTTAAAATGTATGGAAAACAAAGGAGCCAGTATTTCCAAGAGTATCCTATAGGGACCCAAACACTTCCGCATCAAGTCAACTCCTGTGAACATAAAGGGAGCTGAAGTTGGCCAGAGCACTCTAAAGGTACCCACTGGTGATGTTAAAAATCACCAGGTGGCACTATTACACAACTGGCACCTGCACAGTTTTCTGTTGGGTGGGTGAAACCTTCGGGAGGAAATGCTGGCCATGAGAAGGGTTCTGTTTGCTGCTGTCCCTAACTGGAGCTGGCTCCCATGGCAGGACTGCTCTTGGCTGGAGGCACTGAGGATGCTTGGTGTTGGTTCAGACCGTTCCTGGATGGTCCATGCTGACTCAGGGTATATTCCAGCCACCTCATGCAGGTCCCAGATCTGTTAAGCTATGGATTGGTAAAAGGATAAACCTAAACTCAGGAAGGAATATATTTTACTATGAAAAAAATGAAGTTAAAAACCTGGACACAACAGGAAATGTTGTTAAAAACACAAAACAAAACACAACCAAACAAGAAAACTCCCTTGGGTGAAGGGATGTGGTGACATTCAGGGTACAGCAGCCAAAAGTCATTCTCAGGATTAGACTTTGTCAAAGCAGTGCATGAACAAGAATGGGAAAGGAACAGAAATGTGAAGATGCTTCAATCATTCATTGTAGTTTACGTCTAATTCCCTCCAGGTCCCCTCCTCACTTCACAAGCCAGCAGCATTTAGAGAATCCTCTCATTTTTGAAGCTACTTAGGAAGTTCTGCTGCATTTGCTCATATTGAAACAAGGAAAAAAACAAACTGAAACAAATCCTCCCCCCCAAACAAACCAACCCCAAAAAGAAAGAAACCCAAGCCTTTCAGTGTTTTAAGTCATTGTTGGGTTGTTTGTTTTCAAGCCATATTACTCCTGCATGGGTGGATAATGATCTTTAAGAATTATTTAAAATCCCACTCTTTCTATCTACAATGATTTTACATGGAAAAAAAAACCCCTGTAAGTATGGTTAGGAAACTAGTTGAGACAAGTGCCAAGTAAAAAATTAAATGTCCTTTTCTTAAATTAATTTGATAACAATCTTCTGATTTTCTTATTGTCTTTTTCAGAGAGAGTTTTTCATGCTACCTGCCATCCAGATTTGGTTTTGGTTTTGCAAGAAAAATAGCAGGCCACAAGCAAGTCAGTCATTTTTGTCCAGAGATCAGAGAGCTTTTCTAAAGATCTGGCAACCCAAAATCTACCCCAATTTGGTCTTATCATTGTTCTCCTCCTAAACTCAGTATCATACTTAAATCCTGTACACTCAGATGTTTGCAGACACTGCAGGTTTTCAGGATGCAGCATATGTTTAACCTAAAATAGCTTCTCTGAACTTTAAGGAAAGGCAACACAAGCCATGGGCGATACCAATCACATTAGATAGCCCCTTCCCAATGGGAAAACCTCTCCCTTTCTAGCTTTCCAAATTAATTAATGTCTGAATGGTCTAAATGATGTCAGTAGCAGAAGAACAAAGGTAGCTTGTTTACTCTGAGACACCATCTCAAGTCCAGCATGAGGTAAGGCTGTGCATCGCAAAGAGCATGTCACCTCCCTCACTCAGAGTGATATGGCTGTGATTGAACAGATTTCACCATTAACTAATTTCTTATGGTTAGAAAAAGGCTCCCAAATCCAACAGAACACAATGAGGAGTCACTGCAGGTCTGCATAATGAGAATATATAATGCCTTGAGTTATAATTACCTGAAAAAACACTATATAGACCTTATCACTCCTGAAAGCCAAATATGTGATTTTTTTAAGTACTAATTTATAACACTGAAAGGATTTTTAAAATAAGTCAAGAAGTTCCTTACTATATAGCCTTGGATCCACCATTTCCAGTAACACTTAATGTTTACCTGCTTTTTCTGTATTTCCCTTGTCCCCCTTTAAGGGCTTGAACTGAAGGGTGTATATCAGCATTTGATTAAAAGATCATTGCCAAGAACTGCAATTTAGTCACTTTGTGAAACAATCATAGGTAGCCCACAACCTAGATGTTGCAGGCAGCAGTGTAGCCTCAGGTTCACTGTTCTAATAGAAAGAGTTATATTCTATTTACTAGACAGCCTTAATTTGCCATCTGGATTAATTCATTAGTTAAATCAGTGCTTAGCACCATTTGTTACCTCTAAATAACATCACTGAAATTTAAATGAAAAGAACGCATAAACAGATAAGAAAAGGAGGAAATAAGAGTCCCATGGAAGAGGGAATGTATACTTTGCTACCTGATAAAGGGGAGCTAAAAACCCTCATCTGTTTCTCAGCAGCTAATATCTCCATCCATGTTATGTTTTTTCAGTTACATTTGTCATATCTGCCTTTACCTTACTTTAGCTCTCTTCACCTTTCAAAGCATTCTTGAGGACCAGAATTTCGACTACAAATAAGAAAACAAGAATTAAAAAAGGAAATAAAGAAAAGGGCAGTGTTTTTAATGTATATATTCCTAAATTGTGTGTGCAAAATTTAAGACACCATGAAAGAATCTTTTATTTCAAGAAAGATCTTTTTAAATTAATTTTCTATAAAATCTTATGTGCCCGTATCCCATATTTAGCTAGCAAGTAACCACTGAAATCCCTGCACATTTATGTCTGTTATTACAGAAAAGACACAGAATGCATAGAGAAAATTTCTGAGATAGATACATTTAGATTTTTCTTTTCCAATAGAAAAGCACCACAAAGGGAATAAAGAAATTCTTTACTCAAATTAATGGTGAATTACTTTGTCATGAGAATAGAAGTTTATATTCATTTAAATGAAAGCACATAAATTGTTCTTGACAAGAAAAACAAAGTTAGCCTTAGGCAGTATTTTCATTATAGAAAAAGGCACATGTCCATGAATATCTAGTATAATATTAACAAAACCTGTTCAATTAGCTATGCATGTGCCATCGTTATGAATATTTATTTGCATTGCAGCTAAGTAACATTGATACCTTTTTTTCAGCCTGTTTAGAGATAAAAAATGAAGTGAATATTGCTGCTTTGCAGAAAACAGTAGAACTTATCTGGAGAGCTCGTCAGATATAACACTTTTTATTAGGAGAACCTTGTTCACTACTAGTCATTTCATTCTTTTTAACACTGGAAATCTACTTGAATTATAATTCATTTTAATGTATTTTTGATCCAATTGGCAGCCTAACCTCATTTTTTCTGTAAAGAAAAGTTATTTATGCAAAGACAATCTAATACACGAGTTCATTTTTTCTGAAGTCAATTGACTTGAATTGCACTCTAATCATGCAGACCTCCCTTTATCATAAATAGTTTTAAAAACCTTTTTTTCTGGTAAGAAGCACTGCAAAATAGCCACCTTAAGGCAAAGCAAGCTTTACCAGTGTATACCCACAGACAACTTAAGCCTTGATAGGCTTAAGAATCAGTTAGAATGGTTATATCAGTAGGAATATTTATGGTCACCAATCACAGAGTTTTGGATATCCCATTACAAAGGAGTTTTGAATAATAAGCATTTGTAATGAACTACCAGTGAAGAACTGCAAGCCAGAGGCCTGCTTTAGCAAAAATATGTTCGATTCAAAGAGTGTTCTGTTTATGAATAAAGGTATTAGCTGCAGCACGTGCTCTAGGAGGAATCTCGAATAATGAATTGTCAACCTGTTACTTACTATTAGAAACTGAAAAAGCAAAATTAATTGAATAAATTTGTCCCATTTATGATTGCCAGAAAAGAAATCTTTAACAAAACAGTTAAGAAACAGTTAAACATGGTCTCCTGAATTTTTATTGATCATAGGTCTCATTCTAGTTTCTTTTCTGCCACTCCAAGACCCTTTTCCAAAATCCACTAAGTTCAGCAGGAATAATTTTATGTCGTGGATAGACACTGATCACAGAAATATTGCAAGTTCCTTATTTTCCATTATTTCTGTAAACTATTTCTAAATTATTAAGGTAAGAATCAGTTGTGTAAACTATTTTAGAATTTGCTTCTGTTCTTCTCAAGGCTTTATATAGATATGAATATTTTGTTATCATTATCGTCTTAGCATTCTCATTTATCACAATTCCACACACTACAAGAACATGCACATAAAGCAGGTAATCTTCACAGTAATTTTGAAAAGGAGAGAAATAATGACAAGGGTGACATACATATATGATGCAGTACCATTAAAAAAATTGGAGAATATCAATTATGCTTTAAGGTGGCTTAAACGAAAGCAAACTGGCAAATGTAAATGAAGGACAATAGGTAAGAATATGGAAGATGATTTTTTCTCACACAGATGCTGTTGATTTATAGACAGGTTCATTTGATTCCCTTAGAGAACAAGGCTTAATTTAAGAATAAGATACATTTTTCTGTAGTTGATCTTGCAAGCACGTACAACCCATCACATTTTGCATAGTGACACACTGAGAAAGAAAGGATAACAAAACTGCAATGAAGTATTCCTCTAAAGAAGACTTTCTTTGATTCCAATGTGTCCAGAATGAAGATACTGAAAAAAGAACTTCTTGCAGCTGATGAGCTGGGTAGAAAGAAGATATTTTGGTGACATGATCTGGATAGCCCTCAAAATTAAAACCTCAAAAGATCACAGTTTTGGAGACCACTGCCAAGGAGGATGCATGTTCAAACCTTTGTTATCTACTAGAACATGAGCTGCTGGCCTCTTCCACTGCTCTCCTTTTGCATGTGTCACACCGAATGCGTAGCAGGGCCATCACAAAAGTGATAGGGGTTGTTATTTTAAATGGTATACGTTGTGTGTTGTTGATGAAATAGGAAGAGACAAGCACCAGACTAATTTTTCTGATAATTTCTTTTGATATTTGCAAGACTAAAAAGCAAGAAAAAGACAAGATAATAAATGATAGGGTTCTGGGGAAGTTAAAAGAAAGAGACTTCTGGGTAAACTAGACTTTCCATTTCATTCTGAATGCTGCATCTACCCGGACAAATGATGGTGCCGTAGCAAAGCAGTAATGAGAGCCGGAAAGATGTAGCGGCACAGACCAGAGCATCACACAATAAGATCAATAGATATATTCAAGTGACCAAAACCAGATCCAGGATATGAAGTTCAAACCAGTTTAGACCCCAAAGCTTCAGTGTAAGCCCAGCAAGGGAGCAGGGCCAAGCACTAGCATGCAGCACTATTCAAGGGACAGAGGGACTAGTAGCAACAAAGAAGCACTTAGTCTGAATCAGCAAGAAGAGTTTTTCATATAAGGCTGCAAACCTTGCCAATTGTGAAGAAAAAGCCTATAAAAGTGTGTCTATTTAGTGTGGGAAAGGTTTAAGGCCCAATAAAAAAATAAAAGAAAGAAAAGCATCTGAGCAGGCAAACCTCAAGCTTAACCTCAACCCTCTGCAGCCTCGAGCTCAGGGGATGTCTCCAGTCACTTTAGTTTTATCTCATCTTGTCACTGCAGAACAGCAACTGTGTTACACTATGAAGGGAAGCAGAGGATAGGAAGGTTTATCTTTTAGTTTCACAAACTGTAAAATTCCATTATAAGTTTATTTTTACAACTCCTTAAACGGAAAGGCAGGTTCTTGGTTGGTTTGTAGTCTGCTCACAGACCCATTCCCTGAGAGAGAATCAACTATAAGATCTGGATCCTGCCCCTTTTTATTTTTCCCAGTTGCCTACCAGCACTTGCTGTCAAGAAGAGAATTATTTCTTGACAAACTGAAGTAGCGTAGGAAAAAGATGCAGTAACTGAATTCAGTGATATAGAAGTTTGTGGAGCTTACAGGTGTTCGAGCTAAATGTGTTATTTTAATGTTTTGTAGCTAAAGGCTAAGATGGCAACAGTCTTGTTTGAAGATGATGAAAGTGAGCTTTCCTCATTTCTTACTGTTGGTGGCTGAGAGAGCCTGTGAATCACTTTAGAAATTTGTCTTACTGAACACTGGAACATTCACTAGATATAACATGGTGTCGAAAGCAGCCTGTGAATCCTGAAACTGTGATCAAGGGGAAGCATGAAGCTTGGCAGTACCCAGATTGAAGGGCTTCAGCTACAGCTTTCTGGAAGCATCAAGTGTCATTCAGCATCTTCAAAAGCAGTGCTCAACTGAGAGAAAGTATTATGGTAATGATTTGTGCAGTCAGCAGCAAAAGAAACCCCAGCTATGTAGAAAGCTAGGTAGCAAAATTAAGAGACATTTATTATGCATGTTAAAATCAAAAAGGACACAAGAGAAATCTAACGTGCCTATCTGGTTTTTGGTATTCAGCTCTCACACAGGGAACCTTTAATCTGATTGAACCTGTGTGGTAACTGTTTGTTTTTCCTGCACATGTGTATATGATGGTACTGTGGCAGCAGTCCAGGCTATTAAATGGAGCAACTACATTCAATAAGAAGCAAACAATGGCATTAAGCCTTCTATCATTTTTGCTATTAGACTGAAAGTTTTTGAAACAACATAACTTGAGCACTTAAATATTAAGAGACACTATAACTTTAACTTCCAAATACTGAAAGTCCTTTTCTTAGGTAGCTTATGAGCCTAAGCCACTTCAGGATTTCAGATAAAACTCCTCTGCTGGATTTTTTCCTTTCCCTTTCTGTCTTTCATTATAGTCTGCTACATTGAGAGATGAGGGCTGGTTTGAACAGTGATTTCTGTGGACCTCAGAACACTGAAATACATTCAGCATTTGATGCAAAAGAGGGAACTGCATCAGTTGCATACACCACAAACAGCCTGTTTTATCACACGCTAGCAGCACACATTTAGGCTGCTGGTGTTGTATTTTCTAGCAGACTTCTGAGTGGCCTCAATCCTGGCTGTTCCACTTGGAAGAGACTTCCCAAACTCTGTGCAGTATTAGAATTATGGCATATAGTTAGATGCTGCAATTGAGGATAGGAAACAAAAGCTTATAGAATAGGTAAGATGCTAGGAGCTGTGTAACCTTCACCTTAGGCTTAAACAGTAAGTAATCTGTTCCACACATTTTTTCCAAAGGAAAATGAGAACAAACAAATATTTGGACTGCCACAATAGCATTAATAAACATGAGAACACAACAGCTAGTGTTATTCTACAGAAATGAATGAATAAATAAATAGACTATAAGCACTTTATTCTTCTCACATAATTTCTTCTCAGTGACATTATTGAACAGACTGTTGAAAACAAACATCGTTAAATGAGAAAAGAAGAGCAGAAGCCTGTCTAATTCCCCACTGCAACATTTTCCAATGACGAATGCTCCCTAAATGGATTTAGCTTTTTGAAAAGAAGTCAGAGAGAAATTTGATGTGGCCCTCTGACCCCTGGTAAGCACATGTATCTTCACCTGTCACATAACACACTGGCACTTGCTTACTTTTCAGCAAAGACTATTGATTTTGCTTATTGGCTGCAGGCTAGTCCATAAAGAACAAATTACAAAGTCAGAGGTCTACAGTTAGCAATTGCTTGCATGATAACAGGGAACTCAGTGCTATTCCCACAACATGGTATTAACATTCTCACAAACGTGTGCAAATCTAAAACATTCACTTCTGCTGTGAAGTCCTCCGTATTTTCAATGATATACAGCAAGTGAAACATGCAGTACTTCCCATATCCTTGCCAATGATCTAAAACTGGAGGGACTTTCCCCCTGTACCTGACCTATGCCTGTGGTTTAAAAAATTACTTTATAAAGAACAAAGAGGACTAAGCAATGGTTACATTCTACTATCAAAAAGGAAAAATGCTTGACACAACCTGCTGTTATTAAGAATTTCTTCGTAACTAACTTTTACACAGGGAAAGGCAACATTGGGAATTCTGAGAAATGTATCATTGTAATACTTCATGAGAGTGATAATGAGTTTATCTTTGCCCCTCCTTTAACAGATGACCTTGGGGAAAAATAATGTGATTTTCTGCACCTTGCTTTCATCTTCTGCAAAATGGGATACGATACAGTCCTCCGCTGCTGAAGTGCTGTTGAAACCCACTGCCAGGAAGACTGTGCAAAAGAGAGTATAGCCTGGTTTTTATTATGAGAGGAGAACCCGTGGTAAGCATTAAAACTGGAGAGTTTGGACTACTTTCTGAAACCTCATTTTAACTTTTGGATCTTACATAGTACCCTAATACTTGCCCAATCTCCTAATTGCAACTGTCTTTTAATACCCAACCATAACAAATGCAAAAATATACTGTGCATCTGGCATTTATTATTTTAGTAAAAAAGTCATGAGAACAACACAGAAGAGTCTGGTTTTAACACCATTTCAAGGTCAAGAAGTATACAATCATTTCAAGTGGGAAATTATTAATGACAAATAACAAAATTGAGCTTTTAACTTACTTCCATAGAAAGGGAAGTTCTCTTATGTTTTAAAAGATGTTCTCCATGATACAGTACATTGATTCAGCTGGTCTGACACAGGAAAAAATTCCTTTTCTGAATATTTCATTAGGAGAAAGAGACTGGAAATATCAAAGGTGGGCTACTGCTGCTCTTATTTGAGAATTCTAACTCGGTTCCCCGCTGAAATCCAAGAGTTCGGGAAGAAAGACCAACAAAAAGCACTTCTGGAAAGTCATAGTAAGTGTTGACTCAGTGTGTCTCTCTCTTGCCTCGAGTTAACTGATCACCAATTAACTAGAAGTAGTGACTAGGTGTGTAAATGCTGGTGCTGACACTTCCTAAATGTTTCTGGTTTATCCTAGGACTTAACATAGTAAAAGACTGGTATAATAAGCTACACAAAAAAGCCTGACCAGACAAAGTAATCTTGTGGAATAATTTATATAGGCCAAACTCAGATGAAAGATTTTGCAAGACATGGGCCCTCCATTGGGAATACGCGGTCACCTGTTAGGGACAAGTGACACTCTGAAACAGGCAGCAATAAGACCTTATCAGATAGCAACAGTCACAATAAAGAAAGGCTCAGGACAACCCTTGGGAGACATAGTTCCAAGGTTGGTTGGATTTCAGAGGTGGTGGCAAGTGATTTTTAATTGCTAAGAGACCTTTTGTGGTGTCTGGGGTAGACAGTGTTTTAAATATCTCCAGGGATGGTGACTCAACCACTTCCCTGGGCAGCCTGTTCCAGTGCTTGACAACCCTTTCAGTGAATAAATGTTTCCTAATATGCAATCTAAGCTTTACACAGTTTATTGGTCACCTCCAAAGGTGAAATTGAACTTCAAGTGGACTGAAATCTCAGATCCCCTTCTCCAGGTTCAGTGGTGAGATCAAGTGACTGTGTTCTGTGACTGATCATTTCACTGTGCCTAGTTAGTAATCCTAATGGTGACCATTTCATTAGAAATACAGATTCTGAGCCTTCCCATACGAAAAGCCCAGGGGAGAGACTTGTCAGTTTTGGCTCTCCCTGGCAAGGCTTCATAGGGACCTCTAACTGTGGGAAGGAGCTCATAGTGCTCAGCAGGGGATGCTTGCAATTTGATTAAAAAGCAGAATTACCATCATGCAGTATGTGTTCCTCCTTATTATTTTGCCCTTTTTAACAAAGCTGAGAATGACTTATCCAGTTAAGACTAACAGGAGTAAATTCACAGTAAATTTAGTAAATTTTTTTGGTTCTTTTAAATTAATTTTCTTAACTCTAGTACTACCTTTGGTTTTGTTTAATGCTAGCATTTCACTGAAAATTTCTTGCTAAGAGCCCTAAAGACAGAAGAATACTGCAATCACAAAGGAGAAGTAATAAAGGTAAAAGATATCTGCAAATTAGACCTTCTTTCTAATCTTGTCCAAGGGAGCAAGAGAAAACACCCTACTTTATTATAGTTATCAGGCTTTCATGAGCAGGCATAGAAGGAAAAGCTGAAGGATCTCATGGATAACAACAAACCTACTGGTGACATGAGGCAACTCTAAGAACCTGGGCTGGAATCTTGGCTGAATAGCAGATGATACCCATTCAGCTCAATGACAGCAAGCATGTACTTACTTTTTCCACAAGTCTTTATCAGATTAAGGTTTTCTAAGACAGAGGTGGGTTTCTCAGCTCCTTCTCTTCTGATTCATGTAATTGGTACCAAAGAGACAATTCCAAATTTGACCTTTTAAAAATTGTTATTTTTTAGGTGGGAGAGGGAAGATTCCTGACTGCAAAGAAAAGCTGATATTGTTGTTCACACAAGGCATCTTCATTTCACTAGTAAAATTAAATTACTGTCAAATGGTCAAATCCTGATGACTGTATTCAATTACTTTTCCTTTCTTATACATACTGTCTTCATAATGAATTAAACTTGCATTTTGCCATTTTATCATAGAATCATTTGGGTTGGAAGAGACCTTAAAGCTCATCCAGTTCCAATCCCCTGCCATGGGCAGGGACACCTCTCACTAGACCAGGTTGCTCAAAGCCCCATCCAACCTGGGATACCTGCATTTGGTTAACTCCAATATGAAAAAGGAAAATATAAAGAAAATACAGCTCTCTGAACCAGAAGATAATATATATATGTCTATCTATCTATACACACACACTCACACACTTTCACTCGTACCAATTTCATTGGGTTAGACCAAAACAGCGCAAACCGTCTATGCTAGTGGTCTTCTACAGACTATTAGTTTTGGTTACTTATTGACAACCTGCACCAAATAAGACCATGATTCAGTTAACAAAATATTGAAATATTTAATACTTCTAATACTGTGGAGATGCCATTTCGATTTCATGGAGATTTCCATAAATCAAAGAAGCAAAACTGATATAAGCAAAAGCAACACACACACTGTTTTTTAATGGCCAGACATCTAAAATACAAAGTTATTTAAAACATGTGTTAAAGGGATCACTGACACACTGGAAAATCCTGGGTTTATTCTCTGAACACTGTTCTTTTTTGCAATGCAAACTGGTTTATAAGCCGTTTTTATAAATACTGTTCTGAGCTGAAAACATGGAAGGCAACTAACAGACACTCTTGGATTTGCAGTTAGGTTTGACAAAACAGTATTGCACTAAAAATCAACTGTTCATTTTAGCTGTATTCTCTAAGAAGAACATTGATAAATACCTATAGTTACTATAAAATAAATGTATCCCCTAGCTGTGGCTGAGAAATTTCAAGTTGAATTGTTATTATGAAAGTTATGTGACTGTATCCTAAAAGCTGTACTTTTAAGGACATTATTAGGAGCTATGCACAGTCATTGAGCCAATTTTTGTTTCAGGTGAAAGAAAGCATTGCATATTTATTTCGAGCAGTGCAAGTCAGTGCTACTTTTTAAAATTCATCAAAGAGCTCTTCAGAAAGACTGCTTATCTATTCAAGCCACACAGTTTAAGTGAACTCTTACTAAATTCTCTATGTACAGATCAGGAATACATGTACTCTGAATAAAGAGAACTTCATCTGACAAATTAAAGAAAGAGTGAGTGAGAGGGAAAGTACAGGGTGTGCAGCAGAGTTCAAATGTGGAGATCTACTCCGCCTTGTAAAGCCTGACAGTGTAATATGTCAGGCAGGGAAAGCCTCAGGTACCACAGCCAAGTTTTGCTTGTTCCCATGATGTGATTTAATGCCTCAGAACCATGCAGCTTTGCAGCGCATGGACATCTTACGGTGTCAAGTGAAGGGAACAGATTTGTCATTGCTCACTGCCAGGAGCGGTCCTGAGCAGGGACATTTTCAGTCTTCTACAATGATTGCTGTTACTAATTCTACTGTGAAACGCGCAGAGCATCTGCATGGGGACTTCAGAAAAGTGCTGCCAAAACAGCACTTGCTTTATTTTGTTGCTCCTGGTGTCTGGTTAAGGCAGCAATGAGACGGATCATATGACTTATGCCATTGCAAGACCACATCACTTTTCATGGGAGAATGGAAAAGTGCTGATTCCAAGGCTTTTATGCTGAGGGAAAGCAGATAAAAATCTGCAGGTGTAACTTAAAAAAATTGGTATGAGAAGCATAAATTAGTGTAAATAAGGCTGATTTTTTATGGAAAATAAAGATCAAGCATGTGATGACAACTAAACAAAAATAAGAATTTAGTGATTATAAGCACTGTGCATTGTTAATGAAAGTGGATAGCATTTTGATTTCCAGGGCATCTTAGTTTTAAGTTAAAAGCAATATTGACACAAACAAGCACAAAGACGTGTGGATGTAACCATTTATTTCTTTTTCTTTTTTCCAATGAAAAGGAACTAGTGATAATTGACTGAAACTCTGCCTGGCCCCATCTCTGTAGAGACATAATCATTCTGCATATATGAAAATAGATTGCTCATTCTAATCCACTGTTGTTTTATGCTTTTCAGGGCTTACTTCTCAGCTGGTGATAATCAATGGTATTAGTCACTGAAATACAGGGAGCTGATTTACTCTATCAAGGGTTCTGGCCTTGAGCAATACTTGTATTACCCATTCAATTGTTTTCCTAGCAGCAGCAGACTTAATGTTTGGACAAGAAGTTGTCTTCTCTCATGAAGCGTGCCAAGGAAAGCTCAGAAACACTAACCATACCAAGAGCAACTAGTAGAAGCTATGCAGTTGAGGTTATGACCCTAGGTCCCCTAAACTTGAGTTTTCACTTTGTGAGCTCTCTCATCAATCACTACCAAGATGCTCCCGTGCTTTTCCTGTGCTTGTATTGTCTTGGCCTGAATTATCATGCCTACCATTAAGAGTGTCATAAAACTATACGAAGTTTACCTGGGCTTTTCTAGTCTGGGCAGCAAAACAACTCAAACACAGAGAGAACAGTCTTTTTTTAACCCTCAGAGTCAATTGGCCCCATCTTCCTTGAATTATCTGTTTGGAAAAAAACAGAACTTGGCTACATTTAAGTGTTAAATAGCATTTTCAGTCCAATTCCAGGTCTTTAAAGAGAGCATGAATTGGGTATGAATTCCATTATTCAGTCACACTAGTATTAGCAGGGGAGGAGCAAAGTTTATCACTGTTGTCAGTACAATTATACAGCTTTCTCATTTGCTTCACCTCAGAGAACACACACAGCATGGTCCTGATCAGGTTTGTCATCTTCTCAATGCCTTGGCCATGATGACAGTCAAAATGAATGAACAGATAGTCACTTTGAAGAGCTCATTGATATCTTGAGGTCAGATGTTTCTTGCATGTATCTGGACCATTTCCAGACACATGGGAAGCAGCAAGAGCAAGGGCAGAACAAGTGTCTCTGCCAGTCTTCCTCAGCTCTATTCTGCTCCTTCAGTGAACGGCCTGTCTGACTGACACATACCAGAAGTCAGTGCATAAGATTGCTAGCTTTATTTTCCAGGTAATGAAGAGCTATTACATCAAAGCAGTCTGGGGGCATTGCTTAAACTGTCTTGCTGAATCTGAGCTAACTACCAAGTTATTCCTCCCACACAGAGCAGAACAGCTTGGGCCTGCTGTTTAGGGGTCCTTGCCAGCTGCAGAGGCAGGGTGTTTTTTTTAATCTCTTTAATTCTACTTATTCCATTTTTCTCCTGATGTTTAACTGTGCAAGTTTGATAATGTCTGCAGCTTAGAAAAACCGTAATTCAAGAGAATACACAAACAAAAGGAGCCAAGATTAATAAAAAAAGAGAAAAAATGGCTATGTATCAGCAAGGTGTGCAGATGTGCAGCACTCTTGTCAGTATGAATATTCAAGAACAAATTCTGAAATCCTTAATCTGTTTCAATATTTATTTTCTCTAATTCCTATTTTTATTCAAGCAGGTGTGCCAGCAGCATGCCCAGGTGCCAAGAAGGCCAACAGCACCCTGTCCTGTATCAGCACCAGTGCGGCAGCAGGGCCAGGGCAGTGACTGTGCCCCTGTGCTGGGCACTGGTGAGGCCGCACCTTGAATCCTGTGTTCAGCTCTGGGCCCCTCACTACAAGAGAGACATTGAGGTGCTGGAGCGGGGCCAGAGAAGGGCAATGGAGCTGGCACAGGGCCTGGAGCACAAGTGTAATAGGGAATGGCTGAGGGACCTGGGGGGTTTAGTATGGAGAAGAGAAGGCTCAAGGGGGACCTTATCTCTCCCTACAAGTGCCTGACAGGAGGGTGGAGCCAGGAGGGGGCTGGTTGCTGCTCCCAAGGAACAAAGGAGGAGACAAGAGGAAACGGCCTCAAGCTGCACCAAAGGAAGTTTAAATTGGAGATTAGAACAGTTTCCTCACTGAGAGGGTGCTCAGATATTGGAACAGGCTGCTCAGGGCACTGTGGAATCACCATCCCTGGAAGTGTTCACACACCATGTAAACAAGGCCCTCAGTGACACGCGTTAGTGGTGGCCTTGGCAGTGCTTGGGAATGCCTGGACTTAACGATCTTATGGGTCTTTCCAATCGAGCTGATCCTCTGATTCCAAGTATATCCCAAAACTGAAGAATAACATGCACAAAAGCTGCAAAAGCAAATATGTCCCAGTTCTTGTTTGGAATAACTCACATTGTTAAGAAGTCAATGAGAAACTGCCCAAGGAAAAGCCTAGGGAGTGTGCTGTGCTGAGATTAAAATAGTTATAAAATAATAACAGCTCTAGGACACATGAATTTAGTTGAAGTTTTTGGTGTCCCCCCCTTAAAAAAAGATGACACTTGAGCAAATCCTTTTCAATGTCAGATCTGGTAGTTAACATTTTCTGATACGCATTAGTTTTTCTTCCCTGCCCTCACAGGCTCCGCAGACCAATACATAGAACTGCCCTAAACAGCCAGTTAAAGCAATGCTAGCCCACTTTGGAACAGTCCCTGGGAAGCAGTGTGGCTGCAGTAAGAAGCTGAAAGGCAGTGTCAGGAAAGTGTGCCACTCTGAGTAAACACACCCAAAGAATGTTACTGATCAGCAAGAATTTTGTGCTATTTCCATAATGAAAACCCATTGCTGTGAAGAGCCTTTCCTCCTCATTGCCTAGGGCTAGAATAGGTAAATTATAAATCAACTCTTGCAGAAGCATTGCTTTATGCATACTGTGTGGGTTGTACTTGACATTGGTTCTTTACAGAGACCTCCAGTTCCAGGATGGAGGAGTCACCTTTTGCAGGGTGGATGAGACTTTCAGCTTTTAGCCAACGGTAAATCGGCTCCATTTAGTAACTCAGGCAACTGAAACAAATCTGTGAACAACCATCACATATAATGCTGGTTGGCTTCTGCATGGCCTAACACATACTGCTGTCAATACCTTATTCAGATTGTCCACAAAAAAGGGATTATATTTAAATGTCCAGTTAAAGAGGCAAAGACAGATTTCAAAACTCTTACAAACACTATGAGCCAATGTACTGCTGCCTACTGCATGGCTATTCTATTTCCTTGGTTAGTCCATTTACTCCTATTTACTCAATGAGTCACATGGAATGTTTTTTGAATGTGTTTACAATAAAATGTAAAAACCTAACCAAAGCAGCTGTCTAGATTACTCTAACATGAAGGCAGGCTTCAGGTCAATCAGACTAACAGAAAACATAGCTCTTCTATTCTTGCTTTGTGCTTTGCAGAACCCCCCCTCCTCATATCCAGAAGGGCAACATACACCGAGGAAAAGTACTACACAGCCAAATATAACCTACCATCAAGGCCTTGTCCTATGGTGTAGGGCTTAAGGCACTTTAACTCAAAAATTTCTAGGTAATTTGAACTCTTGAAGCAAAACACAGAAGACAGGTAATTTCAGAGACATATGGGATCCAATCCAAAAAGGGTTTTGTATATCAAAACCAGCACTTTGAAATAAATCCATAAATAAAATGTAAGTCTGAAGCAGGTCAAGATACCATTAAAAAAGCAGAAAGTCACTAGCTCGTTCCAGGGGGTCAGGGATACCTCCAAATGAGCTGCAGTAATAGGTTCCAAATGTGGCAAGAACAGGTTGCGTTTTCACATACAATACTTGCATTACAAGACTGAAAGAAATTGCATCTTCTTACCCTATCCCTAATGATGACTGACTTAGAGATACTAGGACAGAAATATGGCCATAAAAATACACAGTGCTCAACTAATATTTTGTACAGGCACATTGCACAGTTGAATTATCAGCAATACTCATCTTCATGCAGCCTACCCTGTGCCTGGTTCTGCCATATCCCTGTTTCACGCTCTTCCTGACCCCATTCGTGGGGCAGGACAAGTCAGGATCTTCCTAAAGACCACCTCATCCATCTCTTCATTCCAAATCAGATGACATTGCTGACAGATATATGTCTAAACTATTGTTAACAGCATTTAACGATGGAGATGTCACAGCCTGTCTATCCTAGCTCTATTTGCCATTAGGCAGCTTAAGTCTTATTTAACCACTGCCTCTCACTTCTTGTAGACCTGAAAACCCCCCAGATAATTTATAGAGTCAATCCTCTGCTGCAGGATTTCAAACAGAGCAATTCTTGGGCAATGAGAAATATTCTAACCCTAGAGTGAAGGAGAAGCAAGGGAGGAAACAGAAGTCTGAGATGTAACTGACTTCTTGTCTGCTCACACGCACCAGCCATCACAGGGACACAATTAAGAGTGGTCGGTCAGGTTGCAAATTCATTCTATGTAGTTAAAGAATAGAGAAACATCTTCAATAGCTGCCTAAAGAGGCCAAGAACCAGAGTTAAAAAGAGCCATCTTAAGAACCATTAGCACTGAAGTATGGCACTTTTCCTATTTGTGAGGAGTAGGGGAAAATTGCAAGATGGGCTTTGCTTTGTTTGCATGCCTGTGGTATAGAAGACACATGAATTCCGGGCAGCTAGCAATGTGGGGTGTTTTTATGGAGGAATAACAAATCAAATAAACGCCCCTTTGAAGCCCCAGTTCAGACTAGAAGATATTCACAAGCTTTGCATAAAATATGAGGGTCCATGGTCTATCTAATCTACAGATGAATCAGAATCTTGGCAAGCTGCTGCCATTTAGCTATTTCACCTGTGCATGGGTTTATAGACAGGTTAGATCATCACAGCTAATAGTTTGATGGACCCTTAACTAACTCATCTCAATAGGAGACTTTGCACATACAATCCCCCCCAACACACTTTTAAATAATATTCCTGACATTTGAACATCTACTTTTTCAAAGATTGTTTGTATCTTTTTCCACCGAAAGACAAATGTTCTTCACCATAAGAACTTGTACCAGAGGAAAGTTTCTTCCTTAAAAATGTATTTTCTCCTGTAAATTTCTCCCATTACAACAATTTCTAACACTTATAGAAATTTTAAAATACATGATTGCCATTTCTTGATATGGTCACCCACTTTAATGGGTTTTTAACTCCCTTTTCCCCGTAAGATAAAGGTTTTCTGCACTCCCAGAGTCTTTGAGTGTTTTTTCAACTTGTATTATTTCTGTTTTATGCTGCTCCCACTCAAGCATACAAATACCCAGCAGAACAAAACAGAATAATTATTCACTAATGGGTATCAAAGTATTCCAAGATCTGATTCCCAATTTACATGGAGTTAGATGCAGTTGCTGCAGAGGCTGTTGTGCTCAGAAATCTCTTTAGCCACCCATTTCAAGTCTGACAGAGATTGTGAACCAGAGCCCTCAGCAGCAGCAGTTCACAGACAGGGATGCTTGTGTAAACTGAAATCAATAATGATTTAAACTGAGGTACCAGGCCCTCAACTCTGGGCATGCCACACAGTCAGTTGCCACGACAGAGGAGGTATGAATCAGTGGGAGAGGAACATTTGACCCCAACTCTCTATGAATCATCAGACCTCTTGAACCTGCACCCTTGGACATCTGTCCCTTCCTGAGCTGCTCCAATGTAAACATTGTAAAATTAAACTGAAAGGACCTGCAGCATACTTAAATCAGTTCTACATCTTGAAAATAACCCCAAACAACAAACAAGGCCCCCAAAACCCTAAACACCGACAACTCCCTCCCCAGCAAATTTCAACCTATGAAATTGTACTTCTGTTCTAAGGAGACCGTTTCCTGTGCACATGACATTTCCAATAGTTTGTGACCATTCATAGAAAAATAATGTAAGGAAGTTTGACTCAAAAGTTTTGCAAATATTATCCTGGAAGTACATTATATTAAAAAGTTATGTGTTCAACCAATTTTGATGTCTGAGAGGCTGCTTTAAACAGCTTTAAATAGGCTAACTTGAAATAAAATGCCTTTTGATACTTTAATTGCTACAAATACAAAGTTTAATAATAATACAAGGATTCTCAGTAGGGTGGAAAACTAGTGAATTTATACTTGAGATGTGTTACCACTCTTTTCCATGCTGGAAGTTTACTTTACACACAAATATGCTTAAAACCGACTGTAGTCTGCTGAACTTGTCACTTCAGCAACTGCCTTTCTCATCTTGTAGCTGTGGAGACAGATGAAAGAGAATGCAATTGTTCTAGGAACTTTTTTTCCTCATAATTGTAGATACTCTCCCCAGCGCAAATATCCAAAACCATAGGATTTGGTGAAAGCAACCATCAGAAACAGCCCCTGGACTAAAGGAAACCTGGAGTTTTGAGATAAGGGTGAAGGAGTTACTTCTTTCTACAGCTTTGGAAGATAAAATTCAGAATCTTAAGCAAAAGGTCGAATTAATCCTTTTTTCATATGCCTGTCAAAAAAATAATTCAGTATCAACAAAGTCACGTTCAACTTTTCCATGGAGTCTTATTACACATCTGTGAGTGTGACTTTCAACACAAACAATTCTGCACAGTGCAAAGCACATTGTAACTACTGCAGACCTGATTCTGAGATCACATGGAGGCAATCCATCATTTATTCCGCTGGACTTGTTAGAATTACAGCGAGACAAATGGGCTCACTGGAATTACAGCCTTTTAGCTGCAATAAATAAAAGATATCTTCAAATTGGTGAGCACTTCCCTATTACTTAATCTTTCATTTTCATTTCCCCCAAAATTTTACCCAAACTGAAATTAAAGCACTGTGGCTGAAACAGAGAGGTTCGTGAGTCCATAAAAGGCATAAGACTAATGTTCTGTACGTGATGGCAAATTACACTTTGTGTGCATTACAATACTTTTACAAGAGTTGCTATGTAGAAAGAAAATACTGATGATCATTTAACACAGTAAGAATTCACTTAAATGAACTGCCAGAAGAACAGAACTCTTAAAATAATTGATTTTTTCCCCCACATCGGATGAAAAATGCATAACACTGTACAATGAAAGTCAGCTTGAGCAAAAGTCATTTTCTGTCCATTAAAAGAAACATAAAAGACATTGGGGTACTTAATTAAAAGTCTTAGGACTGATTTGCACACCATAAATTTAGAAAACACACACAAATTTCAGTAAAATACCTTAATTAATGCTTTGCCAAATATATTGGGCTTCCCAAATATTTTATAAGTGTGAAAATTTACGCCCCCTATGCTTAGAATACCACCATCTCTAAAACTTAAATTCATAACAGTTGCTGCCTCAGTGTTTCTGCCAGCATGCTGATGCCTTATGTTTGCTGAATGCACAGAGTGATTTGGAAATGACAGATATCTCATGACAGGCAATACCAGCAGACAGCCTTTCAAAAAAATCTATAGTGACCTCACCTCCATCCAACACCTATTGACAGTTGTCACTCAAACTGTGATATCACATAAACACTTTCCGATCTGCAGCTTAAGTTTCCATAGTAGGGCAAAATCCTGTTAACTTCTGACCCACCTCTCAGACATCCTTTATGTTGTGTTTGGGTTTGCAAACTGCTGACAGGTTTTTCGAGGCAGACCATGTGTGGCTTGTGCAACACCCACGTTTCCTGCCCTCCAAGTTTCTCTTCTGAAAAACTTGTTGCTAATTAAAGGTAAAGAAATTTGCATCTCAAAAAGGTGCAGAGTAATCTACAGAGAAAAAACACCCCAAACTCACCAAACTAGAATATGATTTGAATGTGTTCTATGCAAGACCCAGGACATTTTTTCCTGTCACCTATGTCATTTCATTTCAATACCATGGGTTGCTCTAAAATGCTCTGATGAAATAATGATGAACCACTAAGCCACACTGTAGATACCACCCAGATTAGAGAGATGAGGAAGCACAAACTCATCTATGATTAGGAAATTTAGGACCTCCATAGGCAGCTGGGAATGAAGCATTCTCAGCGTTATGAAAAGAATGATTTATAGCTGCAGCAAAGAAAAAAATGTCCAGATATCATAGCTGTTGATATAAATGTGTAATGAGAGCTTTTAGAAACATGGAGTGTAGATGCATGTTTATAACCATATCTATCTGCTTCTATGCAAAACTTGTGGCCATTTATAACAAGCTAAGGAAAGGTGTACTTCAATCTCTGTCAAACATTTAAAGTATTTAAAGAAATAGTATCAGTTTCTCTCTCCAACACTTCAACAGCAACTGCTTAAATTGTTGCTTAAGGCTCAATATTTCATAAAATCTACTGATAACACAGACAGGGTTATACTCTAAGACTATAAATGCCTTAATCTAGCCTTCCTTATATATCTTCTCCACCCTAAAAGAGTACATCTTACTTCACTGAGACGACTCGGACTTCTTGGACTGCATACAAAGTATACGTCTGGATGAGTTATTTCTTTGCCTTTTGCTCCCCAACCTAAATTGTGGCTGTATTTCCTAGCTACATTTTGCATTCTGAGACTAAACACCAGTACAGAGGCACAACATGGAACTTCAGCCGGGTTTCTCAAATAAACAGAAACTTAGTTTTTTAACTGAACTTTTGTAATGCTTCTAATTCACAAGCACTGAGAAATAAGATCTGGTCTTTATGAAACTGCAGTAGATATGGATCTAGAATGAAAGGCTGTCCTATAAAATTAGAGTTTGGGGATATGGATTTATTCTTAAGGATATATTCCTTCCTGGAAGGTGCCATTTGTCACACCCTGGATTTTGCTGTCCATCAGGATATAGGTGAAAAAAATAAAAACAAAACCAAACCAACTGCTTCATAGCTCAAGGAATTTAGTTGCGAGACATTTTAATACAATACAGAAAGAAGTCACTATCCATTAACAAAGAATAAAAGAGCCAGCAAAATCTATATTAGTGTGCATATGTACAGTGGCAGGCTGCACAACACCACATTTCTTGAAGAAGTGTTGTTGCAGGGTGTGCTGTGTCACCACTAAAAATATCACACACTTTTGGCCTTCCTATTTTGATGCAAGGATGCAGAAATGCTTTTTGATGGTCGCAGGGCTAGGGAAAAACATAAGACCAACTTCTGAACATTTATGTGTGCTTAGTTCATGGATTCATTTGCTTTGCTTTACTGTCAGGTTTGAAATTGCATTATAAAGATGTCAAACAATTTCTTTCAAGGCTCTGGCCCTGAAATTGATACCACATGGCCAGACTGCTGTGTTCACACTGAGACTTGTGGACTTCCTCATGGCTCCAGGCAGAGCATCATCAGTTTGCTGTTACATTGCAAGATCTAAGCTCAAGTTCACTGACATCATGAAGAGGTTCTGTTAAATAAAATGCATGCAACATTAAGAATACCTTAGAAGGAGGGAGAACAGCTGCACAATGAGTTTGTCAGAACATCCACTGACCCATTACTGAGGATCACACCTGACCCTGGGCCATCACCTGCTGCTACAGGTGACCCAGACCTACACAGTTCTTTCTTCTCCTTCCACCCATCAGGCCTCCTGCAGCTAGAAGTGAGAAATTGGTGCCAGTGCACTGTTGTTTTATTGCATGCATTCATGTGTGGTGGGGGACCAAGATCATCTGAACTCATTTCACCTGTGAACATTTACATCCATTGCGTTAGGCTGGTTTGCACTCCCCTAAATTCAGCTGGTCTGAGATGCGAGTACTTGTGTGACTGGAAACACCAACCCTTGGAATTGCAATGGTCCTTAAAGGTTTAACAAGAAAAATAAGCTTAGCATTTCCCTATTTTAAGGATACTCTGGAGATCAGTGCTGGTTGATCCTGAAATGTGGATGCTGAGCCATTAAAGAAATAAAATGTATGGCTGTAATGACAAACCTGCTTCATACACTGGCTGTTGGCCCAACAGTAGCATCTCTGGATTCTCTGGGGCATTTTCCCAAAATATGCAGAGAAAGCAAGGACAGAACCAAGGTTGTCTAGTGCTGTTTGGTGTAAAGGAGGGTCTCTCTTACCAGTGTGTGCATAGTGCCTTTCTGGCACAAAATTATATTTGTTTCATTCATTTATTAAGAGAACTACATGCAGTAATGGATTTTCCTTATACATACACACCCTTTTATATATATATATATATATATATATATATAAAGAAAAACACACACATATCTAAATATGTATAAAACCAATATAAAATATGGAACATTTTCCAGGGGAATCACCACATCCTGAGCTATTAATCGCAAGGAAGTAGAAGCCAACTGAAGAGAGACATGGAACATATCCTATTCCTATTTTCCCTTCCCACACAGTCTGGTGCTGTTAATTGAACTTTCTTTATTTAGTGATGATTACAGATGCAAAGCTGACAGTGTATAAAAATAAAAATTAGGAAGCAAACCGTAATGGTTCTGTTGGTACCAACATCAAATGGTGCCTTTAGCATCTGATTTGCGATCTGAGAGGACTACCTCTGCTGGGAGAGGCATTCACAGTTGTCTTTGAAAGTAGAATTAAGATTCCCCCTATCAGGGAACTTATCTGCTAAAAGTAAATTAAGAACTGATGTAGCTCCTTCTTCAGTATTGCAGGGAGCCAGACAGGAAATTAGGAGGATATGGTGATGTTAGGCCAGATGCTGCGTGACTTCACAATCCTTGTTACTCAGTTTTATACAGCAGGGACATGTTTGTGGGAATGAAAGGCCTTGGTATGTCTAGTAGAAAGAGAGTGAGGGTGTAAATGACTGACGATTTCTGATGTGTCATTGTTAATATACACCAGGGAGACAAAAGCGTTACTTATGCTGGAGGACTGTGTTCATGCATTAAGAAATGCGTGTCAGGACAAAAATAAATTCAGTCTGGAAACTGGAGCTAAGTTTCTGAGACTCAGAGATCCAGGAGTTCTAAACTGTCTTCCAGTAACAGGGCAAGTGTCCCCTTTTTTTTTACCTCAGATTGGGGTTTTATTATATTTTTAAACAGAACAATACAAAATAAGTGCCTGCAACAGTACAGGCACTGCTTCAGAAGCCAAGAGCTTTCTCCTAGCTCTATATCCCTATAAAGGGAGAAGAAGGAAGAGTGTAAAATAGTGCACAGGTATGACTTGCCACAAGGAAACATGATTCTTGTTAAATGGCTTGACAAGAATATTGTGGTTTGGGAGACAGAAGGGCAGCAAAGGGAAGGGCTGTCGAGGGTCACATTGCTTTGCAGTCCAGGGCATGTGGTGGCCTCAAGCTTTATGAACACTTACTACCATGGGGTCTATTATCTGCCAGGCACCACTGAAGCCTGAATTATTGTATTTCAATAAAACCTGCAGCTTTGGTACTTAACCCAATAACTAGATTGTTGCGTCCCCTTCCCACATTGAACTGGCATCAGCAAAGAAATGGAAAGCAAGACAGCTATCCCTATCCCCCACCCCCCCCTCAGCAGAGACACACATATATAGCAGCACTATGCTCAGACAGGCCAGGGACAGACTTAAGTTCAACTGGTGATGAATGCTGCCTAAAAATGCATTGCCACAAACCACAGCAATCCCTAGGTTAGATGCAAAGCATAAAATGCAGCCTGAGCGTAGTTACAGTGGAAACGTAATATTAGGAAGAAGGGAGAGGTGAATTAATAGACCACCGTGAAATTAAAAAAAAACCCAAACAAACTAAAAAATAATTTAACCCCCCCCAACATTTCTCTACAAACTAACAATGTGTTGCAAAAACATAGAGAAAAAGGAGAAAAAACCCACCCCAAACCATGCCGCTTACTAATGCCTCTGTGGCTGTAAACTCATTACTCATTTATATACAGAGTGAAAAATATTAAGATAAATGATGCTATTTACTGGCATGATGCACCTAACATCAAAACAGATGTGTATTTTTAATGTTGGCTGCATTAAACACATTATCCAACTTTCAAAATACAGTGATTTATGTTAGAGGTTGAATATGCCCAAGCAGAAACTTGAAACATAACAGAAAAAAAAAACCTCAACAAAACCAACAACAGAGCAGATCAGCACAGCTAAGAGACAAAGTTAGCAATAAAGCTCAGATTTAAGCAGAAAACTGGAAGCCAAAGGGTAAATAAATCCTTGCTTTTGGGTATCTTATGCAAAATAAGATTCTGTTTGTAACTGTTGGCAATGTTTTCCAGGATTTAATCTGTAGTCCTGCTACTCAGAGATACAAACATCTTTGTCATCCAAGTAAAAGAACATGTTTACAGTGTTTGTCAGAGGATCCAACACAAGAGCGTATTTTCTGATCAATGCATCAGCCAAGATTTCTGGAACTGGGCAGACGGTTTTCCAACCTTAGATTTTTCCATATTAAAACCAAAGCAAAATAACCATTCCCTCCCAACATGTCCCGAAGGAAACACGTTTCTCCCAGGACCAGGGCAAGCAAAGAAGACAGCGAGGCTTTTTAAAAAGGCTTCCTCAAATCTGACTACAAGATAAAGAGAAAAAAAATCTCCATTCTGCTTACCTTAATAACCTTGTCAAAATAAAGGCTTGTCACAGCTCAATTAAGATGTTCTAGTCATAAGGGGTTATCTGTGGTGTGATGGCTCACTCTGAAGAGACTACAGGACTGCTTTGATTAGAAAACTTACCTGCTTGCAGCAGGGCAGCTCCACCCTGGATGTCTCAATTTGATCAGAAGGGCTTTTCCTTCCTGGAACTAGAGTTGGACTGGTGAAAGACAGCTCAATAAGGCTGAGTACTACTTTTGTACAACTTAGAAGAAGAGTCCTGATTGCTTCCTCATGAGCGTGTTTATGCAGGCTCCCCGCTGTCCCTTTCAACCCATTTCTCACACTAAAGCATGAGGGAAAAGCAAACAAACAAAATTATTCTAGCTACCCTCCCTTCAGGTTTTGAAAGGTGATTTTATGACTGTCCCTTCTAACTGTAAACAGCTGGAGGGCAATCAGATGTGAAACTGTTGGAGATCACATGAAACCTTTTGTGGTTATACAGGATCAAGGAAGTCTGAGATAAACTTACAGGGGACAAGGCTGGCTAAAGACAAGACTAGCTCATGCTATTTGTGGATGCTACTGCTCAGTGTCTGTTGAACAGAATCATTTAGGTTGGAAATTGTGTCCAACTGTAAATGTAGCATTGCCAAGTCCACCACTAAACCATGTTCCTAAGTGCCACATCTAGATAGCTTCTAAATACTTCACGGTATGGTGACTCAACCACTTCCCTGGGCAACCTGTTCCAATGCTTGACAATCCTTTCAGTAGAGAAAAATTTCCTATAGGTGTAGAAGAACATATTCCATCTCTATAGCCAGATTAAATAGCTGCCATTCACTCTGCTGGGGTCAGCAGAGACAATGTGTTGTTAAAATGTATTAACATCCAGCTTAATCTTTAAAATCCAAATATATATAAAACCCCATTTTCTTGTAACATTTAAACCTCATTCTTTTGTCTTAAACATCAGGCTGGGAGTTACATTGCTACAGACAAACCTTGAGGTCAGCAGAGGCATTCTTTGCAGGGTATTCTGAAATTTTGTTGATGAGGGGGAGAAAATCCCAGCAAGACCCTAAAATTAGCTGACAGCAATCAGAAAACACTGTAAGAAACACCCTTTAAGAAGGCCTTCGACAGCCCGTCTATTATTCCTTCATATTTGGGCCAGGTCTTGTAGAGCAGGTGAAGCCCTGAATAATTTACTTTCCATGCAGGAAGATTTGTCAGACTTCTAAGTCAAATCTTTTACATTGCCAAGCAGAGTGAGCCAGGTCATGCAGAAATCTGTAACAGATTAGCTAGATGTAACATGCTGCTTAGAGAATTTTGTGTACAACTGGCTTTTTACTTGATCTGTGTTAAGAAGTTTCATTCTCTTGCAATTTAGCAACTGACAATAAGCTTTTAAAACCGTTTCATTCTTCCATCCTTCCCCATAATATTAATGAACAAGTTTCCCTCATTTCAGATTTCACCTCCTGTATGTCAGTGAAGAGAATGAGACTACATATGTCCCTGCATAAATCTGTTTAATTTCACAAAATATTCACTAAAAACATAAAATGTGAAGGACAAATCAGCGCTAACACTGAATGAATGTCTTACTGCATTTGAAATGTTGGCTATTGTAAACTTTTGATGGTCTTATTCAGAATATTTACTTCTACTAAAATATTTCTGTGTGTATTATGGAAGAAAACCCAACATTTAAGTAGTCACACCTCAGAGAGGAATACGGTGAAGCATGGAAAACTTCCATCTTTGCAGCTGCTACTAGCTGACATGGCAGTAAGGCACATTGCTGTGAGGAGTTGTACATCTGCTTCCCTGTTTATGGCAATGAACCAGACCTTGTCTATAGTTCCAATTCCTTGTGCTGCTCACGTAGTGCAAAGGGATGTTAATATGCCCACAAATACCTCATAAAGAATTAATACTTTAGAAGGGGAAAAAAAAATCAGCACTCACCTAAGCACACCAGACTTGAGTTCCCTTCAAGTGGCTCCTTCTCCTGTTCCTATTATGTGATGAAGGGTGAATTTTGGAAATAGGAGTGCACTGCTACAACCATCCACAAATGGTCTATTCCAAAATTACAGTTTAGCACAACTTTGTAATTACTGTTATCCATAGAAGGGAGTGAAATACCTTTAAAATGGCTCTTAAGGATATTTTGAAGGGAGCCCTTGCGTTTTTTTCCCTTGGGGAAAAAAAATTAACCCCAAAGCTTTGAAAAGGAAGAAGACAAAACCTTTGATCTTGATAATTTGCTATGGCCTGACCTTACAGCTCAGGGCAGAAGCATTGGCCTCTGATATCTTCAGAGCCTGAGATGGCTGCATGCCAAGCATGACCTCTGCAGTCCAAGCATAAGGACAGCTCTAAATAACACTGGCTACCAACAGCCCAAAGGGCAGCAGTGCAAGGACTAAGAATGAAGTCGGGCGAGCGGTAACATTGCCACACATTCTATTTTGGCAGCAAAGAGAGGTGTTGATTTTGAGAGTGCCATCTCCAAGTTGTCTCTTGAAATAATACAATCCTCTTGTTTCCTGCTGCACCAGTTTTAAGGTCACTTTGGTCTTCTGAGGCAGCATAAAGCTGCTGTAGCTCCATAGGGAGCTCCTCTTAGAGCAAAGCCTGACTGTCTGAGATGTTGTAGAAAGGAACATGCATCTCAGTAACCCTCTGAAAGTGCAGTATACACAAATAATCTTTGTGCCTGCAATTCTCTTCTGACCTGGATGCTAAGGCAATTTTTAATGAGGATTTGGCTCTGAGGGCATGTTTCCATGAAACACTTACAATCTTCCTTTCCAGTGCCCACAATAATACCTATGTGCACACAAATAATAATGTCCCGTGTACAAATATGCAGAGCCACATGCCAGTTCTTCAGCTTTCGAGCCCTTCATAGGGCTCCAGAAGAGAAGCATTAAAGAGGGGCAGGAGGGGAGCTAAGATGCTTTCATCCAGTGCAAGGAGCACAGAAGAGCATATTGCAACACTTTGTCAGGCTGGATCTTTACTCTGGCACTGAAGAGAGAGCTATAGACTGACAGAAAGTGTTTATTACCCAGACATCAAGAAGGCAACAGTGAAAGGATCAAGGCCTGTTAAAGCAGGATACAGCTGTCCCCAGAGAACTTGATCCTGGCCAACAGGCTTTGGCAAAGAATGGCTCACATGCTATAGCTGTGCTTTTCTGTGGATGATTGCCTAAATCCCAGCTTAAAGTAGTTAATTGCTCTGCTCCCCCTCACATGATATCTCAGGCTGACAAGTGTAGCAGAGAGCAATGGAAAAGTAACTAAAAATTAGGTTTTATCTATGTTTTGAAACTCCTATTCTGTTTTCACTATGAAAAGACATATATAAGGGAATGGATGGACATCACCTCTTTCTTTCCTTAAGGTTCAAATAAGATTTTGGGAGATGGTGGGAGGATAAAAGAGCATGCTGACATGAGGAAGAGAGAACTGTAAAGCATAAATTTTTCATCCTAAAATTAAGGTGTCTAATGAGAATAAGAAGAGTACCAAGAGATCACGCAACATTTAAACAAATAAATGCCATTCCCTGCCTTCTCAAAAACTGGCATTATTCGTGAGAAGAAATGAGTAATAACAAATAATTAAGGTAATGCTACAAGGTTTTTATTACAAGAAAAACAGAAAGAATGTTTCTATGCAGGAAAATACAACATTGAGAAAAATGAATGTTTGTCTCTTGGGGGAATGCAAAACATGAATAAAGAGAATCAAGAAATGGAAGTGTCCACATCAACAAAATAGACCATTATAGGGATAAAGCTAACTGGAAGTGTCCAAAAGGCCACTGGCTCTGTGCAGCTCAGTCATTTATTGGTGCAAAGTCTTTGTGACAGAAAGCCCTTTGACATTGATGATTCTACTGGGCAGTGACAGTGACATCAAGTGGATACATTAGTGAATTAAACAACCGGGTTACTCTGATAAAGGAGGTACTGTATTTTAGTATGATTTATCTGGAAAGTGCTTTATACCATAAGACAGATTGAAAAGTGACCTGCCCTTTAAGGGTCTTTTTGTGTTCATATGTACTTCATCCCTTTCCTGCCTCTTCATAGGGAGAGTAGCTCCCACGTTATTCATTTGAACAGGGGAATGAAGGAATTTTCCAAACAGACTGAGAGTGAAAAAATTAGGAACTTCATCCTTCCTGATACAAATAGCAACAGTTCATGAATGCAGAATTAGTTCATGAAAACTCAGATGCATAAAGTATGGCTGCCCCAGGCTGTTTTAACTTCTTCACAACAATGCTGTAGTAGCTATTTAGTTACCCAGTAATGCCAAGCAACTGCTGATGACTTCATTATCCACAAAGTATGCATGCATGCACCCCAAACAAGTCCACTGCAAATGTACACACATCATTAAATTTAGAGTAAGGGTCCAAAGCATTTTAAAACCACACTGGAACCCTTTAGTGACAAGACTTTTTCTTTCCTATGTGGGTAAAAATATTCAAATGCAAAACATTTGGCATAGCTTTATTCTAAGGAAAAAAACCCACGTCATTTTCACTCCCAAAGTGGTGGCAGGGGCTTTTTTATCTTCATCTGCCAGCACCCCTCTTTCAACTATATACTCCCATGTGACCAATACTCCTGCTTCAGCGTAAGTGCCTGCCACTCACTGGGAATTTTCTTTATTAGGATATTTTATTAGAGGGTTTGTACTGCTTACTCAGCACTGCTGGAGTAATGCTTTGCAAGTGAAATCAACAATGGTCAAGAGTATAGTGGACTTTGTGGAATACTTGCACTCTCTTTTAGGAGTTAAAACCAGGCTCGTGTTTTGTCTTCACTTTTCATCACTGCAAGGAAGAACTAGGTGTTTTAAACTGAGATTAGCTGGTGACACAACCTTTGATGATATGGCCAAACAAAAGGTAGCCCAGATGTCAGTAAACTTCCCTTTGAACAGCCTCCATCACCTATAGCTTGCTACCACACAGACCATGTGCGAGGATCACTTTGAGCTAAGTGGATGCAAGTCTTGCATTAGAGGAAGGTTTCCTTATGGTGCCCCCATGGGAGGTGTGGAAGGGTGGAGCAGCACTGCTGAGCATCAGCATCCTCCAGGTATTAAACAAACCTCTCTAGTGATTCTTGCCGTGCTCAGGTTTTACAGGGGAGTGAGGGTGATGTCCACTATCTCCATCTAATACCTACTAGAGTCATCATTAGGACAAGTTGAATTCTTTTGCACATGCTAAGGGGGTTTAGGACTTTATTCTTATGCTGAATCTTTTCTCCCCAGTGTTTCCAATGTACAAAGCAAGCTCCCCTTGGAAACTCACTGGAGAAGAGGTTTTCCCCACTTGCCCCATGCAATGAGGGTGGTTCCCAGCTTTGCTGCCTTTTCGGATGAGAGCACATAAAAAAGGAGATGAAAGCATCAAAGAAAGTAGGCTCTTCCCTCTTATTTTGTTCAGGGCCATGACAGCTCTTTCCCTCAGCTTTCATCCTCAGAAACAGCATTCCCTTAGACTGTACATCTGCTGTAAAAGAACAAATGGCTTTGCCCTTCTCTATTGAGCACCTCACTGTACACCCTGTCTCCCCAGATGCCTGGGTTGCTCATCACAGAGGTGCCCAGCCTTTGCTGAAGCAAAGTGACTATGCTGAAAATCAATAGCAGAGCTAAGCATAGTAATACCCTCTCTGTGTTTCAGCTTCCAAGAGCAATCATCTTTCATTCTTCAATAAATGCCAAGAGGAAATGAAAACCATATTTTCTTAAATAAATCCTTTCTAGCTTATTGTGACTGTAACTTTGCTGCAGACGCACAGGTGAAAATGGGAGTTAATTTACTTCATCACTTCAGCAAAATTTTAGGAGAAGCTTATAGTACCTTATATCTTACTGTAACCACTACATTGTAAAGCGATTATTTTTGAAAGGGTATGGAGAAGAATAGTATGCCAATACTGCTGTAAGTAAACCTGAGATTACCTTCTGAGCATTTAAGGTTTCTGAAAAGGAAAAAAGGAAAAAAAAAGGAGAAATTCTCTATTTCCTTTTGTAGAACTGTAAACCATTTGCTTGAATCCTTTAAAGACTGCTGCTAACTTTACCCAATTCAAATCTAGATGGACCAGCTTTCTTCCGTTCTAATATACTCAGGCAACGAAAATGTTGAAAAGCCAAAACACTTATATAGCTTTAGTATAACTGAAGAATAATTAGTATGTAGGTAAATACTAATTCTAAAAAGTGTGCTAATGCAATGTAAACTTGCATGAGATCTGCATTTTGTAGTACAGATTTCGTGTCAATGTCAAAGTAAGAGTAATACCTAACAGTTAGAGTTTGTGATGTTGTCACTAGGGGGAAAGGATTTCATTGCATGTCTACAGGGATTGTCTTATCAGGCCATTTGGATGCAAGATTGTGATGGTAAAACTGTTCCACTGCATGTCTAGACCCTGTGACTATTGCATTACAATGCTGTTAGGGTGCTGGGGCAGAAAGATTTTACTACAATCATTCTGAAGCTAATACGTCCACATAGGATGATCTTAGTGCAGCTTCTTTTCTCAATATTAAAAAAACTCCAAACAAACAGATAAAAAGAACCGAAAAACCAAAAGCAATAATGAAGGCTGTTAATTTAAACAATATTGAAGGCTTAGGAAGAGTGCTCCACTTTAGTAAGGCACGCATAAGCTCAGACTCTTCCATATTATTATAGCATCAATCGATTTGGCAGACAACAGGATGGGATGCAATGCATACAGTTGGAATGGAGAATCCTAATTTGCAAGATATTCTAAATCTTCTGGTTTTGAGACATTTTGGCATTTGAACTTAGGCAGCTCTACTATTCCTAGAGCTCCTGGAGGGAATATCATACATAGCCTTGAAATCTTTCTCAGATGTCAAATGTTAAATCGTTCCTATTAGCTGCTTTAAGGCTCTATTGATATAAGAGTTAAAGTTGACTGGTGGGGTCACAAACCCTTTCAGAATATCTAATACAATTGTATTTACATTTTTAAAGATAAAAAATGTGAAGTTAAAGTATGTATCATCCCTGCCTTAAAGCCTTAACTCTGCCCCCAGACCTAAGAGCAGTACAGCTAATGGGAATGTGTATGTATGCTGCAGCAACGGCACGTGTTTGACATGCCATCCCCTTGGCAACCCCTTGTCTCATTTATCTTCTTGAATGCTCAGCTAACCTTCTCTATGTTATAGGCAGCTGCTCTGATTGGCACAGATGTTAATTAAACTAGGTAGTAACAGTACACACACTGAAAAGACAGCCCTTGGAGCTAAACAAGATCCTAGTCCCCGCCATCCCACTGCTGTGCTCATTTATGTGCATTGTGCAAGGAGTGAAGCAAAATAATCTTATCCATGTTCCTGAGATACATAACAGCCTATAACATACTTCATGATGGCAGAAGCAGCAACAGGGCAAGCATCAACTGGTTGCAATAGGTAGGAAACGGAGGGTACAGGATAGTGGGAGACATGGATGAAATACTGCTGACCACTAATCCTGACCTAAATTCAATCTCTGTTTTCTCAGCACATGGTTAGCAATTTTCTTTTTCCTCATTTGAGCACTGCATCCTGTGATGTTCCATATTGCCAAGATCAGTATTTTTCAGGGTGAAGTATGGCATGAGGATGAAGATGAAATTAAAACTACAAGAGATAGATTAATATGTACTTCAACTCTATTGTTTCTTCTTAAACTTTGCAACTGATATTCTGGAAGGGTTTAAAGTATTTCTCTCCTAGAACTTTTCCCAGTGACTTCCCCTGTTGATAAAGAAATTCACAATTGTAAAGCCATCAAAACTGTGAGAAAGTCAAATCAGGAAGTTTCCTCTGTTAATCCCATTGCCATTCTACTGTAACACCCATTCACAGAACGCTGCAAAGGGTGGTGCTGATACACAAAGCTAGCTAGACATAGTGCTATTTAAAGCCATATGCTTCAACACCAGTAAATTCCTGTCCCATGCTCTAACCTGTAGTCACTGGTCTTCCTGCACCTATTTAAACGGCTCTTTTAACTGGATCACCTTGCATCCAGCTGTGTTGCAGATGCAACCTGAACCTTGAATTTTGAAAATCACAGGAAGTCAATGAAGACTGGGTACTAAATAAGAGTGATCAAAACCCAAAACCAGGTTATATCAATTCTGGATCCATCACTAAACTTCAAACATTCGTGGCAAAGAGAAAAGAGAAAAATTATTCTTGGATGTCACCTATTGCTTTGAGGATGCCATGAGAATTCCTCCCTAAAACGGTTCATTGGACCATTTTTACTTCAGATCTGAATAAGCACAAAGATTTTTTGGAACTGAGAAAATCTGTGGATTGTGCATTTCAATAAAAATTGTTTGCTGTGAGAAGGGGACTATATTTGATATAATTTTCACAAACTCTTTTAGAATCACTGGGTTCCAGATAAGGTCAAAAGTAAGATCAGAAATTGGTGTATTGTTGAGGCTTAAACAGATACTCCAAGTCTGAGAATGTCTGGAGCAGACCTGTCTGCAATCAAAGCTGTATACTGCTTTGTGAGAAATGAGCAGAGATTCTCCATACTCAAGAAATTACCAGCTCACAATTCTGCAGCTGCCAGTCAGCCTTCCTTCTCATCAGTCCTCTCACTCAGTTCTGCAGGGTACCACAGAGCCAAAAGTGCTCTTCCCATGATGTGCAACCTGAATATTTAAGGCTGTTAAAGGTCTCAGAGGATGTTACCAGGCTCAAGTCATTACTACTACCCACAGCCAACATGCTGCTTAAGAACTTTATGCTCTGTTTGTCTTAATCCTACTTGCTGCTGCAGTTAGATGTGGTGTGCTTCCCCTTTCCTTCTCCTACCAGTTGTAATTTCAAATACATCAGAATACGACCCAGTTTTGTTGCAATGGTGCACTGTTTGCTGCACACATTGGAGGTAGGAAGCTCCTCTAAGCTCCCTGTCTTTTTGAATCCTAGGAATCGTAGTTAGTTTCAGGCATCCTGTACCAAGCTCTTATGAGCTGAACTTCTGGCAAAGTAGAGATACACTACTGCCATCACAGTATTCAAAGTAAATGTCTGGTTCTGTATGCCACTGGAGAGCCTGCTCTTGAAGTACAAACGTTATATAGGTAGAAACGAATATCAGATTCTTCTATTTTGAAATGTTAATTAAAAAAGAAGCGTTCTACCCACCAGAAACACCATTTTGCCAAGACATTTCTGATCAATAACCCTGCTCTTGTTCTATTACCGTTTAGTGTATTATCATACATTTTCTGTAGCTGGTGAAACTGTTCATTTTAATTTCATGTTTTCATATTATGAGAACAGAATGCAGAAGAAAAAATAAAGACACTATGTAAGAGGTGAAGCAAACACCAAAGCCCAGTCTGTACATATCAGAACTTCATAACTAATAAATTTCAGCTCCACTGGTAAAGAGCTTAAATCACATCTCTATTTAGTTGCCAGAAAAATCTCAGTATTCTTGTATTAAGTATTATATACACATGTATTTTATGTTATTTTACTGAGTGGGTTCCAAAACCAGACCATCAACTCTAAGAAATACTTGTTAATACCTCCATCATATGACAGCATTTGGTTGAAATATTTGCCTGCTATATAGTTCAGAGTACCTTCTTTTTTCCAGGCAACAGCTAAAAATTTTACTACAGTATTAAGAAATTTTAATCATTGTTAAAAGGTTCCCTAATGACTGTAATAAAGGACAATATTTTATTGATGTCAGCAACTAGCAGTTGACTTATGAGGTAGTACTTTTGAATCTTCAGGATTGCTGTGTTCTACATCTTTGCTTCAATCCTTAGAGAAGAACCTTTTGATGAATCTCAGCTGTGACTTAATAGGTTTAGTAATAGTGCTGAAGTAGTTAGTGCTGAAGTTAGTCAATGAAGTGCTCTCTCTCCAGTGCATGTTCAATTTTTCATTCTCATCTTCATTTACACTGGGACAGCTCTCTATGAAGCTATTCAATGGCTCTCCTAGGCTGGAAATGCAAAGTCTCATTGTTCATTCCGCAGTTATTTTCCCAAATCATCAGCAGAAGGTCCAAAATACGATTCACAGGTAAAGAAGACATTCCAGGCTTGAATGCCCAGTCCATTTGATTGACATCTACTTTAGTAACAAATTCAAGCATCACTTTGTTGCCATCCAATGCTCTTTCCTTAGTATCTGCAGAAGTGTCTACGATGATCTACCAGAACATCCTGGAAGACTACAAGGAGAGAGGTAGAAAGTATTTGAAAAACTGCAAAAAGTTAGAATCAAATAAACTATTTATTCCTGAATACACCCGCACCGTACAGAAGTGAGTTGTGGCTGTATTTACATTTCTGATTTACTTTATGACCTTGGCCAAGTCACTCATCCTTTTTGTCCCTTTGCTTCTGTATCTGCATCGTGGAAATAATACATTTTCTGTTTTACATGGTTCTTGTGAGGTTTATTTAGTGTTACTAAGACATTATGCTTCACAAAATAGTCAAATTATTATAACAAATATGGCAATCCAGAATGACCATTGAAAATGACAAATTCAGAACTAGCTCTTACATCAATTCTTATTTCTGCCACCACAATCCCAGCCATCTATCTGGTAGAAAAAGATCTTGAAGAGTTGTATTATCAGGGAAAAGCAGAACTATCAAAGCCCCAGGGCTTCTCTGGCCTCTAAGTGCTATTTCAGGAACATAAAGGTGAAACAGATGCACGGCTGTAGCAACCCTCATTAACTGCACAAGAGGGAATTAACAGTTAGGGAGAACGTCTCATGCATTCACTGGCTTCCTTGGCTGGGCTGGTTGTTGCACAGCAGAGCACAGCCCACTTAAAATAATACTGCCCTCTCATGATACTCCTTGCAGAATGCTGCAATCCCCTTAGTTTTGATTACTTCACTGCTTCCCCTGGTCGAAACCAAGTTTGGAGCCATGCCTTGCACATGGAAGGCAAAAGATGGAAAGGACAGTAGGCATGAAGGTTTCCTACCCAGATTTCCAGCGGTTCCTTGCAGTTTATTAGTGGACCTCCCAAGTCCTTGCAGAGATTAGGAGACTGCAAATTAAAAGGAGCAATTAATTAATCACATGTAAGATGCTAGACTCAATCTGGGGAAACGAAGAGGACAACAACCCACGAGGTCAGAATCTTGCCTTAATGAGCCTTTCTGGCTTCAAATCCTGTGGCTATTCAATTAGGCATAAGACCTCATCATGTGCCAATAGGCCTTTTGCTGCTGTCTCCTGTGCCATAGCTTGGCATTGCCAAGCCACAGACCTTGCCCTGGAAGTCCTTCGTTAAACGCCGGGCAGTTGGGCTGCTCTGGATCTCAGCCCTGAAATGAGGGCAAGCGAGTGACAGCCCAGCACAACTACAGCCACTCTTCACTTTCGTCTTGCCTTTGAGGGCATTTTGTTTTGTCATCTTAAATTACAATAAAATTGCAGGCAGATGGGTAAACCCAAAGGCCCATGTTTTTCACTGGCTTCTGCCATTCACAGAGTTTTCTCTCATTGAATCTCATATACACATTAAAAAAATGCTTAAACACTGCAATGGTCAACTGAAGAGGGGGAATCTTTTGTTTAAATAAACCCAGCTATTTTCTTTTACATCTATTTGTTTTTTAACCCACCTCACAAACCTCCTTCCCTTTTAAGTGATTAATTTTCCATGCAAAGATGCTAACACCAGAACAGTGTGAAAAATAAGTATCAGAAAAGAGCAAGCAAAAGGGAATGTGTCACATACTGACTACAGGGAAACAGTGCAAAACATCTAATCACAGCAGTGCCAGGAAACTTGAACCTGTCCAAAAGGATCCAGTGCTCTCGATGTTTAATTGCTGTTGATGGCTGCTGGTCAGTCATGCATGACAATGTGTGTGTCACGCTGTTTCCTGCCTATGTTCATTCCTGTCAGCCTTCACTCCAGGTGACGAGTTCTGCTTCTCTGACCAGGGGATAGAAAGAGAGGAAAAAACACATAAGAAACGAGCCCTCACAGACACAAAGCAACATGTACCCAAATAACCCAAGCCACAGGAACAGAGCACCAAAAACAGACAGGAAAGGTCCAGCTTCTATCACAACCTCTCTACCCTTCCTTATTTATGCTTTAAAAAAAAAAGAGAAAATGTAGCATCTGCGACTGACAGTATTCCAACTGGCAAGACTCAAGTCTCCTGTTTGCTTGATTATATGTTTGAACACATGCTCGGGGCTGCATGGAGCAATTTGAATTACAATTGGGTAGCAATGAACATTATCGTTTTGGGTGAACTGGAGCTTTAAAAACCTCTTCCTTGAGCTAATAAGAAAGAGATAGTGGGAAATGTAGGAGACATGACTTAAAAGGTCTAGAAATTATATAACAGCTTTCCAGCTTTTCATAAAGTGACTGTTTAATGGTTTATGTATCTGGGCCCAGATTCAGCAAAGCACTTAAACATGCATTTCACTTTAAGTATGTGAATGATCTCATCCTTATTCAGCAAAATACTTAAAGAAATGCTTAATTTTAAGACTATGCTTAGCTGCTTTGTTGTTCTGGGGCCTCATCACACTTTTCAACATCCTGGTATATGTCTGTAATACAATTAGAAGGAGTGCTCCTCTTTTACCTCCCCCACCACTGTCATCTTTTCAAAACAAAGATCATTATTTCACCATTGTTTTACTTCATACTGCTTCAGGCAAAACTGATGCCTGAGAGTCAATACATTGCTGAAGCATCCAGGATGTATCTGCCCATTCACATTCCACTTCCAATCCATCCGTGGCCTAAGTCAAGGCGAGTCCTGCCACTGTCTTCAGCAGGACCCAGCTCAGGTGTTCAATCGGTACAGTGCTCTGAATCTGTTGCAGCAATATATAAGCCGAGTTGTGTAAGAATGGAAAAGCCAGTGCAGGGGAGAGATTTTTCTGCAACAAAAGCATAGTAACAAGGCTTTAGCTGCTTCAGAACTGGTCTGAGTTTAGCTGCAGTCAGGATGCTTTGAGGAAGGAACTACAACATCATTTCTGGACCACCACATTTTAAGCAAATAGCATATGATGTTAGTTTGTTTTGATGATGTAATTGTTTATGGTAATTTTCTTATTCTGTCTGTGTACTGCCTTCATTCATCTAAGTTGGAAGCAAAGGTAGAATACAAAGCAGGCAAAAGAGGTTGTTCCACACGATGATTCTGGCTCATTTGAAGATGCTCCTGTTGCAATTGCCACCCTTTCCCGTCTCCATATCCACACACATCAGTGAGAATCAGGAAGGCAGTTCAGTTTCATTGATGATAAAGATTATGAAAAGAATAATGTTTAACCAGTAATATGTACGTACACATTGAGATATGTTGTCTGAGAGGGTCACTTTATCTTTCCTGAATTGGCTTCTCTTAGTTTTAATATTTGGAGCAACATGACATCTTAACAACACTGCAAAGAGTCTATGGGTTTTAAAATTATTATTGCTACTACTATTGAAGAGATGATATAGAATAAAAGAGTAATAGGTGCACAAGGAAGAATAACTCTACCTAATTTATGTTATTTAATGTGTGCTCATTTTTTTTTTTTTTGCCACAGATTGAAAAGCAGTAGCAAAATAACTACATAAAGAAGTCCTGAGGTACAGCCAAGTGTCACATTATCTATGCTTGGAAGTCAAGGGAAAAAAATACTATTTAATACCTTGCTCTTTTTAGGCATATACTGTTACAGAGAAGAAGTCACAAAACCTCATAAAAACTGCAATATGAACAAGACAAATGTGCTCACAGGGGCTGACAAGCTCATTCCTAGCATGGAAACATATCATGGAAGTTTAGTCCATGAAGCTCAGGTTTTGAATGCATTATGGATTCTGAAGAACAGCTCAGACCAAAATGCTATACAAGCTAGCACTGAAGAACTTTGTCACACATACATCCTTTTCTTTCTCTTCCACTGGGGTATTGATGATTTAAAGCATTATAACAGCATTGTTCCTAGTTATGGTGATTTTTAGAAAACAGGAACTTTGAAAAGAAGAATTTGGTCCTGAATAAGACAGCCAAAAAAGCTCATGCAAAATTAATAAGCAGCCTTTCTTTCATTCTAAATGCAAACAAAGCCCAAACGCTGGAATAAATACATTTGGTATACAGACAGAATTGTCATAAACCAGCCATGCATATCCATATCCTTTGCAACCATTAGCCGTACACCGTACTGAATATAATGTTTCCTAAGATCACTGGTGGCCTCAGCATTAATCCGAATTCTATGTTTCTACTATCAAGTTTAAATTACAGATCTGTTCACAAACTCATTAGAAAAGGCAGCACTCTATTCTGTGATTTGCCCTTCTTGATTTCCCAGTTTTTACCCCCCAAAATGCTCTTGCAAGAGACTGATCTCTATGATGTGGCAATGTGCCAGATTTATTTTTGGGAAGTGTTGGGGAAAAAAACGGAAATATCTTCATCTAATCCATAATTCTAACATAAAGTGGATATTTCATACTATATATTTATAGCAACTACATTCCACATTTATTTATTTATATATATTTTATGTGAAGAGATGAAAGCTCTTAGTACCAGGGGGCAAGTATAATCTGTCCAGAGGAAAGCACAGTACGGCCAGATGAAATGATAGCTCTCCCACACTGCTCTGTCATTGCAACTAAGACCTGACATGAAAGCCTTAAGGGTGTGGTAAAAAGGTCTGCCCTCCAGTGCGCTGAACAGAAACTTCAGCATCCTTGCTTATCCGTTTTTGGTATAAAAACTGACAGATGTGTCAAAGGTGTGGGAGTTTTGTGAATAAGTAATAAGTCCTGACAAGCTGGACCTTATCATTCCCTTCAGCCTAAGGTGAGGAAGGAGCCTGGGGTAATAGCGGAGGCAACTGAAAAGCCCTGGATGGGACTTGTGGGATGGCTTGCCTCATTCATCTGTGCTCTTGCTGGTACAAAATGGATCTGATGACAAATTTGATCAAGTTCATGCCTGGTGTAATTTCAGAGAGGTCAGTGGTGTTACACCAGGGAAAGCATCGGTCCCTGGTGTTTATTTAGGGAAGACGACAGAGGCTTTGGAATAAGAGCAGCGCACTGAGCCATGAGCTTCCTTACCCTCAGCAGAAAGCTACAGATGTTTCACAAGAAGGACAGTGTTTATCAGAATAATGTGCAAGTACTTTGTCAGAACCCATGCTTCAGCATGGCACACAGAGGCAGGAAGGTGCAGTCGGTGCCCTCAGCCACTTTGACCCTTAGATGCCTTGCCTAACACTGCCAGATCGACCTGAAATCTCTTTTAAAAAAAAAACCACCAAAAAGCAAGATTCTTGTCTTTGCAAAGGGATATCTGGGTCATATAACAGGAGATTTATGTTTAAGTGGAAGAAAAGAAGATTGTAATATATTTATATGTGAAGCAAAGGGTTTGCCTTTCTGCAGGGATAGCAAAGCTTATATCTGAAATACACATACTTGTAAAGATCACCAGCACAATAGAAAACATGCATGCGATATTTTGTAAAGCAGGACTTCCACATGGAAGGGAGCACAGCTGAATGAGAACACAGAAATAGTTTTACATTTTTACCAGTAAATACTCATGCCATCAGTAGATGATTTTCATAAGAAGCTTTCATCAGAAGGAAATAAACCAATATGGAAATGGCAACAGCTGAGATACTTAAGAACATGATTAGCTCTCAAACTTGAAAAAAATAAAACCCAATCCTGTTTGGGAAATGATAATGTGACTTAATAGATTCACTTACATATATATTTTTCTAACTTAGATATGCAATCAGCCAGGGAAATCTAAAATAACATTCCAGATAATGGGAAAAAGATAAAAAGATCAGGTTAAAATGCTGTCATAAATGCAACTTATGTAGGCCAAATAGACAAAGAAGAGAAAAGGGTATGGTGTAAGCTATGTGCTGTGCAACGCTGTTGAGTCTGCAGGTGATGGACAGAAGGAAGACACACCTCAGGGACAGAGGAAAACTGGGATGTGTGGCAAGCACATCAGAAGCAGCAGCAAGCACAGCAGAAGAGTGAGGGGTGTCTGCAGGAATGGCATGGCAACAAAAGACATCTGTGGAAAAAGTCAGGTGAAGGTCAGAGGCATGAGCCAGGCATCACAGGGAAAAACACAGGGCTTATTTTCCTGAATGCAAGAAAGCTGGAAATGGGGCCTGGCAAGGGTGTGGAGATGCAGACTACATGCGATGGGGCACAGAGATCTGACATACCCCTCGATTTGGCCAGACAAGTGCTGGCACACAGGTTTGGGCTGGGGGTCACAGTCTTTTCCACATTTTCCAGACTTGTTCTAACTACTGCCCCCCTCTTTACTTTTTAAAATGCTTCAGTGCTGTCTTCCCTCAGTTTTCTTTTTCCTCCTAAGGCCTGAAATGCAATGCCTGCTATGAACACTGTCTTCTTTTGACATTTTCACTCCCTGATAATGCTGCGAGCTAGCCTTGAATTTTAAAGAGTGGCAATGCATGCACACACTCAAGCACTCCGAGGCTGTCATTCTCATCAAACATCTGGAAGTCTGTTTGCCAGAGCGCTGCCACCAAATGCTACTGCTCATCCAGGCAGAATTGTGCTTCCCCTACAGGGTAAGCAAGAGGAGCTCAAGAGCAGATTTACAGCTGTTGGTGTGGCAGCACTGAAGTCTCATGCTGCAGCTCAGAGCTCCTTATTTACGGCTTTAGCCCTCAGAGGAGTTTGGGTAGAGTTTTGTGGACATCCAAAGCCTTCTTGCAGCCTGAAGAGTCCTTCCTGTTCCTTTTACTTCTAACTTCTTGACTATGCAACCCCTCATAACTCAGGCCAAACACAGATGGCTATAATTCCCTCATTAGACTCTGAAGACAGCATCAGCCTTGGTACTGAGACCTTGCTATGTGAAGCACCACAAGATTTCATCTTTTCAGGCCAGGGGAAGAAGAGATGGAGGATCAGACTTCAAAGCACTTAAGTACCTAAATTCCATCCTCTCTCTTTAGAACCCCCTGGCCTGAAGTAAAT
Source organism: Pezoporus occidentalis (assembly GCF_034315485.1). Taxonomy (NCBI): domain Eukaryota; kingdom Metazoa; phylum Chordata; class Aves; order Psittaciformes; family Psittacidae; genus Pezoporus; species Pezoporus occidentalis. Next base: position 924,004 of record NW_026916294.1, read on the forward strand.
TCTGTCTGCTTCAGGCACAAGACATAAAACTGGTAATAAAGATTGTCTTATCTTAGCTCAGACCATAAGAATAAGTCCTGTTCCCCTGTCCTTCTTCCGCCACCAAAAAAAAATCACCAGGGAAATGGTTGGGTAGTGAGCAGGAGGCATTAAGGCTGTGACATAAAAGAATGAGGAAAGATATGAGTAGAGAAGAGAGAGAAACGGACTTTATTCAGTCCAAAAAGATGTTTCTATTAACTTCTGCACAGTAAATGGAAAAGCAGAGGAAGAGCAATGGGAAATTAACTGCACCTAGGCAAGGTAACAGCAAGCCACCTGCAGAGGCAGAGAAGAACAGTAAATGAAAAACAAAAAGCCATTTCTGAACTTCCCACATCATCAGGCTCAACATCCAGGAATCCCAATGCAAACCCCAGACACGGCTGTTACCTTCTTAGCCAAAATCGCTGAACCAAAAATGTACATCCTGACTAAGACATTCGCATGCAAGTGTGCAGATCAGAAATACCTGATTTCCAAAGGATTTTCCCCAAAAGGAGTAGAGCTTGCACACCAGGACACAGGGAGGCATTTGATAGCACAGCATGGAAGAGGGAACTGACTATTCTGTCCCTATTAGGACAGCTGGAAGTTACAGTAAATAGGCTATTGAGAACAATGGGTTGGAGCCAATGGAAAGGAAACTTCCAAACATTTCAATTTAAAGGTCTCTCAGCTATAGAAAATTATTGCTGTGGGGCTTTGTTTCAGGTCAGAGCACTGGAGAGAGTGTGTTTAGAAAGTATGACAGTCCATTTAACAAGCATCCCTCAGCCATAGGCACAGATTCCTTCATCAAATGATTGGTTGTGTGCGCATGTAAACTTCATCCAACTTGTAGGAAAAACACTACTAAAAGGTGAAGACCATTTAGTGCTGTTTGAATGGAAAAGCTCCACACAGGCATCTTCTCATAGGAAAAAATGCTCTGAATAAGGAGGAGTGTTTAGTAACTGCTGTGCATCTACTAAATGGCAGCAGTTACTGCCATATTTCAGGGCAGGTTTTCTGACACACTATTGAGAAGTACAGTGATTTCAGTCTTGATGACAGAACAAATGAAACACAACACATTAACAATATTATCTTAACTGCTGAACAGCTAGAATACAATGAAGAATCTAGATTTCCCCCCCCCAAAAAATATTTATAAACTGCTTTAGTACTCCAGTTACACTTTTCTCTTCAAGAAAAAAACCACAAACAAAACCAGCCACCCAAATAATCCTAAGCAAGCGAAAAAGCACAGAATACATCAATATCTTGTCTGAATTTGGATAGTCCCACGGTGTGCCTTAGGAGTCAACATATAAACAAAAGAAGGTTAAGCTGTAATTTTTGTAAAGCCCAAGAAAAATGCAGCCCTGAAAACTGTTCACTATGGTTCGCTTGAACAGAGGCATCATTTCAAGGAAGGCTGAATAACTCATTGCAGATGTAGAGAACCATTGGGTTAGAGAAAGGGTCCCCCTGTATTTGTGATGTACTTAATCTATCTGAAAGGGTCCAAAGTAAAACTCAAGAAAAAGAGGCAAAGGGCAATGTTATTACATTTTGCTTTTACAACTTTATCTATCACTGCTTATTTGCACCCTTACAAAGAGGAGGAGGAGTAAGGTCTAAGAATAGTGAGCTAAGAGCTCATTGGCAGATTCAGCACTTGTTAAGTTTACATCCATTGTACTGCATCAACTTGCATTTATGCCTTGCTTTCTAATTTTTTGTGTCCCTGCCCATAGCAGGTTGCTGAACTGGATGATCTTTCCAACCCAAACCGTTCTATGATTCTAATATCACATACATCCTGTCATGTATGTCCTGCCTCAGGTTTCACACTTGCATCATTGTACCTGGAGATTCAAGGTAGAGGCCTAGGTGTCAAAGCGCCTTCTCCTTTTAAGCTCAAGAATGAATCACTTTGGATACTTGATTACCCAAGAGCAGAAAGACTTATATGGGAATTAGTTGCCGTCAGCAGATGATCGGCTTATTCTACAAGTCTTATAATTTTATCTTGCTTGGAAAGAATAGGATTTAGAGGGAGCCTAATCATTCCTGGTTTATAATTGTGAGAGTAGGCTATCTCAGCTGACAGGAGCACTGTTCATAAAGAGGTTTGAAGACTACCTGCGGCAGCTTAGGCTTTTGAACACAGAAGAACAGCAGTTTTGAGATACTAAAGAATTAACGGTTTATTTCCCAGTCTTCTTCATATATATATCAAATGCGTCCTATTGTAATGTGTGACTGTAGCATGTATGAAGTATAACACTACTGGGAAAATAGGTAATGAAGACTTACCAGCACCCTGGTTTGGAGGTACAGCAGCCAGGGAGGTGATGAAAAAGGTTTGGTTAAGCATAATAGATCAAATCTGAAAATACAGGAAATAGTCAAGAATAGAATAGAAATTTTGAGCAAGAAAAATCTCATTTATGTCTCTAAATAAGTCTTTGCAGAATGAATAAAATAGGGTGGTGAATGGCTTCATTCCCAAAGTGAAACAGATACACACTAACCCACCTTTTAGACATTCCTTAGAGGCAGAGGTCTAGTGGGTACAAGGGCATGAACAGTAAATTAGAAAGATCTTTATTTGCATCTTTCATTAGTTTTATTGCAAACTATTCAGTTGTTTCTCTGTTACCTGGAGAACATAAAAAATCTCATTCATTCCTTATGAAAAGAATTTCACACAGCCTACAGTGGTGGTTTGGGTCTATTGCATCCTGCATGGCCAGCTATCTGCTACCTTCTGTTTCGGGATCCTCCCATGTAATCACAAAACGATTCATGTGCCAAAACCTCATATGCGTCTGGACCAGGGTGCAGATTCACCACTTGCAGGTTAGAATCCTCTGCTTCTCTTTCATTTATGATTTTTTTCTTCCTAGAATGACATTTTATGAGTACTCCACCATTTGTAATGTCTGCTTTTTCTCCCAGCTTAACCATCCTCACTATTTTCATGTGTTTACATGCTAAGGTGGTGACAGCTGATCCATTTTTTATTATATTTGCTTTTCTTTTGTTGCACACCCTTCATCTACTTTGAAAGAAGACATCAAGTTAAAAAAAAAAATCAAAGTAGTAACAAAAAGGAGGAAAAGATTGAATGCAACAAGATTTTACTTTTAATCAGTTTTGTTCTAATTTCAGCTGGCCCAACAGTTTTATTTTTTTTTACATAAAAGAAGTGTCCTTCATACTGATTTAATGAAAACAGTCATTTTGCTGAGGGTGTGAGTATGTATCATTCAGTCAGAATCGGAATATGCCCAGCTGAGGGGTTTTTTGAGCTCAATATGCCCTCTGGTTTGTTTCCTACAGTTTTAAAAATTGCAGCAACTAAATCTGTTGCTTTTTCCAATTCAAACATAATTCATTTTTTTTTTTTTTTCATAGTCAAGTCATTTGTTTCTGCTTTAAGTTACTTCTCTTGAGGCATTTCTCTGAAGGTATTTCTTTTTCTCCCTTTTCAGCCTGTACCCATACCTACTCATCCAATATATCATACAAACTGGTTTGCTTTGAACCTCCCCTTTTGTCAGCTACAATACTGTGGAAGGCACTGATTTGTAGGCTTGGAACAGGAGAGACAATACATGCCTGGGTCACTAGTAGTTAAGGAATGTCAGTGGTCAAGAAGGAGAAAATTCAACTCAAGCCAAACTGAAGCACTTTGATATTTTACTGCTGCATCCTTTTAGGCCTCTCTCAGCTTATAAATATTAATTTAAAGAATACCAACAAGGACAGTAAACGGATTTAGGCATAAAACTTCCTGTCAGCAGTGATTTGTGCCCAATAAAAAGAGAGCTGGATAGAGAAAGCCTGCTTCACTATGTTTATGATAGACAGTGAAAGACCACCATCAAAATAAAAAGTAGTAGTCTTTTGTATTGTGATCTTCTATCCTAATGAGCATCATACTGGTACTGTGTTCTTCTCTTTCATAAGCATGATTAACTCACTAAGGGAAAGGTCTGGGGAGGACCAACACTGGCAGTGGGCTCTGCACAGTCATCATCTTGGGAAGGGAACTTTCATATCAATGACACTTTGTAGTGGACTCTGTGATGGAAGAAGAAGACAAAAGGTCATCCCTTTCCCTCCTAATGCCCAACCTGAAATTCGAAAAGCAGTCAGAAGGCCCTGTGAGAATGCCTTTAAACTGTGGCTACATTAATAACCTTCTCCTGGCCTCCTTTTGGTAACAATGCCAGATACATTCACTCCAAACTATATCTATTTCATTCTTTGATAGACAGTAGAATAAATTTTGTTTCTTCATTTCTCTAAATGACTGGTAAGTGATGCTTACTAAACATAACATTTTAAATTAATTCAACTTAAAACTTTATCCATACATAAGTAATGAAGCCCAGATATAGACATTCATGCTTTCTGCAAGTTTAGTCATGGTCTCTGTAATAAACACTTGGCTCATGCTCTGTCTCTGTATCTAGATCCACAAGCAAACATGCACCCCATATCTGACAGCTATATATAATGTTTGACCAATTTGTTATTTAACCCCACACTCCATTGACTGCTAGAACCACACTGGATGTTGTTACATGGTACCATATCCTTTTAGTTTGCCTTGTTCATCTCAGGCTTCAGGTTTAACATTTTAAAAAGGTCAATTTAAAGATGATAGCAACTTCTCTGTGAATGTCTGAATTTCTAATGGTCTTAGTAAGCCATGATGATTATTTAGACCTTGGGCAGAAGTTGCACACAAAATGTCTGTCCCCGTTTTGGATAAAAGATCTTTCTATGAAGGGCCTTCCTCCTACAAAAGCTGGCATCTACCACTCTTTGATTCATTATCAAGGCTGAACCCATGGAAGATCAATGGGGAGAAAGTACTGCTTATGAAAACCTTTCAAGTGAAGGGTAGGAGGTGCAGGGAAAGGGAACATATATGTGGGGAAATACCCTTCTGAAAAAATGCTGAAAGACAGAGCTACGCTTTGTCGGTGGAATTAACATGAAGCAGAGGCCCTTAGAGAGGATCATTCTGAAAAGAAATGAAAAATACATAAAACTTTGTTTAATTTATGGAATTTATAGGCTGCTGACCAGTAAGTATAAAGTTATGTTCCCCTGGTCCTCACTATCACTCATGTATTACTTGTCAGTAGATGTGGTGCACTCAGAACATAACAGCTATGGTAATATTTCTGTTCCCACTGCAGCTTTACTACACCCATGAAACTCTGTAATCTTTAAATTCCCTCACTGTTAACATCTGCTGAAACATTATTGGTCCCAGCATAGCCAAGCTGCTCTGAAATGACATTTAGCAGAGTAGTTAATGTTAACAGTATAATTCTAGAAGCAACCATGTTTTAAAAAGCCTCTATAAGTGGTGCGGTGGCTTGTGCTTCCCTTTGCTTTCACTCCTTCCCTGCTTCTCTGCTTTATTGTCATCACCTCACATGAAGGCCAGAATTCATGTCTGAGCAGCACTTTGTCTTCTGTTTTGAATAAAACATTGTAATGTTTCCTTCTGAAAACCTTTTTTTGTCCTAATTACAGCATCAAATTTTAAAAGTTCAAGGGGTTGAAGTTGGGAATTGAAAAAGCTTTAATAAAATTAGTATCTTCTATCACCCATGTAGGATGTTTTTCATGATGTAACATATAAGCAAGATAAATCAGTTGCCATTATTAATGATGATACCTCAGTATATTCATTTGCAGCTCATGAGTTCAGAGCTTTGCTTTTATAAGGAGATGTTGAGAATTTAACTTAATCCCTGAATGTTGTAAACATGTAAATATTACTCCAAAAATTAAAATGCAAACACAGGATGGTATCTGCAATTGTGCTATGGATTTTTTGGTGCTTTATAATGTCATGCACTTTAAAATATGTATGTCTGGCTACATAATAAAGCTTTACTCACAGATACTCAGCAAAATAGCCACATTTCTTAGAAAAAACACCCCTACATGTGTTTTCCTAAGAAAATTAAGCCAAAAACTTCCTCTTTTATTCCAGTGAATGAAAAAAAATGCCACCATTTGGCAGTTACCCCTTCAGCTAGCAGTGCTCTCTTGAAAAGCAGCCTTGAAACACACACATTCTAGTACTGAAAGATGACTCTTGTTTTGTTATTAGTTTCTGTAAGTTCTGTATTTAAAATATTACCCTAAACTGAAAAACTATGTTAATTAAAAAAAAATATCAAGAATTTCTGTTCATAAAATAATGGAAGTTGTGGTCTGCAACTTTGAGGAATAATTCTTGTATTACCTCACTTTGCACAAGGATAGATAGACTGCTAAATGTGTTAAATTTAACTGGTTTCTGATTCATGAACAGCAGTAAATGACATCTGTGCCAGGCTGCCAGATGGTAGTCAGCATTTGTGCATCGATACTCTGATTTTCTCTTCTCATGTCCCATCTAGCCTCTGTTAGTATTTGCTGCTTAAGTGGTGGTGTCCATCCTGAGATAGTTTAATGTAGGTTAAAGCTATGCTGGTGAAAGAATTTCCCAGGAACACCTTGCAGGTTTTTAATGCTATTCCAGGAAAAACAGTGCTATATTAAAGACAATTTATTAGATATTCTCCAGCCTGGTTTTATACTTATGTCTCTGCTAGAGACACATTTTTTAAGAGCAGCCATTTCTGTTACTCTCTTCTTGTTCAAAATGTAATAGAATGTCTTTTCAGCAAAAGAAAAAACTATGATTTCTTCACAACTACTAAAGCAGGCATAGAATCATAGAAAGGTTTAGGTTAGGACCTGAAAGCTAGGACCTTAAAGCTCATCTAGTTCTACCCCCCTGCCATGGGCAGGGACACCTCACACTAGAGCAGGTTGCCCCAACCTGGCCTTGAACACTGCCAGGGATGGGGCAGCCACAGCTTCTCTGGGCACCCTCTGTCAGTGCCTCACCACCCTCACAGGGAAGAACTTCCTACTGTCTAATCTAAATATCTCCTTTTACAGTTTTAAGCCATTACCCTTTGTCCTGTCACTACTTGCTCTCCTATTTCAGCACGATGTTATCTGAGGCACTGTGAGATAACTTCTTTTGAAACTTTCATTACAGAAGCTGACACAAAACCAGGTAGAAAAAGCCATTTCAATGCAACCATTTGGAAATTTCCTCTTCCCTCATCTGGAAACCTGTAAAAGCCACGGAATTTTTGAAAAAGGACCAGTGATGGCTATTTAACTTCTAACATTCTTGTTTTAATTAAAACAGAACTTGGGACCAGGCCATTTTGGCTGGAAAGTTGCTTTTGGAAAACTAAAATTCAGTGGAAAATCATTTGTGTTTAGGTCATGCCAGCTCTGGGTAGAAATCAGGATTCTGCTGTTGCTGAATTGCACTCACATAACAAAGCATGATATAAAAAAATACCATATTTTAAATCTTACTACTTTTGTCACAAATACACTATTGGAATACTTGCCTCAGACTCAACACTGAGGTATAACTAGTCTGGGACCTTTTCAGAGGAATCCATACGGCTCGTGGGTCAAATACCAGCTGAATTGGTTGCACAGTATCAATAACGGTGGTGACATCTTCTGTATTGTACTGTATAATAGCTCTCTCTTTCCTGATGTGTTTATAAAGCCCTACAGGAGTAACTTTGAACCAGCTCTAGAGATAATTGGCACTTGCTGAAGTACATCATACTTGCATCATTTCCAATCCTAACTATTCTATGACTCTATGATACTATAATACTAAACGAGGTACTTAGTGTACAGAGCACTTTCGTGACTCGTGCTTGTTTTCAAAGTGCTATACAAACATTTTTTGGTTCCATTACTTAGGGATTAAAATAATTATGACCGTATTTTTATATTATTATGAACTTATTTTTATATAATTATGACCTTTATAATAATTTTTAATGATCAATACATGTAAAATATTCTTTATTTGATTGGACTAGATGATCTTTTGAGGTCCCTTCCAATCTCCAGCATACTGTGATACTGTGATTTTACGCATAAACTTGAATATTTTAAGAGCTAGTACTCACATGAGCTGCCTTTCCAAAAGGGAACAGCAGTCTTCTTAAGTCCTGAAAGTCCTTCCCCACCAGACAGACCACTTCAGATGTGTCACCTCTCCTGCTGCATTGCTTCATCATGGCATGGCCTGAATGAGGGACAGACAGCTGCCCAGCTCATTATTATGATTGTCCATACTGCATAGTGCCAGAGCTAAATCTAACTAGTTTATATATTGGAAGCAGCATAACAGTGCTAGTAAACTATGGTAAAACTATGTTGTATCTACATTTCAGACTGTAAGAACTGAATTAAAGTTGTATAAACTATAAATCACAGATGGATCTTGGAGTCCTGAATCTAAATAATAATAGCCCTTTTAAGTAATGCATAAGACTAAAATAATAATGGAATATAAAATTATGCAATAAATATACAACCCAATATACAATAAATATTTCATAATATATAAAACATATACAAATATAAAATGAATGGTAAAAATCCAGGCCTTTGTGGGCAGAGGAGGAAAGCAAGCAGGAATGAAGCTGCACATCTGTATGGTTGCCCCAAGCCTGACTGTCTCACCCTCTTCCCATACAGACTGTAATTTTCGCTATCCTTCTCTTCTCTGAGTCTGATTCCTTCTCTCGGTCTGCCCTCACATAACTAGGTCCAGCACTGTGTCCTCTTCCTTCCCACCCCTGCAGAGCCTTGAAGCAAATGTGTCCTAAATTCAGACATAGCTCTTTGCTTACTGATTAGATCTACTGGATTTCCTACTCCATGCTCTTTCTGGATAACAGGTTTGGAGCAGATGACTTTTTTACCTAAAATATAGAGGAAGATGAGGTGTTTAATGCTGAATTAGATTAAATTCTGGCAGCCACAAACTTAGAAGTTATACACTGCAGTGCCTAATTAGAATTGTCTCTAGTTTCTGGTCCAAACCATATATTTTCCTCTAATTGGATTAAATTACTGTTAATTATTTGAAGATTATATGTATATATAATTTCAACCTCAATGAAAATATGTAAATAAGTGACATGGTGCATTTCAGAACACCTGTAATTTTGAGGGTCTTCTAATTACAAGGAAGGCTACAAGCACATTCTGAAAGGCAACAGTCAACAACACTGCCATACCTAATGGAGAGCACTACAACACTGCCCTGACACTATCAGCCTTGATAAGACCTAAATCATCATCACTGGGGTTTGAATTTACAGGCTATGTTCACGTGTAGGCATTTTAGTAACAGTTTCCTTTCTTTGCATTTGCAGACATAGGAATTCAGCACTGCCTCCAATCAAATCCCTCTACCCCCAAAAAACCCCAAACCAGGTGCTCCTTCATCCCTTCTCTTCCTCCTTTCAAAACAGCTTCTTAAACCTCCCCACAGTTGAAATCAGTGTAGGGAAGGAAGAATAGAAAAAAACACTCATATCCAACCAGTTGCATTTGCTCTAATTACCCGACTATTCCCGTCAGTCAGATCTTCCCACTCTGTGGCTGACAAGCACTATAGCTCTCATACAAACGTGGCAGGAATAGAAGAATCCCCGATCGACACCATGTCCCGACAGCAATTCAGCCACAGATCCTTTTGAACCTTCTGCCCTTGTGCTGATCAGCAGTAAGGATTTAAGGCTGAGGAGCTGATGCTCTGGAGTGGTGAAGCTGCAGTTAAACCTGGTGTTATCCCGATGCTCCTCCTGCAGCTCTGCAAATGAAAAGTGCAGCTGGAGCAGCACTGGTATTTACGAATTACAGCTCGTTGTACTTATACACTTCAGAGGAGGAGTAATATGTAATAACAGTGTAATGCCATTATTATGATAATGATGATTAACACACAGCCCTAAGCAACTCTAGTCGAAATGTTGAGCTCCACTGCAACTTTTGCTGTCAGAAAACTGATTCACAAAGCGACGTAGGATTTTCTTACACAGTTTTTAGAATGAAACATGGAAAACCAATGCCTTGACACCTAATTAAAGTCTTTTTGAACATGGTGTTGCAATACAACAAAATGAAAGCCGGCTTCAGCTACATGTATGGCACGCAGTAATAAATAGATAAATAAATAAATAAAGGTAAAATTGAAATGCAGTTTGTACATTAACCTGAGACAGCATTTTATTTAGGGATGGATGATACATTTCTTGAAGGATGTCCTGTGTCCTTCTTTCAAAACACTATCATTAATTCAATTCTCCAGGATACAGGGGAGGACCTAAAAAAATCTAGGAGGATTGGCCAGGTTAATAAATGGTTAAAGGGTGGTGTCATACTCAGGGGTTTGGCTGTCTTGAACATGGGACCCAAGTTTGTAGGCCAGGTCTACTGGGGGCTGATGGAGCTGGTCTGATGAAGGGAAAGAGCGGTTTTGGTAGGAGGCTTGCCAGACTGGTCAAGGAGGCTTTAAACTAGATGTGCTGTGGGAGGGGCCATCATTCCATCCCAACACACCCAGTCAGTTGCCAGCACCTATAATAAATGCTCGGAGCAATGTAGAGATATTCCAGCTGCTCCAGCCAATGAGCCGGCTTCATTTGGAGCTCGGCTCAGATGCCTCTATACAAATGCCCGTAGCATGGGGAACAAACAAGAGGAATTAGAGATGTGTGCACGTCTATGGGGGTATGATATAATAGGCATAGCAGAAACATGGTCGGATGGCTCCTATGACTGGAGTGTCGGAATGGAAGGTTACAGGCTCCTTAGGAAAGACAGGCCTGGCAGGTGGGGAGGGGGAGTTGCCCTTTATATTAGGGATAGGCTGGAGAGTATGGAACTCTGTCTGGGGACAGGTGAGCAGTCAATAGACAGTTTGTGGGTCAGGGTTAAAGGGGGGCATATAGCTATGTGAGACATTACTGTGGGGACCTGTTACAGACCGCCTGATCAAGAGGAATCTGCGGGTGAAGCCCTCCATAGACAGATAGGAAAAGCCTCGCGCTCGCAGGCCCTTGTTCTTAGGGGTGACTTCAACCACCCTAATATCTGTTGGAGCGACGATACGGCCCGGCACAAGCAATCCAGGAGGTTCCTCAATTGTGTAGAAGACAACTTCCTTCTGCAAGTAATAGAGGAGCCAACAATGAGAGGTGCCATGCTTGACCTCGTGCTCACCAACAGGGAAGGGCTCGTTGGAAATGTGACGCTCCAGGGAAGCCTTGGATGCAGTGATCACGAGATGGTCGAGTTCGAGATCCTCAGGACAGTGAGAAGAGCGTGCAGCAAGCTCACTGCCCTGGACTTCAAGAGAGCAGACTTTGGCCTCTTCAGGAGCCTGCTTAGTAAGGTTCCACGGGATATAGCCCTAGAGGGCAAGGGGGCCCAAGACTGCTGGTTGATATTCAAGGATCACCTACTACAAGCTCAGGAGTGTTGCATCCCAACTAGAAGGAAGTGCAGCAGGAGGGCCAGGAATTTCCTTGAGGAAATTTTCCTTAAGGAAAATTCAAATGGAATTTGAAAAGGAAATTCAAGGAAATTTTCCTTGAGGAAAATTCAAATGAAAAAAGAGGCTTATAAAGAGTGGAAGCAAGGACAGGCAGCCTGGGAAGAATACAGGGATGTTGTTCGGGAAGTTAGGGACCAGGTTAGGAAAGCTAAGGCCCAGTTAGAATTAAAGTTGGCTAGAGGCATTAAAGATAACAGGAAGGGATTCTACAGGTACATAGCAAATAAAAAACAGACTAGGGAGAATGTAGGCCCCCTCAGGAAGCTCTCAGGAGAACTGGCTACACAGGATTTGGAGAAGGCTGAGGTTCTTAATGACTTCGTTGCCTTGGTCTTCACTAGCAAAGGCTCTGGCCACACCACCCAAGTCTTGGAAGGCAGATGCAGGGACTGTGAGAATGAAGACCTCAGGCCCACTGTAGGAGAGGCTCTGGTTCGAGACCATCTTAAGAACCTGAATGTGCACAAGTCCATGGGTCCTGATGAAATCCACCCGCGGGTCCTGAAGGAGCTGGCGAATGAAGCTGCGAAGCCACTGGCCATCATATTTGAGAAATCATGGCAGTCAGGTGAAGTTCCCAATGACTGGAAAAAGGGAAATATAACTCCCATTTTCAAGAAGGGGAAAATGGATGACCCAGGGAACTACAGACCAGTCAGTCTCACCTCTGTGCCTGGCAAAACCTTGGAGCAGATTCTCCTGGAAGGCATGCTAAGGCACATGAAAATCAACAAGGTGCTTGGTGACAGCCAGCATGGCTTCACTAAGGGGAAATCCTGCCTGACCAATTTGGTGGCCTTCTATGATGGGGCTACAGAACTGATGGACAGGGGTAGAGCAGTTGATGTCATCTACCTGGACTTGTGCAAAGCGTTCAGCACTGTCCCACACGACATCCTTGTCTCTAAATTGGAGAGACATCAGGTTGATAGATGGACCACTTGGTGGATAAAGAACTGGCTGGATGGCCTCACACAAAGAGTTGTGGTCAATGGCTCAATGTCCAGCTGGAGACCAGTAATGAGTGGTGTCCCTCAGGGATTGGTGTTGGAACCAGTCTTGTTCACCATCTTTGTCAGTGACACGGACAGTGGGATTGAGGGTGCCCTCAGCAAGTTTGCCGATGACACCAAGCTGTGTGGTTCAGTTGATACACTGGAGGGAAGGAATGCCATCCAGAGGGACCTCGACACTCTTGTGAGGTGGGCTGATGCCAACCTCATGAAGTTTAACCATGACAAGTGCAAGGTCCTACACCTGGGTCGGAGCAATCCCAGGCACAGCTACAAATTGGGCAGAGAAGAGATTCAGAGCAGCCCTGTGGAGAAGGACTTGGGGATGTTGGTGGATGAGAAAATGAACATGAGCCGGCTGCAGTGTGCGCTTGCAGCCCAGAAAGCCAACCGTATCCTGGGCTGCATCTAAAGGAGCGTGACCAGGAGGTCAAAGGAGGTGATCCTGCCCCTTTACTCTGCTCTTGTGAGACCTCACCTGCAGTATTGTGTGCAGTTCTGGTGTCCTCAACATAAAAAGGACATGGAACTGCTGGAACAAGTCCAGAGGAGGCCACGAGGATGATCAGGGGACTGGAGCACCTCCTGTATGAAGACAGGCTGAGAAAGTTGGGGCTGTTCAGCCTGGAGAAGAGAAGGCTGCGTGGAGACCTCATAGCAGCCTTCCAGTATCTGAAGGGGGCCTATAGGGATGCTGGGGAGGGACTCTTCATTAGGGACTGTAGTGACAGGACAAGGGGTAACGGGTTAAAACTTACACTAGGGAAGTTTAGATTGGATGTAAGGAGGAAGTCCTTTCCTGTTAGGGTGGTGAGGCACTGGAATGGGTTGCCCAGGGAGGTTGTGAATGCTCCATCCCTGGCAGTGTTCAAGACCAGGTTGGACAGAACCTTGGGTGAGATGGTTTAGTGTGAGGTGTCCCTGCCCATGGCGGGGGGGGGGGGGGTGGAACTTGATGATCTTAAGGTCCTTTCCAACCCTAACTATTCTATGATTCTATGATTAAAGAAATCTTTAGCCAGGCTCAAGTACTTCCAAGCTCTTTATGCTGCTCCTGACTTTTACACAAAAGGGTGACATGAGAGGTTAAGGTTTGTTCCACAACTTGCAGTCTGCCTTCACATAGGATTTAGTATCAAATCATGGGTGATGGTTTGCTGTACTAGCAAAATAAAAATAGCATTTTCTGTATTATTGGTATGCAACAGTAGTAAAATAACAGTACTGAATGATAACATGATTTTAAAGAGCCCATTAAACTGAGATTTAGTTGTGAAACTGATGTGCTCAGTGACAAGATTTTACTGAGCGCATGGACCACCTGTGACAGACCCAGTTTTTCCTTCCCTAGTTTTAGCTTCCTACTGCAGAATTTATTTGGCAAACTGCTTGGATTTCTAGCTTTGCTTCTTCAACACAAGTCCAAAGCTGCTTAAAAGTCTTGCCTAGAAACCTAGAAATGTCTATTGAGATTAGCAACTAAGCTAAGTAGTCTGGGGTGGTGATTTACCTTCATGGCACTTGAAGATTCCTTTACCCTTCCTGAGTGGTGGAAAGGTAGGTCAGCAAAAATGAGAATCAGGCTTTAGGACAATGTTATTTATAAAACAATGTAAATGCAAAACAGAATATATAAAAATGGTAGAAAAATGGTATTTATGTCCATATCCAGCTGTCAGTGTCCTCTTATGTCACAAAAGCTGTTTTTTTTTCTGAATAGATTTCACCGTATAGTAAAAACGGTATTTTTTAAAAGAATTGTTTTACACAAAAGTTGAATTAAAACTTGTAATAGCATCAAGACACTCCTGGGTGCTATAGTGGTCCATTATTACATGCCTCTGGTGGCTGAATGCATGAGGCTGTGCATCTATAGGATGTATTAATGAACCTCTGAAACATGCCCTGTCCTGTGTTAACGTTGTACTACAATGGTACACTACCTGGGAAGCCTCAGAAGTAGCTTCTAAAACAACCAAAAGAATGCTTTTAATCTTTGGAAAATATGATTAATTATCTGTGTCTTGCATTGTTCAGTTATTCAATAAATACCAAAACAGTGTTAAAACAAGTGAACTCTGTAACACCCATAGAAAATGACCTGGTTTTAAATATTATAATGCACCCTGAACCACATCAGGCCTCGCATATACACACAGAATGACGAATCCTTGCCTTGAAGAGCTTATAGGTAAATACAGTATAGCTTAACAAAGGTTAGAAATGAAGATGTTCAATAAGAGATACCTACATCTACTATCTTCTTTCTCCATTTTTAACTTTCATTCTAACCTGTGCTTATTTTATCTAATGTAACCTTTTTTTATTATTTCATAATGAGGATTTTGGAATATGAGATGTCATGAGCCTTGATTATCTTCAGCAGAATGCTCTAGATCCTCATTAGCAAGAACTTCAGGTATTTTTAACTCACAAGGGCCTTTCAAGAAGTCTTATGCATGGATAAGCCTCTTAAGAAAAATACTTGAGCGTATACTAAAACGTATTCCCATTCTGCAAAGCATTTGAGCTGTTCCCTGAGCTCAAATTCCATTGAGCTCCAGTAGAAGTTACACATACCTAAAGTTAAGCACATGCGTGAGCTTCATGCTGGAAGGAGATGCACTGACAGTGAGAAGCCAGAGCTGTCTGTAAAGTTGCTTTTTCCATGATGCCACGCGATGCTACATGTTAAAGTTGTGGGAAAAACAATTTGGTCAAAAGCATGGAAAGAAGATGTTTTTAAATGATACTTACCTTAATGGGAGAAAAAAAAATATGAGTATTTCACATGCTTAAAAGTTGTTACTTCATTTGGCATCTCTTCTTTTGACAACTAAAAATATAATTGAGGAGAAAATTAACAATTACTGCACAGATTTATGTTCCTCCTCTCCTGCCTTGTGTGACTATGGTATTTTATTTCACTGAATAGCCTCTTCAATTCAGATTGAACATCTGAATAAAATTAATTGCTTGTTAAAAATAAATAAAATACACCTTGCAAGGCAGTTGAGTAAATACTTACGAAGGCAGACTTCTTTCTTTAGTCCTTTACTGGCAGATCGTACAACTCCAGCGAACTGTAACCAAGTGGAGGTCCTTACATTTCTTCTGGAGTTGTCCTACTCTGATTCTGTGTTTTACCTGTAAGGTTTCAGTATCAAAGACAATGAGACAAATCAAGATGGGGTAACTTTGAGAAGTTGCACTTTACTCGAACTGAGTTCATCACAAGCGATGCAAGGGAAACGTAAAGTTGCCTGATATACACAGAATCATAGAATAGTTAGTGTTGGAAAGGAGCTTAACATACAGAAGGTCTAATGCAGCCTCCTGGTAGTGAATTGACTTCCTGATTAGTAAACAGCATCCTTTTCTTCCAATTCAGCAAATGCACGAGTTGTGGTGCTTTGGTTCTATGCTCACTCTATTCGATAGATGTCTGCCTGCTGCCTCTGCTAGTGTTTGAATTGCCCATCAGATGAGGAGAAGCCTGGTCTGTCTTCAGATATTCAGCAGGCTGCACCCTGAAACATCCTCTGTCAAACCTATACAGTAAACACGTCTCTTCTTTGTGTTACTTGGAGAATCACTGTGTCTGTTGGGATGCTCTGGGACAGATGATTTTCCAAGCAAAATTAATAGCCTGAAAAACAAACATTTCACCCAGACTCCAAATGTTAACGAAAACTAGACAGACAAAATTCCCAGGATCCATGTTCTGGCATTTCTCACACAGTGAATTAGACATACTGCAATCCAGACAGAGTTTTAACTTTTCAAGCACTCTGGTACGTCACAATCTGGACTGCATTTGCCCTTTAACCATGCTGGGTGAACACAGGCCTGTATTCACAAGGACCAAGACAGAAAGCCTCTACCTTTCCTGGCAGCAGTTTCATGGAAAGGGTCCAACTCTTCAGCAAACTCCCCAGACCCATGGAACAGCCCCTTAGCTCCTGGTTGCGATCCCAGTTTGTAAGTGGATGGATGTACACCTGAACACCCATTAGCTGAAGAGCAGGGGTGCTGGTAGCCTCAGGTAAATAATTAATTTATCTGAAGATTGGTCAGGGTCTCGTGATCTGGTTAACCATTAAAATAAAAGAACAGTGATACTGAATCTAGCGATGTGATAAGCTTTCTTGATGTCAATAGAATGCAAATATTAAGGAAACTTTACCTATAAATTAAACTTTAGCCGAGAAAGAAAACAAAATGTGTAGTTGGAGTCTTTGCTGCAGGGTTATGAAATAGTGATACAGAATCATGGTCAACTTACCTCCAAACCAGCACTGATGAGATAATTCAAAAGAACATAAGTAATTACAGGGATATCCCAAGACCAATAGGAAGAAATACAGATAGAGAAAACGAAAGATGCCAAGAAAAACTTCCTGCCATTGAAAATGCACTAAGCTTTCAGTCCACCTCCCAGGGGAACAGCAAGGCCCATCACTTGGAATGTTTAACACTAGACTGAAGAAATCACTAGAAGAATATACTACAGGGAACAACTTGTTATTGGCAGAAAGATGGACTGAATGCTGTAAAAGGGATTTTCTCTCTCTAATGTTTACTTTTTATGATAGTCATTTATGTTTTTCCCTCATTACATGTAAAGGAAAATCTATAAAAGTTATTTGCTTTAGCACAGCATATTTAATTTCTTGAGTGCAATCTATCTGGTGCACTCTAGCAAGCTTTAACTCTACTTCTAGATTTTCCTCATGCGCTTTTCCATATACATTGTTTTTTTTTCAGCAAAAAAGGTAAAATCTTCACAGCACTAGTGAATATTATCTCCTGTGAAGCCTTCTTAGCATGTTTCCTTGCAAAACACAAAGGAAAAATCCATCTAAACACCCCAGATTTGGATTTGGTTTAGGAGAGGGAGAAAATGATGTCAGAGGTTTAAAGGGAGAAGTAAACCAGCGGAGCATAAATGAAACATTCAGAACATAGAAGAAGGAAGGAGGAAGACACTTAGCTTTGGGAAAGTGGGAATCGCACACATATACTATGGGAGATGGCTTGCAGGTCCTTGGAAATCACCTAGAGCCAAGCAGAGTGGCAGGCCTTGCTGAGCGGCACTGGGTAATGTGAATCTCTGCTTTGGCAATTCCAGTTTCCCATATCCCTTAGTGATGAACTGCATCAGTGAACATCATTGCTATAAGCACAGGAAAAATCAAAGAGAGAAAAAGTAAAACTGTACCTGGTGATGGCTCCTTATTTCCCTGGTGTAGAGTAGCCAGTGGAGTTAAAATGTTGAGTGTTACCAAATGAAAACAAGCAAATAAAACCCCATCTTATTTTTGTGTGTAAAACCCAGGTCCATTCATTGCTCCCAAACTCTTTTCCTCAGAGCAGCAAAATCAAAATACCAACTTCAAATGTTAAATATGACACTGAATACGCTAAAGGTTGTATCTCCCCATCACCCTCTTCCACCCACCTATCTCTCCTAATTGCAGGAGCCCAGGCTGGCTTTACAGCAGCAGTGCTACCAAGGGGATGAGTGGAGAACAGTGGTGCTGGGTTACCCCTCTGGGGACACGGCCACAACACAGCCAAAAGGCATCTATTTGACCATGGAGAGAAGCGGGACGAGGAATGGTTTCCAAAGACACAGCCCTCTCATTTTTGCCAAGCAGCTTGAGTCTTCCTGCCTGGCTGCTGAGCAAAGGGTATGATTAATGAAATGATAATCCTCACTATCAGAAAACAGGGGACAGGATTTTCTTTTATTGCCTTGGCAAACTGGGGGGTGGTGGGAAGAGTGAGAAGAGAACAAGAGAGCAAAAAGGAAAGAAGGAAAAGGTTTTGAAGGGAGAAAATGGTAATTATACCCATATAACTATACATATATATATAAAAAATAGAACCTCTCCTTTGCCCACCCTCTTTAATGTTTCTCTGGTGGAGTAATAAGATACCTTCAGCGTTATAAATAGCAGCACAGATGTTGACAGAAAAATGCTTCCTTAATTACCATACAAACTGCTTTACTTGAGTGAACCGTTTAAAGCGGCCTCCAAAGGAAGTTCACTCAAGCAATTCCACAGATTACAGCTAATGAACAATATTTCCTCGCTCCTATTTAGTGCTCATTAAAATGTAAAAGCCTTTCATTTTCAACAGGCACACAATAAATAATTCCTCTCTCTCCTGCCTGGGAGCAGCCAGGATGGGAGCAGGGAAGGAAGAGACTGGTGGAGGGAGGGGGCTGCTGCAGGAGTCTAGTAAGTGGGTTGGAGAACAGTGGCAAATTCATTCTAGTCCCTGGTTGCTGCTGCTGGTCCTTGTGAAAGGTGGCCTGTGCCTGGAGCTGGGCAGGCAGGTCTGGAGTTGAGCAGAGAGCTCATCCTGCCCTAACTGAACAGCAGTGGGAATCAGCCCCGGCAGATCCACTGCAGGCTGAGAGGAGGCATGGATTGCACCCATGCTCCCATAAAAGCAACATGGATAACTGGGAGAGGACAACAGATGAAAATGATGTGACAAAACCCCAGCTGAGGCTGGGGTTTGCTTGGACCCTGTATAAAATCTATCACCAGCTTCAACCTTGCAACTACCCATTGCACAGCATCCTTTTTGTTCTTGTTTATAGTCTTACCAAATTGAACAGGATATTTAGAGTGCTGAGATTTGCTTCGTTCTTCAGCTACTGAGATGGAGCATCATACAGTGGCAGCCACACAAACTGTATGCTGCTGAACAAGCAAAGTACTGGGAGGCTATTCCCCCATCCCCAGCTTGCTAGGGTTTTAGCTTAATTTACACAATAAAATTTTACAGATGAGGTAAATCATGAACCAAAACCATAGCTAGGAAAACAAAAACAAAACAAAATCAAAGTCCACAAATGTGAAATTATTATTTTAAGTAGAATTCTAGTAGAGTGGATGACACACAGAGGTACCCACTGGATTCAAGTTAGTCACTGCGCCTGCCTGCTCACAGATAAATGGCACACAGAAACAATCTCTCTCAGTTTACCTCTTTAAGTTCCATTCTAAGCCAAGTTCTACGATTGCATAGGTGTTGTGGTTTAACTTCAGCTGGCGACTCAGTGTCAGCAGCTGCTTGCTCACCCCCCACTTCCCACCCCCCTGAGTGGGATGGGGAGGAAAACCAATGTAAAGCCTGTGGGTTGAAATAAGAATAGTTTCAGAATTGAAGTGCAATATAATAGTAGTAATAGTAATAATGATAAGGGAAATAACAAGGCGAGAGAATGTAAAACTAAAAGGGGAAAGGGAAAACAATAGCCAACAGTGATACACAATACAATTGCTCATCACTCACTGACCAATACCCATCTCACCCCTGAGCAGCACTCAGTCCCTCAAGGCCAACTCCCCACAGTTTCTACACTGGGCATGATGTGCTGTGGTATGGAATACCCAAACTTTGGCTAGTTTGGGTCAGGTGTCCTGTCTCTGCTTCCTCCCTGCTTCCCGTGCCCCTCCTCACTGGCAGAGCATGAGAGACTGAAAAGTATTTGATTGGAGTAAGCACTACCGAGCAACAACTAAAACGTTGGTGTGTTATCAGCATTGTTCTCAAACTAAGGCCAAAACACAGCTCTGCACCAGCTCCTAGGAAGAAAATTAACTGTGTCTGAGCCAAAAACAGGACAATAGGAATTGTTGAAGAAGCAAAAGATCAAAAGTATACAGGGACCTGTTAGAAATCTGCAGGAAAGAAAACCTATTTCACCCTCTCTAAAGATGAATGGGTAAACCAGCACATTAATGAAACACAACACTGATGTTAAACTGGGGTATGCAGTAGAACATGGCTGGAAAGATACAGAAACAGACTTTAACAGGCTGCAAGTATAGATGGAAACATGACTCTTGCTTCCCTCTGTGGCTGAAGTGAGGGTCTTCACCACCCCTTCTCACAGCCTGTCTTCTTCCTAGCCCGCTGCAGGAGCCGTGGTCCTCTCTGCCCCTTGTAGCCAAGCCACGAGGTAGTTGATCTAGCCAAGCCAATGTATTCCTGGGGGGAAGGTGGGTGTGTGTTCTGTATCTCAACCTTGGCAGGGACTGCCTGAGCAAAATCCCTGATATTAGCCTCCTGAATGGAGGGAACAACCCGAGGAGGATAAAACCCTTCAGAGCTTCCTCCTGTCTTTAATTTCAAGGTTTAAAAAATTGACAAGTGTATTTCCTGCAGTGTAATGCAGGTGTACCCTATACCTGAGCCATATATAAGACCGTAGTTGTATTCAGTAATCAGAAAAGAAAAAAAGAAAGTGGGGAACTAATATCTTATATTGACCTAAGTCTCAGACTTAGATAAACTTGTCAGGAATATCACTCTGTGGTGACTTTATCTTTGTTAAACTTGTATGTGGGGAAAGCGCTATTCTCACAGCTCACCAGAGCCACTGTGTCCAGAGGAAACCCACTTGCTGCATTGCCACAATGCCACCCTCTTGCAGTAAAGTAAAACCTTGGCTCATGGAAGCAATGACATTTCTACACCAGGATAATAAGCATGAGAATGTGTAGTTATTTGTAATTAATAACTGCAAAAGCAGCACAAAGGAACTATAAACCAGATCCCAGTCCTGCCCATGTCCCATTTGCTTTCAGAAGAGGTGATGCCCCACTCTGTGGTCCCACGGACCAGAATGTGCTAGGGTTTGTGGAGCCCTCACAGGTCTGGTAAGGAAGGAAGTTTACAGCTCTGCAGTATTATTGATGCTTTCAACACTCTCTGCTTGGCTTTTAACTAAGGTAATTTGAAAATGGGTCTTCAACACCCATCTCATTTGCTTTTTTATACTTGCCAATTTAGAGTTGTATTCACGGTGATTAATTAGTTTGTGGTGAAGGTTTATTAGGTAATCTTTGTGTCAATCAAAAATCACAGAGTTTTCTGAGCAAAGAACTCCCAGAGATTTTATAAAGATAAGGAACTGATGTTCTTACCTTTGTGTATAAGAAGTAGGAGCTTAGCCCCAACATGCGACCATGTACAGAAGACTTTAAAGCATACTTTTTAATTTACCTTGGAATTATTTGGTCAGCCACAAAAGCAGTTTGATTCTCTCAGATATTGTTTCTGTTTTAATAAGAATATAGAAATCCCTTTAACTGCTCTGCCTACAGCCCATGTTTACTGTCTGATGAACCTGTAGGGCTATTCTAAAAGACCAAGCAGTACACTTCAACAAAGAAAAGATTTCTGGTTTTACCCCCTTCTTTGTGCATGGATTGGTAACAGATCCCTTTTAGGGAGAGATGAAGGATTACATCAAATTTATTATTTCTAATAATGAAGAAACAGCAGCATTCTGTGTAAGAAGTAAAGACAGATTATCATCTGCCTGCCCTCTTTATACATGTTTTTACTGGCCTTTTATATTGTTCCCAGCATTGTGTGAGAATTTCCTGCAATCTGCACTGCACTGTTTTCTATTCATGAGCTTTCCTGTTGATGGATATACCTTCAAAAAAAACCCCAAAACAACAGAAAATAGCAAGATTCTTCTTTTCCTTTTCAGATAGGTCACATACCTAATCTAAATGAACTTGGTGTTTTCCAGATCTTGAACCTCACTGTGAAAAATATAGTGAAGGTAAATGGCTTTCTTGACCAGAAAAGGTATTATATTGAAGAGGTGGGATGAGGGCTTGAAGATATTAGCTGATTAAATTACGCACTACGTAAATGTATGTCATATTATGATTTTTATAGTATTAAGGTAATATGTAAAAAGATACAGATTAATACTAAGAATGTGACCACCTTACCACTTTTCAGAGCCATTACCGTTTAAATTACATAATGTAAAATAGCGTATACCACTGTGAGAATAAGTAGTAAGTTAACTGGACTCCTTCCTCCATCACCTCCTTAAGAAAGCCGTGGGTTATTTCTATCACTCAGAGGTGATGAACAGGCAGCAGCAAAACCAGGTGGTAGATTCAAATGAAATTATACAGATGTACCATTCTTTTCCCCTAGTTCAATTCAGGAGCTCTTTTCCTGGGCTTTGGGATTACAGATCTGGAGCTGGAATAGAAGATAAAGGGCACACAGGGCCACAAATTGGGTAACTTTGACATAAGGACAGATAATATGGAACTATAATCTGTTGAATATATAATCAGAGTGTTTAAAAGCAGCTTTTCTAAATTAAAAAAGAAATGGGCAAGAATATGTCTGTGATAAAACAATTACAGCACATGTACAGCCCTGATAAACACCCCCTCCCCACAGCCACTCTTACACATAAGCCCAATATAGATTGACTCCAACTGATTAACATGAATAGAGACAGACAGGTTTTAGCCGAGAGTTCACCCGCAGACTGAGCTTGGCTGTGCAAGTGAACTAGCTCTGGAGTGCGTTATTTTAGTGTCATGGATACAGCAGCTGTATGGAAATATGTTAAAACTTAGTCTGGAAGCCAGAACAATGTAATTTCAGTATAACTTTATTAATCACCATTTTAACGTTGCTATCCCTGTTTTAGTTAGAGTGCATTTTATTGAACTGGGTTTTGAGCAAGCTTTCACGGCTTTATTGAGAGAGGAAAGGCTCCGTTCAGAGGTTTCCTTTCATGCCTGAGACATGAAATTGGAGTAACCAACAATTTGAACGCATAATTCCAGAGTACCCAATGAGGGAAACAAAGAGAGAAGTAAAAACTGCATCTGCTGCCACCCGGGTCTTATTGCAGGGGATGAAATGAGCTGGTTTCTGGAGGTTGCCCCACAAAGCTGTATCACCAGCATTTTGTCTATGGGTATGCAGGAGAAACGGGGGCTGCCTCGCATGCCTGTGGTAGATGGATGATACTGATGGCAATCTAACTGGAACATCCTGCCTGAATATGAACAACAGATTTGTCAGTGTGTGACAGGCTGACAGCCCAGCTCCCAGCTGCTTGTCCACTGTTGTTAAATCAGTACCTTGTCTAAGTGTTCAGCAAAGAGGCAATCTGCTTCCTCCATTCGTACAGGCAGGTTGCCAGTTAAAAAACAAGTATTGGCTTTAGGCTGCAGTGCCATAATGCATTGGGAAGATGCAATCTAAACCTTTGTGTACTCCTTAGGCAACAAAGAGCAGGACTTGGAAGTGCAGGCTTAGACTTGAGACTATCCTTTTCAAAACAATATGGAGAACTCCATGGGGGAATCGTGAAAGAAATGCATGAGGATTTGAAAGCTGCGGATGACTTAATAGAACTTATTTAAGCAGGAAAATATGGCTTATTTTGGTACCAGGGATGCAAGCTTGTGCTACTGTACTCAAGAATGCACCAGAGTCTCTTTTCTAATCCTATTTTTAAGTGGTTTATAATTCAACAACAGTAACAGTTAGCTGTAGGCTGACATTTCATATGCAAAGATGCAACAATCCAGAAGCACTTCAGGGGAAACAATTAGAGAAAATATAAAAAGATAGAATCCTCCCAAAACAATAAAAAACTCCAAGAAAAACAGGTAAGGAAAACCCCCATTAATGTACACAGCAGCACTAAGTTACAGAACACAAATAAACAGCTTATTGGTTTCAGGAGGTTTTTTTCCCCTGTGACAAAGCCTGCAGCTGGTTTAAGTTTTTTAATTTGGTTGCTATTGGTTGAACATATGAAAGAGAGGTTTAAAAACTGTAACAATAACAAAATCAACTAAAGAAATCATAAATCTTAGTATTAATACTAATGTTTTCAGCTTTGGGGTGTGGTGTGCATGTACAGCAGCCTCTGAGGTGATGCTCAGTTACCCAAGAATGGAGAAGGATTTACATCACCAACTGCAACATCTTTTTTGAAGCAGGTTCACAAGGTATATTAAAGAGTCTCTAAATACAGATCTATACAACAGACCTCTATGGGCACAAAAAGAGCTATTACAGTCTATTGGATCAACAGCCATCATAGTCTCAATTCACGCTCCCAGTGTGAGCAAGCGGTGTCACAGGGCACCCTTGTCTCTAGGTCAATGTGTAGTCAAGGTCTTATCAAGCCTCACATTTTGCTTCCATTCTTGGCTGGGAGGCTTGCCCAGATCTTCCAACCGCTGCTCCTCCCTCAGGTAGAAATGTCATGGCTGTTTCCTGCACCATGGGGAGCCAGCTGCACCTTTCCACCGTCTAGATACTTCTCACCTTGGGCCAATAAATCATAATCAGGTCCGAAGTATGCAGCCACAGCAACACAGAATGTTCTTTATGAGCATGTAACTTCTCAAGCATCTTTTCCACAAGGCCCTAGGTCAGGGAAGTATTCCTGTTCAGGACAATGTTTATAAGCATCCATTTCATCTAAAGTTACTGAGATTTAATATGCACTTGTTACCAATGATTGCCCATTTCCATTTAAAAATTTCTCTAAAACAAGGTTAATAATAATTATATGCATAATGTATTTCAGGACTATATGTACACATTTACATATATTCTTCAAAATCACCCATTCCAAAGTAATCTCTAAAATACATTAGTTATCAATTTATCTTCTTCACAACCCATAGAAAATAAGGTAAACCTGAGGATGAAGGGACATGTAAAATGTGCCACTGCAACCTAATAATTTGCTTGCAGAATAATATTTTGCAACCTGTGTGGCCTATGTGGGATATATAATGGTTCAGAAAAAAAGACAGAGTTGGCGGGTTTAAGTCTGAATTCTCCTCTTAGTATGAAAACCATGTCAAACGAATGCTGAAAGAAACTTGAGGTCACGTCACACCATCAAGCACGCCAACAGCTAATAAAACAACTACGTCTTATGAATAAAATGAGAAAGAATTAAGCCAATATTCTATTATCACACCCTTCTTCAATTCCCTTATAATTACCAAGTATCAAATCAGTTTGTGTCATGATGCTTCCCCTTTCTCAAGCAGATGCGTAAGATTTAGCAGCAAGGTAAGGCACTCCAACCACCAGGTTTAAAGGGAGAGCGCAATCTGTGGTTTCCAATGTAGCTGGAGACATTTTTACTGTTTGCCACAATCTAAAGAGAAAGGGGGCAAAATATTTATGTAAGAAATGCCTGCTCTGCATCTCATGTCACTGCTCTTAGGATGTGTCACAGAATTTAAATGTAATTCCACGACAATTAGCTCCATAATAATATATTCAGAAATACAACGCTGCATCCTATGCCAGAAACTATTTTCTGCTTCAGTGTTTTACTGTGGCTGTACTCCTTAAAGGAGACAACTATTTTAAACCAAAGCTGCTTTGTTTTCCTTTTCCACATGGAAAAGTAGGACACCAATCTATCCAATTGCTCCCCACTGGTTATTTTCCCATTTGTGGAAAGAAAGTTGGATTACCAAAAAGAATCACTAAAGCACTGGTAGGAAGTTCAGTCACCTCATATATTTCATGTTGGGACATTAATAAAATAACGTACTTGTTTGTTTTCCCAGCCTTCTTGATGATTATCTTTAATTAAATCTGTAATGTAATTTTCTTTTTGTTCTCATTTTGTCCATCTTTCTAACCTGGCTGGTGGCAGTGATGCAAATTGCACCTTTATTTACGGCTAGTTTCATGTTTGTTTCTCAAGGATAATGAAATGAAGCGCCTTCAAGCACAAAAGTTTTAAAGCAGCTGGGTAAAAAGGATAATTCGCATGATAATTAATATGGAGGCCTCATCTTATTTCTTTATCATGATGCTGATGTTAATGGAAAGATACTGAGATGTTGGCCAAAAACATAGTAATGGCAAAACATTTCTGACTTACTGTTAATCTGATCCAACATTTACACATATCGATGAAAAATTTCTCTTGAATCCAATGGACTTGAAATGTATTTTTAGACAGCAGTTAAGAATACAAAACATACTTGCATTATTTAAAGGACTTTTCTCTCCCAATTGCTAATCACATACTAAAGTATTGCCTTCAACAGCCTGAGACCTGAGGGAAGGGAAAGGAAGTCAATGGGTCAGATCTGTGTCTCCAGTAAACCTGTGGCTCTGCTCCTGGAGTTTCCTCTCTCTTCACTGTATATAATCAGGAACAGCAATGTACACACAGAGAAAACATTCTCCCCTTCCCTCTTGTTTAAATTCAGAGGGAAGACGGCTTTTGTATGTGGGTAACCATTTTTGCCTTCATATTCCCCCATTTCAAGATGATTTTCAGTCAGCATGATATTATGAAACCTATTTAACTATGCTTAAGAGCTCTCATTTAGAGTTAAGTGGAAAAAGAAAAGGCAAAATTGTCTTTGTAGATGTTGAGAAGAAATTCATTGCAAGCAATCATCATTTAATATCCAGGGCTGACTTTCTGAACAAGTGCTTTCTCCAAATAATAAATGAGTTGGCACTAATAATAATACCCTCGAATATGAATGAGGAAAACAAGAATATTAAACCAATAGAAACATTATAATACAGACCCCTGCTATATACAGGAGCAAGTGGCTGGGAAAAGCAGCCTGCAACAGATCCATGAGTGCATATGGACCCCAGGACTGTTGTATGCCAATGAGATCAGGTGGTAAGTATTGGGACCTCTTAAGGTTTATTTTACCTTTGTCTTCTGTTGCTGAATGTGTATTGGATCTCATACTAAACAGTAGGTTATCCTGTTAACCACAAGGTGCCACACAAGTGTAGCATATTGGTTAAGCAAATTCAGGTTATGGATTGAAGTCTCTGTTCAAAGCTGATGCCAGTGTTTTTCAGGGTCTGCATGTTGGAGCAAGGTCCACAGGACTTTGAGAACTAAGCAGCACTATGATTTCATAGGTTGCACATAGAAGTTGTGGCTGCCCCATCCCTGGCATTGTTCAAGACCAGGCTGGATGGGGCTTGGAGTAACCTTGTCTAGTGTGAGACGTCCCTGCCCATGGCAGGGTGTTGGAACTGGATGATTTTTAAGGTCCCTTCCAACCAAAACCATTCTATGATTCTATGATCTAGGTGCACTTTAACAGCACTGCTGTTTCTTTGGTCCATTTTGTATTTTACATGTATATATGTTACATTCTGGACTAACCACATAACTTAAGAAAATTACTTTGCCTTACGAACTCTGCCACTAGCTGCATAAATAAAATATCAGAGGAAATGATGAGTGAATTGGCAGGTTGAAGACAGAAGTTCCAAACAAAATGAGCAGCAACTTCAAGACTAGTCATTAAGCACTTCGCTGGTTGAACTGTCTGTTATGATCAGTGTAGCCAATTACTTTAGACTATCATGTTCCTGTATGGCTTGACTTTCACAAAGATATGTGTTACATCTTCTCCTAAACATCTGGATGCTGGCAAATATAAAGGAAAATATTAAGGGGAGAATATCAATCAGGACTGACCTAAACCCACTGCCTGTTCTCATGCTTGGGTTGGATTAATGTTACACCTTGAAGCTGTCACAGAAAATGAGACACAAAGGGATGTGCAGATAACTAATGCATAGGAATAATCTGAGTTTTCTATGGGAGAACAGCATCACAGAGAGACTAAATGACTTCACTGAGGTCCCTGTGAAAGGCTGGTGTCACCTCTAATTAAATCTCCAAAAGAGTCCCTTAAACACAATGCTACCCATGTAAAAATGCAGTGACTTTGAGACTAGGAATGCAAACCCTTATATACTGTGAACTTGGCTACTCCTTGAGCATTAAGAAGTGAGAAACTACTCTGCAGAGAAGTGCCTTTTTCCTATACATACCAATGTAACCAAACACGGTGCTGCAGGGAAAGGGCTGGTGGGCATATGGGCAGCCTAGTACCAGCCTTGTATTTCTATCTGACTGCCCCAGACCTCTCTCTATTGGATCTAGCACAGGTGGGGAAGCTGAATCCCTACCTCCTCTATTGGTAACATAAAGATGGTGCAGTTTTAATTCTGTGTTTTAGTGACCTTATGCCAGTTCACAGTACAAGAGTGCTGTTTTCTTTAATCAACAAGTGATTCTAAGGACCCTTGAGATAACTGCACTTCATCTTAATTATGTATGAAGTACATCCTCTTACTTGCTATTATTTCGGCTTTACTGGAATTTGCTATGGCGCTCTCCTTGTCTTCTTGGGGTATTTGCTACACAGTCACACTTATTGTTGGTATGTTTAAAATAGGAAAAAAAAAGGGATTTTGAGGAAACTGCAAAATCCTACATTTCTTCAGCATCAGACTGTAAAGGAAGGTGCTTTAGCAGCACATTCCTACAGGCTGATGTTCCAGACCCTACCATCAAATGTGAGGCTGTATTTGAAGAAATTGTACCAGATGGCTGCATATTATGGAAGGTTCAGTGCCACTAAGAAATTCAGGATGATAATAACAATAAAGAATGACTTCTTCATGATTTGCTCGTGGCAAAACTACGGCTCTTTTTAAAGGTGATGACCAGGTATTTAGATTTCAACAGCCACTTTGGATGCTTGTTTAAAGCCAGGTGACAGCAGCATGTGGCTACATCTCACGCTGCATAGTATGTGTAAAGCAACAGGAAATCTTCAGTCTGAATGGGAGTAGGGGAATACAAAGCAGTGATTCACCAAAGCTGAAATCTTTGCTTTGTTGTATACTGTTCTTCTGAATGTGCGTGTATCATCACACAGAGTAACTGCTGAAGACTGTAATGAAACACTGCTAGGTTGCATTCAAGTTAAAAAGCTGCTTTGTCATTATGTGCACATGTGTACGCACAGAGAGAAAATAAAGCAAGCCCATTTTTGGAACACCCCCCACATCATTTCAAGACAATTGAGACGTCTTTTTGTTGGTCAGTCAGATTAGAAAGTCTGCTAAGGAGGGACACAGCAGCTAAGCCACGAAGAACAGGAAGAGAAGGCAATTCTCCTTGGTCAGATGTTGCTGTAGTCACAGATGACTATTACTAGTCTCTGCTGTTTATAAGCACTGAATCACAACATTCAGAAGGGATTTAGGAGGTAAATTAACAAAAAAATCGCACTTACTTAATGCTCTGAGTTTGAACTGAGCATTCAAAACTGTAGCAAATTCACTCGCTGCTCAGCCAACTGCAGCAGTTTATCTTACACCTCCCAAGAGATGCTTCTTGTAGCCACTTCACATATTTGAACTACTTTACCCAAAAACACATGATAAAAATCCTCTAGCAGAACAGTCAGTCAAAGCTAAAGTGGTAACAAAGCTCGGGGCAGAGAACAATGAAAGTGACTTCATGACAGTAACATAGAAAGGGTATTTCAGACTCTTCCAAAACACCTGCTGTAAAACCACAGAATGAAATTCAGTTCCTGTCATCCAGTTCCCTCTGACGTTTTGACCAAAAGCTCTTCCACCCATCGCCTCACTTGAAGTCATCACACAACCCACTGGCCACCTCCAAACAGAGGTAAAAAATGGAAGTTCACCTTTGAACATCCAAAGTAACAGAGCATCTGCTGCTGTCTCCCAGAGATAAGCCTTTTTATGTACTCCCTCTCCCACTACCAGAAACCTTGACCCACAGTGAAGTTGCCTCTTCAAATCTGTCAGCCTGTGCCATGTGTGGCAGGACTCCATGAGTTTGGTTCCCTTCAGGCACAGAGATGTCTGCTCATGGGGTGAGGCTCCCTTCTCTGCCATCCTACTCCTGAAGCAATGGCAAACCCTCCCTAAAGCTGAGAATACAACACCTTGTGAAGATAATTTGGACACCAAGTGTTTATGAAGCAGAGAGCTTTACAATGTAGTTTCTTTTTAGCTCTGTAACAATCAGGAATCAGTTGCAGATTACTGCTAATATAGGCATATATTTTCACATCATTCCTTTCTTCATGTCTTCCCATTGAGGAAAATCATAGAATGGTTTGGGTTGGAAAGGACCTTAAGTTCAAACCCCCTGTGGAGCTTCCCGTATATTAGACAATGATTCATGCATGAAAGCTATTGCCAAAACAGCAGCTCTCTGGTGTTTTGTCAGAACTTGCTTAAACTCATCATATGCCCTGAAACTTTCTCTGTAACTGGTAAGAAGTTGTTAACAGTTGCAATTCACAGTATATGCCCAACACCAACCATCTTTTGCTTTGTTGCACTGAAGATCCAATAAGAGAAGCTGCTTTGATTTGTCATAAATGTATGGTCTGCAGTAGGGTACAGCTGTGAGATCTCCTTCTCAGCAATACTGATGGCTTGATGCCTTTTTACAAACAAGTATATCAGAAAAGACTTAGCTCAATAGTCCTAAATGATTAAAGTTAAAATAGAGAAATTATTGAACTATTTATTTCATATATTTTTATGGAAACTCTGCTTATTTAAATACCCTGCACACACTGAATTCCCTGGTTATGAAAAAAATGGGAAGAAAAATACTATTTGCTTTTAGGTAATCAGATTCTGTGGGATCTAATCCTATATCCTATTTATGGCTGTGCTAGCTATTCAAAATTAAAATGAACCTTTCATCCGTGTGTATCATAAATGGGCATTTATCAGGATTATATGATTTTGCAATCCATCTGAATATGTAACCAGAATTTGTTTTCTTTCCGTTTCACTATGTAATTACCATGCAACAATAACAAAAGTGACACGTTTGAAGAACAGATAAAATGCTGTAAATTGGCCAGTAATGGTGATATTTCCTCATCTTCTGAAAAACCCATTTATTCTCTCTTTCAACAAATCAAAGCATTGTCAGCCCATACTCATCTTGTGGCCAGAGGGGCCCTACCAATTTCCAGATGTAAGTGAATACTGGAATGCAGATGAGGGCTACTAACTAAGGCTTTCAACCCAGGCAGCTGGTCTTAGCTTGCCTCAATTTCTAAATCATCCATAATGGGGCCAAGACCTCCAAAGCACTAAAAAGAGCGAGCTGACATGCTGGACAAACTGTTAATTTTTTCCTGAAGAAGCTGCTATATTGCACATCTGTCACTGCTGTGCAGACAATTACTCACAGAGCCGGGAAAAAAAACACATTTTCTGCTTGTTTCGGGTGTAGTTGTTAACAGGGGTAATGGAGAAACACGAGCATGAGAGCCATGGCAGGAAGGCTTCTCAGCCTTCTCCCTCCCTTTGTACAAGTTGGATTTAGGAATTAAAGCAGCTGAAAGCATCCATGCTCTGCAGCTTGCAGGGTCTGAATTGCTACGATTAAACCCATACCTTAAATCATCTGATATGGGGGTTGGAACTAGATGATCCTAAGGTCCTTTCCAACCCTAACTATTCTATGATTCTGCAGCTGTATTAGGGGTGCAATTTGCAAACATTTTTGTATTTCAACTACTAACTGCCCTGAAAATGTGCCTCTCTAAATTGTTATGTTGCTCTGCAACACACATCACATCAAACACCATCACTGTGAGATGATAAACACTACATGCAACACAGATGAGAGCAAATCTGCTGAAAGCGTTATTCTTCATGCTACATTTCTTAAATATCTATTTAAATTAACAAGAAACGATCCAGGTGTTAATTGTAAAACATCCACAAATTTTAGCCCAATAGGTACTCAAACAATCATTAATCACTGTTCTGAGACAAGAGGGAAAATGATTGCCAAGGGTCCAAAGCAGGGGCTGCAGCCAGCCTGAAGTCAGTCCTGGAGATACAGGGAGCAGGGCATGGCACCGCTCAGTGGGCAGGAAAACTACACAGGTAGGTCCTCAGAACAATATCCATTGAAGCTAAAAGAATCCTTAAAAATTCCAACCTTCGACCATGATAGCCAAGCTGGCTATTAAGCATTTAGTGTAAATTTGTATAAAGTACTCACCAAAGACATGCCTGTCTTATGGAGTGGGTTTAATATCTTAATTATTAAATCAGCATACAGAATGATGAAAACATCAGCAAGCGCTGTTGCAAACCCTCCTGATGGCAGGAAAACCATGGCACAGTAACCTGTTCTTGGTCTATAAAGCTTCTTCCCCCTGGTTTAAGAAGTTACATGACCAACTGAAGCAAATGCCGGGTTTCAGGCCCAGGTCCACCAAACTTTTGGAAGTCTTGACTTAGAACTCCTCTTCCATTAGTTAACAACTTCAGTTTAAAATCATTAAATGCATTAAGAAAATAAAGTATTGCCTTCACAGGTCTTTTTCCTTTCCTCTGGCACAGGAACATTGTTATGATCACAAGCACTCATCTGAAGCTGAATCCAACAAAAATCTTCAAATCCATTTCGAAAGAAGATGGGATGATACCAGTTTGCAGACCACCAGCAGTACAAAAGCAGCGGTGGACAGTCCTGGAAGAAAGGTCCTTACTGGGGGAGAATGGGCAGCCAGGACAACAAAATACACTCCATGTTCTGCAGGATAATTTAAGAACCATAGGAAAAAGCTCTTTTGTGGCAGAGTGAACTACGAACCAGAGGATGCTTTATGCTGTCTGATAGCTCAAAGGCAGAAGACAACTCTAACGCATAGATAAAACCAAAAGTGGCAAGACTGGATCATACCCTTGGCAGCAAGTGGAACTGACTGGAAAGAAACCGGAATCTTGAAATGTCAGGTGTCTGTGCTTAGTAGGAGACCAGCAGGAACCTCGACAATTCACTTGCCACTGATAAAATGTTATCTTATTGATTACATATTATCATACCTGCTATATAAAATGGTATTTATTGCCAGGTGATTGAAAAAGCATCCAGGTAAACCTGACCACTTTGAGGATAACTTTTGATGAAAATCTTTGTCACATTAAACTGACATCTTAGAATACAATAAAGATGATGAACTTGGGTTAAAAATCAAAACAAAGAGCATATTCATTTACAAAAGTTCACAGTGATGAGAAAGTGGCTACTTCCCTTACTGCAAAACAGATCTTACTATTTACTAGGGCTAGGTGTGAAAAGTGGGTGAAAAATGCTGCAGAATGGAACCAAACTTCCACTTGCCCCTCTGGTGGCTCCTGCTTGATCAGCAGGTGATGCCCATAGCATCAGGCTTAATAGGACACCGACTCTTTAACACTTCCTCTGAAAACTCCTGCTTCAATAACATCCAAAGCAACAAAACCTGGAGAGAAAACCCAGCATCTTGATTTCTGGGGGAGTGGGACCTCACATGCCTCACAAATCATACTTGGTTTTCCTTTTAGTTTCTGGGGTTTAATTGCATTCCTTTATATGACCTAAAAATGCATTTTGTGAATTGTGTTCAGTTGCTGTTAACAACTTCTCTTGTGAGGGATCCAAATGATCTCAGCCCACTGAGGCTGCATTTGTAATACCTACAGTAGCCAAAGAAAAGAATGGCTGAATTGGAGCAGCCAGGAAATTTTGGCCATGATCCCACGTAAGTTCCCTTCCCACCTACCTTCCTGACCCTTACTTTTTCCTTCTTTTCATCAGTATTTACCATGAGAAATAGCTGCTGAATGCAGCCCCACATGAACAAAAGGAGAGCTCTCATCCATTGTGCGCTTCAGAAAATGCCTTTTTATCCAGGGAAATTTCTTCAGACTATTTCTCTCTCAAGGTATTTTTCAGAAACAATTAGGATTGCAAAGGCAGTATATAAAGTGTCACAGAATTTTTCTATGGCTTGAAAAATAATTATCAGCTTATTTGCATTGTTAAATGTTAATTAGCTATGAATGGTAATTCTTTCTTCTAACACTGCAATACTTCAATTTCTCATTACAAAATAATTTCAGCTCTATTAATTAGTTCTAACAGTAACTCATAGTAATGGATGACACCTTAAGTGAGCCATTAAATGCACTTTACCACTGATTAGGAAGACGACAACTAAAAAAAACGTGGCTAGGTTTACATAAAGACAGAATATGAAACAATACATTGCAGATTTATTGACTTCCATAGAAGCAACTCACCCCTTTTTAAGTAACGCAGGCTCAGCAGAACATAGAGGTTTTTGTCACGCTCCTGTGAGGTATGTGGGGTGACCATTCAACAAACGGCCTAGCATTTAACTACTGTTCTCAAAATGTTATGTTACACCATTCTCTGTAGATATAGAATCATAGAATAGTTAGGGTTGGAAAGGAGCTTAAAATCATCCAGTTCCAACCCCCAGCCATGGGCAGGGACACCTCACACTAAACCATGTCACCCAAGGCTCTGTCCAACCTGGCCTTGAACACTGCCACGGAGCATTCACAACTTCTCTGGGCACCCTGTGCGAGCGCCTCACCAACCCCACAGTAAAGAACTTGTTCCTTATATCTAACTTGAACTTCCCCTGTTTTAAGTTTAAAACCATCACCCCTTGTCCTATCTACATTTATATGCATGTACGTGTGTTTGTGCAGACACATATAGGCAAAAAACACAGTAAAACCCCCATTAGTTAAAATCATCATTTTCTAGTTTTGCCTTTTTGATTCACCATGTCCAAAGACAGTGCAGGGATGTGGCTCAGGCCAAAATGATTCAAACAGCCACTACCCTCGATGGTGACAGATACCACTACAGGATATTTCCCTTCCCCTTTTTGTCATGGTTCAGTACAATTCAGTCTTGTAGTGGTTCATTTGGAATGGTGTCTGTTGCAAACCACTACAGAAAAATCCGCATCTGTAACTGAATCCTGCATGTCAAAGGTATGAACCTCGAAGAGGAACCACATGCTCTGTTCCATAGTGACACGGAACAAACCCCACGGCTGGGGCTACCAGACTTCATGATCAGCAAATTTGACCCTTCTGGGAAGTCCAAGTTTCACTTACCAAGATGCTACTGTCAACACGTCTCAGAAACTGGTTCCGGCCCTTCTTTAAACCTGAAGCAATTAACCCATCGGAGTCAACATGGGGTCAAAAAGTGTCTGCCGGGGCTGTGGTGATCAAGAACAATGGCAGCTTAAACTCAACTTGAAACTAAAAGCACAATATTGAAAATTTGCATATTTGCAAATACAATCAGAAGGATTCTTGTGCCCTCCACCACAATAATCTCTAGGAAAAAACTACCAAGTTTGTGCATCAGAGAAACCAATGGGAGTATGGTGAACAGTATGGGGCTTTTAAGAAAACCAGGATCTAAATGCAGAACCATCTTACCAGAGGAAACCCCATTTGTCCTGATTCTTCAAAGAATCATCTTGTACCACTTGAGCTCGCCTGACAAGATATGTTGAATCCACATTAGAGGCAATTTCCACGGAAGTTGAACGAAAAACAACCACAGGTCATTAAAGCAGAAAACAAAACCCATAGAAATGGACCAGCAGGGAGGAATCTCAGGTACAGCATAAACAATGTGAGATGTTCAAGAAGATGAGGAAGTTTGAGAGTGGACAAGTACAGACTAAACTGACTCAGCTGACTCACTAAGGAAGTTTGAAGGATTCTAAGTGGTAGATGCATGAGAAGTTTAACTTACCTCAGGTATTAAAACTGTCAGCATCCTTCAAAGGTAGGTCAAAACATTGAGTCTGTTTTGCCAAACATTTTGACACCTTTTTTGTAGATTAGAGAAAATACTACTTGGGACATTTACATTTTCCTTCTGATGCATGTTTTCCCTTACTTATCTGCACACAAATTTAACAGAGATTTCACATTTCTCGTTGTATCATAGCCTCAGAGGTGACTTTGATCCCTTCCATTATCTAGGATTCTTACTTTGCTGCTGTAAGATTTCTGAATTGATGAAGTTTTATATTCTTCCCCTTCTACTTGATACTTTGCTGGAATGAGAGCCTACATAACACATATAGAATCAACAACCCAGAACTAGGCTGTCTGATGGTGTTGACTGTAGTCCAGACAAGGCTGGTATGAAAAATGGAGATATTCTAGGTTGAAACAGCGCCCCAAGTCCCACACTGCTAGGATTTACTGCATTTGGGACTGAAAGGATAAAGGGACTGACATGAACCTGTAAGTTACAGCAGCCAAACAGGCACTCTAAGGAATCTCAGTGCTGAAAATGGGCCAGTACGATCCAGCAAGACTCCAGGGGTCTGTGGGAACAATGATACCATGGAAAATTTAGGACCTGTATCTTTTACAGGGCAGGAAGTTAAGGCCCCAATCTGCAAACACTTGCATTCATGCTTATTTTTAGACCTATGTAGTACTTCACATCTTGAAGTCAATGGAGATATTTGTGTGCAGAAAGTATTACATATCTTCCAGTCTTCATTTGCCTGGGGCCACAGGAAACAGAGAGGCCAACATAGGTCTGAACAGGCTAAAGAAATGTCAAGTTTTCAATGTCAAAATCTCTTACAACAACTGATGAAGGCAACAGTAGGCTATTCAGAAAACTGGCCTAGGAACATACTGAAAGACACTAGACTACTAGAAATGATAGAGAACCTTGAGAGGCATCACTTGGCACATATATGAGATTACACTTAAGACAGAAAATGCTGGGTATTATCACAAAATACATACAGGGTTACACTTTTTCAAAAAAAGGGACAAATATTAAGGAAGAAAGACAACATGAAGGACAAGGCACAATTAAACTGAGCACACCTATGATCAAATATTTTGAAAGATAATATTTTAATAAGCTTGCATATTCAATCAGTGTAAATATATTACAATAAAACATCCATTCCTCAGAGACCAATGACTTATATTCACAGTTTCAGAAGTCAGACTCTTCAATACTTCCATTATCTGCTCCAAGAAGTCAGGCCAAAATGAGAACTTTCTACAGATGGAATACCTGTTACTAATTTGAACCACTTTTCATAGCTGTTACTAAAAACATGGTTTAGTGTGAGGTGTCCCAGGCCATGGCAAGGGGTTGGAACAAGGGGTTGGAACTAGATGATCTTAAGGTCCATTCCAACCCTAACTATCCTATAATTATATGAAACAGTTCTCATAGCTGCAGGAGATCAAGTTTACATAATCTCAGTGATTTTTAGCCTTTTATTTAAAGATTGAATATTCAAATACAAACAACACATGCTCACACTCAACATATCTGTTGTTGAGTCTGTTTTGCTGTAATGACAGGAGAAGA
The DNA here is from genome assembly GCF_034315485.1 of Pezoporus occidentalis. NCBI lineage: Eukaryota > Metazoa > Chordata > Aves > Psittaciformes > Psittacidae > Pezoporus > Pezoporus occidentalis. The sequence continues at coordinate 961,415 of NW_026916294.1, forward strand.
GAATCGTAGAAGGCCCAAACAAGGGTGTGGAGCATCTTACGAGGAGATACTGCTAGACCTGAGCCTGTTTAGTCTAGAGAAGAACAGACTGAGAGGGGATTTCATCAATGCAGGTCAATATCTCAAAGGTGGTGCCAGGAGGTTGGTGCCAGACTCTTCTCAGTGGTGCCCAGTGACAGGATGAGGAGCAATGGTCATAAGATAAAACACAAGTTTCACCTCACTGTGAGGAAGAACTTCTTTACGTTGAGGGTGGCAGTGCACTGGAACAGGCTACCCGGGGGTGGTTGTGGAGCCTCCCTCTCTCTCCTCATCCAAACCCAGCATGGAAATGTTCCTGTATAACCTGCTCTAGGTGGGTCTGCCTTGGCAGAGGGTTGTACTGGATGATCTACAGAGGTCTCTTCCAACCCTAATGATTCTGTGCTTTCCATCAGATTTACCTACTACCAGTCAGTCATGAAGCTTTTGTAGTTTTTCACAATAACTTAAAGCACACTTACATTAAAAAGATTGTTGACAGAATTACTGAACAAACTCCCATATAGCTTAGCAGACAGTAGATACAGCTTGTATCAATCGATGTTGGTAAAGATTTTGCATAGTTCTTTTTAGCAAAACCTCTGACTTGAGGCAAGCAGAACATCCATGCTGAAACTGCTGCACCTCCTCAAGACTTTCTCCAGTATAGAGGTCATTGAAAAAACCCAGGAAAATCCTTATCTTAAACCTGTACCTGTAAAATGAACCCTCTTGACTACAATGAAACCTTTTCCAGGGAGAATTCAAAGCAAAACCATGTAATAATCTTTAAAAATGCCATTTTCTCTTTTAACATTTTACATGAGCTTTACAGCTGGACTACATGTCAATAAAGAGTCAAATCTGGACTATGTTCTTTCAGACTGAACATACATACTGTTCTTAGGTATGGGACTCTAATGTGAGCAACTTGGTTATGCGGTTTCCGTGTGCGAGCTATGCCACTGCTCCTGAAAAAATCTGCTAGGTGTGAAGGTCTGATTAAAATGTCTCTTGATTTTAGAGTAAGAGGGAAGGGATCCCCATTTCTGATAGGTCTTTACTGAAACTGCCCTGGGAGCATGGGGAGAGGTAAAGTAAAAGGTTGTGCAAGTTACCCTTGAAGGAACAATTTTGGAGAACTGCTTGACGAAAAAGCACAAGGTCCTTTCACAGTTGTCTGAGTATACATATTCTTAAAGAGTCATGAAAACTTGTATTTAAACATCTTAGACAAATATGGTAACAAAAGTACTGCAAACATCTTAAATGAGGCATTTTTTCATGGCGTGGTGTAACCTTTTCAGCTGGATAATAACCACCTAGAAAGAAGTACTAGTAAAAAGGTACATATAAGAGTATAGTAGCTTTAGCAGAATATGCATCTGCTGGGTAAAAGATACCTCCAACCTTAATTATATTTCAGAAACAGCATGTTTTTGTCCTTGGTTGTGCAATAACAATGCTACCGAAAAGGGCAGTTTAAAGAAAAGAACGTACAAAACTCAAGAACAGAGTCTATTTGTTTTATTTCATCTTGCATTTGTGTTGGTAAAGCAAAGCATTCTATACATATTATTTAGCTATTTACTGCCATTCTACACCCATTATTGACCTAATTGCAGAAAGACAAATGCAGGGACAAACTTGCTCAAATGAGAATAGAGACAATGCTTCTCTGACTTGGGACAAATACTTATTTAAAAATAAGACAGTGCTCATGGGTTTCTTTTATTAACAGTTAATGGCTCAATTCACAGAACTTTTGAGTCACCATGGAACACGTAGCAAAATGCAATGCGATAATACATAATGTCTCTTCACTAAATATTCTGCAGAAGAAGAATACTATGGTAACAGCTGAGCTACTGATTGATCAAACACCTAAATGGAAAGAATCTGGCAAGATGGATGATACCTTTTAGATACAAGATGATCCCATACTTCTTTATGTAGGCAAAACCCCCTTCAGTGTCACAGTCATTACGAATGATTATCTGAAAATACTTCTATATGTATTTTAAAGTAATGTGAGCCAACATTATAGCATGTATCATAGTTTAAGAAAGACCTAAAGAATCCCTTCATTAAGTCCAAGTACTTTGACACGTTTCAAAGCCGACTAACAATGTAATGGCTTAACAAAGGAAAAAGTATAATTAATTTTTGTTTTGTTTCTTAACACTATTTTTAACTATGAAAAATCACACTACCAGAATATCTTTAAAACCACTACTATGAGATATGGAGAAAACAGAAACAAAATGAGAGTATGAGTCAGAAGGGGAATTTTACTGAAACAAAAAAATATTTTAAAGCACTACATTAAAGTATTTTAATAAATCACTTTGCAGCTTAAAATGAACAAAGCTGACAGTCAGCCGTGGCACCTATGAGACGTCTGAAAGTTTCTCGCTAATAGGCTGATCTAAACCAAAAAGTTGTAAAATTTCCAGTCAGACAAATACTTCTTCCATTACAGCTGTTTCCTATGTTGGCCACTTCACTGTATGTGTATGAATGGATGAATAGGCTAAAGAGGTTTTCTCTCAACATGTATCCATTATTTCCCTCTTATCGTTTTAAAACAGGAAATTTTTTTTCACGTACTTTCTGAGTCACAGACCCATTTCTTGAGGAACTACTGCTACAGTAAATTGCACAGAAATACTTCAAACAAGGGTTATAAATGCCACACTTAGAATTTCCAGCCCAAGACATGCAGGTGTTGCAACCAAAGCAAAACAATGGAATACTAACAGAGAACGAATATTCATTTACAGTTTTGCAAATAGAGCAAAACCAACCAGAACTTAAAGATTTACTTTCACAATTCACATGTTGAAAGTTGTTTTAAGGAATTTTTGATTGTGGTGTACAATACAAAGAGATCTTTAGAACTAACTTGCTCTCAGTAGCACATCGCACTGAAAGTACAGGAGCACGCAACATCAATTCATTATTGGAAATAACACACAAGTCAGTATCTCTGCTAGCTGCAGAATTCCAGGCTCTTAGCCCTCTGCAATATGTGGCCCTGAAATTGTTTGGATGTGCAATGTATTTAACTTAGTTTAAGTGGCAAACTCGCATGGAGCTATGCCTTAAAACCTTCCAATAAAGAGTATACGTGTTGATTATAAATGCCAAGCGTGTTTAAAATGTCTTACCATTTCCAAAAGCAAAACCACACAATTTTATCAAGTATTTAAACAGCAATAAATAATTAGTTCTTCTGAAATTCAGAGAAGAGGTGCATTCAGCTATCACTAAAACCAGCATCAGGTACTAACATTTTAGTCTACATTATGTGTATGATGAAACAACATACCCAACCTGACAGCACGCACACTGGAAAACATGAACATTTCTTTTAAGCAAACTCAAAGCTATAACACTGCTATTTTTTCCCCTAGTATTATTTTTCTGGGAAAATGGGTGAAGTTGAGAGAAAACAAAAAGTAGTAAAAGCTCTTCTTAAAATTCATCACCGTATTTCACAGTCACATGAAGGAAGTTGTGCTCTGTGTATTCCAAGGGAATATCTTTGCAAGCATCTGGAAGTAGGTATTTTTCTCTTCTGTGTGGAAGTAGAGGGAGGGAGAAACCCCTCTCTTGAAGAAAAAAAGAAGACTGGACACTCAAATCCTGTTCCCTCTGCAGCCACGATAAATACTGCCAGCTGCTACAGGGGTGGGCAGGGACAGGGGCAGGATTTTCTCCTTAGACCATCTGAACAACAGTTTCCTTCAGCCCTATCATTTAATTTTAAAGTGGAATTTGTTTTATACGGCAGACCAATAAGTACCCTAGGAGCTTGATTGGTTGGTGCCTAATGAAATTGCTTTTGCTGACATTAGACACATTAGGATAGTGATTAAAACACTTAATGATCCTTCCTGATTTTAAATTGCTAGCTTATATTTGTGAGATGCCATGAAAATATCCTTTTCCTTCCTTTCCTCCACCCTAATCCTGCTTCTCCTTGCCCTTTTTCTGTTCATGATCCTTAGAGTGGTGCTCACTGGCACCAGCCTGATCACAAACCAAGTGATAACATGATGTTGAACACTGTATTGTTTAAGATATGCACACCCCCCCCAAATATAAACACTGAAAGACGGTCATCAATAAAATACAATTTCCTGGTTCAAAGTTCAAACTGTTCCTAAATGTGGGAACACCGAGGATATTAATATAAAGTGAAATCCAAAGAACAAACTTTAACTTTCTACAATATTTGATGAAAAAAGATAATCCTGTGAATGTAAAAACAAGTATAAAAGCTTTACTTTTGAGCTTCAATGTGGAAGACAGTGATACATTGCCAGATAATAGCGTTGGAATGGCATTCCTATGACAACAAAGCCATTTTTCGTGCCCTTATACAAAAACTGCATACCATATCACCTTCCAGTGGGAAACGTGTATAAAATGACAGCTTATCCTCAAATACTGTTAAACACTAGAAATACCAGGTTTGGAAACTATGCCTGAAAAGGGGGGAAACACAAGAGCTGTAAAAAGTTCTGTTTTCCCTGATGAATCTGATCAAGATTCTTCAGCTGAAATTATACTTACAGAAAGAAGAAGTAAATTTGCTTATATACTAAAACCTGCTGTGCCAGAAGTGAATATATGGAATTTTATGCTGAATACAAACTTTAAGACAACAGAAACTAAAAAAGTAGAAATTTTTGTACATTTTAGCACCATTATAAAGTTAAGACTTGAATGCCGGGTCTGTCACTGTGGCTGTACCTTGCAGCTGGTGTAGCTAATGTGAAGCAGATTGACTTCAGTGATCTTTGAGAGAAGAATAACAGGATTTGCTGATCACAACAAATGATGTAAATTTACTTTTTCTTTTTTGTTTTGTGTGTCTTTTAAAATTAATTTTTAGCCTTATTTTTATCAGGCAGCCAGAGCGCATTTCTGTCAGCTAAATCCAAGTCCGAGTCCTTTTGGTCTCTGGATAGCTCGTATTGGTTCTGCAATCCCTTTGCCGTCCGGTCCTAGGCCCGTACCAGGGGTCCAGCCCATGCTCTGAAGCATTCTGTTCCCAATGTTGTTTTCTGGGATTGGTTGGGTGTTTTCACCTACAAACCCTGAGATTAAAGAAACACACAGCATTAATCAGCACTGCCTGCCATGTGGAGAAGAGCAGGATAATCTCCCTTAAAGCTTTAAACCTTCTTTATTCTCCTAATTCATCTAACGGGTTGCTAGAACAGGCTGTCTTTGCACATGTTGACCTCCTGGTTGCATATGATTCTAAACAATATAGTCTTACGCTTTGCTTTATTTTTAATGTTTTTAAAGACTCATTCAGTTTTCAAGAATGACAGACAGTGTCACAGATCTTTTATATTCCAACACAGTGGATTTTACATCTAAGAACATCCATCACCTAAACAAGTCCACCAATACATCTGCAAGATTACCTGAATTTCTGGTCCTATACAGTTACTAAGCCGAGGCACATCATAGTAACACAACCATCTTTCCATTATTAGCAATAAGTGGTCTACTATTCTGAAACTCAGCTATATTTTTACGCAGTTTCTCTTTTACTGAACGTTGTAAGAGAGATCTGACACATGGGAGTTTGCTTTTGGTATTTTCAATGCCACTAAGTGTTGTTTATACTTTTCCCCCCATACTACTGAGATCTCTGAGAAAAGCTGCACATGTACAGCAGAAAACATCATCATGATTGCAGGTATTGATAGAAAAGATTAATTTTTTGATAACAGATTTTATTTTTTTCCATGAATGCATCATAAAAATTAAGCAACAAAGCAGTTTTTTTTTCCCTTCATCAACCAAATTCCTCGAGCTAGAATATGGAGATGAGGCATGAATAAGCCTTCCCATATACAACTGTCTTACATGAGAGATACAGATGACATTTATTTCCAGAATCTGCATGAAAACTTATCAAATGACACCAAACTATTTTAAAAAGGGCTGTAGCTTTTGAACTAACATAAGCCGTTGCACATGGGTAGCTGGATTTTGTTTTCAGCTTTGCTAAACATCTTCCTCCCCCCGATAACAGAACAAAATCCCACCATGTGCCCTGCTTCAAATTGTATCTGTTCAACTTTCTACCTATTCACTCTGGCCTGCTACTTTCTGAAAAATATGGTAGGAGGAGACTATGGTTTTGTGTTTTTGGGGACTATAATGTCTTCAGTCAAGACTTTGCCACTGACAAGCTGGGTCATAATTGTATTAACTCACTAAAGAGCACAAGGAAAGTTGAATGTGCACTTCTGAAAAGCCTCAGAACACACACAGAAGAAACCACATTCAGACAGAAGTTCAAATGAGAGGCGCATGTTAAAAACCTTGCAATGATTGTGATGATGAATTTACAGTATTATCAGTAAGCACAGTCCAGAATTATCCACTATAGATCTGTTCACACTCAGTACTGGCTACATAAAAGGCAGATAGCTTTCTAGTGTCTTAGTTCCTGAGTCAAAGGAAACGGACTGAGAGGAGGCATCCTTTAATACTGGTTTGAAGCTATGCTTACAATAAAGGCTTTTAAGTCAGCAGCTTCCAATCCCCAAGAGGGCTCCTCTTGAACTGACCAGCACAAAATTCAATGTCCAAACTTCCTTTCTTTTCAGGCCCCCACAGGCAGATGCAATTTTCATACACAAGTCCCTGACACTGACTGGCATACACAACACAGGCTTTGCAACCTTCTTAGTTATACTTTCTAGGTCAAAGAAGGGAAAGAAAAAAGGTCACTGTTCAACTAAGGTTCTGGTAAGCCTCTCAGGTAAAATCCTGAAAGTGTGTTTTGGTCCACCTTTTACAACACGTGATGGTAAGAAATGGAACATCATTCCAATATACATCCTTGGAATAATTAAGGGAGAAACTTGACAGGGAAAAATGATCTAACAGCTGCCAAGCAGGAAAGAGCAAGGTTGTATTTCATGGCATCTAAGTACTGGAAAAATGAAGCCATTTGTAATGATGCTTAGGCATAGACAGCCATGCTGCTGGAATGATATGCAAGGCATAGCCTGAGACAACTTAAACAGCTTTTTTGTTAGTCTATTTAGAGGAAAGACCCACAGACCTTTTCCTGTAACAGATGTACCTTTCTATATGGATTTGAATTCTAAAGACAGCCAGAGCCACCTCACAAAAAAAATAAATGAAAGATTAATTGTGTTATTTAATAAACTGATGTTTCTAGTTTTGATATTTTTTGAAGTAGCTCAGCAGTTTTTTTCTGTGACTGACAGGATTATTGGAATACTTTTGTTTTTAAAGACATATAATTACTTCTAGAATGTATACTATTTTCCCCTCCACTGTACATACTTTTGTGTGTCCTGTTAGAAGACTGAAGGCTCTCCTGAAGAGTTCTGCTCTTATTCATCACCAGATTAAAAAACAGAAAAGAAAAGGAGCAGAAACCACCATAAACTTGGCTTCACAACCCACTTTTGAGCAAACAGTCAGACAACATACAGTGCCCAAAGGCTGATGTGTTTGGAGGCTTTGTGTTTCAGCAAGAATAAGGCCAAATCAGAATGCCACCCAACTTGCCTATAATACTAATTGACCACTTACTCCTTCTCTTACCCCTTCATTTGCAAATGAAGTGAATATGGATAGCTTTTAATTTTGAAAAATATTTAATATATGCAGACCACTCCTTTTCAATAGTCAGGTTTCACACAAATATCTACATCTGTCTTTAATATCCCTGCAATTTTCAACCGTCATTTGGAAGATTTATCTGTAATGCAACATATTTCACTTGATTCAGAGGAATATGGACAATGGTATTGCCCTCTTCCTCCATTACACCACCAATCGGCAATTGTAAGACAAAATCTGCATTGCTGGTTGATTGCCTGACAGCAGAGAGCTGCTAAAAATCAGGCTACACTGCGTACTGTTCCCCTGACCCCCATTCCTGTGCTTTGGGCTTTTATTTTCTAATTAAAAGCAGTAATTGTCCTTTCAATATTCATCTTCAAGTTCAGTTTTTAATTCATGCCTATGGCACTTCTTGGACTAGCCAGTAGGGCCTGTTAGAGAGAATGGTCCAAGCACATTGGCCTTGAAAGTGGCTGTTATCTCTGGGATGTGATCAGCCTTGACCCACCCAGGAGCAAGAGCAAAATAACCCATTGCACTGTCCTACAAAACATAACCATGCAAAACCCACGCAAGAAAAACCTGTTTCTAAGTTTACTGCTCTGTGAGGTTCTGTGGGGTTCCAGGAGTTACGAGGAACGCACAGACAAAATATTTTTAGCAACCCTAACAACTTGATGCTGCAGATGAGTAGTCTGCATGTAAAGTGCCTGCCGTTACACAAGCAAGGAGCAAACACTGAGGAACAGCAACCTGCTTGAAAAGACAGCACTGTAAAATGTCCTCACTTATGTTCCTTCTCTTTGCAATACTGGTAAATGAAAGTTAGAAAAAAAAAAGACAATCCTAAAACCTTTGTGTATATGAACAGACACACTTCAAGGTCTACACATATGACATTACATACACGGAAGAGGGAAGCTCTGAGCAGAGAGGCAAAACTGAGAAGGGGGAAAACAAAAAATTTTGTTTAATTTTGGTATGATATTTATGACAGCATTAAAGGCATGTTTCAATGAAAAATAAAGGTATGTCGTTTTTTCTTAACAGCTGTTGAGACAGGTATGTCCTGGTTAAACAGTACACTAGCATTCAGTGCCATACCCTTGATTTTACAGTGATTGCCATGAATTAATTTAATTCCATCTGTAAGCTAAAATCAGATCAGAGGTCTAATGCTGCTGCAGGCTCCACATCTGTTTAATCATTTTTGGATACAACAGCTTGCAAAAGTTCAGGTTTTAAATTTGCTTCATATTTAAGGAACAATGCTACACCAGTGTGCAACATCTCCAGCAGGAAACAAATGAGCCTGTGCACAGTTCTGGTCTGACAGATAAATTTTATTTGCAAAATGCTTCTAAAAAAAAATAAATATCACTATTTAGGTTATCATTTATTACAGAATAATAAAGGAAATGTGATCCTATAAGCCATTATTGTGACAATATTTATACGGCCCAATTGGTGGATAAGAATAAAGCACGTTTAGTTTATATTGGGGTGACTAAAACCAGAATATTGCTAGGTTCAATCTCTTAACCCTATCTAAGAAAGTGTGGGTTTTTTTTTTGTTTTTTTTTTTGTGTGTGTGTGTGTTTTTTAAACAGTTCTGAGAAAATGACACTGTACATAAATACAGTCGTGGCCTTTCATCTTTCTTTTATACGATTAAGACTTGTGAGCAGAACAGCAATGACTTTGCAGAGCATACATACCAGAACTATTATTTCCTCTTCTATCACTCCCAGCAGCCTTAAATCCTTTAAATCCTTTCCTAGAAGGATCTTTTTTTTGCCTGGGTAATTTTTGCAATACATGGCCTGCTAACCCTTACCCCCTACCCTGGATCTCACTTATGTCTATCACAGCAGAGTCAGTCTTTCTACCCTCAAATCTTCCAAGGAGCATTGTGGATGGTAATTCACTTGCGTAATTGGCTCAAGAGATGAAAATCTTGTATCTGCCTCTCTTAGCCACTAATCTATCCAGCTGACTGCAAGCCTAATTGGCAGCTTGTTTAGTAATTTGGCTCCTAAAGTGTTGTATTGATGTTGGATAAACAGCCAATGGAAGGAGAAACGATACATGCTGCTTCATTTTAAAAGCTAGTGCACATTCCCCTTCATTTTCTGAAAGCATTTAATATTCCATCTCTCCTTTTGCTTTTCTGACTCCTCACTAGACAGATGAGCTCAGAACAGTAGGGACTGATCCTGAGACACAAGACAATTTTACAAGGAATTTAATCAGAATAACACATTGCTGCATCTTCTTATGCCAGCTCTAACTAGCAAAATGGGAATCATACTGCCTGGATGCTTGTATTGTTAAAAGTGGTTTGGGTAATTGTGCAGTCAGCATCATGAGCACAGCCGACAGCCGTACTGTGATTTCTAAAATCAGTGCTTTTCAAAATTCAGTATACTATGGCTGCATAGCCAAAAAAAAACCCCACCATGTTATGAAAATGTTATTATTGAGCTAAATATTTGAGACTGCATTTTTATACCAGACTTTTATGTATCCCTCACACTGGGCTATCTAAGACTGTGCCTGAAAAATAACTTCAGAATGACTATAGCTCAGGTGAGCCCGCTTGCATCGTATTTTATTCTAGCTAGCAGAGAGAGAAAAATTGCAGAGGACAGAGCTATAACTGCAGTAGGTGTTTTGAACTTCCATATCTACCCAGCAGCCACAGCAGGGTTTTGTTATTGTCTGCACTGCCATGGTTTCATTCCCCAGTACTGCCCCATTGTTCAGTCTGAAGAAGGCTCGGGGGGGGGGATCTTATCACTCTCTACAACTACCTGAAAGGAGGATGGTGTGAGGAAGTGGCTGATCTCTTATCCCAAGTAACAAGTGATAGGACAAGAGGAAATGGCCTCAAACTCCACCAGGGTAGGTTTAGACTGGCTATGTTGGGGAATTCCTTCCCCAAAGGAATGGTTCCTTCCCCAGAGGAATGCTCAGGCATTCGAACAGGCTGCCTAGGGCAGTGGTGGAGTCACCATCCCTGCAAGTGTTCCCACACTGTACAGATGAGGCCCTCAGTGACATGGGTTAGTGGTGGCCTTGGTAGTGTTGGACTAAAGGTTGGATTTGATGGTCTTAAAGGTCTTTTCCAACCTGTTTGAGCCTATGATTGCAAGGAATTGTTGCATAATTGCAGCATGGGTAAATGCATTATTTCTTGCAGCATAGACTTAAATCAATTTTCAACTCCTGTGAATATATAAATATAAATCCACACACTGATGAAAAATTGAGACTCTGAACTTTAGCTTCAACTGGTCATCCAGAATCACAGATTACTTGGAAATAGCACTGCTGGTGTTCTTCTCCCTCCATGCTCTATTAGATTATGTTGTGTGTAAAGTTAACTTTATGCCCATTCAGTCTTTACTACTACTAAAATTGGTTGGGAAGATTTGGAATGATTAGACTCACATTTATCACTCAGCTAGGGGAATCTCTTTAATAACCAAAAAAATGTCTTTGCACTTGGGTCCAAGGGTGGTCAGGTTTATGCCTTGCCTATGCTGACAGACCATCACCAGATGGCATTTTGGGAGTAGTTTTCTTACTGAGGACCTTTCCAAACCCCTCAAAACTCGTCAAAATTGTTCCCTTCTGATAAGCATTCTCTGACTTTTAAGTTAAGACTTGTAACCTTACACCGAAACCCCAGGCAAAGGATTTAAATCACAGTAATACTTTCAAAACGGACAGCGTGTTTATTGTTAATTTCAGCAGAAAGATTGAGGATTAAACTGATATTGGAACTGTGTACATTGCAGCAGCTCTATCTGACCCTAACTCAATTTGGGATCGATTGTAGGGATAGTGGAGCTGAAGTTCCACTTCTGTTATTATGTAATGTAAGTTCCACTTCTATTCTGTGCTTTTGTGGTTGGATATCGAATTATCTTCATTTAAAAATGAAGATTAATCCATTACAGCTCAGCAAATACGTCTGCATATTTTTTACTATGGGCTAAATAACCTGTTGCCTATTTATTTATGCAAACAATGCTCACTGTAATCTATCAGTAAAGAAGGCATCAGAATATAAAAGTTATTACATTAGCATTGGCAGTGTCAATATATAGGCTGAAATCCATCAGCAAATTCTCAGTATAAGCTTGGTTCTTGTTGCACTGTGGCTCTTCTGAAGTTCCTCATTACTCTGCTATTTATATGAAAGGGGCCTTGTTTGAACCAGTGATCTCAAGCTCAACATGAAAAGTCTATTGCTTGGAAAGGACAGCGGTTTCCAATACCAGATGGCACTCTGCAACCTTTTAAGTTTTGAACTGATTTAGTGAGACTATATGGTAAGAGAAGCAAAAAATGGAACAAATTTAATCTGCTGCATAAACCAACCCAAGGAAGAAGAGTATCCATAGGCCAGACTGTCAAGCAGATATGTTGTGTATGCCAGAAAGGACTTCAGTAGACTAAGGATAAGAAATACCACAAGGCAATAAGGGAAAGCATTCATAACACATGCCAACGTTATATTACCCTCTGAAAAGAGATTTCTGCCTAGGAGTTGTATACTTAGTATAAAAAAAAAACAAGAGTGAATCAAGCTAAAAAGAAAGTAGGCATATGTTTGTCTAGAGTTTTGGTAATAAACTGCCAGTTCATCCAAGTACACAAAAGTACCCTTCTTCTACAAATATCTCACTAAGTTGACCTTCACCACAAACTTAGCCTCAGCCACCTCTGTTACCACAGTGCAATCACCATTTTTTTCAAATCACCATTTTGGTACTGTAGATATTCAGGTCTGATTTTTAATCACTGACATATTAAGCATCAGCAAAATAGTTTACTTAGCTGTTCCGTTGGCAATTTTTAAAAAGGAATGAAAACATGTACCCTTTTGATTACCTTGTTAAAGTGAGTCATGATAGCATTATTGCAGTGCTCAGTACTTCTGCTGTAATTAAGAATCTGTCATATTTTTCATTAAAACACATTCTTTAAAATGAGACTTTTAACTTGGTCACTTCAATCAGCACTGGTCTGAAGTGTAGCATGCCAACGAGATAAAGAAAATGACAGCTGAAATTTGCTTTTGTAAAACGTAAGTATTAAAGTCCCCATAACATGCAATAATTTACATTTTATATGCACATTCCCTGTATTTTAAGTAGAAAATCACTTTTTCTTTTCAAAATTAGTTTTTGCAGGTTTTCTACACTGCTCCAAACTGCAAACATCAGAGCAAAAAGAGTGTTTTCCAATGGAAATAAATGGCTATTTATAAGGCACACCAATGAAACTTTTCTTGTTCTGAATCAAAATTTCTACATTCTGTAAATTAAGTTATTAACATCCCACAGATATGAAACAGAACTGGATGATTTTCCCCAGTGTTTAAGATCCAGAGGTTTCTTATTAAAAACCAAACAAAAAAGAAATTAAGAGGTCTTTGGGATTTAATAGGAGTTGACTGAGAAAAAAAGCTTGTACAGAAAAAGACAGAATTAGTAAGAAAGGAAAGGAACTGGGCTAAATGCATATTCAATGTATGAATATAGCATCTAAAATTTTGTAGGATCTACTGATTTGCTATGAGCCTAAGTAACGTAAGGCTGAGAAGACCGTAAAACTTTCTCAAAGCATGCATTCCAGGTAGTAATAACACTTTGCAGAGAATGTCCTTTCTCTTCCATAGAAGTTCTTTGGTGTTTTGTTATTATTTTCATTAATAGAGGACCCAGTTTTGGTAGGACTATTTCCATGATAATGTATTAGCTTGTCTAAGAGGCTTTTATACAAATTTCAGGGCACTGTATCGCTGCAATGAAATACGTCAGGGTGTCATATGACACAGCTCTGCCACTCAGGTAGTCAGAGAGGGCACAAAGTCAGTGAGAGTGTGACCTGGTCGCAAATCTGATTAGAATCACTGAAATGATATTGGTTTCATGGAATAAGCTGTGCAAAAAAGTACATTTTTTATAACACACACCACCTAATTCTTGAAAGAAATCATAGGAAGTAAATGATCTTTACTAGTATCTTTTTTAGTTGATGTACTAATGAGCTATGTTCAGTAATGCACAGATGGGACTACATCAAGTATCCACAAAACAGAAAATGTATTCTAGTAAAAAAGGCAGAATAGGACACTCCTGCCTCAGTACTGTCAGCTCCTAACAATCCACACTTGAATTATCTCCCATTTTCTACACTGATTTGAACACAGAGTTTCTTCACCTTTACAAATGACATTTTTGAAACTATAAAATGCTCTGTGCTGCTGAAACTTTCTTGCTTCAGTACTTTCTCATTGCTGTACAAGTAAATCTACATCCTTTGTTACTAGTATACACAAACCTACTGGTATATGACTTTGACTCTGGACTGAGAACAGGCTATAAATTTAGAAATCAATACCTACCTCTATCAATATTCATTTTACTTTTTCAATACAAAATACTAAGGTGAAAGAGCAGTAAATAAGCTGGAGTACTGAAACAAGTTGGGTGTTCTTGTCACAATTAATAAATGTTTAACCAATCACACTGCTTGCTACAGAAGTCTATGGCTTTGTAAGGTGTCTGAAAGTAGCAGGGGCTACCCTTGTGAGATTCCAAACCAGAGAACAGGTTTTGATACTTTATCAGGACCCCCAGTCATTCTTTTCAGTACTGCTGAAGCTAAACATATAAATTACCATTTTCAACACCATACAGTGTGATAAGGACTAGCTTAACAATGGAAATTATTCAAAAAAATGCACAAAATAATAAAAAAAATACTATTTTCAACAGATTCGCTCATATTGGATGAAACTTTGCTAATCTTTAGCACACACAGCTCAAGAAAACATTCACAGACAGCCTTTCAGGATTTGCTACGATGTTAAATAGGGACAATTATTAGCAGAAGGTTTCTTCCCACTTCCAACTTTTGTTCATGTAAGTAATTTTGCCTTTCTTTCAAGAAAAAAGGTTTACAAATTCTTCTCCATAAAATTTAGTCCTTCTGCTCCTTTATGTTAGCTAACTATAACTACTGAAAGAAGAATAATCAAAAAGTGATCTTTCATTTTAATCCAAATGGATTTCCATTCTAAAACAAGACCCTGTTTCTTTCATTAAATGGGAAGAAATACTGACAATGACAAATAAACAAGGATTGTGATGGCTAAACAATAATTTACCTGTAGGAAGGTTAGCTTTTGAGAAAGCTCTAGTAATTTCTACACTGTAATTTATAAACATTATTTAATTTATATAAGTAATTTATAAACATGACCTAAACGTATGTACAAGTTTACTCAAAGTTTACCAAAGTTTCTATTTGCTTAAAAATATACAATGATGAAAGGCAGAAAAAAACCTTATATAAAGACCATAGAAAAAAAATAATCACAATCCTCCTGCCCAGAACAAAATTGAAAATACCACCTTGAACCTGAAAAAGAAAAACTCACACATTAGTTACAAGGTACCTCATACAATACCGTTATCCACCACCATTACCTGTCACTCTCCATATAAAGGCACATTTGGGGGGCAAAAAAATCTCTAAAATTGTGAATAGATAGATATATAACATTGAATGACCACATAATATATTTGCCTTAGTATCAAAATATTGGCTTTGCAAAGTTACGCAGAGGAGCTAGCTCGTAAAATAAAATACTTAATGTTGAAAGCCCAAGGTAAAATGAATAACAAAATTAATTTCATGATACTTCATACCCTCTCAGTACAAAGTGACATCCTCTAGTACTTGAAAGTTGTGAAGTGAAAATCACCTTGTAGAAATAATGATATTATTCTCTCTTCAGCCATTAAGTATTTTTCTTTCTCACTTCACATATGTTCAGAGTCTTAGAAACTGACCCACACATTCTCTTTTTCCACACTGCTGCCACTGAGGTGCTTTTATAACATTTTTAATGCTATTCTTGGTCTGTTGCTGCCACTGAGGTTTGAAACAAAGAAGTTTCAGGAGGGTGAATTCAGCTGGAATACAAATATTAGGCTTCTGTAAAGACACCTATTTAGAATATACTTGAAAAACTGTATGTGTTATCTATGTTGCTACAGTAATGAATATGACAAGGAGATGCAATCCACAGTTCCATATTAGCAATACATAAAAAGCCTTACAGAGGCACACACACATCTAATCCGTCCAGCATGCACCATATATAATTAATACAACAAACTGATGAGAGTCCTATAAATCACTCCTAAATATTGAAAAAGTCATTTCACAGCTGTGACATCAGCAAAATGCATCCAGTGGTGGTGACCTCCCATCTGTAAAAATCTTCCAGGAATGTGCTTACAAGTGCTCCCTATCTAATCTACAGCACTCATTTTATCTCCTTAACATTTCCATCGCTTGCCCAAGAATTCACATACTATCTTTATTGTGAAGGGTATTTATATAGTATTCATATGCATTCCTCACAGAAAAAAGATACCTCATGTCTCCTACCTTGTAATGCTTCAACAGACATAAGCAGTAATCTTTACTGTCTATGATTCTCACTATATGAAAACAAAGATGCATTCTCTTTAAAGGCTTGACTACAAAGGACTAGAAATCAGAAATGTCTGAAGGAGAATTAAGAGACCCTATTTATTTCTTAATCTCTATTAACAAATAAAAATAGATCATACCTGAAGTTATATGGGAAGTTACTGAATTTATCAAGCATTTCTCTGGGTCACTGACCTACTGCTTTGTATTTAGAGATTTAACATCGTGTGTTTTGTGTTCTGTCTCAGGGAAATTGGTTACCTGTAGGTCCTGGCAGGGGAGCAGCTTTCCTTCTCCGTTTGATGTCTCCCATGCACAATGATCCTAAATGTACACTGGTTTGCCTGCAAGTAATTACACAAGAAAACTATTAACAAAGGAAGAAAACCACCACGTAAATGCACAGCTTGTATAATCTGAACCTGTATCAAAACATTCTCAACTGAGATGAAGCTGCACAATCATGCCACCAATCTTGTTTATATCAAAGTATAATTATGTTTGTTGACAAGCACTCAGTATCTAAATGCAGCATCGTAAATTGTTGCAGGAATGAATAATACAAAGGGAATGCTTTTTAATTTTCAAAACTGGCAATCTTTCTAGCTCAACATAAAACAAAAACACTGCTGCTCCTAACAGGAAAATAGCTAAGATTAAATACCTACAGAGGTCACAATACTGTTGGTATTGTGATCAGTTGGCTAGTAACACCCCACTGCCAGAACATCATTTATTACACGAAGACCATTCTCACTTTAAGGTAACTTGAAGAATGAATGATAAAACATGAAAGAGTAAACTCTCTGAAGGCGCATGGAATAAACCTGTAGCACAGCAATTTGTCCTTTTCTAATTCACTGGCAAGTTGTGAGAATGATAACATAGAAGCACAGTATCTGTTATACTCATTAAAGAATTATGAGCTTACACTTGGAGACTGGAAAATCGGTGGAACCGCAGAGGATGACAAACAAGCAAATCTTATTGCTTTAAAGCCAGCAATTAGAAGTCAGGTACCACCGAAAAGGGTACATTTGGAATTTCCAAATATTGAATTTTGGAATATAACCTTAAAGGACAGTTAGAGTTATTTATCTTCAAGTAATATACAGTGCTTAAAGAATGGAATATATGTAGCTGGCATTTTTCTGGGGAAGAACTAGAACAGAAGGGAGGAAAAGGCAGTAATTTCTATACTTCACAATCTTAATACGTCTCCATAAATGTTACAGAGAACTGTGATTCTTACCACAGAGGTGCAGTGAATGTTGATAAAATTACAAGCTGAGAATTGCATCTGACAGTCTAGTGTAGCACAGTAACACTCTGGCACTCACGGGATCTGGTTTCAGTGAGGATATATGGCTTATCCTTCATTGCATTTATAAACTTTTTAAAGCTGTACTGCTTCTAAATGAATAACAAATGGTCATATAATGTTGAGAGACCTCAGATCTACTCAATAATGTAAGAGTGATAACAATTCCTTGATGAAAAAGACGACAATGTACAATTCTTGACATACTTTGCCTAAAATGTTACAGTACATTAACAAGTACCAGAGTGCTTTTATTTAAATAATAAAATATTCCAAGAAACTTAAGTTTCACACAGGAGTGCATCTCGCTTCACGTAATGAACCCTTATTTCAACACTTACTCAATTCTCTTTGTTCTAAACCACATATTTTCCTTACAACTCTTCTATGTTGAAACTGCATTCTAACATTTAGACACTGAACACAGTTGAACTAGTTTTACCACAGTGATAAATTTCAGTTCTAAATATAGAAAGAAACCCTTTCATAATTGACTGTACAATATTCATATTTAAATACAATATGGGGAAACAATTCTTAGAGAAAGAAACATTTGAGATGTTTAATTATCAATAGATTGATATTTAACACTGATATTAAACATGCAGAATAAGTTGTGTGGTAAATTCTATGTTAAACAGTGTACAACTGTCCATTTTCTCTTCCAAATGAAAAAGGGAGAAAGTCTCCAGGAATACAAGCAGGATGAAAGATAAAAATTAATAAAGTCAGGCAATTGAACCTGAAGACCTGAGCTACAGCAGTAACAGCACCAGCGTTTGAGTTATTTTACCCAGAATTGATTATCTGTTACACTACATTGAGATATCTAGATTATTGATCTGTAAGATTATGGTACTAGGGTCTCCCCACTTTTCCTCCAGGCACACCAAATGGAGTTGCAACAAATAACACTAAGTAAGGACTACTTTGTTATTGTTGTCACCCTTCATGTAGAACATAGCAGTTACTTTTTAATTTAAAATCAATGAACGTCTGAAAGGCAGCCTTGTTCCTTCAGCATAAATGAATCATTCGCCTTTGCTGAGCACAACAACCCCGTCACCAGCCAAGGTGAGAGTGGGTATTTCTTTGTTGTCGACAAAAACTCTGTACACCACAAATAAATAACAATATACCAGAGCATAAATTAAGCTTTGTCAAACCTGGTTTTATGGTCACTAACATCAAACATTAAGCTAGCTCGGGATTCTAAAGCGGCATTTGCTTTTGCCAGGTCTTAACATTTGATACGCGCTGCCAATGTAGATCACAGTAAAACAAAAAGCTTTTTTACAATGATTTTTAAGAGGAACAGACACAAAATATCACTGCTCTGGAACTGGCAGCTTAGACAAAATGAAGTAGTGTTCTGATGCTGAACACTACATTTTGAAATGCTTGTAATGGGACTACTAAAAATGAGGGAGAACTTTGACTCTTAATCAGACTAAGTTCAGCATTATGTTTCTTAGCATTAAATCAGAAGAGCACAGATTACGGAGAGGAAGAAAGCTATTTGCCTGACTTTTCTCTACATACCCCTAGCTTGCTTCCAGCTATTGTTTATAAATAGTGCTCTGGAGGGAAGCTAGGCATTTTATTAGGGAAAAAAATAAAACTTGTTAAGACCACCTTGCCTGAAAACTTGGCTTTTGACGTGCTGGTGACAGGGACTGGAGCAAGCAGTGTCAAACGGAATAATTTCTAAGGAAAGACAACAGGAACTTGTCGCCTCATTGTATGCATTTACAAATAGAGGATTTTCAGAGTATTAGGCCTAGTTAAAGCTGCCCTCTGGATAAAAAGTGTTCCCAAGCAGCCTCAGACAAGCTTGGGAGACAAACAGATGTGACTATGGTCCCTGGCGTTTGGCAAGAACACTCACTGTCAATAAGAAAAATATGAGCATGGACAGGGCATCAGCTGCACCGCGGCCGAGCAGGCCTGCAAGTGTCATAGCAGTGGCAAAGTTGTGGCAGAGAGAAACGAGAGGGTTGCAAAAGTCAGGCTGGTGTGAACTTGCACTGGCGTGCCAAGAATTCTGTTGTTGTTGTTGTTGTGTCGTGCCTCACTGTATTGAGCAAAAAGACTGGAAAAGCCACTGCCAATTTGTATTAATTTTCCATCATGCGCAGTGTTGAGATTCTCCTTTCTAGGTGGTACATAAGAACCTCCAAAAATGAAGAGAGGCTGGGAAGGCAGTAACAGCAGAATAGCAGTTGGAATAAAAAAACAGTAAACACTCCAGAAAGGGTTTTGATATAGCAAGTGTTTTTATAGAAGCAATGAGATGTAAAACAATTCACAAGCACCTATGCGTTCCTGTGACAAACATTCACTGAAAGAAACTGTTACCTCCTTCTTAAATAGTTGCACTCTCCCTACAATTTCTTTTTTCAAGGAAATTGCCCTTAATATGGTAACATGCCTAGAACTCCCTCTTTAAGCTCCTCCAGCATTCCTATCTACACTTACATGACAGGACCTCTTTGTCTGTAATTTCTATAGCTCAATAAACAAATATTTTTGATGAGTGCCTTTTCTGCAGTTACACACGTGCACCTCCCCAAGCCATTTTTAGGAAGCTATGTCAGACTTTTATCTACCCTGACCTACGCAGTCAACGCACCACTCCTAAAAAAGCATCTTGCTCTGCAGGTGAACCTACAGCTACACTGCTCCAATTGTAAGCCACCTTTGGAGAAACTAAGAACATAAAGTGGTTCTTAACCCTTTCATGAGTAGTTATGATTTTTGCTGCTATCAGAGGTCCAGTCATTGAGAAGAGTAATACAGTAAAATGGGTGTAGAACAGCAGATACTCCTGAAATTGAGTTCTAGCTCTCTGGGTTATTACATGGGTTGGAAGGGACCTTAAAGCTCCCCTGCCACGGGCAGGGACACCCTCCACTAGATCATGTTGCTTCAAGCACCTTCCAACGTGGCCTTGAACACTGCCAGGGATAAGGCAGCCACAGCTTCTCTGGGCAGTCTGTGCCAGTGCCTCGCCACCCTCATAGTGAAGAATTTCTTCCTAATACCTAATCTACATATACGCTCTTCTATCTTAAAGCCATTCTCCCTTGTCCTATCCCTACATGCTGTAATGTGGCAATTGTTCCCCAGTCTCTTCAGAAAGGTGCACTGACTGCAGTGTTACACAGCATGTAGTTTCACACGCATTGATACAATGGCTTGAACTACCAAGGCCACCACTGCACAAAGGGGAACTGGCTACTAACATATTAAAACCAAAACATTTGTGATTTTATTTTATATGTCTCACCGCAACATGCCTGTGGTTCACTTCACTTTCTCTGTCTGCTGTCACTTTCTTTGCAAGCCGCAATCCTTTATTTAGTATCAGTGCAGTTGCTTTTGCTGATGCACTGTAACTGTGCCAATGTTTACATCACTGAAGGCAAACTTAATTTTGCCCCTTAGCATATTTAGTGTTAAGCCACTTACCAGATGACACTACAGCATGGCTAATATAACTTGTAAGTAATGGAAGTGATGGTTTTATGTTCTGTTTGTGTCAAAAATGCACAGAAGTACTGATTACTAACAGGCAGAGGGTGTGTTTAGACTGATTTCTATTTCATAGCTAGGTAAATTAGTAATGATCAATACTTCCCTATCACTACATTCCAATTAACATCTCTCTCACCTGAAGAACAAATGCACAGTAAACAGTGACACACTGTTCAGCCACAGTATCAAGGGCATTCCTGCAGATGGCTGTACAACTCAGCAAGTTCATCACTGCTGAATGCTTCAGCTAATGGAGAGGTTTGATAAAAGCCTTTAGTGAGCTTCTTTCACAAGACATTACAATAAGGCAAGAGTTGGCTGGTTTGCATTTTAGAAAGGACCTGAGAGAATTATTTTGAAGGCAAAATCTAACTGAAACTGTCAGTTCTCAGTCTTAAAATATAGATATGAATATGGGTATGACTAAAGAGAGAATGCAGTGAGGACCACAAGTCACATAAAGCTTGAATGATGAAAAATTTCCTACAAACTGAAACTGAGTAGGGTGTGTGTGAGGCAACATTCACAAACAGCAGACAAAAAAATGAAAAACCAGAAGAACTCAACAACTCACAGTTGCATAACAGAGAAGCAAGCCAATAAAATGATCAAAAAAATGGAATGTGTGGAACATTATAAAATCAAAGAATAATCTGAGCAAACACCCCATTATTTAAGTTTTGTTTACACAAAAATGTCACAGAAATGGTTCTCGTATCATTAAACAGAATGGACCTGTAGTACAGATTATCTCATTTCTTAAATGGCTTAAAATGCAGACATTGCTGTATCTGGTGGCCAATGACATCCATTAGCACTGCTTAAATAAGAGAGCTTGGGTGAACTTCAGCTTTCACCGTACCTTTCCAACCTCCACAAGTGCCAGACAATGGATTCAAGAGCATCTGAGCCCACGGAATAGTTTATAATCAGTTTAGAGGTAAACACCATTAAGCCTATTATTTCTACATGTAAATTCTAAATACATGGAGTAGGCAACTGGTGGTGTAAATTTGGAAAGAATATTCTGTATTAGCAAGGTATAGCAAACACTTCTAATCTTTGTCGCTGGAATGTATCTCAATATAACCACAGAAAAGATGCATGATGACTTGTTAATATTACACTGAAATATGCAACACAGGTTTTGTTTTGAGGAAAAACAGATGAAAAACAATGGCTACGGAATTTCAGAAGGAAATATTTCCTCTATTCTTTTGTAGCATACAGCTTGCCCAAAACACGGACACAGCCTCTGGTCTCCATTTGAACGCCCAGAGAAGAGTAACATATACAGAAAGAAGGAACATCCATTCTTTTGCTCTCTAAAATATGCACAGCATGTGCACTTCCCGTAGATGCACAGGACACTACTTTGAGGTCAACATTCTTGGGGAGTAGATTAAGACACATGGGTGTGAACATAACAGTTGCTTTAACAAGGGAGATTTGGACTCCACATCTTAATATCAGGAGCAATCCTGAAAAACAACTCACTGATGTTTTGTTAAAAATATTTGAGATAAACCTCACTCAATAAAAACTTACCTGACTCTAGTCATATCAATGTGTGAAAGCACTTTCGTTATTGGTGTATTTGCGATAGACAGAAATGTGCCAAATGGTGGCAATCTAGGCACTCAGTATATTAAAAGCCAGAACGTTCGCCACAGTCTACATCAAAGCTGCTGCAACAGCTGCATTCTTGGTGAACAATTCCTCACTTGTGCCTTTCTTCCAGAAAAAAATACATACTTTTGATACTGGGACACTGAAATATGCTCGCACTGCACACAAGATCTACCTCTACTTCCACCAAACCCTCTCAGTGGATGAGAAGAATGTCACAAGCTTTTAAGAAACCTGTGAAAGCAGCACTGGGGATACACAGTATCAGGAGACAGATTCTTAGAAATCAGAGACTTAGAAATCACTTCCTCTGGTTTGCTTGGGTTTGGTTTTAATGTGTGAAATAATTCACTAATACACTCATATTCCCCCATCATCATCCCTGATGCTCACAGTATTAGAAGTATTTCTCTCTTGGCTAGGAGTAGTAGACCAGCACTGCTGTAAATTAGATTGTCTACAAATTAGATGAAAAGTCCTTACAGAAACTTCTCATTCAGTGCTAAAGAGCTAGCAACAGAATAATGAAATACGATGCATGTTCAACGTATCCATAATTTTTAATGCTTATGAAGATGAATATATATTTCTTCTTGGTATGAATTTTCTTAGACATCAGTCAGGTGGAATGGTGGAATCAGTTCCACACCTGATTCCTCCACATCATCTACACAACAGATTGCTTTACCTGCCTCCATAAGTGTGAAAACCATTCTATTAACCAGAAGAGCTATGGCCTTTATTTTCCTTTTATTACATCTTAAACAGATGTGATAAAACCATGCAACTCCATCAGACTCCTTTCATCCTATGCCAATCTGTTCACAACATAACTTTAAACATAAGGATGACAGACCTGTATTACTGTGTGAAAGTCCTAGTGCAACGTTATTACGAAAAGAATACAATCTTCCCCTGGCCCTATCAGATTACCTCATCACCTACCACTATATCCTAATATGTTCTGTTTTGTTATCTCTTTCAGCACTTTCAAGTGTCATTCAGACACAGCAGTCACCCAAAATTTACCTGAACTCTATGAATCTACACATTCAACTCCATCCTGTATAACTTTACCAGACACACTGGAAAATGAAAACTTACATCACTACATATGCTTTGACACCCAACCTCAAGTCATGTTTGTACTTCATTTGTGAATTCATCCTCTAAAAAATGTTTCCCCTCCTAGATGTCTACTGCCCTCAGAAAGGATAATGCATTGTGTTTTTTCTTGTTTCTAATTAGTAATTTAAACATATGTTCAGCATTTAACTCTAAATGTTTGCCTTTTCCCCAAGCTCTAAGACAGCTGTCCAAGATGTGAATGCCAGAAAACATTTAAATATCAACATCTGCTGAATTATGTTAATTTAGTGTAATATAATTGGGCATGAGTTGGAATTGATCAAAAGTATATGAATTACACAAAGGCAAATCCAAACCAGTATCTTGGTGTACAAACAAGTCATGAAGGAACTCTGAGGGAATAAATCCCCAAAATCCACTTTTGTTAAAAATTAAATAGCTAAAACTTACAGTTGTTCTTCCAACAAATGACATGATCTCGTATTTTCAAGACAGGAAATGAGTATTTATACTCGTTCAGAATATAAATTTTATATTCATTCAGAATATTTCTAAATGGTTTTTAACAGCAAGTTCCATTAGTGTTCTGTGTCGAGCAACACCTGACAAAAATAATGCTCATAGTCATGTAATAACGAAACATAGCTAGAAAATTGTAGTAATAGAATACCATCCTGTTACCTGACAATATAGTTTTACAAATTCTAACGCAAATATTCTTTGGTTTCTTCTTTATCTCATGACAATATTGTCGATATTCAAGATATATGGGCCCTGATCCAGCTATGAAGTGATTTGGAAAGTATCGTTATGACTTGAGCAGTCGCCATGGACTTGAACAGATCAACAGAAGGACTGGATAGGTCAGCTAAACTATTTCTTCCAGGTATTTCTGGATACATATTTGTTTACCAAGTATGACATTCACTAAATAAACTCAGTGCAGGACAAATGTATTTCATTGAAAAGAATCTAAAACACATCTTAAAGTTCTGAATTACATTTGTATAGAGTTAGGATAAATTACTGCAAACATTATCATCATATTAAAAATCCTTTACTTTTAAATCAGGTGTGGAACAAAAAGCAACACTAAAAATCCAAGTATCTATTACAGAAGCTCCAAAATGGAAGAAAGAAAATGTCTTATCAGGTTGCAAGCACTTAACACTCAGCCTGTATAGTAATTTCTTTGCCTCTGTGAAGGTGAGCAAGCATGGCCCACTAGAATGCATTTGGTGCGCCATAAGAGACCAATATTTCAATTAACATAGGAAAACAGGAAGCACAATGTAATGATTTTTAACCAGTCATTCAGACCTAGATCTGGACCTGTGATTCATACGTTTTTTGTCATATTACAGCTACTGTGATAAGTCCTTATCCTACTGCCTTCCAATCAGTTCCAACAAAATAACAGCTCTGCAGCTGGACCCCAGCATCACTCTCCCCCTTAGTCCCTTTCACTTCTCTATTTTTAATACTAGAGAAACAACACTTCAAACAATCTCATTGGGCAAGATAGTACAGTTATAATTCAGTTAATCTAATAAAGAAACAATTCTATGCAAGTTGGGATGTGAGGATGTAAAAAAGTCCCTAAAGCTGACACTGAACATTAAGCCAATTATACTTCTTTACACTCTGCACCCATTCCCCTCAGTAATTGTCATAGAGCTCCATTGAATACAAGGGGTCTGTCTGTGTGGGAGTGAATGCAAAATTTGACTTTCTAATAGCAAAACAGAGCAGGTAAGTTAAAGAAACATTGGGGTCTTTTTTAGTTTCAAAATTCTTTAATAGCAAAAACTTTACTTATGCTTATATGTTCTATATTTGTTATTAACCAGCAACATCAATACTTCTAAAATATGCATATAAAGTAACAGGGGGATGACAAAACTAATTCCAAAATCCAGAAATCAGCAGGCTGAACTGTGCCCTTTGCTTCCCTTTGGGTAGGACAATTACTGAGTGTTAGCTTCCAGAGAGCATGAAATGTATTGTTATGATAAACGACCAAAATCTCAAAACAGCAACAAAGAAAATAAACATGAAAATGATGTAATTTGAGACAAACTACTCAAGTTTTCTCCAAAACTCTTTCCTTACACAAAACCACAGTCTGAATAGAAGACAGTGGGTCTGTGGTTCTAAATTTTAGTGAACATGCACCAGTGGATGCTGCTTTACGTATATGAGATTCAGAGATCCCTTCAAAGATTAGTAGGAACTCAATGTAAAAACTGCACTAGCAGTTTAATTTACAGTAAGAACAGAAAGAGGCAAACCCACCCTTCCTTCATGCATGGCTATTCATCCTTATGTCTGTGATATGCAGCTTTCATGTGCCTGTGTGGTGAGAATCGCTAGTGAGGCTTGAAGTTTTCCATAAAATTAAAGCATCACATACAGGCTCCACTCCGAAATAACAGTCAAACTATCATCACTCCGTCCCCCTCTCCCAAGTAAAAATCTTGCTGGTACCTTAAAAATAAGGACACAGCATAGCAAACTCAACCAGGAATTGCCCTCTTCCAAAATGGCACCACCTTGTATTCTTTACAGAGAAGAGAAATACCAAACTGGAATAATGTTGTCCCTGAGGGTGACAGCAGGGGAGGAAAACAATGCGTCCTCAAACATTCATATAATTTAATCTGGAACTGCAAATATTATTAAGCACCAATAATAACAGTACAGTTACTGCTTCACGGCACTCTGAAGAAGAGATAAAACTGCTTAGTTGTTAATTTCTAATGATGTAAACACATTTGGATTTTAATGCTATATCTGAATCTCCTGCATTATTAGCTCTGGGGTTACAAGATATTAACTTACTACCATTAATAATTTTACACTTGAATTAAAAAGCATGTTTAAATATTACTTCGTTTTAAAGTATTTTTGTTGAGAACATGTGTTCATGTGATGGCAGAAGTGAATCACGCAGTAAACCAGCTCTGCATTCCTCAGCTTTACTGCAGTGTAAGTATGTGCACTTTTTCATGTATCATTTTCAAAACCTGGCTGAATTTATCTCCTCTGGTATTGTAATTTCATTCTGCAAAAGCCACATTAAACAATTACAGTTCTTGTAATTACCAGTAGCCTAATGTACAGTTTTCTTATCCCAATCCATTAACAGCTGCTCAAAAAATGTAGTAATTAATGGTTTCATTTATTTTTGGCAAACCTGCAACTCGACAAATAGTTTTGTATCTGTGGCAGATTAGGGTTCTTTCCCAAACAACAGATGACACGGCGGGAAAGAGGGAGCAGACAGAATCCTTGCACATCTTTGTTTCTTTAGAAGATCAAATAAAGAGCAGCTGTAATGCTGTCACATCTGTGTGAAGAAATAACATGATCTGTATCATCAGATGAAAAGTAACCAAATGTACAAACAGGGGCTCCCCCTCCAAACTGGGAAAGATTGTATTTCTAACCACAGGAAAGGTGGTATTTCTAACCAAAACAATAACACACTTTTGAAAAGCTCTCATCATCTCCTCACCATTTAGTAGCAATCGGCACTATTCCCTTTATGTAACCCTCATCATACTGCTTCTAGAGTCTGCTTTCCTGAATGTCTCCTCCAGATGTGCAAAGACCTGTATTGCAGTCTGTGCTGTTCACCACGACAGGAGACTTCAAAGTCTCTCTGCCACCTCAAAATAGAGAAGCAACAGGCGATCACTGTATAACTGAAACGCAGTCCTCCTATCGCTTTATAATAATGGCTGAGGAGGTGGCTCCTGATGATTTTAAAGACATATCAAGGTACCACACCTCTTCTTCAAGCCAGTCTTCTTTGCAGCCACAAGAAGTGTCTTGTTCAAAGTAAGCTGCCGATCAGATTGTTAACCCACCATCAGTTAGCTAGGAGAAACCCAACTTTAATTCTAACTCCAACTTGTAAACACTTTTATAACTTAGGCTTCTTTCAAGCCAGAACTTAACTATGTAAGAATTACAAATAGCTGTTTTTTGTTTTAAAGCCTTATGGGGAAGCGTTTGTGTTTGAAAAGCCAACACAGAATTATCAAGATATGATCCCACCCAAATTCTAAGCGGTGAAAATTTGGGCACTGTTTTCTTTTCAGTTTCTCAATTCATGCATGTGCCATAAATTCTACTTACAGTACAGTAAGAAAAATAAGTATGTAGATAAAATAATTAATGATACTTAACAGGAACACACTGTAAAAACAATATGATACAAGGCCATTATGCACAGTAGAAGAAATAATTACACAAGCTTAACCTATTCAGTAGTCTGCTGTTACCCCAATCTGCAAATCTCTTGCTTTTAGATTACAGCATAAATTAACCAGTTATGGCAACAACTGTATGACCAAGGGCAAAATATGAAGTTGTTTAAGTACTCTAGTTATGCTGTCAAATGAGAATAAAAGTACTTCCTAACTTCATAAGGGTATTGTGAGGATAAATACATTAAATATTGAGAAAGGCAGACAGTTGTATGATGGATGTGCCCCATACATTTAATAATATAATCACATGTTCAAAATCATGTTACAGCAGCTCAGCTAAATACCGTTCAGTGCTGTCTCCATTGCTGACCAAAGGAATCTCATAGCCTTGGGGAATCTTCTTTAGGCAGGACTCGTTTTCATAACACTTTACAAAGGTGACATCAGATACTGTGTTTTACCTTATGACGGGAGCAGGCAAACAGTGAGTGCATGATCAGCTATGGCAGTTCAGCTGCCAAGCAGCAACTTGTTAACTCACCATAACTCAATCAATAGTCAATTGTTTGCCCACAGCCTCGGGCTGCAGACAGACATTTGGTCTGCTAACAACTGTGCCAGATGAAGACATTACTATTCCAAGCTATTTTTTATCACACATCTGCTGGAGATTATCATCTCCACAGCTCTGCTGGAAGAAGAAATCATGTGAGCTCTCACTAATATGGTTTGTACAAAACCAGCCAATTTAATTTAAATAGGTGAGTTGAGCTAACCAGGCTGGTTTTGTCTGAAGCATATTAAAACATGCAGACAAGAAAACTTCTTTAGTGGTGAAAGAGTACGGTGAAAACAAGGAAGAATTAACACCTATACGCAGTGTAGCTGGATTGAGAAGGGGATTGCTCCTGTCCTAATGCAGAGATAATGTAAACAGAGAACTTTTTCAAGGCTGTAAGGGAGAAATCAACGCAGCTTCTAAACCAGCATTATTTAGTGCTGGTTATATAATTTAAAGAACGGGAAAATACATCTTTTTAGATTAAACCTTATCTGTAAAGGTATCATAAATAGATGCATATTTTTAAATATGTCAGATACAGAAGAACACACGTGCTGACGTACATCAGCATAACATTATCTAGGTTCTAAGTGTTGTGGTGCAGGACTGTCCCTCTCCTTGGTTCATGAGTAGCCATATCAACAGATCTCAACAATCCAATTATCTTGCCACTGGTAAAAGTTCAAGTTAGTTTATAGAGGACTGGCTCATTATTATTAACTTTGACAGAAGAAGCCTAAGATAAGCAACACAGTATAGTCAAGCTCACCCAGAAAGTATCAGTATTATTCCACCACAGACAGCTGCAGACCACTACCAATGCTTAGAGCTCCACATTTTTCTGATGCATTGGCAGAGTAAATTATTTCACAAGTGACTGATCTAATGCAATATGGGTATTTACATGTTGTCTTCGCGCTGAGACAAGAACTGGGTTCAGCCATCCAAAATGGATTAAGAAAACTCAAGGAAAGATAGAAAAACGTGTGTACATGTGTATCTCTTACCATACAAAAACCAGATAAAAGGTCTTCCAGAACAGAAAACTAACAAAGTTGTGTAAAAACTATACAAAGAAAGACCCGGAGAAACCCAGTCTTGCAATAAAAGCAGATTAAACTGTATTATGGAAAAGTACAATAATTTTATAGAATGTCCAATACTTATCTGCTGCTGCTGTGCTACCACTGCATTTAGCAGCAAACAGTGAGACAATATAAGGTCACAGCTATTACTTTACGTATGCCTCTTTTTAAGGGGTTGTTCACCTGAATTACTTTGACATGTCAACTGTAATAGTTCAACACATGCAAGAACTAATTTACAGTCAATTTTAGAAAGGCTCAGAGTTTCAGGTGTGAGTAAACACTTGTTTTTAGAGATTTAACTGCATATGCATGTAGTACACTAAAATAATGAAGGATTTCTTACAAAGTTACTTAATTCTGTAACCACCTTGTGACATTTGACTGGTATTGTTTACCAAATTAAACTCATTTTACTGGGTTTTGGGGTATTTGGGCCCATGCAAAAATCTAAATGACAGATTTCCATTTTAAGATTTCATACAGAGTAATGAAGATGCACGTTTGCAAATGAGCTGATGTTCACCATTTTATTAACTCTGTGAACATAATTTGCTATCAAATCAGTAATTTCTATGGGTACCTTGTTAAGCAGACACGTTTTCCTTCTCTGTATTGTCTGCTGAAACTAAGATTAACCCTTTTGGTAGAAGTGATGATTTAAAATTAAGTCATAAGAAAATCAGCTTTCAGTATTAACCACAGATAAATGTGACATATGTCACTATGCACTATGAATTTCTTTTGTAAGGAAGAGATTCACAGAGTGGTTAGGGTTGGAAAGGACCTTAAAGATCATCTGGCTCCAACCACCCTGCCAGAGAAATTGTCTTGAATCAAATGAAGGATAGGTTCTATGACCATACATAATTGTTCCGTGTTGTTCTTATATGTCTGAAATTCCCTATTTTGACTGTAACAGCTTTTGATAAAAAGCAAAATATTATAGATCAAAAACTGTAGGGAGAAAGAAGTCACGAGGCATGCGACTGGCCTGAGAGAAGAAATGTTTGCACATTGTGCAAATTAAATTCTTATTTTCAACAGCTAAACTGTAGAAAGGATGCTAAAATTTGCCCAGTATATGCCTTGTAAATAAGATGCATATGACTTGATATTCTAAGACAGCAGATGGCCTGTTAAAAATATCATTATCATAGAAGTCTTGAGAATTTTTCTTTGAGCCACTTTAAAGAACTATCAGTGAAGTTTCTGTGGTAGGCAGAGAAAACTGGGGGTTTCTGATATACGGCACAAATAATTATTTTGAAATAACCTGAATCTATCCAGAGGAAAAAGCCTTTGAAAACAGAGATGATGGTACCAGGAAACATTAGCAAGTGACCTTGCTGTTTTTAAAGGTATTGCATTATTATAAGATACTGTGGCTTTATGTACATTGTAACAATGGTTTATGTAAGTCTTACTTTAATATTACAGCTATTTCATGGAAAAGGCCAGTCTTCAGTCTTGGATTTGCCACCTATTGCTTTTACACCACCATGCCAGATGTTTATTGGGATAACAGTCTATTAGCGTATTGCTGATTGGGCATGAAGAAAGGCTGAAGATCACTTCAGGTATTTAATGCCACTTTAGAAAACTCAACTGTTTGTACAGGTAGCAATAACTTCCCAAGAGCTTCACTGGTCAGAATAACAAACACCAAAGTTATAATTTCAAATTCCTCAGGCACCATTTTACATTGCTACAGCACAGAAATGGTCCTAAACTGACTTTAAATATGATCTGTTTCTTACTGCTCTCTTTTCATCTATTTTATACTCTCAGTTTCTTGTAAGCAGCCCAACAGTAAAAGTGCATTTATGGTGAAGGTTCATACCTAAAGTGAACTCACTCTAAAATTCTGAGGAAAAATATGATTTAATTTTTTGGCTTAATATAAGAGGTTTAATAAATGAAGATAACCAAAATTTCTGAAGATGAATGACCAACACTTGCACAACCAACATTTTAGAGTATGTAGCCAAAACCTATACACAATAAACTAGATGAATGTTTAATATACATATTTTTGGAAGATGTATTGGCCTCCCTTTCCAGGTATTCATCAAAGCAAGCATTTAACAGTATAAAAACCTTAATTTATATGTGATCATCCTGAAAAAAAAGACAAGTGCCTGAAAGACAAGCGTCTGTCTCAAAACCATCATATTACATGATGATATAGAATCAGAGAATGGTTTGGGTTGGAAAGAACCTTAAGATCATCTAGTTCCAACCCTCTGCCATGGGCAGGGATGCCGTATACTAGACCATGGTGCTCAACACTGTCCAGCCTGGCCTTGAACTGTGCCAGGGACGGAGCATTCACAAATTCCTTGGGCAACCTGTGCCAGTGCCTCACTACCCTCACAGTAAAGAACTTCTTCCTTAGGTCTAACCAGAATATATAAATCTATTGTAAGTTTGTCCAAAAAGTAATCTGATAGCACATTGCTACCCTTACAGAACAATAAAAATCATGTCAGGAGTGTGCATAGCAAAGGAAATACTTCTGGGCTTACCAGTTTAAAACAAACAAACCTACAATCAAATAATTATTTAGCAGAATAGATTCAGTGGGTAATAAAATATTCCCCTAGAAACAGACCCCTAGGGCAGTGCCCATCAGTTCAGCACTGAATATTTTGGCTTCTGAAGGGGTGGAAAGAAGCTGGAGGGTAGAACTAGAATTGTTTTTATAATTCTTCACAATGACATTTTTATTGTCAAACTGTGATATAAGAACAATTTAAGTGTTACAGCATTTGAGTTATGTTCTTGATTTTAAAACCATGTGTGCATAATGATGATTTTATACATTTTCAGCACTTAACTTACACGCCAGAAGCACAAACCTTACTTTGGCATCCATTTAATTCTGATGCTTACTAAAGTGATTAAGTTTAGTCAGTGTAGTTGGATATAGTCACCAATAAAGCCTAATACCCATGTTAGGCAAAGATTATGTCATATGAAAGAAATCCTTTCAATAAAATCACACAAAAAGACCTCTGAAAATACCTCAGAAGAATGGTGTAATTTCTTATATAAAATGTTGAGTAACAAAGTCAACAAGTTAATGCACAGTATTAATGACTGCTGCAGTATTAACTTACCTGCTTGCTGTTTTTACAGAGCTGTTTTTCTTGTGTCCTCTCTCTGAGCGGTTGTCTCGCAAGAGCTGAAGCTATTAAAAAGAAAGTTCACAAGCAAAGCCTTTATTTCTTTCTAGAAATTTTACCCTGACAATGCCATTCTTTCCCCTCTTAAGAAATATATCAATAGTTTTGCCCCAAGACTGTAAAAGGGATGGATATTAATAGGATTTTACAGTAACAGAGAATATTTCAGGATACATCCACCAAGTAATTGAATATGCAAAAGTTAAATCATTCTCAAAGCATATTAATATGCAATTCACAATTTCACAACCAACACATCTGTAAAATTTTATGATTTTCACAATTTCAATTACCAAAATTTTATAATTAAATATGTTGAAGAACACTTAAATTATGAAAAACTATTCAGGCTGGCACTTGTACCTAAGCAGTTATGAAACAGTTATAAACTCTTCTAAGCCCCAGGAGCTTTTGTAATTTGGAAGTTGCAGAATTAACAAAACCAGGGTATTAAAGCTTCCCAGAATAGTGGGGGAGTAGGAATAATGAAGGATTCATTTAACTGAAATGGTGAGTCAGCTTCTGAAACAAGCTCCTATTTATTCTTTTTTTTATTTTTAGACAAGGATGGCTTTTCATTCAAACTATCTCCAATACTGAGAAATCTATTTCCAGCATTATATTTGTCAGCATGAGTAAAGCAGCAGTGACAGTAAAGAACAACTTTACTGTTGCGTTGTAGTGTCAAATTTACACCAAAGAATTTAAAACCAGACAGTATAAAAACTACAAATATTTCTTGAATCTATACTGAAGAAAGTATAGACTGAAAGACTGTTTTAGACGCAGATTACAGGTAAATGGATCTAATATTCACTGCAAACACATTTAAAAGTCCACTGATAATTAGGAAATTATGAACTTTATGACTTGGCCAATGTGTTGCACATGAGTGTGGACTCCAAAAAATTTACACCTATCTATAAAATTGCATTTGATTAATTTGTACCCAGCTGGCTACAGCTAGCTTGCCTGTATAAGGAATGCTCCTCATCATTTCCACTATCTAGCTCTCAGATGCAGTAAAATTGTCCAGTCTGGTTTTCAAAGGCAATCTGAAGACTATACAAAGGTAAGGCAACTTATTCTGATATATTTTTGTAAAATAACATTTCCATTTTCTTAACATCAATGAATGAGAGTACTTAAAATTCATATTTAAATGTAGTCACAATTTTTTACCCATACAAAGACTGGCTAAGAAAATCGGGGCTGTTCAGTCTGGAGAAGAGAAGCTGCATGGAGACCTCATAGTAGCATTCCAATATCTATGGACCTTTAGTCTTAAATTTCAATGCAGTGATGATATATTCAGCTACTTTTACTGAACAGTTAAAGTTAACTACACATTAATGAAATAAAGCCAGACTTACTTTCATATTTTATAGTTCCTGGACAGTATGTTCTGTTTAGACCTTACTACCATCCATAAAGTAAGGCATGTCTCCATGTCTGAAGACAAACTAAAGAAATAAGTGCCATGTTGCTAAACAAATATTAAATATGCCTTCACATTCCCTCTACCACATCTCTAGCTTGGACCTTCTAGGGACTACACTGTAGGGATAGGGACTCAGTAGACAAACTGGTGGCATGGCTTCACCAACATCTTCACCATGATGGAGACTTTACAGTTCTTTTTTACTGCTGTGGTTGTTTTAACCAATGAAATGCAGAAAAATGGAATTGAAGATCTTCCTGTAGAGGCCTGCCTGCTCTTGTCACTGCTCTGCATTTCTTGATTTTGTGAGCATTTTGAGAAACACAACATTTGGAGACCTTGCAATTGACAAACTCATTAAAAAAAATAAATCAGACTTCTCACTGAACTTGATAAAACTCAGAAGATACTTAACTGGAATTAAGTGACTAATTAAAGATTCTTAATCAAGGTACTTTCTGAAAGGCACTGCTGTTAATATGCTTCCTTACAAGAAAGTGTGAAATCATATCTGTTTTGTTTATAGTAACTTAAAGTACTAGCCCACTACCTCTGGAGTAGAGGTAGTTAAATTCCTTTATGCATCTCAAGTAAACTGCTCTCAATCAAAGCAGTTCTTACCTGGCTATGTTCCTTCCTAGCCCCAGGGCTAAACCAGTGGCTGTGGGAGAAAAAGAAAAGACAGGTTTAACAATATAACTAACAAAGCACATGCTGTCATATGACCAGTCCGTGCGTGCTTTTGAGTATTTTATTGTCTGCCAGGAAAATACAGCCTTTGGCTATGCTTTATTTTTATGGGATATTTTTATTGAACTGTCTAAGTCCATAACAGTTTTGAAAGAATGCACCACAAATTTCATTTCTGAGCAGCTATTGGCTTTACAGGTAATTATACTTTGTCGAACAAGCGAAAGTTTTATATAAATGATAGTATTTTAAGAGACTGTAATGAATGTGCTATAAATAAAAGCAATTACATATTTAGTGCTGAAGTGCTACTTATTAATGATTACAGCTGAAGAGATCTTTAAGAATTGTGGACTACCTGCTAGTTACATTGCATTATTTCAAAAACTGAGGTTTGAGTTTGAATCTAAAGTGAATTCAAAGTCTGTAAGTTCTGTGGATTAGTATCTCTATATACTTGCACAATTTTGACTATTGGCAGCCTTAATTCACAGACACACTGGAGTGCAGGGACAAGAACTCACAATGTGACTCTTCTCCCAGTAGCAGTAAGAACATATTAATACGAGTTCACACACACAATGTGATCAGGTAGAACTGAATTAACATCTGAATGCAGCTGTACTAAGCATTACACAAACCTGAGACAAATCTTGACACTTGCAAAATGAAAAGGAGAAAGAAAAAACAATTAAAACAAGGGGGATCTGAAATTACATATTGCACCTATATATTACTCATGTAAGCAATAAGTTTTGGGCAATGGATAAAAGGATTCCAGCCATTAAAATACTGCACAAAAAGACCATCACATTGTCTGCTGTTAAGCTTTTATTGTGAGTGACCCAACAAATAAAGTCACAAACATCCAGAAGCTGAAGAAGACAACAAATATAATGGGCTAGATCTAAATTCCACATAGACAAGTATCTTGTCTCTGAGCAATGTCAACAGCAAATGCTCAAGGAAGAGCAGCAACTGGGATATCCTCTGTATAAGCTCTGCTGGTTTGAGGCAAATCAGTGGTTCACAGACTAAATTATTAGTAAACCATATTTCTATTGAAAAAATATATTGAAATAATTTGAATGCCTCTCATATTTAGACATTAAAAACCCTTCATAAAGAATAAGACCTCTTGTAATGAGAAAGCAATATTCACATCATGCTGATTTTTATGATTTTGTCCATTAACTTACAGTATTATTTATTTGTGATAATAAAATCAACAAAAGTAAACCCCATAAAATACCAACCGAATTACTTTATGGTACAAATAACTTAAGAAATCACGACCGCTTCAGTTAACACACACATTAGCAAGTTAAGTGGATCAGTAGCATAAAACAGTTGTTACTGAGGATTTGCTGTTTGCAGTATCTGCTCCTTGGCAAGTTTTGGTTTAAACAGTGGATGCTTCTAACAGAAGGTGGAACATAAAAATGTATCCCCAAATATATTATTTCCT
This sequence comes from Pezoporus occidentalis, assembly GCF_034315485.1. Lineage (NCBI taxonomy): Eukaryota > Metazoa > Chordata > Aves > Psittaciformes > Psittacidae > Pezoporus > Pezoporus occidentalis. The sequence goes on from NW_026916294.1 coordinate 997,821, forward strand.
AATCACGTGTGCCTGTGTTTTAAATTTCTGATGTGGAAAATATAGGAAAATTTAATCTTATTGTAATTATTCAAAAGAGATAACCAAGAAATAATGTTACTAAATGTTGTCAGCTGAACAGAATAAGAGTTTACAGTAATGGTACACTGGAGTAACTAAACAAACTGAAACTGCATGACATTCCCGGTTTACATGTGTCTAAACAATTAATTCAATGTCTTTTCGAGGAAATTATCATAACCTTATTCCTCTCATGATACATCATGTTTAAGACTCAAAGATGTGATGCTTGTTCATTTTCATATATGCAGGCTTGGTATTTCTGAATTTCCCTTTGGAGAAAAATAAAGCAGGTTTTTTAAAAAAACCTGTATTTGTTATCTAGCCTTAAAAAGGCTGCATTTTAAGAAAGTATACACCTAGTAAGTTAATAAAAACACATTTGCAAAGCACTGAAGTCCCCTTTTCCTTAAGAAACACAAAATGAATTGCAAATTATTATAAATACTAAAATTTAAATATAAATAAATATTAAATAAAAATAAAGATTGTAACTGAGTTCAGGCTCTTTTATCATGTTTGTACAGTTGTAAAACGTGGCTTCAGGACAGAGATAATACTGTAAATCAAACAACAATAATAATAGTAGTAATACTAATAATAGTAGAATATAATATACTAATACTGCTGCTACTACTACTACTACTAAAAAAACCCTTATAACTCCCATCACTGATACTCACTCATGGTGAAGACAATCCTGGGACATGTGAACTGTTTTCCTGCTACCGCCTGGTCCTGGAGTTATCTAATGGCAAAAAAAAAACCCAAATCTCTGAATCATGAGGCAGCGCATACAGACAGTGATTGTTTATTAAGAAAGCATCAGAAATACTGAATATAAACCAGACACAATACACTAAATACAGTAAATGCAATTAGAAATAGCTGCAATTTTTAAGTAAAGCCTGAATGCAGGAAGTGCTAAGCAAGATTTCCCAAAATCCTTTATGTGCAATCCGGATTGGATGTCAGATATCAGACACTGACAAATGTCAGGGGCCTAAGTTCCTTTTGAAAAGTTCACAAAGGATTTTATCTTCAAAAAATGAAAGTTAGATGTTTTGAAATTCATTACTTATGGATAATACAGCAATAAGTTTATTAAAAACCTTCCAACCTTTGTATTCCAGCACAAAGCTTCTGATATTCAAGTTGATGTAGGAGAGAAAGCAAAGATAAAATACTGTTTACCACACTGTACTGCAGTCCTTGTCTAGTGCTTTATATATACTGAAACCAAAAAACTGTAATATGTTCAACTGAAGAATGATCTTAAGAATGCATGATAGCACATGCAGACTATAGCAGATGATTACACTCTGGTATTGCTCAAGAATGCATAAAAAGAGCTTTATTTTTATTTTTACAATCAGCTTAAATTGTCTGCACCTACAGGTAGGTAAAAGCAGCAGAATGAGACTACCTGATGAAACTCATGCCTGAAGAACCAACTATTCCTGTTGGAAACAAGACAGGAAGAAATTTTCAATTCCTGGGAGATAACTTTATTGTCAGTAGATGACCAGAGGTTGGAATGAAGTCAGATGTTCTGCCAGTTTTGAAAGGAGACCACAAAACCTCAGTAATACATTTGGAAGGCTCAGGCTTACCAAAAGTACATAGGCAGAAGATTCACAGATAAAAGCAGCCTACTCTTCATGAGAAGAACTATGTGCTCAACATTTAAAGGAAAAAGTCCCTACTCATCTGGTGTCATAATGGATAAAAGCCGGGACCGTTGAAGTTCCAAGTCTTGAAAACTTTCAAGGACACTCACTGAATAATTTGAGAGCTCCATATGGTTAAAGTATTTGACCAAAATTAGCTCCTTTGACGTGAAGAATGATGTCACTTGGGGCTGAACTGAGAAACCCATAAGTGGTGTCATTTTTCTGGCTGCTGGTGATTGAAAGGAATTGGTAATACCTTACTGCAGGAAAATCTATGCAAGCATACAAATCTCTAGTAGAGGAAATCATGGCAGCTACATGGGAGAAGAGCACGTACAGCTTTACCTGCCTTTGGAATTTACTGTTTGATTAGACTTATTGAGACCTTACAGAGTCACATAATATAATAGTAAAGTCATAAAGAAATAATAAAACAGTAATCAAATATTACTATCTCAGTGTCATAGTCCACCTAATAATGAGAACGAGAAATGTCAATTCATAAAGAGAAGAAGAAAAATGAACAAGTATTTAATATATATTTTCCAAATTTTAAGATTAATAACTAAACTGTTACTTTAACACTATAGGTAAACATGTAGCTCAGCTCTTGAGGGTTACATCCTGCATTAATCTCAAAATGAGGTTTTCATGCTATTCCAGTGGGTATCCCTGGAATACAGTAATCCATTTTCTACACTGTGGCTATAAGAAAAGCCAACTGTGCCTATGTCATGCTTTGTTAGAGGTTCATGATCACATTATCTCATGGTGGACCTGACACTTTTATTCAGTTTACAGTATGTTCTATGTAGAGGCAACTTATTTCCTTTGCCAGGGCTGCTGACAACCTTTTCCACACTATATTAATCTTGTTTACAGACTTTATCTTGGTACAAATATCAGAAAACTAAACTTTTTATCTCAGGGAGAAAATAAACAACATGTTGACAGAGGCAAAAGCTATTTTCTAGGCTAAAATTGGTTGTTTACCTGCAGCCATACTTATGGAAACAAGTTTAAGTTTCCAGTTTACTCAAAATACATAATCTGAAATATAATAAGCATGGAAATTTCAAGAAAAATCACTTGATAAATTGCCAGTTTTAAACTAATATCTAAACCACAGAAATATGTTTTTCCACTGAATTATAAGAGAATATGAACTTGCTTGGAATACAGTTATGACTGATCAAAGCATACTGCTCAGGTTTCTCTTGCACACCCCAGATCGCTTCAGTTAACCAAACAGCCACAGTATATCTATAAAACTAAAGTTAATAATGCATAAATAGACATCTTTGCATAAAACTGAATGCTGATTATTGTACGTTAATGCTAATGAATTTCTGTTTGTAAAACTCATCTAGGGTATCAAAAGCCAAAGCAAACCCTAATATCTATCTTCATCTCCATCTCCTAGCTCTCTCACTGCCAGAAAAATCTACTCCAAAGATCTGCTGAGTCTCCACAGCAGAGAGAAGCAATTGATTTGGAGCAACACAGAAAACAAAAAAAAACAAACAGCTTTCACAGTATACATTACTGAATCACTGCCATAGCTTGACATTACCATTACATTTTTATTCCCTCTACAAGCACACTCTTGCTGAAGGGCCCAAACTGACCATTCCAGAGAAGCACATCTTGAATGTAGAGGTTACCTTTAAGTGATGCTCAAACTCCACAAAGTCTTCATGTAGCTATGGTTCACTGGCTGAATAGTTCACACACTGTTAAAAGAGTTTTCTCTACATTTCTTTTCACACAACTGATCAAAATACCTCTCCTCATGTACAGTTTCCTACTGAATGATTAACACATGGAAAATAAAAACTACGGTGTCAGAGATTAAAAGTCTGCTATTGAGCACTGCTCTTTCAGAGAAACAGGGAAGTTTTAAATCTCATGTTTCAAAGCAAAATAGGGAATTACTTTTTAAATCTTTACTATAACACAGTTTTTCTCAGCCGCTTTTAAGATAGCTATAAATGTAAAACAAAACGGACTATTGAAAAGAGACTGGCCTGGATGTAAGCATGGTTGTTTGTTTTAAACAGCAACACTAGCAGAAAATATCCATGTTTTGTCCTAAATCTTTTTCATACACTAGCTTTTATATACTATAGAATAGGTAAGAGAATAAGTTTAATGATGCATTTTAATGGTATACATTGGTGCATACATACTGCCTTTAGGTATGTAATATGGTAACAGTGGAGGAGTTATTAAAACAGAGAAAATAAATACTAGCGGATAATGGAAAAAAATTACTTGGCCTATGGAGAAAGCAGGAGGTAAAGCAGAAAGTGTATGTGTTCTACCTGCAAGGAAGTCAGTAGGAGAGTTTCTTTTGAGACTCCTAATATTTAATATGAAATAATACTATGTGGCAGCACTGCTCCAACAGCAGCTCACAGCTCCTTGATAAAAGGTGAAGTTCCTCAGGACTGGACAAACACACGCATAGCACCACTACTTCAATGTTCTATACTAGGTAAAATGGTGAGGGCAGCTCTCTGAATTGTATTAGACAACTGTATTACGGCAACAAAACAATGGCCAAAATGTTGCTACTTCATTGCTCTGTAAATAGCTAACAATTAACAAATTTTATTGAAATGAAACTTAATTTCCTTCAGTACAAAGAGCTATTAATTAAATCCTGTAGCAATATGCTGCATATAAAAGGTCTTTATTACATTTCAGCTGTCTGTTTGGATATAAAACTTATTCTTAGGGTGACATCGTAGTTTCCCCTAAGTGAACAGGATGTTGATTTCAGTAGTGCTGTGACTGTATCCTTATTAGTTAAGAATGATCTAAAATACTGACATCATGTTTTTACCTGTAAAATTATCATCAAGTTACCCACCCGGTGATACAGACAGGAGGAAACAGCAGAGCACTGATCAGGATACCAGCCTTGACCCGAGATGCAGGTTCAATTCTTTGCTCTGCTGCAGGTTTGCAGTTTTGACCTTGGGAAGTTGTTTCCTACAGCTCAGCTCCCCATTTGGGAAACATGAAAAAAACAACCCATGCAAACAAGACACCTCTCTGTAATCTGTAATAGTTTTTCCTTACTTCATTAATGTAATATAACGTCAGTAAAGACTGTACCAACAACAAAGGATGTCATCAAAGCATTTCCTTTCAACTGATTAAGGTACGATACTGAAGGTGATTTTTATTCCTACCGCCAAAGGACTTATTACAGGAAACAGAAAAAATGTCAATATTAAATGCATTTACATATATAAGCAGAATAACTCAGAACTCTTTGCAGGTACAAGTTATACTCTGACAGTTCAGAGCAGCATAAGCTTGCTCAGAGTGGATTAAAAAAGCTATGCAGCAACAAACCCCCCATTTTCAAATCACCGCCCAGCTTCAGCAGCAAGCTATGAGTGGCCTCTACTGGCTGACCAAAGGCTACAGAAGTCACTAAGCTTATGCTATGAGTTACAACTGTGGCTATCAAACGTGTGAGGAAATGTTAACAGAAAGAATCTTCTTGTCAGTGCTAAATAATTCACGCTATGGCTAAAAATTAAAAGCAAACATCAAATGAGTGAGACAACAGACAGTAGTAAAAATGCCTTTAATACTGGCGCTTCTATGATTTGTCAAAATATACTCTTGTGAATATATACATGCAGAAGTCCTTTTCCTAAAAGCTGATTATGGAATTCAGCAGGATATACTGTGCTACCTGTAAAGGTGAAACAAACCTTAAACTCAAATATTTTATAATTTGCTTATATAGCATATACTTTGATTAATACTGAATTATTTCAATTATGTTATCAATGGTTTGATTTCAATGCGCAGTTAGAAAGACTTGCATCATCTGAGATGGTTTGAAAACAGACTATGTAACTATAACTTTCACAAATGTGCCTTTTCCTTATTTATAAAGTTGAAACCACTAAAATACAGAATAATAAAAACCCGAAGTATGAAAGTCTACGATTTCCTCAAAGTACATAAAAATCATATTTTAGTAAGAAAAAAGGAGAATAAACCATTTTTCTTTTTTTTTAAACACAGTAATTGTGGACACCACAACTTGGATAGTAGAAGCTGCACAAAACATGGAAAAATGAATTTATTATTGTGTACTATCTGTATTCAAATAGAAAAAAATAGATAGAAAAAGGATAGCACCAGTAGCAAGGAATTGTTTTACTTCCCCTTTTTTTTCTGTTGGAATATGTACCTGATTTGCCATTCTCCCACATTTTAATTGCACTCTATCAAGTAGGATTATTGTCAAAAATAAGTGACTACTGATGCCAAAAGGTGACTGCCTTCATAAGAAGCCGCACAGTGCTCACGTATGACACTAGACTCTGATATTACTAGCTCCCATTCTGAATTCTGCCCCATTTCAGAATTCTACCTCATTTCAGAATTCAGTCCCATTATCTCCACTGCTCAAAACCGTCCACAAGGTTATCCAGCTGACATACAAGATAACCCTCCATCTCACTAGACACCACTGGGATATGACATGCTGACCCAGAGTAAACCCTGATTATTAGCTTGAAACATACACCATATAAATGGAGCTTCAAGCTAAATAGTTTGTTTTAAAGTCTTTTCATTTTACTTATACATCAAACCTCATTTTAAACATGCTGACACCAGTTCCATTAATCTATATAGCCATTAATATAGACGTGTTAATGTTTGATTTGACTATTTTCAGAAAAAAGAAGAAAAATACTATGACAAGAATGCAGACTGCAGTGATGCCTTTTTCATTTCAAAAGAGAAAGGGATTTCAGTTTAATAGAGTCTAACTAAACGAGAAACTAATGGCCAGCCACTACAGTTAAAGAGATTGCCCTGTTGCCACACTGCACTGAAGCCCCCAGTCTTATCTCCCTGAAAACACACAACAGACAGAAGTACAGAGAGGTCTCATTCTTTCTGCCCCATCTTTTCTGCACTACTGGAGAAGCAGTTAGGATTAGCAACCCCACACTGAGGTGGGCAAAACTCCTCTCCTAGCTGCAGAAATGTCTCCTACTGTAGCACCTATAGTTCTGCATGGTCTTAAAGTCGTGAACCAGTCACGTCTTATTTGCATGAGAACCTCATTACCTTTTGTTTTTCAAAGGGTCACCCACATCGCAGCCTGGACAACAAAACCCAGATGGTACCTAGACTATTTTCAGGAGAATGATTCAGTAGGAAGGGAATACTGATAGCACTGTACCTAAGAATTACCCACGTGATGCAAATAATTCAGGTATCAGAAAATTTTGCTTTTAAAGGTTACACTTGGGTAAGTTTTGGAATAAAATACCTTTTGAAATAGATAAAGTTTGGCTAATGGAGGCTTTGGTTCAGACTTTATGAAATTTACACATTTATAAAGATAAAATACAAATAAATATAAAAGCATTACCTTTTGTCCTTTAGGTTTAAATAATTAGTACCCACATTTAAAAAATTAGTACCCACAATGCAATTTTTTCTTCATTTCAAGTGAAATTCCAAACAGAAGGACTCAAACCAGTGGGGGACACTGCAGGGGAGTTTCAGGTACAAAGCTGGCCCTTTTCACTGTTGACAGTATTTGTATACAGATGACACTTATATTTGGAGCTTGCCTTTTACTCTGCATCTTAGGTAGATTTTAGAAATCCTTTCTTATTTGCCACTTTCTCTGCCATCTGAACTGCTAATATGCAACTATAACCATTGTTTCAATATGCCAGTAAAGAAGCAAGCAGGAAGGTCAGAAATCAACCTTTCATTGGCCACTTTTAAGGACAAGCTAAATTCAGGCTTAAGGTATCTTTTTCATTTTTTTCTCCCTAAGCCAAATGACCTAGAAATAAAATAGATGTTAAAATATTTTACAATAAATATGATTTTTCTTAGCAAGACATTCTCAAGCTTTTCCATCATCTTGCCTTGAAATATAAATAATTCATGACTTCTATTATAGAGGAAATGGAAACAAGTAGGTTCTAATAGGGGAAAATAAAAAAAAATCAAAAGTGGGAATTCCACTCATACATTTTAAAAGCAAACGCAAGGCTTGTTAGGCTTTAATAGCAGTCCCACATCCCACAGTGGGATATTAACACTTGGATAAGGTAGCATTGCATTGCAAAATTTCTAACATAACACAGATACCAAAGATGTACCCTGCCAAAAGCTCATGAATAGATTGTGTAAAGGCACCATTAACTTTGATTTCAAACTGTATTATCTTATTCTCAAATCCCTCTTTATCAGTAAGAGTGCTCCCAGGTTCTCTTTACACGATATCAAGCCCTAAATAATGGAAAACATCACAGGACGCTCTTAAGAGAGAGCCTAAAGTTCCTTACAGTAATTTAAACTTGTAATGCGTTAAAATGATAGCTATCCCAAAACAGTAATACATAAAGGCAGGTGAAGCCTATGTTCTAGCAGCAGAACGTTGATTGTATCTGCTATCGACTCCCCCAGCAAGATGAAATATCATCTATATATCTAAAGCTATGTTTTGTTCCATGTTTTCCACAGCACACAACATACATTTCCCTGGTTGTTTTATGCTCTTTTGTTAAAGTAGGGGACGTTTCTGGAATTGTGCTGTCAAGTTAAACTTACTTTTACAAACAATGTTTCTGTCCAAAAGTTGTACTTTTGCCCCTACAAAATTTAAAGCTATGTACAGTTTAACCATTGGCTAGAGAAGTGTGTGTGACTGAGGGCAGGGAAACGTGTCTGACTTGGTACCTGTTGCAAGACAGAAATCAGGGCACTGTTCTCATTCACAGCTTTTCTGTTCCTGGGATCAACATGGGGGAAAGACAATTCATCTTCCCCCAGTGTCTCTGGTGGCATCAATTTTATGTTTCTGGCCTCTTCCGTGAGACTAAGTTTTGGTCCCTAAGCAACATACTCTGCAAGTCCTGATAAAATCACGTACAGGCAACTTTCAGCTACCAAAAGCATATCCTCTACTTATGAAGCATCACTGTAAATATAAGGACAAGAGGAATAACTGGTTTGCTTGGTCCTAGTCAGGGGATGAAGTAAAGAACATTCTGCGGTCAGGTGGAAGTGTTCGATGTGTTGCAGGACACAGAGAACAACATTATTTTTCAGACATGAACCTGTAAAGCCCATTTTGTCAGGTCCTCAAGAAGGCTGGCTTTCCACACAGCTTCATACATCGCAGAATTATGGCCTGTGGCTATCAGCAAAATCCCAAGGGAATTTGAAGTTGCCTTTGGGGAGTTAGAAAGTTATTTTCCCTGTTATTATAGGAGGGGAAAAAAATCAGAAGACAAAAAGAGGATCTTTGTCACACAGAACATCTTGAATCAAATACCAACATTTTGCATTTATATGGGTTTGTTATTCTAGAGCTAACATAGTTCCTAATAAAGACAAATTGCCCTAAAAGCTTACAACTTTTATAAGGGTATGACATGACTTATCAAGACAATGCTCAAGACAAGCAGATGGAAGGAGAACACTGACATTGAAGTACATTGTGCCCAGCTACTTATGAGTGATGCGTAGCTGCTAAAAATTTCTGTATGCACAGAAGCTTTCAGAGGCTATTTGTGGTACAATCTGACAGTCTCTAAACAGAAAACTTCACTTCCAGTCAAGGGAAGTATTTTCACTGCCAACATAAAAGTAGGCATTTGCCTATGGGATGCTGGAATACCTATCTGATTTTAGTTTGGGAAGGAAGGGAGGAAAATGAACCATAATGAAAGCAGAAGGTACTGTGTGCAATGATTATCCTTAAAAATATAGAGTATTTGGGAAAGCACACCTTCAATGAAGTCTACAGAGAGATCAAAACTAAGAGGCTGTTGAATGATAATAGTAACTAACCCCTCAAATTGTGGTGCTTGGGCAATTCTTTGAATTTCTGCTTTGTTTAATACTCAAAGACATCAGGTTAATATAACCTGACTCATCTTCTCTCCCATCCTCAAGGTGGTTGAGCAAAAACCACCAACACAAAGCCTTGCTGAATCCACTACAACATTCAAGTTGGTTGTGGTACAATCCTGCACACAGTTTATCGTGTTACCAAGTTTGCATTTCATTTGCTGCCGATGCGTATCTGTGGTGTTTGCTTACTAAATGCAAGTTCCAAGATCAGTACCTTTTATTTAGCTACTGAAACAATACTACCTTGATGGCTATTCCATATGCTATCAATACCCCAAAGCCTTTACACAGTAGCAGAATGGAGGCTGAACTGAGGGCACTCACTATACTATTAGGCCTGGTTTGGTTTGGCAGGCAGGTTTAATCACTAGAAAGCATGGAAGGCTCCCGACTGTTGGTAAGGTACTCAGATTGCTCCTACAAAAGTGAAAATTTCTGGTCAAAGGAAAGCTCATCTAGTTAGTTATTAACTGGATACCAGCTGGATATTAACTGGGTAAGTACTGCATTCACAGAGTTAGCTGGAAACTGTGAGTCTAAGAAAAGTTATAGGAAAATAAATAGCTCAAGTCATTGGGAAAAAAAAAAACAAACCAGGTACACCTGTAACTCTGTCTCAATGTCTTAAGAAATTGCATTTGATGGCAGTGTTCAAGAAATCGTAACATTGGCAGAAAGTGCTGTTGTATATATCATACCCTTGACAGCATTAAATTGTTTAGGTGGTTAGCAAGGAGAATATACGGAAACAACCACTGGAACTTGGCATTACAACCCACAGATATTCAAATAGCACAAAAAAAAAATAATTTTGAGCTTTTAAAAATGATTTAAAAAATCATGTACGGATCTATTAATTAGGAGGAATGCTGTGGGCAAGAAATAGATGTTCACTGAAAAGTTGCCATAAGTGCCATAAAATACATGGGAACTTTTGCCAGTTCTTCCTGCATATAGTCATGTGCTGAGGAAAATGATCAACTGGACAATGAAAAGTTACAGAAAACTCTGAAAAGTTATCAAAGCAGTGCACACTCAAAAGGAATTATTCCCTTATTATTAAATCAGAGGTCATCTGTCCAATATTGGATCAAAAGATGGCACCTACTGAGGGAATGCCCATTACTCAGGGTGGGAGGGGAAAAGTAGTAAGAGTTACATGGTCCAATATACCTTCTTGGAAAAGCAACAGACGCATCAAGTCTTTGCAGCTCTTAAACTGAGTGACACAGGCATATCTGCCCTACTCCAGTTTTGCCTAGCTTATTCTTAACCTCAATTAAATCAGGTTCAAATGATATCAAGTGTTATCAACCTTGGGAATTTCATATTCACCTAACTTGATCCACAAAAAAATGCTCTGGGTTTTTTCTTAAGACACTGTTATTTACCTTAACTCCTTCCACAGCTAAATAGTTTATCTCTTTGGTGGTAAAGAAGTGGGTAAATACTGCTTCTGAAAGGGTTCCAATGGAACCTTTTCAGAAATATCCTGGACTTCTGTCCACTACAGGAATTCATTTTTATTTCCTGCTTTTACTTGCAGGCCTGTGAGATCAGCTTTGGAAGCTTCTGCTTCCAACAAAAGCCCTACTTCTATCATAAGATACGAGGAAAGCACTATAGTTTTCATTCACACAAAGTGAAAGCCTATAAGCTCCCAAACTTTTCATCTCCAATTATTTAAAACAGACTTTGTGGCTAAAATTAACAATAGTATATTTTCCATTTGTACCTTAGCTTAAAGTTTCTTATTTCCCATAATTCTGTATGCTCCACAACTGTAGCACCACTTCACCCTGAAAAGTAATTCCTCTTTCTTATTCTGGGACTTTTCCATGCCCCCTGAATTCTTTGAATGCATTCATCTTCAGGTGTGATCTTAGTTTACCATGTGCAATTCTAGTTCCAATGAAATGCAACATAAGCACTCTGGATTCAAGAATTAGGGTTCTGTTCTACACAGAATTGCCCCCGTTTTTTTCATCCTCACAAAAAGCTCCTTGTGCTTTTGGTTTCAATTAAAGATACTTACTTTTTAAACCAGGTACAATATTGTGAGAGATCTATGGCAGGGTTTCAGAATTACTACTGATGAAAGTAAGCAAAATATTACAAATATGGGACCTTAGTAAAGCAACGGGACACTTAAGGTTGGTGTTAGTTCCCCATCACCCCCTAGTTCAATACAATTCTGGAAAAGCAGTTCCTAAAAGGTTAAGTTTTCACAGTTCCTCAAGAGTCCTCACTAAGTAAACTAACTAACAACCTTTGAGCTGAAATATCTTACCTCTAATACAACGGAGCTCTTCCAACTTCGGAAAACAATTTTTCACATAGCAAAAACATAATGGTGCAGGTAACAAAATGTGTGGTAGACTAAGAAAGACCAAACAAAAACCAAACCAACCCCCCACTAATTCCTCCAAAGCTGCAGCTATTCATTTTAATGGAGCACTTAGGTTCTTACTAGATGTCTAAAACTGGAATAGACATTGGAGACCAGACAATATCCCTCACAACTGTTTTGAGATTTTGCCAACAGAATGTATTTACCACGCTTTACACGCACTAAAACAGCCCTCATCTATTACTGAATCATCACTTGAATTCCGCTTAAAGAAATGAAGATCTAGAGTTCAAAACATGATGCCACACAGCAGCAGAACAATAGGATGGGTAATCTTTAAGATGTTTGACAATGGAAAGCATTAGAATCTTAAACAGCAAGGTCATTTTTTACTTAACGTATGAAGTACACATCTTAAAAGCTGGAATTTTCTTAATAAACAAAACATGCATCCCCACTAAGAGCATTTAATTTCTCAGCCATATACTCAGATACATAAAAAAAACTGTCTCCAATGAACAGTAAGCTCCCAAATCAAACTTTGTTAGGTGTCTTAAATTTATCTTGATATACTCCTTTAGCAGTGGAGCAAATTTTAACTTTATTTTCTGAATCCTGCCCTTCCTGCTGACTGTCTGGAGTGCCTTTAGTTCACAATGTTGCAACCCATGTGTTGCAAGACAAGCCTCTTACCACAGCAGAACTGGTATTTCATCTCCACCTGTCTCTTATTTGAAGCGCATGTGATGATTGATTTGAATCGTATTTGAATCAGCCGTGCTATCAAAACATTCCCACTATACCAAAGTTTCAACCAAAGCATTTTCTCATGATGCAATCCAGCACAATACATATTTTCCTTAACAGGAAACTGAAAATCAAATAAAGCATTAACAAAAGCACTGGGTGCATCATCACTGGAGTGTTTCTGTGTTTACCAACCTGAGAGTAAGAATGTGTGTAAATGACAAAGATGCCGTTCTCCACATAGCATTGTGCATCATAGCACGCTGTTTGTAGACTACTATCACTACCTGACCATCAGATAAAAACGTGCATTCTCTCTGAATTTAATCTCCTTAAGTTCACATTAAATACAACACTTTATTCCAAATCAGGGTGCAAATATCCTTAAGTAGTAAATTATGGGCCTGCAAACCTGCCAATTCTGACATTTTAAAGTGTAAATAGCCATATTTGACAGCCCCCCTACCTTTAGTATTGCACAAGAAAGTGAACACTGCTACAAAGACTCGGTACAAATACATTACTCCCAGTTCTATTAGTTCTACTTTTGTTTACTCTTATTTACTTTTCTGAAGGGACTAGCCCTTCAGCTGGTATAAATATGCCCATTAAATGAGCTACAATTAATTAACTGATAAAGCTACCATCCTTCTACTAGCCAATGAGCCAGTTCTAAAATGTACACTCATAAATATTTATGTTTCCAGGACAGTAAACTTCAAACAGACTTAAAAAAGGAAACGTTCAGATCCAGAATACCACGTCTTCCGCCATACTGCTAGACTGTAATATTTGTATCTAACAGTTAATTACCTCATTGAGAAAAGGCTCATTGGCTCCTATGTTCAAAGTAGTTATATATATTTAAACAATGACTATCACTTGGCTCTTCAGCAAGAACAGAATGCTAGGCATTTGACAAGGGCGGCTGCCACAGTGTTCCCTCAGTGCAACACAATGGCAGGTCAAACTTTTGTTCCCCTTGTCCTACAAACAATTTTCAAGCCCATGCTCAATAAATAAATTTGGTCTTAGCACTCCCAATCAGGGCTGCACAATCCCCTCAGTAGCAGACCTATGATAAATGGACTTATTTTCCCAAATCAAACACTTGAATTTAAATTCAGATGAGTTAATGCAAAGGTCAACATTGTAATCAGTTCTTTTGATCTTTATAGAATTTCTAGAGTAATACATAATAAATCTGAAACAAGGCAATTTGCAGCTCTGTATGTGTGGCTGGCAATAAAAATCTTAACGATTAGAGCCTTTATGTACTTAGGGAACGTTTTATAGTAATAGCTATAGTGAGAGCCTCAATGCATGGGAAATGATGGCAATAGATAACACTGAAAGACATGATTGCTTGATTCTTTATATAGTTTATACAGTATGTATAGATTATACATTATAAATTAAAGCACAATGTAGCTGGAAGAGCCTCTCAATGTTTTTCTAATGTTCTAGTTTGGGTTTGTATTCTCCACAAAACACGGTCTTGATAAAAACTTGTGAATTTAACCATGATCTCACATATTGAGAATTTTATTGTTTCCCACACAAATACGTTACACTTCAGCTAACTGTAAAGAAAAGAAGAAATGAAAGACTTTGTGCACAAAGTGTGCACACACGTCTTGCTGCCTTTTTTCCTTTCTGAAAGCATGTACCTAAAAGTATAGTATGTCACCTCTTTTATGGAAAAAAATACTATTAGACAACACATATTCCAGTTGAATGCTGTAACATACAATCCCAGAAGTAGACCAAAACATTAGCAATCAAATGAGGAAATTCTTAAAATCAAAAGGGTAAAAGCATTATTTTTGTAATAATCCCTTAATTTTAAGGTTGTCTTGATAATAATCAGGTAACTACCCAAACACTAAAAGCTGTAAAAACATCTTCCTTTCCAATGTTCACAAAATAAATGAGACATTAAGAACTGGTGTTCTCTGACACTATCATTTATTTTGTCATATTATGGGTACCTGGAAAAAAAAAAAAGGCAGCAAGATGAAATTGTCATCTTAGTACCTTGTATGCAGAGACATATGGCACAAGAAAAAAGAAAGAAAACCCAAAGCAGCAGCCAACACCCCCACCCATCTGCATTCCTCAAAAGCAAGGTGTGAAACTTAAACCACATTTAAACATTTAAACTGTACTGGAGAGTTGGCTACAAAACCAAATCTGGAAGGATGTTAAGAGAAACAAAAATGCTTTGAGTTTGAAAACAGCTGGGAGAGGGAATGCAGGGGAAGGATGATACTGCAAAGACATTCAGCTAAGTAAACAAGTTTTGTAACCACATTTTAAATGGGTATGAACAGGCAAGAATGGTTTTGTCAAGGCTAGACAAGAAAATGTAACTGAAAACACAGAAAGGTGGGAGCCTGAGAAAAGATTAAAACTGTGTGGAAAGACAGAAAAAGAAAGGCTGTTTCTTAGCAAGACACCCAAATAACATTATTTAGAAAGAAAGTGAAGTCAAAGCTGACACCCACTACTGACTGATATGACAAAGGCTGGGAGCATTCTCCAGTGATTAAACAAGGGAATGCCACATATATTTTAAAATAAAGATAGCCCAAATGGGAAATTGGAATATTAGAGTGAATGTAAAGAGGAGTTACGGATAACATCTTGTTATAAAACTTTTTATTTGTGTCTTGCTATAACAATTAAAACCCCAATACTGCAAATTCTGTCTACTGTTCCATCTGCTGGTATATCCCTATACCATCTTCAGCTACGTTGTGATGAATATTTCTCTTGGACAACCATGCAGTTATTTATGTTCAAAGTAAGACCACCACAATACTATACCACCATTTTTATGTTAAATATATTTAGTTTAAACATAACTATGTTTGTAGAATGCTAGCAACAAACTTGCTCTCAGCTGGCAGATTAAAGCACCCGCCCAATAAGCAACTATAATTTAGTAATTAAACATTTTGGTAGTATAATTAGTGCAAATACATATAACTTGCTAAG
The DNA here is from genome assembly GCF_034315485.1 of Pezoporus occidentalis. Classification (NCBI taxonomy): domain Eukaryota; kingdom Metazoa; phylum Chordata; class Aves; order Psittaciformes; family Psittacidae; genus Pezoporus; species Pezoporus occidentalis. Next base: position 1,013,577 of record NW_026916294.1, read on the forward strand.
GAAGAAATATAATGATTAAGATGTGCAATTATACAATTATCATGTGTAAATAGGCAGGCTTTCTAAAAACTTCGCTTGAAATGAAGAGAGACCATTTTAACAGATTCCAGAGGCGTTCACAATTTATCCCGAATAACCTGTTCATGTCACATAATCAAATGATAGAATGTTTTTCTTCTAGTATAAACTGTCTGCAAATGGAACAGTAGAAACAACAGAGCAGCCATGTAATTAAAAATGTTATATATTAATTGGAAGTCTGAGCTTTATAATGAAACTACATTTTCAAGACAGCTCCTGGTGTAGAGATGCTCATATTATAAAAGGTGTTTTTGCAATATGTCTGTACAAAATGGTTCAAACGAGGTACTACCAAAACTATTTCGATCTATTCTTTGGTTTACTGGAACAAAACAACCAAATAAAGCAGAAGTACATGGAATTCTTGGATTGGCATGATACCATGTAAAATTGATTCCGCCATATTAACAAAGAAACTTCACCACAAACTAAATGCATTCACTGATGAAATTAAACAGTACTATAGTTCAGATTTCTGATGCCAAAGTAATTGCAGAGTATTGGTGGAGCTCTTTCTGTTTGTGGTTTTTTTTTGATGGTGGAAGGTTATCAGAGCTATAGGATGGTTTGAAGCTCCTTTAAAGGCATCAATCCAGACTACTTTTCTTTCTTAAATTAGATATGACTTGCACTCAAAGTTTAGTTGGAAAAGAACTTGGGAATTTCTTCCTGTCACAAAGTGTCACACTTCCATGGCTCTAAGCCAGCCCATTTGCAGCTACACAGGCACTAACTCTTGAATTAATGTGCAAAAAGGAAAGTAACTTGCCTACAAGCATGCTTCAAACACTCTCTGCAAGGAAAATCAGGTTTCAGTCGTATCTCTACATTTGCTAATTCTGTGCATTTCTGTATGTGACTTCTTTTTGGCCTAACCTTGAAATGCCCAGTGACCTACATGTGCACTGAACATGACAATGAGGAATAGAGCAAATTATTTAAAAAATATTTCTCTCTTTTTGTCCTATTTCTATTATTTTTATATTATTTTTAACCAAAAAAATATTTATTGAGGTGTAGTTTGTAGGTGTTTACATCTTTTGAGACTTGTTATCCTCTTAGTAGTAAGTGAGTTGGTCATTAGTCAACCGAAAAAATAAAGCCACCTTTTGAAACTTACTGCTGACAAAGCAATCCCAATACTTGATCTTCTAAATAATGCTTACTTCATAGAAAAAGTAGGTATAGAAAATGAAAACACACAGAAAAAAGAAGGAAAAAAAAGTAGGGAATAAAGAGAACTACCCTTTAAAGATAAGTTATCCTTCTTCAAATGTAAGTTATGCTTCAATTTGGCCAGATACAGATTTTAAGAAGCACAGGTACACGGAGTAAGGTTTTTGTAACAGTTTTTAAGGTATTAGACTACACTAATAAGTATTAGGTAACTATAAGTATTTATATCACTTCACACTTCCCAGTTACTGTCACAGAATTCTTAGTATAACCTGCATGCCGTTTGCTAAATCACTTCCTTTAGGGAAGAAAAGCAAGCGTTTTTAAAAGAATTCCTCTTCTTTCTCTCAATGTAGTAATATTCAGTGACTTGTTTTCACATTCTTCTTGTCTTCACATTCTATTTTTCTATCCTTCCTTTGTTTCTCCCACACTTGCCCCTCGCTGTCTTCCCTCCTCCTTCAATCATGCTGTCACTTTCAAAACCCAACCCAATCTTATCCAAAAGCAACAGAAATAAAACCTACCCATTGCAAACATAAGGTATTGCTACTTGTGAGAGAATCTTTTTGCTCCTTTCTCCTACTACTCCAGGTATTTAAAACGGTAAAGTTCCCTGGGTTTAGGATTAGTTTTATTTTCTATTTCTGTATTACCGATGAGAAACTGAAGCTCTGGGGTCTCACAACGCTTATGCTCATCTGTGATTAGTTTATTTGCTACAAAATACCAAATTTATTTGTCAGTTTTCAGATAGAATACACACAAGAAATATAGTACTGCTTTTAGAAAGAAAAAGCACAGAACTAGGCTGACACCATGCTAGACACACTGATGAATTCAGCTTACACAAAACTAAATAGTACTCTAAAATACCTGTCTTGGGAGCTTGTGCATGGGGGTAGCATCCACGTCCAACAGAGGATTTCAGCGGGACAATGATGAAAAGTCCATATGTTACAGTGCCACCATAAATTATGTTGGAACGTATGGTCAGGCCACAGAGGGGCTCCAAAAATAGGTTAGAAACAGCTCTCTGACTGAAAACAAATTGCCTAAATTCCAGTATGAGAAAACAGTGTTCTTGACATATATTTTCATGTGGCTACTGCTGTTTCAAGTGAAGTCTATAGAGATAGAATGCAATATGCTGCTACTTTAAATTTGTAAGTTGTTATTCCATTAAGACACTGAAGTGCAGTGAAATCTGCATGGGTCTGATGCCTTCAGGCTTAAAGATTCATTATGAAATAAAGAAAAACATGAATGATGGTATGTCATTTGGCCTGGTCATCAGCTATTGAACCTGCATTATGGCCTAATCATCATCATCAACATTAAAAAGTTGTAAAATAACTATTATCACACAGCTGAAGCATGCATAAAATCTCATAGTTTTGAAATAGAAATAGAAGAACATACAAGCTAGAATAATATTCTCCCATTGCACTTAATAATCTCAAAATTAAAAGAACACCTGACTCTTCATATCTATAATGCATCACTTCACAACTTTGAATCTTTTAAAGCCAGGATTAGGCTTTGTAAGAATGTCACCTGAATGCAAAATAAGACAGCTCAAAAGAAGAGACTGCTGTTAAGCAGCTTGCAATCCTAGCTGCTATAGAATTCTAACCTCTAATAAAATCACCTTTCTTTTAAAATGTTGACAATCAATGGGATCTTTTTGCTTGCAACTAAGTATCTTAAAACAGAAACACAAAACTAATTTACAAAGTGCAATTATATTGCTTTAATAAATTAATATTCAATAAACAATTGTCTTCTGTTGAAGAAGCACTATATCTCTGAGGCAGAGGGAATCAATCTGGGATTTGCTGATTAACATGTTATGTTGATTAATCCTATGATCTCACTGAAAAGTCTAAAGATCAAACGAATATTAGATAAGCTGCCATGTTAAACTAAGCACTATTCAGTTTTCACAGTTTATTCCTGGTGTATAACATTTTTTGGAATAATCCTTCATGCTTGTCTGATAAATACATTTGAAAGCTAAACACGTGATGTAAACCCAGCAGAGATGTACTTAGCAGAGAAAAGTAGCAAGTTAAGATGCATTAGGACAATTAGGATTTATAGTAATTACAAGTAACTTGCCACAGGCTAGACAAGTTACTGCTCTTTCTGTAGTAGCTTTTATGATGTTTTTGTATTTTCACCAATTTTTCTGTGTTCTAGCTTGATATTTTCAGGTATTCTAAAGTGTGCTACTGGAAAAACAGACAAAAACCTCCATTGTGCATGTATTTCTAAACCGTTTTCACCACATTAAAGTTTTTCTGTAACTTGGTGTTCACTGGTCTAACTTGACTTCCTGACTCAAAGAAATACAATGCTCTGCAATGTAAAGACAATTTCTTAGGATCACCTTTGGATAAGGCAAAACAGAAGCTCAAAATAAATGAAAAATTTAGTTATTTTAATTGCCATTGCTGTACCAAACAGCACAAAGCCATATTGTCCCACAGCATGAAGTGATCAGATATCTGCCCAAAATGATGGACAGCTCTGGCCCAGTGAACAGGCAAAAAAATCCCATTTACTCTCTGCCAGATGGGACCTACTGGACGCTTCAGCGCAAACAACTCATCCTTCTTCAGACCTTCTTGTCCGACTTTAGAGCTAGCTCCAGCTGATAATGATGGATATCAAGGCTGCAGTAAAGTGGGTGACAACAGCAGCCTTGTTATAACTGCCAGTCTTTCAGTCTTGTCATTATTACACATTGAAGATTTATTTGAGTTTATTGTTGTGCACTGGGTCTAGCCATTTACAATTCATCACCTACTACAGAAGGTTCAAGATAGTGGCCATAGCTATAATTGCCACCTCCACCTGCTTCTGGAAATTATGAGGTCACCAGCTAGGGCAGCCCAACATCACAGAGCTCTGCAGTGAACACCACCGATGCTACTCCTGGCATATTTGGAACTATTATCCCGTACATTTTGGAATGAGATTTTATTTGTAGTTATGGTGTACGCATGCTTCAGAGCATCCCTGAGTTCTAATTTTTTAACAACATAATAGAACTTTACACCTGCTTCAGAATCCAGTGAGACAGTGTCATAAGCATTCTGTATTTGTAAACTAAAACTTATGTATTTTTAAAGAATTTTCATTTATTTTTGTGTATTTATAAAGAATTAATGTTAAGTACAATGGGAATGTACTTTTCAGACAGCTTTCTTAAGGCTACAAAACAACACTGTGTAATGTACTAATGTTAAAAGAAAAAAAAAGTAGCTTAAGACAATAATTTAAAGCAAAGAATCATGCATTTTTATCATGGGTTTCTTACGGCATAAATATCTTAAAAGTGGAAATTGGCTACTCACTGCTGAAGTTTTCCTAAGTACTGGTAAATATTCAAGTGGATAAACGCTGTACTGAGAGAACGCCAGTGGTTCCTTCATCAGCTCCTCCATTCCCACTACTTATTGAAATATTTTCTGGCTTTGTTACAATTCTCCCAATATTCACTTTTTTCATTATTATAACAATTACCTTTATCTAAAGTGTAAATCCTGTGAAGCATGCATATATCTTCTATTAGCAACTGAAGATATTTTATTGGGAAAACCTGCCAATTTCTGTAGTGCCCACAATATTCTAAACCCTCTAAAACTCAATACATGGAAACCAAAAGTAAAGCTTCTGCTGTTCAATACAGTCTTTTAAGGCAAGAGGGAACAAGTCAAGGTTTTAGTCAAGTGCTTGATGAAGGAAAGATATTAAAATTCTGTTCAGGCTTAAGCTGGGCTGAAGGTCATCAGTAAAGAGGGTTAACAAGGAGCTCAGAGTAAGCAGCGAGTAAACACCGCAGAAATGCTTCTACCTAGAAGTCATCCAAAAGGTGTGGCTTTCAGAAAACAAAATACAAGTCTGACCTAGTTAATGGGTATATATGCTGCTTAAACCCAAGCAAAAAGTTAAGTTGTCTGATACTGGTATATGAGAATATCTCTTCATTTCCTATGTCAGCTCTATCGCATGAAGGAGAACTGTGCTCTATTTATGAAGAATTTAATAAGTACAAACTTACTATGCACTCTCAGATCTACAGAACTATCACATGAACATTGAAGTTATTAAAAAAATAGCTGAGGATTCAAGTCAGTCATTAAAAAGGTATTTTCCAACAAAGTCTCCTACAGAAGTGCAAACATACACCAAATGATTAAATTATAAAGAACTCAACATGACCCAACATTATTAAAATATCACGGATGGTTTTGCGCATTTCACTTTCAAGTAACTCCTTTCATCCAGGAGAAGCTCTCTGATTTTCTGTTTCTCTGATGTTAGACAAGCAAGAGAGAATTGTCTTGGAGTAGTTTCTTCTTTTAAGCAGTATCATTTAATTTCCAAATGCAGAACTATCTAATAAAGTAAAATGATTAAGTCTCAGTCATGAGGTTTCCAATAAAGAGGAGCACCTTTCCTACACTACAACATACAAATAGTCTGCAAAATCATGCCAGTATAAGAGAACACTAAAGCACCTTTCAGGTTTTTCATCTCAAAGCAAGGCTTTATTCTGTTACTGCCTAGTATAAAGCAAAATAGGAGACTGTTTAGTCTTGAATCATTATTTCCTTGTTTAAAAGCTAAGTCAGGGCTGAACTTCATGTCCAATGAAGTAAATTGACTTAAAAATATAAAAATAGATATTTAAGTTTAATAAAAGATCCAAGAACAGAAGTGTGTATTTTCTTTGAATCCTGATTAAGTATAGGGGTTTAGCAAACAAGACGGTCTCATGTTATTAATCTTCAATCAGTTATAAGTTAGAAGTATATATCTGAAATTTATTTAATGCAATACTGAGTCTGCTTTTTCATTTTACAATTTAAAATCTTTTACTATATTGCATTTCTTATGAAATACCAATTAGACTACAATTAATCTCCTGGTGAGAGTCTGACTGCTCTGAAACACAAGACAGTCCTTACAAGGGTATCAAACTTTCCAAATTCCACTTAAGTACAAGTTGTATCTGAGAGTGTAAAGCGTAGTCAATATACTAAGATGACTTCAGACTAGATTCTTTGTTAAATACATAACACACATTTTACAAACAGTATTCCCAAGCAATGGGCAGGAACATGGAAGTCCAGGCTGCTCCTTTACATTAGTGGAATGCAAAATGAGCTGTTTATAAATAAACTGGTTTTGAGAACGTAGCGGGAGTCAAAAACCCAGAGATCTTGGAAAGAGACTACTGCACCTATGGGTAAAGCAGAGACTGAGCAGACCAAGCAGTGACAGGCTAAAACGCATTCCCCTTCACTTCTGCATTGACAAAGTAAAGTGGCCCCCTGGTATTCATGAAGCCAAGAGGTGTTTTTACTTGCCACAGCACCCTTGGGCTTCTTTGACCATAAGGAAAAGCTCTAAATTTAAGTATTTGTTAACTCAGACATTTATTAACAAAAATTATTCATTTCTAAAAAAAAAGAAGCCCAACAGAAAAGTTAAGCAAACTTACTATATTTGGGATTAAAAAGGGCCCTTTCATTCATAACGACCAAGAGGAATGAAAAAGTGACTAGTACACGCGCAGTACTATGTGCTGCCTAAATAAAGGAAGGCAAGTAAATGGATGTCAGGAGTCTTAGAGGAAGAATTAATTAATGCTGAAAAATATAAATAAAATAGTGTCAGAAATGCAATGCTACAAATTGCTAAAATAGCTTTAAAAAGTTTTTTTAATGCCTTAATTTGACATGTGATAAAAAACATCACTTAAAAGAGATAACATCATTTGCAAATTGAGCAAGAGGACCTGATGATAGCTATATATAATCAGTTGTCACCTTCCAGCTCAATTAGCCCTCATGTAAAAATGAGGCATGTAAGGAGAAATGAGGTTTTGACATTATCTCTGCCAGCAAGATAATTACACAGCCTTCATTTAACAGTAGGGCAACACTACTGTAGCAACAAATTAACTCAGCTCCATTTGCAATTCATGGTGTGTTTTCTCATTTAATACCATTTGTCTTACCCCAAGTGAATGCTTCCATTAGTTTTCTCCAGCATAGCAAAATACTCTTTGACTTCATACATTACATCACCAACTACTCCAGTTCCAGTAACTTTCGGAAAGCTGTATAAATTTGATTTAAGTGGTTTCCCCCCTCCCCCAGTTTTAAGTAAACCATTCTTCTTTTGGTTTACAGCCAAATAATAATACAGCAGGTGCCTTTGGATTTAATGAGCAAGGAACCAATTCCATTCCATGTTCATTTCATTCCTGTACTCGACACCAAAAGCCAGTTTCCTTTGTTTTATCAAAAATGTATGAATACACATGGAGCTGTTGTTAAGTCCAAATGAAACTTTACCAGCATTGTGAACTAAAATGATACATGTTGCTTAATGGATGTATTATTAAACACAGCAAGTTTGTGCATATAAAGGAGACCCAAAGACTTAAACCCAGATTGATTGTCATATCCGTCATGTTAATGTTCAGAACATGTGCACACAGAGGATTTTTGTTTTTTTTTTTTTTTTTTAATGCATGCAGCTTCTTAAATGATACTAAGCAAGGGACTATGGGCCAGAACTAACTTCTCACAAACTTCTAGTCTTACCTTAATGTTTGCCAGCTCATAGTAACAGTCAATGTTTGAATAAAGCTCTGAAGAGCTCCTTAGAGCACATATTAAACACTGATGTACAAAAGCTAAGAACACCCTTCCTGGCAGCTATCAGCTAGCTCTACATGTAGTTTCTGTAAGTCTGAAGAATTCTCAACAGTCACCTGTTCGTGGCTTCACTGCCAACTAAGCAGAAGGTAGCATAAATGTCTGAAAATTACCCTGCTTTGTAGCCTAGGAAATTGTTTACATCCTATTACATGCTGGTTTGGAAAGATTTTAATTGCTCATCAGATTTATAATGTACACAATTGCTAAACTCTTTTCTGAAAGCAAGATCAACAGTTTAGTCTTTTCTGTACCTTTAAAAATCCCAGCCTTCTAAAGGAAGGTAAATTTGCACTGGAATGCCAATTATACCGGAACTAGGAAATGCATGAGGACTATCTGTCCTATTTAGCAAGATACAAAAAACCTCTTTATTTCCAAAGCTGATTTCTCAGCATCTTATTTTTTTCCTCATAACCACCCCTTCACTGCAATAAAAGCAGCTTTTTCTTATGCAAAACTCCAAAATGATTTATAATTCCTCAATCTTCCCAAGAATTCTTACTATAGAAGCCTAAAAAACTACTACGACTACCATTGTACTGACAAATACATAGAGGAGGTAGTAGGGCATCATCCATTACAGTGACAATCCATCACAAAAATAACCCACCCAGAACATGTAGGCCTAAAACCTTGAAATGGTCAGTGCAGCTTTGAAGAGCCAGCTTTCTCTAAAGTTCCCTCTTTGCCTACTTGGGAAGTATAGGGCTATTCTCCTCTGCATCAATAAACATATCCTGAAAAGAAGATATGCATTAGTTTTAATCACCTACTGTACAAGATTAGCTGGGTTTTGCACCAGTCGTAGGTCTGTTATCATTCCCATCATATTGAAAGCTTATCCAACAGATGTCCTCCTCTTACCCTCCAGTGGTCCTTTGTGCACTCAAGATTAACACGCTAACACAATTTTTTTCTTTATTAACCAATGCAAGATATTTGAAGGAGTCTTTGTTGCCATAAAATAAGGAAAGTTGCATTAAAAGCATCCAAATTGTGTTCACTTGCAAGGAACAAGAGCAAAATACGATGCCAGCACTTTGTGTAAGGTATTCCATGCAAAAACTAATTAAAAGGTTTGAAAACTGGTATTATAGATACTCTTTTGAAACTTTACTTCATTTAAAATTGGCCAGCAATGATATGCTGAAAGTCACCTTTTTCTGGTAAGAATGAATAACCTTTCTGATAATAATCTAAACCACTTCAAAAAGCATAACCAGGGGTTTCAAAGTGTTTAACAAACATGAACTCTGCGCTTGTCAAAGCAAAGCAACAACTATTTTCCAAATTAAATAGAGTAACAGCTAGAACTGACAAACTATGATTCTATGGCACACAGATGATTTATCTAACTGAAGTTCCCATGATATATTTAGCCTATAGTAAAAAAAAAAAGGGTGTCACTTTTTGTTACATGATTCCAAGGTGACTGCTTGCATTTTGAACTGCTAGGCTAATGTTAGCCTGAGCACAAATCTGTCTTTTATTTCGTAATTAATTCTTAGTGTCAAAACCAGTAGATGTCTTTTTCTTGTATCAATGTGCTTTGTCCACAAAAATCAGGCCTGAAAACAGAATAATGCTGTGACACTATTAAAACACAGAAAGAGATTTCTCAAGGAAATACAGAATTCAGGCTGAAGCGAGTAAACAGGTAAAGACAGCTCCTAGACTCACTTGATGGAAGACTCAACTTCAGAGAAACATAGGTTTCTTGTAATATAATAACTGAAAAAAAGTATGTTCTAAGTGAAACTGGCTTACGCATGCTTAATAAGTAAAATAAATGGTATTTTTACATATGCAAGGGTTGTATTTTATATCATTACTCAAAATACTTGTACACAGAACATGTGAACCTCTACGAAGAGAGAGAAGTCTGTTGGGGTAGAACAGTGACAGGAGAAGGGAGGGAAAATTGCTGAAGCATACAGCTCACATCAGTGCTCTGGATCACTCTTCAAAATCCTGCTGTCTACACAAGTTCTTAAGTTAAGAGTTGAGGCTCCAAATTAACTTCTTAAAGGTTAGACCCTATGGAACAACTTCCCCAGTACCAGCTCCTTCACTACTGTTGGTCACAATCTCCCATGCAATGAATAAAGCATAGCTGTGCACATCATACAGGAATTTGGACTTCACTACAACAGTGAGACTAAACGTTTATTCTCTTTGAACTTTCTGCAATGTACAAACTCTTTAAGTATCCCTGTGTGCTCAGCAGACTGCTCCTGGGCTCTGCCTAACTGAAATGGGAAGTAATTTCAATGACACACTCAGAATTCTCTCTAAACAGCATTTCAACTTATTTCTGTTGTGGCAGAATCAAATGGAGGGGGTCTTGCTTCCCCAACTACCCAAAGCACCTGCTGGTTTTACACCAAGCTAGATCGGCACTCCAGAGGATGTTTAGCTCTGGAACCTGAAAAACTTAGAGGTAGCTGAGGATCTGCAGCACAGAACACCTGTGTTGATGGCTCCCATTGTGCCTATCTTCCATTTGTTAGCTTTCATCTAAACCAGATCCCAACACCTTTCCTGAAACCTCAGCAAGGTATCTCAGGGTGAGTTTTATACTAATATAGTTCTAAAAGAACAAATGAAACACCAAACCACCTGTACCTTATTCCTATTTCCAAAACCTTTTAATAACCCAACAAAACTATGACCAGCAGTGATACTGATGTCGCACCTCTTCCTCCTTGCCTGCTATTTTCATCTTAGGCTAAAGTTCAGGTTTCAGACTCAAAGATTACACTATTATTTGAATTCTACTACCAATATAACAAAATCTAAATCAACCCTTCCATCATTTTTCACGTCCCACACATTTTCCCATTTTTTTTCATTCCATCTCTTTCCCTCTTATCACAGACACCAGATTCTGCAGTACTTTTTAATATTGTTTTGTTTAATGCTCCTAGCATTAGAGGTTATTTGACTTCTTCCTGCCTCTTGTGCCTTCCTCCAGTTGATTCCCTTTGGAAGACCCTCATCTGCCATGCTGCCCATGGGAAATCCAGCTGATGTATACCGACAAGTTAAATACAAAAAAAAACCCAAATCACCTTATTCTTATTTAGCAGCCAACAATCCAATACCCAGCTATACTATTGCCCTGAATCTCCTTTGCATGTATGTTTTTATCTCCTTGCAGTAGGGACTTGTTCTATTGTGAGACATCCCTGACCATGGCAGGGGGTCGGAACTAGATGATCTTAAGTTCCTTTCCAACGCAAACCACTCTATGACTCTGTGTCAGTGTATTTAACCTTGGGGAAGTACCTATTACTTTGTGAGAACAATAAAAACAAGCACAAGTATGTCACACACAGTCAACAAGGAACGAAAATCCCAAATTGTAAATGTGTTAGAAGTGACTGATGAACTCCTCCAATTCAAATAGTAAAATTTAGATCTCCAATGTTTTTGCTTTCTTTCACTAGTTACCTTTTCTTGATTAGGCTAGGTCTAGCCTTGCTCTGGAATTCTATTTTCTTCTTAGTGGAACTGCTTAAGTTAACAGGATACTGGAGAGAGGGCATGGTGTTATTAATCCATTCTTTCCTACATTCCTCTAACATTGGTTGGCAGCTTCCACCAGCTGTGACACCCACTGGATTCAGTGAGCTGATTCAACCCACTAAAATGCTGAGGAGTGGGATTGTGCAAGCTAGTGGAAAAGTTCAAGTTGAACTATTCTACTAGGTGGAAAGGAGCAGGATCAACAGAGATTGTGCATTCTCTTATCCTCTCTTCCTTCAGGGAGTGCAAGCTGTAAGCCGTTTCAGCTGTTCCATTTAACTTCTCCTTAACACACTGAACAACTTCTTCACCTTCAGGGCATCGGTAGGGGAAGATTACAGTTGGTTTAAGTTCCTAATTGAAACAAAGGCCATACTGCTGACTTCACCTATTCTACCATGAACAAGCCAGATGGAAACAGAATCCCAAAGCCAACAAGCTCAACCACAAGAAAGTCTAATACATACCAGGAAAAAAAAACCCACAATAAAACTTTTCCCTAATGAATGGCATTAGTAAATTCATTTCACTATGAATCATCATAGTAGAAGTTTTTGATTTTTTTACACTGTTGACATTAAGTCAAAAAGCCTTTTAATTTTATAGTTTAAAACAATATTTCATATTAATTTCTTCAAGGGCCTCATGCCTATTAAAGATTTCAGAATTTATTGACAGAAAGATGTTCATTTTATAATAAAATACAGGCTAACCTTTAAAACTATTTATTAATTTATTGACACACTTTTAATGAGGAAATACACACGCGTGTTAAAACCAGCTTTGCTCACTTTCTAGGAGACCCACTTACATTCTATTGTCCATCTGACCACTGACTGGATAAAAGGAATTTAACAAGGGAGTTGAATGTGTATTAAAAAGAAAACGTAATTTGAGAGATATGATGCGGTACTTCCTAATATAATAGGATCAACGGACAGGATCGCTGGCTGGAATCAATTAGTAGTTCTGGTGGGTAGAGACATCAGGAGGTCTCTAGTCCAATGCCCTGCTCCTCAGATCTGAGGTTAAACCAGGTTAGTCAAGGCTTTATTCAGTTAGGAGTTGAAAACTGCCAAGGATGGAGACTGCACACCCTTCTCTGGGCAATGTCTTCCACTGCTTAGCTATCCTCACTGTGAAGTAAGACATTACCTCAAATCTGAATTCTCAGCTACTTTGTTAACCACAAAGTATTTCAGTCTTCCAGACAAAACAATTAATGAGAGGGAAAATGTGAGACAGACTGGAACACTGTTGGTGAAAGAAGGCAGTAAAACATCTTTTAATTAAAAACTGTACCACAGTCACATCAACATTTTTGTTCTCTGGAAAAAGACTGTTTTGAGTTTCAGGTTAGTAACAAGAGAAATTTTGAGGCACCTTTGTTTATCATTAGTTCATCATTATAGAATGGTTTGGGTTGGAAGGGACCTTAAAGCCCATTCAGTTCCAACCCCCTGCCATAAAGGGGGCTCTTCCTTATATCTAATCTAAATCTCACCTCTTTCAGTTTAAAGCTATCACCCCTTATCCTATTCCTATATGCCCTTGTATAAAGTCTTTCTCCAGCTTTCTTGTCATATTCACATCCCAGTTGATAGATTGTCATATATTATTAATGCAAACCCCAGTAACATTGAAAAATACATGCAAGTTTAAGAAAAAGAAAATATTTTAACTATATCAAATTCTTCCTTAAACAGGGGTACTGAGTTCAGCCATTACCTCCAAAACAGTAGATAATATACTCACTGTACATGTAACATGATGCATATAACACTACCATTATACAGTGTTTGTGCATGTCTGCACTAGAAAGTCAGGATGTTTCCTTGAGGCATCAATTGTCTATTAAAGCTAAACTTACTGTTTAGCTTTACTGGTAACAAGAATTACCTTTGCTGGACCAACAAATATGATTATATCTTCTACTGAAAGACACTTGTTTATACATTAAATATTAGTTATTACACACAGCATTATCAAATAAAAATATTTCAATATAAGAATTTAGCATAACAAGATATTATTGTACCTGCATGTCTAGATATTTAGGCAGTCCATGTTTCTAAAACTAAAGATTAACACTCTTAACTACTGTTTCTTGCTTCAGATACAGAACACAGGAAAACTTATAGCATGTGTAGATAAGTGTAGATTAGTATTTTTATGCTTTGGGGGCTTCTTTTTACAGAAGCAGCTAATCAATATAATCAAGATTCCATTAAATAGTACAAATTTTTACTTACAGAAAAGCAGTTTCTGTTCTTATAAAAAGAATGCTTCCCTAAACACATTTCAGGTACTGGGACAGATTCTTAGCATAATAATAACTGGGACCTACTTGTACTTTAAAGTGGAAGTCAAAGAAATGCACATCTTGGCACCAAGAAGCCTAATTCTGAAGATAACTTCGCCACTAAACAGCAAACGCTCTGTTTTGGGGTTTTGCTTCTCATTTCTGCCCCCTTCTGCTTTCTGCCTTTCATGGAGAAACATTAGGAGGACAAGCTAATCCACTAGACAGAGAAATGGTAATGCCTGACTTGACTATAGTTGGTCAACAACTTCACAAAGGGAGGGATTTGGACAGAGGATAAAAAGAGAGAGCTTTCATAAGGCAGTCAGCCAGGTTGGACACTCTGGCTGGTTAACATTCCTTGCTGATTTAACAGTGGTAATTCCCAAGACGGGCATTGCTTCTGATGTAGGACTACCAAAGCACTTGAATTTAAATGTTTCCCTGTAAAATTTAAGCACTTGGTCAAGTGCATAAATCTCTATCAAGAGACTGCCTGCACCCTTTCAATATTGAGTACTATTCACTTAGCCAAAAGACTAAGTGAGATTAAGTCTCTGCCAAAACTGGTTCTTAACCACTCAATTAAATCTGACATGCTTTAAGAGACAAAAGGTGTTTAATCAGTTGCTACTGGTTTTTCTGACAGCTTGAGCATATGCAGTCTACTCTGGTTTTGCTCAAGTCAATACCAAAAACTTCTGCAATGTTGCTTCAAGTCCATGAAAGGCAACAAGATACACTTTCCATTTCCAGACTGGATACACACTGGTGCCCAAAATAAATACGAAGCTTCAGGTAGCAGAATGACAAACTAAGTTGCAGGGGGGTAAGACAGACCGTCATTAGCTCGTCAAACTTACACAGGTTTCCAAACAGCTTCACAGAGCTTTATTTCTCAATTTTAAATTATAGAATCAAAGCCTAAATATAAAATCCCACCAGGAAACTGTCCTAAATGACTTATTACTGCTAAAAGGGGCTGTTCTGCAAGCCCCTTTCCATCCTCCTATCAGCTTCACATTCCTGTCAATTGATGCTTCTGACCTTCTCCAAATCACTTCCAGTTCACTAAAGATTGGAAAGTTAACCTCAAAAGAAAAATCAGAGGGTTTTATTCCCCATATTGGTAAATTGAAGCAGCTTAGAAACGGGTCTTAGAATTTACAACTGTGGCAAGATATAGGGGAGAAGCAGCATGGCCCAGAGCAGGTGGGAGAGAGGGTTAAATGCTAGGATAGAGTTAAAGAAAAGAAGGCAAGAAACAAGGAGGCAAGCCCTTTCCTTCCAGTGGAAGGAAACCACTGGATAAACTCAGCCAGGCCAGCGACCTTATATTTCAATTTTTCAGACATGTTTTCCTTAAACATTGGAAACCCAAAATATCCATTTCAATTCTCATTAACTGAAAGGCTGATGTAACTTTGAAAATCTCAGCAAACAAGCGATATTTTGTTTCCTTCAAGCTCCCAACATAATTTAGATAATACATCATGCCTGCAAAGCGGCTTACTGAATTTGTGTGGGATGAACTACAATTCAGTAAACAATTCACATGCAGAACTGCCTCCCTTTGCATTAAATGAATTGTGTTATAATAGAATGAGTGTGGAGTGTGATACTTGAAAGAATTGCTTACAATTGCACATACAAGAGAAAAAGATAGCTAAGTCTAAATTAAGATGTTGGCTATGAAGTTTCCAATAGGACCTTGACATGACTGTTGACCTGCTCATGACATGATCACACCAGTAAGGATTTGGAATTCCATTAGTATTACCAGAGGAAAAAAGTCAAGGAGTCATCAGGAAAACAAATCTATATCTGCTACTCCATCAGCCAATTACTGTTGTTAAAGTGGAATTAGATAGTATTGACAATGCGAAGGGGATAAGGATTAAGCAGATGACAGAGCTAGCATTGCTGTTCTGTTTTTTTTTTTCTTACAGAAAGCCTGAAAAACACTCAGATGGGAAAGGCATATACTAGACAGTACACAGCATTGTAACTCTGATCATGTCCTGAAGTAGCAGTTATATACAGCGGCCTTCCAGCCAATCACAAAACCAGGCTAAAAACCTCAATACTGTATGGAAGTGGAGTCCACTAAGAGCATGACGTGACATTAACTTGACAACTCACTTCAACCTCGATTATCTGAATGCCACGAAGTAATGCAATTAAAGTATGTTAGAAGTATTTTTCTCAGTTCTTGAGAACTACTTTAATGTAATAAATGAATCCATAAAGATTTCTCAGTTAAATGCAGCCGTCTTCATGAAGTCAGTGGGCTTTTGACATTTGAGACGTTAACAGCCTATTTGTAAATCTTTTTTAATACTCCAGGTAATGGTAAAAGGGCAGCCCTGGAACTCTCTATGATTATTTTGACTGATTTAGCTGTCAGGCTGGAACCTGGCTTTACCATCACCTGCAATCATTAATTCCTTTTTTCATACAGACTCAATGTGTAAAAAGAGTGTATTTTCACATGGAACAGTAACACACAAAAACTTAGCAAACAATTTTCTGCTATGGTCTACAACTTCCTTAGTATGAGATAAGGGACATAAGTCAATCAGTGTAAATGAAGCTGCTAATGAACTTGTGATGAAGTAAAATAAATCTTAATTGCTTGTATTTCTCACTGAGGATACTAATACTGCTGACAAATATGGCAAATCCCCCGGACAGACTGTGTCAAATTCTCTTTTGAATCAAATGCATTATCTCCTAAATACCACTATCTTTAAATCACAAACTTTTGTTCCCAGCAAAAGTAGGAAATTCCTGCAGAATTACACAGCTGTAAAATGGGGTTTTCCTCCAAGATCAGCAGTATTGAACCAGGAAGTCTGTCTCTATGCAAATCAAAGGAAGAAACTTTGGAGCATTGTATATTCAGTTTGCTTATTTGGACCAAATAAACACCAAGGATTGCCAATCACCTAATACAGCATAAGAGGAAACTGGAAGGAATAAAACCACCGAAAGCGGGGGACAAAAAAAAATTTAGTATGAAGATGCACGCATAATATTCCAGCCTATTTGCTGCTTATTAGTGCTGATAGATGTAAATGTGCTTCATAAACACTCCAAATACAAAGAACACTATCTTTTCTCATCTGTACTTCAATTGACTACACCTAGCAGAGACCCAGCTCTTATTCAGGGCTACCAGAAAACAATTCTGTTTCCTCCTTGACCCATCATGCTTGGAACTCAAGAGACCTGCCCTTCTGGAAAATTGGCCAGGAATTGTCTTGGCACTATCTTTTATCAGTACATATGAGGAAGTCAACCTTAGACAC
This sequence comes from Pezoporus occidentalis, assembly GCF_034315485.1. Classification (NCBI taxonomy): domain Eukaryota; kingdom Metazoa; phylum Chordata; class Aves; order Psittaciformes; family Psittacidae; genus Pezoporus; species Pezoporus occidentalis. The sequence continues at coordinate 1,030,718 of NW_026916294.1, forward strand.
TACTGAAACAGGAAAACACAAAGTTTTTAGAATATTCAGATGAAAGTTAAATTAAGACTTAGAGGTCACAACAGCCACAGAGCTAGCCACACAAAAACCCAACATTGGTATGGCTTCTCTTGGTAAAAAGGATTCAACTGTAATGAACTGAAATATGAATAACACTGCCTGAAATAATAAAGGATAACATAACTGGTGAGCAAATCAATAAAATCAGTGCTTCTGAAGTTTCTAGTCTAATTATTTCTACCTATTCATAATGTATTCTGGATAAAGGAAACTGGAAACAAACCAAGCAACTCAACCTGGATTCTTATGGCTTTACACCTGACATTTAACTGACTTTGAGGTCTAATGAAGGCACAAACACTGATCAAATGTTAAAGCATTAATAAGGTTACTCCCACATGGGTTTCTCTCATGCTAATAACTGAGCTTATACTGCACACCTTTCCACAAGGGAGTTAATAAATTCAGATTTGTTACCTCAGCCTGGCTACTTCTTTTTGGGAAACTAAAGCTATTAAATAATCATTTATATCTGAATAACTGTCAAATTTAGAAGGAACACTGCCCTGGTTTCAGCTGGGATAGAGTTAATTTTCTTCCTAGGAGCTGGTGCAGAGCTGTGTTTTGACTTTAGTCTGAGAACAATGCTGATAACACACCAACGTTTTAGTTGTTGCTCAGTAGTGCTTATACTCTGAGCAAGGACTTTTCAGTCTCTCATGCTCTGCCAGTGAGGAGGGGCACAAGAAGCTGGGAGGAAGCAGAGACAGGACACCTGTCCGAAACTAGCCAAAGTTTGGGTATTCCATACTACAGCACATCATGCCCAGTGTAGAAACTGCGGGGAGTCACCCAGAAGGGGCCAGTTTTTTTTGCAGCTGGTGAGCAATTGTATTGGGCATCACTGCTGGCTATTGTTTTCCCTTTCCCCTTTTAGTTACATGTTATGTCTCCTTGTTATTTGCCTTACCATTACTATTATTAGTATGATATTGTACTTCACCTATTAAACTGTTCTTATCTCAACCTGTGGAGTTTTCATTCTTTCGACTCTCCTCCCCATCCCACACGGTGAGCGAGTGGCTGTGTGTTGCTGAGTTACCAGCTGGGTTTAAACCATGACAGTTGCCAAATTAAGTAGAAATTTCCAGAAAATACTGGAATGAGGCAGGAAGGGGAAAAGAAAACTGATGATAGCTCACTTCACTTCCACAGAAAACCCAGTGAAAAAAGGCTTTCCACTGGAGAATAATACTGGATAACACACTCTTCTCCTGACAAAACAGATTATACTGAAGAGAGGTACCAATACCATATAATATACCTTCACAAAAGAGGACATGCAATTCTACTTATTAATTTCAATTCATTATCATTCAAAAGTCTAGCATAAGATACTGAGAAACTGAAATGAACCGGCAGTGCGCACTCACAGCTGAGAAAGCCAACCGTATCCTGGGCTGCATCTAAAGGAGAGTGACCAGCGGGTCGAAGGAGGTGATCCTGCCCTTCTGCTCTGCTCTTGTGAGACCTCACTTGGAGTATTGTGTGCAGTTCTGGTGTCCTGAACATAAAAGGGACATGGAACTGTTGGAACAAGTCCAGAGGAGGCCACGAGGATGCTCAGGGGACTGAAGCACCTCCTATATGAAGATAGGCTGAGAAAGTTGGAGCTGTTCAGCCTGGAGAAGAGAAGGCTGCGTGGAGACCTCAGAGCAGCCTTCCAGTATCTGAAGGGGGCCTATAGGGATGCCTGGGAGGGACTCTTCATTAGGGACTGTAGTGATAGGACAAGAGGTAACGGGCTAAAACTTAAACAGGGGAAGTTTAGACTGGATGTAAGGAGGAAGCTCTTTACTGTGAGGGTGGAATGGGTTATCCAAGGTAGTTTTGAATGCTCCATCGCTGGCAGTATTCAAGGCCAGGTTGGACAGAGCCTTGGGTGACATGGTTTAGTGTGAGGTGTCCCTGCCCATGGCAGGGGGGCTGGAACTAGATGATCTTAAGGTCCTTTCCAACCCTAACTATTCTATGATTCTATACCCAGAAGTTCAAATTAATGTGATTTAGAGAGACAAAGAAAGCTGTCAAAGTTTTTCCTAGGTGATACTGTCTGTACTGATATGAAGCAGCCTTGCTATAAATAATTTTTCTTGCCTGTGTCCAGCCCTCACAGCATGCTTAGATGTTGCACTGATAACAAGCTCTTACAATCACCATCAATTTCTCCCTAAGAAACTACATACCCCATTTCCAGAAGCTTCTCTACAATTTCGCTAACAGATATCACCAAAATGAAGGGTTTCAATGGCTCATAAAGATGTCTATGCAATTTTCCCTTTCTTCTTTCTTTAATAGACTGTTTCCATTAAGATAAAGTAGCTGCTATGATAATCTGTCCTTTCAAGTTGTTGCAAGTATTTAGATCAAAAGTAAGTACAGTATTAAAACACATATTTGCTTTTAAAATTTAAATAACATGCATGTTCGATACCAACAGACACACGCTAGCCAGACCACATGAAGAGAGAACTTTCACCTTTTAAAAGTGAAAAAAAAAATAATTGCCGGTTTCTTTTTTAGCAGGGAAAAATCCCTTACCTGTATCCATCACTACCGAAGAGAGTCTCTTAGTGACTTTCTAGAGTTTAAGCATCTAGAATGACAGGATTTAAAGACCCTGCAACAGTTTTTAGGGAACTGGTCAGTCCCCAGGTGGATCTACCAGGCACTTGGAAAGACTAACATGAACTTACTAAGCATGATCTAAGTCTACAGACAAAAAAAGGCTCGAACCCACAATATTTTATTGGTCTGCACCAGACTGATGTCCCAGTATCAACTGTTATGCCAGCCTTGACATGTCAACTGCTGTTCAGATATGTAATCATAGGCTGAGCAGATATAAAGAGACATGGCCAAAGAAGTTTTACAAGAGTGCTGTTTGACTAATTTAGAGCATGCCCCTGTAGCCCATCAGCTACAACACACTTTGTCCTAAGTAAACAAATGAACAAGAAGTAGTTTAACATTAGGTGCAAGAGAACAGCAGAGAGAGAAGCAGTAAGATTATTTGCATTGGTAACTCCTGTACACATAGTCTACAACCAAATGACTATTGCACAAGCAGCTGGCCAATGACAAACTGGACAAAAGAAATAATTACATTGCTATCAAAAAATAAACAGATAGAACTCTAACGTTTTACTCAAGAGCACTTACGGTAAAAACAGTCACTTTGCGAATTCATTATTATCACACATCATTAAGATTAAAAGCCCTGAAGCCCAATTTAAGATTTTAAGGTATTAAAAGAAGCCTCTAACCTTAGGCAGGATTTTCATATTGAAGCATTTTTTAGGTGTTGAAAACTCAAACTCAGGAAAACCCAAGAAGGGTCACATTTGAATGACTGCAACTTTGTATGAATTCACAGTGCAACTGGCTGGACCTTCTCTCAGTTAGGGGACATTACAAATACCTGTAACAGTGATTGAGAATAAAGGGCAAAACAGCAAGAACACATAAACAAGTAAATGCAGAAATATAAACTCAAACCAATCCACTAAATGTAACCTGACTCGCCTTATCTTTTTTAACTTATTGGAAAAGTTGCTCTACTTAATATTGACACAGAGATGTGTAAATCAATACATTTGGAACCAGCAATATATTTTAATTTAAAATTGTTCAAACTGCAACAGTAAATCCATGCACTTAGCACGTACAAATCAGAGAGGTTTGCTCACTGGGTGCTTTTGACAAGATAAGAGAACATGGTATGCAAAGGGGCTCAGAGGCAAGGAATAAAGTACAAGAAATAAATAAATTTTCAAGAAAGTTTATTTTATATATACATATATTTGTTAAAAAACAGAACATGCTGGAATGAACTCTATTACAATTGGTTTATCTAAGAAATCCACAAAACGACAGCATGGAAAAACTATCAAAACTCTCAGGGTTGGTCTGTTTTGCAATCTGCTCCACTTACTTGCTACTACCATAAAGTTCAGACCCAGGCAGTTTTCAGTAAAGTGAATGTAAGGAGAGAAGAGGGAGAAAGCGGCTCTGAAAGTCTCAAGTGTAAATAAAGAGTCATCATTTCTTTCTTACAGTCTAATACCGCCCCCACACATTCTCCCCATGGTATTTCAAAACTACCTTGCTGCTTTCCCAAGCACAGTCTTAGATGTACTATGTTTAATAAACTTTTAGCAAAATACACAAATCTAAAATCCATTATGTCAGTTCTGCATTTTAACATGGACTAAAGTATGCTATACAGAATTAAACAGTGGTAAATGCTCCATCCCTGGCAGTGTTCAAGGCCAGGGTGGAGAGAGCCTTTGCTGACATGGTCTAGGGTGAGGTGGCCCTGCCCGTGGCAGGGGTTGGAACTGGACGATCTTAAGGTCCTTTTCGACCCTAACTATTCTGTGATTCTAATATGGTAAAATTACCGTGTCTTTTTAAGTCAGCAAAATATACTTCTACCAAATTACAAAATAAAAACTTGTAGGAAATCACTAATAAAAAGAGATGAAGAAGGAATCTATTAACTGTGTATCGAAAGACTAATTATTTGAGAAGGAGCAGGAAAGCTGGGACAGCCTTAGAAGGATCTCCAGTTAAAGAAGTGTTAATTAATATATTCCATATTAGCTATTTGTGATTCTCATTCTGTGTTATCACTGAAGGGTAATTGTGATAAAGACAAACCATTCTTAAAAAATAAAAACACTCCGTAGAGATTATTCCAGCAATGAAACTATTAGTCTTAAATTTATGAAATTAGAATTGCCTATTTTAAAAACGATGTCACCTTAAATACACACCACCTCCACAGACTAAGTTTGCTTGTAAGTACAGTAAGAGAACATTAGAACCAAAAGCCTGTATTAAAACATTCAAACTGGATTCCAGCAACTGGGACCATATAAAGAACGAGAAAACATTCCTCACTTCTCCTCCTCTCCATTTCCTGTAAACACTGAGCAGGAACATGTTCCTTTCTAATAGCTAACCCCTATCTGAAGCTAAAAATCTAGATATATAAACTCAGAAACAGCTCCTGGAAAATGGCTGTGGACATAATAAAAGATATTTTAAGAATCAGCTCTAAACTCCACTGGAATGAGCAAACACAAATATACTATTGCAGTTATCAAGTCTCAGTTATTTCAGATTGCTGTAACTGCCTAGCAAGCTGAGCTGGTATCTTTTAACATGACAATGAGAAGTGTATTTAAGGTACCAGGACTGTTCTTTAAAAAGGTTTCTTGTAACATTTTAGGTTGAATACAAGATTTAATAACTAAGAAAGAACGTTTATCATATTCTTGCACTAAAAGCAAAAAATGCAATAAAATGTATGTTGAAAGCAATTGCACAGTCTCTTTGATTATCTGGGTTCTATCTTCAATCCCAGCTTTCTCTCTCAGGCTACACACCCAACCCACAACAAAGTTTTTGCTGCACTTTGTGTAGTGGAAAATATCTCACCTTTCCTGATGAGCTGCCAAGGATTTTTATCAGTCTTAAGAATTTTCTACTTTGAAAGGAAGAGGATTGTTGTACATTACTTCACCCTTGTAGATTCCTTCTGCTGGGATGACTATCTGGAATTTGTTTCTGGAAACCCAGAGCTCCCGATGTTCCTAAGTAGCTATGGTGCTGTATCTGGCACTGAAGCACCACTGTCAAGCAAAGTCTGTTGTTGGTATTCACCCTCTGCTGTTACTTTTATACATTGCTTTAATGTTACTTATACATTTACTTTGTTACTCATACAGTGCTTTAATGTCAATGTATAAGTAAGCATTAGGCTTACTGTGATAGATTCATTGAAATTACTACAAAAACCAGTGCAAACAACGCTGATAAGGAAGGAAATGATTGTAAAGAATACTGACAAAAAGACCCAAAGAGAAAATGCCATGAAAATGTCAAAGACAAGACATGAAGAGAAAGTGCCATGGGAATGAGAGTTCAAGAAAACAACACATGCGACAATACAGTGGGTGGCCTTCCTTCTGTTTCCTCTTCCAGACCTGCCTCTGCAGTGACACTAAGTAGTAGTCTGCGGCAGAAATGATGCAGGAGAGAAGGGGGGTCCTGGTTTATTTTTTTGGCTTAAACAAGCAAGATGTTTTAAGCTCATATGTGGACACCACAGAACTCTTAGCACTTATCAAATATATGAAGCTTAATGGTCTGGGGTCATGTAATGTGTGTCTCCATATAATGGATTACATGATAGGAAACAGAGCATGTTGGAGGCTGTTGCCAGCCAGCTGGTACTTCATGCAGTGCCTCTTCAAACACTCACCTCTGCTAAGATGCATATGACACAGATTTTCTGTTATTTCTGGAACTCTTACATCTAAACCAGGTAGAGAGAAGCACAACTAGCCAAGTCTTGACAATTCAGACAGAATGCCAGGGATGGGAAAAAAATCACAGCAAACACAGGTGATACTGGCACCACAGCACAAAGAATCAGACTCCCAGAAATGAAAGCCTCAAGCACTAAGATGTGACAAGACTGTTTTTCATCATTTTACAAGATAAATATTTCATTATTTTAACTGGGTTTAGTAAATCTAAATAATATTTAGAGAAACACTTTGCATTTGTTTGTGGCAACCAAGAATAGCATCTGAATAATACATCAGCAAGAACAACCTTTTCTTTACCCTACCCCCCATTTTAAAATTCCTCTATTTAATAAATATGCATCTTTCTGCTACATGCTCTACATCAAAGCTCTTCCCTTGCTCTTCTTAAAGCCCATGCACTATAAACCATATTCTGCGCCACCGATTTTAAATTTCATCTATAAATGTCATTTTACATATACTACAAATAACAATACATGCACCAGTTTGAATATTAAAGCTGTAATTCAATTTCAAGGTTCTTCTGACAGTATTCCAGTATTCCGTCCTTGTTTTCCAAGATGCTACCTGAATCCTTTGCAGTCAATTCACAAACTACCACAAATAGCTTAAAAGCAGATGTATTTCACCAAGAAAGTCACTAGGACTTACTGCATTCACACAGTACCAAGAAATTAGTCCTATAGTATAATAGAAATTAACAAAACCAAATCATTAAAATAATAAAGTTACATGATACCATGTTCATAATCCATACCCTGCACACATTCTTCACAACTTACTACCAATTTTCTTCTTGCATTACTATCGAATGGATAGGTGGGTATTATTAGCTATTGGACAGAGAGAGATGAAAAGCCATAGATGTGTAAATCCAGATTTACAGAGTGTAAAATCTACCCATGTCTCTGTTCCTTAGATTTTATTAGCTTTAATTAGCTCAGAGACACCTAAATTAACAGACAATACTGGTCTCAGACTGGATGAAACTGATTCAATTTAGCCTCTGTGAATCTGGATCGCAGTCTTAAAAGAGACTTTTTGCACTGTAAAGCATGAGATTGTATCAATATAATCACTGCTGGAAAACTAAATAACATACAATCACATGAAGTACAGTAAGCATATTTACTAAAACTAGAGAGTTTTCTGCACTGAAATGATAGATTTTTTTAAAAGCTAGCCAATGTACCTGGAAAATGATTTACTTTTTTAGGAAGGAAACTGGTGCCACGGAAGTAATTGGCATTGCTTTCTTAAGGTATAATTAATATGTAATGTACATAGCTTACTAATACAGGCATTACCCAGGCACAAAAGAGGTTTTTTAACAGTGATGCACTCTGCTTTCAGTTCTAGTTTTAACTTCCCCAAGGCATTTTATCGAAGCAAAATAGTTTATGTAAGTAACTTTAGAAATAGACAAATAAAAAACCTGGAAAACCCAGCACACCCTAAGCAGAAAAGCCACTAGCCCTAAAAACAGACAGGCAAGTTTATCCTGGGACTGTAATACTTAGTAAATATACACACATATATACTACTATATCCCTTGTGCTAACCCAAAGCTTGTGCAACTTTTGACCTCCTAGCACTCCCTCACTAGCTTTTAAGCCCATTAGCAAATTTCAGCTGGCTCTAAAAGGAGAGATGTCTTAAAAATAAGTTTGCATTTGTGCACCTAATGGACAGAGACACCCAAACCTCGCTAGAGGGAAACATCAGTACAAGCTCAGCTGGCTCACGTGTGAAGCCTGGAACAATGCGTATCATACGCTGCCCCGTTTCAAACTGGCAGTTAGGAGTTATGAGGATTCTATGCATGTATGCAAGTCTAAAGAGATATGAAAAGGGAGCTGTGAGTTTCATTGGGAATAGAGCAAAAAGAAACCCCGAAGCCAGGGGAAAAAGGGAACTAAGGTTTGTGTAGCCAAAAGATTTTGTTAAGTGGCAGCAGAAAGTCTTTCAGAAACTAGAGTTTTGTGATGGTCAAGAAGAACTTTGCTAACTGCATTTTATACATGGTCAGCATGTAAGCAGGCATTTTGCTAATCCTTCAACCTGTTGAAAATTGGTGTTCAGAGCCTGCTATGTGAAGTCTAACACAGTGAACACATGCACTTCACTTTCTGAAAGTCCTAAAAGCAGCATCTATTCTTCTAGCCCCCAAAACAGCCAGTGCTTCGCAATATAAGCAGAAATACGCATGGAATTCAGAGACATCCACAGCCAGAAAAGCAAACCAATGGATTAACACCTGGAAAGAACACCTCTTAGCAAGACAAAGACACAGAAAGATCACAAGCAAAGGAAAGATGTAATTCATACTTAAGTCAACTTGCTTCACTTCAGAGAGGCTGCACGCACTAAAACAAAGCACACAGCAAAACACTGCTGCTATTTCAAAGGGGTTCTCCCCAGTCTCAACCTTCCACAAGCTACCATCCTACTGCACATGACAAAAACCTATGGCAATTCCTGCTGATAGAAAGTTGCCTATCTAACCTCATTTGTTTGACAGCTTTCAAATCACCCACTGCAACACAGCAGGTGAGGCCCTGCCAAACTCTCAGCTTTAACTGGCACTGAGAGAATTAACGAAGATTCCAGTTCTGGATTATCACTTTTGAGAGAGAAGACTTAAAGAGCCTGGGGTTTGCCAGCCTTCTCCAAATTGTTCTTCAGAGACAAGTACAGTTCTGGTGTCCTCAACATAAGAAAGACACGGAGCTATTGGAGTAAGTCCAGAGGAGGCCACGAGGATGATCAGGGGCTGTATCACCTCCCATATGAACACAAGCTGAGAAAGTTGGGGCAGTTCAGCCTGGAGAAGAGAAGGCTGTATGGAGACCTCAGAGCAGCCTTCCAGTATCTGAAGGGGGTTACAAGGATGCTGGGGAGGGACTCTTCATCAGGGACTGCAGTGATAGGACAAGGGGCAATGGGTTCAAACTGAAGCAGGGGAAGTTCAGGTTAGATAAAAGAAGTTCTTCACTGTAAGGGCGATGAGGCACTGCAATAGGCTGCCCAGAGAAGCGGTGAACGCTCCACCCCTGGCAGTGCTCGAAGCCAGGTTGGACAGAACCTTGGGTGACCTGGTCCAGTGTGAGGCACCTCTGCCCATGGCAGGCGGTTGGAACTGGATGATCTTAAGGTCCCTCCCAACCCAAACCATTCTATGATTCTAAGTTCTGGAGTGCACAGGTGCCACAGTGATGATACTAAACAAAAAAGGATTTACACAAAGCATACAGCTATATAAACTGTAAGAATGATGTACAAAACATAGGCAAGAACCAGCAGCTCCTTTAAAACAGTCAGATGTGTGTTAAGGAAAGCACACAAAGCTTTAAAAAGTGTGCTCTGAGAGAATTTGTGCCAGGCATTTTGCCAGAGGATAGATCATTAATGGTTTCAATGATCTCCCCTTGGAGAGGGGGGCTGCCAAGACAAATCCTCTTACTTATACTAGAAAGGTTAAGTGAGGTCAAAAAGTCCCATCTCTCCCCAGCTGTGGGCAATTCACCAGTTTGATAATTCTGATAAAGAAATAAATGAATGCTTTAGGTGTTTACATTTAATTAATCTGATGCCAGCAGAGTTTCTAATAGCTGGTATTATACTTGGGTTTGTGTCTGCTTTGATTAGTTCTCCTAACAGCCAACCAGCTCTGTCACCCTACTGGAATAATCTATTTTGCACAAGTCAAGGCCATTTGAGACCTCTGGGCTATGTATATGCTGACAGCACGGCTGGCCACTTTCAGCTCCTCCAGCAAGGCAGTAAAAATAAAGGAGACACCACGTGTGCCTGCATCTCCAGGCAGTTTTCTGTCTCCCTTTAGGTCAAGGTAGGCACAAGAGCCCATTTATATTCTTCTGAAGGTGTAAAAAATAGTTGTGTAACACCACTCTGAGAGCCACAAACATCAGAGTGGACAATACCTCAAGTATATTATTTTGCCTCCAAAGCAAAGTGACTAAACATCCATCAGTTCCCTAAATGTTTCTTTGCACAGGAGGCAAGAATTAATCTCCTTTCAAGAGTAATACCTCTACAGTTGATCTTCATGGTAACAAAGGCACAACTGAGAATTGCATGGTATAGTAACATTGGGCATCCTATCAAAATAGTTAGCCACAGTGAGTACCAAGAGCTATTCATTCGAACACATTCTTTACAGTGCAATGTTCCCATTTTAATTATTTTGAGATTAAGCTTCTCTGCCTTACTAACTTCATGAAAGAGCTGGAGAAGAAACACATCCAAAAGAAATTCAGAAGTTTTGAACATGAGAAAACCACAACAACATTAACTGAAAGGTCACCATTTTCTGTCAAAGAAGCAGTAACAAGGAGTACATCAACAGTCTGCAGTAATCCTGGATAATTTTGGTAGGATTTTAGTGAAAGCTCACTTTGTAATTCACGTATTTTCTACTCTGATCCTCACTATAAGGTAACTGGCAGAGCAGAGGTACAACAGATGCAAGCTAACACAATACAGTAGTTTCATATCTATCAATCCAGTTTTAAAAGAACACTGAATAATTAAGGACCCACTTCTTCAAGATCCCACCAATACATCATGACGACTAAAAGCAGGTAACCACACTGAAGCTTTCTCATATTCATGAGGGATTTTGCATCGGCTGCACTCTAAGACTGCTCAGCCACTTTCACCACAACACCCAAAGCAGTAACTCCAATGAAATCAGGAAATCAGGTACAAACCTTCCTCCACAGAAAAAGCAGCAAAATAATCCCGCTGACCAAAACCTTGAGAAAACACCCAAGCAGAGAACCTTTTAGAAAGCAGCATTCCCCACCTTATAACTTTTAAAAGAGAAAGACTATAACAGAACATCTGGACAACCACTGGTGTTTTTTACTAATGGGTTATATTGAGTCTGCTTATCTTTCCTCATCTTGTGTTGCTTTACTGTACAAACATTTCAACTCTTTTTTTGGTAGAAACTGTGCTCACTGTAGGACAAGTCTGATTTTGATGAAAAGTCATTTGCACTGAAAAGATAGGGAATTGTCTTCTATGCCACATTGACACTTTCTGAAATATAAAGAAACTTTGCAAACAGTAAAGTCTGAGAAAGGATAGTATTTAGAAAAGTATATTTTGGAGTTAGAAAGATTTTACATAAAGCTAAAATGATCAAGCTTTTCCAATATGACAATTACTACTTTGAGTTAACTTACAGCCTGCATCAATTTAGTTCATTAAATACTCATTGTAGCACTATACTTGCTGATGTTTTGCTAGCTTCTTTCCTCTCATGTGCTTCTTCCAAGCACAGAAGAAAATGGCAAAAATAGAGTTACTTTTCCTATAGATCATGCATCCCAAGGCTACTGGTTGCAAATGCTGCTTGCAAAGGTAATGTCTTCCTGGATCTTGCCAATTATTACTACTACTTACATGATTTCCACTACCCAAAGGCAGAGACAAATACATATTTAAAGCAGTTAAGACAGACAGCATATTTGTAACAATTTGCTAAAGGCCAAAATGAACATACTTCCTCTAATTCTACGGTAGCTTACTCTGCCTTCCTCACATAGGTTGTAGGACTACAGAGTACACACCTTAGAATAAGAGTCCCAAAAGAACTCCAGACAGATTTACATAGCTGCTGGAAACTGTGCTTTTTTCAAGTGCTTTTGTCTATTTTTGTAACAGACACTATTACAATTGGAAATAGAGTAGTACTGGGTAGTACTGATTTTAACATTTTGAAGAGCAAATCTTTACACCCAACTTACTCTTGAGGAAAATTCTCATTTTCTAAATCCATGCATTACAATACATGTGCCCCTTTAGTACTCTGAGTATTAGATTTGTGTTTGTATGCAATTACAGTCAGGCTTAACAAATGTGTAACATAATCATACTTCCATATAAAAATAATAACTTGAGAGACATCAACATATTGACACTATTTTTAGATGAGCAGGTTAGACCTGTAATTAAAGCCTGATCTTTGCCTAAGAAAACATCTGTTTTCTTCACTGTGTAATTAGTAAAATTAATGAATTCCAATCTATCCACACAAATGATTCTTTTAACTCTGAAATCAATCACTTTAAAACCCAAGATGCTTTCAGCTACACAAATTTGCCAATAAGTGATACTGTAGATCAAGTTCAAATTATGAATGTAATTTTCTGCAGAGGTCTATTTAAAGAATTTTCTAGCCCTATTTCACTGACGTTGACATTTATATTACAAACAAAACAGATTTGTGCATTAAGAAAGTGCAATGGTTACATACAAGATTAAGCTGCTCACACAGAATTCTTGTCAGAAAACTGACTAAAAGATCACATTGTTTAATTAATCAGAACAGAAATTATGCTTACTGGGAAACTATCCCTCTCTGACACATTATATACAGAGCAGGAAACTGCTGAACAGTGAACACAATTTCCCAATGCAGATTAAAAGATCGATGAAAATTTATCTTAAAATATTTTCTCCTTATAAAAGTGTTACTTCTAAATAAGTGAAGTGGCAGATGATCACACTTCAAGAGGTCAGCACTGAATAATCACAGCCACAACAAATAATGGGAAACATACTGTATGCTTTAGTGAACTCAGGCACTATCCTTGTCTTGCTGCTATAAAGAGGCAATAAAAGGAGGTTTCTATCATACCCTGTATGATTCTAATCCAAAAGGGCAATTCTGATTGTCTGTACTAAAAATGTTTGGACAAAACCTCTGTATATGTTCATTTGCTGTACCTGTTTAAATCTTCCCCTTTGAATCAGGGAGGTGCGAAGGAGAAAACTAGCTAAAAATCTCCTAAGTACTTGTTTTATGAATCTGGCCCTCAGTTAGGAAGTTGCAGTGAAAAGTCTTTTAATCACCTTCTGATCAGAATTTACTGGATTGTATCTAAGTTCAAGGGTATTAAAATGTGCAAAGGAGACTATGCAAAAATGGCTGGGTTATAGATTTTAACTTCCTAACTAGAAAATTGACTGAAAATAGATTTTCTAATTTACAATGAATCAAAAGAGAAAACACTAGACCATAGCAAAAGTGGCACAAATGTATCAAAAAGCAAATGAATAAACATTTGAAAAGATTTATTAGTAGAAATTGTAATAAATTTTGGAAAGATGAATCGATTTTAGTTAAAAGGTATAACTGACAATTTATTGGGCGGGAAGATGCATTATTTTCCAATTGTTATCCACCTACAGTAAAACTGATTTGTGTCCTATTGTATTTTATGGAAAAGGAGAGAGCAACTTTCAGTGATCTAGATTAAATGTATTAATCATAACCAGGCACTGTGAACTATATATCTACTATTAAAGAAGATTTTTGACATTTAATTCTGTAGTAATATTTTGGCTCTGTACCACTCTTCCTAAATCCAATTCCTGCTACAGTTGGCAGATTTCTCCCTTTTAATTTTATGGGCCTTAAAGTAGCATTTAACCACCCATGCGGTAAATAATGCAAGATTAGAAATATTTAGTGTTTTGTTTCCCTTTGAAGAGTATTAATCCATCAAGCCCAAAATATTTTTAAAACATTTTCCACATTCTAGCAATATTTAATGTAATATTCAGTAAAACACCCTATGTAAATGATGTTGTTTTCCCGAAACAAAAATCACATTAAACCCTAAGCAAAACACACACGTACATCACTGATAGAAGGGAATTTATTTTATAAAGAGATCAGCTGTGTACAAAGAAAACTTGAATAAATCCTTCAGAGTTTTTAAAATTTATGTATATGTGACAATTACATAGTTTATTCCCAATAACCTGAGACAAGTTTCTGTTCTCCTGAACAACGGGTAGCCATATATTTTTCAGTATTTATCATAGAACCATAGAATGGTTTGGGTTGGAAGGGACCTTAAAACTCGTCCAGTTCCAACCCCCTCTCATGGACCGGGACACCTTCCACCTGACCAGGTTGCTTCAAGCCCTGTCCAACCTGGCCTTGAATACTGCCAGGGATGGAGCAGCCACAGCTTCTCTGGGCACCCTGCGCCAGCTCATCAGCACTCTCACAGGGAAGAACTGCTTCCTAATGTCTAATCTAACTCTCCCTTTTTTCAGTTTAAAACCATTTCTCCTTGTCCAGTCACTACACACCCTTGTAAAAAACCCCTCTCCAGATTTCTTACAGTACCCCTTAAGGTATTGAAAGGTTGTTATAAGGTCTCCCTAGCACCTTCTCTTCTCCAGGCTGAACAAGCCCAACTCTCTCAGCCTATCTCCATAGCAGCAGTGCTCCAGCCTCCTGAACATCTCCATGTCTTCCCTCTGCACTCACTCAAGCAGGTCCCTCTTGTTTTGTTGCCCCTAAGCTGCATGCAAAACTGGGCAGTGTCTCAGGAGAACAGAATAGAGGCGGAGAGTCGCCCCCCTTGACCTGCTGCTCACACTCTTTTTGGTGCAGCCCAGTATACAGTTGGTTTTCTCGGCTGCAAGCACACACTGAAGCTGGCTCATGTTGAGCTTCTCATCAATCAATAGCCTCGAGTCCTTCTCCGCAGGTCTGCTCTCACCCATTCTCCACCCAGCCTGTATTCCTGCCTGTGATTGCCCTGACCCAGGTGTAAAACCTTGTACTTGGCTTTACCCGACTCCATGAGGTTAGCACTCGCTACCACTCAAGCCTGTCCCAGGTCCATCTGTATGGCATCCCTTTCCTCCAGTGTGTGAACCATACCACACAGCTTGGTGAAATCGGCAAACTCGCTGAGGGTGCATCAAGCCCACTGTCCATGTCACCAGCAAAGATGCTGAACAGCACCAATGTGAACATGCCCAACTTAACACTGAAATGCTAGCTGTTATTTGCCCACAAAAAAAACCCAACCCTGGATTTTATGCAGTCATTTCCTGTCTTTCATTTAAAGTGCTATATTTTACTGCATCTGAAAGGTGCCTTACGGTACCTTCAAACAGGTAATGTTCTTAAAATTATTCTAGGTACTTAGAAGTTGCCTTAGACCTACATCAATGATTAGATGGTGCTTAAAAACACCAACAAAAGAGTGAAATGCTAATCACCATAAGCATGTTTTCCTTTTCAAAGCCTAACAACATGACATAAACCAGGAAAAAAGCATTTCTTTTCCTCCAGTGTGACTATGGTCTATAAAGAATAAAAATGCAATCCAGTAAACCTACTGTATCTATCTGATTAGGTCTTTCTAAAATAAGCCCTTTAGAACTAATGGAAGAGGTCAAAGAGAAAGGGGAAATGGTACATATTTTATGCAATGATTTTAAAGCGAATTTCACAAGTGTTTAATGAAAATACATGTATAGCAGGACAGTTTGACCATCAGCTAGCAGTGGGAAACTGACTGCCTAAATAGACAACTTTGAATTGAGGATAAGTTTCTTCCCTGACCTTTAAAACCATAATCTGATGGAGTGCTAAGTCAAGACTGGGAAACAAGAAAGTTATTCTCATACTTTTTCACAGTATCACAGTATCACAGTATGCTAGAGATTGGAAGGGACCTCAAAAGATCATCTAGTCCAATCCCCCTGCCGGAGCAGGAACACCTAGATAATGTTACACAGGAATGTGTCCAGGAGGGCTTTGAATGTCTCCAGGGAAGGAGACTCCACAACCTCCCTGGGCAGCCTGTTCCAGTGTTCCGTCACCCTCACTGAGAAGAAGTTCCTTCTCAAGTTTAAGTGGAACCTCTTGTGTTCCAGTTTGCACCCATTACCCCTTGTCCTATCATTGTTTGCCACTGAGTAGAGCCTGGCTCCATCCTCGTGACATTCCCCCTTTATATATTTATAGACACTAATAAGGTCACCCCTCAGTCTCCTCTTCTCCAAACTATAGAGACCCAATTTTTGAATGGAGGTTTCAAAAATCCTCTGTCAAATGAGGGACTACCTAAAGTTCACAGTGAGAAAAGTTAAACCAAACCACAACAAAATCATCTCATCAGAAGCAAGGAAGTGTTTGCTGAATCAAGCTGCTAGGGGCTTAACGGAACAGATTCTGAGCAGTTATCACAAGTGTTACACTGAAAGGGTTCACGTGATCAGTTCTAGTGGTGTGCTTCATTTGGAAAAGAAACCAAAAAATCAGGTGCTGTGGCCTAACTGAAGGGACAGTGATTAAAAGGCAAGGATCAAGTCTCTTGAACCACTCCAGTTTGAAGCACTGATGTTAACAAAACCTATTCTTGTCCTCTTTATCCCAATATATACAAAGCAAAGGTAACTGTACTTTTGATAAGATCAAACCAAAATTATATGTATGGCTTTCCACCACATCAAGAGACCACTAAACAGAGGAGCTTTGAGTTTTCTGTGACTTGCCCTCACAACTCACAGCATTATTAACTTACTGATTAGCTTCAGGAAATAGCCTTTCCATTGTAGGTATGCCTACTACCTAATAATAATATATAGATTATTACATATATGTGATATATATTATTATTATGCTGAAGAGGGACTCTTTATCAGGGACTGTAGCGAGAGGACAAGGGGAAATGGGTTCAAACTGAAGCAGGGGAAGTTCAGGTTAGATATAAGGAAGTTCTTTACTGTGAGGGTGGTGAGGCACTGGAACAGGGTACCCAGAGAAGTCGTGAATGCTCCATCCCTGGCAGTGTTCAAGGCCAGGTTGGACAGAGCCCTGGGTGACATGGTTTAGTGTGAGCTGTCCCTGCCCGTGGGAGTGGGTTGGAACTGGATGATCTTAAGGTCCTTTCCAACACAAACCATTCTATGAGTTTGTTATTAACATTAGCATTGCAGTCTCTGCTATTGGATAAACATGTTTAAGAAAGTATTATTCACTTCTCCAACTCATTCAACTTGAAGATCTCTCAGAAACACATTAAACAAAGCCTATGGTTCTGTAAGGAAAAAGGTCTCTTCTGCATTCTGTTATTTGTTTCTTTGCTGTAAATTCCACGTGATAACTATCAGAAGAGGCAGCCTCTGACAAGTTGTGAGTACTTCCTTCCCTCCTCAAAACTAGGCTCTTGTCCTGGGTTCAGCACTAGCAGTCATTTTTCTCCTTCTTAGTAACTGCTGCAGTGCTGTGTTTTTGACTTTCAGCCTGGGAACAGCACTGGTAACACCGAGTTTTTAGTTGCTGCTCAGTGATGTTTATTCTGACCAAGGACTTTCTGAGTCTCATGCTCTGCCAGGCAGGAGAGGAAGTCGAGAGGAAGCAGAGACAGGACACCTGATCCAAACTAGCTAAAGGGGTATTCCATACCACAGCATGTCATGCCCAGTATCTAAACTGGAGGCAGTTACCTGGAAACGCTAGATCGCTGCTTGGGTCAGGCTGGGTATCGGTTGGCAGGTGGTGAGCAGTTGTATTCTCTCCCTCTGGTTTTTGCCTTATCGTAATTATTATTGGTGGTAGCAGTAATGGTTTGTGTTATACTTTAGTTACTGGACTGCTCTTATCTCAACCTGTGGGAATTACATTCTTTCAGTTCTCCCCATTCCTCTTGGCAGCTGGGGTAGGAACAGGGGGAGTGAGTGAGCAGCTGCATGGTTCTGAGTTGCCGGCTGGACCTAAACCACAACAGTTCTTTTTAAACCAGGGGATTTACACCACCCACCGACCACTACCCAGCCTGACCCAAGCAGTGATCTAGCCCTTGCAGGTAACTGCCTCCAGTTTATATACTGGGCATGATGTGCTGTGGTATGGAATACCCCTTTGGCTAATTTGGGTCAGGTGTCCTGTCTCTGCTTTCTCTCCACTTTCCCTCCTACCTGGCAGAGCATGAGACTCAGAAAGTCCTTAGGGTCAGAGTAAACATTACTTAACAACTACTAAAAACATTGGTGCTGTCAGCGCTGTTCCCAGGCTGAAAGTCAAAAACACAGCACTGCACCAGTTACTCAGAAGGAGAAAAATGACTGCTACTGCTGAACCCAGGACAATTCTCAATATGCACATTTGATTTTCTTATTTCAAGAAACAAAATGGTAGCAAGCAACTCGTTTTCCAGCTAAGTCACAGGAAAGTTAGGCTACAGCTGCACCATGGTCTACTCCACTTCTCTATGGTTGTTTTCAACAGGTTGTAGAAGGCTGTCTTTACATTTGACTAACGAAAGTCACAGGAATCAAACAGAATGGCAGAGAAATACCTCTTCATTCCCATATGAAAAAAGCATCAGAATAATTTTCTTGGGCAGCTCAATTTCAACACATTGCATCCTATGTGATTGTTACTTTATTTTGTGTGCTGTATTTTGAAGTTAGTTGATATATGCATCTCTACAACAAATTCCTGGAGAGAAGACTAAAGATCCTGTTTAATTCTGTTTTTACAGCTGCCCCTTACTCCGCGTACAAGCCATATGAACTCAAACTCTATATATTAAAAAACCCCAGCATTTTAAGTTGTAGTTTGCATTTTGCTTTTGTTATAAATCAAAGGTGATTAAAACATTTTAATTACCTGTCTTTGCCTTATAGCAATGATTTGAAAGATAAACTGCTAAATGATACTGATCCCCTTTCAGAGAAGAATTTTTTACAGCATGTACTACATAAAGTAAAGCTAGAACAAAGCTAGCAAGCAAAAATGAATGCATCCAAATTGCATATCTCAGAACAAACCTAGAAGGTTACTTAGGCTTAAACTAAATGTTTAGATAGGCAGAGTACTTCTATTAGATATCTAAAGTGCCCCTGTTTTCCCTATACATGGCCACCATATAAAAAAGCAATTGAAAAAAACCCCGGGGGACTGTTTTCAAGTTCTTGTGTCTATCAGTAGCCCTCATTGTCCTATGCCTACTATGTTAGGCAAAAAGACAGTTTCCTATGGAGTGGAAAATCTACTCATGTGAATGAGTTGTTATGGTTTGAATTAGCAACTTTTAACAGGATAATAAATAAATAACTAACAGGAGTTGTATCTGATCTTGTGCTTGCTTTCGGTTCAAAAATGCTAAACAATGTGTTAGCTGAAATCACTGTGTCCTGGGTTCAGCAGTAGCAGTCATTTTTCTCCTTCGTGGTAGCTGGTGCAGTGCTGTGTTTTGACTTCCAGCCTGGGAACAGTGCTAGTGATACCGATATTTTCGGTTGTTGCTAAGCGATGTTTACCCTGACCAAGGACTTTGTGAGGCTCATGCTCTGCCAGGGAGGAGGGGAAGCCGGGAGGAAGCAGAAATGGGGTGCCTGACCCAGGCTAGCCAGGGAGGTATTCCATACCACAGCACGTCATGCCCGGGGTGGGGGGTAACTGGGAGTTACCCGGAAGGACAGGGGTTTCTGGGTCAGACTTGTTTCTTGGTGAGCGGTATTGTATTCTCTTCCCTTGTTATTTTCTCTTATCACTGTTGTCATTGGTGGTGATTTGTGTTGTACATTGGTTGCTGGACTGTTCTTGTCTCAACCCATGGGAGTTGCACTAGTTCGATCCTCCTCCCCATCCCTCACGGGAGAGGGGAAGGGGAGAGCCCCGGGGCGGCGGGGAGAGGGGGAAGCTCAATTGCTCTCAGCCCAGCACCACTCACTGGGAGTGAGTGAACAAGCTGTCTGGCTAGGGTATAAACCACGACACACTGTCATGATTTACTTGACATTTATGATGTTACTACAGCATAAATGAGATGCTGCTCATCAGCTAATGCACAGTATCTGTGCATGTGTTTCTTGCCTATTACACATATGATTTCCTGTCTATTCTAAGCATTAAGTGATCAACTCCCTCTCAAAGTCAATAGAAGGAAATACAACTCCTAACTTGACTCTGGATACAAGATGCTGCTGTTTGACCATTAAGTCTTCAATATGCTGCTACTGAGGCAGTAAGGAAGAAATGCAACCAAGTGAAATTTTTGCAGAAGAGATACTAAACCCATTGCTTTTAAAGACAAATTCTTTCCATTAGAATTGCACTAAACCAAAAGACATCAAAAAAACCCCAATCTGGACTTAGGAAGTTAAAACAAGCAAATTCCAAATGTCTGCAGTAATATTTAATGCAGCCAGACACCGGGAAGGGGGATTTCTTTGTGATAAGCAGCAGAAAACAAGAGGAATAATTACACTGCCTCTTATTTTGAAGTCAGACATTTTTAAAATCATTATTATCTGTAAGAAGCGCTGTAAAACTTTATTAAATATGTTTTCAAGACAGAAACAAACTGAAGAATAAAATGCATATTCTGCCATTCAGCCTAATTTAAAAGTAAAGTTAAATGAAATTGTAGATGGCTATCACTTGAGTGGCTGGGTTAAGGTGAATTACAAGGAATACTGCTCAGACTAAGAGTTCACAGCACTTGTCACCATGAATAATGCACAAGATGCGTTTTAAAAATAAGCAGCACATTTGGGATTTCCGAGACTAGTGCTGGAGGGCATCTATATCGCTGAAATGGGATGCTGGTTTTGACATTATACTTGAAGGGAGAGTCCAAGAAAAGAGACTAAGTCTCCATATTTGCTTCGGCCAGACAGAAATTAATCATTGATATTTTAAACCTATGCTTTGATCCCTCTCAGCAAGCAAAATAAACCAAGAAAAAACATTGTGAACTCTGGCACAGAGCAGCTGTTTCTGTTAGTTACACCCACTAGGTATCTTCATTTCATTGCTAAAGTACAACTGTTACCTCTATAAGCTATTAACTGCCTGACACGTTGAAAATATTGTTTTCTTTGATCAGCATGCACTTAGCAAGAATGAAACTAGGACAGAATTCAAGACTATACACTCTAATTTACAAAGTAAAGGATTTCTCTAGCTATTTTAATTACACCAGAGGTGTTTTACGCTTAGATAACAACTAATAACAAACCTGACCAACCTTAGATTTGTTGAAATCTAAATATTTGGTATTTAAGTTACTGGTAAGTCCTTTTTGGCTAATGGACTGCAGGCTCAAATCAGACAGAAATGCTGTGGTATTATTTGTGCCTATTTATAGGTTTGATGACACTAAAATGATCATAGATCTTCATCAGACAATTACAAGTGACACACAAATCATTGTCAGTTAAAGCAAACACAGGTCGTAAGGCAGACTTTATTAAACCACAAGGGACAGCTAGAACCCAAAATACTTTGTAACAATGACAACTATACTGACAAAACCAATCTAATTCTAGTGCTCTGCTTTGAACAATCACAGTATTTAACTGCCTTATGTATGGGTACTGCCATTGGTACAACCATTAATAGAAACCACTTTGACCAATACTGACCTACTGTGAAACATGGTACGGGTCTAATTATGATTCTTTTGAACACCAAGTATATTAAGTTATTACTCAAGTCCCTAAGAAACTTCTACTCTTCCATCAGGTGCCTACCCACAGCAGGTGGAACAAATTCTACTCAGTATAAGTGAAAGCTTTAGCAAAAATGTACTTGAAAAGTAATTTGTGGAAAAAAAGATCCTATTCCTATGCAAAATACACAGCAGCAGTAAGAACAGTAATCAATTCCCCCACAAATATTACATATGTGAAGTTAAGAATACCACAGGTTACTCATCATCGTCCCCAATATTTACATCCCATTTTTGAAACCTACATTGTTTATAATGGGGTTTTGACATCTGACAGAAGTTTCTTTCCCTCCCTTTTGTTTTCTCATAAAATAAAGCTATTTCAACATGACCAAAATCTGAAGCCCAGAAGAGTACCATCCGACTCACTCCTTAAGAACTGTAGTAGCATTTCTGTCAATGACTAAACACAGGAAGAACTGAAGGTGGAGCCTAACCTGCCATCACAGCAGCTTCTCCTCTGCCAACAACCTGATTTTTTCTGCCTGAAAAACTGTATCTACAGGAAGCATGTGACTGCAGGAAACAAGGAAGATTTTCCCTCTATGTTATAAAAATAAGGTACTGAGTTAAGTAATGTGAGGATTAAAAAAGCATGACTTTATCACTATATTTCGCATAAGCAGATATAAATTTAAGACTTACAAATAAGGAAAAGTTTTAAAAAATAAAAGGAAAAACACAGCAAGAAATGCTTTCAGTAGGTGAAAATATTTGTGATGACAGGAAATCTTAATAACCCGCCATCACAAAAACCACAAGCCCCTACTCTCCTACCAGTTTAAACAGAAATTAATTTGTGGCATTAGCAGCGTAAGGTTTCAAAACACCCTCCTCAGACACAGGCCTAATATTACTGACCTTGAATAAATGAAAGTCTGGAATCCAACAAGAGTTTAGTTTTCTTATCAGACATCATCTAATACCACTCACATTTCCACAGATTTTGAGGTAAAGACTATGCTTCAAACGAGAATAGTTAAGTGCAGAAACTAATTAAAACCCCAGAGATTTCATACACCTCACAAACTGAACTGTGTTTTATCTAACTACATGGCACACATCTGGTGTAAAAAGAATTCTCCAAAACACTAAATCAACTTTAACTTGAGAAATGGTGCTCTTCCAAAAGCTGCAGAACATCCATAAGAAGGCTTCTGACCAATACTGCCTTACACTTACTTTAAGGAACACTGCCTGTAACAAGGGTTATCATCTAATACCTTTTCACTCCGTTTCCAAAATATTTTGACAAGAAAAAAAGAAATCCTGAACACACCCCTTTCTTCAGTTAGAAATAATTTAGATGCAGAAAGGTTTGATTTTACATTTTGAAAGCAGTAAACAAAAAGCAGAAGTGCTCAATACATCTTTTCTCCTCACATCGATATAGCAGTTACCCAACAACACATTTTATTTTTGAGAAAAGCTGTTTTATCTTTGAACGTTGGAGAAAGAGTCACAGAATTTAACAGACATACACAGATACCTTCAGATAACAGGTCTCACAAATGTAGCTTTCATTATTTACTTTTTGAGTAATTATAACTATGTATAGTCTAGCTCAGTAGTACAGCTGTGCAAAAAGAAACAAATGAATCCTAGGAGTGCAAGACTTAAAATAGGCTGTCTTTAATACCATGAAATCAAAACCCATGACATAAAGGTTATGGATGAAAAATTGGCAGAATCAAAAGAAAGCATCCTTTTTATTGCTCATGTTTTTTGCACTTCACCTCAGCGAAATCACTTCCCAGCTTCCAGCCTAGACAAGGAATACATGCAGGAAGATGACAAGCAAGAGTCCTCAAACAAAATCCTACCGCGTCTCTTGTTTCAGAGAAGGAACTCTAAGCAGAACCACACACGGAACAGCTAAGACAGCAGGGCTCATTTTTAGCCCTTTCACTTATTTGTATGGAGTTGTGATGAAAAAAAGTAGAACTTTTCAATCAAGTACTAAGTTGGCCAAAAAATTTTGAAAGAAATGAAAAGTAGTCACGTTCTATTTTCACTAGCTAGAATTATAAACTCTTATTTTCTTTCATTAGGACTGTTGTGATGTTCCCAGGAATCCATCTGAAAAAAAGTATGGCAGCCTTCATCATTGAAGGTAGAGTATATCTAGTGTTCTACATCACAGAAATGAACTTTCACATTTCCAGTGCATCTAAAATGTTAGATTTCAGATTTGATTCTTCTAAATACTGAAGTTTCACACGTAATTTGTTGGAAAGGACAGATATAGTACTACATGACATGCAAGTCTATAAACACATACAGAAAAAAGATGAAAAAAAAAAGCATTCCTTTAAGAAATCTGCATTTCATTCATAGGATACTACCTTTAAAATGTAGAATTTTTACCTAACAAAAGGATTCAAGGGTTAGGAACAGCTGATCCGGTCTTATGTAAACGCAGAATTCAACCAGGCACAGTAAGATTTCATGCAATATACCTTATTAAAAGAGTACATTGGTACTTACTGGTATGGTATGAAAGTACATGGATCATGCTTCTGATTGCTACTAGCAACTTGACACAGGTGGGATCAAAAGCATAGTACATTAGAAAATATGTTTTCTATTTCTTTTCAAATAAAGTTCTGCTCCAAATGATGCTGCCACAATACAAAGAAATCAAGACATGAAAAGCCGGCATTGTAATTGTATGCCAAAATACACACCTGACAAACCACTTAATGGCAGATTCCATAAGAAACGTGCCTATCTTTAGTAAACTGGATAATCCAAAGGGATTAAAGGGATAAACCAATTGCAATAATTTTTTTTACATTTCATTTTCAGTTGTCATCTGCTATATGACAACACTCTGCACATTAGATTTTCATAGCATTTGCATGCCAGGTTTTTACTTCTCTCTTGCTTGTCCAGTGTATGATCATTAAAAGAACGTTTTGACTCAAAGGTAGCATGCCTGATGACAGAAAGACCCATAAGTTTGTTAAAATTAAGCAACTCATCAGTGAAATTCAGGAAAAGCATCTGGACAGAATCTGAATGCCAGCTGTGGATACTACAAATAAGTTCACTAATTGGACTATAAAGAGCAGCATCCTTCTTCCTATTCTGAGCTCTCGCTGCTTCTGGTGTGAAAACAATGTAAGCTGGCAGTTCCCTTAATATATAGCAAGTAATAATCACACTCTTGGCTTGATGTTTCTCACAAGAAATCAACCAAACAGTTTGGCATTAAACATTTTTTGACAGAAGATGACAATGTATCAAGGTATTATCTACCCTAGCTATTCATTTTGCCTTCCCTAAACCAGTAATTGCTTCAAGGTTCCACTAGCTGCTGTAGCTGTGAACCTTCAATTAAATTCCCCAAAGAAATTTAAACACACATTGCCTGTATGCAAAGAGGTAACTATATGCTCACATTTCCTAGATACAAACTACACATCCTTAGGCCAAATGCAGGATATAATGTGTGTCTTTTAGGTAGGGTATCTCAGTAGGAAACTCCATTTTTTACTTTGTCTTTCGAGTCTGTGTAAAAGCAGTGATACAGACATCAGACTCCTCACTGCTAAAAAAGAATTAAGTCGCAGCACAACTCTGTTCAATCAGTTGAGTCTGCAGTGTTCTTTCCTCAGGATATTAATCTTTCTAAAAGCATCCTTGCTTTTCTTCACTGTTACAATCTAATAGCAGTAATTACTTCTTGTTCTTTGTTATCAGATGTCACAGGTATAAAACGACTTTTTTTTTGTCATTGGATTAAAGGACCTAAAAGAAGATTTTCATTAAGAAGCAACCACTAACAAAAGGAAGCACATGAACTCTAGCTTATATAGATATGTTTGCAATGATGGATGCAGCAAATGTGCCCACAAACATAAATAGACATTAAGAAGGTCAGAAAACTGCATGTGAAGAGCCAGCTGCACATCCATTCTATATATACACTCCTGCCTAAAAATAGTGGCTTAGAAGCTATGTTTGCAAGACAATCTTGTTTAACTACACTATGTAAATGATATATTTAGTAACTCGAGGTAACTGAATTAGCAGTCTTTAGTAGATTGGCTTGCACTTTTGTTATAAAGGGAACTACAATGCCATCTTTACTCATCTTAGTATGAGATATCATGGCTAGAAGAAAAAATAGGCTCCTAAGGACAATTCAGAAAGAGTAGCAGAAAATAAACATTGGGATTTTTTTATTATATAAATGCATTCACTGTATATCTTCATCAATTGAAATTTAATCACCCTTTTACAATTTAGAAAGGCAGTTTTTAGGGTAGTTAAGCTATGTATCATCAACACCATGAAGCTAACCCATCAGTTATAATAGCTCCTATAAAATACCAGAGTGAAATTGCAATAAGCCTAGAAAATGGGCTACAAATCCCAGACATGCTCAAGCAAGCACTGAACCAAAAATAAAAATAGGTAGATAGGAAACCAAGAACTAGATAGCATTCATCTAATTCATGACCACTAACAGCAAAGATCACAGGCCAAGGTTTTAAAGCATCTTATTCAGCTCCAAATGGCAATTATTGGACAGGGACGTCAATTATAAAACCCTTCCCTCTTCAAAACAAGTTACATTTCTCACAGTTAATTTTTATTCTCTCTGCATATTTCTCTTATATTTCTCAGAAGCATCTTACTTTAAGGTAAATTAAAATTGGAAACCATTTAATTTTCTCAAATACAAAGAACATTGATGTTGCAGTATTTATCAGGTTGAAGCAGGTTTGTTATACATTGACATAGAGTTTCCCACATCCTGCTTCCTTCTGTTCTAAACACTATCCCAATAAGAAAGGAATAGACTGCATGAATAAATTAATATTTATTAAAATATATTTTAATATAGATAGTTTTATATATTTAATATATATTATATATAACAAAAATATTAACATTTATATAATTAAATGAATAAATTTAAATGCTTTAACTTGAGAAGTCTCTTCTGAAGAACAAATTCTCATAAATTCATTATAATCTTATTTTAGAAAACAGCTATGGGAAAATCATATTATTAGATTGTATAGACCCTTTACCTGACCACACAGAAGTCACCCAGACAAGAGAGTAAAGACAGATTTTTCAAAGCAGACTTTTGGGAGAAAAAGAAATCAAAATAAATCCATCCTAAAATGCTTTCAGTGTGAGAAAAACTTAACATTTAACTTTGGTTTGATTTTCATTTTAAACATGTTTTCATATAGACATAAGATCCACACTGAAAATTTCTAATAATGCTCCCCCAAAGCTTTCCCTTCACTCAGTTCAAAATAAGTACTGAGAGACAATATCCAACTCTTTCTGCCATTCAAGCACACACAAATATTCCATTACAAAAGAGGCAATAATCAGCAGCAGTGGCACCATTCCATTACCTATGTACAACACTAGGAAACAAGGATGGGAGAAATATGTTTTTTTAAAACAAAAAGCAAACCCAAATACCTCTAAGAACTGTGCACATTAGTCAACAATAATAAAAGCACCTACCAATGCATTCTGGTTTCCTGAAGCCTTTTTTATGTTTCTTGCTGGCATTCCATGAAGATGACTAAATCTACTCTGGAAACCTAAAAAAAAAGAAGTACAAACTGATTTAAGAACATTTTCTATACCACGAAACCAATAACATTCACCATTACACACCAATCTATTAATCTGACCAGTTCAATAAAAACATCTTAATATAGTCAACTGTCCTGGTGGCAACAAAGCACAATGGGGAAAGTGAGAGAAAGGCTAAGTTGTTATAAAAATTAGTATTTCTGTAGATATTCTTACTGCTATCCTGGTTCTATGCGCAGTTGGCTGCATGAGCAGAGCACTCTGATCAGTAGGAAAGGTTTTTTGCATCACTTACAACTTTATTAGAACTAAATCACGTTAAATCTGGTGAATTCACAAAGACCAAGTCCTCAGAAACAATTTCAAGCATTTCATAAATAAGCTTCACACAATAATTCATTACATTGTGCAGAGCAGTTTAAAAGTGATTTGACCACTGCTCACATAAAAGATCTGTATTTGAATGTGAAAGAGATCCTTGTGGCAGAGGGAAGGTACTACAAAACTCTCTGGCAGCAAGCTGAGGTCTGCAACTTCAGTCTTTAGATAAGAGTGGGTTCCCAGCTGTAAACGCAATCTAACTCTGGTGCAACTTACCATTGGATACACTGGATCCACAGCTGTCTAAAATATTTTAAAGAAAAAAAAAAGGTATTTTCTAAATTACAATCTCAATCCTTGCTCTAAAGGAACCCTTCCACCTTCTCTACAAACAACACTGCCTGACCATAAAGCAAAGCAGATGGTCACACTACTCTCCAACTTTTGAATTAACAAACCTCTATAGAACTCTAAACACTATCACAGGAGCCAGGAACAAAACAGGATACTAAGATTCACTTCAAATAAAGCTGTTCTCAATGGAAACATCAATACAAATAAGAGCAGGCTATAAAAATGAGCCAAGTTTTAAAATTTGACCTAACAACTGAGTTTTAAAAACTATTTCTGTCTAATGATACTTACAAATGAAATTGTTCAGGGGAACAAACTGGTAACTCCAAGATCTTGTCACCATTTTTCATGTTTTATATGTATAGATATCCTTCTACTGTACTCAAATGACTCTACAGTTTGCATTTACTTGATTGTGTCTTACCTCTCCTCCCTGAATGGGACATGAGAGGAAAAGTCCCAGTTAAAATACTTTCGAAGACTGGATCAGGCAATTCTCTTTCAAGTTCTGTAGCGTCTTCTTGTTCCCACCATGGAATGACTCCAGTAATTCCACATGCTCCACCAGGTTCATTTTCATGAAACCAATCACTCTGCTCATCGTCACCTGTGTGAGGGCAGTGTGTCCCCCCAGCCCCGCAAAAGAGACGGAGGAGCAGAGAAGACAAAAATCAGATGTCACCATCAATAAACACTCTGACAGCACAATTATTTCTTTTGCTTTATAGCTGTATAACAATTGTATATAGCAGTTTCTATTTAGAAAATGTTTCTCAATAGCATGACAAGCATTGCCATCAATGAAACCACATCAAATGTAATGTTTTAAACAATTTACAATAGAGAAAAACAATAATAAACTAGTTAATCCTTTGGCAATAACTGCAGGGAAATCCATTTAAGTTACTGCACTTTACATATTAACAAAAAACAAGCCTTAATCTCCTGCAGGGAATTAAAAGGTATAAAACTGTGAAACTAGTTCTTTGCAGCCGATAATGGTATATAATTAGCTTAATTTCATGATTTGTATGGCTAGTAAAAGGGGAAAAAATCATGAGCAGATGTGACTAAATGAAGTTAATCTGATTAAGTTCATTTAGAAATAAGTTTTGAAAAAGTTGAGTTTAAATGAAAACTGACAGCATCATAGGATTGAGAATAATACTGCATTATACCACAAAGCTGGTCATTTTTACTGACATTTATAGATGCGGTATTTAAATACCTGGGTTTGAAGTCAAAAGTAAGACAAGACTGAAAATCTGAGCTCATAAAAATGCTGGCAACCAGAAAAAAAAACGTTATGTTTGGTTTAAAACACGTTCACTTATACAAAGTAGTTTACAGAAGACAGGAAAAATCATAGAATCATAGAATGGTTTGGGTTGGAAAGGACCTTAAGATCATCCAGTTCCAACCCCACTGCAATGGGCAGGGATGCCTCACCCTAGACGATGTCACCCAAACCTCTGTCCAACCCAGCCTTGAACTATGTCAGGGAAGGAGTATTCACAACTTCCTTGGGCAACCCATTCCAGCGCCTCACCACCCTCCCAGTAAAGAACTTCTTCCTTACATGTAACCTGAACTTCCCTTGTTTTAGCTTGAACCCATCACCCCTTGTCTTATTGCTAAAGCCCCTGAGGAAGAATCCAGCATCCTAGCTTCATAAGACAAATTTCCTTTCTTACATCCAAATACCAGATTTCAAACTATGTGCTGTAAATTTTAATTCTACTTCGAAGTATCCAAACCATAGCTCACTATTTCTGCATATAAATTATTTGTTTGGCATTTTAATTTTTCATTAGGCAGAATTGAGCAAGACCCAAACGCAACATATTTGTGATGTAATTTTCAGGAACAAAAAGTATTTGTGTAAAATTTCATTGCCACAATGGGAAAACACAAATAATGAAATTCAAAGCCAATATCTGAGGAAAAATAAAGTTCAAAACACTTTCTCTAAAGAAGTTGTTGCAATGAGACCTTCAAGACCAAGCACAAATGAAAACGGCTGTAAACATTCCTCAGGACAAGTACTTTGAGAAAATATGGAATAATTAGGGCCCTCACTGGTCACTTGCAGGTGAAATGTAATCTTTACATCTCTAGTGGTTGCTACTAAAAGCAAAATTAGCAGAAGCTAGAGAACAAGAACTTTCGGATGGAAGAAAAAGAAGACAGAGATGGAAAGAGACACATAGATCTAAATAAGATTCCGTTTCTTTGTGTTCCTGAAGTATTTTGCATTATTGTCCACATTTATTCATATCCCCACTTATAGCTATGACATTTCACAAACATATTCCCCATTAATTCTATCCTTGTTTCATTACAGCCAGGTATTTTTTTTTTTTTTGATGATGTATAAGAATAGTGAATAGAGACGGTGGTGGTAGTAGAGGGATAATCATGCCTCTTTGCTGGATTGTCCTGTGGTTCAGAATTGAGTTTCAACTCCTTTGTTTTGATTTTCCAAACCTTTATGGAGATAAACTTTTAATGAATATTTTTTCATAAAATGAGAGCTCTAGACACATAGACTAATTACACTACTATTAGAAACTCCA
Organism: Pezoporus occidentalis; assembly: GCF_034315485.1. Lineage (NCBI taxonomy): Eukaryota > Metazoa > Chordata > Aves > Psittaciformes > Psittacidae > Pezoporus > Pezoporus occidentalis. The sequence continues at coordinate 1,061,261 of NW_026916294.1, forward strand.
AGAAAAAAAAAAAAAGTCTTGCTGTACGTAATTGGCTATGGAAGTAAGTATAGAATTCCAAAACTGGGTTACACAATCAGCTCAAGGGACAGAAAGCCTGTAAGAGGTACGCAATGCAGGCTTGAAAGAAAGAGCTAGAATTGAAGACTCTGTTGGTGGACTGCAGAACAAGGCAAATAGGAGCTAGGAAACTAGTATATTTACTAAAAACCCAACAATGGTCCTTTGGGAAAAAATACAAAATTGCACTTCCTTTTTATCTAACAGGAATATTAGTATGTTAGGCAGCTACCGTATGAAGCTATCTGAACCTCTTGGGCTTTTCCCATTTGACAGCATAATTCTGTGTACCTGGTTTTTAGCTTCCTTGTCTGCAGCTCTGAACCCTTTGACTGTTTTCAGTATTACCTTGAGAAGAGCATAAACCTATTAACTCCTTATCCAGGTGAGAGCACCCACCGGAGTTTTGTTTACCTGTTGCTTCACCTTGAAGGGATACCATTTTCAAAAGGAATCAGGAAGACCACTGCACTGAATTAATTCCCAACCTCATACATATAGGCAATATAACACAGGGGACCTTCCGCACTCAAAAGTTTGGCAACCAACTACATGGATTTTATCCTACTTAATTTGCAACTTTCAAAAGGCAACACAGTATCCACAGTAAACATACTTAGGAGAATTAAGAATTCAAAGCAACGTTTTGGACTTGAAAATACTTCAAAAGATTCACTACACTGTCCTTTCCCCTTAGGGATGCTGATTCAGCAGAAGGCTACAGCAAATTATCATAGTTTTCCAAGCTACAGGAAAGGTAAAACAACCATCAGATGTCCAGAAACTGATCTTCGAGTGCAAACACATGTTCTGCCAAACACATATTAAAAAAAACACAAACTTGTTTATGAGTAATGCTAATGACTCCAGGCATTGTTTAAAGCAATTTACATTCAATTCTAACTTTACTGATCAGTTAAAAAAAAAAAATCAACTTCAGAAATATTAATAAAATGCTAAAATTTCAAGGCAGCTCAGTTGCTGGCTTTATTTTTAACCTGTCTCCTCCCCCCACGACTGTTTGCCTAATTTTTGACCTATATTATTGAGTCTACATCTTTATCTAATTACTCCTTCATGTTAAATCAGTTGCTTCCCTCTTTAAGAGGCTTAGAAAATTATTTATGTAGTTTTATTATGGTTTCTGTAGTGACACATACACCCCATTTGCATCACCCTCGTTTCTGTGTTCAGAATCACAGAAACACAGAAGAGTTAGGGTTGGAAAGGACCTTAAGATCATCCTGTTCCAATCCCTATGCCATGGGCAGGGACACCTCACACTAAACCATATCACCCAAGGCTCTGTCCAACCTGGCCTTGAACACCACCAGCGATGGAGCATTCACAACTTCCCTGGGCAACCCATTCCAGTGCCTCACCACCCTCACAGGAAAGAACTTCCTCCTTATATCCAATCTAAGCTTCCCCTGTTTAAGTTTTAACCCGTTACCCCTTGTCCTGTCACTACAGTCCCTAATGAAGAGTCCCTCCCCAGCATCCCTATAGGCCCCCTTCAGATACTGGAAGGCTGCTATGAGGTCTCCACACAGCCTTCTCTTCTCCAGGAGAACAGCCCCAACCTTCTCAGCCTGTCTTCATATGGGAGGTGCTCCAGTCCCCTGATCATCCTCGTGGCCCTCCTCTGGACTTGTTCCAATAGTTCCGCGTCCTTTTTATGTTCAGGACACCAGAACTGCACACAATACTGCAGGTGAGGTCTCAGGAGAGCAGAGTACAGGGGCAGGATCACCTCCGTCGACCTTCTGGTCACGCTCCTTTTGATGCAGCCCAGGATACGGTTGGCTTTCTGGGCTGCAAGCGCACACTGCAGCCGGCTCATGTTCAGTTTCTCATCAACCAACACCCCCAAGTCCTTCTCTGCAGGGCTGCTCTGAAACTTTTCTCTGCCCAATTTGTAGCTGTGCCTGGGATTGCTCCGACCCAGGTGTAGGACCTTGCACTTGTCATGGTTAAACTTCATAAGGTTGGCATCAGCCCACCTCACAAGTGTGTCAAGGTCCCTCTGGATGGCATTCCTTCCCTCCAACAGATCAACCAAACCACACAGCTTGGCGTCATCAGCAAACTTGCTGAGGGCGCACTCAATCCCACTGTCCATGTCACCGACAAAGATGTTGAGCAAGACCGGTCCCAACACCGATCCCTGAGGGACACCACTCATTACTGGTCACCAGCTGGACATTGAGCCATTGACCACAACTCTTTGTGTGCAGCCATCCAGCCAGTTCTGTATCCACCCAGTGGTCCATCCATCAAATCGATGTCTCTCCAATTTACAGACAAGGATGCCTTGCAGGGCAGTGTCTCTAACCCTTTGCACAAGTCCAGGTAGGTGATGTCAACTGCCCTGCCCCTGTAGCCCCATCACAGAAGGCCACCAAACTGGTCAGGCAGGATTTCCCCTTAGTGAAGCCATGCTGGCTGTCACCAAGCACCTTGTTGATTTTCATGTGCCTTAGCATGCCATCCAGGAGAATCTGCCCCAAGATTTTGCCAGGCACAGAGGTGAGACTGACTGGTCTGTAGTTCCCTGGGTCATCCATTTTTCCCTTCTTGAAAATGGGGGTTATATTTCCCCTTTTCCAGGGAACTTCACCTGACTGCCATGATTTCTCAAATATAATGGACAGTGGCTTAGCAACTTCATTCACCAGCTCCTTCAGGACCCATGGATGGATTTCATCAGCTCCCATGGACTTGTGCACGTTCAGGTTCTTAAGATGGTCTAGAACCAGATCCTCTCCTACAGTGGGCCTAAAGTCTTCATCTTCACAGTCCCTACGTCTGCCTTCCAAAACTTGGGTGGTGTGGTGAGAGCATTTGCCAGTGAAGACTGAGGCAACGAAGTCATTAAGAACCTCAGCCTTCTTCAAATCCAGGGTAGTCAGTTCTCCGGATAGCTTTCGGAGAGGGCCCACGTTTTCCCTAGTCTGTCTTTTATTTGCTATGTACCTATAGAATCCCTTCCTGTTATCTTTAACATCCATAGCCAACTTTAATTTTAACTGGGCTTTAGCTTTCCTAACCTGGTCCCTAGCTTCCCGGACAACATCCCTGTACTCTTCCCAGGCTGCCTGTCCTTCCTTCCACTTTTTACAAGCCTCTTTTTTCCCTCTCAAAGTTTCCTCAGCAGCTCCTTATCCATCCAAGGAGGTCTCCTGGCCCTCCTGCTGCACTTCCTTCTAGTCAAGATGCAACATTCCTCAACTTGTAGCAGGTGATCCTTGAATATCAACCAACAGTCTTGGGCCCCCCTGCCCTCTAAGGCTATATCCCATGGAACCTTACTAAGCAGGTCCCTGAAGGGGCCAAAGTCTGCTCTCTTGAAGTCCAGGGCAGTGAGCTTGCTGCACGCTCTTCTCACTGTCCTAAGGATCTCGAATTTGACCATCTCATGATGTAGTAACATAAGAAAAAGCACAGCCACATCAACAAACACAAGTTTGTTGTTGTTGTTCTGACAAACAACAAGAAGAGTCCTCTCGTTTGTCAGAATTGTAAATATTATATATTTTCATTCTCAAGAATAGCTTCATGTGAATCTTATTTCAGCTGAAGCAGCCCAGGATTATAGCAAAAATACTTTCCACTGCACACAGTTTTCCCTTTGTAGGTTTATTTAAAAATGTCTAGACTGCCCTCCATAGCAGCCACATACGATGTATGTGTGCTTGTTTTGAACAACCACAACCTACTTTGAGAGTATACTGTGAAAAGAGTTAGGCATCAGGGCCCTAGAAATACCACTTGATACTGTGCTGGTCCGTCTTCCATCAGCTTGCACACAAAGAGTGACAGCACATGGCCTGTAAACACCCTAGGATGCTAGTCACATTTCCAGTGTTCCTCTTTCCAGGTAAAAACCCTCACTGTTAATGGCTGTAATAATCATTTGGAGACATGCAAAGACTTACTAATACAAGGAATTTCAGGAAAGCAGAAGATTAAGCTGCTCATCAAAAGAGGCACACTGCATCTTGCTCTCTGCGCTCTGCAGAGCTACCTTGGCAAAAGGGTAACAGGACACTTTTGACACCATCCAGTTTAAGCAGCTACTTCTGACTCAAGCTTGAAAACTGCACATGAAGGCCTGCTCCTGAGTAGGACAGCCACCCAAGTGTACTCTGACACCTGCAGTTACCAAGTTACTATACAAGGTCCAAATTGCTTCCTCTGCAGAGAAGATAAAAGGATGGCATTCTTATATACAGAATCAGTAGTGGGTCATCTTCATTAAAGACACAGTAATGAATATACGTTTAATCATAAAATAATGAAGAGCTGCCACATCCACAGCAGAACCCTGACTTCTCCAGTTTTAATTGTTTAACACTTGATTAATATTAATCTTCCTTCCTACTTGCTTAGATATTAAAGGACATTTCAAGTGCTACGCATCATGATTTAGGAGGTCTTAAGTCAACTTCGAATTTCCCCAAGTGTACTTGTAAGTGTAGGTGGAATAGGAATACAGAGTATGTTTTCTTTGCCATACCCACAACATAAAATTCATTAAAGAATATATTTGCAATTTGGCTTTTTTTCCCTAAAACCCAGCAATATCAACTAGTGTTTGGATAAGGTTACCGTCCTGTTAACATTGTGCTGAAAGCTTAACTTACACAGTGCTTTCAACTTAAAGTGCCTTTGTAAAGTGGACCTGCGAAATGCCTTGAAATCACACGCGATCCTACTAGCTAAGTCTATGTAAGACTTCTATTTTATGTTGCAATGTAAGATTAGACCTTTTGTTTCAAAACTCTTAGAGTTTTCTACACTAGGCGTAACACTGCTTATCATTAAAGTTTTTATAATTGCAAAACAGCCATTTATGAAAATGCTATAGGGAGCAAAGGAAAAAGTAGGAAGAAAAAGAAAAGTCATAAGGATTTGCAATACGTAAGCTTCAGCCACTGTTCAGTTCTTTCAATTACTTTGTGTTCTGCTTTCAGCTGGGATACAGTTAATTTTTTTTGTAGCAGCTGCTGCAGAGTTGTTTTTTAGCTTTAATCTCAGAATAATGCTCATAACACATCAATGTTTTAGTTGTTCTTAAGTAGCTCTTACCCAGTCAAGGAGTTCTTAGTCTCTCCTGCTCTGCCAGTGAGGAGGTTCCAAAGGGTTATTCCATACCACAGCACACCATGCCCAATATATAAACTGGGGGGAGTAACCCAAAAGGGAAGGATCACTGCTCAAGCTGGGCATTGGTCAGTGGGTGGTGAACAATTGTGTTGTGCATCACTTGAATTTTCTTCCCCTCTTTTTCCTATCACTGTAATATTTTACTTTATTTCAATTACTGAACTGTTCTTTTCTCAAGCAATGTGTTTTACCTTTTTCTGACTCTCCTCCCATCCCCCTGGGGGTGAGCAAGCAGCTGTGTAGTACTGAGTTGCCAACTGGGGTTAAATTACCACCTCCACAAACAAGGGCTTAAGGCATAGGATTTGGGGGTTTTGCTACCTATATTAAATCTTTCCCCAAAGCTGATCAATGTACAAAACTCAAAAAAAAAAAACCAAACAAATACAATGCATAAGAGGTCCCTTGAGGTTTATTAATAGTTCAGCAGATCTTTTTCTCGGACTGTACCTGCACTGAGCATCTACCATGATCTTGAACCTTTTGTTGCCCTACTGTGCAGGGTATGCAATGTTTCACAGACAAAAAGCATTTGCCACTTTGGGACTGCAAGACATGGAGTACCAATTACTTCTGCCAGAAGGTAACAGGACAGTGGAACAGAGCACAGCAAGAAAGCTGCTTTCATTCTCTCACATGACCTAATGTAAGCATCTGGAGAACTGAGAAAGGAGGACAAGCATGACTATCCTCGGAAGAGGACTTCATAGGAACAAACCAAATCAAACAAGAAAACTATGAGACTGGAACAGAGGCAGGCTGGAAAAGGCTTTTAAAAATTGTTAGATGGCACAACACATATTAAGAGTTGAACACAGGATTTTCAAGTCTCAACCATTTTCTTCTATAACAGCAACTGATGGCAATTAAAATCCATCTAGCAGTTAACCCACTACTACTCCCAATTGCAACAACACCTACTTTTTTTGACTCAAACTAGAGAAGTTGAAACTTTTCTGAGAGTTTGTACACAGAAGAGCACAGTTACTGTGATGGGATTTATTTCTATTTGCTTTCTGAAAGAATTTTGGGAAATATTAGAAGTTGCAAGGTCAGGAACTCCAAAGTTCAGTGCTAAATAGTCAACTATTTAACTGACTGCTCAAAGAAATTGCTGCTTTAGGTCACTTTCCTTTTACTAAGTCTATCCCATAGGATGAATATGCTTTGGGAATTAAGTAGGGTTTTATAAAGAGCATTTGTCTGCAACAAAAGAGGTCTGCTTCTTAATCTCAGAGGCACCAAATGAACAAATGTTGCCCTGGAGAACAGGATCCTCTTGTCCTCTGCTATCCAAACTTGCGAATGATGGCAGCCACATCATTTAAACCAAGTATTTCACCAGGCAGCATCAATCAATCTCTGGTTCTCCACTTGACTTAGCAGAAACCTGAAGTCAGAAGTGCAGAAAATTTGAACTACAAATGAGGTCGAGATGCTGATGTTCTGAACATATATCCTGGAGGAGAAACACTGGGAAGATGGGAATCAGAGCTTAGCCTTAAAAAACTGACAAGAAAATCAGACAGTTCATCCCTTAATACATTTCCATTCTGCCCTCCTTCAGTTTCATTTCTCTTCCTTAGGCTTTCCCGCAGCTTTTATAAGATTTATTTCCTCCTTCCTTCATTCTTTCCAAAGTTTGTATGTGTCTCAGTTCAGCTATAAATTAATTTACAGAAATGAATTATCCTCATCCTCATAAGGGAAGTACAAAGATAACAATTACTAGCATTTTATGGGGTGGTGGTGGTGAATAATGACTATTAAAAAATAAATAACTTTGGTCCTGCAGTAGGATCTCCAATAGTACTTTTAAGGAAAAGCCTTCAGAAAACCAATGCTAATAGCAAATCTAAATGTCTGTGTGAAGCTAATGGTCTTCTGATCATACCCGCAAAATAATTCATTCACAGTAAAGACCGAAAACATGTTTTGTCCTGACAATATCCTTCTTGAGTTTACTAACTGTTGTTCTTTTCATTTGCATGTCAGAATATTACTTCAAGTCTAATGCTTTCTGCTTGCAAATGACAATCAAACTGAATCAAGATTCAAAAATCAAACAGATAAAGAATTACAGCTCTATAGTAAAGAACTAACACCAAAAAAGATAACACCACACTATTGTTCACTGATCCTTCCCCTTTTCTCCTCCCATCAAATGTATAGGAAAAACTGTAAGTAGCTGAGACATTTTCAACCATATTATCCAAAGATTTAAGTAATTTAGGGACAAAAATATTGAAACCAATATATTGGAAGGGTACCTCAAAACATGTATGGAATTATGAAATGTGGTAGGTAACATTGTACAAATATACAGGACAAATGTTTTAAAATATTGCAAGTCAAAAGATAAATTCATATAGGGAAGTAAAACCAAATCTTTTAAAAATGTCTGATATTGATATACTTAAAGTATTGAATACTGAAGTTAAAACATTGATTTAGACTTTCAAAGAAAGCCTAAATTCTGAAATTTAGCTACATTAGCACAACTCAAAGCAAATACTCAGACTGGGAGCTACAGTTTATGTAGCACAAGTTACTGTTGAGCAAAGAAGGCAACATCTGTGTTCCAAGTCTGAAAAAAAATCTCCCAATTGTAATGTTAAAAGACTAAAAAAAAAAAAACCCAACAAAAAATTGACAAAAAAAAACCCAAACTGAATTACACATTAGAGAAAGAAAAGAAAAAAATAAAAGAACATTCCCTTAACCTAGATCTGTGAAATGGGCTGGGATTTGTTTTCTTGCACACACCATAGTCTGTGGCAAACAGCATGAGAAAATGATCTGCATCACCATTAATTTAATGCCAACACAAAAAAGCAAGTCTTAATCACCGAAGAGATTATTTTTTACCTCATTTTTGTATACTGTCAAAGACTGAGTTCCTAGTCCATGAGCTGGCCACTAAGATGCTAGCATAATACAGGTAAATGTATTGCACTTAAAGATCGCAATAAACACTAAAGCTGAAAACCCCCCAAACCCCAAAATCTCATACTTCCATCCTCAACGGTTTTAAACCATGTGTGAACATTATGCACACTAACACGAAATGTTGAATCTTCTCTGCATTTTACATCAAAGAAAATTGTTTTCAGAAGGGAGAGACTTTACACAGCATGCATTTTCCATTTCAGTCTTAGACTGCTGAAAAAGTAGTGTGAAATGTACTTTCAAATAAACTACTGAATGAAAAAGAACTATAAAACCCTGCCATATCAATTTGGAAGAAAAGAGATACCTCAGTAACAGTTTGAGATTGGGACTATTATTACTAAATCCTGTCTGAAAATCAGAATTAAAACATAGTATAGATGATCTTCTGGAGATGCTCAAGTTATAAATAAGTTTATAATAAAGAGACTGTTTCTCATGACACCTTTTAACCAAGCCATGGATCCAGGACACTCTCTGGTAACATTCATAGCAGAAAGCAAGCTATACTTCAACCCATTAAAATAGTAATAGCAACTGAAATTGAGTAATTAACCTATGAAATAACTTGCAACGCTTACAGAATTTCAACAGATGTGGTTTGAGGGGTGTTAGGGAAAGATTGTTTCAATACCTTGTCTTCCCTCATCATTGGTAAACAAACCAGCATCACTGCTGCTCAGACTGCTGGATTCACTGTAATAAGAAAAAGAGAGAACACAGATCAAAAGAACAATTGATCTTTCAGTCGTAAAATTTTAAGGAGACAAGGCTGTGTTCAGATTGAACTTAAGCCCAACAGAGATCGGAAAGAAAATAGGATTTTCTCTTTTTTTTTTTTTTTAATCAAACTGCAAATATCTCAGTTCCATTAACTACAAAGCATATTATTTTTGGCACATAAAACCATGGGAATCTAATGGTACCCTGACAGGAAGCCAGATGTGTCAGTACCTTGTTGCAGTCACGATGCATTTTATTATCTGCTTCCATCAAATGCTCACCGCTCCCTTCTTATGCTGTGCAATTCAGCTTGATCCTGGAACACCACTGCTCAATAAACCAGGAAAAGTCTCAATCAAAAGCAGCCTAAGCCTTCCTTCAGCACTTGAAATATAAGCATCTGAAAATCAGATTACCTTTCTGAACACCATTTGCAAATATTCTGGAAAAGACATTGCTTAAGGTTTAACAACATACTGCTTGGGGAGAAAGACAAAAGGTGTTAATAAAGGTGGCCAATTACATCAAAATACAGGTCACCCTGAAGAAAAGAGTTAATGATCAATGATCATTTGCTGTAGACACATTGTTACAAACAATATCTCACATATGTATTTAAATAACATTTTAATTGCACAATAATTTTTACTGAAGGAGCAGCCAGTTCATGAAAACAGAACCAAGTGAAATTGCCAAAGTTGCACAGAACAGTATTTTGGGTTTGGGTTGTTTGGGTTTTGTTGGGGTTTTGTTTTGTTTTTGGTGGGGGGGGAGAGGGGGTTACGGAGGGTGGGTGATGTTTGTTTGGTTTTGTGGTTTGTTTTGTTTGTTTTTAAAATCAAACCATAACAGTGGCATATCTATGGCAGCCAGTGTTCATTCTCCTCAGACCAGAGTCAAACAGGGCAGGGATTACAGCAGAATGAATTTCTATATGGCAGTCATTTCACTGAAGACATTCCAAACCTCTGAAATATACTAATACTCAAGTACATGAATGCTGTTATGATGGAATTTATTTCCAGTTTTAATATACTTTTGCACTGTATGCTGCTAATTACTTTGCTTTGTAATGAGAATTCCACTCCTAAAAAGAGACTTCCAGGAAAAAGCAAGAAAGACAGATTTCTTTTAGTCCCATAAACCAGTATATGCAAGCAAAAATTTGGAAGGGACAGCTCTGTTCTCCAAAAAGCTTTCACAGCTTTACTTATACATTTGTGGAAACAAAGAAAAAATATCTTTTATTATTACTTATTATTAATAGCACACTGTCTCATACATTAGTTTTATATTGTGACCTTTGTTTACTAACCAAGCCTGTCCCCAAGAGCTGACACTCACTGTGCTCACACTGACTGGTGAGTGTCACTTGAGCTTTACTGCTGCTCTTTCAAAATGGGTAATTGAGATTTTTCCTCCTTTAGTCACTTAAACAATTGCCACAGACTGAGGAATTAAGTATCATCCAGAACTCCATGAATTGCCAAATCTGCCTGAAAGTGGCCAAGAACTAAGCACTGAGGATAAGAAGAATGAGCAAAGGACAGGCTCTGACCATGAAAATCTCATTTCCAGTGCTCAAAACCAGCCTCGTGGTAATTCACCTTTGGGATCATTTAGATGCTGACATCTTAAGAGCTTGAAGACTCCTATTCCTGAATGATGCACTTAAAAACAGTTATTGTGGTGTTTGAACACACACAGATAAAAGACTGCAGAAGTGCCATTTAGCATTTTTAATGTGCACTTCAAATGTGTTAAGTTACTTTAAAGTAATTTCATGCATACACTTAAAACTTGCCCTGAACTGATACTCTTGTAGCATAGCAGAAATCTTATACATTGTGACAGGGCTATGGATGTATTATAAACTATGCAATGCTTCCTAGCACCAAGGAAATGCTTAGCCATCTGTCTTTACGGGAACTTTTTGGTGGGAACAGACTCCCAGTGTCAAATAAGAGGAAACTTTTCTAAAGGCTTCCTGACACCACATAGTCCTATCTTGTATATCCAAGGGAGATGCCTGAAGTTACATTAGCTGCCCTGAAGGACTGCTTCTGCTCTAGTAATTAAAGCATCAGAAACAATCTTGAAGACTCATGATTTATTCAGCTTTCAGCTTATTGTTTGCAGGTGAGAGACAACACTAGGATGTAATAGTAAGGCTTAGAACTTCTCTGACAATAACTGGAGTTAGTCGCTTACCAGCACTGCTCTTATGACAGTAATTAATCTGTTTGCACTGGTCAAAACCCCAGGATACTCTCTGCATCTCAATCTATCTCTCCAGCAAGGAAAACACTTAACAGTTTATAGATAAAACGCTTACAAACAGCCAGGGACACTACTGTAACAAGCAACTGACCAAAATTATCTGTTTTCATATGAGCCTTTCTTGTTGACAGTTCTGCATTCAGAACAGGCACATGGAATAAACATAATCAAGCTTAGCAGGCCCTGCAGGTAAGGTGGAAAAATGACTTACACCTTCCTGCGTTGTCAAAACAGTACTTTGGAAACAATTACCATTGTAGTATGACTGCTGTCTGGAATGGATGGATGAGATGTACTGCCAAAGGGTCATCATTCCCCCATTTTTCTAATGGTAAGCTCAGGTGTTTCTGAACTGTAAATTGGTTTTTGCATTTTGTAAATGATATATACCCTTGGCAACCTGCAGCCTTTTTATGCCCATGACACATAAGAACATACTGCCTAAATGGTGACTAAACACTGACAGCCTTTCTGATGAATAGAGATAACAATCAAGGCACCAAAGTCTAGAAATTGGAAAACCAATTTTTGTCCGAGAACTGTCATCAGTTAAAATACTCAGAGAAAACATATTAATCATTTGTATATTCTGTCATTCTTAATCTTGAAACAATTAGAATGTATTATTTAAAGAACCTGCTTCCTTGGTTATTCCTCTGCTACATGACATACTATTTTACACTGAATTCCTTAACCAGAGCAACTCATATGTATGAAATATAGTACACTTAAAGAGTAATTTGTTAAAACAGATACTACTGATGCTAGCATTTTACCTTTGGAATGCAAGAAAAATACAAAGATTACCAATACGAGAAACAAATAATAAAAGTAAATATTATCCAAAGTTTCTGTAAAAAGGAAGAGAAAAAATAACCTGTCACTCATGTTCTCATCTGAGCCTTTTTGCTCTTCATACTCCATTTTGTCCTTATTTGCTTGGGTCACTTCTTCACTTTCTATAACTACTCCTTCATCCAAGACTTCTGGTCCTTGTCGAGCTGCTGCTACTTTTCTTTTTTTCACTTTGTTCTTGGAGAACTCTTGGTGTTGGTATGATTTATTGTTATTGTCCATTTCTTGATCTCTGCTGTTATCCTGCTGTTGAGTTATTGTCAGTGCATTAGAGACTTCTGATGGCAGATCTATTGCCATCCGTTTTACCTTTCTTCTCCTGCGCAAAATTCTGTTTCCTAAACTGTCGACAGCTAAATCTGGTTCATGCCACAGAGGCCTTTTGCCTCTAATGTTATTTAAGTTTGAGGAAGGCCTGCGCTTAGCAACCAACAACTGGTCATCAGAGTCACTGTGGTCTTTCTTATTAGCATGATTCTCCCTGTAGTCTTTGTTTGATTCCTCTAAACTGGAATCAGAACCTTCGCTTAAGCAGTGGCCAGTCTCCCAGGGATGATGGGTGGTAAATGAACGCCTTTTGCGTCCCCTCCTTTTCCTTGCCTGACGCTTGAGAAGACAAGACACGCTGCGAGAATGATCTCCAGTATCAGCAAAACCTCCTCGTGCTTGCTCTGAACTTTCTTCCAGTGCTGAGACTAGATCGTGAACCAGCTCCTCCATAGTCCTACTGAAATGCCTACACATTTCAAGGGAAAAAGCACACAAGAAAATATCAAATTAATCTGAAGTGTTAAGCATAAACTGCAACACTTTTACCTGCCAAAATCATTATAGTCACTTTCAGTAAGGTAGTCCTAAATAGCCATCCTACAAAGATTAGTTTTTCTGCTGAGAGACAAAACCTTGCTGACCAATCCTACGTAACTTGCAACACAACAGCATACATCCTTTTTCAGATAGCATTCCATACACATTTCTGGCTTGAAAGAAGGGGAGATAGGGGGAAGGTAACCTCAGCTTGTGTTTGACCTCACTATTATTGTTTGGTTTCAATTCACCTCATCACATTTGTATGGTCTTTAGGGATTCTGCACAGCAAGAGCATCAACAAAGACCATTCACTCTAACTGCAGGTAGCGAGCACATTTCAAATGTGTGAATGGAAAATGGGATACATAATATTCTTCCTTGACAGCAGATTTGGGAGTTCTCTTTAAAATTTGTCATTATGATAAAATATTTTTAAGAATAATTATGTCTCAATGCTGCCTAAACGCCAAAATGCAGTTAAGACAGTAATTCTTTGATAATATATGACTCTTTAATAGTGACTAATTCTGATATCTGTTTCTTTTAAAATATTGATTCAGTGGAGGGATATTAAGTTGAAACAATACCCTGCTCGAGGGAATTCCAGAGTATTACATACAAAGTTTCCCATCACATACAGGCACCTACGTGACAAAATTACCTGATTGTGCAAGGAAAAGGATCACCGAACACACAGTGTCTGATTTAAGGCCTTATCCTTTTTTTGCTCTTTACTCCTCAAATTTCACTAGCATTTAGCATGACTTTGACCCTGTAATGCTTCAGCAAGTTCACCCATGCATTACATGAACATAATTATAAAAAGAAAACATTAAGAGATCACTGCTGAACTCTAATCATTCTCTGAAGGCTGTGAACCTCCTCTGTGAACACAGCAACCAGATTCTCACACCAAAGCATCAGAAGACCCCTTTCACTGAGGTAAAGCAAGGAGTAACATTCACCCTCTTTATTACATTACATCAACTGATAAAAGTGGAAGACATTCAGTAAATTATGTAGAGGATGCTTAAAAGCAAGACTGTTCACTTTATTTTACAACAGAAATTGATGGATGAAGAGGAATTGGAGACGTGGAGAAAATCTGAATACGTAGCACACAGGTTTACCTCTCTCACTTATCACAAATGCCAGTGCTAAAGGTACTTAATGGTGAATGGACACTCATTACCTTAAACTACACAAGTTTTGAATATCACTGGGGGAAATGAAGAGCATGTTTAAGATGAAGTCCAAGCTGATTGTTAAATATCTTACCTGAAGATATTCAGAAAAACTTACTGTAAACCTTCCAATTGCAGATCACCAAAAGCACAGACAGTGGTAGAAACACAAGCTCATTCTGAATTCCTGAAACTACTGTGTCATTTGCATTTATTTCTCATACCTCTTTCTCCATCCTGCTGTAATCTCTAGTCCTATTACTCCCTATTAACCTAACATTCCCTTTGGCTCTTAGTATAGCACAATCATCGTATCTAGTAAGAGCTGAGACAGCTCTGGAAAAATGCTACGTTTTACCCTTAATCCATTTGGTTCATAAGATCAAAACCTCCATAATCACACAGAAGTACTTCTCAGAGGCAAGAGAAGCAACACAGGAGGAAAGGCATTCCAAATGAAGCGATGATTTTCTGAAAAGTCAGGAAAAAACTGGAAGGCAATTAAGTAAGGAATTACTTTGAGACATAGAATCATAGAATGGTTTGGGTTGGAAAGGACTTTAAGATCATCTACTTCCAGCCCCCTGCCATGGACAGGGGCACCTCACACCAGACCATGTCACCCAAGGCTCTATCCAACCTGGCCTTGAACATTGCCAGGGATGGGGCATTTACCAATGTGGCATAACAGTGATTTCAAACTAATTCTTCCTTCAAGTTTTCAAAGTTTCAATTACTGCAGAGAGGTCTGCAGAGTGTGGGGCATTGGTCAGGGTTTTGCTTGAGTTTTTTGATTGTGTAGTAGGAATTTCAACCACCAGGAGATATAAGTGCAGCTATATTTGTATAGGGTTTCTACACACAATGCTTAGATATATTAACCCACACAATGCTTAGATATATTAACCCACACAATGCTTAGATATATTAACCCATGTTTTTCAGTAGCTGTAACTGCACAACTAGTCCCCTTAGCCTTATTGTTAAACATCTATGAAGACAACTATCCTCACAAGTGCTCTTATCAGAAATGAGATGCCCTTGAGATTTAAGGGGCTTTCCAATACTGCAGCACTAATATAATAGGAGCTGTAAGGCTTGAACAGACAAACTCTAGTACATTTATTTGGGTTAACGAGACATCAAGTCTCCCAGCTGCCTGCCCAGCCCTTCTGGCACAGACTTTTGCACTGACAGTGAAGTCACAGAAGTGGAGGTACACCGAAACCTCAACTAGTGGGCTTAAACATACATTTAGTTTTTTTAAACAAACAGATTTCTGCTCACTTGCCAGAATATGAACTAGCATATATAATCTCCCGCAGCACAAAGTAAGAGGGAGGGGAAGACAGGAACACTAATCGCTTACACCACAGTTTATGATTAATTCATTCAATTTAGTATCCTTAATCCATATGGATAACTATCACTAAAATCAATGTAGCTCCTACAGTGGACACACAGGCTTACTCCAGGTAACACTCTAAGTATGGGGCTACAGTTGCCTTAGTTCTGTGAAATACTTCAAGATCAAACACAAACTATCCAGCTTGGATTTATATATCTAACCTAAACTCGCCTTCAAATCCTCCCAAAATGTCATCAATACAGATAGTCCAGACCAAAGATGAAACTCAAGGAGAGTAAATACCCTGAAGTAATGAGATAACATGATTCTTAAAAGGTCCTGAGCAGTAAAGCACTTAAATTTCCATTAGACAAGAACTTTGAATTTTATGCACTCCTGCAATTAATCTGTCCTAGTGAATATCAGGTCTCTTCATTGCAGCTCCTGAACTAAGATCTATACAGGGCAGCAACCTCGTTCACACTAAAATTGACACCCATAGTCTCATATATAACATAAAATCATAGAACAGCTAGGGTTGGAAAGGACCTTAAGATCATCTAGTTCCAACCTCCCTGCCATGGGCAGGGACACCTCACACCAAACCATGTTACTCAAGGCTCTTCCAATCTGGCCTTGAACACCGCCAGCGATGGAGCATTCACAACATCCTTGGGCAACCCCTTCCAGTGCCTCACCACCCTCACAGGAAAGAATTTCCTCCTTATATCCAATCTAAACTTTACCTTTAACTTTTAACTTATTACCCCTTGTCCTATCACTCCAGTCCCTAATGAAGAGTCCCTCCCCAGCATCCCTATAGGCCCCCTTCAGATACTGGAAGGCTGCTATGAGGTCTCCACGCAGCCTTCTCTTCTCCAGAGACTGTTCCAACATATCCTTTCATGTTGAGGACACCAGAACTGCACACAATACTCCAAGTGAGGTCTCACAAGAGCAGAGCAGAAGGGCAGGATCGCCTCCTTCGACCTGCTGGTCACGCTCCTTTTGATGCAGCCCAGGATACGGTTGGCTTTCTGGGCTGCAAGCGCACACTGCAGCTGGCTCATGTTCATTTTCTCATCAACCAACACCCCCAAGTCCTTCTCCGCAGGGCTGCTCTGAAACTCTGCTCTGCCCAACCTGTAGCTGTGCCTGGGATTGCTCTGACTCAGGTGTAGGACCTTGCACTTGGCATGGTTAAACTTCATGAGGTTGGCATCAGCCCACCTCACAAGTGTGTCAAGGTCCTTCTGGATGGCATTCCTTCCCTCCAGCGGATCAACCAAACCACACAGCTTGGTGTCATCGGCAAACTTGCTGAGGGCGCACTCAATCCCACTGTCCACGTCACTGACAAAGATGTTGAACAAGACTGGTTCCAACGCCGATCCCTAAGGGACACTACTGATTACTGGTCTCCAGCTGGATATCGAGCCATTGACCACAACTCTTTGTGTGCAGCCATCCAGCCAGTTCTTTATCCACCAAGTGGTCCATCCATCAAATTCATGTCTCTCCAATTTAGAGACAAGGATGTCATGCAGGACAGTCTCTAACCCTTTGCACAAGTCCAGGTAGATGATGTCAGCTGCTCTACCCCTATCCATCAGCTCTGTAGCCCCATCATAGAAGGCCACCAAATTGGTCAGGCAGGATTTCCCCTTAGTGAAGCCATGCTGGCTGTCACCAAGCACCTTGTTGATTTTCATGTGCCTTAGCATGCCTTCCAGGAGAATCTACTCCAAGATTTTGCCAGGCACAGAGGTGAGACTGACTGGTCTGTAGTTCCCTGGGTCATCCATTTTCCCCTTCTGAAAATGGGGTTATATTTCCCTTTTTCCAGTCATCGGGAACTTCACCTGACTGCCATGATTGAACTGTATGTATACATAACTGTATCCTAATTGCATTACCTCTTAAAGCAGATAAATCAATATTTTAATTACTTCAACATATGTTTCCTTACAATGATTATGAAAATTACTTGATCAGCTGGGACAGTGGAAACTCTTTTGTAATAGATTGTGAAAACAATACACATACTACTTCAGCTTTTGATTCACATTGCATTTTCAACATGCCAGTGGTCCACACTAAATCTCCTTCTGAATAGCCAAGAAACCTCTTACGATTAATTTAACTGGATCAATCATTTCTCTTGCTATAATTGAAGAAAAAAAATGGCAACAGCAACAGCTAGAACAGTTAATCTGAAACCTGTCTCGAAAATCAGGAGTGTATTTCTATTTCAGCATTATTTATCAAACTCACTTTTGCAACTTTCTCCATTGTTTACAACCAGCTTGTATTCCAAACCTATGAAGTCATTTAAATCACTGCTGCAGATGTTTCTGTAACAAAAATATTTGCTTTTGAAAAATAACCACAAGAAGCATTAAAGGTATTACTGGGAAGTATCAATTGCATACAGTAAGATGAGCAACTTCAAAGGTTTTAATAAGGAATGTAGAACAACATATTGAGGTACATAAAATATTGAGCTGTAGTTTAGCATGACTCACGTAAGGCTATAAAAGTGCTTTTACAGCAACAGCCCACAGCTAGCAATAAACTCCAATGTCTTTACTAGGAGAAGATTCTACTTTACTATAAGAAAACCTAGTTTGCCTACACTGACCTTTACATTTATATGAAGCAATTTTCAGGCAGTTTAAAGGGTGACCCATTTCCCCTCTAACCCTTACCAGAACAGACCCTAACAGTATTGTTGCAGGCAGCAGTGTAACTGTCTTCTCCTGCTCCAAAACAGTTCATGCAGTTTGTGTTCAATATGATTAGTATTGAAACTCCTAATGAAAATAATGGGCAGTTCCTTTTCTAGTGACAGTCAAGTACCATTTTTGTTCACTTCCCACCTAAAGCATGAAAAAATGCAGAGCTGACTACGCATGAAATATTTAACAAACACCCACCGACAAGAAAGCTACTTTAGTCAGACAACTCGTATAGAGGCAGTATCTTTTACTAAACCAAGAGCTGCATTTACATTTACTTTCTAGTTCTAAACCTTTTCCTGCTAAATACATATGGGGTTTATTGCAGCTAAAGTTCTGCTGCATCTGTATCTCATCACTTCCGAGAAGAGCCATGATCTTTGCTGCCTTCACAATCCACACTGCTCACAAGTGAAGAGCACAAGAAGAAAACCAAGTAGTTCCTTGCACATTGGGATTATAAACCCGACTTCCCCATATCTTTTCCCATACAGATTCTCTGATGCCTTGTAACATGTCTGTATTCAGTGTATCTTTATCTTCTGACAGGCACTAATTTGAATCCCATTTCTCCACCTCAGAAGTTATTTTCACAAAGCCTTAGAATCACTACTTTTGAGACCTCTGCTTTATTGATGACTGTCATCAAACAGCTATCACCAAGAGGAGGACACAAAGCATCCATTTCCACATCCACACGTATTTATGTCCTTAGGCACTGGACAACCAGGTACACAGACCTACACAGTGCCCCAAAAGCCTTCGACCCATTGCTGAGGGGCATAACAGTGCGCTATCAAAAAAACCCTTAGTCTTCCACTTCTGAGGAACCTGCCCAGTGCTTCCTGTAAAGGCTAAGAGGACTTTGAGGAATAGGTGGAATTTTATTAACTGATCATGCCACTGATCCCCCTAAAAATCAGGGACAAAGTTGCAATAATTTGATTTTTCTACAACTGCTGCTTATCTAAGAAGGCAGAACAATAAATACTATCAGGTCTACTCAACAGTGAAAGCATGTTCAGTACAGAGCAATGGTATAGTATACAGTCAGGAAGAGGCTGCCATGAACCTCATTTACTAAAGGTCTAACACAAATGAATTGGTCAGCTAGAAATGAGTTTTGCAGCAGTTTCTCATAGAGGTAGCAATTCTTGCAATCCCATTGCTGCCATTTCTTGATATGCTTGCCCTTTGCAGAAGCATGACTTCATTAAACTTCAAGGTGGTGAAACACACAAACTGTTAAAGCGTCAATGTCATTATCAAAAGAATCAAAGTGCCCAGTACAAACTCAAATGCAAACTATTACTAAACTGTCACAATATATAAATTCAAAACATTCAGCTTCAGAGGAGTTTTATCACCAAAAGTGAACACTTACTCTGGGGCTGTCCTTAATCTACACACTTCTTCAGGGTCTTCATGTTTTTAAAAAACACAAGTTCTTAACTGTCTACACCAAGCAGTAAACATCAAATAAAATATTTTCCTGTATCTCACTCAAATGGGTTTCCTTTAACAGACAGCTTCTGAAATAGCTGATGTATAAGACAGGGCCCTAAGGAGGAGTCAGATTTTTAACAGATCTTTCTTCAGAACTTCTAAACTAACAGTCCTATAGATAAGACCTCAATAATTCTCTCTGCACTGAATTGCGCCAGGCAGCGTAATTGCAGAAGCAAAATTAATACTGTCTGATGACAATGAGAGAAGAATAGGCCAAATTTCCACATCTTGTGCTGATGAACACTATTTCTGCATCCTCTGAATGAAATTATTTCATGTGGAAACAAACCAGTAAAATTTAAAGACAAATGACAGGTTGAGTATGCAATGAAAACTTCCTCTGAGTACAGATACAAGTTTGGAATGTCTTCTGCAATGTGCCTACTGTATGCAGCATTAGTACTAAAATAAAAATACTTCTACCACTACAGAATACCACATTCTCTGAAGCGTTCTGAACTACATCCACAAAAGCAAAGTTACACTTATGCTGGGCAAATTTGCATGCCAAGCAATACTAGCATATTTCTAACAAATACACAGCAGCTGGGCAAACAAAATCCCTCTCTGAAAGCTTTCCTATTTAGCAAAAAATAAAGCAGCACAGCACCAAATACCCACAGTACAAAAGTGGCAGTAGCAGCAGAAGTGCAGGAAAAAAAATGGAGTTTCTTATGTAAGAAAATGAAGTACTAAGGCTTTCTTTTCCTCTTCTTGCCCATCCCCAGAAAATAAACAAACCCACTTATATTAAAAAACAAATCTATTGCAGATGTGGGAACTCTACCAGCAGGTATCTGTATGATAATACAGCCTCTAAACAAAGCCTCAAGTCCTCAAACTATCAACACTCAAGAAATAACCACAAACAAACCCCTACAATGCTCCTCCCCACTTCCATTAAGGAAAGTGAACTTGACAAGAAGTTACACACATCGGTCCATACTATGTAAGCACAAGATGGCAACATTTCATGAAGGAAATTGAAGGCTTCCTGGCTGGCCGTTTGGGACACCTGGTTTTCATCAAGTCTCTCCACTATCAGTCTTTATAGCTCCATGGCCTGTTAACAAAACTCACTTCTCTCTTTTTCTGTTCTGTTAATCAGCATCTCCTCAGCTCCACAATAAAACCACTATGGCCTCTGGGGTCACTATGCTATGAATTACATAAACCAGTCAATCTGTTAACTCCACCGCAGGAGCATCACCCCATCTTTTCCTTGCTCACTGTCTAGAGCTACACTTGTTGATTCCTGGTTTGGAACAACATAGCTTCGGAGCAGCAACACCACCTGACTGGGTGTTTCTGCAGCATACACTGCAAAGGGTTTAGTCCTCAGAGGGTCTACATCGATCGGAGCAACCCAAACACACAGACAAAACTCGCCAAGTTTTGATCCATCGTTTACCTGCTGCTCCTTTATTAGCAAGGAGGCGGAAGTTCCTCCCTCCAGCACATTGCTCACTTATAACCACGGCGAACCACCCCTGCCCGGCCTCCAACGCCTCTGACCCGGTGAGGAAAACACCAACGTCTCCCCCCCGCGTTAACGGGCAGCGGCGAGGGCGCAGAGCGGCAGCGGCCGGGCAGTGCGCAGCGACAGTACTTCCGATCCCTTCCCTCAAACACCAGCCCTGCGGCCCCACACGCGGGCAGGGGGCGGCGGAGAAGCGTCCCCTTCCTTCCCCCGTCCGGCGGGCGTCTCCCGGGCGTCCCCCGGGCCCGAGCTTACCAGCTCTTTCTCGCCGCCTGAGCTCGGGTCGAGGCAGGTTCAGCGACCCGGAACATGAACCCGGCGCCTCCCCTGGCCGCTCCCCGGGGAGGCTGGCGCCGCTTCGCAGAGACTGGGCCGGGGCGGGGGCCGGCGGTGAGGTCTGGGGCTGGCGGGCGAGGGCCGGTAGGGGAGGGTGCAGGCGGCCAGCGCTGCTCCTCAGGCCCCCATGGTGAGAGCCCGGAAGCAGCTGCTGCACCGGGAGGAAGCCGGGCGCTACCATCTCTCCTCTCCGTCTCCGGCCTGGTGCCCACAGCCGCCGTGTCCCTTGCCGCGCACCTTACTTTGGCTCTGCTTCCGCTCCAGTCCGGCTACGCGGAGCTCTCGTTGCCGCCAGTGCCTCGCTTTTCTTCGCCGTTAGGGCTACGGTGGGAAGCGACACTCCGTCCCCCGCGCGGAGAGGTACGGTCCCGTTGCCATGGTGGCGGCGTCGAGTGGGCGGGAAGGAGGGGGAGAGCATGGAGGCCGTAGCTAGGCTTGAGGCGAGGTTGCTGCTGCTGCGGGAAGAGTGGTTCCATAGAAACAGGTAACCGCGTCCTGCCGGCGGTGAGTGCCTGCGGGGCTGGGGATGGAGGGGCGGGCAAGCTGCAGGCTCCCCCAGCAACGAGATCGCGGCCCTCCTGCTGAAAACGGTTTGGTTTGACAGCCCCTCCGGAGAGCCCTCTCGCTCCGGCCCCCAAATCTCGCTGCAGTGATTTGAGGAGACCTGATGTCAGCAGCGCATCTACTTCAAGGCGTCTGACAACAGTGTCCCGCTCTTCCCTCGCCCCCTGCTAATTCCATGGGGAAAGTGCTGGAAGGCCCCGAGAGGCGGTGAGCCTCCCGAGGTCCATGCAGTGGTCTAAATCTGTAACTTACACTGATCCTGTTGGAAGGCACCAGTTGCTTTGTTCTTTGTCATTACTTGACACAGACACCCCACCACCACCACTACCTTCTGAGCAAGTTACTGTTTGTTATCAACACTGTTTACAATTCCATTCTAAATCAGGTTATGCTGCTTAAGTTTCTAGTACCTGGGGCATACTTTGTCTTTTCCTACTAAGGAAAGGAGATGCTTATTCTGCTAAAGGTGCAAAATGTCCCATGTAGAGTAACAGGCTGATGATCACCTCTTACCTTTCTCTTCATAAGCAGGACAGTCTCTGTTTTCTCTGTGTTTTCTGCGTTTATCTCTGAGTTTTCTGAGTGCTAAGATAGTGGTGGCTAACTTTTCCCAGATCAGATTTTAGAAATAAAATGTATCAAGAACTATTTTAATATTGCATCCATTTATTCTGTAGCAACTGCATTGCTGCTGCTGCTGTATGGGTTGTGGTACCACTGAAACAAAAAAAAAGGCAGTATTAACATACGTGTAGTGTTACGTTTTTCTTCACTTATTAATGAATTATTTGGTTTAGAATCTAATTACAACATCATTATCGTGAATAATAAAGCTCCTGAACATCACTAAAAGTTACACAGAGTTCAATCCCTGCCTGCATATAATGTGTTGTGTTTTCCTGCTCTTTCCCAGAACTTTAGCTTGTACTCTTGTGGCTGTGCATGCATCAGTTCACTAAATAAGCATCAGTTATGGGCGACTATGCTTGTATTTCACGTATTTCAAGTTAAAAAGAACAAGCTGGGCCAGACATGGTAATCCATTGGAGGGCAACATGCTTGAGGTTTGGGGATTTGGTTTTTTTTTTTTGTTTTTTTTTGTTTGTTTGTTTGTTTGCTTGTTTTTTTTTTTGTTTTGTTTTGTTTGTTTTTTGTTTTTTTTTTTGTTTTGCAGAGCTTTCAAAAAATGGTTTGTTATTGGGGTTTTTTGTTCCGCTTTAAGAATAGGCTATAATCCATCAGTTTCTTGAAATTCAGATTTTCAGCTGAGAATTTAAATGAGAGGCTTCAAAATGTCCAGCTCAGCAGCTGAAAGGCTGATCAGTAATTTGATCTTTGTTCACTAGGGTGAGAATCTCAGACTACTTCAACACAGCTGCCAGGAAGGTCCTGAAACAAATCAGAATAACCTGTTTAGAGATCTTGGTAGATCCCTATTTAACTTGTAGACTGAACAAACAATTTTGGGTCATTAATGCATGTCAAATTTGCCCGGGTCTTTCTCTGAAGTATTTTTGTAGCATTTGTGTTTTGAGTCATAGAATGGTTTGGGTTGGAAGAGACCTTAAAAGTTCATCCAGTTCCAACCCCCTGCCATGGGCAGGGACACCTTCCACTAGACCATGTTGCTCCAAGCCCCATCCAGCTTGGCCTTGACCACTGCCAGGGATGGGGCAGACACAGCTTCTCTGGTCACCCTGTGTCAGCCCCTCACCACCCTCATAGGGAAAAATTTCTTCCTAATATCTAACCTAAATCTACCCTCTTTCAGTTTAAAACCATTCTCTCTTGTCCTGTCACTGCATGTCCTTGTAACAAGTCCCTCTCCAGATTTCTTGTAGGCCCCCTTTATGTATTGGAAGACTGTTATAATGACTTCTGAGCCTTCTCTTCTCTAGGCTGAACACCCTAGTTCTCTCAGCCTGCATGTACTAAATTACCATGCTGACAAATATTACTACTCTCTATTTTCAGATCTCTAGATGAAGAAAGAAAAATTGAGTACAAAGCTGCTGTCAAAATCCAGAGCTGGTTTCAAGGATGCAGAGTCCGATCCTATCTGAGGTAGTATATTAAGTCTGTCTTAATCTATACTTCAATCTTGATTTTTTGTTTTTTGACAGAATTCCTCACAGTATTATTATTGACATTGATATAATTTTTTTTGGAACACTATGGTTGGTCTCTTTTCCCAGGAGGCCATTCTCCATTTTTTTTTTTATCATAAGCCCACCTAGTCTAACTCATGTGCTCAAATTTCTGTATCTGCATAAAAATTGGGGCTGTGAGGGGGAGGGTTTGCTGCATCTTCTAGTTTGACCTCTTCCCTTTGCAAGTCATTATGTGTCATCCAAGCATACTGTATGAAGCCTAAAGAATTATTAGGTTGAGTAACATTAATCACTTCATGGCAGATATTCCCTCACAAAAAGAAAGGCTACAGCCATTGTGTGCTGTTGTTTAAAAAAGCACTGATAATTTGTTTTCCAGTGCTGGTTCAAGTGTGGTATCACGGGATACAACCATCACACGCAAGCGCTCAGCAGGCAAACAAACATGGTATTTCAGCCCTCCAAGGAATATCAGTTATGCCATCAGTGTCAAAAGTCCTTGCAAAGACAGAGGATTGGTTAGTGCCCCTCTGTTTCCAGCACATGAGTAACAACAGCATGCTGCAGAAGAAAGTGAAACCCCAAGTGTCTTTGCCAATCCATTCTGTAGGAAAGTGCTCTTCCAAATGCACGTTTGTAGTTAGTAATGACCACTGTAAGAACAACATAATTGTAATGAATGCATAAGAACTAGATCAGCTAAGTGTAGAAGAGGATTTTCCCTGCAACTTTGTAGAGTAATCCTGCTCAATGTCCTCTTTCCAAACTTGGGTGTGGTGTCTGATTTAGGAGCACAGGCTCGATATAGCCAGTTGTGTGTTCTGAATTAGTCTTTCATTTGAATTACCTGCTGGAAAAAAACTCCCTCCACCGCGTGACTCTAGCGGTATTGCAAGGGTTCTAAATTTGGCCCTGGTTAGGTGGTACAAATAGTCCCCTATATAGCTTTTTCTAGCCAGTCCCAAAGTAATGATTGTATTAGTTTCTGTGAAATTGATGTGAGACATCAGTTACGGAATTTTTAGTTGCATAATTCTATGATTCTATAATAAAGCTTGTATATATAAGGACAGAGTAAGGATTTACTTAGAATTAGCTAGATATAATTTTCTAAAAGAAAAAAATTATTTGAAAAATTCCAGATATTTGTGGGATTTGTCAAATCTTTAAAAATTTGAAAGCTGTGAAAATATTGCATGTGACTGATAAAAATTCTGAACTGGCCAGATGTGTTAGTTTAAACCATCAATGAAAATACCATCATCTACCATGCAAATTACATTTCTAGAGCTATTTCATTCAATTTTTGTAATGATAACTGAAACAGTACATAGATAGAAGTTTTCAGTAACCCATTTTTTCCAAAAGCGCACATATTTATATATGTGTACATGAGTAAATATATGTATAAATTGGTTTATAAGTGTGTATGTGTGCACATATGTGTATATGTATGGAGTATGTTTGCAGTGGCCATCTGTTTGGAATATGTATGGATAATACTTAATACTTTAAGATTGGAAAAAATAAAGTTGTTTTGTAATGTCTCAAAGTAATCATTATTTTGGTAATGTATTTCATTTTAGATATCTGAACCAAATGGCAATTGTTATACAAAGGTGGTGGAGAGGATATCTGAGCAGAAAACACTTCAGAAAAATGGTGAAGGTAGGAAACTAGTTTTAAACATTTTGTTTGGTTATTTATAGAATACATCTGAAGTCATTCACTTGTCTTGAAATTCAAAAGCTGAAATGTGATCCTTTATACACATCGACATGTACTTTACTGTCATGGAAACAACCACTAGTTTCAGTAAGCCTACTCATAATGGTCAAGTTAAGTTAAAGTGTTTGCAGATCAGGAGTGTCAGTCCCCAAACTAGCAATGAGATCTGTTCATGCAGAAGCCTGCCTGCATGATGCTAATTGAAGGATTGAAACTTTTCAAGATGCTTTTTTTCCCGGTAGAACTTTTAATTCTGAAAAGAAAATAAGCCAAATTGTCTACATATTGCTGCTCCATGATTTAGTGGTTGAAATTTCTTGCTTAATGAACCTTGAAGTATTTGAGGTTTTGCCTTAAGGCACACAGGTCACAGTCAATCTAATTCTCTTGACAGACTTGAAGATAGCAAAAGTGTATGACAGGACACAAGCTAAAACTCCTGTTAGCAGGTTTAGGAGTTTAAGAAGAAACTTTTTTGCTTTTAAAAACTTGTTAAAAACTAATTTGTGGCTTGTTAAAAACTAGTTTGCTTTTAACCTAAAACAATGAGCTTAAGGTATTTAGTTTACTTCAGTAATTTATCAATTTATGGTAATATTTTACACTAGTTTTAAACTTGTTAGCCATTTATTCTTGATTAATTTTGCTAAGGTTAAATTACTGTCTTTCAGTAAATACAGACAAGCTAAGAAAAAGAAAAAGGAGCCATAATAACTCATATATTACAGGCTAAAATCCATACCTCCTACTAAACTGTGTTTTCGAGTAACAGGACTTGTGTGCCTGAAAGCTTGTCTATTTTTTCCCCAGGTCTATCAGTAGTCTAATGAAGGATTTTACCTCCTCCAATTTACCTGCCTTATCTAATAAATTATTAGGATATGGATCCTTTCAGGCTGTGGCTTTCAGCCTGTCTTCTAAATCACTCAGTTTTTAATACAGGGCAGGTAGCTGCATGCTTGGATTGGGTTCTGCTTAAAAAAAAAAGTTGGACTTCAGTTGAATATTGTGCCTGAGTTTAGGGAAGGTTTGTTTAATCTAGGAAAGCTTCTGTAGAAGAGGGACATAATATTAATGTATATTAAAATTTATTAGTGGAAAGAAATGATCCATGCAGTCACTGGAAAGAGGGAAGGAAGAAATCAACTTCATATGAAACGCTGACACATACTGCCAAAACGTGTTGTGAACTCCCTTTACTGCAAGTTTTTAAGAAGAGAATAGACAAATGCATGTGTAGGGCTTAGATATGATTCAGGCAATGTTTTAGTTCTACATTTAGTTCTACATTAGTTCAAGTTCTAAATTTTTTTTCACACTTAAAACATCATAGGGTGATGAATTTCAGAAACAAGGCAATTTATGTGTTTCTGTGTTTCAGGATGTCAGGTTTTGTCATCTGATCACTAGGTCTTTAAGAGGACTTAAGCAGGACAAAGGCCTGATGGTGGTAATTTTGCATGGTTTTCAATCCCCCCAAATTGTAAGGAATTATCTTCTGGCCACTCCATATTCAAATACTAATTGTTCTGTTCATAGTAGTCAATCTCCTATTTTAAACAGAATGGTGTCACTTTAGAGGCTTATTTTCTTATATAAAGGTTGTAAAAACAGTGGTGCCCAGTTAAGATACATCACCACAGTACCTACTGTTCTTAGTGGTGCCCTGTAAGTGAGATGACATGATAACTCTTCCCAGGGAGCCAGCCTGCAACATTGTTTGGAGTTGCTGCCCATTGACAGGATGAGAGGGTGCAAACTGGAATATAGGAAATTCCTTTTCAAAGTTAAGAAAGATCTTTTCTTGTTTTTTAACTGAGATGGTAATCAAATACCGGAATGGGTTGCCCGGAGAGTACAAGCTGGTTTTGTAGAGTCGCCATCCTTGGAGATACTACAAAGTACAACTGAAGTGCACAACTTGCTCTGTTTGATTCTGCTTTCAGCAATGGTTTGGAGCTCCAGAGGTCTCTGCCAACATCAGTTGTTCTGTGCATCTCTGAAATTGAAGGTTTTTTATCTCATCTCTTTGTTACTTCTCCCTTCTTTTGCCCTCTCTTTTAAAAAAAAAATTCTAATAGTTACATTTTAAGATAGTCTTTCAAATTAGCATATATTTGCTGTAATAACCAGGCTGAGATAGCTAGCATCATAAACCCCCCCTCAGCTTCCCATTCTTGCAATATGTTTCTGGAGATAAAAATAAAAAAGACTTGAACCAATAAAGCCTGGTTCGTGTGTAGTTCTTCAAATAGCCATAACTGACAAGCCCTTGCCAAATCTGAAGTTTGTGGAATAATGCAGGGAAAGAAATTGTGCAAGCCCACACTTAACACATTCTAAATCACACTATTAATTCATTAACTTTCTGGATTCCGGTACTTGGTCAGTATTAGGGTGCTAGAGGAGCAGAATCTCATCAACAAACTTACAGATTGTACAGTGATCAGCATGGAAAACCACCTTTTCCCCTCAAATACTTTATTTTGTATTTGCCATCTCTTTGATTGGAGAGGACTAAATAGGACATCTTGATTGAAAAATAACCTGAAAGCCATACAAGTAGCAGATAAAGAGGTACTTTTCCCTCCCTTTAGACAGCTATATTCAGTGTTGTATGTTTTGGGATGGACTTAAATGTAAAGTTTGAGTTTATTATGTATATTCATTGTTATACTATCTTTACTCCATCAGTGGCTGAATTTGGGATCAGTTAATGTTTGCACTGGATTCTTGCTAATAACTGTTGTAATGAGTCCTAAGTATGAAACACAATGATACCTTTGACATGATAATTCCTTTAATAGACTGGTCACTTTAAAATTTGCCCACTGATAATGTTTGGATTGGTATCTGCTGCCAGCAAACAAGGCAAAGCATATGCACAAAATACCCAGGATTGCTTGATAATAAATCATTTTAATGATTATATTCAAAATGGTGAAATGTGGGTGGTACTGATGCGGAAAATAACAAAAGCTGAGGCTCATCAGATTGGCTGTCCATATGTGCATCGCTGCTAGTATTTCATTTGTTACTCTTCTGCTGCCTCTTGCTTTGATTGTTAGATATAAGTTAAAAAAAAAAATAAAAATATGGTTTTTGTATGACTAAAGCTATGTGCCTTTCTATATCCTAAATAGAGGTTCTTTGGTATAAAGCTTTGTTTCCTAATATTAATCTCAAGCTGTGGTTGTTTAAATCCAGACAGCAGCTAAGTACAATGCAGCCACACACTCACCCCCCACAACTCCCCTGTGGGATGTAAGGAGAGTCAGAAAAAAAAATAAAATCCCATGGGTTGAGATAAGAATAGTTTAAGAATAGTTTAATAATTGAAATAAAAGTAAAATATAATACAACAACATCAATAACAATAGGATATATATATATAGAGAAAGAAAAACAGAATACCAACCAGGATCATATCTGTCTTGGTTTAAACCCAGCCAGACAGCTCGTTCACTCACTCCCTCCCTTCTTGCCCTCCCCCTACTCCTGGAGGGACAGAGAGGAGAATCGAAAAGAATGCAACTCCCACGGCTTGAGATAAGAATAGTTTAGTAACTAAGGTATAACACAAATCACTACTGCTACCACCAATGATAATAATGATAAAGGAAATAACAAGGGAAGAGAAGACAACACCTCACCACCAGCCGACCAATAACGCACCCCCCCCCCCCAGCCCGACTAAGCACTGACCGGTAACTTGTCCAGCCCCGCACTCTTCGCCCTTCTGGGTAACTCTCCGTTACATCCTGGGCATGATGTGCTGTGGTATGGAATACCTCTTTGGTCAGTTTGGGTCAGCTGTCCTGTCTCTGCTTCTTCCCGGCTTCACCTCCTCCCTGGCAGAGCATGCGGCTCACAAAGTCCTTGGTCAGGGTAAACATTACTTAGCAACAACTAAAAACATTGGTGTTATCAGCACTGTTCCCAGGCTGAAAGTCAAAACACAGTGCTGCACCAGCTACCGAGAAGGAGAAAAATTGACTGCTACTGCACATCTGTAGGTGATCCCCAAACATGTTTTTAAACAGAAAAGGAGAAGGTAGTACAGCACTTCATACACAAAAAGCTTCGAATGTATTTTGGAACCATAGACCTACTGTAAAGTAGTAGGGAGACCTGTATATTAAAACCAGAGACAGATACAAAGACTTTATGGTTCAAAAGTGGAGGTGCTGCATGTGGGTGAGATGGCAAGATCATTCTTCTCAGAGAGTCAACCTTGCAGTGTCACCTTGGAGTTGGTAACCAGAACCAGGGGCAATGCTATGGGCACAGCTGAAATGCAGGAAATTCCACTTACACATAAGAGAGGAGTTTTCTGTGCAAGAAAGCACCAGTTCAGGAAAAAATCTTTTTTTTTATTAGGAAACGATATAAACAGAGACTGGGGTTGAAGCACTAAATTATGGCTCTAATTCTCCATCACTTGTAATAGCAGAACTAGTACACATTATTCTAATCAGGACTAGAAAACAGTGCAGAAGAGCCTAGATGGTGACACAGGCTTTGGCTTTAAGCACAAGGATAAGGTTGTAAGGCTGTTAATTCTGCATTTGGCTGACTTGTGATTTAAAATAGTGTTGAGTAAAAGCAGGAATATGTAATTTGCTATTTATTGTGCCTGATCTTGTTAAGTTGTGGTACGGTAAGGCCTGGATTTCTCACACCTAAGTGAAGTAAGCAATTTAGGACCCTAGTTGTCATTGACTATCTCTGTAAATGGTAGACAGAGATGCAACTGCAGAGCTCTTCAGTACTTTGCCAAGCGCAGAAGGAAAGTGGTCCCACTGTCTTCCAATATTGATAATATAAAGAGCATTGTGATAGGTCTCTGACTGAGGTTCTTCAGAGAAAGGGGATGTATTCAGACCTAACAGCCTTAAAATAAGAGAATAAACAAAGATGTGAGTTTAGTTTAATCAGTAATGGACAGAAATGAGGATTTTTAAGCTTAGAAATTCCCATTAAAAAAGTACTTTATGTATTTGGTGGAAGGGCAAGAAAGAAGGTGGTACAAAAGAAGAAGGGATGAACTGCAAAGCAAAGTTGTATCAATTTAATCAAGCAGTTTAGGAATATACTTAGCCCTGGCAACCATTATTTCATTCCAGTATTAGCCATCTACAGTCAGTATCACTCAGGAAACATTTATGGAGACAAAAGGGGAGACAGAATCCACTATTCTAATTCATATCTTTGAGGTGGAGATTCCCTTAAATATATATGTGTATGTGTGTATGTATACACACATATATGAAAAACTTGTTTGAAATTTAACAGTCCTTCATTTTTCTTTTATATCAGAAATATCTTTTCTACTGTTTCCATTATTAGTAGATTGGTATGATATGAAAGTGAGCATTTAAAATGCACCTTAATTAAACTGCAGGAATTATGCCTTGCTTAATGTAATGAAGAAAGAGAATTTAAAATGAAGTAGCATCATTGTGTTCATTTGTAAATAACATATTGCAGCCAACTGTTTCTTAATTGCCCAGACTGTTGATAAATAATCCAGTCCTGCTGCTCTCCACAGACAATTTGCTTTGGATCAGACTAGGCAATTCAAATAACACTAATTACAGTGAAACCCTTTTATAGTGAATTCCTGTTTGCCATGGGGGAGAAAATCACTATATCGGGGGAAAGCACTTTTGCCTTTGATTTGTGTCTAAAACATGAGAAACACATAAAAGCTACATGTTGTGCTAAATAAAGGACATACTCTTGCATTCAAAGTACTTATATTTTACTTTTTATGATACAATTGTGAATTATGTTCATTTTGCATTTGTAATTAGAGGGTGGAACAGATGTGAAAGCTTAGTTTAAAGTGATGTATCCATTAAAATAACCTATGCTGCCAAGTGATTGCTTAGTATAATAGGGGATTCGTTCACTATGAGAGGAATTCTACTTTATTGGAAAGAAACCAGGACTTCAGGAAATGTTTTCTATGTCAGGGGATTCACTGTAACATGGTATCGTTGTATTTATGATTTTATGATGTTAAAATGAATATTAAATGAAATAAAATTCCCAAGGATTACTCAGGAGGCAGCTAAGTACATAACATTTAGTACAGATGGTTGGAAGGCACAATTTTGCTCCATCACTGCGTATGTATCCTTGAACGATTTCGACTGAAGACAGCATTTCTTTGAAATTTTCATTAAACCAGACGTCTTGAAATATGAATTCCTTTTATGTTTCTGTGAGTTTTGGCTAAAAGAACCCCAGTGAATAAATCATACATGATACTAAGTGTCACCAGCACTTGTGAATATTTCTGCTTTGTTATTCTACTCTCAGTAGAGCACCATTGATTATCAAACTCAGCGGAGAGCATTTTATGATCATATATCTCCATTAGCTCCTAGTTTGACTACCATAGATTTTTCTGGTTAAGCCTGCATTATGTATTAGGAAGCCTATCTCTTCAATACAAAGTTTGATTTTATTCTCTCTAAGACTAGAATTCTTATTATGTATTATGTATAAAGATTCTTATCTTTTATATGTAAAAATAGGAGCACTGTCTTTGTGCAACTGAAATATAAGCCTTCTTTTCTTCCCCCCTTGATTCACAGACAGCATATTTTATGATGAAGATGAATTTCTACAATGAAATGGCTGTCAGGGTAAATATTTCTTCACTTGTTAAACAAATGAAAAAGTCAATTGTGCTCCGAATTTGCTTTTAATAAAATGAGCAAACCAGAATAATATACACTTGATTGATATGCTGATGGCAACAGTGGGAAATGGTACATAGTTAAAAATTAAAGTTACATTCAGTAGATTGGGTTGTGTTTGAAAGCTGTAGCTGAACTTAAGGCATCTGCATGTGTCTTGCTCTATTGAATTCTTCATTCTACCTTACCAGATATGATATTGATAAAACCCTGAAACATTCTAGCTGTATTCTTACAAATGTAGACATATATTAATAATTCTAACAAACGAGAGGGATTTTGGGTTTGTTGATGTGGCTGTGCTTTTTCTTATGTTAGTACATCGTGAGATGGTCAAGTTCGAGATCCTCAGGACAGTGAGAAGAGCGTGCAGCAAGCTCACTGCCCTGGACTTCAAGAGAGCAGACTTTGGCCTCTTCAGGAACCTGCTTAGTAAGGTTCCATGGGGTATAGCCTTAGAGGGCAGGGGGGCCCAAGACTGTTGGTTCATATTCAAGGATCACCTGCTACAAGCTCGGGAATGTTGCATCTTGACTAGAAGGAAGTGCAGCAGGAGGGCCAGGGGCCTTCTTGGATGGATAAGGGATGCTGAGGGAAAAAAAGAGGCTTGTAAAAAGTGGAAAGAAGGACAGGTGGCCTGGGAAGAATACAGGGATGTTGTCTGGGAAGCTATGGACCAGGTTAGGAAAGCTAAGGCCCAGTTAGAATTAAAGTTGGCTATGGATGTTAAAGATAACAGGAAGGGATTCTATAGATACATAGCGAATAAAAGACAGACTAGGGACAATGTAGGCCCTCTCTGAAAGGTATCCAGAGAACTGGATTTGGAGAAGGATTACTGGATTTGGAACTGGATTACCCTGGATTTGGAGAAGGCTGAGGTTCTTAATGACTTATTTGCCTCAGTCTTCACTGGCAAATGAACTGACGAATGAAGTTGCTAAGGCAGTGTCCATCATATTTGAAAAATCCTGGCAGTCAGGTGAAGTTCCCGATGACTGGAAAAAGGGAAATATAACCCCCATTTTCAAGAAGGGGAAAATGGATGACCCAGGGAACTATAGACCAGTCAGTCTCACCTCTGTGCCTGGCAAAGTCTTGGAGCAGATTCTCCTGGAAGGCATGCTAAGGCTCATGAAAATCAACAAGGTGCTTGGTGACAGTCAGCATGGCTTCACTAAGGGAAAATCCTGCCTGACCAATTTGGTGGCCTTCTGTGATGGGGCTACGGAACTGATGGACAGGGGTAGAGCGGCTGACATCATCTACCTGGACTTGTGCAAAGGGTTAGAGACTGTCCTGCATGACATCCTTGTCTGTAAATTGGAGAGACATGAATTTGATGGATGGACCACTGGGTGGATAAAGAACTGGCTGGATGGCCGCACACAAAGAGTTGTGGTCAGTGGCTTGATATCCAGCTGGAGACCAGTAATGAGTGGTGTCCCTCAGGGATCGGTGTTGGGACCGGTCTTGTTCAACATCTTTGTCACTGACAAGGACAGTGGGATTGAGTGCGCCCTCAGCAAGTTTGCTGGTGACGCCAAGCTGTGTGGTTTGGTTGATCTGTTGGAGGGAAGGAATGCCATCCAGAGGGACCTTGACGCACTTGTGAGGTGGGCTGATGCCAGCCTTATGAAGTTTAACCATGCCAAGTGCAAGGTCCTACACCTGGGTCGGAGCAATCCCAGGCACAGCTACAAATGGGGCAGAGAAAAGTTTCAGAGCAGCCCTGCAGAGAAGGACTTGGGGGTGTTGGTTGATGAGAAAATGAACATGAGCCGGCTTCAGTGTGCGCTTGCAGCCCAGAAAGCCAACCGTATCCTGGGCTGCATCTAAAGGAGAGTGACCAGCAGGTCGAAGGAGGCGATCCTGCCCTTCTGCTCTGCTCTTGTGAGACCTCACTTGGAGTACTGTGAGCAGTTCTGGTGTCCTGAACATAAAAAGGACATGGAAGTGTTGGAACAAGTCCAGAGGAGGGCCATGAGGATGATCAGGGGACTGGAGCACCTCCCGTATGAAGATAGGCTGAGAAAGTTGGGGCTGTTCATCCTGGAGAAGAGAAGGCTGTGTGGAGACCTCATAGCAGCCTTCCAGTATCTGAAGGGGGCCTATAGGGATGCTGGGGAGGGACTCTTCATTAGGGACTGTAGTGATAGGACAATGGGTAATGGGTTAAAACTTAAACAGGGGAAGCTTAGATTGGATGTAAGGAGGAAGTTCTTTATTGTGAAGGTGGTGAGGCACTAGAATGGGTTGCCCAAGGATGTTGTGAATGCTCCATGGCTGTGTGTTCAAGGCCAGGTTGGACGGAGCCTTGGGTGACATGGTTTAGTGTGAGGTGTCCCTGCCTGTGCAGGGGAGTTGGAACTAGATGATCTTAAGGTCCTTTCCAACCCTGACTAATCTATGATTCTATGATTCTGCATGACATTTGATGCATTGAATCTTGTAAGAGTTACTTTGGAAAGCACAGGACAATTTCATTGCCTAAACATAGAGGTAGACCTGCACTGAGCTTGCTGATGTTTGAGTGAATTTTGCTAGATGAAGAGGAGTTTAAACAGTCCTTGAACTTTAGTAAATATACAGCAAATTATGATTGTTATGAGCTGCAAAATAATTTAGAATATATATAATTTCTGGAAAATATCTAGAAATCAGCAATTTTTCCTCTACTTTAGAACCACAATTAAATATATGGAACAAACATGGGAAGGACATGAGAGATTTTTTTTAGGTGAAATATTTTTATCTCACTTAATTCTTCTATTTTGTGTAATAAACACACTTTAGAGGCCTATAACTTTTTTGGCAAGGCATCCTACCTTTCAAATACTACCAAAACTTGGAATGTGGTAGGAACGGAGAGTAACCCAAGGAAACTCCTGTAAAGTAGGAAGATTCTGAGAACAGATTTTAATTTTGTGGCCTTTCCAGTTCCAAAAGGTCTCAGACTTGAGAGATGTGTTCCCATCAGGTTTTTGACTTGGTGCGGGTTCTTTCAGAGGCACAAAACAGAATCTTACATTTGGTGCATGTTAGAGAGCTGAACAGTAATCTAATTCTTCAGAATTTTTTTTGTTTTTTGAGGGGAGAGAGTTTCATTTATATAGGTTTTGGGTTTTTTTTTTTAGTTATTTTATTTGGTTATTAGCTAGGTTGAAAGTATTCCACACTGGGGAGAAAACAGAAGGTGCGAGCTAGCTCTTAAAAGTTGGCTGTGTACTTTTAGAAGGCATTTGAAGACCAAATTCCAGAGGTAATTATGTAGTCTAATCAAATGAAGTTTTACATTTGGTCTTTCATTTTTAAAAGAAATGGAATGTATTCCCATTCATTTATAATGGAAATATAATGTTGAATCATTAGGTGATATAAATCGTCAACGTACCATTGTTTTCAGTCATGTCCTTTCCTTTAATGGAAATTTAAATCAGTAGAAAACAATACAACAGATCTTTAATTGCAAATGTCAGAATACCATTCTCTTGTATCTAAATATTGCGCAGCCATATCTGCAGAGCAGATTGAAAACGCTACCATTCTGAAACACTGAATATTTTGGTGTTGGGTTGTTTGCTGTCATCTGTTTTTTGAAGAACGAGCCAAAGCCCAGGAAAATAGACAATGAGGCCTGTTGAGTTTCTGCACAGATGTGTGGCCAGGCTTTAGGTTTCCTAAGCCAACAGTGCCTCATATTCACACATTGTGTGCTTCATTCATGATTAATATGCTTAAGTATTCTGAAAATATAGCAATAACTGTGTGGGTTTGGTTTATTTTTTCTGTTTAACCACTTAGTTTTGCCTCATAGTTTTATTAAACTATTTATTTCAGTTTATAGTCATTGATTAGAAAGGCATATTTAGTTCTCACTACTGAAGTATCATTGAGAGTGTACACATGCTCAGTTTCTAAGTCGTCTTAAATCTCTGTCTCTCTGCATTTAGTTGTAACCAGAACTATCAGGTTCACCCTTTCAAATTAAATCAGAGAACTTGTTTAAATCAATTTCAGTTTTGACTAATAAGTCAGAACGTGATTCTCTCCCTGAAAAGATTTAAGTTTGCTAAAATTTCCAGCACCAAAAGTAATCCTGTGGAAAAAAAAAAACCAAAACTATTTCCGTGAGCAGATGGCTTTTGATATATCAAGGTTTTGCCATTTGTTTTAGTGCTTAAAATAAACATTATTTATAAGACCACTTACATTTTGATGTTACTTAATGAGGAATATGCATCATTGATTTGACTAGCTTAAGAGGTCATTTAGAACTTGCCCGTTAACAAGCTGTAATCTGCTGAGCACACAATGACTTTGGTTAAAATGATCTGTTCAGTGCTGATCAATGACAATAATTGTTTTGTACCAATCACTGTTGAAACTTGCTAATTACTTTGAAGGGCATAAACACTTCTATTTTTTTCCTCAAGAATTTTTAAACATTCACCTTGGAATTAAAAAGAAATATATTTATAGCATATTCTAGTTCCATATAAAAGCAAACATTTACAACTTGCACATGGAAAATATGAACATCATCAGAAGCTTTGTGTAAAACATTCAAAAAGATTAGTCGTGAAAAGACATACAGTATTAGGGAAACAGAAGCCTAGCATAAAATAATTTGAGGCAAAATGCAGTTTTTCTTGCTTATGTTTCATTCAGTTGGAATCAGTGAGGTCGTTCTGAACAGCAAGTGGTGTAAATAAAGGTAGAATGCAGCATTTAATTGGTATGCTGAGCCCATTGGAGATAATTATAGCTTTATGCAATGTGAGTCTTTTGTCTTTCAGTTTGAGTTTTGATCCTTTAACCCAGAACTATCCACTTCTGCATTTATAACTGTGAGGTGAAGACTGTCAGAAAGAGTTCCAAAGGGACCATAATCCTGCATTAATGAGCACACAGCTAGATGGGAGCCAAGTTGCTCTTGTTGAGAAATTTTGAAGCCAAACAGAAAAACAAAGCTAAGATCTTTATTTACACGCAAAGGGTTTTGCTTAATCCCATATCTCGGAAGGCATAGTCATTCTTTGCTCTTTCACGATCCCTTTTTAACCCAGTAAGCTTGTATATGAGAAAGTGGAGTTGCAAAGAGTATGAAATTTACTATCACTTAGTGCAAAGAAGCATGTCTAGTGCTTAAACTTTCTTGTTCCCATGTTCTGCTACTCACATAACTGTTATGTATACATATTATAACAATGTCTAGAGGTCCAAACCCTTTTTTTTAGTCAAAAAACTCCAAACATATGTATACATATTATAACAATGTCTAGAGGTCCAAACCCTTTTTTTTAGTCAAAAAACTCCAAACAACAAGACATGGGTAAAAGAAAATGCCAACTTTTAAAATTAGTCATGAGTCTTACTTCTTTTCATTGTCACACCCCAATGTAGCTGGATTTTTTTAAACTTGATATTATGTTTTTGATGTTGGCATTTAATAGTAAATTCATATCACCATTTAAATACAATATGTTACATCCTACCCTTGTTTTCTTCATTGAAACATAGTGGTGTTTCTACTTGATATCACTTTTAAGGAAACCATATTATTTGCGAAATACAGCAGGTTTTTGATATGCATACAAACTTTTGATTTGAAATGTACTAAGCAGGTATTTATTTCCTCTAGATTCAGAAAAGATGGCGAGGCTATTATATTCGGAAATATGTCCATAATTATTATGCACTGAAGGAATACCTGGAAGCCATTTCTGTGAATAACGATATTGTCAGGTAAAGATAAACCTCCATGGGGTAATGCATTCATTTCCTCTTCTTTTATTTGTAAAAAGTGCATGGCACTATTTAAACTGTTTCTTTGAGTGCAGGTTCCCTTCCATTATCAACTATACATGTATGTATCAGTCATCATTCACTTTAACCTAAGCCTGTGCATGTTGCACCAAATTCAGTTCTCATTTACACTCTTAGAAATTCAAAATAATTTCTTTGAATTCATTAGGCAGACTCTGGGTTTGTACCAGTTTCATAAATTTGAATTGGGCTTTTCGTCTCTGCTCAGAACTCACAGATCATTATGCCGAATATATGGTTTGTTGAACTAGTTTAGTTGGTTTCCCAGTATACACAAGCTAAAAAAAAAAAAAAATGGTTTCATAGTTTATTTTGCAAATTGATTAGTGACAATGAATGAAAGTGCAGATATAGATCTGAGTTACATGCATTAGCAATGCTATGAATGTTAATTGTGAAAAGGGCTGGTGTAGATATAGTGAAGCAGGTTCGTTTCATAGTTACAGAAGAGATTCACTTGCCTATTAGATTTCTGGCTAGAACTGTTGTTGCTGTATGCTCCTACTCTATTTCTTCTATCCAGCTCCTGTCTTTCCCTGTACTTAAGTTGAAGGCTGTATAAAACAGAGGCAATTATTTCCCTTTAGCACATTTGATGTCCTGATCCATGACTATTTCTTCAGAGAACAGTGGAAACAGAAAAAATAGTGGGTTTCCATGATTATTACTTTATCCTTGTAAGTGAAAGTGTTGAACAAAATCCGTCAATTTTTTGCTCTTCAGAATGCCTGAGACAAATCTTTGCTTTCTGAAGCATAGAAATACAAGGCAGTCTAGTGAAAAAGTATTTCTGGAAATCTTGTCTAGATCACATGGCAGACAATTCAGCCAGAAAACTGTTAAAGAAAAAAGAATATGTAAGTTACAGATGAAAAGAAAGAATTATTCCACTTCTTTGGACACTGCTTATTAATTTATAATGTTTTTCCACAATTATAGATGATGATACGTCCTTTTTGTCATAGCATTATAACTCGTGCATTACACTGTTACATGTAATGAAACACACTCGTAACTACTTCCTTTAATCTCTCATTGCTATTCATTTAAATGTATTCTATGCAGAAAGTTAAATTATAGCTATGCAAAACCAGACTTAAAAAACCCATCATCTCTTCAATTGTACCTTCTTGTTCTGAAATCTTTGAAGTATGTTGTCTTCTTGAAAATGTAGAATTCTAGGAAAACTAGACCAAATTGTGGAAAGTAAATGAAGCCATAATTTTTCTGGTTTAAAATGAATATAACTGAAATAAACTGCAGAGACACAACCTTCTTCTCTGTTTGTAATAGTTCAAACACTCTTCTCTATTCCCTGCCTAAACCTGCAAAAAGGCTCATAACTTGTCAGTTAGATCAACCTTTGATGTGTGTGAATAAAACAAGGTAACCAGTAGTGTTTCTGCTGTACTGAACACAGGTTGATTGGAGCTTTGTATTTTATTTCCCAAAATCCACAACAGATTTCTGCTGGGTACATCTAACTTTGCAGGACTACAAAAATACCTTTCTTTAATTACTTTGATAGGTTCATTAAATTCCCTAGAATTTGTCCAGGTGTTTAAAAACCATAAAGCCTATCCATTGGGTAGATATTTTAATCAGGAAATACTTTTTTTGCTGCTTTTCTTTACTAAGTAAAGTGAGCAGTGTACCTTCAGGTACGTCAAATTGTCTCAGATGGTCCATGTAAACTCTTACCCAGCAACTTATATATTCATACTCTGCTAATTCGAGTTCTGTCTTTGAGAATTTACATAATTTTATATCTTTCAGATGAAATGAAAAATCCATCTTCTGAATTAAAAGTTAATGAATTTTTGCATGAATTTGGTCACTTATCTCAAACAAGTTTCAGTTTTAAAAATGCATCAGTTTTCAAGTGCAATCAAGTCACTGCAGTAATCTCTTTACTGGGGAACATTTGTAATCAAATACATATATTCTCATGAAGGCCAGCGGATGTTTAATGAAGATGAGGTGTAAGCCCTCAGCAAAACAGATTTTTCCTGTCATTGGGCTAAGATGCTGTCAATTACTTTGGCCCCAAGGCAGAGAGTTTCTTATGAGGAATACTGAGCAAAATGGAGAGATTCTCTGCATATTTTCGTCAGTCA
This sequence comes from Pezoporus occidentalis, assembly GCF_034315485.1. Taxonomy (NCBI): domain Eukaryota; kingdom Metazoa; phylum Chordata; class Aves; order Psittaciformes; family Psittacidae; genus Pezoporus; species Pezoporus occidentalis. The sequence continues at coordinate 1,101,761 of NW_026916294.1, forward strand.
TCACATATGGAAGACTATAACCTCATTGTTTGTAAACATTTTTGCATATAAACAAAAGAGCACAACCTAACAAATGAAGTAATGCATTTTTTCTCATTTGTCTTATAGCTGTATTCACCAGAATATATGCATTGTGCAGTGTCAGTGCTAGTAAAGAACCAAGTTTCTTCACAAATAGCAAACAAATCACTGTAAAACAGAGACTGACTTTAAGGACTCCAGTGATATAACACACCCCCCCCCCAAAAAAAAAAAAAAACAACTAACCAAACAATGAAAAAACAACAAAATACACATGAGAAGTTTATAATTCCAGAATCTCTTTAAACAGTATTCTTTCTGGAATTATGGTGTGATTGTAAACTGAACTAAAAAGTATCGTTCTCAGTCTTATACTCTAGAATAATGCTGACAGAATTCTTATCAACAGCTACCTGAAATCACATTTCAGGTCCTTCCCTCTTGGTCTCCAGAACCCCAGGAGTTGTGCTTATTTTTCTCCCCTTTCATTAAGGAGGAGCCTGTATCAGCTTACCATTCAGTACTTTCTAAGGGAAACTTCAGAGGAGATTGCCAGAGAACTGAACATTCTGTTAGTTTCTTAGAAGAGTATCTTATAAGACTTAGTGAACAAAGTTTGTTTCCTTCACTCTTCTCCTTTGTCCTATTTTTTTAAATATAAGACACATCCCCCACTAAAAGGTTTTCTCAACCAGTAGTCACATTTTTACCATTCAGCTTTAATACAAGCCGTCCTTATTTAATAGCTACCCTCATTTAGTAGCCAGACCTTTATCATTTGTCTTTACTGTGGAAACCCCAGGAGAAAGTAAACTTAATAGAAGCTGCCTCAGTTTAAAGCCATAGAGGGATGTAATTAAGTTTAACAGAAATTGATTCTAACAGAAGTTGACCTAAAATATAATTAAATAATAATAGTCATATTATGTGTGAGGTTCTACTCACTTAACAGACTGCTTATCCTAACTTAAGGCACTAGTTTTTTATGAACTGAAGGTAGCTGTCGGCTTTAGCTCCCAGACTGGCTGAAGAGTATGTGGGGTTTCCTCCAGCATTCCCATTACTTCTCACTGCTGCATAAGCAATAGATGTGATGGCTGATGGTGTCCCCAGTAGAGTCCCTAGTAGTTAAGTTGAGAAGTGATACGAAGAATCCTTTGACAGACGGCAAAAAATGAATTTGAACCCTGAACTCTGCCTACGTAAGGGCAGACTAAGACTTTTCTTGGTATTTGTACAGTTTAGCCTCAGTGTGATGGTGAAAGGGGTTCATCAGTCCTGAATTCTGTTTTGCCTACAAGATTTAGGAATTTCTAAACTGAGCAAGTAGGAAACCTGTTCTTAAATATTTATTTTACAATAAATATTTTAGTAATAAGTCTTCCTCCATAGCATCTGTTTGTATTTAAATAAGTACCAACTCATACTGTATTCTATCTAGATATGGATTAGTTGGGTGATTGCATATATACAGGCATGCATGCATTAAAATGAATTCCATTACTTCTCAGTAAAGTTCATGTATTTAATTTTAAGGAAATGTACCTTGTTTTGAAATATTCTTCTAGCTACTTTTAACATCTCTAAGACCTAGAAAAATGGTTACCAGGGGAAATATGCCAAAAGCAATTAGCATAGGCTATAACTCCATATGATGCATTAGAATTTTGGTTTATGTGAAACAGTTTCCAATCCATGATAAGCAAATTGACATCACTTCACATAAATTAGCATGCTGGTACCATTATATCAGAAGAATTTATGGGTGATGTCAGTTGCCCAACTGTGTGATTAACTTGCAGTTCTTTGACTAAGGTTATCTACACACTGGCCTCTAAACTACAGTAAAGCAACTTTGCTATATGTCAGGTGTGCAACTAGAGATAAGATTTGGGGATGTAGTGCTCCATTTGCTGATGAATGGCACCATTTAAATTTTTTCCCTAGACACAGGACTCAGTAAGATAGCAGTATCAGAAAACTAACAAAGCAGTGGCCAAGTCCTGGCATTGGGTTTCTCGTGTAATCAAGGCAGTTAGTTTAAATTTCTTGGCTATTAAATAAATAGTGACTTAAAGGTAGCAAACTAAGACTTGATCTTTAGCAAGCATAGTACTGTACGTAAATGCTGTCATGTGTATAAATCATGAATTCACACACTTACAGGGTTGACACCAAATTCTTCTTTCTATTGTTGCTGGCTATAGTAGTAAAAAAGCCTTGAGAGTGGCCCTGAAGGGTGTGACTTTCATCCAAGTTTGAGTAGCTGCTCTATGAGCAGATTTAATGTCACAGTCATCATTAAAGTTTTTTGGTCCTCAAGAAATATCAGGGAAATAGATAATGCAAAGTGATACAAATTGCTTCCTTGGCAATATGTATATTCACAAATCCTTTGTGGAGCCTGATTTTTTATTAACTTAATGAACAGTGAAATACAGTGCTGTTGCATGTTGCTGGTGGTCTAATCCAAGGTTTAGCCTTTCTTCAAATACGCCTGAGCATGTAGGACTGAGAGAGGTAAGAGTATCTAGCTTATTCTTGATTAGTAGAGCACTACTGACGTCTGTTTGCTTTTAACATGGCAAGTACTTTGCTGCTTAAAACTTTTGAGGTAGTGCTGTTTTCCATGAAGTGGGCTTGAATTAAATCATCTGCCATCATAGTATTACGAGGAGAATTTTCTCAGCATCAACCTCTCTGTTCGTTTATGATAAGTCCAAGTGCTGGCCATTCTTTCAAGTGTCAAAGCATTTTGAAGGATGTATATATTGTCTTATAATTCAATTAAAATGTTCCTGCTCATTGACTGCAGAAGCAATTGATTCTGTAGTCTATTTTCAATTAGTGCCAAAGCGTTTCAAAGAGCTCCTTGGAATTCTTGCAATAATAAAAACCTCATTTTTGTAATGTTGTCTTTCTCTTGATGTTTAATTAACTAATTTGTCCTCAACCCATCTTCTTTTCCTTGTCTTTAAAGATATCAAGAGGAAATGCATGATGCTTTTTAACTTATGTACCTGTAATTAGAGTTTTCAGAATGTAAATTTATCCTGGCAGCTTTCTTTGGGAGCCATAGAAATAAGTGCCAAATGTGCTTTTGTTTATTTAAATATCAATTTTGAATGGTAAAGCACATAATTTGAGACATTTGAATGCCATGAAGAGGGACCTTGACATGCTTGTGAGGTCGACTGATGGCAACCTTATGAAGTTTAACCATGCCAAGTGCAAGGTCCTACACCTGGGTCGGAGCAATCCCAGGCACAGGTTGGGCAGAGAAGAGATTCAGAGCAGCCCTGCGGAGAAGGACTTGGGGGTGTTGGTTGATGAGAAAATGAACATGAGCCGGCTGCAGTGTGTGCGTGCAGCCCAGAAAGCCAACCGTATCCTGGGCTGCATCAAAAGGAGCGTGACCAGCAGGTCAAAGGAGGTGATTCTGCCCCTTTACTCTGCTCTTGTGAGACCTCACCTGAAGTATTGTGTGCAGTTCTGGTGTCCTGAACATAAAAAGGACATGGAACTGTTGGAACAAGTCCAGAGAAGGGCCACGAGGATGATCAGGGGGCTGGAGCACCTCCCATATGAAGATAGGCTGAGGAAGTTGGGGCTGTTCATCCTGGAGAAGAGAAGGCTGTGTGGAGACCTCATAGCAGCCTTCCAGTATCTGAAGGGGGCCTATAGGGATGCTGGGGAGGGACTCTTCATTAGGGAGTGTAGTGATAGGACAATGGGTAATGGGTTAAAACTTAAAGAGGGGAAGTTTAGATTGGATATAAGGAGGAAGTTCTTTATTCTTGTTAGGGTGGTGAGGCACTGGAATGGGTTGCCCAAGGAAGTTGTGAATGCTCCATCCCTGGCAGCCTTCAAGGCCAGGTTGGACGGAGCCTTGGGTGACATGGTTTAGTGTGAGGTGTCCCTGTCCATGGCAGGGGAGTTGGAACTTGATGATCTTTAGGTCCTTTCCAACCCTAACTATTCTATGATTCTATGATTCCATGATCTTTGTCTTTTCCAGAGGATTGTAGGTATAACATAGATCTCGTAGGAAACTCAGTACTGTATTGACTGAGGATCCTGTAGTACTTCCATAGCTACAAACCTGATGTTAGGATGACTAGGGTATAAAAATGAGTTATTTGATTCTTCTCTGTGATTTGACCTGGTTTCCATTGAACAATATGAAGATACCAATATTAAATTAAGTGGGAGTTAGACCAGAGAAAAGCTTTAAAATTATAAACTGTAAAGAGTCTCATATCTGGTTAGAATAGTTTCCACAGTTGTGCATTTTATGATGGTTGTTCCTTCCTAAACATGTTTCCCACAAATCCAGCTTTATTCACACATTCTGAGCATAAATACCCTCTTTGACAAGTCAGTCCATTTTTAGGTCTTCTCTTTGCCTACCTTTATACATACTAATACAGTTTCATTTACATATATGCTTTTAAACAGCATATATAGGCTTTCAATAATGCATTTGGCAAACCAGACATTTTAGATGGACTTTCTGTCTTTTTAGTTTGATCATGAAATTGAAATGAGTAGGCTAAAGCTATAGAGGAGGCAGTGCCTATTTTAACTCCAAAGAAAGCACTTTCTGAATACACTGAGGTTAAGGTAGAAACCCCTATGATTACAGAAGAAGCTGAATTTCCGGTGCAGGTTCAGCTAGATATACCTCATGTGCCTTATTCTGTTCATGTCTCTTCTGAGCAAGTGGTGAAAGCAGTCTTACCCTGGTTTTAGTTCTGTGTAACACTGATCAAGTTTTGCAGGTAGACATGGGTATTGTAAGTAACCATAAGTAACTGCTTAGATTCTAGTCTTGAAAAATATGAAGGCTATATTTTCTCATGTATTTTTGTATAGCACTGAGAACACCATTAGGAGTAACAGATTTAACATTAAGCCTTATTTCACTTGTATCCAATGGAAAATTTTTAATCTGAGTGTGTAGAAAGAAATTTGAGATCCTTGCATTGACTCATTGGACCAAATAAAGTGCGATGTAGCTGACTACTTTTGGTGAAAGTAGAATAAAACAGTATTGTAGAGTAACACTGGGAGGAGTGGCTGACACGCCAGAAGGCTGTGCTGCCATCCAGTGAGACCTGGACAGGATGGAGAGTTGGGCAGGGAATAGCTTGATGAAATATAACAAGGGAAAGTGTAGAGTCCTGCATCTGGGCAGGAACAACCCCAGGTTCCAGTATAGGTTGGGAAACGACCTGCTAGAGAGCAGTGTAGGGGAGAGGGACCTGGGGGTCCTAGTGGACGACAGGATGACCATGAGCCAACACTGTGCCCTTGTGGCTAAGAAGGCCAATGGCATCCTGGGGTGTATTAGAAGGGCGGTGGTTAGTAGGTCGAGAGAGGTCCTCCTTCCCCTCTACTCTGCCCTGGTGAGACCGCATTTGGAATATTGTGTCCAGTTCTGGGCCCCTCAGTTCAAGAAGGACAGGGAGCTGCTGGAGAGAGTCCAGCGCAGGGCAACCAAGATGATTAAGGGAGTGGAGCATCTCCCTTATGAGGAAAGACTGAGGGAGCTGGGTCTCTATAGTTTGGAGAAGAGGAGACTGAGGGGTGACCTTATAAGTGTATATGAATATATAAAGGGGGAGTGTCACGAGGATGGAGCCAGGCTCTACTCAGTGGCAAACAATGATAGGACAAGGGGTAATGGGTACAAACTGGAACACAAGAGGTTCCATTTAAACTTGAGAAGAAACTTCTTCTCAGTGAGGGTGACGGAACACTGGAACAGGCTGCCCAGGGAGGTTGTGGATTCTCCTTCCCTGGAGACATTAAAAACCCGCCTGGACACATTCCTGTGTAACGTTATCTAGGTGTTCCTGCTCCGGCAGGGGGATTGGACTAGATGATCTTTCGAGGTCCTTTCCAATCTCTAAGATACTGTGATACTGTGATACTGTGAACAATAGTTTTATACCTGTGAGCTTTGAAGGCACTGTAGTGTCTGGATAGATTTCTATTTTAAATTACAAAGAGCCCATAAAGCATTTTCTGCAGACAGACTGACTAACCTTAGCATTTTATATTGTCTTCCATAGACAGACTTCACCGTTTTATATTTGTCTGAGGCAGGACCTTCACTGCAAAATAAGTAGAAAAGGGGAAGAGGTACAGTTTCATTACGCTCTAACATATCATTGACTGTCAGGTAGGTCTTGTTACGCTGTCCATCCTCATTTAACTATCCCACAAGATCTCTTAATGAAGTTAAGCCCCAAGTTCACTCCAGTAATTCTGTGGCAAGAGTTTGTGCAATGTAACAATTCATCACTTGTCAGGAAGGCACTTTTAGTTTATACATTTAATAAGGGCATCCTCTAGCTTGGTTAATTAGAAGTGAACAGTTTGCATATTTACTAAATGCGGAGTGTCATTGCCACCACGGCCTATTGCCTACATGAATTATTTCTCTATCTGCAATAAACAGCTGGGTAATTATTACTGCCATAATCAGATAAATTCCCTCTGTAAGGCTTTTCTTACATGGCAATTCTTTGAACTCATCCAAAGCTGAACAAAATTTATGAACTCCAGCAGCTAGGCCACTTTTTCATAGCATAGTGTCCCTGTTCCCTATTTCAAGGACATGTAGAGTATCATAAATATTGTGTAAATTAGGAGGATAAATATGATTACCTAAAGATTACATATTAATAAACTTGATTTTCAAAATATAATTTTCAGGTTGTAACTGATTACATTATAGCAGTTCTGTTTTATCTAATTGTAGAGACATGACAGGCCATCGATATACAGGGTATACTAGGTTATCAGGGAAGAGCTCTAGCATTTGAGGACTAAATACTCATGAAAAAGTATATAAATATTTTTTCATGTGCCTTTTGGAGTAATTTGAGCTGTTTAGGTCATTAGAAGAATGACAAATTTTATGTGCTATTTACTCAAATCACAGCAGTTCTTTTGTCATTAAAAAGTGGCATGGTTCTTTTTGGTGGGCAATTTTCAGCTTAATAATGAAGCATAGAATTTAAATGCGTGAATGCATGTGTTACGTTCGAAAACTAGATATTTCTTTTATTTGTGTACAAACAATTATGTAACTAAGCTTGCTCTATGCTATCCAAATATTCCAGCTCATATGTGAGTGTATCTATAGATACAACAGTGATTACTTCATTTACACATACAGCTTTACCAGAACGTGCTGGAATGTAGCTTATTTTTGAGTTCTCCAAAGAAACAAAAGAAAATCAGAAGACTTAAGTGTCAATTTACCTTTGGTGTTCAAAATATGTCCCATATTTCTCTACAGAAACATTTTTATTTTATTGTTAACTTCTTGTTATGTCTTCCTGTACTAGACTGAAAACTCCTTTCATATTTAGCATCAGTACATTAATCTACCCAGCTTTTAGTATTCTTTGTGCCAAACATAAAGAGTGGAGGTCACTTGAAGATATTGTCCCTATGCTTAAAATAGTTTTTGTGATAATTTTTAACAGACTTTAAAATACTAACAGCATCAGAACTCAGTTCTGGTGTGTTTTTTTTTTCCCTTCTGCTGAAGTATTTCGAGACAGCGACATTTTCGACCTCTTTTCTGCAAGTAGGTTATTCTTTTCTTATCCAATAACTAACTGATTGCAAAATGCTTACAGCCTCATCTAACAAACTAATTTGATCTTTCAGCTGCATGGCACCCAAAATCATGCAGCACTCATTAGTCTACTTGTACTTGATAGTGGGAGGCCTCACTACCACCTGGCATTGTGTTTAGCTACTCAAGAAAGGATCTAGAACTCATATCAGGAAATTATGTGGTTAGGTATAGACAATAGAATGTAAATCTTGGATGTACCCTTTAGGCATGAATAATGGGATGCCTAAATGTATAATTATATGTAGCCTAATTAAATGTAGCCTGGTTTATATGATGGGCCCAAATTTCAGGCAACAGACTTTAATTCTGAGTGTAATTTTTGCATGCTATGCTAAAAAATGCCTGATTTGGAGGGAGCGTTGATTACTTCAAGCTTTTCAAGACAGTAAGAGATAAGATTTCCTACTTCTTCTGCTGTACAAAATAGGTCAATACATAAAAGCTCTCCCTGCCTTGCCGTTGTAAAGCCTATTTAATGTGAACAAAGTTTACCATTTTATTTGCAAACATATGCAGACTTTTATATGAAAGTAAGTGAAAAATGTGAGCTGGGGAGTTGAGCTCAGTCAAATTGTTTCATAATACTCTGAGAGGGTAAATCAACTTAGCTGATGACCTTTAGAAGTTGTAATGTCATGTTTGCTTTCTAAATCACATAATGTTGAGTATTGTAAATGTTGCCATATATTAAAGTAAAAGGAATACAGATATGTCTACATTGTCCTGCACTGCAGCAGAGAGATAACAGCCTAAATGAGTTCATTCTAGTACTGGGAACAGCTTAACTGTAGCAAAACGTATCAGTGTGCTTTCCTCTGGTTATTACAGTGCAGATGGTAGCATATATAGTCTTCTGGGAATTGCAGTGCTAGAAGGAAACAGATACTTTCACATGACATTCACTAGAAAACTTTCAATGGTATTTAGCTGTGGTAGACATCCTCTCTTGTATGCTGCTGGAAAAATGAAGAACATGCCCTCTTAGCAGTTTAGCACTGACACTGTGCTGGAAATGACCACTACAGCTAAACTGCTATCAGGATAATTTGTGTAAGGATTTTGTTACTCATTTTGGACCAGATCAGCTTTGTTACCCCCAGATACTAATTCCAGTGTTTAAGCTAATCAATCAGGCTGATTTTCCATGAAGGGGTCAATAGCAAACAGAAATGGAGTGAAAACATTTTTCTTGTTATGGTTAGCTTTAGTGGTATAGATTTGAGCATAAATAAAGTTGAACCAGGATACTTGGATCCAGTTTCTCAGACAACAGAAGCTTCTGTGTTATATTTACTCTTATGCTACATCCATAATGTGCCAGGTTTACAGTTTAATTAGATCAAAATAGTTAAGCTAACAAAATAGCTTTGTTTAAATCAGACCTTTAACAAATTATTTTTAAGTTCACAATGTTTTGTGCTGCCAATGGGTATGAGCTGAAGGATTTTTACACACAAGGGAAAAAAAGACTTTGGACCAATAAACTTGCATGTTTCCAGACAATGGAATCATTTGAAAAGATTCTATATTACCAAAAAAGTATTTTTTAAATAGATGTGAGGAAAAATTCTGCATGAATTGTTGTTTAAACCTTGATTAGAAGATTCTGTGTAATGGATTACTGAAAATACTTCCATTTTAGTTATAAACTGGCTCTGCAGTCAGTATTTTGAAAAGCTGTTGCCTTCTCTTCAGTAACTGTGCAGCTGAGGAAATTGGAAGGGTAAGAAGGATACATCAGTCTGTTCTTTCCTATCATCTGGTACATGCTGTGTCCTGATCTCCTGATCTGCACAAAGTATTCATTCACTGTATGCCCTTCACCACTCTGCTCACTGCATTTCCTGTGTAGTATATTGATCACATTGTGGACCTTGACAGCTGAACTGGTATGTCACTTAATTCCATTGTCAGTGTACACTATGTGATTAAGAATAGATGGACAGAGTATGTTCTACTATGTGTAAATTATAATGGGATTTTAAGGTGTTATGAATTTCTTTCTGAAAAGAAAAAAGAATAGAAACTATAGGGTGTTTTTCATGCCCACACATTACTTTTATGTATTTTAATTTTCTTCATCCTAAGGATTCATATTAGATTCCTGTTCACTGCAATGACAGAGCACTACTGTTCCTCCAGATTTGAAGAGAGTGTCACGATTAAGTTGTTGAATGGGTTGATGTAAACATCATTCACATTTAAAATAATAATAAAATAAGGATGTTGGACACCCCTGTGGGGTATGTCTCCTAGGCAGTAAGTTACCTTGTACTGCTAATAACTAACTGCCTCTTTGAGCATCTGTTTCACTGCAACTTCTGATCAAACATTTTGGTCAAGTGATGATAGCAGGATACACAGTAGTATATCTACTGGTAGAGACAAGTAAGTGGGTTGCAGAGCTGCTTTTTTCTTCTCAGTAGATCAGAGTGGGAGCGCTCAAACTATCAGAAAAAGGTTAAGGATGATCAAGCTATCTGATGGTACATAGCTAACCTAAGTATGTATATGTGTGCTCTGTTCATACTTTAAAGTGTGGAGCTCCCTGAAGTATTTTTATGTCCTTGCCTAGTCTGTACATTTGTTTATTTTTTCCGTAGATAGAATAGATGAAGTCAAACGATATTATCATGGCAGGGCATATTCCATTCTCACCTCCACCAATGCAATGTGAAATCGGGTGACATGAAGAGGTGTACTGATAGTATTGTCCCACTAATTTCATATTTACTTTCATGTTCTGCATTTGAGCATAGAGGATGATGTCTAGTTAGGAAGGTAAAATCAATTTAGGTTATCTCCATTTATGCTAAAGTTGCCTACTGCCTAAATTGCAGGAATTTGATGATTTGTGGTCTGAACTGTTTAAAATCACTATAACTTTATACTCTTCTGGTTACCCAAGGCAACTACACTAATTATTGATGTTCTCAGATGCCCTTTAGTTAATATTATAATTTTATGGTTATCTTGTTAAAGGACCACAGAATGCCAGTGAAAATGCAAACAGAATGCAATAGTTTGATAAAATTCAATAAATCTATGTCAGCGTGAATTCATAAAATGATACAATTCTTGCAGGATTATTAAAATCTGTATATTACTGAAATCACCACTCGAAGACCTTTCCAAAAGTGCCAGAAGCAATATTATATGTGTATTTTTAACCTTTATACAGACAGCAGGAGCACTGTCAACCGAATTTGCATCTCATAGCTGGAACCAGCACCACTGCCTACTGCATAATGAAGTATCAGAATAACAATAAGTTACCTTGACATATGAAAATGTTTTCTTTTCAAACTATATAAAGCAAATAATTTTCTCATTAACAAATCAACAGCTTCTTTAGGATTTGTTACTCAGGATCATTTTGAATTTTGGGCTTTGAGCACATAGATTGATAATATTATGTTTATTTTCAATTACATAAAACATTCCCTATGACAAGGAAAACACACTTTGTATTAGCCACTTCTTTAATAAAAGAAAGCACCCTAAACTTGCACCAATAAACACTGATATTCTTCTGTGTTGTTGAACTCAGTTTCAGGTCAGGATAAGATACTACATTGATCAAAACTTACAAAGGTAATCCGTAAAAATCTGTGTGGGAGAAACTCTGATTGGGCTAAGCTTATATGGGAAGCCAGGTTTGTAGGAAGTGCACTAGGTGCTGTTAATATACTGAGATAAGACTTAAGGTAGTAAAAATACTCTGTGCTAAAAACATTACCCTCTTTTTCAGTCATAGCAGTTTAGTAAACAGTACTGTACCAAGCAATACCAAAAAAAAGAATGCTTACCATTGCTCAATGAACCAAAGATACGTATGAACAAAGAGAAGACTGACAGTGAGTGTAAGGGTTTAATCCAAAGATCATTTAATTTCAACGAATATTCAATTGACTTTAATGGGATTTGGATTTATTTTCTCTGGAAATGCATACATGTAGAAGGTCACAAGCATAAAACTTCTCTGTAAACACATTTACATGTAAGCTATCTGGAATTCTAACACTCTTTGGAAGTTTAAGTCTTTAGTATCACATATGCTTATATACAGTTTTCTGTATGGTAACAGTGAAACCCTCTACACATACATAGTATGTTAGTATTAATCTGCTAATGTGTGAAATAGTATATTCATATCCAAATGCTTTCAGCTTCTCTGCTTTTTGCTCCTATTCAAATTCTTGAAAGTATGATAAAGGAGATAAAACTTTCAGGTTCCAGTAGCTTTAGAATAAATCTGTATTTATGCTAAAACATCTGTGCTTTCCGGTCAAACAATGTTCGGACTGCTACATACCCCTTATTTTGTACTGCCTCTCAGAAGGGAATCATCTTGGGAAGTATTATCCCCAAGACAGAATTGTCTGCATGTTCTGTACAACTGTACAGAGCAGTATAATTCATGATAGAAATATTTTATCACAACTGACAAAATGTGTAGGCTGCAAAAGTGTGTTGAAAATCATTTGTAGCTGCTTAAAAAACCTCAAACTTCTAGTCAATTATGGTACAGCATTAGTGAGGACATGATGACAATGAAGGATCATGATGATTTGGATGATAGTACTGTCTGAAAAGATCAGGAATTCCACTGGACTTCAATAAGTATTTTAGACCATATAATTTCAACAAATAATAATTAGTATTCATTCATTCAAACTAATCTGCTAAATTCAGATTAATGACAATGGGAAATATTTTGCATCCCATAATCATTATATCTGTGATGCCAATTTATATTTTTATCATTTCTAAATAACAATGAAATCCATATCCACGGCTGGGGAGAAGTGCATGAGTATGTGAGAACATGAATTAACTGTACTAATATGTTGATAAACATTTCATCAGTTATAAATAGTGACACTGAACCTGAATAGGGGACTCTTTAATCAAAAAGGAGCAAGAAATAGTACTAAATATGTAATATGGATCATATACTGATGCTAAAAGTAAAGTGGCATAAAATGAAAGAACAGAGTTGATACTGTATGCATTGTCTATTTATTCATTTGTTTATGATTGATCTATATAGAACAAATTGTTTCCAAGTAAAAATGCTTATGTACCTCCAAGCAGTGACTCTGAAATCTGTACCTTAAGGACAAAGAAAGGTCGCCAATCTCTCCAACTCCTAGTTCTTTGTCAAAAATGGACACGGTTAATGAGGTTTGTTTGGTACAGCACAAATTCTCAGACACAGATAGAGATCCTTTCAATGGAAACAAATTTGTTTGGCTTTACCAGGTTACTTAGCGATTAATAATAGCCTTGAGATGCAGGTCAGAAAGGTCATCCTCCCTGCTTGCCAGCACAATCTAAAATGTGCAGCTAGTCCGGCTCAGCAGGCTTTGAGGCCCCAAAACGCTATGCATAAAGTAAAACAGGCTATTTTCCAACTTCTTTTTTTCATATTAATAAGCAATTTTCAAGAGAAGGGTGGCAAAATGGGGGCCATGCCACTCTTAAGTAATTCATTTATTTTGCAATTTAATCTTATGTTGGAAAAAAATTACACTGCTGCAAAAGCATAGCATGGTGATTTTTAAACGTCAGTGTGCTTCATAAGTAACCTTGTGTGAAATATTGTATTAGCAGCCTTTAACAGTAAACTGCAACAAAAAGTGTGTCCAGAGAGTGAAACAGACCTATAGGTCTTTTCTGATTCTTTTTTTTTAATTCTGATTTTTAATTTTACATCTGAATAAAACATGTTCAACTGCTTAATATTTTACTTATTTTAGTTCATGGAAAAAAATTGAAAGACGAAACAAAAATTCTACATTGCAACTTGTATTTAGGGATGTGATTTCATGGGGTTCATCTTTATAGAGCACTTATTGCTCTTTAGCATGTTTTGAGGAACTAATATAGATTTCTGATAATTAAAATATCAAGAATAAGTCTGAATCACAATTTTAAAACCACTTTCAGGAGCAATATGACTTTCCCATGGGATTATTCATATCAGCAAGCTTATCCATGTGCATATTTTGACAGGATTTGACCCTTGTCCTTGAGTGTCTTATTTGGTACTCACTGAAACAACTGACACTACAAATGTGGACCTCTCTAAATAATCTGTTTTGTGGGAATACTGGAATCACCCAGATATGTGAATACTGTATTTTTCTTTGCTTTTTGTTTCCTCATAAACACACATGCTTAAAAAAAAAAAAAAAAGACTAGAATTTACTCACTTAATTAACTTTTAAACAATCTAAATGCTTGACTGAATATGCTTGGTGGCTTTGGCATACAGGTTAATTTGAACTAGCTATTTCATAATAACCAAAATAACAGATGTTAATCAAACTAACCTTTTTTAACTGGGTCAAAAAAATTCCATAACACCTGCACTATGCACAGTAGCATGGAATTTTGTTTCCTACACAACATTCATTCACTCAACTCTGCATAATTAATGGCAAGCCTGGCTCTATGAAAAAAAACATTGAGGAGGAAATCTACATCCATTTGCTGTGAAAGTTTTTCTCCAAACATTCAGTTAACATCGTGAGTTTTCATGTTCTTTGTGAGCTGGTATTCAGTACAGTTCCTTCTTTCTTTTACAGTGATATAATTTTCTATGACTGAATATTTCTGAATACACAGACCTATCCCTTTAGATAACACTATGTGTTTGCAAGCCTCTGTCATGCAGTGGCTCATGAGGAATTTACATTCATGTTTCTAGTGGTGGCCTGTACTGTTGCTGTCAGATCTGTGCAAGAAGCCTAATGCCATGGAAACTCCTCTAAAGGACATTGCACATGTAAAAGGTTTACATCAAGTTCTGTATGCCTACACTCTCAGCATTGCAGATGGCTCGAGGATCTAGGAGTGTATGTCAACTCTTATCCTGTGTTTACTGTCCTCTCTCATTCTATAAGATCTTCTCTCTCTGCAGATCAGAAGGAGGCATTGCAAGGTATTAGCTGAAACATAAGTGAACAACTTTTATTTTGAAACCATTTGAAGGAAAATCACTAAATTATAATAATTTGTGCTTAGAGAAATTCAAACTGAGATGATGCTGAAAGATAAAAAAAGGACATAAATGAATGCTGTTTTATCAAGTATAAAAATACATACATTAGCATATTCTTCGAAAGAGTAAGCAATATGAACTAAATATGCTGTTCATAGTTTTTATCATTTTAATCCTGTTTCTTCGCAGTTATATCCATGTAGAATCCTGCTGTTGTGCAACTGAATGAACTGTAATTTTACATTCCAGTGGTGTTAGTATACTGTTAATACATAACAGAATACTGTGAAGCTATAAAAGTGTTGAAGTAAAATAAAACATGAGCACACCTTTTATTGTTGTAGTATAATTAGCAGACTTATTTTATTACAGGGGTGAACTGCAAAAGTACACAGAAATGATGGAAAATGAAGAGAAAAGGAAAGACCTGGAAAAGAAAGAAAAGAAAAAGAAATACCAAGCCCGAAAGATGCATTACCTCCTTAGCACCAAGCAGGTTGGTGTACCTGTCCCTGACAGCTCATGCAAACCACTTGGGCCCCCAGCCTGACAGAGATAAACTAGCAGGCTGAATGGGACATGACTTGTTGAAAAGATAACACAAAGACACTACTTCGAGTTCAATTTAGTGCTTTTCTATAGGCAAGAGCAGGTACCATGACTATTCTGTGACAGTAGCTTCATAGAGGCAGCATCAGCACTGGTGGCAGAAAGAGTCCAAGTCAGCAGTTTGATCTGCCACTGTGATAACACAACATGAAGGGCATAACCTCGCTTTAAAAACTCATTTTGACTGGCTTATTGTTGTGTTGTTGCACTTGTCAAGAGCTAACAAGTTATTAAGCTGTGAAGGGATTTAATTTTTTTCCTTTTTTTTTCTTTTAATTGAGCAAATGCTGGGATTGGTGCTGTGTTCTGCTCAGGTTTAGGATAGATTGGAAGTGCAGGTTTTCAGCTGAAGCTTTTCCTAGGGCTGCCTGAATCAGCTTATTTAGCATGATTGTTTTCATATAGAAATGCCTCATAAATTTCAAGTATTTCTGCATTAATTTGCTTTGTATTGATAAAAGTGGTATATTTTTCTAAGCTTTCTTCCATAGGCTGCTTTACAGACAGTTAAATATGGTAGTAGATATATCTTAGACAAAATGGATATGGCTGGTAAAGCTTGTGAGTTTGCTTTTTTTAGTCCCCTTTTGTGAACTTATAAAAGATTTGGTGTCCGTAAGTGTTCAGTGACTGGTTCTTCTTCAGATGAATTTACATGCAATCAGGGAATGCTGGTATGATCTAAGTGTCTGCTTTTCATAGGTTGTTAATTGAAATCTCTGTGTAAGAACTGTTAATCCTAAACAATGCAGGAAAAATACCATGACACTTAGTGACAAAAAACTTAATCTTTCTGTCTGAGAATCAACTGTGATCTATCCAATAAATAAAAATATAGTATAATTAACTGGATATCAGTTATGAAAACTCATTTTATAAATCAAATTTAAGTTATTTTATTAGAAAAAGAAAACATAGTAAAATATTATTAGAGTATAGCATGACAAGATTTCTGAGTGGCTTTTAGATAGGGGAGCTAGTTAATAACTGAAAATAGTTCACAATAATTTATTTGTCCAAATACAGATCTAGAATACTAAGAATAATCTGTGCAGTGTTTTCATAGCGTTATTACTGCAATTCCCTCCCCTTCCTGCCATGCATAACAAGGTGCAGATGGAGCTGAGCCACCTTATGTATCAAGGCTGCAGTTGTTCAGGCAGGTTATATGAGCAGCATTGCAAAATACATATTTGCAATAATTGTTTCAAATGTATGCAATTGATAGTTTTGAATCTTTTTGTTTTTCCACAAGCAAAAAGAGTGAGAAAAGGGTGTTTACTTGTTGACAGAAAAGAATTAAGGAGTTGTTGCTTCTCAGTTCTAGTCAAGAAGGACATGTCAAGTCCCATTCTCCACTCCCTATAAGCTGAAGCCAAGAAACCCATCTCAGAAGTGTTACAATTTAAACAGGGAGATTATCAAACATCACAGTATTGCACAATGTCGCAGATGATACAGTGATCCTTTCTGGCCTTACAGTCTGTGAATCCTTTATTGACTACAGAATTTGCTCTTCTTATTCCACAGGTAATATAGGTATTCATCATATTACATATATGTGTGTGTGTGTGTGTGTGTGTGTGTGTGTGTGTGTATAGATTGTGCCCATTCCTGATTGCTAGCATTGTTTTACATGTCAAAAAGTAAAAACCAAGAGTGCTAGTGTCATGAATGTATGTCTAGTATGTATGTAATAACATGGACTATGATGAAGTCAATGTGTTTTGGCTTTTTCATTAATTAACTTGCTATTCAAGCATTTAGTTACTGCATAAACTGTTACCTTTATAAAGAAAAAAATGAGGAAGAAATGGATATCAAACTCTAAATTAGTATGCATTAGTTGTTGTTACTGGTAGCAGGTATATACACATAGTCATACATAGCCAGATGTGAGCTTGCTTTGATTACTTTCCAAGCCAATCTGCAGCTATAACGTGGGGCTCAACACAAACCAATCGGCCCTGTTGAGAGCTATGGTATATTAGCTCAAGAACAGACAGCTTACACAGCTCCTGATCAGCTCAAAATAGGGGCAGAATAAGTGTGCATATGCTTTAAACTCAGGAGGAAGGAGTTTGATCTGCCTACAAGGTATTATATAGGCACACCTACTTTTGTTTTGCCTGCAGTCCCCTACATTTTTGAAGGGGAGGTGTGTGTATATTGAGTACCATTGCTATGAGACTGACATTCAGGGAAATCACAGTCATAGAATCATAGAGTGGTTTGGGTTGGAAAGCACCTTAATATCATCTCATTCCAACCCCCCTGCCATGGGCAAGGGCAGGGATGCCTCACACTAGAGCATGCTGCCCAAGGCTCTGTCCAGCCTGGCCTTGAACACTGCCAGGGATGGAGTATTTACCACTTCTTTGGGCAACCTGTTCCAGTGCCTCACCACCCTTACAGTAAAGAACTTCCTTCTTATATCTGACCTGATCTAAAATCATTTCATTCAGATTTTAATTTTTAGCAAAGAATTTTAAGGAAAAGAAAGTTAAAACAGGGTATTCATATAATCAATGATTACTAATAGTAGTAATTCTAATTGACAGTTACTAATGATATTAATAATATAATTACCAATTGTCTTTCTGTGAAAGAACAATGTTATGCATCCTGCCAACTTGAAAACACAATTTTTTGCTTTACTAAAAGCACACTTTTTTTTTCCAGTAGTACCAGTTGTACCCGTGCAACACAAATACAACCCGATTTGTAGGCATAAAAGTGGGCTTAAAAAAAGAAGGTTTTTTTTTTTAATTTAAATTAATTTAGTTGCCAAATAATGTCTGGAGAAATAAAGCCTGAGCTCTAAAACATCATGGTTATGAAATACTGAGCTTTTAATCAACTTGCTATATAGGCCAGTAGTGTCAAAACCAACTCCAGTAGCATCTTACACGCATGAGATTCTTTTGTTTGATTCCTATAATTATGAAAAAACAAAACCCAAACCCAACAGTCAAGTCTGTGTTCTTCTTATCAGGTGGTGAATTATGTTGTCCTTTCATTCACTGGTTGCTTGTTGCAAGAAATTCCAGTGTAAAATACAGCAGGAATAGATCTGGAGGTGGCAACTGCCCAGCTAAATCCCATTTTCAAACTAAGATTCTCTCTATTTCAGATTCGAAAATGTATGTATATAAAGCAATATTTCCCTTGTCTGTTTTTACCTTAACAGCTTGATAAATTCCAGCTTCATGATGGACATGATAAAAATTGCAGTACAAATTTAACAAGCCTTTGTCTTTGTAAAGAATATTTCTTCTCATTCCTTATCGGTTATCACACGATAGAAATAATAGTGCAGGTGTGGTTTTTTTTGTGGGTTTTACCTGGTTGATCATGAACTGCATTGCAATTTCTTATTGCAGCACGAAACATGTAAAGTTTTTCTTATTAGTCCATAATAACAATATGCTATTGCTACTACAGTGGTAATGATCCCTTTTTTAGTTGTCATTAACAAATGAGCTACTTATTAAACGTGGTTTTGTATTATAAACATGTTTACTTATGTAGATTATTCTTCTATGTCCCTGTACATCCCCTTTAAATAATTAAATAGGTTCTTACTTCTGCTCTTTGTCATATTCTCAAGGCTGACATTTGTAGGAAGGGCCATCCTTTGCAAAGTGCTAACAAATGGCCTTTAAAGTCAATGGAAGATAGAATTGCTGAATAAATTGATGGCACTTGGTGGAAGTTGGTATGAAAAGCTCACATCTGGTGGATCATGTGTTTGCATGATTCTTGTCATTGATATTTCCAACCTTCAAAAAACCATAACAGATGTAAACATCTAAGACAGTGAAAAGTTCTAATTTCAACAATGAGAACTGAATTTTTCAGTTCTTTCTCTGTGTAACACCCATACTCCATAAGCAATTCTACTTTAGGGTAATAGGAGTCATTTACCAAACTTAAGTGGACTCTTGATTAGGGCTCTTGAGGATAAAGGTAGCAAAAACATGCCCCAAGATTACTTTTTAGCTTTTGTTTCTCAAATCAGTTTTGTTTTGATTTTCTTTCGTTATTGTCAAACTCAAAATTATAACACCTGAGTCAGTTGTATCAGTCATTATGTCTGTCAGTTCATAGAGTTAAATATTTAAAATTCAAATTCTATTCAATGCTGGGGTATTTTTTAATTACATTTTTTCTATCAACAGAAATGGCAATTTGTAAGAATTACACTGATTGTGTATGTCCCCTTTGTATGCTACTGGAAATCAGGAGTTAATTCTGTTGAATTCAGGTGTAAATGTTCTAAGTGAGGAATTAAAAAAAAAAAACACAAAATCCTTCCTGGAGCAGGTTAATGAATATTCAGAAACCACAACTGATTTATATGCTTCTAACCTAATGTGCTGTCCTGTAAGAACTTGAAAACAATTGGTCTGAAATGACACTGTTTGACACCCACTCTGTGTGCGGACACCTGGCAGTTTTATTCTTATAAAGGTGAGGACTCAGTGGATAAAGCTCTGGCCTTTGATCTTCAGATCCACAGTTTAAGAGACAAGGCTGCAAGTTTGGTCATTTGAGCTCAGTCCCAAGTGAACAGTCCACATCACAAAATGATTATACGTAATTTGTTACTGCTGGCAGTGTCTGTTCAGGAAAGACCAAGGACTGAGCTAGCATGAAGAATGAATTAGCTGTTACCTTTTGCATGTTATTTCCTCCCTCTTTACTGTTGTAATTTTGTTATCCTGTCTCAAAAACATTCCAGGGATGAAATTATCATTCATTATGACTACTGATACTTCCTGAAGATGAACTAAAATGGTTAATTTTTGATTGTTTTTTAATGTAGGTTTCCCAATCACTGAACGTCCCCACCTATCCATGGGTGTTTAATATACACTCATCACTTCTCTGCCAAGAAGTCTGATATTTCTGAGGTCTTTCCAAAGCTTGTACCATAAAAAAATCCCATTTAAAGAGGAGAGAGTGAGCTTTCCTAGCTCTAAGGCAGGCTTGCAGCTACATTTAAATAGCATTAGTATATAAAGCACTTCATGCCACAGTGTTCTGTTTTTATAAAACATGATTTCCAAAGGATTCTCAATTTACATTAAATCCTTGTTGCAGTACTCGTGACATGTATGTTTGATCAGCTAGCCTTCTTCATGTATTCACTTCCAGCTTGGAAGCCAGATGTATCAGTCCGTTCACAGGTATTCACTGCGGGAAAATCGTTCAACTCTTGTGCCTCATGGGGCACTGTACACACCTTCTCAGTTCACTTGAAAGGAATCTGAGTTCATGTTGCTTAATGTTTCTGTCATAAAGAAGGACAAAGTAAGGTAAGCTGCAAGCAGCCAGTAACTGTTTGTGATTCTGGAAGACATTATACCTGAACAAAGAAAAATGTTTCTGCCTAGAACTAATATTCCACTAGGTCTGAATTCCAAAAATTAACTTTAAGCGATTTGCATGCAATCAAGAATTGTCATTTCTCTTGGAATTTGGGTCTAGTTCTTGCCCTTCAGGATTATGCATCCTGGGAACAATCATGACTGTAAATCTGCTGTTAATCACAGTATCATGTTGGTGTAAAAAGAAGTGCTGGAAGCCACCATATACCTGGTGTGCATTCTGCCAAAACCATTAAGGCAAAGCGTACAACTTCTGTTTCGCTCATATCCTTTTCAATCAGCCTTTCTTTCTCTCTAAGAAGGGTGGTTGTCTCCCTAGAGAGGGCAAGTACAATTAAAGCCAAAACTACGGTGGCAAACATGGTGAACTTCATGCCCAGAAAGGGGTAACTCTGTAGATTAGGGAGTAATGGGAAAAAGCTGGGGAAGTGCTATTTGCTGATACCATAATCTGCCTCCTATAAGAAATAGATGGCTATGCACAATTTCAGATGTATTTCTTCCTGGTGTCAGTGAGCAGTTCTTCTTTCCCATTCACTCTTGCCCTAAGTCTCATTCTAGCTCAAGTAGTGAATGAGAGTGCTTCCAACAGAAATCAGTCATTTCTTTCTTTGTCATACTTCACAGAAAACAAGATACTTGCATCCTATTTTTAAAGGTAATGAGTGAATGAACTTAAAAAATGAATAATTTTCGGCATGTTCTGTGACAGTATTGCAAACTATTTTTCCTAAAGGCTGCTTATTATAAAATCATTTCAGTTCATTTGATAACTGGGTAACTGTGCAAAGAAATGAGAGTTTACACTGAAAAAATCACCTGTCGTTAGAAAGAGCTTAACAGCAATAGGATGTAAAGTTTGAGTGCTGTTTTGTGATTGATCCTATGCAAGCTGGTTTCAAAGACATATCCATGTAGACATGGCAATATTTCTCAGAGCTGCTTCTAAATAGTTTGTTGCTAGTCATGTCACTCATACTAAGCATATGTTATTATAGCACAGTGGCATCTCTGCATCTACCATGTATTGAGCATTCAGCTCAATCCAGCATTAGTCATTTAAAAATCCTCTAGCTAAAAGGTCCCTGTACTTAAACTGTCCTTTTCAGCACTTGAATTGCATAATCTCTATTTGTGTGGATTTTTTTCTAGACAACAAACTTGCTCAACTCCTGTGGGCAGGATTAATGGCAGAGTTTAAAGGGCAAGCTGTGTGATCTATCAAAAGTGTACATGCTGAGATCTTAGAAAAACATGACCACATATTGTGTATTACTGTCAATTGGGGTGGCCAAAGGGCTGGATTGCTGCAGAGTCAGAAAACTGGTAAGACTGAGTTTCATATTGAATGCTGGCTTTGTGTATGATGTGACACACACATACAAGAAAGAATCTATATTGCAAGGAAATTACAATGTAGTGCAAATATCAGCTAAATAGCTCACACACAGAGCCACATTCACACACATTTGCACAGAGTGGAACTCCACTGACATTCCTGAAATTGTTACTGGTATAAATGGGGTTGATGTGTAGTAGTCTATCTGGTGTTTTTGTAAGTGTAATGTGATGTAGGGTCTTTCTCGGGTGATTTTGAAACTATTATATCAGAAGTACATGCTAAATAAGAAATAAGTGCGTATGAAGAGAGAGGTTAGGAACAGCTTGGGAGAAGTCATGAAGATAAAACACAATATTTCTCAACAGCAAACCTTCCTGTTGATTAAGAAGTGGTGCTGATGGTATCCTTGCTTTAATGAGACTTCAAGATGAGTGATGTACACACCAGTTCTTTGTTTTTCAGCTCTTAGGCAAGTGAAGAGTATGATGGTAAAGTTCTCTCATTAACTTGCACAGTTTATTCAATATTCAATGCCTTTGTTCGGTATCTAAGAGGTACTGTTAATTTGGGAATTGTGTCTGTCCTGCAGTGGACATGATAAAACCAGTATATCTTCCCCCATCTATTGTTTTCTTTGCTTCCAGTTTTTCTTTTTCAACAATCTTTCCATAGCATCTTAATATTTTTTTTTCTTAGTACATCACTGTTTTCTACTCATTTCTGACTACCTGTACAAATCTGACTAACATGGTTCTGCTCCCTCTTCTTCATTCTTTCCTGTATACAATACTATGACCATTCATGAAACATTCACCTCATTGTATATTGGTCTCATTGAAGACTGCTTTGTTAAATACACAGCCACTTTTTGACTATTTAGTCATTGTCTAATTCTATAGGTTTACTACAGCAAATTGTTTAATAAATCTGTCAGAACCTATGTCTGTGAGAGAAGATTCACAGGTAAGCACAATGCAACACATGTAAGAAACGATAAAAAGCAATGAAATATTACATTGCTTAGGTGCACCTATATATTTTTGAAGAAGTGAATGAATTCTCTAATTAGCAATTATTTAATTAAAAAAGGTATTTTCTATATGATTTCCATTGCTATCTCTTAAGAAGGGCTTCTCCTGTCTTCTGATATATTGTAGGTAACTTCTGGTGTACTAAATAGTATAATTACAAAAATTTTTCTCAATCCAGTGAGGAGTGAATTTCGAGTTGCCTTTTTTTTAGAAAGCTAATCTTTTCCATTATGAAAACAACAGTAGATGGGAGTTTTAATTTTAAATATGTAAATGATATCACACATTTAAAGGCTCTAAAAACTTCTGACAAGCACAAGTAAGTTTAGCCTCAAAATAATCCTGTGAAATAAGGAAATTCTGTGTATTCATACGTGGTTATTGATACATGGAAGAACACCATCACCTTCAGAGATTATTCTTCATACTAAGATCTTTTGTTCCCATTTATACAGGGTGGTTGTAGAAACAGGTTGGTTTTCTGAGATTCCTAGAATTTGTATATAATCCTATAAGCAATCCCAGCACTTGAAGAAAAAATGGTAACAGTAATGGAATTTCTCATTCCTATTTTTAAGATAAATTCATTCAGCAAGTTGAACTGTATTTTTGTGCTTGTTTCAAAATCACTTAGAAGTCAAATGAGAAGTCAGCAAAAGAACTTGGAGTGGTTTATGTCTGTTTTGTGTCTTCATCATCATATTGTTTCCCATGTCATCACTCCCTCATTCAAGTTATTATCCCTGATCTAGTCAAGTCATCAAGAGCCTGCATAAGAATTAGATTTGACAGAGTAAGCCTTAGTCAGAGAGAGAATCAATGAAAAGTGGATACATTTGGGAGGTGCCTCTGCATATGCTGGGCTGCTGTGTTTTGGGTGTTGTGCCACAGCAATCCATGCATTAAACCAAGAGTTTGTTTCTCTTTTGTCTCTTTGCCAAAATACAAAAGCAGTTGCTACCTGTTTGGAGACTCAATTACAGTTTGGTTTCCTGCAATGAACTTAGTGGTGTGCAGGCTTAGAGGTTGATTTTATGGTCTGTGGCCAGGGTACTGGACTGCAGTGTTTCCTTAACACCTCATTGTATAGTCCATAAAATTGCAGCTGGGTTTACTTATAAAAGTGCATTTAAAATGTGATTACACTATTATTTTGATATCAAGCAAACATTTCATAGATGAAAAGGACTGAACCAAGCTTTACAATCTGAAGGCAAAATAACAATAATTAATGCTCCTATTACTTTGTTGAAACAGAATATATATTAAGCAGGAGACAGGTAATTAATCCCACTTGAAAGAACATGCACTACTCATCACTCATTTATGAATTCCTCATTCTCTGCATAAAAGCAATATCTCAAACAAAGCTAAAATATCTTAGGTACAATGATAGGCTAGGCCATCCAATTCTTTTTTTAGATGAAATTCCTGAGAGTATATTTTTATAAGGATTATAGGATCAGGCCTAAGATCAGTGAGAACTGAACCTACATTTATAAAGCTCAGTGACATTTTCCCTCTTGTCAGCCATGGTAAGGAAATTTTACCTCAAACTGGAATGTTAAACCACATTGCTGCATTTCCCCAATATTTGAATAAACTTTACACTATTCTTAATTTTTAATATAAAAATATATTTATATTGGTTTAAAAATCACGGATTATTCCTAGTAGAATATATTGTTATGTGGTTTAAACATTTTGGTCTTTCAAATTTGAGTTCATGGACATAGTTTCGTTATAGTTGTTGCTAGAACAGTATTTGCAGAATTTTTATCGATGGCTCTTTCCCCAGTAAATTTCATGTTAAAGATATTATCCTTTTATTTTCACTACAAATGGAATAGTCTGAGAGCCTGTAGTAAACTAGGTATTTAGAAGTTTTAAATTCCTTTTCTTTTACAGACATGGTTGCAGCATCACATAAACAGGTGTTTGGTTTTTTTTTCTTATGAGTCATTAATGTTTTAAGGTATTTCTTTTACCTCCTAGAGAAACTATGTCTGAGGATTAACAAGATTGTTCACTGGAATTCATGTGGAAGCATAACAGCAGAGGCTGAGAAATGATCATGTTTCCTTTTAGCTCTCAGCAAGAGTAATTGAATGTTGAATATCTTACTAAACACTGGACTGTGACAGTGTGTTAACACTCTGACTATCTCCTAAGAGCAGGGCAATTATTTGCTGAGTGGGATTTTTATAAATCCCCTGGCAGTAGTATGTCCTGATAATTATGATGAAGTGCACTGGTCAGTGTTGATTCAGCAATCCCATCTCTAGCAAATATTTCATTCACAGCTCTCCTTCATGCTTTTACTTTTATGGCTTTTAAAGATCTCTTACCTATCCTCTCAGCTTGCTTAGTTTTTTTTGCAAATTACACTGGGGCAAAAAAGGGTTTTCTAGTTAAGTAGCTATTTTGCTCAAGTATTTTCCTTCTCATTTAACTCCTCATTGAAAGACCAGAGTGAGAAAGGAGGACTTTATTTAGGTTCTTACTCTGAGAATCACTTGCGAAAGGCTTCCTCCCTCAAAGCTATGTTTTCAAAATTAAACGACTATTGAATGAAACATTTATAGTCATGATACATGTTGATTATTTCAGTCTTTCAAAGTTGATATGGAAAAGTAATTAAAATAGAGCATGCCTTTATTATTGTTTAGATAAAGATATTTTAAAGATATAAGGATACACTTTGCATTGACATAATGCTTGTGTTTTATCTTCAGCAAGTTCTAATTTTGCATTTGTGTAATTATTTGAAGTGCAGTAGCTACACTGTATCTATTAGGGGCTATTTTGTTTGTAATTTATGTAGACTTTAAAAGCTTAGTCAAGAAGTAAGAAAGAAGAATAAGAAATAATACCTTCATTGCAGCATCTAAAACTGTTCACATTTTATTATACTACTTGGGGTCACTGACCTTTCCTGAAGAACTAACCACCATAAACAACACAGCCTTTTCTTTCACTTTTTACCTCCACCTTTTTCTTTCCTTCCTTCCTTCCCTTCTTTCAATTTCTTTGCTGCTGCATTCCTTCTTAGTTTAGCTTTCAAGGCAAACTCCTTAATAATTTCTTTGTTGTATTCTGGTAAAAACAGTTAAGTCTTTATCTCCGCATAGAGATAACAAATAGAAAAGACAAAAATGGATACTCTGCAGTGTAGAGTAAATATAGGATTAGAGCTAGAAGCAATAGAGAATATAAAAATCAAATCTTTTCTTTGCTAATATTCATTAAATTAATATTTGTTTGCTTGTGACTTTTTCTTTCTTTATATGCAACCATTAATTATAAAGATAAGAAAATGATTGGGAGGAAACTAAATGATAGAGTGTTAGAAATGTAGAATGATTCAAAATATTAATGTAATGCTAAGGATGGCTGGGTAACAAATGGTACATTTGCCAGTATGCTTGACCTGACACAATTAATATTCCAGGTCATGCTTGGGTTTCCATGATGGAAGGTCTGAGGCAGGGAATTCTAGGAGAAAAATACATCTATGGTATAACTCATTTCTCTCTCTTTTTTATATTTTTTTTATTTTCCCTGACAAGTCAGAGCCATAGTTTAAAAAAAAAATAATATCTCTGCTTACACACCTCATTTGCTGTATTCACCACTGGGCCACCATTCGCCAGAAGGGCCTGAAGCAAGGAGGTCAGTAAGAAGCTATTAGCAGAGTCCCCTCCTGAGATTTCTTTGGTCTTATTGAGGTGGAAGTTAGCATGACAGTACTGCAAATAACTCAGTTGTAGGGTTTTTAACGGTTAGCACAGATTTCCCCATAGTATTTGTCACTTTAGGAAATTGTTCCTGGATGTCATGGTTTAACCCCAGCTGGCAACTAAGCACCACCCAGCTGCTTGCTCATCTGCCCTGCAGTGGGATGGGGAAGAGAAATGGAAGAGTAAAAGTGAGAAAACCCATGGGTTGAGAGGAAGACACTTTAAGTGGTGAAGCAAAAGCTGCACATGCAAGCAAAGAAAAAAACAAGGAATTCCTTCACCATTTCCCATGGTCAGGCAGGTGTTTGGCCATACCCAGGAAATCAGAGCTCCATCATGTGTAACGGTTACATGGGAAGGCAAACGCCATCACTGTGAATGTCCCCCCTTCCTTTTTGTTCCCCCAGCTTTATACGCTGAACATACCATATGTATGTGATATCCCTTGGGTCATTTGGGGTCAGCTGTCCTGGCTGTGTCCCCTCCCAGCTCCTTGTGCATCCTCAGCCAACTTGCTGGTGGGGTGGTGTGAGAGGTAAGAAAGGCCTTGACTCTCTGTAAGCACTGCTCAGCAATAACGAAAACATTCCTGTGTTGTCCCCACTGTTTCCAGCACAAATCTAATACACAGCTACTATGAAGAAAATTAACTCTAGCCCAGCCAAATCCAGCACACTGGAAGGGAAGTCCCAGAAAGCTGGCTTTGACAAAGTCCCTTCTTAGTTGTAAAGAACATGGGTACAGAAAAATGTGTCATTCTCCCTGCAGACAAGTTGCTTTTTGTAATCTATTATAGTATTTTGGAGGGTAACATATTTTCTTACAGATGAAAGGTGGAGAAAATAGTGGGATTTGTATTTGAAAATAGTGGGAATAGTATGATAGTAATATCTCAAGACAGATATTGCTACCATTGAAAAAGCAGCATTAACCACAATGGCATTGTAGTTCAGAGAATATCGTGTTAAAGTAGGGAAAAGATGAAGTAACGCTTTTAAGACATTGTACTGGTCTCAAGAAGATAAGCAAATTTATTAAGTACCAAAGGCTTTGATCCTCCAGATTCTCAGATATCTGCAGACTGCCAGCTCTCTGCAGAGGATAGAGTGAATAGGGCATTCATCAGCACACAGCATATGTGCAAGATATTACAAAAATAAGACTGATTTGACAAGATATTTAAAAATGAATGGAAGCCGTTTGCCAGAGATTGGTCTGAACTGGGAAGTAAAAGCAAGCTCATCCCCTTGTCTTTCCTACCAAACTTTGCCAATTTTAAATCTAGGCCTAAAACCGCACCACAAACCTTGGGGAATTTAGAGTAAATTAGTATTAATTTTATCTGTCTGGATACTAACTCTGCTGATTGCTCTGCTATCTGTCTGATTGAATACTTCAATGTATATAATTAAAATGTAAAGTAATTAACAAGGGTTGCTTGAAAATTGTTATTTAAAAATGCACTTCATAATCAATATTGACCCAGATCTTACAAAGATTTTCAGCTGTAGCAGAAGCGACAACTTTCAAAGTGTCCAAGTGGCCTCACTAAATCCATTTTCATCATTGGTGCACTATCTGTACGTGTTTAACCTGAGAGTACGTAAAAAAAAGAACAATAAAAGGTGGCTCTTTGTTAAGACACCTTTTCAGCAATAATTCAAAAGACACTGCTTCAATGGATTCCCCAGCTATTATGGCTAATTTTGGTTTCATTAAGTGCTAAAAACCAAATGTATTTGCACACCTGGAGATATTTAGTAGCATTTCAGTTTCTGAATCCTGTATGAGCTATAGTTTTTTTTACTGCCAAACATTTAAACAAAAGAAACATCAAGTAAAATATACATAGTATCTCAATATAGATTGCAAACTGCAGTTTCAGAAAGCCATTGTACTCCTGGAGCCATTTATACTTGCTCTTAATATGACTAACAGAGGCAATGCTGTTTCCTAGAACTCAGCCAGCACATGGCTTTAAAGTTATTCTTGCCTATAATTCTTCAGAGGAAAATCAGTTAAATTTTTTAAGATATTGTACTTTTCTATCCTGGAGAAACAAAAACCAAAAAACAAACCTGTGCTGCGTAGGTTGAAAAAATCTTATGGTCTTGGGGGGTCAAAATTTCCTTCCCAGTTTGCTCTTTGGATTGTACTGTGAGAGAACAGTAGCTCTCCCACTAGCTGGGGAGCTCTGAAGTCTCATGGCATGGCTAGAACACAGTCTGTACGTTAGGTAGGATACAACAGCTGAATATTGATGGTGTAAGAATGGTTAGAAAGATGAAGTAAAATACTATGAGCAGTTCAGTGAAATGTGAAAAAAGGTAGTCATGAGCAATCACTTTTCTATTTTACTGTCCTTAACAGAGTGAAGGCAAAATTTAATTGATCTGAAAGTAGGCAGATCTGATGACCATGGTAGGACTAATGAGTGAAGAGCCATAACGACCATGGCATAGAGATGGTTTGTATATCTCTAGCATGGAATCTAATTTGTATGGGCGAGCTTTGCTGTGGCATTTTATATTTGAGAGAACATCTGTAACAAATATATAGTGTAAATGCATTCAGTAATTCTGGAACAGTGCAATAAAGCCCGAGACAACATATGGAACTTGTGTTTATGTAGCACTTAGAGGTCAGCGAGTGTTCACAAGCAAAAATGTACAGGGCTGATAAGAAAATTGCAGTAGGGCAATGTATGAAATAGCACAAAATAATAACACTATGAGAATCTGTAACTTTAGGAGATGTTTATGTGAGTGAGAGCCAGACTTCTAGAACCAAACTTTAAGGATGCAGCTGGATTTAACAAATTATACAGATAGAGCTGTAATTTCGTATTTACTCCAGGGATCCTGCTTGCTAGCTATTTGGAGCATGGAACCCTGCCATTTTAGTGTGGCATCCTGAAGAGCTAAAGGAGCAACCAGTGGTTGTTTGGCATACACGTTTCTACCACTTCCCTCTATTCATGTCCTCTTTCCCATTGCACATTTAGACTGTTAGTGTAGAGGAATAGTTTATAAGGTTTGCACTAAGAAGGGAACATATAACAGAGGGCCAAAATAAAATGTCATTAGGGCCAGATCACTTAGGGAGTTCAAGAATATAGCCCATAACATTTTGAATAGCCCAACAATATTTTGAATAAGCTACCATCTCAGAATATTTTTGTCCCCATTAAACAATATGTTTTATATCAGCCTTATTTAACTGTTTGGGCAGAAGAAACTGGAACCTCCCAGTAGGATATGTTAATGAAAAATGCATTAGAGCTAATTGAGGAGTGTTCAGTCTTCCCAGCCCCAAGAGATTAATACTTTATGAGGAAGCTGAAGCTCTATTTAGTTTTCTCATGGGTCCTCAGTAGTTTTTCAAAGGAGAAATGCAAGATTTTAGACATTTAGTCTTTTCCTTACCTTTCCCAACATCACAAAACTGATTTCTTTTCCTACTATTTTGATTCAATACATCTTAGCAATTAAAGCTATGATAAAAGCAAAGAAGTATATATTTTAACTGAGCAAATATACTTTGAAAGTCTTAAGAGTATTCTGAGTATACTGTTATAGAAAATATCCTTAAATCAACACAGTATCTTTAAATTAATTTTTGCCAGGTGTATTTTAAGTATATGTCATCTGTTTTATAGGAGATTTAGTGGCTTTGTGCAATATGGTGTAAGGATTCTCACATTTAACAGTTCATAATTAATTCTGTACACTCACGTATGTCTATTTGAGATTTGTTTATATATAAATAGAAAATCCCTACATTTATAGGAATGATTTGGGAACAGTCGAATGATTTGGGAACAGTCTGTCACATAACTTTGACTTGCTAGATAGTCACAGACTGTTAATGACACGGATTACTAGTTCAGTATTTGAAATTTATGCTTTGTATCAGTAACTGTTATATTAGATCACACTGGTGATGCAATTAATAATGTATCCTGAAAAAATAAAATATCGAACTTAGTGAAGAATGAATCTTTTAGCTTAATTCACAATTCAGAAATTTTTATTTCACATTCTTGTTTTTCACAAGTTGTATACCATTAAAACTGAATACATTTGAACAGTGAAAGGAATTTTATGTGAACATTTTGTTGGAAAAAAGCAATTATTTGCTGTTGATATTCTATAAGTTTTCTGGTATTTTCCCTTAATTAATGACTCATTTTTACTTTTTAAAAAGTGAAGTCTTGTCCCCCTTGTGAGTCAGCCATCACAGAGTTTAAAAGGACAAGAGTTATCTTCCCCTGCATAGGTATTTATTTTACTCTTTTAAGTATGTGTTTGGAAATAAAAATATGTTTTTGTTCCTGTTGCGTAGAGGAATTTTAAAGTACACAACAGCTATAATGGTTTGCCTTTAAAACTAGATGCAAATTTGTACACTTTTGTTTTTTTTTTATAATGGAAACCTGGCATGTTTGTTTGACTATTGCTGTGGAAGGTTGAAGATTGAATGTGACAGAAAGAAAACATGAGTTTGAGGTAGATGAAGCTCTTTCTTACAGAAAATGAAAGTTACCCCCATTTGAAGGACTGAAACACAGATTACATTACATTGCCCTATTTAACCTCTTTTGTAATGCAGAGATGTATTTACACTATAAATCTATGTCAAATCAGTAGTTGTCAAAAAGACTGTTTAGAACTGTTTGATTCTATGATTCTATGGTTATATAGTTTTTTTTTTAAATTGGTTTGATCTGTAGAATAAATGCAAGAGGGAGTTCTAAGTTAGTTGAAGTCAAAGATATCCCCATTTTCTGCTCAGATTCCAGGCATCTACAATTCACCTTTCAGAAAATCCCCAGATCCAATGGAGCTGCTGCTACGGAAGTCAAAGCCATTGAGCCACAGACAGCAGCAAACAAAGAGTCCTTTTACCTCTGAGCTCTACGACTGGCCAACTTGTAAAAGGCCTCCGACTTTCTCCACAGGACAGCCCTTGCCAGCTATCATCAGACAGAAACCTCAGGTAATATTTTTCAGTGTCTCTGAGGCAGCTTTTGTTGATACCTTTTATCATAGATAATCGTAGAATATCTCAGATTGTCGAGTCCAACAACCCCTTTTCTGGATTTGTTTTTTTTTTTACAAAGATCAAGTGCTTACATTCGGGGTATAAAGTCTTTGAAACAGATTTGTCTTAAAGAAAAAGAAATCTAGGTGATTCGTAAAAACAAGGATGCATGATTCTTCATACTTTTGTCCTTTGGGGAAAAAATGTCATTTCCAATATTTAAAAGGGAAGACCTGATACAATTGCATATCATTATTATGATTCATTAGAGGTAGGAGTCTAAATTGCCAATTTTAAAACAATAAAAATAGGATAAATGAAAAATAATAGGATAAATTAACCAGTTATGATAACTTTTTCCTCATTTTGCGATTGTTTTCCATATGAAAGCCAAGAAACATCCTGCCCATCTCTTTTCATTCCTGCTCTTTTGTGTCCACTAGTTGTGTGTCAGCTTTAATTACATACATTTCTACATTTTAATCTGCAACAGAGCAAAGTTGCCCCTCTCCTACTCTTAGCGTCATGGTCTCAATTTTTATTTCATCTCCTGTCAACACATGCTGCAGGTAGCTTTGTTTCTTTTCTATAAAGTAATAGAGATCTCTGAGATAATGCATCAGTATGAATATCCCACAAGATGCCAGAACAGCTTTTGCCACCTGATTATCAAAACCTTCTGGGCATATGCCGAATATTCTCAGCAGACAGACTTCTGCAACCTTTATGTTCCTGACTTGATGATAAGACAATGACATGTAGCTTTTGCCAGTAAATGCCTTATGAAGTTACTTTTGGGATAGAAGTATTCTCTTTCCCTCTATTCTGAAGAATTTCTCAGTTTGTCCAATCTACTGAACTTTCTACTTACCACACACGTACACTTTTAGTGCCTGTTTGACTTTGAATGACAACATCTTCAGAACCTTTATTTTGCTTAGAAAGACAACATTTCTGAATGTGTCCTTCTCAGTAACTTTGACTGAAGATCCACTCTGCTTATGACATTAAAGGTCAACTTCAGAGCAGTTCTCTTTGTTCTTCCCTCCTTATGTTCTCCTTACCTTGACTGCATGAGCTTCCTCATCGAATGAACTCAGCTCACAGTAGAATTGAGACAAAGTGTGAGCCCACAAACAGTTTGGGTGATCAGGGAGTTTGGGGTTGAGATAAATATGACGTTATAGCTTTACCTTCTGGGACCAAAGGGGCTATGACACCCTTCAGCAGGATGTGACTGAATGCCCTGTCTCTCAGGATAGAGGGCAAGATTTTGCTAGTGGACATGGAAAAGGAATCATGCTTTTAAATAAAAAGGGAACTCAAGGTTTTCCATTGTAAAACTGTATATGAAGTATCTTACAAGCTTCTGCTTGGGTTTGGAATATTTTACAGACCTTTCTAAGTTCAGACACATGCACAGCAGTGGTGCACAAGATAGCCTTTTAGAACAAACCAGAAGAGTTCTGTTTATTTTCTGCACCTCAAAGAGGGAATTTACTATATAATACTTTAATCCTTTCCGCACCCTGGGATGTACACTGTGGGGTAAATTTTCAAAGCACAGAGCGTGGATTTAGCTGCGCGACTCTTATTGATGTTAATGGGAGTCACACGGCTAAATCCCTACACAGCACTTGGACAATTTAGGGTTGTGTGTCTAAGAAAGGACACTGGTTTGAGCTGATGAAACAGCTGGAAATGAAACCCCATCAGAGCACATCATCCTGAAAGTTGTCTGGTGTGACAATAAGAAATTTAATTACTAGATATACTTGTGTCCTAGTTCTCTGTGGTAACACTTCTGCACACCAAGCTTCTTTTTCTAACATCTGTCCAGCCCACTGTGACTCACTTGTTATTTTACTGCAGGTATCTAAAATTTGTATTACCTGTACGGTTCAATATTTTTTATGAGAATGTCAAAAAGAATAAAAATTAACTATTTTTCACCTTTCACTTTGGGAAATAAGTATTTAGCATTTTATACATTATCTCTGTGTGTGTAAGATAGTGTATTTAAAATAAAAGTTTAAATATACTTAGATCTATCATTTTTATTATTGAGTTATGAGTTAACTAGAATTAGTTTGATGGAAACACAGATAATGCTAAAATTAGTCATGTGCTCAAGAAAAGGCATTAATAACAGAAAGCACATTGCCATTTTGAGGGGATTTTTTGAGGGCATGCTGGGATGGGACAGCGAAAAATATGTTATTTCTGCTTCTGTGTTTCTGTTCTGTTTCTAAATGAATATATAGTTTCTGTTTCTATGATAGAAAGAACTAAAAATGCTGATCTGCTAAACTTTATTTGACAAACCAGTCAGTAGTAAGATTTATGCTACTCAGTACAAATCCCAAACATAAAACACAGAGTTACACGAGTTGTTTCCAGGGTGAAAACTTGGTTGAGTCCATTCCTTCCTCTCCTAGCCTGACCTCTGCAGGAAGATTTCCATTTTGAAGCAGGATTCCTGAAATGTTTGCATGTGCATAGACACCATTGTACCACAGATTCCACAAATCTTGTAAAATGGAAAGAGATAAGTGGATTTTTTAGAGGTCTTGCCATTTTAGATGTATTCCTTAGGTGCCTATTGCTAGGTAAGTTTCCTCAAATACATTATTCAGAGTAATGGAAAAATCCACAGGCAATGTTTAGTATTATCTTAGTATTCTAACATCACTTTCATTAGTGATGACACAGACTTGCTTGAGAGACCTTTGCTTAACTGTACTCTTTTCCTCCTCCTCTCTAGTAATTTCCTTTGAACTATGGATCAAGAAAGAGTTAGAAGGTCTTAGAAATTAAACGTGAAATAACTGCTTTGCTTAGGTAGCTGATTTGGCCCTACACTGGTGGAATATGAGACAATATTTTACAATGAAGAAGAAATACAATAATATGAAAGACTATTTCCTAAAAGAAAACATATTTATTATGACGTTTGGTAATAGTACATTTCATTCTTATTTCCTTTACATACCCACTTGGCACAAATATCTTGCAATAAAGAGTATTCATCTT
This sequence comes from Pezoporus occidentalis, assembly GCF_034315485.1. Lineage (NCBI taxonomy): Eukaryota > Metazoa > Chordata > Aves > Psittaciformes > Psittacidae > Pezoporus > Pezoporus occidentalis. The sequence continues at coordinate 1,136,642 of NW_026916294.1, forward strand.
TTTATGTTCAGTTTTACACTATTTTTACAACTTGATCATCAGATTAGGTATTACTAGAACATTGCTTACTAGTGTTAATGGTTCTAGTATTGATTATTCTTTCACAGGGGATAACACTTTTCATTCTGTTTTTAAAGAGTTCTTGTGGTCATATTAAATTAGCATGTATTTTTACCTAGAATATAGAAGCAAGAAAATCACTGCAAGAAGCGTAAATATTATGCTGATGTGCTTACTAGGACCTTTAAAGCAATTTCCAGACCATGGTGCTATGCCTTTAAAAAGTAAAGTTCCAATAGAAATCCATTAACTACTTTCAAATATAGCAACCCTCCTGTCCAGCTGTGAAAAGTACTAGATGATACTTATTTGCCATTTGTGTTATTTACGGTCCATGACTTTTATGGTAACTGGTTCCTATTATTGGTTTCTATTAATGTAAAACATAAGTGAACATAAATGAGGCGTGAATCATTTCTTTTTATTAGCCCCACAGTCTTCACTCAGTGCTTGCAGTAACTCCAGCTGTGACTTGTTAGTGATAACCTATTTAAAGAAGGATATCTTTAAGAATAAAGGGTGTGATTAAGAGTCTTTGTCTATTCATAGTTTCAGAAGGTTTCACTAGTTCATTGCAGGATCAACAATGATGAAAATAAATTAAAAATTCATTAGCAACACTTCTAAATCCAAAATTGCCACTAAACTGTCCTGAGCATGATATAGCACTAATTATACTTCAGGTAAGTTCTCACTGATTAGTACTAAAAGCAAGACATAGGATGTCACTTTGACAGCACAGGAAAGAGCTTCTTGCTGCTATTTAACTGTGTTAAATGGTAAACGTTGATAAGATCAGTTATTAAACAATATAGTCTGTAAAAAAGGAATTAGTATATATAGAGATTTGTGGAAGAATTACAAGCTTGCTTTTTGTTTTTAAAGAATAGTGAGATTAATGTGGAATTAGACATTTTAAAAATAGGCTATATGCCTATATTATTTAAGTCAGTAGTTTGAATTGTATTAGAAGAATTATATCTTAAGTCATGTATTAAGTTACCTTCCTGATAGCTTTAGAGTTCAATTGAAAAGACCATGTTCTTTAAGGTAAAACATTTATCCTGTCAAAAGGAAAAGACTTCAGCTTTCTACTTAAACAGAATCTAGACGCAGTTAATACTTGTGTATCAGATTTCATTTCACCGATATCTTTTTTCTAAGGAAAAGCTAAGTTTTTGTAATCAGTTCTAATAATTTATTAGTTTAAAATAATAAATATTTGTTAGTAGCTAAATAAAACTGGAGGGCACCTTTCTCTTTGGAGCTTTAGAACATGTTATCAAACTTTGTGTTATCTGTAACTCTCTATAAAAATGAACTGCTTTAATTATTTTGGAGGAAAAGTCTTGCTACACTTCCCACACATTCTGTGTCCTCTTTCTTTCATCATTGATATGTCACGAATAAAAGAAGCAAAGGAAAGAACTGTAACCCCACAATAAAACACTTACATTATACTATACCTTTCAGGGACCTTTCCGTGATACTGCTGAAGTATTTTGGCAGCGCCACAAGCCTTTGGAACCAACCTTGCACATGGCAGCATTCATCGATTCACCACTGGACAAGGGCAGAGAGGAAATGAAAAGGGAGGATTGGGGAAACTGCATACATGACAAAGAGTAAGTTCTTTGTTTTTTTCTTATATTGTTATGAGAATGCTTTCTTTATTCTGTTGTTTTCAGAAACCTTTCATGCCTGACAAAATGAAATGTCAAACCTGACAGCTTACTAGCAAACATTCTATGAACATCCTTCTAAATTCTGTGTCCTTAGATTATAAACTGCTCAGGACAGAGACCCTATCTTGTAATTGTGTGCCATGTGCCATCCGTATCTATGAAACTATAGAAGAACTTGTAATACTAATAATAATATGGGATGCAACAGATGGGTTTCGTGGGAAATAAGAAAACAAATGCAAATTCTGTTTTACCACATGCACTTTGCCAAGGAAAAAATACTGGTTGGTCTTCGTATTTCAGTGAGTTAACAGATTATGTGAGGGAAGAATGGTATTGGATGCCAAAGAGACTTGCTTTCTCCCCCAGGAGGTTAACAAAGCTCACTTGGAAGGGGCAGGAGCGTATGCTGCACATGTTAGAACATGTAATCATTTGTAAAACTGTATTCATCTTTGAAGCAGTTTGGTTTCCTAAGCCATAGCATCTGTAATAGTGTCAGGCAGACCAGTTCTTTTCCGTACAATCCCAAATGCAGACATAATTCATGGCAAAAGATTTAAGGCTTCTGACCCAAAAGATTTAAGGCTATTGACAAAATATTTCCATTTCTTTTCTCATCATGATGGAACTCTCTTGTCCACTCATAATAAAGGCCTGTTAAGTCACTTGCACTGGGTTTGTCATTAACTAGAAAAAAATTGATGTTTTGTCAATTTTTCCCTTGGATTCACTGCTCTTGGCAATCCTCTGGCACTTTAATACCAGAATTCAGGATAGAAAGGAATCACTTTTCCTCATGAGCAGCTTGTGAACCACTGATTCACTGGAAGACAATGCTTTGCTATCTTTGATCTGTTTCAAACTTTTCCATCAGCTCCATGCTGCTATGTGTTAGGACTAGTACTTAAGAATGCCAGAATCAATTTCATTTGCATGGTTTGGCTTTTCTAATTTTATTGTTGGATCATTTTCCTGATTTAATATTAGCTTTAAATAGACAGAAAAAAAAATCTTAGTTTGGCTTCTTTTCCACATTTAGGCAACGGTATTCTTTATATTTGGTGCAAAAGATGAGATCTAGTACCTTCTATTCCTGTGGTAACAAAACTGTAACTGAGTTAAGTTACAAGTAAGAAATAGACTTCTGGTTTCTACTCCTCTTTGTGTTCCTTTATTTATTGACTGATTCATTCAAAGTGAAGATGGATGATGTTCTTCATTTAAAGGCATAACTATAATGCCCAGTCTTTATTTGATGAGGTTTACCCCAGACACTACTGTGCCAGCAGTGTCAGAAGGTCAGATCTCATAATAAATATTTTTCTGGCTGTCTTCAGTGAGCGAATTGTGAAGCTTTGGTCTTGTACAGTTAAAATTTGAAGCCTCCAACTTAGATATTAATTGACATGGGATCTTTATTTACCTTATGGGTAAAGAGGCATTTAGAGCAATCCTTAATGCACAGAAGCAATGTCCTAACACCAGTGATGCTCAGCTTCATGCATGCTAAATGTCTAGTGTATTATACATTTTCAGGCTGTGATCATTCTGTCTGTGGTTCATTTTCAACCAACCATGCAAGGATCACATCTGTAACCTTGAAAAGGTGATGACAGAGTTGCAGGTCATCATCAGGACTTACGCTCTCTAGTAATGCTGCAGCTGCTGTGTGGGATGCTGGTCTCCAGGGAGAAGTCTGCAAAGGGTTACTCAGATTCTGCAGTAGCTTTTTTTCCTCACCAGTGTCTATTATAAATCGAAAAAAGTCTGTCTTTTTCTATGTAATTGTGTACTTCAGGACTGTATTTCTTCCTGGTAGTGCTTCCTATGTTGATTATTCTTTTGTTTTCAAAAATAAGGAGGGAATGAGCAGCAGAAGTATGTGGCATTTGTTGGGAAAGCTTGTTTGTGTAAGATGAAGTCCTGAATACTGTGTGATATCTTTTGAGATAGACAAATTGTCAGTGTATACCTGCAATTTCCAACAAAATTCAGAATTCCCAGTTGCCTCTGATTATCAGGGTACTTTAAAGCAGAAATGTTTTCTCTAAGTGTTTCAAGCTCTGAGAAAGTTATTGCTTCTGATATAATGCAGAAATAATTGACAAAGATATGGGAGAGTTTGTGACAGACAGAAGCAGTACAAATGAAAGTAAGAGAGAATGTTGTGCTTCCTTAAAGCGACTGCTGGAATTTCCTATGGAGCAACTGAGTAATCTACCCTAATAAGAATGATTCCTTTTTTTCATGTAATTGAAGCTGTTACTGCCTTATTGTGATATTTTTCATACAAATGAAGTGATTTCCCCCTCCGCTTCAGTAGGAATGACAATTGGACTCCTTCGGGATAGCCTCTTAATAAAGTAGTGTCTAGTTTGAGACACCAACTGCTGGATCTAGCAGATTTATATCACTAAGCGTGAAAATTTCTATATTCAGTTGCATGCAGCTGCACTCTGGACTAAAAAAAAAGTAAATTATTTTCATTAACATTGCTAAAATCTGTCTCACATAACATGCCTCATGCTTCAAAATATACAATTAAATATCTTTATAAAGTCAGCATACATCAGAATGAGTTGCAATGTGGTGATAGAATAGGGGTAAACCAGCAGTAGTGTAAGGCTGAGGTTTCCTGATTTACTGTAGTCTTCTGGTGTGACACGGCAAGTCATCTCAGCTTCCGGCTATGTCCGTGCTCATTGCTGCACTGGAGATAGCCAAGCCAGTCCTGAACGCACTGGCAAGCTTGTGTGCAGCAGCGGTGCAACGTTTGCAAACCCTGCCTCTCATGTGCTTTGTGAACACTGCAGGAGAATGTTTTGGTTAGAACCAGGTTAGGGGCTTCTGTGCTGTGCAGTGCTGTGCACAAAAGATGCACTTACAGAGAAGTTAGTGATCTAAATAAGCTCTATACTTCAGTGGTATGAGCTGCATGGTATTGATGGTAATAACATTTAAAAATCAGGGAACTTCAATAAGATTTAAGAGTTTAAAAAATCCTTAAATTTCTACATGTGTAAGATCTTTTCCTGTATTTCTGATTTAGCTGTAGTGAAAATGGCTTCTACATTTAAAGTCACACAAATATAACACATCTGAAAACTTTCTTCATATGCTTTGCGACTTCAGCAATCTGCATATTTTCCGAACTGTCATTGTATTGTGATAAACAGGGATTATCATATATTTTCAGACAATGTTTTCTTAACAATTCAACTTCTATTTGTAACTCTTCCATTTATTTTAATTACTAGCACAGTGTGCAACATTTATTAATCAGCAGAGTCTTTTTAAGTTAAAATACTAAATTAGCTAACCCCATTAACACAGAATACTCCAAACAAGCAGTAATAGGAGAGGTAGTTACTGTGCAAATTGTATTATACATGCGGGTGCTCTAGGGCACAGTTAAGCATGATTACCCTCTTTTGATCCAGTATTCCTCTGCTTCTTCCAGCTAATTTCCACTGGAAATTTACAAAGTGGTGCCTTCATTTTTCCATCTTAATTTTTCTAATGAAGTTCTGGTACTTTATAACACTGGGGATGCAGATAATAAGTCTGTGCATAATTAAGAAGTTCCAGAATTTACTGCAGAAGAGATCTTTTATTTCCTGCAGGAACTAGACTATGTTTTCCTTTGTCACTTTACATTATTGCAGAGAGGAGTTAAACAAAAAAGCCAGAAGATACTTAGATTTACTGATGTTAGGATAAAAGTGATTGATAGTTGATTAAAAAGTATGCAGTTAGTATATTGCTGTGGACAATATGTTTAATAATGCACGCAAAATAAGTTTCTTACGGCAACATACTGCAGTAAAAGTAATCTGACTAGATATGTTAAACAAAATATTCTGTCTTTATTTTTGTGAATAACATTTTGATTTTAATATGCACTCATTATGAACTAGATAATGGCTGTGCTGCTGCACTTGTTTTGCTATGGAAAACCATTGTATTTCTTCCTTTGTTCCCTCAGTGATAAGATAGACGTTGTTGGATTTGATAATGAAATTACTTCAGGTATAACACAAATTTGAAAGCTTAAAATTAATTTCATGTTTTATTTAAAGAAAATAAAATATAAAAGAGTGACAACTTTCTGATAGAGAAGTACAGTTTGTTTGAAGCTAATTGTTCATGGTCTTCTTCAAAGTAAGGTAAAACTGGTTTATTCAAATTAGATCAACACAACAAGGAATTGAATTGCTCCTGTCTAGAACCACAATTTGACACCACTATTGTGCTTCTAAAGTTAAGATTTTGGTAGCATTTTTACTACTAAATTGCAAAACCGTACAGTACATACAAATATTCTGAAAGTCTGAAAAACCACATAAGCAGAATATTCCTTCTAGTTCAGGGGTTTTAATATTTCTTATTGTGTCCTGGTAGTGCAGCATGTATGGCAGTCTGTCAGGAGATCTACTGCCAGTTCTTTCTCAGAAACCTGGGTAAAGTCTGAAGCATTTCTGGTATCAGGATTACCTGTTTGTCCCGCTAAACGGCCGGGATTTTGCCTCTTAGGCAGGTCCAGAAAACATGCTGAAGGACTACTCTTTTTTTGCCAGCGTTTAAATTCAAGAAGAGGTTAATGCCTCTGAACTGTGTCCTGTTGGTATCATACAGCATCGGGATGGTGCCACCCAGCACTAAATGATGGATCTGACAAATCCTCCTTCCTGTTTGTGCTGCTGCTCTCTTGTTTCACATTGTCATAGACAGAGCCCAGTACCTACTGCTGCTTCTGTCATCTGGTCAATCCAATTGGGAAGTCTTCAGTGTCTAAAATGCTTCTTACATCTCCTGTAACGATAGTGAGAGATAATGGAGGAAAGAAATGGTAGGTGAGGCATGCAGGAGGAAAGAGCATGAGGGCGTAAAAATGTGGAGAAAAGAAGGATTAGAAAAGTGAAATTAATCATAGTGAATAGTAGTAGGGAGGTGCAGGATAGGATGAGTGAAGGGAGAGAGATTTGTTAACAAATATCTAGAGTATCTTTCAAAATTCAAATGCACGCCACTAGCAGCTGTCAGCTCCAGGATTGGCTACTATGTTGAGGCTTCTAGATCTTTTTTATGCTTATTAGGTTCAACATAGTGTGGTCTTGGCAACCATGCAGCTGGCCTTCATTACCAGTGATTCTGCCAGCTCTGGTCTGGTGCTCCCTCAGGTTATCTATGTGTAATACTGCCGTTTGTAGAACCTGAGGCAGTTTCCCATTTTCAGTTCCAGCTCTTTCGCCGTGTCTTGAATGTATTCTTTAGCATATCTCTCATTCAAGCTTTTGTCATGGGTGAAAAGGAATAATTTTTCAGTTCTAAATTTATTTCTTCTTCAACCCCCCCTTAAATCATCAACTTTTGGAAAGACAATTTATGCTGTGTTTTATGGCATAATATAACATCAGTATGGAATTTAATTCTTTTTTGATCCTGCTACTACTATCTCTGTCATATTTACTGAAAGCCTTTCAGGATTTCTGAATTTACATTTAAATCGCAAGGAAAGGCTGAAGCACAGATGTTAGAATCCTGAGAGTGAGCTTTTTGAGGAAAAAAATTACTAAGGTCTAAATTTGTGCGCATCGTACGATTGTCTGGATTTAATTTTCTTCTCCTTCCATCACTCTCTTCTGTCACATTCAGAGCACATAATGTCATTAATTTGGGGAAAAGCTGTGTCAGGTGTATATACAGAGCTACTGAACACAATACCATTACTGAAGTCTTTTGCAGTGCTGTTGCTTTTTACTATTATTATTGGTTGTGGGGGTGTAATGACTTCTGTATGACTCCCATTAATTTGGTTACCCTACTTAACACAAAAAATTGTTTTAATGTTCTTTTTAATTACTTATTCCTATAGAGTAATGAGAATTCTTAGGTGCTTTAAACAGACAGTGAATTTGCAAGCACACGATCCTTTCTTGTAGTTAGATTGTTAGCACTATAATGATCTACCCACCTGGCTCTGACAGCAGAACTGCAGACAGGATTAAAGAAAGAAAGTTTCTACTTCAGGCTAATTTATAGCATTATACTCTACTATATTTTAGTTATTTCAATTTTAGTATTTTTTTATTGTTCAATGTTATCAGAAATTCATAGTTGATTTAATTTTTCTTTTACTCAGCCATAGACATACATTCCAAGCTGTATGGCACATGCTCCACATAATAATGATCTTAGAGGAGATAATGCAGAAGATCACATTTATGCTAAACTATACATAGAACATGCTGTTAGTGCTACAATGTGTGTATAGTTTTGTTTGGAATCGTGGTAGAACATAGGATTACTGTGACCATTTTTTTGCCACAAAGACAAAGATTAACTGATCCACAGTAAAATCAAAACCTCTATGTAGGCAATTGTATAGGGAAAACTATAATAATTTACTTTATCTTTTAATTTTCTCTATTTTTTTTGCCATTTTGTATATAAATTTTATGGATATAGCATTCCTGTTAAATTATTAATACAATGGCTCAACTACATTCTATGCATACATGGGCAAATCCCTAAATGGCTAGCCTTTTCTTCCCAGCTATCCAATCCCCTGAGAAAGCCAATTTTCTTTCATGTCTGAACAAAAGAAAAATGTACTATTAAAATGCAATTCAGAAGTGATAAAAACTGCAAGTGGAGCAGCCACTTCACAGCACCTTCGATATATTCTCTGGGACACTGGGGCCACATTAATTTTTGTGTGTGTGTGATGTCCATCCCATGTGCAAATGAGCATTACAAGTACCATAATCTGTCTTATGTGAGAGTGTGCTTTCCCTTGAGTATACCCATGCTACTATAGCGTTGTATAATTTAAAAGTCTGCTAACTCAGTGGTTTTCTTTCACTAACTTTACATGCCATTTGTTTGCGGTACTTCATGGATCAAATTGATATAGCTGGCAAGATTCTAAATCTGTTTCTTTTTACAAAGTGGAAAGAAAGAAATGTAATTTAAGCAAACAAACACTTAAACAGTTGCTGATGGATCAGTTAGTCCAAATAAATAATTTTCTGAGTCTGTATCAGCTGAGAGACGAAAGGTATTTTAATCCCTATTTTATCAAAAACTTATTTGACTGTCTAACTCATAGGGATTCTAGATTCTGAAATGCTTTCAACTAGGAAAAGGTTTTACTTAACTATACCTGTTGTCATGGCAGTTGAAGTGACGTGTTAAACTTCTGAAGCATATACTTCTAATTTTACTGTATAATATTTTTTCCTGCACTTGTAGAATAAAGAATGCATGCTGCTTTTTCAGAAGACCAGCAATTATAACTTAATTCACAAGGTTTTACTTTTTATTAAAATGTACTTTTTTGCTCTTGTGACTCTCTTGCAAACTGAAATAGGTGGAGCTAAGACATCTTTGTAGGGTCTTTTGCAGATCCTATACACACAAGAGGTTTTTCTCTTTCCTCCATACCATTTGCTGTGGAATCTACCCAGAAAACCTGCAGTTGTCCTTAAGAGTTAGGGACATCCATCTGAAAAACTGTTCCATGACCAAGGCAGGTAGCTGGAGCTTCACTGTTCGGTGGCACTATGCAAGCAGGGAGTCTGCCGTCAGTATGATCAAAGGTGAAGGAATCAGATTCCAAAAGATCGCTAATTAGGACAGCATTATAACTTGAGAATTTAGCACACAATTTGTGAATACAGAAGAAATAATTGCTTTGTGGTCTCCCAATACGTGAAAGTCAATAGTACTACTTGTATAAGTTTCTATTCTGCTAAATGACAGTACTGTTCATTTAGCTTTGATTAACAGATATCAAATCATGCATATCTAGTTTAAGGTACAAGTGAACCAAGTTACATGTTTGTACAGAAAGTCTTCATTTTATCCCAATGAAAGCCTGTACCTCTTTGCTTCAAATTTAATTTGGAAGCAGCTATAGGAGATATTGGAGTAATCCTCTGACAATAGTGTTCACAAATCATGTAGATGGGTCCCCCACTGATGAGTTATAGTGGTGTTCTTGGCGGTCTTGGGGTAATAGTAGGACTTGATGATCTTAAAGGTCTTTTCCAACCTAGTTGATTCTATGATTCTGTGATTCTAGTATGAATGGGGAACATTAAGAATGTAGTCGAAAGTAGCAGGAACATATGTTCACGCCACCTTCTATAGCACTGGTATCTATGATTTACATCATAGTGTTGCATCTAGAGTAGAGCATAATAGATTTTAAAATATTCTTGATTTCCAGATTTCTGCCATTTTCTTCATATAACAAAGATAAGAAGTATGACCCATTGATTCATAGGTCAGGCAAATATGGCCATGAAGCATACGGAAATAAACACTTCCGAGAAGAAAATCCTAAGAAGTGGGTTGCAGGCAAGGTAAGTCACTGCAAAAATTAAAATATAGCTTAGTTTTTTAGATTGTTATCATATTAGAACTCGGTGAATTTGAGCCTCATCCAGAGATCATGGAATCCAATGGGAATCTTTCTAGCATGTTATAAAATTACACAGAGCTGATGCAATGAAATTTTGGATTTCCTCACCTCTTTTTCTGGTAAGCATGATTTGAGGAAGTTCAGCACCTACATGATAAGCATTTAAAAGCCTGATTGAATACAGCATTGGTTATGTAAGTTTTGTGAAGTTCTGTTCTATCTGTGTTGCCTTTTCTGAGAGATTTTTCTCTCCCTGTAAGCAAGATTGCCTATTTACTCCTGCATATTAGGATGAACCTTCAGAAAATGATGGCAAAACCTGATTAATAACAACAAAAAAGCAAAGAACTTGAATTCTTTGTAAAATTCTAAAAACTACTGAATAGCCATTTTTTATTGTAAGATAGTCTCATAAAATTGCCTGCTTTGTCAGAAGCATCTCATATATTACTGGTTTTGTAATGCTATGAGAGGTAATTTTCCTCAGAACATGTTCTAACATGCGTTTGTGTAACATTTGCATTACTTCTACTTGTACTGGGTATCATAATCTCATTAAAATTTCCCAGAAAAAGAAAGATACTGGAGTTGGTTGAGAGTGAACCACAGAGCCACAAAGTAAGTTAAGTGACTGGAGCATCATTAGTAGGAAGAAAGGCTGAGAGAGATGGAACTCTTCAGTTTGGAGAAGTTCAATGGGAGATCTTAGTAGTGTGTACAAACACCTGATAGGAGGGAATGAAGCAGAGGGAGCCAGACTCCTCTCAGACTCAGTAGTGTCCCGTGACAGGACAAGAGACAGTAGACACAAACTGAAATGCATGAAATTCTGCCTGAGTTTTACTGTGAGCGTGACAGAGCACTGGCACAGGTTGGCCAAGGAGGTTGTGGAGTCTCCATCCTTGGAGGTATTCAAAACGCCACTGGATATGGTCCTTGAAATGCGCTCTAGCTGAGTAGGGGGCTTGGACTAGGTCATCTCAAGAGGTCACTTCCAACCTATATAATTCTGGAATTGTGTAAGATGTGATTACTTATTCCTCTGAAAGTAACTTAACCTGTGGAAACAACAAGTTCCAATGAATCTTGTTTTGAGAAGTAATATTTCTTAGAAGAATTCTTTATAAAAACTTGAAAAACTATCTCTGAGTAAAATTTTGGTATTTGAACATACATTAATTAAATCTCATTACAAATAAAGGCCCAGAGATCAAAATTCAAACAAAAAGATGTGACTTTGTCTTTCATAAGCAGTAAGTGGAGGATATGACTGGCTGGACATCCACAGCAGAAGTATGATCTATAAAAATGATCTAAAAGTCTTACTGGTGGTACTGATCTTGTCCTGTAAAGACTCTTACTTTCCCAGTTCTTGATCAGGCTCAGATGATGATATTAAACAATGTAAATATATTTATATTGAATATCATATCACACATCATATATATAATATTATATAAAATATGAGCTCAGCTGAAACAGCTAAACTCACTTTGCGTTAACACAACATACAGCCTTCCAACCCAATTCTAAATCAATATGACCCTTCCATTAGGAGCTGCTTACCCAGAGAGAGAGAAGAGAAAAGAGCTGGTTTTGACCTACCTGCTGCTTTAATGGTCATTATTATCAGGAAAACCAAACCAAACCAAAACAAAAAAAACACCTCCCCAAAAGCCAAAACAAAACCAAATCTGAACCTCTTCACTACATTTTAATGGAAAAAGTTCCTATGTGCAGGTGGGAGGTCATACTTCCCTTACTGTTAAACTCGAAAGAAGTCTCTGTCACTTTCTTATTTCTCAGCTGTGTTCAAACTTTGTATATATGAGTGCTATGAACAAAATTATCCTGTTCTAACGAATCAAAAGGCTAAAAGGCATGTATGAAAATATTACCCCCCAAAATTTTTGCTTAACGCTTTGTCTGCTAAACACAGCCCTCCTTTGAAATCCCCATGAGATGATATTTTTGTGGAAGAAACTTCTATTACAACCTGAAAAGCTGACAACCCTGCTGTAACAAATATTCAGCTTCTGACAGTATTATATTACAGAAGTTTCTCTTATTGCTGCTGGTAAAGACAAACTACTGTGTAAGTTTTTCCAAGGAGTCAGTTCAGTTGTCAGTGGTCAGTGACCACTCTGAGCTGCTAACGAGCTGGCTATTTTTAAACCACATATAAAAATGTTGCCCTGTATATGTTCATGAGCATATCCTAGTTGTATTTTCCTGAGGTTTTCATGTGTTTATAAGTATGCATTTTAATTCAAGTCACAAAAAGATTAGTATGTAAATTATATAATTACTTTAGAAACAAAATTAACAACAAAGCAAAATATTGCCTTGTTAAATTTCTTCCGGAAAATGAAAGGATATTAGCATAGACTTCCTCTAAACATTATAATTACCATATCTATGTAAGGAAAAGTTAATAGTTCTTCTTTTCATCTAGTTATAATCTGAAAAATTTTATCTCCTTCACTTTACATTTCAAAGAAGTTTGAGTGAAGGGAAAAACTGTTGTATTCTAATTCTTTATTAAAAATAAACAAGAAATAGAAGTTTTATACTTCTGAAGAGGGCCTACAAGAGTGCTGGAGAAGGACTCTTCATCAGGTACTGTAGCGATAGGACAGGGGGCAAGGGGTTTAGACTCAAAAAGGGGAGATTTAAGTTACATATAACAAAGAAATTCTTTCCTGCGAGGGTGGTGAGGTGCTGGCACAGGTTGCCCAGAGAAGCTGTGGCTGCCTCATCCCTGGCAGTGTTCAAGACCAGGCTGGATGGTGGCTTGGAGCAACCTGTTCTAGTGGAAGGTGTCCCTGCTTCTGGCAGGGGATTGGAACTCTATGAGCTTTAGAGTCCTTTCCAGCCCAAACCTTTCTATGATTCTGTGTGAAACTGAACCTAGTTAGTTTACCCAATTGTAAATCACTACAAAAATAAAAATGGTTGCATGTTTAAAGGTTACTATTATATGTCTAAATGCAATGAAATGCCTTTGATAGAATTTATGGTAGAAGTATCAATGTGAAAAATTACCAATCACTATGAATTTAATCTACAACAATAGGTTTCAATGTAGCTGGACAGTCAAGGGATCAAGTAAGCTAACTATAATCTCTGAGTTGTCAAAACCCTCACATATGTTCACATTTACTGAGGCAGAAATTATAGCTTACAGCCTTTAACCAGTATTGGAATTAGTTTGCATATGCATTTAAAAAAAATGACTTTAATGGCATTATTTAATGTTTTCTTGTTTGCAAAATTCAGGAAGTGACATTTTAAGGTGTTTGTTCCTGACAGATTCTTCCCTCTGATGCCTTATTATAGGTGCATTACAGTACAACTGCATTACTGTTTCATTATTTGCACAGGCATTTTGGCCCTAAACAGAATTTTATTATCTAAAAAGCATAAAAATACCCAGTACTGCAAAGAATTAATTTAGAGAACCTAAGCATTTTGCACAGAACATAAAGTTGACCTTTACCGTCTACAGCTTTTGGAATGGAGTGGGATGTGGAACACATCATAGATTTAATGTGGCACAACACTGTCTGCAGAAACTTGGGTGGGACTGTGGCTGCCTGCTCATTGCACCCGATGAATCTGCTGTCACCAGCATCCTGATAATAATGAACATTCAGCTTAATGACCGTGATTATGATTATCATAATTGATGTGCAAGTGCAGTGTGTGGGAATCATTACAGCTGAACTGTACAGCAGAGAAACATGCTTTAGTTATGGATAATTTTACTTTTATGCATTGATTGGGATAAAATATGCTTTTCAAGTTCAACAGGCTGGCTTGCTATAATTTTAGGAAGATTTCTACATGTAGGAATTGATAAGTTTCCTGCAAAATAGTCATTCTAGCTGTTTGTTTGGAATTGTTTCATTCCATTAATAATGGGAAATAATTAAATAATTAGACATTGTTGAGAGGAAATCACTTATAAGCTACTGCCAGTGTTAATCAAATATCAAGTTCAAATATTTCTGATTGTCATGGCTTTGGTTATGCAAGGAAAAATAGCCCTTGTAATTCCCCATCAACACAACTCTATCTTTGGTGCAGCTGTAGAAATGGTGCTGTAGTCAATACTACTGGCATTTTCACCCTGTATTGTGTAGCCATTAGAGCAGGCAATAGTTGATCCTTATATAGATTATATCACTTCCATCTCTGTCACCAGAGACAGAGAATTACAGACAAGCTTAATAAGCAAGTGGTCTCTGAAACTGGGTAACAAAATTGGCTTAAAATCACGTTTACAAATTCTCCTTTTGATTTATTTTTTTTATTTTTAGTAAATGTCATAATGTGCTGTTGAGAAGGAAGTGTATTAAAAAGGCAGGAGAATGTCACATCCAAGAGTGGGAACACCAGACATTACCTCTCATTCAGAGGACTAGAATGAACTGTCTGTCACAATAAGATGCCCCCATTCAGTCTCCCAGGAAAGCAAATCTTAATTTCAAGTTTTGACAGTTGACATGATGATCTTTCCAGATTCCTTCCTGAATGACTGTGTTATATTTACAGAAATACATTTTGTTATGAAGATCACTTTCAGAGCTCCCACTGGAAAACTTCTGAAGTTGTAGATGTTTCCAGAGAAATAATCCTTAAGGTCACCACTGCTGGGCTGCCTTTGGAAATTGCTACTCTAGATATATGTAATGCAAGTAATTATTAACTACCAGCAATGTTTCAGTTTATTTTCTTAGGTGTAGAAGGAAGATAAACACTGTGAAGCAAATTAAAACATACAAAGTGTATCCCTGGCTACTGTTTAACTAAATGCAGAAAAGAATCTGTGGATAACCAGGAGGCTGAAAGGAAAGGCTGAAAAAACCTTTTTGTGAAGGTTACTGATGAGTTACACTGTCTGATTTTGAAAGAGTACTACAAAGTAGTGACTGAGAAGAGTCAAGACGTTCAGCTATTTGCATAAGAAAAGATACTGCCACCACTTGTCTGGTCAAATCCACTCCTAGTGGTTATTTGTAAGGGTTTGTGGGCAAGTAGTTGAATGTTTTCTAAAACCTGATTTTCAGTTCTGTAATTTCTCAACGGGAAAATGCAGTCCCTTGATGATGATCCAAGGCTTTGAAGAATAAATTGATTTGAAGAGAAAATTAGATGGTACTTATTATACTGTCTAACTAGCAACCCTGCATCGTTTGTCTGCTGGATGATAAATGTCTTGCTTTGACTACCTTCTTCATTTCATAATGTAACTTGTATGGTCGTGGCATAAAAGAAAATCTTACTTTTTAGTAAGAGCTAACTTCAACCAATATTTCCGTGAAGGAGATATATGTATGCTTTAACTTTCTATATAATTATCATTGTACACATTACTTAAACATTAAAGTCTCTTGTTTAAACAGAAATACTTCAGGAATAGAGTATCTTAACCAGTTCCTTTAACACTTGCTCGGAGTACAGTACAGTAACTTGTAGCAGAGCTTTTACTGAAAAAAATAATCAGCTGAGCTGGAAATGGTAGAGTTTGAAGTTACAGCTATAGTTTTTAGGTATTCACGTTTTGGTTATTATTTTGTTGGTTGGAAATGAAAATCCTCACACTAAACTCGGAAGTGGGTGGCTGTTTGATGACAGTTTTGGATAGACTGGTCATCATTCTTGGAATTAAAATCATATATCTGCCAAACATAATGTATTTCAATTTGATTTAATTTGCAACAATGTTGAATTAAAAAGGCTATATTTTGAAGTCACTTGAAAATCTTTATGGAACATATCTGCAAAAGCAAGCAACTTATTATTTGATAGTACACATCCAGACCTTGTTTGTTCTGGTTAACTGGAGTTGAAATGAGAGCACTTACCATTAGCAACTGAATACCCTGCTCTTTTGAAGTACAACTTGTTAGGTATGAGAATCTCAAACTTAGGGGGGAAAAACCATAAAAGAAAAAAGAGAAACAATAAAAAAGTAGCATATTAACAGACTTTGCACACTAATGTGAAGCTGCTCGATTGAGCAGTGTAGTGTCAACCATGTCTTTCTTCCAATGCTAAAAGAAATGCACATAGACAGAGTGACAATCAGACTACAGCCTCCCATCAGCTGTAATTAATCTTTTAGTTAACAGAGACTAGAAAAGCTTCTCATCAGCCTCTTCTGAAGTCTGAGGCACCCTGTTTTTTGATGTTTGCATTCTGAGTAAAATTGTCCCCACCAGTTCTAACAAACTGAAACACCAGGCTAATTATGGCAGCTAATGAAGTGTGTGGAATGGTCACAGCTTGTCGTGAAAGTGTTCCTTCAGCTCAGATTAGAGTTTCATCAATCACTTTTTTAAACTGATCCAGAATTGCTTCTGCCCGGTGCTTGGCATTTTTAATGCTATTTCTGTAATTGTTTTTTTCCCTCCAAAGCTTAGGCTGGTTTTTGAAATATTACATTCTCAGGACAGGACTTACAAACTCCAGTTTATAAAAAACCATTTCATTATCGCCTCTATCAGCTGATCAAGTGCTAGAAAGCTAATAAAAGAAGCAGAAATATAAAATTTGATATATTGCTTTTAATCCAGCTAAAGGTAGCAATAAAGCATATACACATATATGTATATGAATCATTATTACTGTGGGCTGCATGTATACTGCAATCTCATGAGACATGGTTTGTGGTTTGGATGGTTCAAATCCCACTGAAGGACCTAAATGAAATGAATGAGTTGGTCTTAGCTTATTTGCTAGTGGATTGTGGTCCTCCATATATCACTCAAAGAGTTTGACATGATTTGTAGTTTTTGCAGATGCCCAAGCCTTTGGCAGGAGGAAGACCATGCTATTTAAAGAATTTCCACACTTCAGGTCAAACCCAAAGTCCTCAGAGAAGTATGGGAAACTTTACGGTATAACTTATATTGCTACTGCCCTGTCAATGAATAAATTAGCATATAAAACATTGTAAAACCTCCTAGTTCCTGTTGATTTGTAAGATATAATAGTTTTCAGCTATAAATTGAAAGTTCTACATAGATACTAAAGGCATAGACATTAAAGAAAGTCTGAGTCTAAATTCTTTCCTCAACATGGACAACAGAGTGTAGAATTTAGTTTGGAAATTATCCAGATGAAAACTGAAATAAACTTTTTCTTATATGCTACCATAGAATATGTTTGCACAAGTTGTTACATTTAGTATATGACACATATATTCATATCAGAAGCAAGATAGCATGATTTTAGGTTTTGAAGTGTTCAGTAACCTATCTTTTACTTTTCTGAACACTGCTGAATCTGAAATAATGTTTGGCTGTAAATATCAACTGTTTCTCATCCCTAGTTTCTCAGTCAGCAGCAGTTTGACAGAACTAGCTTCATGCCAATGCCACAAATCTGTGGCACCTGAGTGAATAATCAGTGTTGCTGATGCCGTTCCTGAACTATATCAAAGTACTAGTGGATCTACACAGGAGAAAAGTGCCTCTGAAAAATAAAGATAAACATGACACCCAAAGAGGATATGTTATCATGTATGATAAAATAGCAATAGGGATTAGCCTAAGAGCCATTGTTCTAGTTTGATTGGTTAGTGAACACTTCTGAGCACTGGATAGGAGCTGAGTAGTTTTTCTAGTGTTAACTGCTCTCCAAAGCAAGCTGCCTGCAAAATGAGAAAGGCCTTTTCCTGTTTAATCATTTCTATCTTTTCTGAAGGTAGTTTAAATTTACAAACAGAAAACTGTTTTTCTCTGCAGGTTTCATGACTGCTAGGGCACACTGCTGACTCATATTTACTTAGATGCCTGCCGGGACCCCCAGGTAGCAGAGCTGCTACCTGGCAGCCTCCAGCCTGTTTTGCACCTGGGGTTAGTCTGAGCCAGGTGCACTTGTCCATACTCTATTTTGTGAGGCTCTGTCAGGCCATTCCTTTAGCCTGTCTACAGCATGTAATAGTCCTCAAGTGTATCGATGGCACCCATTATTCTGGTGTTGTACATGAACTTGGTGAGAGTGCATTCCATCTCCCACCTCTGGATCAGTGATGAAGATGTTAAACAAGATGTGTCCCAAGATAGTACCTGAGGAAATACGTTTGTACCCAGGTTCTACTTAGAGTACCATTCACTGCTACCCTTTGAACCTGATATTGCAGGCAGTTATTACATCTATTAGTCTGCGCATCTAGACTATGATTTACCAACTCAGTTAAAAGGTTTCTCTGGGAGATAGTGTTGGAAGCCTTGCTAAAGCTGAGCTAGACAGCATCCACTGTTCTCCTTTGATCTGCATATCTAGTAATTTCATAACAGAAGGCAATCAGCTTTGAAAGCATCATCCAGAACAGTGTCAAAACAGATGAAATCTAACCGGAGTACTGGTTTTGCTGCACGTGCCAAATACAGCACAGAGTCAACATGCTTTTTATCAATTCTATTTAGAATGTGATGAAAACTTCCTTTTTTTTTTTTTTTTTTTTTAAAGAGATACAGCTTAACCTGATAAGATAAAATCTATTTTCACTTGTGGATTTCAACTCAGAATTTTCCCAGTGGCATGGTTTTGGCAAGTTAGATGTAGTTGCAACTTGATCTTGGCAGGTTAAACATTTTCTGGGTTTAGTCCAGCAGGTTAAAAGTGGTTCTGAGTTTGTCTTGGCAGTCAACACTTGGCACTGACTTGTTTTCAGATGGAAAGAGAATTTTGTGGTTGAACAGTTTAGACAGTGGAAGGGGCAACTTATAAATGGCATAAGAAGTCAAGATACTTATCCCTATGTGCATCATTTTCTAATACAAGTCCTGTTGCTAGCAGAGTGTGTGTGATGGGCAGGACAAGGATTTGGTTTAAAATACAAGCACTATGATAAAAACATGTCCTTTACTTTCTCATCAGATGCTTTTAAGACTCTATTTCTCTGTACACAAGAATGTAGTGTTAAGCATAGTTCCACCTCGGATTTAATAGAAGCTTCATAAAAGGGTTATGTATTACTCATCAGTGTGTTTTCACACTTGACAACGTTATTCATACATCTTAAATAAAGATTTACATCTACTCCCCTGCAAGAAGTAGACATTTGCCTGACAATAGCAAATAAACACCTCTTGAGATTCTGAATACCTACTGAACTATTTCAACTGCACTTTTGCTTTTTAGCCCAGATTCAGTAAAGTTCAAGGGTATCCAAGTATGAAATAGGTTGCAGAGAATTTCACATTGGTTTCTTAATTTAATTTACTTGTAAAAAAAGGCACATTAGTTGAAAAAAATAGAATAGTCTCTTTGGCAATTTTGGTTCAAATATAGACATTCAGAACAGAATTTGGGTGGTGGTGTTTCATAACACCTGCTAACGTATGGTACAGCATGCATTGTATCTCTCTGTGTGGCAAAACATGCTTTTAAAATTGTTACTGGCATGTAACAATATGTCTAAAAGTAACTGAAAAGTGTCTAAATAAAGCTGATTTATTCTTCTTCAGTAGATTAACTTTATACACGTAAAAATTTAGTTATCTGAACAGTTATTTTTAAAGAAGAATATATATGTCTTTTTAAAGCATTGCAAAGCTAGTACATGTTTGGGAAGAGGGACCAGACAGTGACTGATGTGGAGATCATCGCTAAATGTAATAAATGAATTTAGAGGGTGCAGCTGGGAATTCCACCCTTCCTTCCCCTTGGGCAACCACAATGACTGCAGGATACTAAGTAAATGTAACAAATGCAAATTTGGACCACAAATCTTCGTTGCTGGTTATATTGCACATCACAAAAATGACAGGCTATTTTCAGATCTCAGGTTAATTTTAGAGAGGCAATAGTACAAAAAAAGGTAATTCACTGGGCTAAATCCTTCCCCTTTTTCCTTTGTCCTTCCTTGGACAAAACTTCCATGAAAGCCAAGAAATATTTGCCTTTGCATGTGAGAAAGCACTGTAAGGATTGGCTTGCAATCCTTAATGAACACAGCTATTGCAAAATATCTGTTAGGTCATTTAGAAATACTTGTGTTTTCCGTGTACTGTAGCTCAAATTATTGCACTCTCAAAAACATCATTCTTTTCTGTCACGTCATAGCTTAATTTATGCAGATGTGGAAGGGTCCTGTGTCCAAACTGCTTCTAACCAAGCAGGATCAAAGATAGGCTCTTGTCAAGGCTAGAACACATCCTCTCCTACCTTGCACAGATGAGGACAAGAAGTTTTAGGGCTTGGCTTCTGTTAGCCAGTATTCTCCAAAGCACAGATTATCACAGTCTTGCTGCTGAGCTACAAAAGCAAACTTCAGTGAGCACAGATTAGTAGCAGAACACTTCCTTCTCAGAATACTACAGAAAAGGAGGAATAGAGTTATCATTTCCATGTTAGACTGTCACAGAGGAGCACACACTGTTGTGCTGCTCCTACTGGACACATCCTGCAGGATGTATCTAAACCTATGTGATTATCAGATCAATGGTTTTTCAAATTCATGAGCCATAATTAGAAATCTTTCGTAATTTCCAGCAAGCACTGTTTGAGTTTGGTTTCCTCATTTAGAATTCCAAAAGATGAAATGTGTCAGTGATAGTTATAAATCACCATGAAACTTTAAGTGTAATAATAATGAATTGTTTGTTACACAAATTAAATAGCAATTAATGTTTTCTCTTTCTGTTTGGAAGATAGGCTATTAAAATAGTGTTGTTAGATTTCCTACTGTGAACATAATTTGCTGCTTTTTTTTTTTACAACGCATTATCATAATGTCAGTGAAAGACTAAAACTAAGAAGTGGGAAAAACTTGCCTGATATAAGTGTAACACAGAAGGTTATAAAGTTGCCTTTTATGATGGCTATACAATATCATTTTATTTTAAGATCTAATAGCAAGTTGATTCAAAGGGTAAGACTTGCACTTACAAAGTCATTAAAGCAAGCAGAAAATTGCCTACTACCATAGTCACCCAGTCTTTTTAAATCAAAGAGTTTTATTGTTGCTGGTGATGTTTGCATTTACAGGAGGTAATTAGGGAATGAGTTCGACATCACACTCAGAGCCCTCAAGCTTGTCAAGAAGAACCATAAACATTGCTTCCCAAAAAAAGGCAGGCAATTCAGCAGGCAAAGTGCAGAGAATAGAGTGGAACAGGATCATAGCATTTTAGGGCAGTTTGACCACTGCTGTTTTGATTCACAGTATGGAGAAGCTCATAAAGTCTTCATAAAAGCATATTTTTTTTTCATTGCACTTAAAAGAACACAATTTAGAGGGTTTAGAATTGATAGCAGGAGTAGGCAGGTAAAGGAGGAAAGAAAAAATGGCTCCTCATTCTTCTCTGCATTGTGTTGGCAAGCTGAATAGGGGAAGGTGTATTTCTAACCCCATCGTAACCGCAGTGGTCACTTGTCCACTGTAGCGCAGGGAACTCTGATTAGGCACTGTTTTCCCTAGAAGTCAATACTTCTGCACTGACACAATGAGATCCAGTCCCTAAGGCATGATCCAGGCTTTTATTATTATCTCTTATTTGAAGGGGCTAGTTGACCCAATTGGTTAACACATTAGCTTTTCAATTTTATAGCCTTAAGTCACGGCAGACCTATTCCTTGTTTTTGGATGTTTCTCCATGGCGGAAAGCAAAATTGGCAGTCTGTGCCCACCAGCCACAAAAACAGAGTTATGCCAAAACAACTGTGTCCTGAACTTTATGGCTAATTAGCTGTTGAAACCATGCCCAAGAAATAGGTTCTGTTGCCCATGGGAAGGAGTGTGTAGCCATTATTAATATCCCAGCTCATATCTCTCAATAGGTCTTATGAGCGGTGCTGCTTAAAGAGACTAAATGTACAACAGGGAATTAAAAATTATAGTACGCCTTTCACTGACTGAAATATTGTAAACTTATTTCACTGGGGCCAGGATTGGTGTCAATGTACTTTGTGTGAAAAGTGCAATAGAAGCATTAGTATTTGACAGCCCTGGTTGAAATAACTGAAATTAATGGAGCTCTTTTCATATACGACAAGGCCATGGCACCCCTTTCATGCTGCTTACAGACAGAGAAAAGTCAATACTTTTTTATTACTTGATGCTGACCTACATTCTGCACTACAAGTGCCAGGCCCACTAATTGGTTTCAGTTGTGAGAAAAGTTTGCCCCAAAGAAACACTGGAGCAGATAAATCAATCTTTTTTAGGGTAGCTTAGTGGGTTTTGAGCACTTGAAATGACATTTGTGTTGTATTGACAGAATAGGTTGTTACACTGATTTTGTCATGTCAGAAGGCCCTGTACTAGTTGGAAGTATTGTTAACCAGTATTGATAAATCTGCTGAGAATAAAAGTTAGCTGGATCAACGTTTTACTCATATAACAGCTTGCCATCTCTGTTTTTGCTTCCTTGTTAGGGCCCTCCATGGCTATTAATAGGTTAGGAGGCTTCCTATGACAGCTCGATTTAAAAATCAAATTCCACTATTACAAGCATTAGAATCATAGCAAATACTTAAATATAACCACTTGGTATTAAACAGAGGGGATTGTGGACTATGGCTGTACAGTGACACTTAGCAGTACTGCCTGGTTTTCAAATGAAATAGCATGAAGATAGAATTAGGACTATAGCAGCTGTGCCCACTTTTCAGTCATTCCTCCTGCCACTGATTCTTAACATATGTTACCTACAGTTGTAGGTCTCTATAGGAGCAATAGTTATAACTCCAGTACTAGGAAAAAAGCGTTTTCTGAGATCCAAACTTTTCATGGATTGGTTTTACATTTTGCATAGCACGTGCTGGCGTGGTTTCATCATGCAATTATACAGTGTGCTCAGAATTGCTGGATTAGCTCTGAAGTCTGAATCACCATTACATCTGGAATACTTTTCATTATACAGTTATCTTTGAAACATCTTCACATGCTACTTCTAACCTACACAGGAAATCTGCATTCACACCATCTAATGCAACTTTAATCTCCATTCATGCAACCAGATCTCTATTGATACAACAAAATCCAAGCTTGTCATGACTATGCAAAGCTGTAAATCAGGTAGCATAAGTTTATTGTAAACTTATTAATCCAAGTTTATCATGTGGTTATTATTTTGGACTTGATAGATTTGCTATAGGAAATTACCCACTGGGTGTATGCAGGAGCTGAGAAGAAACGGTCAGAATGCTACTTTCTGGCCTTAAAATCTCTGAGTAGATGTGCTCCTGCTGTTTGCCTATTCTTGCTTTGGTCCAAAGCAGCTGACTTTCTATTTAATTATATTTCCAAGAAGATAACTTAATTGTAGTTCCTGTTTCATTCCAAAATGCATTTTTGTATTACAGGAAATTGTATGGTACTTTCAAAATCATCTGGAAACAAACGCTGTTGGTGCAAATTTATCACTAGAATATGAAGGAATGCATTTTCAAAGGCCTTAAAGCTGATACGTAGGCCTACAGGGTGTCATTGGTTTCCCAATGTTATTTGCACGTGGTCTGTATTTATGTATGCAAAATCTCTTTGGAATTTGCTTTCATAATAACGTTCCAAAGATGTGAGCATTTGGCAAGTCTAATCTATGACATTAGAGTGTGCTGATAGAGACAAATCTTTGGTGGCTTTATGTCACCTTTTTTGACTCCATTGTTTAGAACCGATGAGCAGACATGACAGTCAAGTAGTCAAATATATTGAAAGGGTTTTCTTAAGGTCTGTCAGTTGAACTTCAGTCACTTACAATTCACTAGAGTGAAAGGAGTCAAAGCCTGACAAGTTTAAAAAGGAAGTGTTCTATTAAGTTCAGTTAGGAATTTAAAAAATAGGTCTTAGTCCTGAGAATTACAAGTCTCTGATGCTAAGAATTATATGGCATGATTTAAGAATGGAAAAATTCCATGAAGTTGAGCTCCATGCTCTTGTGACCCTGAGACTGCAAAACTGTAGGGTCAAACTCACCAAGATGTAGGAATTCAGTTGTAAGCAAATTCATTCCAGCTACCAACAATGAGGGACTAATGCTAAAGTAATTTTGAATAAGCCTTTCTTCAGTCCACTCACCATTTTTGTTCTTGCAGCTTCAGAAGTGTTATCTACATAACTTCACAACTTCTAAGCTGTGTAGCAATCAGCTTAAACTCAAATGAGCCGAGCAGTCTACCAGAATCAACCAGCAGTGCATTGCAGTGCTTCACTGCACAATTTGAACCTATATTTCACTATCAAATTAGATAGACATGAGAGCTTGGCTTTCAATTCCTTTCCCTTTATGCTGCCACAATGATACCTTAGGATAGACTATCTTCAGTGCTGTGAGGTAGATCTTGCAAGGCCAAGTGGTATTTTCAGGCCTTACTTTCTCACACTCTTGAAACCTGATTAAAATCTCTATCTTCAAACACAGAAACGGCTGGGGATCTTTTCCTAAAGATATTTGTATTTTCCTTGCATACTGTACAACATTTATCCAGCATACATTCTAAAGTCCCTTAATTAGTCTAACTGTAAAGCCAGCAAGACTTTTATTTACCCATCAGCCTGCGTGATGTTTCCTGAATGTGGTCAAACATAACTGCTGTCGTCATAATCAGAGCCAGTTGTTTAAATGCTCTGTTGTGAGTTTCTAGTGAAATAGCTTTAAATAACAAGATAAACAGTACAGCTGCCAACCCAAAGCAATCTTACACTGAGGGGGCGTGTGGCACAGAAAATTTCCTCTTTGTCATTTTGATTCGAGTTTGAAGCTGGACCTGGGCTTAGTTCCAGCTCAAAAAACTGCTCACTTCAAAGGCTCCTAAATCGTCCCAAGGAGCTAATTTTGGCAGCTGATTGTTTTTGTTTGGCCAGGAATCCTAATAGCGAAAGCCGTCTGCTCCTGCAAATGAAGACTTCTTCAATGCTCAGACTTACCATTCCCAGTTCTATCCTGATGTGGGGGGTGTAAACCATGACAACCTTTCACTGATTTCCCCTTCTTACCCCAAGTTCACTGCTTTATTTATTAAACTGTACCTGATCTCTTGCATATGTGTGAAAGATATACTTCCTGTTTTCAAAAGAAAAGATACTGTATTCTGCTCTGAATTAATCCTAAATTATACCTGTATTATCTGTTTGCTTTCTCAGCAACTAGGGTTGGGTTTTTTTCCCACTCTCAAGAGCAATATTAGCCTGGTTAATTTACTGATTTAAAGATAGCTAGCTTCACTTTAGAAGGAAACTATTTGCAGTTATGCTGGAGCTATAATAATATTTATAATTATCATTATATGGACAACTTTTCCTGCAGTAAGAAGGTGCTTGTGATGCTAAACACACAATGAAAATTGAAATTCTGTGCTATTCTTAAAGTATAATACGAAAACATGCAAATAAGCTGTTTCTGGTGGGTAAGAAATTGGGTGGTACAAGGCGTAGAGAAACATTAAAAAATAAATCATGTGAATGGTTAAAAAGGCCACAGTACTCACTTTCGCACTACACAGGGTATTTAATTTTGATTATTTATGTCCACCTTCTGCCAGAATGTTGGAGGAAACATACTGAATGAATTAAGTTTGAGATGTAAGAAACGGTGTGATCTCAGTTTGGCAATACACAGTGCAGACCCAACTCAGGAGGGCCATGTTGCTGTTTGCATGTCCTAGTTGCTCTGTCTCCTTATGGAGATTCAGGTGAACCGCAGGCTGTAAAGTAGCTAAATCTAAATTATCCAGGCAATGATAATTCTGCTTCATGTCATTTTTCAGAGAGATAACAAAAAAAAGTTTTCATTCTGTTTTTAAGAGAAAACCAAACCTTTGAAATTGTCAAATGATTTGAAAAGGTAAAAATACTAGCTTTTGTTCACTCATGACTTCAGTCATTTTATGAAGACATTGCTTTGCCATGCAGTTTCACTGGCAAAACTGTTTTCGGGAAACTACTCGGCAGTAGAAAAAAGTAGAAAGTGTCCAGACCAAGTTCTTCCTTCAAAATGAACCATCAGACCCTGGAAAGCTAATACTTCATCTGTGGCACGCAAGGTCAAAGAAAATTTTATAAAGAATGCTTTCAAACCTTGATCTTAAACACCATGGGCTTGCTAATCATTTACCATGAACATTTATTAGTAAGTAGCTAAATCAATAGAATACCTCACTTACTTTCCTTCCTTTTTTTGTTGCTGTATTTACATTGTACTCTTAAGCTACAAGTTCATTTGCATTTCTTGTATTCAATTTAGATTTGCAAGCATTTTCATTTTTTTTAAAAATTGAATGTAATAACCAAGACCTTTTCCTGAAAAAAAAACTCCTGCTTTCTATCAGTGGTCCCAATCAATTTGTTGCCATGAATACTTATTTAATATATATTTCATTTTGTTCCATTTCTCATGCAGCTGTTTTAATACCCATGTTTTAATATGAACCAAGGTTGAAAAGCTAAAATATTGCAAAGATATCTTGTTGTCCTTAACCTACTTGATTGCCACAGAGGAGGATACAATTTTGTATACCATAGAATCGTGGAATGGTTTGAGTTGGAAAGGACCTTAAGATCATCTAGTTCCAACCCCCCTGCCATGGGCAGGGACACTTCACACTAGACCATGTCACCCAATGCTCTGTCCAGCCTGGCCTTGAACACTGCCAGGGATGGAGCATTTACCACTTCTTTGGGGAGCCTGTGCCAGTGCCTCACCACCCTCACAGTAAAGAGCTTCCTCCTTATACCCAGCCTGAAAGTCCCATTAAAGTTTAACCCCATCACCCCTTGTCCTGTTCCTGCAGTCCTAGTTTTTAAAGCAGGAAATTTTTGCAGTGCCTATAATTAGAGTTTGAAATGTATATTTGCTTGCAATTACATGAATCAATTCTTGTGCTCTTCTTCAATGTATGTATAATGTCAAAATGTATGTTTCATATACATTATTTTTCATAATTTGCATTATATCTCATATAATGAAATGTAACCAGACGGCAATATTTAAAGCTTTAAAATACCTTAAAAAAAGGTAAAACAATGAAGGCCAAACCTAACACTTTTTTTGTCTCTCTTGTTTCTGTAGGACTTTCAAAGAGTGTCACCATCAGTTGTTCTCTTTGAAAAGTATGGAAAAACTTACTCCAGTACTGGGCAGATAGTGTAATTGTCCTGTGAACTGCACAATATGACACCTAATGAGCGATCAATAAATGTATTTCAGCAAATGCATAGCAGTATGTTGATTGAATGTCCCATAAAGGTCTCTTTCTGTAAAGGGATGTAATCCTATTTCCCTGTTATGTGGGTACATAATCACGTGTGCTCAGCAAAGAACACATTTGATCACACAAACTGATATTTGTTCAGTGTGTTCCCTAGTAACCAGTTCTGCAAAACATTGGATATCTTCTGAACCCATAATCTTCAAAAGACCCAAATAATTCAAGCATCATGGAAAGACTTCAGCATTTCTTAAGAGCAAGTCATAACCTAATTGTTAAAATCATGCGAGTGAATTTTTACCGTTTTGTGCTGAATTCTCTAGGATTCCATGTTTGATTTTCATATCATTTGGCTATATTTGAATCAAATATGTCTCTCTATGTAACTTTTTAGTACTGCTTTTTTTAATGTGATTATTTTGTCCTCCTACAAATGTGCAGAAAGCCTGCGTGAGAAGTCTATTTCTATGAATACTTTCTGACCTAGGAGACACAAATTTCACTTCTGCAGGTTTTCAGCTATCAGCCGATGTGAAAAAGTTTTACTACTGTCACATACCAGAGTAAAAACTCTTTAAGTTCCTTTACAGTAGGTTACGAGTGCAGGCACCTGGATGTACTGTTGTTACTTACTGGAGTTTTTCATTTTCAAGCTTTGAAAAGTTTATTCTGCATGTCAATGAGACATTAACTCTGGGAACTGAGAAACAGGCACTTCAGTGGCTGCGTCTCCCTGATAAGATTTAATCTGATCAAGTGCATCAGGGTGCTTTACTTGTTCCTGGAAGGGATTGAACATGAGAAACTCGTGCAAAACTGTTGATGAATAAAGATGCCACAGTAATTTTTATATGTGAGAGCTATCTATTTGATTGCTTCAGCTTTAAGGTAGTTCATCACAGTAATTCACCCTGTGTTGCCTCTTTAACTTCATACCACAGTTTCCCATCAGTCCGATTAGAATCAGCAATAGCTTTATCAGATTAATCTTTCTTTCTCTTCCTTCCTTTCAGTATCTCTGACCCCAGGACAAAACAAAGCCGACCATGCAGCCTGTACTGTGCTGACAGTGGTGCTTGTAGCTAAAGGTGTGGAGAACAGATGGAGGTTAAAACCAACACTTCTGATTCTAATTCTTTGATGCATACACACTTGTCTGCCTCTTTAAACAACAAACCTTTCCTGTTTTTAAACAGACAGCTACTTGCAGAAATCTTACACTAAAACAGGGCTGATCATTTAATTAGACAAATAACACCCACAAAATGAATAGAGTAGCACTCACAGTACCTGCCAGGTTTGGGGTTATTTTGAAAATTGTATTTCTTAGGGAATCCAATACTTTACTTAAGTTCACATGGAATTTATGTCATTCGTTGGCATATCACATCCAAACTGTTTTGTGTGGCCACACTGTAATCCCAGAAATGTTTAATTTCTCATTAAGTACATTCAGCACTTATTCAGGACATTCATACAAACCGTTTGAGAATTATTCTAGTAAGGCCTTTATCAATTCTTCCATAATGTAGAGACTTATTATTTTCATTAATCTCTTAAAGTGCATATAAATACATGCAGAGAGTTAACGAGGCTTAGCTTGATAATACTTTTAAATATAAAAGCATATCAGTCTCTGAAAGTTTAGATGTATCTTGACTTCTTCTTTAGTTTCAAATCCCATGCAGGTGCTGCAGAGTCCAGGAACCTTTGCAAACATGGACTAGAGAACCTGCTTTTCAGTTTTTCTACATATGGATGAGACTGCTTGACTGAGGGAAAAATCCCAGTATTAAGAGGAAGAGCTAGTAATAATTTAAGAATCTAGTCATGGGCACCTTAGGCATGTCAGACTCCTTTGATTGCAAAAGCTCCTAATACTTAATATAGTACAGGTGACAGAAGTAGGTTTTTACAATGTAGAGGAATTGGACATAATGAACGAATCAGAAATAATTCAGAAGTGAGTGCTAGCAGCTCTGCAGTGTACATGAAAGGAGAGCAAAGATAAATTGTAGCCCTTGGGGTGGACCTGATTTCTGTGGCCCTGGGATGTATCACCACTTCCACTGCATAGCCCTCTGCATCACCCAAGTGAACACGTCTGTCTGGCAAGGAACATTTTGGTTTGTGCTCTTGTTTAAAGCAAAATGTTTGCCTGTAGCAAACTTACTTACAGTTTTTATCTAAAGCCAGTTAAAGCTAAGATTTTGATATTTTTATTCACTCCAATAATATAGTGAACAAGGCAGTAAGAATTTTGATAATGTCATTATGTTACCAGACTATCAGTATAAATGCTAAGTGATTGTGTAAGTGATTTTACTCATGTTTTTCTTTCTAATGGATATAGTTTACCATATCAATTTGAATTAAAAAATTACTTTTGTAATACATTGAGTAATGTATTTTTAATATTCTATTTACTGTAGGGTTTCCTTATTAATGAAACCGTTGGTTTACAACATTCTAGAACTTAATGGTGTTTAGTTCAGTGAAGATTTTCTGTTTTATAGGGGATGTTATAATCTATTCACATGCTACAGAACCTTAACACATAGAATGAAGGTAGAGGCACTGGGAAAGGAACACTGAAAATGTGGAATGGACTCATGAATATTGATGAGTCTGCAAGATCTGTAGCCTCTTAGAAATGTAGTTGACTATGACATTCAGCAAACTACTCACAACAGTATCTAAAAATCAAAAGGAATCAGTGATGCCAGAGAAATGGACAAACATAAGAAGCTGTATATCAGTCTTAGGACAAAGAAGTGCAATGACTCTGATTGCTCCACTCAGTTGAACAAATGTGAGTAGTAAAACTTATATAGCCAAATTACACCCAAGCAACCTGGTTGCTGTTTTCTGCATTAACAAAATATGGCCTCAGCATGCAGCGAGACATGCCTGATCCTTGCTTTTTAGCCACAGAAACACAAATATTTTTTGTGATTTGGGCTGATTCAGTCCATGTGTTCAAAGGAAAAAGATAGGCTGTTGAACGGTTTCATACCCCATGGCTGAAGAGGCTTACCAAATACCGTTAGGAAGCAGCACTTAGAGGGAAGAACGTGTCATACCAGCTCACTAGCAGAGTATTTCTAATACATATGTCTACATTTGTCTAATGTATATAAAGCCTGGAATGTAATATTTGATGTCCATAGATAGCAATTTGTATAGATCTTCTGGTTTTACCGCCACTGGGGATCACAGCACTCAGGAAAAGGATGCAGGCAAAGTCGTTAAAATGGAACAGCAATGTGCTAAAGGTTGCTCACAGCATCTCACATCATGAGGAGTTTCAGTGATATTAGTAATGTCTGTTCTTTCCATACCAAATCTGTTTCAGTGGATTGAGGATCTTTCAGTGTTGCTGCCCAATAGTTTTGTTTGAGTCTACATAGCTGATTTTGTAAACGCAGAAAATCTCTTAATTTGGGTAATTTTAAGAACTGCCTTCTGGGCTGATCCAAGATGTTCTCGTCAGAGAAAACATTTAGCTTGTAATGCCCTCTAGAGGCAGAATTGCTATAGTAGTGTTGACTACAGATTCACACTACGCTTTTTTGGTCCAACTGTGATGCTGAGCTTTCAAGAAATGGCTTTTTTTTTTTTTTTTGCCTTTTTGGTTTTATTTTTTCTTTCTATTTTATTTTTAATAAGCCACATTTCATATTACTATAGTATCAGAGGTCTAGAACCATTACAGGCTCTACAACTGATTTAGATGGCTCATTGTGGACCTTGTACTCCAGCTGTTGTCTCCAGCTAAGATGTGACCATACTCAATACTGCAAAACAAAATAGTGATGCTGGTAAACAATAATGGAGTTTGACATGCCAATACTTAACATTGGATAAGACTCTGAAAGCATCAAAATTAAAAAGTATTTCTAACAGGTTACTGTTATTCCAAAGAATGTATTTGCAACATGCTTTTTTGTCAATCTGTGGTCGTCTGTTTGATGAATTCAGATGTTCAGCATAGTTGAGTTTGTTAGAAAAATGAGGAGCTGGCTCCTGTGGGCTCCTATACTCAGAACAGCAAAGACGGAGAAGCAGAGGATGTATATAACTCCTTAATTTTAAAATCTGGATTACCCCATATTAAAACAGAAGCTCAACCACAAAGGAGTCATATCCAAGTAATCAGAAACAGAATTTGAGAGAAACAGATTTTGAGCCTTGAAGCTTTTATTTGTCTTAGGTGCATTTGTGAAACATTATTTTTTGTGTGTGTGTATTTTCTTTCACAAGTTTCCAGAAGTTTCTGGTAGGCCTGGAAAGATGTCAGCAAAGAAGCTCAGGCAATGCAAAGCAGGCTTGGCTTCCTGTTCTTCCATCTTTTAATAGTTCAGCTCATTAATGAGACAATCATCTGGCTGCTGGCACCATCAGATGCAGTCACTTGTCAGTACATTGAGTTCAGTTTATAGTACTCCGATTCATATTCATGATCAGAGGATGCAGTGGAGCAATTCATTAGTGCACTGCTGCATTAAGCAATCACTGCCAAAATGTGGCATATTGAGAGTTTGCGTTAAACTGCTTCCCTTGAAAACCTTTTGGTTAAGAAATACCATAGTGCAGAAATCTGTTGAGATAAATCACTCAGGCACTTCAAGAAAAACATTGAGACTCCACATATAAAATATTTAGTTAAAAAAAAAATCCATTCACTGGTGCTATTGTGTGTGTGACACTATTGCATCCTCAAATGCAAGTTTAGGCTATTAGAACAGCTAATCACATGCATAAACTAGGTTAGAATTATTCCAAACTGAACCCTCTTTCTTACTGTTTGTTACTTTGTGCTGTCTAATGAGAGTTAAGGTTGGTTTGGTTTTGAATGAAGATACTCAGCAATGCCAAAACCCCAACCTTCTACATTCTGTATGTCTGCTCATGGTACAAATAACACATTTGCAGTTGCAGCCTATACAAGCTCAACTCACAGTAATTCTGGTTTTGAAAAGAGACAGTTTTTAAATTAGAAAGACGTGTTTCTTCTTGAGTACTAGTGTGAAAAGAAGGTGAGGCCAGGTTTAGTTACCTTCTCACCTTTACTCTTTAAGTTTGTAGCATGGTTTCAATGACTCCTTGTCCACATGCTTCATTTGATTGCACCTTCTCATTTTCTACTGACAGCCATTCTTCCAGTTTATCATGTCTTCTTCAAATTTCTAAACATCTGAGTGAGCAACTCAGTGGTAAGAGGTGTGAATAAGGAAAGAAAGACGAGAAAGGAAGAAAGAAAGAGCTGTAAATTTGTGTTCACTCATACATAAGCAAAATAGGTGGTAAACTTTCTTTCAATGTGGCCTTAATGTAACTCCTTTCCCTTGACTAGGATTGTTGTTTCTTGTAACTGGTATTTAGACCAAAATCTGGGCCAGTGAATCACTGCTAAAAGCAGAAAATGCATAGTATGTAAAAATAGAAAACAGACAGCCCATACTTTATGTTTTTTGCAGCAATAATGATCTCATACATGTCCAGTACTTTTGAATAGGAATGCAATCACCTGTGTTTCAGGCACTGACCAGACAGCCTCTGACACTGGTCTCTCATTAGAGAGAATTCAGTTCAGGAGACATTTACTGGCTTCATTTTTCCTATTTTCCAGAACAGTGGGCCAGGTAGGTGAGATTCCTATGTACCTGATAAGGAATCTTAACTTCTTGGTTTTATTTCTGTGCTTCCTCTTTACATTTTTCCTGCCACTTGTTCCATTTCCCCTACAACATAGGATACCCCTGGATTATACTAATAATGGCATAAAAAAACCTTGAAAGGAACTAGTTAAAAACCATCTGGGGTTAAACAGCTCAAATCTTTAAGAACTTTGTGTCTCTAAGACTTCTTTCCCTCTCAAGCTTCTGTATCTGCTCCACTAGAAAGAGTTGCCATCTGCAGATGGTTTGCCATCAATCTTTTGCTCTAGACAGCAGGGCAAATGGAGTATGCTGAAGCAGGCAGTGTGGCTTTTAAACAATATCTAAACATTTCTTTGGAACAGAAAGTTCCTTCTAAATTCTTCACAGCCCCCTGGGCACATGTATGACAGTGCCATAAACAGAAACATTTTGGTCTGGCTGAACAGTTTATATCTTAATCTCAGTCAGAACATATAGATGTATTTAATGAAAACTGCATGTGCTACAATTTAGATTCCTAAATCCTCCTTAGTCTAGATGATTGCTTCAGCTATTCATGTTGCAAGGCTCTGTTTCCAAAGTCATTTACAATCAATAAAATCAGCTACAACTCCACTGAAGTACATAATTGTTCCAATATTAAACTAGATACAGAAGAGGACTATATTTTGTATATCTAAAAACCAGTCCAGCTCTCTGCCCATCACATTTTTGTGGGGATCTGTTGTGCTGATAACCACTGTTACGATATCACATGAAGGATCAAGTGCCCTATTTAGAACAGAGACCTTTCTGTGCTTCTACTGCTGCACAAATCTAAAGGAAAAAGATTAATTAAAAAGGGAAAAGACAGTTCAAGAAGTTTATTAACTGGAAGAATCATAGAAACAATCTTACCCACAAAATCTAGCCAGTGACATATATTTCAAATAGCTGGAACATTTTATCCAGGCTTCAAACAGGAAAAAGAAAGAACTATTCTAGGCAAGGGCAGGAGTTCCTCCCTGCTTTATGCAAGTCAGTAATGGTAATCACTCAACCCACAGCATGGTGATTGAAGACACATCTCTGTGGTAAGGAGTGAAGTGGAAATTCACTGTTGCCCCTGCAAAGGCAGTTCTGAGTCAGGTTTTCACAGAGATGCTTGGTACAACAGCTCCTGCAACTTGTTAGTTTGTCACTTGTAGTCTAATGACACTTGAAGAGGATGACCGTGACAGACAGCTGTGTCTGTAAGCATCAAGAGAGAGCTTATGTTTGACCTAGTTCTGGAAATGATTAACACATGATTTAGCTCTCATTCATTTCTATTCATGGTCATATATCTCACAGCTGTTGCTGAGCACGAAGAATCAGGAAGGGGTTTTGATGACTTTGTACTTTACACATAGATAACCAAATGCTGAGATTGGACCATTTACAATTAAAAACAAATATGGTGCTTGTTAAAAAATAAGAATATTTGCTCTTGTTGCTCTGAAATATTTATTTCCATTTCACCACCAGCATATTCTAGTAATGTGAAAATAGTGGTGATGTATTTCATGACTTGTAAAGTATATCCATCTGCTTATTTAATTCTTCACAACTACTACGCATTGAGATGAAATCACTTCTGTTATAACAAGTGTAACAGACTTCAAGATGCTTGAAAGATTTCCAAGTGTAGGTGTCTTTTTTAGTATTATATGTTTACAGTGAAGACTGCAGGGTTCCACCTCCAGTGTAATCACGGGTAAAAGGACAAGGTGCTTCTGCTGCATTGATATTTAACCCACTTACAACTCTTTCATGATAACAAAGAGAAAAATTACAGGTCTATGGCCAGCTGGGAACTTCACAGTGCTGCAACATTTCCACATGCATGCACTCAGGAATCCACAGCTTTGGGAGAGACAGCATCTGGATTTGCTGCTCAGGAGCATCCTGTTAGGTCACCTCATCTGGACTGGGAGAGGGTCTCCACTGGCTGGAAAGGTTTCTGGCAGGTTTACTCATACTCAAGGCAATGAGTCCCTTTATGCAAACATAGCCCTTCCATAGGAAGTTTTAAGAAGCTATGAATGAGGACAGGCACCTGTGAGGGTTTGTACACTACCAGTTTATTGGAGTTTACAAAGTATTACAGTGTTTGTAAATCTCTCCCACAATATTATCTTCTGGATCCCCAGCTGCGAAGTGTGTAAAACTTGGCGCTTTCAGGTATCTCTGTTGCTGTCTCCTATCATTTTCTTCCTCTTGTCTGGCTCTTCTTCAACAATGTTTGTTCCAAACATAGGGCATGCTCACCTCTCACTGGTCTTTGCTTCCACTCTTCACACATAAAAGGTGATCCTATGCAGAAGACTTGAAGAGGCATTCTACCTGAAGGCATTCAAGCTAGGAAAATGTGTTCCATAGCTTTTTTTCAGGAGCAGATAAAGCACTGCCAAAAAAGGAAGGGTAGTTTATCCAAAGCTGGTTGTCTTAACATGGGTAAAAGAATTGTTCTGACAATTTTAGAAATTACGTGAAACTTGTGTTTCAGTCTTGGAGCTGTTTACTGCTGTAATAGTGTTATTCACATATTTTTCCCGAAGTCCAGCAGCTTGCCAGAATTAATAATTTATATTTTTTTAATGATGTTTCATGTCCATTTTGGACAAAAATGACATCTGTGGAAATGATTATTGAGATTTCTTCTTTCTGAGGAATCTCAGATTCTATTACAAATATGAAAAGCTCATATAAACAGCTGAAATTTGAAAGACTCAGATTTTATCCTCATTAAGTATACATAAATATAGACTCATCTTTAGAGATGGGGGATGATTCACCTTGAGCAAGTCACTACTAACCACCTGCTGAGCTTGAAAACTAGTAGCTTGCCCCAGTTTTTACACTGATAAAAGGAATCTGGCCATGCTGTTTTCTCAATATATGTTGATGAACTGACTCTTCACAGCAAGAACAAATGTAACTGATACATCTGTTACTCAGATTGTCACACAGAGTTAGCAAATCTATTAAAACATTAAGTATTTTATTATTATCGAAAAGTTAGGAGCAAGGACCAGGGGTCTTGGCACTTTCTATGCAGAACTTGTAAGTGAATAATCTTAGAAACAACTGAGTCACCTTCTCTAACAAAAGAAAGAAACTAAAGAGGTCAAAAGGATGTTAAAAGAACTCAAATTTTTAAAAACAGTAAAATTTACTTTACAAGACAGGTTTAAAATTCACATAGATGCTCTCCTGGTCATGTCCAACAGGTTCCTGAGTAGACAATGACAGTGCTTTTAAAGTATTTGTCCTAATCCAAACCTGAACATGCCTGGGGTTTAAAAGCACTTACAAGTAACTAAAAAACAGCATGCAAATGCATAGTTTGAAACACACTGACAGAATAGGACTGTGGGGATCCTTCACTACTCAGTTTCTTCATCTCTCTTCAGTTCTTCTCAACTTCTGTACATGCAATTTTGTACTCTAAAATATAGATGGAAGTCTATATGGACTGTATGGAGCCCCATATTTCAATAAGCATTAGAAATTTATCTGCCAGATAGGAGATGCAGCCTTGCACAATAGGTAGTGCAGTGGTTTAATTCAGCAAGAAACTTGATGCAGGTGTGTTTCCCTCTTTGGGATTGAGACTGTGAAGCTGAGGGGGGAAATAAATTGCCAGCTAAGGAGAGGAGTATGTCAGAAGAAGGATGGGGATTAACCCTGCTCAGGGTTTCATCTGTGGGCTTGACTTTGGCTGCCTTGGTTTACTGGGCTATTCAGAAGCTGTTTGCTACCACTTTCTTCGAGGTGCTCCTGGAACTTCAGTGGTAGGAGGTATATGTTTTATGGCTCTCACTCACAAAGGCTTTGATGGGTTGTTGGAAGTGTTCATAAAGTTGGATGTTTTTATGCTTTCTTTTTTATTTTTGACAGAAATTACATTAGAAAATACACAAAAATGATGTTATAGAAAGTCAAAAGTTATTTCTATGTTTTCAACTGGAATTGGAAGCCGAAAATTATCTATTAATCCTAGTGATGCCCCTTCTGATAATAAAGCTTGTGTGTTTGTTACTTAGTGATGGTTTTTCTAACAGGCACAATCTGTACTTTATTGTATCAAAGGAAATGATCATGTTGGTTTTTTCCAAAATAGAAAATGGCACTATTTGTGCCCAAATAATCCAAATGTTCAGAGACCTGAAGTGGAACTGATCAGGAAAGAGCAAAGTGTGGAGCAGGGAGTTTTTGTTTGCATCTCAATCTGTTCCATCAAAACTGATAGCAGGAAGCCTCAAGAAAAGAGCTAATCTTCCCTTGGTCACAGTTTATATCTTTTCTCAAAAAAAAAAAGAACAAGCAGGAAAAGTAGTGACGCATGTCTGATATTGATGGAAAGCAAGTATGTACCTCATCCATTGAGAACATTGATCAAGGCCGCTTTGCTCTTTTTTTAATGATGGCTCCATAAATCTGCCAGTATCAATGAAAGTCACTGTTATCTGCTCCAGGTTCTAAATGGCTACAGTAAAGAAGCTAAGTCGTAGCTAATGGCTCTTTGCATCCAGGAGACAAATTGTCACGCTTATCTCTTTTGAAACTTTCCTGATGCTTTTTGCTTGTTTGTTTTTAAATGCATGAAGAAAACCAGGACACATTAAAAAGAAGGAAAAAATCCACATACCCATGGTAATGTTTAATGAAGCAGTTTTAATGTGCAACAAAGCTTTGAACATCTTTAGTTTTGTAGATTTCAGTCAAGGAAGATGAGAACCCAATAGGATGTGGCACTTCTGGGCATGCGGTCTATTGACTATGGCATACTAATCTGAATAAAAAAGGTCTGGAAAAGTGATATTCCTGTTAAACATCAATGTACAGTTTGCAGTTCAAGGTCAAATCAGAAGTAGGATTTAAATTCAATAGCAATAAAACCTTACAAATTGTTCTGATCAAAATGCTATGGAAAATGTTCTGTTCACCCTGAATTTCATCCAGTGATGGACATAAATCTATAACTGAGAAAAAATTTTATATGGACAGTAATTCATGGGATCTTTTTAATGTCGCGCAAACCAGAACAGAAAGATGGGAATTGGCCTAAAATGATTAAACAAGCATCTGTTGCCTGCTAAGTGATTGGGTGTGACTGCTCCATAGCTGCTTAATGCCTCCTTTAAGGGATAGAATCATAGAATCATAGATTAGTTAGGGTTGGAAAAGACCTAAAGATCATCAAGTTCCAACCCCCCTGCCATGGGCAGGGACACCTCACACTAAACCATGTCACCCAAGGCTCTGTCCAACCTGGCCTTGAACACTGCCAGGGATGGAGCATTCACAACATCCTTGGGCAACCCATTCCAGTGCCTCACCACCCTCACAGGAAAAAATTTCCTCCTTATATCCAATCTAAACTTCCCCTGTTTAAGTTTTAACCCGTTACCCCTTGTCCTGTCACTACAGTCCCTAATGAAGAGTCCCTGCCCAGCATCCCTATAGGCCCCTTCAGATACTGGAAGGCTGCTATGAGGTCTCCACGCAGCCTTCTCTTCTCCAGGCTGAACAGCCCCAACTTCCTCAGCCTGACTTCATATGGGAGGTGCTCCAGTCCCCTGATCATCCTCGTGGCCCTCCTCTGGACTTGTAAAGGATGAGCCTCTCCCTGGGAAAGCCACCTGCTTGATCATGTTGTCTCCCCTGCCAGGTAAGTGTCACAGGGTCTTTGACCCCAGTGTTGCTCTGAATGCAGAGTAAGAGAAGATGACTGGGAAATCTAGTCCTCTGGATTTATGGTCATCTTAAAAAGTCACCTTGCGTGTGTGTGTGTGTATCTCTATCTATCTATCTATATATATATATATATAAAAAAAATAAAACTGCAGCTGGGGAAGCAACACAACTGCCAAAATCCCCATTTGCAAAACCCACTGTACTTTGTTTAGCAAACCAAGGCCTTTGATTTGCTCGTTTAATAAAGTCAGGGAGGTGTCAGACACCATATGTGGGATGCTAAGGGGATATCAATGAATGAATGAATAAGCAGACCAAGCTCCTCATCCTAGCCCACAGACTGCACCTAAGTATGTGGGCTTGGTCTGCACTGCCGTGCTGTCTGCCAGCAGCACAGTTCCATAGCTTCCACTGTTATGCCTTTGTGGGGATTCCTCAGCTGGGGGGGCTGAGGAATCATTCTTGGGACGCCCAGTGTAAAACAGGCGTTACCTTTTCCATATTTTATGCTCAATATGTTCAGGATTGAGGTGTATCCTCAGTGGAAGACCTCACCTCGCACAATGGGAAGCAATAAACCTTTGTCCGAAGATGTGTTGAGAACAGTTTGAAAAGGAAATTTGCTTAGTTTTTGCATCAAGAATATCCAAAGAGTTTCTCTAGACAGATCTGACTCTATTTCAGTCATCTTGGCAATGAAATCCCTCCTTAGCCTTGCCCCAACCTGCATTCCTGTGTAATATGTGTATGAATCTCAGAAACAGATGGAGAATGCTTTTACCCAGAATCTAATCCTAGTGAGGTAGAGAGGCCAGATGGTCTCACTTTCCAAAGGAAAACT
The DNA here is from genome assembly GCF_034315485.1 of Pezoporus occidentalis. Taxonomy (NCBI): domain Eukaryota; kingdom Metazoa; phylum Chordata; class Aves; order Psittaciformes; family Psittacidae; genus Pezoporus; species Pezoporus occidentalis. The sequence continues at coordinate 1,176,209 of NW_026916294.1, forward strand.
TTCAGAGAGTCTTTAAACTAAGCAAAGATTTTATTAACATTGATGGCTGGATATGGTGTAATACACAGAGAAGATTAATTGGAAACCCTAATTAAATGTAACAGTGTAAAAAATCAGAGCACTGTTTGGCATCAAACAGCTTTTTAAGGTTCTTGCTGAAACCTGGAGTCTTCAGCATGGCTGAGCTGCAAAGCAAACAACAGGAAAGCAGAAACAATTGGGATTTACTAAAAGGTGCCAAACCCAATTCTACATGCAATCATTTTGTGTATTTTTTTCTCACGGAATCACAGAAAAGAGGGCCGAAAGGAACCTTTAGAGGTCGTCTAGTTCATCCCCCTACCCCAAGGCAAGATCAACTCTACCTAAATCATTCCTGACAGGTGTTTGTCTAACCTGTGCTTATAAAGCTCCAATCATAGTGATTCCAAAACATCCCTAGGCAATCTATTCCTGTGTTTAACTATCCTTGTTGTTTGAAAGTTTTTTCCTGATGTTTAACTCTGAATCACCGTTGCTCCAGTTTAAACTTGCTATTTTGTGTTCTGTTGAACAAGGGCATGGAGAAAAGTTTGGGGTTTTTTTTTGCCAGGTGCTTTTAACAAATGGGAAGATCAGTCCTGTTTCCTTGCTAATAATGTCTTAGACCAAGCAATCTCACTTCTTTTGTTTTCTTCCCATTTAGACTTATGATCACTTGGTTTCCTTTCTTAGGGCTACATCTCTCTCAAGGGTGGCATCAGCAACTGACCATTGCAGCTGCACTCTTAGTTGTGCTCAGCTGAACAAGAGGACTGTGTTATGGACAACATTCCTGTTATGTGTCCTGCTAGGAGCTGTCCTTCTTTTCTAAGTTTTGACTTTGCTTTATGCTAAATTCATGCTCCTTTCTTACAGATCTCTCACCTAACCACACGTTTTCAGCTCAATTTTTAATAGAAGTTGACTGAATATATCAAAGAAGGGATTTGTTTGCTGTTTTTCACTGCAGACAGTTGCAGAAAATGAGTACTTGTTTACATGAAGACATTATCATGTTCCCCAAGCAAATAAGGTGAAAAAGTCAGTTTTCTTCAGCCTGTTAAGGGAACGTACACCTGGAAGTAATGTTTTAATTCTCAGACATATGGAGTGGGGAGCTTCAGGATACAAGTGTCACACATCGCTTCTCCCTTTAAATTGTGCGCTTGTGTCTCTGGCTCACAGCAAGAATTCTTGTTGATCACGGACAGTAACCAAGAAAATGTTGCCATGTTTTCACAAAACCCTGACCTCTGGGCTGTTGCTTGGCTGATTACTTGGCAGTGCAACCCCACAAGGTTGTACCATTTTACTAAAACCAGACTGGACCTTCAAAAGGCGGACAGCATACTTAGGTAAAGCAACTGCCAATGGCACAGAGAATGACAACCAGAAGCCTCCTCCTGATCCTGCCTCTTGAAGTGTGCTCCTTCTCCAGCTCCCACAGAGAATGCTGCATTAAGGTGTAGTAGACAAGCACAGAAAGAGGCATCTGGACCGCGACTGCTCTGAAGTTTTGCTGGGACAAACACATGCTTATAGTGTGCACAGAAGGGAACAGATGTGCAGATTCGAGGGATTTTATCACCCCAAATGCTACAGTCACAGCTAAAGAAGTAAAAATAGATGTGGTTGTGGGAGCAGCAATGATGGCAAGGACTAATGCTGAGAGGGAGGAGAGGACAACTTATCACAGGAACAGGGCATTAATTACAGACTGCCCTGAATAGTGACAGCACCCACACTGCCTCTCATAACAAGTTTCCTCTTTTGTAGTTTACCAGCATCAGTTGCATACCACCCATTCCCAGCACATACGGCTACCTCGCAAGAGTCAGACAAATCAAGATCCTTGACTCAATCCTTGCAAGAGTCAAACAAATAAATTCATTTTTATTAGTAGCTTCTGCTTAACTAAGGGATGTATCATGTTCATCAATCAGCTTCTGTGCGTGTGGATTGGTCTCAGCCACTCCGCTGGTTCAAACTCCAAGCAGTTGCAGTTCTTGTGCTGTAGACAAGAGGCTGGTTAGCTTGACTCTGGGTAGCTTGGGACAGAACTGTGTCCCTGATCATTAAAGAGAAGTTTTATACTACAGATATGGCAGTGGTAGATCTAGAATGACTCTGCTGTCGTGCACTGAAAGGTTGATGCAAAAACCTAATGTGAAGAAAAAGATTAGTGCTAAGATGGTGGAAAGCATAGTTGCAGATTAAAAGCTTTCAGTTTATGCCTATAAACCTCTTTTAGCTTCCTGGTTTTTAAAGAAACCAGTTAAATTTTCTTCTGGAGTCTCTACTGTTTTGCACTGGTGTGTTTCAACCCTGTGGAAGAAATGCCTACAAAGGCACAAATCTGACACATCAAGAGTACAGTGGCAAACAAAGGTGGTATGGACAGAGTATAACTTTGAGCCCTGGAATGAACATGTGGATCTATACAGGAGTATACCCATCTGAAAGTGCTGGATCCAGCTAGCCTGGGGTTGGCTTGGGATCACTTCATGGTGCCACACAGTGAAATGTGTATATAATTACAGATGATCACATTGCCTTTTCTTACAGTTAATTATCAAAAGGGGACATCTGTTATCACCAGTCCAAAATCTATTTCATTTATCTCCATTGAGGTTTTGGGAGTCATCCTCTGTTTGGCTACTCTAACTCTTAAGTATTTAAAGAATTGCAATAATTTGTGCATTCTTCAGGCCATTTCGTTTCGATCCACCTGTGGTATCTCTTTGGTCACACTTTAAACAATGAAAATATTAAATATTCTTCATCCTAGAACTTTGATCTACTCCTTGCTGCATATACAAATCTTTTGCCATCAACAATTAGGCAGTATTAACAAATAACAAGATGTTAGGAATCCTTTTCTAAGTTTCACCATCACTAAAAAACTGCCTTTAAACATGTACTTTGTTCTCCTGTTTTTCTTCATGTTAATGCTCTTGTCTTAACGTGTACAGATTTTGTTATTTAAAATGTAATCAAGAAATGGTCACTATTCACTTTTTATCGTTAACATTCTAATTTGTGGAACGATACAGGATCTATAGTCTCAGCTGACAAAAAATAGATTATATATGTTATTTTTTTAATCAATAAGCTCTTCCTAGTAACAGAAAGCACTGTAGGAATTACTGATGGTGCAGAACATTATCAGGTGCACACAGCATGATGCCTGCACTGTTTCCACAATGTAATTTTTAAAGGAACTCCAGTAAACTAAACCCTTCTGATGCACCACTAGATAAAAATATGGAACAAATACAATGATCTAGGAGAAATGCTGCCTCTAGCACAAATGACTGGATCGCATTAATATCCATGCAGTTATCTGCAGACCACAAAAAAAGCGTCTCAATGTATTAGCTAGCGCAGATACCTCTATGCAGTAATGCATTTAGGTTGTATAGATATACACAAAGTATTTTCTGTTTAAATTAACCTGTGTTTGGTTCTTAAGGTTACGTTTTTCTTTCTTGTGTGCTCATATCTAATCTGAGGGTGAGCCTTATTTTCAGCATCTGTTTTAGTAGCAGATTTGTGGTGATCCTCAGTAGAAAAAGTTTCTGCTTTGAATATTTTCACTGTTACGCCATGCTTGTAGACCAGATAGTAGCAAACTCCCAGTGCAAGTTAACCTTTTTTCAGTGCTGGGAGAAGGCTGGCTAACATCTTAAGTGAGTAGATAAGCCCAAGACAGTCAAACTTACAGGATAGACATGTACCATGTATGTGTCAGAGACATTTGTGTGATAAATTACATGGACTATGTGGTAAAGTGCAGTTTGTGCTTTTGACTGCTTCATCTACCCTCTGCTTACTAATCATCTCAACTGGAGCCACTTCTAGTGCTTAGAAGGATCTGATCAACATCAAATAGCTCCCTTAAAAAAACCAAACCAAAACCAGCCTGCTACTATACATAAAGCAGGTTTTTCTAACCATATAATGTTGCTGGGTAGATAGCAACCTTCAGCTAACCCATTTCGTGTGATTTTAAAGGGCCATAAATGGCAAAAAAACAGTGGAGCGAGATATGGAAAGGCCTTACCACAGCTCTTAACAGAGATCTTGTTGGCCCTGAAAATGATCTGTGTGGTGGAACTGAGAGGTGAGGTCAGGCTCCCAGCACAGCCCAAGAGTAGTACTTAGATTAGCTGGATCCTCCTTCTGGGAAGGAAAGAAGAATAATGGGCTTTCTAACACTAAAAGTAATTCCTGTGACTGATAATTAGGATTGTATTTAAACACTCATTCTTGCATGGTTGATTTCCCTTGAAGAAAGCAAAGTAGTGTCCTCATCTTCACTGAACATGGTATTTGCACCTCAGAATTGCGCAGCTTTGGAGCCCAGACTTAATTATAACCAGGTTAGGATCAGGCACTAGATCAGGGTTATAAATCTGAGTGCTAACCTTCTGGAGAGCAGAGAGTCTCAGCTTTCCAACAGAAACAGGGGTTTGTGTCTATATTTGGAAGGTCCTGAGAGAACAAACTTTATCATCAGCATAAATGAAGTACAGAGAAGGTAATTCAGGTATGGCCAGACTCTTTTTCTGTTTGTGCCTTGGCTCACAACTGGAGATCCCGAGCATGCAGTGGTAGTGAGGCTGCCACACACAACAGCACCAGAAGTGAAAGAAGCTTTGGGTCAGGCCCTGAGTTGCTATAGCTGGTGGCTGGTCTTTAGGGAGGAACTTCACCTGAGCTTCAGCTCAGGGTCCCTCCTGCTTCCTTCCCTCTGCTCACTACTTAATTTCATCAAGTTCAGCAGTGCTGACAAACTGGCTTCAGAGCTCACCCTGACACCAAGGACATGTCTAGATGTACTGTAGCTACTCCAAAAATGTGCATATCCGTAGGACAAAAGGTGAACATAGGCCAGTGTCTAATAGGAAGGGGAACTGTCTTTTCTGAAATATGCCTATACCAGCAGCACGTTGCCCTTTGGTCCGCAGAGGTCTGCTCATAGAGGAAGCTGCTGTATAAAGCACACGGGGACTTTACGTGGACGGAGAGAGACTCTAAGGATTAGACCATAAGTGTTCAACTGGCGTACTAACCCTGTTTGTCTGGCAAGACCTAGGGAAATACTACAAATTAGACAAGTAATCAATAGCATTTCCAGGAGGACAGCATAGAACAGAAACATCAAACTCATTTAATTGGTTTGCTGGAAAGTTTCCCTCTGTTTCAACTTACAAAAATGCTTGTTATAGTTTTGTAAAAGATATTCTTAATTTGATTGAGACTGTTTTTTTCTGAAAAGATAAAGCATCATTATTAGATTTTCATGCAAACAGGGTGTAACTTATTATGAAAGAATTATTATATTTACAGAGTCAATACTTGGAAGGTTAATAGCACTTCATTGGAATAAACTTTGGAAAGTCTGAAGACATGTAGTAAAAGAATGACTACACAACAAATACAGGAGGATGAGGTAATGGTTTGCAATGAACTGTAGAGTGGATGAACCAGAAGGAATGAAAAATTAGTGAAAGGTACAGGAAAGTGCAGCAGGAGCTAATGGAATGAAAATAAATATAAAATTTAGGCTGAGCACATCAGGAAAAAAGTTCTTCTTGGAAAAAACTATTAGATGGCCAAACGGCCTCCCAAAAGATAGGCTGGAATTGCTGAATTTCTCTAAAATTGTTAAAGTGAATCTACATACAGTAGAATAGACCATAGCAAAAGATTGGTGTCAGAATTTGTGACAAGGGAAAGGTCTCAACCTACAGTCACCTGGTTTCATCTCTTCACTTCAGTGTCCCGAGACTACAGTGGAAGCTGTATGACCATGTGCCAGTATGGAGTGTCCCAGAATCTGCTTCCATGCACAGACTTGAGCATCCAACTATTTTCAGTACCTATGGGTATGATTTTAACATGCTTTATTGGCTAATCTGAAAAGCTCTTGAGTAGATTGTCCAATTCTTTCCCAACTGTCCAGTTCTTTCCCAGTTTTATTGCTCAAAAACAATATAGCTGGACAGTAGTGATCCTGCTTGGGGAATTCAGGTTTTATGTGGCTAGTTTGAATTCTCCTTCTACTGTGAAGGTAGAAAGATGCGAGTTTGATCTGATATGTTAGAATGCTTATGGGCATCTGGTGACTGGCCATTTTCATATCTGCCAACAGGATTTTGATACTTCTTAATTATTGAATCTCTAATACCACTACTGGTTTGGTGTTGGGGTATTTAACCATCAAATGTAGTGATGGAATCAGTCTGGAGGTGACTGTAATTCTTTATTCTAGCTCCTAATGTTCCCTGTTGCAGTCTGTCAACAGTTGTAGAGTTTATTTGTCATCAAAGGATTGGAGAATTATTGTACATATTTTTCTTATTGAAAAAAGAATCAAGATGCAATATATCAGTCAAGCAACTTAACTTATAGAAAGAAAACTAGTAATTATCATAAAAAGATTTTATTTCATAAACACATTTATGGCAAAATCACCCTTATTTTCAGATAGTAATACTTGATCTAATACTGACCATGTTGTTATTAGACTGGATGTAATAGTACCTCAACAGTTTTAGGGAGTTGTCTGACTGGTGTTATGAATTCTGTTGTAGTTTGAAAATAGAAACACCCTCAACATGTTTGCACCTAAATATTGTTATCATTTACATTTTTATTCGGGAAGAATCTTTTCATAGAGGCTGGTGATTATCCTTCAACTTAAAAATTATTATCCTTTACCTTTATGGAACCTAACGTACATCAGAAATGAACCTGACACCACTCTGCTCTTGAATGATCTTACTCAATTATTTTAAGAATGAAGTCTACCACTAGAAAAATTATAAATGATGAAATTCTCCCCCTGCCAGGTTTACTTTGATTCTGTGCAAATTTACCCGAATGAAAAGATTACATCTTTCAAGTAATCGTGGGGGGAAAAAAAAAGTACATTGGGGTTTTTTAAATTAAAATATTTCTTTTGATGAAGGGATTAGTCTAAGTTTGCACACTCAGTGTAATTAGTGCATATGGTCCAGCTGTGAAGAAATAGCTGAGGACTTCTAACTTATTATTAATTAGGTTCATTAAAATGCAAGTAAGAGAACGATGCCTAGATAAACAATACCTTATGTCATAAAGTCATTACTTGACAAGAGCTAGTCTTGCTAACAGAAGTCATTACTGATATTTTATAGGAGTTTTTTTTTTTTACCTAGACTCCATGGGTGCCAGTTAGCTACTTTTGACTGACATCAAGGACAGACATGCAAAGCTGTAAGGAGCCAGCCGTACAGCGCAGCAATTCTTTTCACATCACTTCAAAATATGTCTGGCTGAGGTCAAAGGTTGACAACCAAATGACAGGCCTTCTTCAATTGCTGTGGTGTCACAGCAGGAGTGTGTCAGGGAAATTTTCCTGGGCCCCTCTGTGAATTTTTACATGTTCACATTTCTTTCCTTGTCTTGTACGTGGGACAGGATTGGCAGATTTGTGATTAACAACTCAGAAGGAGAAGTGTAGATGCCATACCAGGTTGAGAGCTCGTGGTAGCTGCAGCTAACAATCAAAAGGTTCTCCTTCTACATTAGCATGATACAAGAGACTAGCATTTTATTCATGTTCATTTGTGTTTAGAAAAGGGATGGGAGATTATCAAGAATGTTAGCTGTGTACATTGGTAGGACTCGCTGCATTTCTCACCATCAGCACATCAGCATATCTCCCAGCAATGTTAGTGCAATAAAAATTGTCCTCTAGGCAAAGAAGAAATAAAGATCTTGTTATCAAATACCAATAAACCAGGCAGCAAACTGCTTTCAGAGTTTTATACGTGTTTCCCTTTCTTTGAAGTCCATGCCTTCTCACTTGCAAGTAACTCTACTGATATAGCCTCTAAATGCTTCATTGACAGGTGCTGAAATGAGGGTCTACCTCTAACACAGGGTCAATTGATAAGTTCCTGACCTAGACTTTTGACTGACATGAAGAGCTGTCAAGCAAGGTGCATCATTATAAGTGGTGAGTAAGCACTGAGGAGGTCTGAGTCAGTGCTGTGTTTGGTAAAATAACTTGTGATAGAAAGAAGAGGTGAGAACCAGCTTGCTAGAGAGGAAGAGTGAAAGGAATGTAATATTACTTGGATTTGGACAATTAAAGATTGCTATAATAAAGACTTCCCTTGTCTGTTTACCACCCTCTTGAATGATAGAATTGTAGAATAGTTAGGGTTGGAAAGGACCTTAAGATTGACCAGTTCCACCCCCTGCCATGGATCATTCTATCTGGTGAAAAAATCAGAAAAGGATAACTTCAGTGTGTCTGAGAACCACTGTAGATGCCAAAGTACTTCTTATCTTGCTGTATCTCAGAGAACCTGCACACTCTGTACCATCCTTGCTCCCCATACTCATCAAGCTTAAAATTTGCCAAAAAATAGGTAAGTTTGGGCCCTTGGAACTTTTTCAATACATCTTTAACCATGTATTACACCTCTTAGTTATCAAGCATGTCTGTGGCTGGGTGTAGAAAAAGGTATTTCACTGCTGGAAATGATATATGATATGGAACTGTAGGCAAGTACAGAAATAACTGGGACATAGGTAGATCTACATCTCCAGATATATATCTGCTATCTAATATTACAATCCCAAGACTTTTCAGCTTCTAAGAGATGTGTCCTACAAGTGGGCAGTCAGCATTCACATGTGAATCTACTTCTCTTTGTTGCTGTAAGAAAAGATACCCATGTCCTGCTTTAGCAGATACAGGAATACACACGAGGAAAAGTCTTAATCTGACCCACTGTATTTGTGTGTCTTCTTTCCACTCTAGCTTTAATACATACCCCGATTGTCTGCAGGGTACAAGTAAGATATTAAGTATGTCAAAACGATTATAACGTTGTCTAATGCACCCAGTAGACCACATGTAGAATACTCCATCTTGTCTTGAGGGCCCTCAGCACAAGACCCCATAACCTGTGAACCAATGTCTTGGATGGAAAGCCTGGACTCTTGCTATGTGTAAGAAACAAAAGACCAAAAACTGGGAGGAAACACTTGGTCTTACCACATAGGCAAGAGGAAATGGAGGCTCACAGGCTGCTATTGTGTTCATCACCAACCACCTGGCCTGGAGGTGTAATGAGTGGCTAACTCTGCTCTGGCAGCTGGGACTTTGTTCCTTATACCAACATACACAGACACATGTTCATATGTACATAGCCTGCTTGCTGCAGCAGAGCAAATAATTTCCATTGAAAAAGTAGGTAATTGGAATTGTCTGTAATCTGCCATGTTCCTGAAAATATTAATTGCTGAAACCAGTTCCTCTGAGATTAGTTCTTGCTGCACAGCTAAACCTTTCTATTCATAAAGAGTTAAATGTGAGCATCTAATAGTAAACTCTGAGTGCATTAATTAGTTTTCATGTCTGTTATAAAGTACAGTTGTGAGTGCTATTTTTTATAGACAAAAAATCTGCTTTCTGAGAATATTTCACAATATTCACACAAAATAAGTCGCTTTCATATATAAATTCATAAACTTATTTAAGCAAATATGCACACAAATCAAGTTAAATATATTTTTAAATGCCTTTTTTTTCTAAGTATTTTAAATCTTCATTTAAGTGCAGTGTTTTTCTACTGCACTTGTAATTCTTCTACATGTATCTTCAAGCTGTTCAAATACTCTATCACTGGAGAATGATTAAGAAACTGCTGTGAAAAGCCAATTTCCTTGCAAACTTTATAAATACTTGTAGATTATAATATATACAAAATATATAAATCACGTATGTGCAAAGAATAACAATAAAACCCATAGAACCAGTGATCATCTACAGAGCAACAAGAGCTCGGAAGGCTTGAATCTCAGCTTGTTATTCAGCTGTGCTAACAGTGCTTTTGGAGCTACTTCAGCAAATGTCTTTCTCTCTACTTTAGGTGACTGGAAATATGAAGTGGAGATGGGCACTGCAGTACAACTGCTGTGGTGACTCCCGACCAAGTAAAGTCTGGAGTAATTTAAAAAGGGAAGTGTAAAATACGTGATGGGAGGTTAGAGCAGCCTTGTCAGAAACTGCCATAACACAGATTACAGTAATGCCCAGCCGCACTTCTGAGCTAGCTGCTGACATCTGGGTAAGGCTGGCAAGAAGCTAAACCACACTTGTATTTTATCCCTGTGTTCTCACTGATGCAGAGTGGTCCTATCTGTCACACGAATGGGGGCAAATGCGTGGGCTGGGGAGGAGGTATGCTGTGTGTCAGGTTCCTCCCTGGGTCGCGGGGCTCTTGCAGCAGGCAGGAGATGCCTTGCCCTCCATTTCAATGCTGTGAGCATCCTCCGTGACCTTCCCTCTCCCTTCCCGGTGCACGCTGACACATCCAGCCGAAATCTGCGTCTCGCATCACCTCAGGATGCTCCTGGCTAATTTCATTATTTTGGAGAGAAAATGCAAATGAAGGCAGACAGCTGGTGCTTTCCTCATGGCGAGGAGTGATGGAGGGGCCCAAGGCCTACCTCATCAGAGGCGCTTGTACCCGTCTGCTCAGACAGGCCCTGGCGGGAGGAAAGCGGGGAGGCTGTGGGAGCAGCGGGAACAGATGGCAGGGAAGGTGGGAAGATGGAGAAGCAAGAGGGGCCAGAGTCATTCGGAGGAAGAGGCAGTGTCAGTTACCTGTGGGCTGATGCAGCTTTACAGGACAGTTCTGCATCTCTCAGCCTCCCCTGCTTCGCAGGGGTTTTTAATTTGCTGGGGATGTGAAAGCCGGTCGCTGGTTAGGTATTGCACAGCATCCTTAAATTCAGGGTGCTTTAGAGTCTGCTCAAACTGCTTTAAACCTGCAAGGACCACAGTTTGCTGTTAATGCTGGCTGATTGGCTGCCAACTGCTCCTAAAAACAGCATAATTCCAACTCCAGTAGGTTTGGAGATTGTTTTTTAAATTCCCTTTCAAGAATAAAGACGTAAAAAAAAAATCCCCCTTAATACACAAGAGAGGGACAGATTTTAAATCAATTTCTCCAATTATTCAGAGAAGAAGGAAGGGAAAGCAAAATCATGCCTGTAAAAGATCTGTCAAAGTGTGGTCTGATAAAGCACCTTTACAAAAGGTCTCCAAGAGTAATGCCACTGAGCACAAACCACCCAGTGTTTCAGACCAGCCTGTGAGAATGCATCTAATGGAAATGTTTTCTGACGTCTAAAAAGGTAACAAGACCAGGGGCACCTTAGTTGGTGGTGGTTGTTCTAGTTGTTATCATCATCATTATTATTTTTGTTATTATTATTGAAGTGATTTATGGAGAAGTCTGAAATCTCCTTTCATTTGACATACCTGCAGGCAAATAGCAAACACAGAACTGTTTAATACATTAATTGGAGAGGTAGGTGCTTTCAAGGGAGCAGATCTCTCTGTCTCCTCCCCCAGGTGGTATAAGTAGGTCTTTTTAACAAAAAGAGTAAAAGAAAAGGATTTGAAGATGTTAAGGTGAATCACTGTTTTCAAGCATTAAGCAGGAGCCTAGAAAAGGCAACAAAACTATTATCTTGCATGTATACAGCCCTGTCCTCTGAAACATTTAGTAATTTAGCATGGTTTCACATCTGTTAAAAGCAAAAAAAAAACCCTCTATACTTACGACAGTTCTCTTAAATCCCTCTGTTTAATAATTGCTCAGATCTGGCTAGAAATTGTAAGAATATATTTATTATAAAAGGGAGTCTCTGATCTGTGAGTAAGCAGAAGATGAGTATTATCACTGAAATAGATTCATAGACTAGAGATGACTGATGCTCTGCTAACAGACCTAATAGTAGCTGTCTGGCAACACAACTAATAACAGAGGATTCAAGAGACTTGTTTCCCTGTACTTTTTAGGTACAGATCTGAATTTAAACTGTTATGGTAAATCTTGTGGTCATCTGTTAAGAAACGTGCAGGCAAATCCAAGTTATAGGTACAGGGTGCAAAAAGCTGTGAGGGGTGTTGCTGGGGGAATCTCCCACTTCTTCCCTCACTCTTCCTCACCCCTCACTAACATCCATACAAAGCCATCTTTCCATTCACCTAATTTTATTACTTGTCCATCTCTCCTGTATGAGGAGACAGACAATGTTGTGGGCTACGTGCCTCCTCTGCTCCTCCACGTTTCTTCTATGTCTTTTCACACAAGATTATCCAGTAGCTTCCCACCCTTCCTTCCTTTTGCCTGCCAGCACTGACAGGCACAATGGCTCCCCTTTGGGATGCTGCCTGAACTGTTTTTTCCCTCAGACGCTGTGTGATCCATGTATGAGGAAGGCTTCTCCCATTCCTCTCCAAACTTTCCATTGTGTCTTTATTTTCAAACAAGGCTGCAGTTACAAAAGTCTGTCCCATATTGTCCAAAAAGAAATCTTGGACTCTGTGATTTCCCTTCACAAGTGCTTAATGATAAGTTAAATTTACTATGAAGAAAAAAAACACAAACTTTGTTGCATCTTCTGACACATGACTTCCTATCCAGACTTCCTTGCTTCCTCCCACTTGCTGTTATCTGTTGTTCCAGTGCATATCTTGGCCATTATCTTCAACACAGCCTAGTCAGAAGCCTGTGTCTAAGCCTTAGAAATATTTATTGTGTAACATCTCCGTGTTATAGATTTCCATATCAATCTATATAAAGATAACTCTTGGATGGTATGTGCTCACTTCACATCCTGATTATTGCAACATCATTTTCTCTGTTGCATTCGATTCATCACTTATGCTCACTTCCAGAATCTCTCTGGAAATTATCCATCATCTCCTGATAAGTAGAAAGCCGATTCCCACATCTGATCAGTTGGGACTGCTATCTTTTATTACACACTTATATTTCACTGTCTCTGTACTTCTCATTAACAGCAACAACAGAAGCACAATGAATAGATTTTGGATGTATGTGCACCTTAAGCTCTCATATGGGCTAAGAATGCTTCATTTCTTAGGCAGTATTTCCCTTTTGCTTTGTCTGTATCCACATCTTGTCACTACTTCCCATGTTGAGATTGTGCGAAATTTGGGCTCAGACTCACTTTTAATCCATGTGTTCTTACGCAGTAGAGCAACTCTTAAGTAAAAACAGCTCCTATGAGCTATGGTAATACGAAAAAAAAGAGTAACACCTAAAGGTGAGCTCAGACAAATACATAATTACTCAGGTGTCTGCTTGCTGATAGAAGAAAGGTGTAGGAGATCAGCCTAGTCTTCTAGGTGGGTTCTTCACCTATCCTACTGACTCCTCCTTCTACATGAAACAATTACCGGTCTCCCTGTAAAAAGGAGTGGGATTTTCCAGCTCAGGGATTAGGATATGCATCAGAATAAATGTCATCCTTGAGTCAGCCTTCAAGGATCAGTTAGGAATTTCAATCTGATCTGCTCTACGTTTCCAGCTGTGCAAATAACACACAGGACCATGCTGACAGGTTTCCATTGCTTCTTGTTCTGGAGACAGCTCTTAACAGATTCTCTGTATCTCTACACAGCCCTGCGTTGTAAGATGTAGGATAATATGGGGCAGTGAAGATTGCAACTCCCTAAGGAGTTGTGAATTTTATTTTTTCTTTTAATTCAAAAAAGACTTCAGAGTAAGAAAAATATTTTCTCTTTAAATGCTCTTGTTGAAGAATAGTGTCAAAATCACACTTGATAATCAGGTTTTTACTGATTACACAAACAAATTACCTGTTAACAGCCCAAAGATACATAGCAGCTTCCTTTTTTTTTCAGAGACACCGTGTTTAGCCATCAGCACTTACAAAAGCAGCAGCACAGACATGTCAAGTTCAACATGTTTTCGTTCTGTGTTACCGAGCTCAGCAGTTAGACTGTTCATTAATTTCCCCTTCTCCTCAATGTGCCGTCTGTGCACCTTATTTATATTCACCTGAAGAGGCACACCTGCAGTGGCACCAGCTTCCCATTGCTGCTGCTGGACTCCATGGTTTAGTAACTTTTAAGGTTATTTCTGCTGTAGAGCTCTTGCTGTCTAACCCTTGCTTGCTCGAAACCACACTGCCTACACAGCCAACTGGTTTGCTCACTACAATTTGTATGAGGAATGGCTGAGGGAACTTGGGGGGGGGGTGTTTAGTCTGGAGAAGAGAAGGCTCAGGAGAGAACTTATCATACCTTCTCTTGAATCACAGAGCTGTGGATATTGGATATTTGATTTCAAATCATGTTTCTTGCAGCACCCTCTCCCCCCCCCCCCATGCGGAGTCCACAATAACCTAAAACATATGACAAAGGCAGTGCTAAACATGCTATGTTTACCCTGCACAGAGCCTTCTGTTTTGAAGATAGGGAGGAAAAGAAACTAATACAGCCATCAGGTCTTGTTCTGTCTCTTTGGAATGCTAGGAGAAATCATGGGCTATGTAAAGGTAGTCCTCTTCCTTCAGCTGAATCCAAGGTTCAAGCTTTTGACATATATATGCACCTATATGCAATAGGAATGCATACATGACAGGCTTCATTCGTGATAGTACATTGGGAGGCACAGAAAATGCACAATATATGCACAATATACTTTATAGCCCTAGAAGGGCTATCTGGAAGATACAGATTTAATGCATTACATGTGAATCCCCTATTTGTTAGACTGTTAGGTACTCTGAGGTGTGCAAGCATGTTCTCAACTTTTCCAGTGGTATGGGAAAGGCAATGAAAACACACCAGGAGAGTACCAGTATGTCGTCATAGCTGCATGTGTGGTGTGAAGTCTAGTTCAAAGTTCTGGCCTTTCTACACAAGCAAACTTCATTTTCTTCAAAATTTGCAGATGAAATCCCATAGTCCAGTGATGTAGAAACAAAAGTCCCAATCTCTTAAATGAAATCAGGATTACTTCAGGCCCTGATGTAGCAGTTTGCTATCAAAAGGGTTGTTGGAATTGATGAAGCCCACAGATTGACCTTTATGGGTCACAGAAAAAGGATTAGAAGTGCCCACATTTATGAACCTGGTCTGAATGTTGTGTTCTTGGAAATGTGATATAGAATGAGCCCTGTTAGCAAACAGTTTTATTATCACTGGATTTCCTTCTATATAACACACAGCGCGATCTGTCATAGGATATTAATGGAAATATAGAGGAAAAAGTCTTTAAATGCTTAGCTATGAAACAGTAGAATTAGAAGAATAAGTTCTGAGGTTGCTCCTAACTTTACAGACAAGCAAATCTTACTTAAGAAAAAGTGTATATATTGCAGGCGCATGAGATAAATCTAGAAAGTAATCGATGCTGTGTTGATTATGAGTTTCCATGGCATTCATATTTTCATTTAAGCCTGAGATTGACTATTAGTTTTCATTTTAATTATTTATTTCAGACTACTTTATAAGGAGGATGTGACACAGAGCAATGGCATTCTCATTTTGGTATTAACTTGCCTACAAAACACCCCTTCCTACTCTACATGTAGCAGTACAAGTAACCGGTAAATGCATCAGAGAATTCAGATTATTTGAATTGTACACCATGTGATGTAGATAAAATTTACCAATGAGTGAACTAGCTTTAGCCATATGAGAAATCCTACAGATGCTGATAGACCTGCTTATATACATAAAGACATCCTTCATCTGGCTTTCCAGCTTCACAGTTTATCAAGAATCAAGACTTAGATGCTTTTATACAGAGGAAAGAGATTACTAATTCTGGCCATGATTTTGCCTGCCCTGGCAGAGATAATTTTCATGGAGAAGCCAAGGTTCCGCAGAAGAGAAAGGAGAACTTCAAGAAGTTGGTGCTGTTCGGACTGATAAAGGCATTTGAAATGATGAAGAAAACCCACAGAGAAAGAGATCAGTGGATGGGTTGTCATAGGAGGAGGGATTGCATGAGTTAGATGGATCATGCAGGGAGTAGTTCTGCACTGCATCTTTTGTACTCTCCAAGGTATGATTCAAATATAATTTCTCTGTACCTTGTGTGACATTTACTAAGCTTTTAAGACTGGTCCCTTTGAGCACTAGCCTTGGAGAAATGATCCTGACCAATACAGACCGTCATTTCCATAAGGCATATTGATGCTTTAATCTGATGTAAATATTGACAATTGTGAATTATCCTCCAGAGTGAATTTTTATTCTATCTTAAGCTTTACACCAAATCTACAGATGATTTAGATAAAAGCTTTTCAAATTCGACTAGAAATGTAACTTAAAAATATTAAGTTTATTAGACCTGCTTATTACAAATGCTGCTTTAAGCAAGATTGTGCTTTCCTGTTAAAAACAAAAAACAACCCCCTCCCCCAGAACGCAACCAGAAACTGACTCCTTCCGGTCTGTAGAGCTTAATGCACACCAGGTCCATTCTAGTAGTCTCAACTTCATTCCCACTCAATTAGTTTATTAGATGTTAAAACTGTGCTGGAACAGGCTGTGAGAGAGTATTTAGATACCATCGGGATTAGGCACTACTTCCACAGGAGGAAATAGCTCCTGAGAGCAGCAGAGCACTAATTTCTTAAATATATAGCATACAAATGCTGAAAAATAAAATATCAGATAACTATTAATATATATTTTTAAATATATATAAATAATTAATTTATTTTATTATTAATAAATAATAGGGGATAAAGTAGATCTTCCCATATGTACCAAGGCTTTCTTTAGAGCTGAAGAATGCTTCAGTTGAAGAAGTCAATAAAAGACTAAAATTAATATCAATTTTAAAACCCATTTAAAATACAATCTAGAAAAGGGGGCTTTTATCCAGAAACCCCTCAAGCATTGCTCTGTGCTCAGCAAACACTGCAACACGAGTATATTAGCACCTATCTGAAATTAACTTTCTCTGAATTCCTTTCACCACGACTCTGCAGTCTCTATGAAATCTGCATTCAGTTTTGACCGCTCTATGGAAACAGCAATTTGATATCTCATTCATGGCCCAGCTGTGCATGAACTCTGTTTAGTGCAAAGCTTTGCAAAAAGGGGAAAAAAAAATCATCTTATTTGACCATGAACTTTAGATGATCTAGTTAGCGTTACTGTCAAGCATCCCGCGGTCTTTTTGAAAAGCAGGACTTGTCCATGTTGCCCTCTGGCCAACTTCAGTGGGATTGAAGCACTAGCGAGAGCCATCAAACTGCCTGACAGCTTGTCACCAGTGAGACTCCATTAATTTACACACATTTTCCACCGTTTGGCATTTACCATGATAACTCTTTTCTTTCCAAGCAGCTCCTGTTTGCATTTAACACTTGGGTTAATTTTCATCAGAGTTAAATTTAGCCATCAGTTATTACAGGGGAGCTGTCAGCCAACATATGGAGGAAAAATATCCTTCTGAATTTATAATAAAGTGGAATCTGTTGAATGTGAAACAAAACCCAAGTGCAATATACTGCAAAGCCCCGATGGGGGGACCAGGGTCAGCAAAGAATAGCAGAGTGGATTAGTTGTTCTATTCACCAGAGTGGCATCTGAGTACCTCAGGAGCTTCTTGATTTATCAAAAAATGATGGAAAGACACAGTTCAATTTGTCCCCCTTTTATGAAGGATAATTAACCTGTCAGTCTTGCTACTTTAACAACTTCATTAAATTGGAGCAGAAACGGGGCAGGGAGCCCCCGTCTTTTTCCAAAATGAGCACAGGGTGCTTGTTTAAATGGTTGAATAACCACCTTCTCCCACCTTCCAACCCCCTATAGCAACATTAAGTTAGCATTTATTTATTCATTTATTATTTACTAGCTGGAACTGAACACCTTTCTTTAAAATACAGAATCAAGCTGCTCCCTGTATGTCCAATAGAAGGAAACTTCTTAACTCCAAAGGATGAAAACAGGGAAGGGAAACTGCATCAATTAAAGGTGAAGCTTACAGGGTTGTTCTAATACTTAAGTATACCATGATACCTCTCAAAGATGAGATGACTTTCCCAGATAAGCCAGAAGGAAACAAACCAAACTCCCATTTTCCTCTGAAGGAAATATAAAGTAAATGATTTACGTTCTGAACTGGCTTAAACATTCTTTCTGTAAACTGAAAAGTCTTCAGGCAATTTTATATTAAAAGGAAAATTCAAATTAATGCACACACCTCTGGAAAACATGTTTCAGATTCCATAAATAATGCTCCTTATAAATAATACAGTTGATATGGACTAAATTACTGATCAGTCCATAAAGCTTAATCTTACATGCTTAAGTGTGCTGCATTGTAATATTGCAAGTGTACAACAGTATTAAAGATATCAGAGGGAAACTGTTTTTTGAAACATCAGCTTTCATAAAAACCAGAAAAGTAAATATACACTGCACTGTAATCTTGCATTTTTAAAGTTGAACATGTTCTTGGTGATTACTCAAGAGGGCCTTCCAGTACCACAACGAAAGCTAAACCCTTGTGCCTAGTTCTGTGTAAAGAATCTCATCAGTTTTATGCAGTAACTAAACTTTATGTATCATGGCTGAATCTTCAAATGAAAACAATGATACAGATTCACTTATTGCAGGTGAGAGTGCAGTAAGTGAGACTGCATGCGACACTGCAATAAGTTAATGATATCTTGAAATTAATCAGGTTAAAATAAATATCTAGGATTTATTTTAGGCTTTGCTTCTTTACTGTTTGGCTTAAAATATTGATATCTCTTCCATCGCATGAATAAAACTCTGTGGTTAACAAGTACAGAATTTCAGCATCTTAGCAAACCAAAAGGAACATAATTGGAAATTATTGCCAAAACAAGTTCCCTGTAAGAATAATAAAACTATTTTATTTGTATTAATTATTTATATAGACTGTTTGGGTACCTTTTAATCATAAGTGACCTACTAATGAAATATTGGAATTACTCTCTAATCTATAGACCCGTGCTTGCACTAGAACATATTTTCAGCTTCATTTTATATTTCATTTTTGGAGCTGTGTACAGATTTGAAACTACATTTAAAAGTCACTACAATTTTGGTGGTTCAATTTAAATTTAAAGATTCAGGTATGAAGATTGAACATGTTAATGTGCCAGAGCAGATTAATGTGCCACGTTGGACTTGCATTTCAACTGGATAAATATACACAATCAGTTTGCTACACTCATGAACAAAAGCACAAAGATAAATTAGCTAAAGAGTGTATAAATATTCTCCATTTTATGATAGTGTGAAACAAACTAAATTCCAATCAATATGAAGCTGTGGGAAATGTTCATCTGCACATCAATATAAGAAAGTTCTTTGTACTTCAAGCAATGGATAAACTCAGTTTTCTATAATTTATTGAACTCTATTCCTTTGCAAACAGGCAATGGTGTACTGATAAACTGAATTTAAACACTGCAATATTAGGAATCTATTTCATAAAATACATGCTTAGTTGTCTCTACACTTCATAACTTTAACAATTCTTAAGTTTTTAATAATTCATAACTTTTTTAATTCATAACTTTAACAATTAATAAAAAGCTACAATTTTCTTTTAGTCATCTGTTATCTCTTTTGGGTTTATTTATAGCATTTTTAACATATCTGGTGGACTTCCAGCCTTCACTGTATAGGTGAAAGATGTGCAGCTCCAAACTTAACACAGTAATTGACTTGGCATACTTTGCATCATTCCAACATAGACCACTGTCTACCTGCATTTGTAAGTAGATATTAAAAGCTTGATAGTCTCTTCCACAATGTTACTCTGAGAATCAGAGTGAAATTTAAAATGGCAACTGCTCTTGCCACTGGTGGTTTTCCAACTTGTACACTGCCTCAAAAATTGGGGTTGCAGACATGGAATGTCAGTATTTCACCAGAGCACTGACATCCCACTTTTCTATGCAGCTTGGCATGTTTGTTAGCTTTTTCTTTTAAAGAAGAGCCCAGGGGCCAGAAAGAGAGGAAGAATCCTGTGCTCTGTTAGATGCATAAGCAGGGTTAGCAGGAGAGGCATAGCAGTCAGGAAAGAAAATGACTGAAATTCCTCGAGAAATAATGTTGGAAGATCAGAAACGTTATGAAGGCAAGAGAAAGGAAAAGCTATTAGTCAAGGCTTATTGGACATCTGCTAAAAGTAAATGAAGTACAGCAGGTGTAGGTTTGAGAACACATTAGGTAGATCTTACTCTGTATTTGCAGCATAGAGGAGAGCCTCTACGTAAGGTTTCTTTCATTAAAATTTATAAATTCAGTGCCTAATTAATCAAAAAATTACAGACATGTATGAATGTCTGGAGGTATGTATGTGCATGTGTATGTGAATCACTCTTTATACAAATAACTGCATTTCCCTTCCATTCTCCATCATGCTTTCTCTGTTTACATGCAAAAATTTGATGATTTATGGTACTTTGTAGTATTTTTCCGAGCATACTCTTACCCAATTTCTGAGTAATCCTTTCAATGTAGTTTAATAATGTGAGATATTTTAGAGTTCACTAAAACAAGTTTTTATGAACGTCTAAAATAGGGGAATAATGACTACTATAGCTAGTAATAGGAAAGCAAGAAAGCTCAGCTAGCTGTGGATTGAAAACATACACAGATACCACTATGGCCCTTTACGTTTAATGAAATGTTTATGACTTAGATTTAATCGCTGTAATTTGTACACTTTAAAGTCATGGGTCAGCTATTCAATAGCTTCAGTATCTTTATAAACACCAGATGTATTTTCCTTTAATGACTGTATTTTAATTTGCGATTGTTTTCTTCCAAAATTGAAATGAGAAATGCAATTAAAAGTGAATAAGAAAAATAGCACTAGCAGCCCCATGTTTTGAATGGCTACAAAAGTTCACTAACTGTGGCCATATAACCATTTAATACTAAGACTATATTAACATGAGGGTGATGCAGAGTTACACTAACATATCACAACTATAGGTCCTGTCATCTCTGGGTCAAAATTGGAAAACCTCTGCTGATCACAGTTATTTTTTAACTGTGGTTTCCATGTGCCTCTTACTCCAGTGTTCTTCACAGCAGGATGAAATAAAGACTTAGGAGTACTTAGTACAGTAAGGCTTGAAGAACAGGATCTGAAATCTTCATTTCATCTGCCATCATTTCTTCTCTGAAGAGAAAACACTTTATTCTCTCCTGATCTGGAAGCAGACAAGTTGTTCCAGTGGTGATTATTGTCATAAAATTTCAGTCCAGAAGAAAAATAGTGGTAAATCTCAGTAAATAGGGCAGAGTGGGTGTATTTGGTACCACTTCATCCTACATTGTGCAAAAGTTGTGACAAAGCAAGGACTAACCGATTTGTTCTGACTTGATCTTCCATTTAAATGACTCTCAATTTTAGTGAAATGCCAGATCTAAATACTGATTATTTTTCTCTTTTAGGGTCCTTCCATACTCATGCTGCAAGTTTCAAAGCTCCCTCCTAAAGCAAGGTGCATCTGATGAACTGTCCAACAGAGACTCGATCAAGTGTGATTCTAAATCAATAAGTTGCATGTACAGAAGTGAAGACATATTCAAGACCTACAAACCTGTCTAATCCATCCTTCTGCCCTTATAATACCCAACTTAAAATGTTTTCTCCAGGATGGTTTTGAAAGACCTATTACATGATTTCCACCTCTTCACTTTCACACACTTTGACTGAGCTTTCTCCCTCAATATTCCCCTCTAATCACACTCTCATTCTTTTACCCTTTGTCTTTCTTCCATTTCGGTAGTTGTTGATGGCTTGTGCTTGAAACAAATCACTGGGATAAGACTAGTGATGTTTGACTTTGTCTAGCTGAGGTCTGAGTGAGGTTTAATCTTGGGAGGGACTTCATGGGAAGGGAAGAGAAGGGTTACTTTGGGCTTGCAATGTCTAAAGTCACCACCAGTTATACTGTATTTTTGTTAGCTTCCCGTCTTGTCATAGGCAGCCACAATTTTAGCTCAAATTGATCTGGGCTGTCCTGTAGATTGAACGTGAGATATTTTCTCTTCCTGTAAACAGTTACTCACAGTTTGAATTGGGAAAGGTAATGAATAGGAGCTTGTCATGTGATGATCTGAATGCAAAAGAAATATAAGTTCACCAAGTGCCAGGACAGAGGAGGCTACCACATTGCTTTCAAAATACAGCATGAATTGGTTTCTGAAGAAAGTACAATCCTCTTCCTTTGTTATTTGATATGTTTTTGCCAAGTGCTTTCAGTTTTCTTTGTAGGAAAAAGTACACATTGCATTTTTCCATTGCATTTCCTCCTTCCATTCTTGTACCCATGAGTATAATGACTTCAAAATCTTTAGAAAAGTTGTGTATACGGGCAAATACTTTCAATTTTTTTTAAAGAAAAGATCCAAGCCACATTTCTATAAACCACCTGAAGACTCCACTGCAGAACAAAGAATGAAATTTGCAATAACAATAATTGGTAAGATGCAGCACAGATAAGACAAGAAGGTGCAACAGCTTATCTGTAATCTTTGTTTTTCTCAGGGAGCTTTGAATTTACTTGGACAGTGATCAACTCAAACCCCTGAGAACTTGGAGGAGTTGACAACTCTCCACTCTTTAGAGAAAGAACTATGAGCTTTTTGTAACAGATTTTTGACATGATATTTTTAGGGTGTAAAGGGAAAATATTTGATCAGATTGTGGTCTTCTGACCCTCTTACTTTTAATGTGCATAGTTATAACTAATTATTTGGTAATTGTCAGATTTTTGCCCACCGTAGCATGAAATCCTGTTGTGATGAGCATGTGATAACCAACAAAGTAAGGTTTTCAAGCCTGAGGTTCTGCAGCTGCAAAAAAGAGCACTCTCATGAAATGAGCCGTCCCATAAAGTGTCAGTGATGCTACTCACTGGAGAAAGATTGCAGCATCACAACCTTACACAGCCATCTAAAGCAATAATGTGATGCTATAACAAAACCAAATAGACAGTATAGATGGGAATGACAGTCCCAGTATAAATGCAATCCCTTACTTCCAAGTGTAAAACTGACTGATCTCATTGATCCTGGTTTTGAACACACATGGATGCTTGTTTTTATTACTTTGTGGATGTATACACATGTAGTGTATACAGAATTCTCACAAGTACACACTGCAGAAAGATCTTTTGTATTTTTACAGTATTATTTCTTCCATTTGAGTGCTTTTTCCATGTTGGAGACACTTATTTTAGCTGTCATCTATCCCTAGATTCCAGCTGTTGGCTTATTACACCCTCTCTGGCAGGTACAGTCTATTTTCTATAGTTAAGGAAAAGCCATTTTGTTATTGACATGTTAAGTCCCAAGTACAGTGCAAATAAAACTTCTCATGAAAGGATTTTGTATGACAGATTTTTATTAAAAGTGCTGTTTACAGCTGTGATTTATTATACACAGCAAAAATAATGATGAAAAGGCAACTGTATATTTATGCAGAAAAAAAGCATTTATATCACAAACTGCAGTTGAGATTCAACTGGTATTTCAGTGATTGATGTATCTGTGTGCCTGTAATGTGGGCCCTTTGTCAGGAAGCTGGTAACAGGGAGCCAAAACCTTCATTTTCCAGCTGAAAGAAAAAAGCAATCCCTCTCAGATCTCATTTTCCCCTACTCTGTATCCTAATTCTGAATAGGCAAAATAAAGATGTCTGATGTTGGAATAGTTCACTCAGCAGAGTTTTGGCTGCAGGGTTGGAAGGAGTTTAGATAAATAAAGGATCTTCATGGGCCACTGATGAAACTGGAAATGTGATGGCTTTCTGCAGTACTCACTGATCACATCATTGGAAGAAGACCACAACTCATGTCTTTTCCCCGAATTGCTTTAGAAGCCCATCTCCTTCACTGAACTCTCTGACTTTGAGGGTGAGCCCTTCTATTGCCTGTCCAATAAATACTCAGTTATACTACGTTAAATAAACACATTTTGGTGGGAAAAAAGAACCCATCCTAGATTTGTCCAGGACCCATTGACTATAAACTTTAAAAAGGCCTATTATCCTGCTTCAGTGACTCAGAAATGGAGGAGAAAAAGATCTGAGTGAGGCCTTACCTGCACATAGACAACAAGTTTATCCCACCACTGGCAAAATTCAGGGTTAACATTTTGTGAGAATGAACTCTGGAGAGGTGCTGTGCAAGAGGGAGATAGATGACTTGCCTCTAGTTGGCTCTTTCTAGGGGTCTGCTGCTAATGCTCAGAAGACAGAGGGTGGCTTAACTGTTGATGGGAGCATCTGTACAAGTCTTCACAGAATTAAATTAGTCAGACTAAATGACAAGGAACTGAAGTTTTCAGCCCAAGTGCTTTGCCTGTAGCCACTTCCACCAAGCTAGTCAGGATTAAGATGCTATGTCATGCGCCAAAACAAAATCATTAAACCACCCTTCATTTAGGGTCAGATATATGTTGCAATTTATGTTTTCAGAAGCTTTTGAACTGCATCTCTCAGATCCTTACTCTCCACTTTCCTGAAGGCTACATCAAGCCGATTATATTGCTTTAAGAGGAGAGTTTCTCTAGGTTTAGACAGGTAAAGAACTCCTGAGTAGCTATCAAAACAGTTTCAGGCTCCTTAATGAAGTGGAGCAGATTGCTGTGCTAGGTCCTTTACTGAGGCAGGGTACTGTATATTTATATACCAATTTATAAGCAAGAAGAACTAGCAACCTGGCAGAATGTCAGAAGTTGAAGAATCCCTTATTTCAGTGTGCACCACATAGCTATGAAGTGTTATTTATTACTTAAAAATAATAATCTCTATTACTTGCACTATCCCCATTCCTTAGTTCCTCTTAGACAGGAGAATGCTCAAAGCTATTTTCAGTTAATTCTGAATTAATTTCTATTTTCAAACACTTTATGAAATTGAAATTTTACGTAGGAATATATGCATTTGGAAAGGATAAAATCAAATAACTCAAGGTAGCTCTCCTGGGAATTACAGAGGCAGTAACTCAAATACAAAGGCTCTTCAAATTCATCTGTCCCAATGGTGTCTCTCTCTCAGAGAGCCCTCCTGTCTGGTGTGCGAAAACTGCAGTAAAAAGGGATGATAGTGTAATGCATCTCCAAGTACTTGGTGGATCAGCCACGTTTATTTCCTCTGCCAAATGAAGTCTGTGACCCCTGTAACATTTTTGTCTGCAATTAACTTACCCCAAAGAAGAAAAACACAACAAAGAGTTAACAGTCATTCTTCTGTTTCTTCACTGTATTTCTTATAAAGCAGTTAATACAGCACAGACAATTTACAGAAAGATCACTATAATTTATTCCCTTGCTATTATGCTTGTTAGCACTACAAGGCAACACATATTTCACATATTTGTATTCCACTACATCAGATTTCTCCCTTCAGCAGCTGTTACATGGATATTTATGCTGTGCACTGATCTTTTAACTCTGAGTGCATATAAATATAAAGAGTTGAGTAAATTTTAATAGTATTCATGATTTTAACTGTGTACACACAGTTAACTGCAACTGTAACTGTGTGCACAAAGTTCTGAATACTATTAAGATTTACGCAACTCTTTATATTTAGATGCAAACATATTAAAAACCTACCCTGACAAAAGAAAGCTGTGTTCCAGGTAACCTGATGCTTCGTATTTTTCCTAGTATTACTGCTGTCTTCGTTTGCTGACAGAACTAATCTACACACAATAGATTGTCACAGGTTTTAGAAAGCACCTCTGTCTTTCCAAGTGTGCAACCCACTGTGCCCGTGTATGGGGAGGCTCCAGGAAAGGCACCTGTGGTGAGGAATGAATATTCTAATGTTTCTGAACCTTTTGGTGAAGGTGAAGGGGGCTTGTTGAAAACATTGCTGTGAGCAGATGGACCCCTGAAACCATCTGCTATCGAAGCAACTAAATGTTCAATGATGCATTATGAAATTATTTAGCTCTCAAAGAGCCTGAAAGTAGTTAGTAATGATGGCATCTGTACTGAGAGCAAACAACCTATTTATATATGATCAATCACTTCATAAACCATTTGGAGACCCATCTTTCCTTAAAGCAGCAGTAGTCTTGTCAACTCCCAGAGTAAAATACTGAGTTGCATGCGATGACTTGTAAAATCCCTGCTAGTTCATTTTTTATTCTTGTAAGAAAGCACTCCTTGCTAGAATGCACTGGAACGCAAGTGTTGTTTTGGATGGAAAGGATTGCACTGTGTGCTAAACTTTCTATATCAGTGCACAAACATAAATGCAAAAATAAAGTTTAACAACTTTACCTAGTCTTAATCAAATTAGGATCCTACCTTTTCCTTTCCTGTAAAATGTTTCATCTCATTTAGTTTTATTCGTAAAGTAATAGGCATTTAGGAATCAAGATTCCCAAATATGAGTTACTTTTTTTATCTACTTAGATGATTCCTGTACAGTATTTATTTACTATTGGAACTATTAAAACATGTTCGTGTGGATTTAGTTATGTTCCATGTATGTAGTCAACTGCTTGCTAAATATATAATTATACGTTTTATTATAGATGGTTTTGCACTTGAAAAACATAGTATTTAATTCTTACTTTGTTTCACATATTTCTACAAATAATGAGATTTATGTGAATATTTATTTCAACCTAAGTGATGTTACATTGACTATCTTTATACACCAGATATAGTCAAAATGGAGGAAGTTCTTTTCTTTATTTTCTGTTAAAATTACTAAACATCTAGAAATTTGCTTAAAATTTATGTCTAGTCTGAAATCTCTCCCAGCTGCACAAGAAACCTGAATTTCAGTAAAAGCTCTGTATGTAAATATGAGAAAGTGCATCTTCAAGTTTCAGGCAGAAATCCCCATTAATATCCAAGGGATTCGTTAACAGCTGTTCAGGTCTAGTATCTTTATTAAGATTCTACAGGTTATTTTAGTTATTTATTAGGAAGCAACAGTCCTAGTGCTGAAATCAAAGAAGATTTTGCCCAAGGAGTTACAGTAGCTTAATGTGCAAATCATAAGTAAATAGATCTGGTAGGGCCTAATTTGGACATCGATAAGTCATTTCAAAAGTAAGGACTGCTGCACTCCCAAAGCCTTCACTGAGACAGAACTTAGCGCCCTGCAGTGAAAAAGAACACTTCTCTGTGCTTCAAGGCGCTGTCACTAGATACTACTGACCATCTTGAGCTGTGTCTTACCCTACTCACACACTTACTCACCTTGGAGCTCTCCAAGCTCAGAATAGCCCCTACCTGCAACTACAACCTTCCCTGGGATGCTTGTCAGTGGTGGGATGGCACTGTTTAAACTGCAAGTTCCATGTCTAGCAGAGATTTTGTCAACATGAGCAACTTGAAGCATTGCCGTTCAACTCCATGCAAATACTATGGAGAGGTAAACCAGTTCCTATCTGTGGCGTGCAGTCCTCAGAGACTACACACTGAGTATTCATAGAACCATAGAATAGTTACAGTTGGAAAGGACCTTAAGATCATCAAGTTCTAACTTCCCTGCCATGGGCAGGGACACCTCACACTAAACCATGTCACCCAAGGCTCCCTCCAACCTGGCCTTGAACACTGCCAGGGATGGAGCATTCACAACCTCCCTGGGCAACCCATTCCAGTGCCTCACCACCCACAGTAAAGAACTCCCTCCTTATATCCAATCTAAGCTTCCCCTGTTTAAGTTTTAACCCGTTACCCCTTGTCCTATCACTACAGTCCCTAATGAAGAGTCCCTGCCCAGCATCCCTATAGGCCCCCTTCAGATACTGGAAGGCTGCTATGAGGTCTCCACGCAGCCTTCTCTTCTCCAGGCTGAACAGCTCCAACTTTCTCAGCCTGTCTTCATACAGGAGGTGCTCCAATCCCCTGATCATCCTCGTGGCCTCCTCTGGACTTGTTCCAACAGTTCCATGTCCTTTTTATGTTGAGGACACCAGAACTGCACACAATACTGCAGGTGAGGTCTCACAAGAGCAGAGTAGAGGGGCAGGATCACCTCCTTCGACCTGCTGGTCACGCTCCTTTTGATGCAGCCCAGGATACGGTTGGCTTTCTGGGCTGCAAGCACACACTGAAGCTGCCTCATGTTCATTTTCTCATCAACCAACACCCCCAAGTCCTTCTCTGCAGGGCTGCTCTGAATCTCTTCTCTGCCTGTGATTCAGCTCTGCATAAAGCCTTTGCCATGCACTTGCACTTCCAGAAAGCAGTTTACTCTATGCATATTTAAAGAAAGCAAGCCTTTCTCAGCACAATTTAAGCCAAGTCACCTCAAATTTGCAGGATGGAGCAAACACTTCGGTCCCAAATATTTGGTTGAAGTGCAGCAATATGGACCATTGTAAGCTTAATTTCAGTTTAGTTGTATATGTCTATCAGTTAAGCTTCTGTTTTTTAAATTAAAAATGTTTATAGAAGGTGTTATTAACTGTGATGATATTTAAAGTTGTTATAAACCGAATGTGACATTAATTCTTTACAGCCTGTCTAAATCTGAGCATGTGAGGAAGGGAGAACAGGAAAAAAATATCTTTAAATTGCACCTTTTTCTTTGTCATAGAATCAAAGTGTGAAGGTTTGTAAGACTCTAAGTGTTCAGTCAAATACTCTCCACACTCCCCTGTCCTTCTCTTGCAGACTTCAAGTCTACTTGACATGGAGGCTGAGGTGCCAGTGGGACTGAAAGGAAAATTGCCCCCATGATAGCTACACACACCACAAAAATTAGAGGACTGAAACAAAAGGCAGGGGTGTCTGGCTGACATACTATATCCCTTTCCTCTCTACCACCTGTCAATCAATCACCAGTCAATCACCGAAAGCCACAATCAGCCACTTAATGACAGCCAGATGGCATCCACTTCTCATGAGCTGCACTCCTGAAGTCATACTCGCTCCCCGTAACTAGCAGCACTTCCTATCCAGGGTAATAATGAGGTATTTTTTGTATTCAGACAAAGCCGTAATGCCTTGCACCTCTGACAGGACATCCCTGTGAACAGAATACATGCACTGCCAGAAGTGCTGCTTTGCTTCAGTGAAAGCATCAATGCTGCTTTAGAAACACTGATGCTCCCCCCTCCACATCTGCACGTATCTCTCAAACTTTGATCAGGGAGAGGTTTGCTGGTTTGTGAATAAGAATTGTGAATAACATGGAAATTTCAGTAGGTTTTCATTCTGCCTCTCTTATTTCTCTGCAGTCCTGACACAGGGAAGGAATCCGTATGGAGACCAACGTGATCTTCTTCACATCGGTTTACCAATGATTTCAACCTTGACCCGAAGGCAACACTTCTTCTGGAAGTGACAGGTAATTTAGCTTTCTTGCTTAGTTCTGGGGCTCTCTTGTGGTGAATTATGTATAGTGCTTCTGTGATACGGACCTTTGTCCATGAAGGACCCATCTGAGGCTGTTAAACTTCTTTTAAAGGCATTTTATCCATAAACACCAAGCAGTCATGAGAGCTCTTTGCAGCAAAAGCATTTCTGCCTCAGGACCAAATGGCAAAATCAGTTTGAAGTGACCAAGTTTGGGCCTGTCAAGCACGTAACTGGATTCAGGCTTTGCTAACAGTGCCTCTCAATGAACTGAGTTTGTTACATGATGGCTATGCTGTTACTGCATTACAACAGGTATATTTCAGTGAGTTAGCAGAAACTGCAACTTGCCCTCCAAGGAAAATAATCATCATCTCCTATGATCACCATACACACTCTGAGTAATACTGTTTGTTTTCTAAAATGAATCTAATCCAGTTTAGCAGGAGAGGATTTATTTATGACCAGACTAGTGAAACATGGTTCTAGTGTGCGAACTGTAGCTTGGGATGGCCACTACTGGCCATTATCATGCCAGTAGCCCTCACCTTCTTTATTAAAAACTGCTAGGCATTGGCTCTGTACAGCTGAGGAAGAAAAGAAGTATCTTTTTAGGGAGGATTAAGTGTAGAGTGTATGACTTGCAAGTAATTCATTACTACATGCCATTTCATGGGACCTTTAGAAGTGTACAAGCTCCTTACACACAAGTAACTATGTTTACTGTTTAACAACACAAAATTAGTTTATTGAGAATTCTTCCTGGCAGTTCCAGATTAGACATATCCCTCCAACACACTCTCCATCCACTTCAGGATATCTTCCAGCTTTACCAGGCAGGAAGGCATGAGACCTTCACAAGAAGATTCCTCTCTTTACTGCTCCTGTGCTTAGGTCTGTCTCCATACCAAAGACACATCAGTGTTAAATGCATATGTCTTTTCTTCGCAATTTCAGAAGCTTCTCCCTCAAGAAATCTTGGAGGTAGATACCTTGCAACTCAAGGACGGGCATTATCCATTAAAGATGGGATGTAAATGGAGGCAACTTTCCACAACACCCCCCTCCTTCCCACATATACATACATTTTCAGCCCTGTTTCTAGAGTGCAGAGAGAGAATCTCATTAGGAATCTAATATAATAAGGGCATGTAGATACTGGGGTTGGGGGTTGGAAATCAGATTAGCTTCATTACTTTATTCTGCACCTCGCAGCGCTTCTGCCAGTGGACAATTGCATTAGATCAGAGAGGAGATCAAAAGGCAAAAACTCCCCAGAAATACTGCTGCTCACTGTCTGAGACAGGAATGGGAGCAGTGCACTGTGGAGGACGCAGACCCACAGTAGATACCAGCCACTTTGGGGAAGGGCAGTAATTTTTTCCTTTAAACTTCTTTGATATGTTTGCCTGTTGAGCTTGTGTTTGAAAGGCCAGTCTAGAGTCCAATACATACAGACATGGGAGCTAAACAACTTGTCCAAGCACATGCATCTCAGAAAGCCAGCAGGGAGATGATACTCTGAGGGTCAGACATGTCCTGCAGAACTCTACTGCCTCTGGCAGCAGTCTTCCTGTACCAGTTCTGGAGGTACATCATGACCACAGAGACAGCTTAACCAGCTACTCCAAGTTACTTCAGTCCCGACAGTGAAAGTCTGACACAGTTCCTTCAGTCCTGATAGTGAAGCCCTGAATCCCACCTCATCCCATGTCACACCTTGCATGGCAGTCATATAATAGTTACAGTTGGAAAGAACCTTAAGATCATCTATTTCTAACCTCCCTGCCATGGGCAGGGACACCTCACACTAAACCATGTCACCCAAGGCTCTGTCCAACCTGGCCTTGAACACCACCAATGATGGAACATTCACAGCTTCCTTGGGCGACCCATTCCAGCGCCTCACCACCCTTACAGTACAGAACTTCTTCCTTACACCCAACCTGAGCTTTCCCTGTTTAACCCATTACCCCTTGTCCTATCACTACAGTCTCTAATGAAGAGTCCCTCTCCAGCACCCCTATAGGCCCCCTTCAGACACTGGAAGGCTGCTATGAGGTCTCCATGCAGCCTTCTCTTCTCCAGGCTGAACAGCCCCAACTTTCTCAGCCTGTCTTCATACAGGAGGTGCTCCAGTCCCCTGATCATCCTCGTGGCCCTCCTCTGGACTTCTTCCAACAGTTCCATGTCCTTTTTATGTTCAGGACACCAGAACTGCACACAATACTGCAGGTGAGGTCTCACAAGAGCAGAGTAGAGGGGCAGGATCACCTCCTTCGACCCGCTGGTCACGCTCCTTTTGATGCAGCCCAGGATACGGTTGGCTTTCTGGGCTGCAAGCGCACACTGCAGCCGGCTCATGTTCATTTTCTCATCGACCAACACCCCCAAGTCCTTCTCCGCAGGGCTGCTCTGAATCTCTTCTCTGCCCAACCTGTAGCTGTGCCTGGGATTGCTCCGACCCAGGTGTAGGACCTTGCACTTGGCATGGTTAAACTTCATAAGGCTGGCATCAGCCCACCTCTCAAGCCTGTCAAGGTCCCTCTGGATGGCATTCCTTCCCTCCAGCGAATCACCTGAACCACACAGCTTGCTGTCATTGGCAAACTTGCTGAGGGCGCACTCAATCCCACTGTCCATGTCAGTGACAAAGATGTTGAACAAGACTGGTCCCAACACCGATCCCAGAGGGACACCACTCATTACTGGTCTCCAGCTGCACATTGAGCCATTGACCACAACTCTTTGTGTGCAGCCATCCAGCCAGTTCTTTATCCACCGAGTGGTCCATCCATCAAATTGATGTCTCTCCAATTTAGAGACAAGGATGTTGTGTGGGACAGTGTCGAACGCTTTGCACAAGTCCAGGTAGATGACATCAACTGCTCTACCCCTGTCCATCAGTTCCGTAGCCCCATCACAGAAGGCCACCAAATTGGTCAGGCAGGATTTCCCCTTAGTGAAGCCATGCTGGCTGTCACCAAGCACCTTGTTGTTTTTCATGTGCCTTAGCATGCCTTCCAGGAGAATCTGCTCCAAGATTTTGCCAGGCACAGAGGTGAGACTGACTGGTCTGTAGTTCCCTGCGTCATCCGTTTTCTCCTTCTTGAAAATGGGTATTTTGGAGAAAGGGCTGGATAGGACCTTTTGGCACAAGAACTGCCATGCCTTCAGTGAAACGCTTCAATATGTTCCTGAGTTGCACTGAGGGACCAGTTGCTGCTGTTATCAGCAGAGAACAGGGAAAATTCACCAACTTCTCCTTCACACCTCTAACTTCCTTTGAAATAAGTGAATTCCAGACTTCTGAATCTTTATCAGGGAGCATATGAGAAAGTCTGACTCAGACCAAAAGAGAGTAAGAAGTTCCTGGGGGTTAGCCTGGACCGGTAAGCCATGCTGGTTGTGTTCAAGAGTACTGGATGCATTATATACATATACTACAGTATTTTTTTATTTGTTAGAATAACACTCATTTTTTATGCACAGTTGGTGCTGTTCTTTCTTCCACTGTCATTTTCTTCTTCATTACTCCTTATGGAAGCCCTGTAATTTAAGGAAGATATGCTGCATGTTAACTGCTAGTGCTTTGATGAACAGGTTACTCTTTACATGTCAAAAAGGAAAAAAAAAGCTGAGACATAGGTGATTAAATCAGAAATATGAGGTGGAATATATGGCTTATATTAGAAACTAGGTATTGCTTATTAAAACAACTTGTAAGGAAGTAAAAGCGCTATTAACCATGTAAGAATCACACAAGCAGCTTACTGACACTGTCCTACAGTTCATGAAGGTGGTCTAGGGGTCCTGAAGTCTATCATTATTACTCCAATATTTAATCAAATGTCAAATTCAGGAGGATTTGTCCTACAAATACAGATTTTTTCATACTCCAAATTATGGTTCATAGTCCAACATTCTTAAGGTTGCAACCAAAAGTTCGGAAATCTAAATCTATAAAACCCTAAACATGAATGAAAAGATCATGCTCTTTATCATTTATGCTCACTGTGATCATAAATTCCTCCAAAATACAAAAGTGATGTAATATTTTATAGGTCATATCAGATACACATAAGCTGTGAAATTACTTGATAATTTAGTAGCATAAGTGAATATATACTATGCTGTTCAAGAAACCTTTTGCCTCATATTCTCCGTCTTTCAATTTAACATCATCCGGAAGATCTACCCTAATTTCAGAACAAGTGCACTTGCTTAGAAGATATGCCCATGCAGCAAGTACCAGGAAAGATCACCTCTTTGGTCCAAACCTCACATTTAGTGCTCTCAAATTTCTCTGCTATTGAGAAATTAAGAGTTCAGCTACTGTTTGTAGAAGTACTGCTATTAA
The DNA here is from genome assembly GCF_034315485.1 of Pezoporus occidentalis. Taxonomy (NCBI): domain Eukaryota; kingdom Metazoa; phylum Chordata; class Aves; order Psittaciformes; family Psittacidae; genus Pezoporus; species Pezoporus occidentalis. The sequence goes on from NW_026916294.1 coordinate 1,209,802, forward strand.
AGGCACATCAGTGAAGATTTTATCACCATGGGTTAAACATACATCTGCTTCCTCAACTAACACATTTGCAAATGACAGAGAAACAGAAGGTATCAGAAAAACATGACAAGAAAATAACCTGAGCACTCAGAGGTAAGAAAAGACTAAACAAAGACGAGATGCTTGAGGCAGTCAGTAACGCAAACCCTCCAATAGTAATTACAGCAATAGGGAGGTTTTCTTCAAGCTGCTTATTTATAGCTGTGTGCAGAAAAATCTATACTGCAACTTTTACTGACAGGGATATCTTTTAATATATTCTTCCATATTTTTAATGGTCAAATAAAAAACATGCTCTAGGGTTTCCACAGAAATCAGGAGTTATGTACTTTATGCCTTCCCTAACAATGCCAGTCACATAGGAGACATTTTCCCTGATTTCTCCTTATTCCCCTTCTCTTCTTATTTTCAGGAACACCTTGCAAATACCTCTGTTTGCCTGTGGGTTGACTTCTCAGCTGCCAGAAAGGGCTTGAAGGGAGGATGTGCTGAGAAGGAGAATTCCTTTCTTAAAAGCTCAAGTCATTGGGCACCTTTAATTAAAAATTGTATTGATTTTTTTCCCTTGCTTTTAATGGCAGGCACTTGTCTGTGACTTCCATTGTTAGCATTGACAGTTTAAGTAGTGAAACAAAGGGCACTTATACAGCACTTAACGCAAAATTATGACTGATTAAAAAGTCGTCTGTCATGGTAAAAGCATCTGCTTAGACTTTGCAAATTTTTAAATGCACTCTTGCAGGCAGTGTAGAGGAAGGTGTGGTACATGCAAGTCTTCATAGCCATGTCCCTCAGCAGTTTAAATACATCATTAAAGTGCCATGTGAATCACTTTTTTTAAGCAGCTGCTGTTTTCTTACAACATTTGCTTAAAAAAATTTGAGCTCTGCAAAAGCTTCAGTGTTTGGCCACAAAGGGAAATGTAGGCAACTGTGTTCAAATGTTTTAAATATGTGACAAACCTCAGAAAAAGTCCACTGTTCTTGTTTAAAGAGGATTTGAAACAAATAACTCACAATTTTATTACCTCTATTTTCCTATCTTTTCAAAGGCAGGCTTCTGCTTTAGATGTGTCAAGGGTGCTTAGCATACTAAGATGTAGATAGCCTAGCTAAATCACTGTTATTCAGTTTCTGTCCATAGACCACAGTTGCACCCAAAGATCAGATACAAGCAGAATTAAAAAAAAATCTGACTATATTCATCAGTAGCACCACAACTAATGACAATCTTATTGCAGTTCACATATAAACATCTACAGAAAGCGTACCAATATTCACTCTGTAGGGCAAAGCTGAAAATGATCTGAGAAATTTGAAGGACATGTGATACGCAGAGACTCCACAACTCATTAAAGTTGTGAAGCAGGTATGCGCTGAGGCGCATGGGGGATAGTTCCTCCAAAGGCGTTCCTCCCAGCGTAGTTTTCCCCTCTACATTTATTCCCTAAAGTGTTACATACGCAATAGGTTACACAACACGCCTATACATATTCATATCCTTTCCCTGCTTCATGTTATAATGAGCTAAAGCCTCCTTCACGCCTGCGCAGTGCCTCCTGGTGGCCGTGGGCAGGGGTCTTGCGATGAAGTAAACGAGTCTTCCTCACTCTTGAGCTTTTCACCTCCGTTTTGCATGCATGCTCACTAGTCCCCTGGCTTCGGCTCAAACCGCAGTTCCAGTCTCAGCCAGGTCTTAACCAGATGTATGGTGTTGCAAGTGCAAACTTTGATCGCCAGTTCCCCTTATCTGATGTTCTTTCCTTTCTTACACAAGTTTACGTTAAACACCAGCTGCACTTTTAGACAAATACTTATTGTTAACTAAAGAGATTGAAGATAATCAGAAGATTAACATAGGTTTACATTCGGTTATTAATTCAGGCCCCCTATCACATGGAGCGTAGAAATGACAGTGAGTGGCATTCAGATATTAACCTCAGGCCAACATCAAATTATGGAGCAAGCAAGCAGTCTGGAGTCTTTTTCTTCTGCATGAGTATATAGAGGGCTTTATATTAGTTAATTCTTTAACAGGAAGCTTCAATTACATACTTTATACCATTTCCTTTGCTTCATGTGTTTAAATGTTGGAAGCTTCCATCATTTCCCGAAGGCATCCACCCACCATAAACTAAGCCTAAAAATGATTTTCAGAGACAGTTAGTGCATTTTGGACTAATTCCTCTCTCTTTGTCTAGAAACAACTGTGAAAATTTTTCTTGACAATCCACTTCCATGGACACATCTGAGATTTTTTTCTGCGTACATTGTTCCTCAGTTTCCCTGACTGCTGTTTCTAAGCTGCCATTTTTAATGGACTTTAGATAAAGCTCCAGAGTATTTTGCCATTTTATATATTTCAAAAACTCATTATAAGTTTAATCTTAACTCAGTAAAAGCGCCCTGCTACTTTTCTTATTCCCTTTTCCTGGGTTTCTCCTTTCCTCCTCCTCAGAGGACCACTGCACTACTGGGCATCTTCTCAACCTTCATTTGACCTCAACTTCCCCAGTAGCCTGAGGTTTGAGAAGGGAAAGATAATCTTGCAGCTCAAGCACTTGAAAAAGACAGTAAGAGAGAACACTATTAGCCATAAAGCACAGTTATTCTTGGGGTGGTAGTGAGACAGCAGAGTACGTACAGTCAGTATCACCGCTGATAAGACAATATTAGTCCTTTCCAGTACTAGTAAAATAATTTGAGCTAACCAAGAACTCTTTTACTAAACCAGCACTTTATGCCATGCTAACAACGAGGTTTTGATTTCTAGTTAATCGCTCAGTTTTAGTCTACTGACTTTTGATTCAAAATCCATGTTCATTAATACACAGAGACATAGGCCAAGAGGATGTTTTCTCACTACAGCCAAGGACTTTCATTAGTAGTATTTCTAGAAATATTGCATTTCCCTTCCTCACAGAGTTTACAGCTAAAAATTAATTCAGCTGCTTCCTGAGTTGCTTTATTTTTATTTTGTGCCTGATAGAGTAGTAAGTTGTTAATAATTCTGAATCCATAAAAAGGGAGGAGATAAAAAATCAAAATGGACATCATATTTATTTGCTAGCAGCAAAAGAATGCTCAGGACCAGAAATGTTCAGCTCCATTCTAACATCTGGGAATGTTTTCCTACTGTTTTTTCCTAAATGTGATCCCTGAGGACATGTTTATGGGCTCAAGTCCTCTAACAATTTATCTGCCAAATCCTCTGCAGTTTATATTGGAACTGAAACTTTGCAGAAGTTCATAGCTCTCTCAAAGGAGAGTCCATTCCCATTCCTGACAGAAAACCCAGCCATGAGAATTCCAGTTTAGGTGTGGCTCCTCAGTTGCATGTTTTTTAATGATTTCCAAGATACATAAGGTATTAATATTAATTGAAATAGCTGAATTATTTTGACTGAAGTTTTTTTGAAGCTTTTTCTGAACTTCTGACATACCAGAAGTGGCAAATTTTAACTGTAACTAAGTCAAATATTACCATTAAATGAGTAAAAATTGTCATATTTTGATCTAGTTATAAGTAACCAAACTGAGTTTTGGAAGGATTATAAATCGTAATATCAAGTAGTCATAAATGATTCCCCTGCAATCTATAAGAAAGTGTTGCTTGGAAGTTTTCAAGAAATTTTGGCCTATATTTTAACTGACTTAGATGCCATAAAAATTCATAAGATATGGAACACAGCAAATGAATCCTCTGTAAGTGAACTGTAATTATGTATATTTTGTATGTGCTGAAGAAACTAACCATGTAACCATGTAGATTATGACAGTTAATTATATACAGCTCTCTTGGGCATTAGTATCAGTCTCCGAGACAGCGTACTCCTCTTTAAGGTTTTTTCTTATTTGGATATAGGATCCTATTTCTGCTCATTCCTTAAGGGAATTATGCTGTTACCTTTGCACTGGTTAAATGAAAACTAAATGCTTATACCACAGAAATCCTTAGTGTAATCTAACTAATTTCTCTGTTACTGTGCTAATAAGTCAAATCCACTCTTCTTACTGGTGTCAAGCCAAACTAATTCTGCTGATTTCGATGAAGTTGCTATGGATTTACACATGCAAAGCTGTCAGCAGATATTTGGCTGCTGGTTTTGCTCCCCTGGGAAAGCTGGAGATTCCAGCCTACAGAAGGAACAGTGAATAACATTGCATCAAAGCATTTGCTAAACAGTCTTAGCTGGAAATGCACTGGGAGTATAGTGTATGAGTCAGTCCTTTACATGATTCTGAATCTCATGATGTTGCAGTAGCACATATTAGCTATAATTCTAACTAGTACCATGTGAGATAACAATTGAATGGATATGAATATACATAAATACTTCTGAATGCTGTCTCCTGGAGGCCATGCAACTTCTGAGTTCGCTTATCAGAGACCCTGCACCACTAAGAGGTTTTTCATTTCTCAGTTTCTCCAAATCATCTCCTTGAGTATCAGAGCCATGTGGGGAACCCAACACGTTGTCTTATTCTTGCCAGAAATACAACAAAATACATTTCCCTTTTAACAAATACCCATGGTAAAAACAAAACAACAAGTTTGCATATTTTCAATCAGAAAATTGGTTCAGGATCTTCGCTCTTGTAAAGGATCACTGATTTAACTGCCTCAAATATGGTTTCATTCAGAGCTACCTCCTGAGCCTGTCACTTTCCAGAAGGCAACTCTAGTGGTGCAATTCTTCAGTTTGCTAGTTTCTACACCCTTGTAGACTTTGTATGTAAAATGTAGCGTAACCTTTAAAACACTGATCCAATTAAGTAATTATTTGCCTCAGAAACTCCTTCTTTTTATGCACACACACATATGTTCTTATCTCATACCCCTACCCTCATTTTTCATAGATTATCTCATTAAGGAGCCATCAGTTCTGTGGGTCCTAAGATGTTTGCCAAGGTCACACAGGTAGTTTTTAGCCTAGTCAGGAGTAATTTCCATGTCCCAATTCCCAGCCCTATGGTCTGGCTACAATTTCGTTGGAGTGATGTGTACACATATGAACTAACCATGTACCTTGAAAAATTAATATGACCAATTTTGTTCAGTGACATTTATTATATGTGTATATATATACATATATATATAGTATATACATAATGAACTTATGGAGTAAAACTTCTTTATGGTTTATTTCAGCCTACACATGGAGCAACCTTTAACGCTTTATAAGTGTTATAACACACTTTATAAGAAGATAAAAGTCACTTCTTAATTTCAGAATAACTATTAAAACTAGGATTTCTCCTCCCTGTTAACATCTGAAATAGTAGTAAGGATATATTTTTGTTGTTGTTTTTTAATAAATAGAGAAGTCCAGCAACCACAGTGCATGTAAATCAGCATTGTTTCTCAGGTACCAATGGATTTACACTAAATTACACTGGCTCAGACCTACCCAGAATTTCAATGAGGCAATGTCCCTCGTAAAAATAAATAATTAGAAGATCACTTAAAGACACCAATTAATCCTTCAGGATATAATACATATTTAAGGAAGGTAAGAAAAGGTATTTAAAAATCAAAGGAAATCTGAGACTGGCAGGAATTCCTGTATGAAATAGAATATGAGGGAGAGAGACCCATGATTCTCACAGTAAATGCTTTGTTTTGTGTATAAAGATATCCCAGATTAATATTCTTTGATGTCTGCATCTTTTTTTTGTTGCCTGTGAAAGAAGATTTGTTGGCTCTGTGGCATTCCTTGTAAACACAGGTGCCTTGGAAGAGCTGCAGGTGCTCACCATCCTCAGCTTATTCTAGTCCCTGTGGGTATGGAGAGGGCGGGAGGAGAACTTGCCTCACCAGAAATGTATTTTCTGCATGACCTTGAGTATAATGTCTAAAGCTCTGAAGCATATGATTATGCCTTGGCACATGGGCAGTACTTGTCCAGTATGTGACGTAAATGTGGGTTTCAAGTACAGATGCTGGGCTTTTCCTTTTGTGTTTATTTGGTTTGGTTTTGATTTGTGTATGGTTAAAAAGGGATTCACAAATATATCAGAATGCACCGATATGCAACTTCTCTAATCAGGGAATATAGATATTCAGCCCAGACCTTGAATATTACAGAATAATTTAATATAGGCATAGAAGGAGAAGCCTGGGAAATTGGCCTCTGCTTTACTATTGGCACAACCTTGTTTTGTTTTGATGTCCCTGTACAGATGGAACAGGAAGCTTTACAGAAAGAGGAAAAAGCTCCCTTCCTCTTCTCCACTCATCAAAGCCCTTTGGCCAAGTAGAAACAGAATGGACAGTTTAGCTGCTAAATCATTACATTTTCTTAGTTGAGAAGGCTAAGCCTGGTGGACAAAATCCACTTGATTTTTCTTATACTGTCTGTCTCATCTCTTTCTATCAGGCCCCACGTCTGATAGACACAGAAGGAGAGGCAGGTGCTGGGTGAGGAGCAGGGTTGAAGAGACCGGAGCAGCTCATGGGATGTGGAGACCCCAGAGAGCACTGCCCAATTGGGGCATAAAGAAGAAGATTCCTTTCAGAGTGCTGCAAATGACCTGCAGAGGAGCTGCACAGCAGTCATTTCACAGCTACGATGGCAGGTCACTGCGACAGATGTTCCCAACATATGTGGAGAATTAATTACCCACTAGTAAACAAAATCTGTGATGCGGAGAGTCATTTTGTCCAAATTTCTTTTGATTTTGCTGTTATTAGGAGCTTAATTTTTCTTGATCAGCCAGACCCTCTTGAATTAAAGTGTTCCTTAATGGGCTGCACTGAACATTTTCTGAAGTGAAGTGCGGAGGGAAGTGGCGAGGAGGGGGGCAGAGGAGATGAGTTTATCTGGAAGAGTTGATTGGGAAGCTGTACCACAGTGAGTGATTAGTCAATTATTTGATTAAAAGGTTGGATGCGAGTCATATGTTTTTTTTGGGGGGAAAAAAACCCCAACTAATTGTTAACTTGCATTCAACATCATTTCTGCCTAATTTGAGGACATCCAATAGAATGTGTGGACCTTTTGGGGAAAGGAGAATATTTGGAGAGAAAGAGCTTTTGAAAAAAGGCTTTATTTTCCTTTTCCATGAATATTTTGTGTTGATGCCTCATGGCCATATTGTGCCACTGATTTTTAAGCAGAACTCCCCATTTACATCAATGGTAAAATCTGCTCAAATAAAAAATCAATGAAATGGTATGGCTCCAGGACATCAGAATGAAATTTTTATATTCATGACCCAGATAACAAATCAGAAGGCATAAATCCCCTGCTGTTTCTTAAAACTTGTTCAGGGCATCAGTACTTGTAAACTAAATAGTGCATGGAAATGAACATCCTCTAATAGAAGGATATTAATGATCAAACTACTTAGCTATTTTTAGTTGATTGTACTTTCACAAATTCTTCCTGGTATTTCAGTTCTTGACACACTGCATAAGATTTGCATTCACCTCTTTCTTTTGATCCCAAAAGGTATATTGAAATCACTGTCCTGCTGCTTATTCTGACACATACATGTTTCACCATTCTTCAGAATCTGAAATCAAGTTCTTCAGGGCTGTCAAATTTTATAGCACTGATTTCCAAATGGAGATAATGAAAGAGATCTCTCTGACATACTGAAATTGGCATATTCTGTACAATCTTGGGCCCAGCAACAGCATCTGTATTTTAGCTACATTTCTTATTACATCTGCACCATAAAGGTTCATCACATTAACATGGTCAGACAAAAACATATACATAAATTGTGAAAGTGAAATCCCTTCCTTTTGTTGTTAAGCACTAATCCAGTCTTTCAGCACCATTTATTCCTCAATTTGGAAAACAAGAAGGGTTTCTGAGACACACAAACTGCTGCTGAATACTACAAGATGCCTGGATTTTCTAGTTGCACTGCCCACCTACACGTGCAGAAAGCAGCTGAGGTTTCAGGTACCCTTGCACAGCAATGGACAAAAGTCAAATTTGCAGAATAGAATAAATGTTCAAGTTAAAAAAAATTAAATCAGGTAAGAAGTTGTATCCACAATCTTCTTATAAACTTGCACTTGTATACATGTTTTTCAAGTGTGAAAATGCTTTGCATTTGAAGTTAAGCAGATACTAATGCTGTTGAAGAACTTATTTTCCTAATGGTTATCTCTGCCACAATGATAGATGGAAGCTTATGTCCTGTACTGTTAGTAAATTATTCCACACAAATACCTCCACACAGATATCTCTTCAGTACTAGGTGCCATACAGAAAGGCATGGACTGAAGGTGAAGTGCTGCAGATAAGCCTGTAATGAAGTGTGAGTTGAAGTAACATCTTTGTAGGGTAGAAAGGAGAGCTCAGCTCGGCAGAGCTCGCCAGCATGATGCACCAGTTAGTATACTGGACCAGTCAGTCCAAGTAGCTCAAGTGCTGCTTCAAACCCTGCTGTGAAGGGTGCAAAGGATTACCATTGCTTGAATTAGGACATCTGAGGGAGAATAGATCAAACAGACAACTAATAGAGTGAAGGGATTCATTAGGCAGTTTTAGAGATTAGTGTAGCAGTGAATTTCCTGTCTCTGCAGAGCGGTATTTCAGCTGAGCATTGCTTATGCACAGAGCATGGTTAGAAATAGTTCAAATGTGTAAATCAGATAGCGCTTGTGTCAGAAACTAATAGTAGAAGATTTTTGAGCTCCACTACACCTCAAAGCCTATGTAATATGGAAATACAACAGTTTTACTTCAGCTCATTTTCATATTCTGATAGATCTGGTGTGTAAAAGTACAGGAAACATCTATGAAGGATTATCAGTTCAGAATGACCTGGCAGTGGATTCTGTACTCTGCTTCCTCTTCTTGGATCAAGCCTTCACACTATATGCAGAAAGCATATTCAGCAGCAAGCAAAGTCACAAAATGCTTACTTATGTCAGTGATGAAGATAGAAAACACCCTGCCTAAAACAGGTCTACTTTTTATCTCATTTCTTACTCTACTTATTGATTTTCTGACTGTTTTTTTTTCTACAGAGCTGACCCATCACAGGAAATACAGAACTCTCTGAATAAAAGTATATGACATATAACCACAGTTGGTATTAGTTTTCTGAGACCAGTGCTCACATATTGACAGCTGACTTTTATCTAGGTGAAAGCTCTCCATGTTACATGTTCTCCTTTCTTCAATATACTTCCTTTTCCAAAGAGCCAAAGTCCATCTACAGTTCTCTGTGTTGAGAGAAACTGAGAAATTGATTTTGTATTTGAAATCATGCTTGTGTATATGTGTGTGTGCAAAACTATTGGTTTTAAATATGTAAGAAACCAACAGTGAGTACATTACTGATATGAAATAATGGTTCAGTAATTAAAGTGAAAGCACACATGCATATAAAGAGTAGGTCTAAGCTTGCCATTTGTATTTGTGTGAATCCTCAGGACCAATGGGGTGAGGAGGGTCTTCTCACCTGAATACAGGTTATAGGTGTGATCCGCAAATAATCAATTTGATACGAAATGTGAATTGACTCTAAGAGAACTTTCAATGCAATTCACATTCTTTCACAGCTAAGGCTTCACTTCCTACCTCCCATATTTGTAGAAATAAATGTTTCACACATACAAATCTAATTAGTTGAACACTGAAATCCTGTTTCTGTTGATATTTGGATTTCAAATGGCATAGCATAACCTAGCCATAATGATATGCTATATATAATTGCCAAATAATTCTTAAAGCATGGATTTCAGAAGTATTAAGTAAAAAAGTCATAATATATTGGAATAAAGTTTGTAGACGATTAATTATCTTTGTCCAGAGTCGCTTTCCACTGTGGCATTTTATCATGACTCCATTATTCAAAATGCCAGCTAATAATACTAATATGCCTCGCCACATTAGTTCCTAATATTTGCTTACTGTCTGTGAATACAAAAAGAAATTAAATGTTAGATACAACACCAAGCCACCTCAAATACTTTAAACAGAGCAGTGAGGGCTTACAGACCAAACATATAGACGAATATTCTTTCTCACATAATTCCTCTGATTTCTCAGAAAAGTCTGTGATACCAGGCTCATAGTTCAACAGACAGCAGTACGGGTTTCATCTGCATTAATTTATTATTCCTAGCAACAAATGATGAAACCAATTTTCTGATTAATCAAAACCGTGATTTGTAACCACCAGTGTGAGATCAGAATTTTAAACCACTCTACAAGGTTTGTATCAATGTGAAAAACAAGGTTGAAAAATGTATTTTATAAGAAATATGTAGAAAATAAAATCTAAGCCTCATTCAGAGCTAGCATCACTATGAAATATCCATACCTGAAGCCTTTTTTGCTACTCTCTTTGAAGCATTTTGCTAGCAACAGAGAGAATTAAAATGACTACTTGTCCTTATCAGTGTGTCTATGATACTATGGACCGATAGACAGTAATCATCCTCTCATCACTGGAGCTCCAATGATCCTCCATCACTGGAGCTATGAGTTTGGAGTTTGAGAGGATCAGATAGATTTCAGAGATTACAGGTATGCTGTGTACAGTTGAACCAACCACTCTCCGATTCAATCCAGGACTCTGGCCCCATGGTCATTCACACGGCAAATTCATTTGCACTTATTCGAGTCCCCTCCTCTAACATCATTCCAGAAAGGTTCTTGTTCTTCCATCTCTCTTTATGCCTGGCACTGTATGATACTGCAAAGAGCCAAGCCGCTATTGAAATATATTTCTGCCTACTGCATCCTATTCATGGTATGAATGTAGTGGGATGCCACCTAAAGATGATGATGCCTGAGGTGATATCTGTCACTCCCTGTGCTCTCATGTGTGAGTTTTCTGCCAGGAAAATCTCCTAGTAGTAGCATGATGAAGCAGCAGCAGAGCTGTCACAAGCTGGCTTCATAAGAAATGAATGGCAAATGGGTCAGTTCAGATTTAAGACACAGAAGGCTACTGATTCCCAGGTCCTGCAAAACTGGTTTAGTGGTTTCAGTGGTCTCACTGTGGATAATCTTTGACAGCTGCTACCTAGAAGCATGTCATCAAGCTGAGAATGAAGAAGCACCTCACTGTTGTTCCTTCTACTCCTACCTGAGCCTTGTCTATTTGCAAAGCAGCAGTGGCTGTTTCGGAGTCACTACGACATCTGTGACAATGGTATCTTGAACCACATCACATATTTTGGTAGGGCAGCAGCCAGTAAGCCTATGGATAATACTCACAGTGAGTATGGGTTGATCCACACTCAGTGGATCCTGTCAGCAGTCATGATTTTGCTAATTTGGGGGAATTCTGCCAGTCAGACATGAATATGGGCTAGAATATTTGTCTGAAATACCTGAATCCCTGTGCACATCTTCTTAGTGTACAATGAAAGTGACTGAATGGCCAGCTTCTTCCTGGCTAAGACTTAGCTGTTACAATAGTGCTTCGAGACTGGGAATAGTTGGTGCAAAGACAAACCTGCTGTCTCTGCGTAAAATACTGGAAGGAGAACTATTTGCATTATGGAGTGTTAGGAGAAGTGCAGTGTTGAGGTGAACTTGATGAGGAATGGTTGAGGAATCAACTAAGCTAAGAGTAATAGATCTCATGTGCCCCTTATAAAAGAGAAAATGTATTTCATTCCATCACCTGAAAAAATGTACAAGAACTGCTACTGCAGCTCTTACTTCTCTAGTTAGGTACTGCATAATTAATCTACATGAAAAACATGCAACTATATCATAAGTGGGCTGGAATTAAACCACTGTTCCTGCAGAAAGGGGCAGTATTTAGTAACATGACTGTGTTAATATTCCTTTATAAGGTTGAGCTGTTAAATTGTAATTAAAATTCCAGCTCAAATTGCAGCATTATAGTAAGAAATAATTCTTAAAGAATCTTTTAAAAAATCCATAAAGAAATTACAGGCAGAAGAGAATCTATATTTTCTGACCAGTACAAAATGATCCTTTACAGTAGCTGACCAATGGCATTGTCTAGTCCCATTTGAAATGGTACAAGAAAAGGTTCCTTAATAAAACAGTCTGCTTAGTTGCCTGGAAGCTTTACTTCCAAATTTTACCTACAGGTGTCAGTGTCTTTGGGTTTTTCTGCTATAGAAGCAGGCAAAATAATTTTGGAAGTTACATATTTGGTTCTTACTTTCTACTTTCAGTTATTTTAGACTGAGGTGCTGGAGTGGGACCAGAGAAGGGCAATGTTGCTGGTGAAGGGCCTGGAGCACAAGTGTGATGGGGAATGGCTGAAGGACTTGGGGGGTTTAGTCCGGAGAAGAGAAGGCTCAGGGGGGACCTGAAAGGAGTTTAAAGTGAGATGGTGATTGGTCTCTTCTCCCAAATAACATGCAATGGGACAAGAGGAAACGTTTTCAGGATGCACCAGGGAAGGTTTAGATCGGATATTAGGGACAATTTCTTCCCCAAAAGGATGTCAAACACTGGAACAGGCTGCCCAGGTTGAGTCACCATCCCCAGATGTATTAAAAGATATGTAGATATGGTGCTTAGTGACATAGTTTAGTGGAGGACTTGTCAGTGTTGGTTTTATGGTTGGACTTGATGATCTTAAAGGTCTTTTCTAATCTAAATGATTCTATGGTTTTATCTTAGTTTATTTTAATTTCTTGTTGGTGATAAAAATTTTGTTGCAAAACCAAACCATAAAAAACCTTGATGTGGCAAACTTCAAAGGAACTAATCAGGAATGTCTGTCTTTTCTGTTGATAATTAAAGAAAAGATATTAAAAGTCTTGTGCTACCTGAAAGGATGAAATCATTTAGAGAACAAGTTACCTAATGGTACTACAATTTTCTAATTAGTCACAGGTTCAAATGATATCAGTATTGGTTTATGCTTCAGGGCATGAACAGCACTGAATTAACTGAATAAACTTATTATAAACTGGTAATTAATGATAATTATAAAATGGAAAAAAGAAGAGTGATATGATTGGCTAATAAGAGTGGTGAGCGTTGAAATTAATACAACATAATTTCCTGCTCAGTACATGTTTGCTTTGTAATGGAATTAACATAAATAATTTTAAAGCATTTTATAAGAAAACTTTATAATTGCAATGAGGCATTACGGTGTATTAATTCATGCCTAGTTTCATTGCTGGCAATCAGCTGGTATTAGCTTATTCTTGATGTGCGTTTTGATTATTGCAAATAAATCTAGATGTGCATGAGCACATTTAAAAAAACCATGTTTGGGGCATAAATGTTCCCTTTTTTATTTGAAAATTTCAATTTTGCAAATACTGCTAGATCTTCTGAGCAGGAGGTCAGAAAGAGGACAGTACCAAACCGATCAAGGCCATTAGCTAAGTACCATGGCTCCACTGCCCAACCTGGAAAAGCACAGTGGTGCTCCTGGCAAATCCTTTCAGAAAAGTCACAAAGTGGCAGAAGCCTCTTCTGTCAGGAGAGGGAAGTGGAACAAAGTTTTGTACAGGTTGGGGTTTAGGTTATATATCTCAAACCATTCTTATAAAGCTGCGCATTTCAGCTACCAAGAGCAGGTATTTAATGAACTGTAAATGACTTATTTGAATATGCTTTTCGGAAGTATAAAGATATCATTAACTTACTGCTGACCAGCCACCTGAGGTGAGTAGGAGAGAGAGCTTAACTTGCTGGGTCAGTGCCCAGTACTCATAATAGTGTTCTTTTTCTTTAGTGCTTCATTGCAATATTGCATTGACTATAGGTTCAAGTTACACTATAGTGCTTGAGTCATGCATATCTTTCTATAGAACAAGAAGAGCTATTCAGGTTGCTTCTGTGAGTATACTCTCTCCCATAACATTTCCATGTCTGGGGAATCTCGGGTAGAGCAGAGCAACAGTCAGGATGTTTTTCTGTACTGAAAGACACAGCCTCTTGGTGCCAAAAATATTTCATCAATTTGTATCAATTTTAGACAGTTGCTTCTGCCAAAAACTAAAGATGAATAAAAAGCCCTCTTTAAAACAGGTGGACAAAACAGTCCATTTCAATATTCTCTGGATCGGTAGCAGATGTTTCAAAGCACATAATTTTATTTCTTGGCCTTCTATATGAAACTGTTGCTCTTTCAGTTTGCAGCAATGTTCCACACGAGAATGAAAGGAAAGAAAAGGAAAAGAAAGGAGAGGGAAGGGAAGGGAAGGGAAGGGAAGGGAAGGGAAGGGAAGGGAAGGGAAGGGAAGGGAAGGGAAGGGAAGGGAAGGGAAGGGAAGGAAGTCAGAAATAAAACATTCTATTCAGCATAAATTGACATTTTTACACTTTTCAATTCACAATTATTATTTTAAGAAGAAATTTTCATCAAACTACAAAATTGATCTTTTACATAGTCAAACTCTCATACTGAGATGTAGTAAACACCAGCACTTTTTCTACACATCATGCTGTTCCTAATGTGGCTTTATTTTCTCCGCTACAGTCAGGCAGAGGAGAGACAGATATTTAAAATATTGTGGGTTTTAACTCTTTAGTACCCTGACCTCCAAACCTCAAAGGAGTTACTGAGAAAATCACTATATGAATGCAGGCAACTTAGCAAATGCCACAGGAAACCTTCTGCTTTATTCCCCACACCTCCTGTGGTCTAACTCCTCTGAAAAACAAAGCTGGCGTTCTTCCAGGAAAGGTTTCTTTCTTTACAACACCCTGATGCATACCCGAAGCAGGTTTTCCCATGTGCTGAACAAAGAAAGGAATCAGATGAAAAACTTACTGCGCTAAATAATTAGATATTAGAACGTATAAATAAAAGACATTAAAGTTAGAGTGTAAATAATCTTGTTTCTGTTCTTCTGAGTTCTTTGATTTACCACCTCCAGTTCCTGTTTTTGAACGGCTTGCTATTGCATTTCCTTTGTAAGGTGCATGCCAAAGATCTGCTCTTTCTCTAAGGAACTTTCAAGCAAATCTTACACATAGAATCTACATATTCATATATAAGTGGAGATAACTCTGCAACACTCTCTGTGCTTTACAGTGTCAGTGCTCAGGGCATCTACCTGCATCCAGCTGTGGTTGTGCAGATCACACACAAAGCATTTTAGAGACTGAGAACCCGGCCTCTAGTCCATGACTATTTAATCTTCCCAGTGGCTGTCACCAATGCACAAAATTGTGATTTCAAAGAATTTATTGTAAGTAAATGCATCTTGAGACACTGAACCATCATTTTTTTAAAGACTTTGTGAAATCTCTTGCCAGAGGAAAGGCATTTTGGGGTTGAGCAGTGAAAAAAGCAGGACTGAGAATATAGGTCAAGACATTAATATAAATTTGATCACTTCCTTTTTATTCACCAACATTCCTCACAATAAATCAGATTACCTCCTCACCCGCACACCCGCTGCACACTTCACCCTTCCTCTCCTGATTTCGGATCACTGAATGTAAATCTGTGACAAGGGTATCTATATATAATATTAATGGTGTTGAGGAGTGTTGGTGTGAAACGTGAGTACTTGCCAAGTAAGGAGTGGTCAGAGCAGAACTGTTCATCCTCTGCAGCATGCTCTACATCATCTGCAGGACAAATGTAACATCATTAGGCAAAAAAAAAGGCAGCCATTCTGCAAGGAAATGGCTAAGTTGGAGGTACCAATCAATCTCACCAAGCGAGGTTCCCTGTGATACTGTCAGAAGCAACAGACAAAACAGATTGCAGTGTAGATCACAGGGTGGTTAAAAAGACAAAAAGGGAAAGAAATAAAACTCCAACAATCCTCTTCTCCTTTACCACTTTTCCTATTCCTCCCCCCATATTCTAAGATTAACTCACATAACCGGTTGTTGATCTGAATCCATTTACCAGACACTGGCTGCTTTATGCTTAAAAGCGCAGCACTAAGCACTGATGTTTAGGAATTCATTTAGTAAATTCATTTAGTAAAGCATAAAGTAGCTGCTGAAGTCAGGGTCTATCAGTATTGCAATGGGCTTTATTAAAATCAATAGACATGAATTGTGAGCTTAAAAAGTCATTAGCAGGCTCCTGAAAAGAAGTTACAATAAATAAATAAAAAGTAAGCTAAAACAGTTCCAGTTACCCTCATTATTTAAACTCAAATTACAATTAAATAAATTTTTCAGATATTTACAAGTTTTATTGACTTTTTGCCTTGATAAATGTGTGCTTTCAAGTTGCAGTTTTCTCCATACCTATAGCCTGTATGCGCACATATTGAAGTCAATGGGAATATTTGGGCTGCCTGCTTCCTTCTATCTTGGGATAGAAGGAAGGCAATAGTAGTCTTTTTGTATGATGGACATTCAGCTTGCTTTGCTGGTGAATGGAAATTAAGTGCAACTGTACAGATTGTACAGTAAAATGTTCCCCCAAATCTTCTATATTGCCTAAAAGTATATTTATTAGTAAAGAACCAGGGAGATAAAGGGCATTCCTTTGGTTCCCGTAGATAGCCTTGTTAAACAAAAAATTGAACTTGCATTAATATTTGCAGCCTAGAAGTTCTGCTGTTTGACGTTTCTTTTAGCAGGAATTTATTTGTAGAATCAGCAAGGGTTAAATTTACCATTCGCTGTTTCTGTTCTTGTATCAAGGTCAGAATGAGCAGGTAGCCCAGTTCACAGTTTGCAGGACTAATAAATCTTTCCAAAGGTCAGCATCTGCAGTCATTATCAACTAATCAGCTTTAATTTGGTTTTTAATATATAAACACTTGGGATCATGTAGAAAACATCATGCATGTTATTTAGATCTGATATTTAAAAAAAACCCCAAAACATTGTTTTAGTCAGTTCATTAATATTTTAAATAAAGGAAATCAATAGGTACATTAAAGTTGCCTACCTTCAAGTATTTCTTGTTTTCACAAAATATTAAAGATAGCAATAAATAGGTGCACTTTTATTCCAGTGAGGCTTTTATTAGAGCTGCTGCCTCTCTTATGACACTAATCAGATCAACTGTGGTGTAAATCAGTATACATTGATTCACTTGAGAGCTGATTTGATCCAACTGACTTTCAACTATTGCAAATACACTGTTTACTATTTAGGCTATTTAAATCTGGAGGAGTAAAACCAGCAGTGTGAAATGTCAATGTACAACATTTCCAAACAAAAGGTTTGAAAACCTTTTGAGAAATGTATTTTTAAACAACAGTGTTTGAAGAGTTCCTCTTTAACTTATTTTGTGATTAGTAAATATTTTTATAATTAGTTGTGCTTTCTTGTCAGAACAAATCTCTAAGGATTCAGCAGAGTCTCATTGTATGAGTCCTTACAGCCAACAGTTAAAACGATAAAGGGTATTGGTCTGGTGTGGCACCTCATTGCCATATTATGCACCTAAATCAAAAATTTAGATTTTCAAAACTATCTGCTTAGACCTTAAGGTTCTAAAAATTCTTACATTTGATGATTCTTTTTATACTTTAAGGTATCTTTTCACTTGCTGCAGTTGTACCTGCAGTACACACACCCTTGAAGCCTCAAGACTAGGTGAGAGTGGGTGATGCAGATCTCGACTGCTAGAGACCAGAGGGAGATGTTTTGCATCTTGCACTCAATGGCACCTGTTTTACCTGATCTTATTTTGTGCTGTTTGCTTCCATGTCCCAGCCTATGCAGCAGTTCTGCACAGACCAGGAGTGTCACTTGTCTTGGATCTGTTTTCTTACACCTGCCTTGCTGCTTCCTCCCATGTGGGTTGTGTGAGGTGATGGTGCTGTCTCACTGGAGGAGAAGTTGGGGTTGCCAGGTGGCACAGCTCTTCTGCTTTCTGCAAATGTAACCTCATTTGGGAATGGACAAAGCAGAATAGCAAATCACTTTCATGAGCACTCTGCTCTGAAAGCATGGTGGTTTGCAATGTTCTAATATCATATAAATATTTTAAAATTCAATACTTATCAATGAAAATACACAATATTAATCTATTTCTGACATTTTTCAGGCTAGAATATTGCTTTTAAAAATGCATCATGCATCTTCGCTTATTTTCCAATTTAGTTTTTTAGTGCAAACAATAGATTTTTGAAATATAACATTTCTATAATATACCCAAATAGTATTTTTTAAGCTCTACATTGACATTAGATTTTATTGAGATATGAAACATAGTAGCTGATCTACCTACATAGAATTTCTAACTTTTCTAACCTCTTTTCAACCTAAACCACTTCAAAGTAACATTGCCATTGCAGCATTTTGCAGCAGATTACACTGTATTGCAGAAACAACATCAGAGTGTGGCACCTGTGAGCTCATGATCTGTTGAGAGTGATGACAATCTTGGACCTTGGTAAATGTATATCTACACAGATGCTGCTTGAGGGACTGTGCCCATGGGACCTGATCAATCACATATGGGAACATTTCTTTTTGATGTAAATAGGGAACAGATTAGACTAGGATTTTCCCAAAGATTCACCTACTGTTCATATTGTAATAGGCCTGTCCTGATGATTCCAGGGATGTTAAGGGGTGTTCTATGGGATTGTATGTGATCAGCTGAATTAGTGAGATACTAATTACTTTAAAATCCCCTGTTAGAACACAGAAAAAGTTAAGCAGAGGCAGTGAAAATTAAAAAGACTGTAATGTGACTGGAATAAGAGAGTAATAAGAATATTAGTAAGAATATAATAAAGTGACTATAGAAAGAGCTCTGTAGCTACCCAGTCAAGGCCAACACTGCAGAGAATACAGGAGCTTTCAAGAGTAAAGCTGATCAGGACTTTGGTTGCTGAACACACAGAAAAGCTGGCATCCTTGGCTGCACAATGCCATTCCCTTCAAGCATTTTATCAGCTATGGAGGAAATATAGCACCATCTGAATTTCTGGGATCATTTTCTGGAGCAGCCTGGGACTCTTGCAGAGGTGTCTAGTCTAAGTGTCAAACTTTTCAGGCTCATGACTTGCCAAGTGTAATCAAATAAAATGCCCAAATAGGTGTTACAGCTTCAGAAAGATGCTGTACTTTCCCAGTTCGCATTATTCATAACTGTAGTGGTAAAATACTTCTTACATGTTATTTAGACAATACTTATCATGAATGACCAGCAGATGAACACACCTCTGGGAACCTAAGACTCAGGAAACTGTATGTCTGTTACATCCAGAGGGAGCCTTAACTTCGTGTGGCAACCTGGGTACTTACCTCTCCCTTTAGAAGACTCAGGTATAAGGATGCAAAGTTGGCAAATTCAGTTTCAATAATATATGATTCAGTAGGGTGTTGGATGAGCAGCATGTACCACACAAGTCATGAAAACCTTGAACCAGTAATGGATGAGGTTTTATCATAGTGGAAAAATTAATGGAGGAGTATATTATGAGAAGTTCGTAGACATGGAAATGAGTCACTGTGAAACTTATTCCTTATCTTCTTTTTTAAAATCAGCCAGTGCTATAAGTGTATTTTATACAGGGAGATATTTCCAAGGTTGATTTTGAATAATTTATTCAGAAGGATGGACTTTTTTTTTTTCAAAGTCATTGAAGGCAGAACACTTGGCTCTGAAGAATTATGAGCAAAGTTTAAAAGGACTATAGGCCCAATATTGCTCTTGTTGAAACCAGCAGGAAACTCTCCATTGATTTTGTGGGATGGATCAAACTCTAGACTTTGTATATATGACCTTTCCCATAATGTTATCCCATCAAGTTGAATATCTGAAATGGTAAAAATGAAGGGGAATCCCCAGTGTTGACTAGAGAAAAAACAAGTACTGGTTTTGCTTTTTAATTGAGAAGTGATACATTCTTTGTGTTGCAACTGTTCAGCCATAAATACAATCATGCATATTAGAAACCAAAGTTTACTAATGAGAGAAAATGACTCAATTTAACTTCAGTTAACTTTGGAACAATTGCATGAGACAATTCATTAAAAGATGCTACAGCATTAAAATGCATTTCTACCACATCTTGTGGTCATTTTTATTCAAATAAGACACCTGCTAAAACCAGTATAAGTGGTTTTACTGGGAGAAAAGGAAGTTTAGGGAGAGGCTTAAACCTGGTTTAAGAATAACTAATTAAAATAGACTACTGGACAAAAGGGAGCCTGGGAAGCTCAATAAGGATAGTCAAAGGCTAGACTGCTGCTCTAGCCCAGCTTTTGTCTCTGAGTTGTAACTTAGGCTTTGGGCATCAGCCATAGCAATTTTGTTTATGTAAGCTACTCATGAATATCATGAGGGCTTCCACCTACTGTCTTCTCTATTTTTCCATACTGTGACAATTTTGATTCTATTTAAGTACAGTTGTTTCCATTCTTGCGTATGACTCCAGTATATAACCTATTAAAACTGTACAACTGTGCAAGTCCTTGAAAATGAGTGCTACATCATGTGTACAGGTTGTCTTACCACTTACTGTACAGTTTAGAGATAATAAGTCTAATTGATTCTCCCTTCTGTTATCTTAACACTAGAGTCCAGCACAAACTGTACAGCAATATTTAAATGACCACAACACAAAGTCAACATGATGCTGTGGAAAAGAATAGAGCAATATTCTTAATTCTGAAAAGCTGTATTGGTAATCAATTGAAATGTAGGAGCAATTGAAGAGCTGTCCAATTTTCAATTGCAGTATAAGTTGGGAAACAATTTGAAAATAATGGCTCATACAAAGAGATTTTGAAACAGTCAATATGGTCTTCATGTGAAGGGCAAATAAGAATTTGGCAATCTACCCATTGTTTGGTCTTTGTGCATTAGATGTTATCTGCAGGACTCACCACAGTGGCCCAACTGAGATCAGTCTGCAGTCTTTCAGTGTGACTCCACACACTGGATATTCATTCTGAAAGCATATTTAATGAATGTGTAGCAGCTTTATTTTGGATATTACTACAAATATACTGAAAACTTGCTCTAATGAACTAATTCTCATCTGAAATGTTTCCTACCAGTGGTATACTTTCCTTATATTAGTGTCGCATACTATTGAAACAGGTTTCACAGAATGTAGTCCATTGATGTCAAAATAAGTTTTCTTGTACACCAAATATTGAGAGACAATATATATGAAGCTTTCCTTTGGTAGAAATGAGCATTTCCAATTCTTAACAATTATTAAGGCAGATTTTCCTTTCTGTCTTCTGATTGTCTGTAAAAAAAAGTGAGATTTAGACAAGCAGTATTCTAGCCTGAGCTAATTTCCATGGGAACCTCTAAGTATTTTTCACGTGATATCCTACAGATGGTTGTTTCTGGTGTGATTGAGGACTTATTTGACATCTTCAGCTTCTTATCCTTCTCTGAGGTAGTCAGTATCTCTCACCAAAAGAACTATGCCTTGGCAGAAATACTCCAGCAGCAAGGATCAGCAGGGTGAGGTAGAGCAGGACTGAAAATTCAGTAAAGGAGTATCACACTCATTCTCGTTTTTTAAGGCTGTCCCATGGAAAGGATATTTTTAATAATGAAGATGACAAGTCAGGCTTTGGCAGCCAGAATTCTGGTAGTCAGACATTTTACATGGTAGTGAAGGAAAACTCCAGGAATACTGTCCTGTGTTGTTACATTGAAAAGAAGAATTTTACATAGAATAATTTAAAATAAAAAAGCTATTGAATTTCAAAGAAGGCAAACAATTATATTCTAGTTCTAATACTGTTATTACTTTGGATTTGGAGGAATATTGGTGTAACTAAGACCTTTGAAATTTGTTTTTTAGGGGGTGTTTTGTGAGTATATAAGTACAAATTACTATGTGCTTACATGTAGAAAGTGTTTTTAGAGCAATAGAATAGATAAGAGCTAGTTAGGTGGGTTTCATATTTACTATAATTTTCTAAGCATGTATCTGTTAATTTGTTTCATTTATGACTGTATTATTTTACAAATTTCAGCTTTAAAAGTGATACCCTGGCAAATTCTACCTTCTTGGTATTTACATTTACCCTATGACATGAGCTGAGTGGTTCTTCTTCCCGTTCAGTGTGAAGTTGCTGAGCAGTGTTGCCTTAATCTGAAATCATTAGGTTTACTTCTGCAACATGGAAATAAGGGAAGGAGAATAAAGTTTTCAATTCTCTTATAATGCATTTGTACATCCAAGATTGTTGTCTGCTCTCTAACAAAAAATGGTCTTGGGTGATGCAAATAAGAATATATTTTTTGTATTCAAAAAGATGAAGAGGAAAAGCAGGTCTTCTTGCAGGGAGGTCTATCAGCATGTTCATGCATCCCCAAAAAGCTGTGTGGTGCTACTCACATAAGGGTTTGACACTGCTGGGATGTTCTCCAGGCTTTCAACTTGTAACTGCAATGGTAAATAGGTAAAATCTGACAGTCAGGTAAAAGTCTTGACAGCAGAATAGCTGGACCAAACAAAGGCTCTTTCAGTTTCAAAACACCATACTCAAATTCAGTGAAAAATACCCCATCTTATCACTGTAAGCTCATTTTTATAAAACACTCTGTGGTCTGTGATTGGTGGTACAGACTCTGTGAGATTGTTCACACACTTAAAGTCAGGATACAGTTAAAAGCTTTGCTAGATTGACTGTTATTTACCCATCTCTTATGGATGCTCTTCAAAGTATATTTACTCTGGCTACTGCACCTTTGAATTCAACAACACATTTATGCAGCAAAGCTCTCTTACCTGCTCTGTTTCAGAAAGGGAAGGAGTCGTTTTATCTCGGTTTAACATTAAAAACATTAATTTTCCTTGGGAGGCCTGGATGAACTTTCTTAGCTGATTGATTGTGACATACTTAACTGGCATCAAGATAGGATACGCAAGTATTAAAATAATACATCAAATTGTGGAAAAGTTAACCAAATGAGATTTGTACCTCTGAAATCTTTACAATTATGAGAATAAGCCTCTAAGAAAAAAAAATGATAGAGAAAATCATGCTGTAACGTTAATCTTTTAAACTAGATCAATTAAATTCATTCACATGCTAGGAAAGTATTAACATTTTAATTGCTGTCTAGCTAAAAAGGATGTCCTGCATGAAGTACAAACCCAGCAGCAGTTGGTCACATGCAGCATGTTTTTTGTTGTACGAGCAGAAGAGAAACCTCCTATAGCATCCTTATAGGATCATAAACCAGTGACGTGCAAAATTAAAACAGGTCAGAATTTAAAATTCTTTGCACAGATAATGACATCATGTCATTAGCAAAGCAACGTCCAACATACTTTTTAAGGTATTTTAAGCCCTATTTATTTTCTCTCTGTTCTGGCCCAAAGCAGTACAATGCACTCAGACCAGTACTAATACTGAGGGGAAGCAAGGGGAAGGATGCTGGGGGTAATCCAGCATTGGGGCATGGTGCTAACACACCTTCCATGCTGTCTCTGGGGCCAGTGCAGCACAGAAGCGGGCTGCCTATTGTGATCCAGCCTTGGGGCTGCAAGTGGAGTCACAGCCTTTCTTCTTTCTTTTTAAGGAATACATCCACCGCTCGATTGCTGCCCTCTCATGTCCTGTGCAGCAGTTCATTTTTCTGTCCCCTCTTGTCTTCTCTGTATTTGCCTGTACCAATTTCTCAGGGAAGCCAGAGGGAGCAAGGCAGAAGAACATGTTAGTCCACAGCTGCCTATCACTGGAGGACAGTGGGTTTGATTAAAGGGGAGCTCCCTCCTGGATTTCACACATCACATCAATCACATTGATCAGCCCCCAGAAAGGCAACATATTGCCTGGGAATAAGCCAAGGAGGGATATCAATTTCACAATAGCACTTATGTCGTTCAGCCAAGAACTGGTTTATTTTTGGCTACTGAAGGCTGAGACTCACTTTGGAGCTCCATTTATGTTCAAAGATTTTCACTGCTCACTTGTTATTTCACTAGCAAGTTATTACTAACTTTCTGCTTGAAATCTGTAGTCCTGTATGTGGTTTCTGCATAGAAAAATCAGCTGCTTCTTGCTGCTTTTATGTTGTAATAAGACTTCCCCAGCTGTGCATCTATGTTATTTATTTCTTCCACTGCTACTCAAAAATGTAGAGTCTTCAGGAGTGCTCATGATCTTTATTCCTTTCCCTACAATCTCCAAGAAATTTTTCAGGTCCATAGGAAAAATTATATCTAAAAAAATCTCTATATTATTTCTTCATCTACATGATGTGTTAAAATATACCCATTGTTTCGATATACCATTTATTAATACTATTTGCAAAAGAACTCTATGAAAGGTATCCTATTTTGCAGTAATGGTATCTACACTTCCTATTCCCAAATAATACAGTTTTATGGGTATGTTGCTTTGTCAGATAGACTTTTGATTTATTATCTCTGCCTGTCACTTTAAAGGAATCATTCTTACATATTGTTTTATATCACATTCCCAAGGAGGCTTCATCTAGTTTGTTGACATAATGAATCCTACACCCCATGATTAATTACTTGTATTATATTATTATATCCACCTACATTTACCCTGGCTACTTTCTCAATAATTGCTGCTCTGCAAATGTATTTGAGAGTGTTTCCGTGTGTGCACATGAGAGAGAGAACTGGAGCTCAGTTAAGCTGCAAGCTGCTGTAGTGAATGAGTGTAGGAATTAACAAAATGACCCCTTCCTCATTAAAAATAAGGACTGTGAAATAGAAAGAAGATTGCCAGGATGGCATTCCTCTCACATAAAATCCTGATGACTTCACCAGTTTTCTAAAATAACATGTATCTCATAAAATATCTTTTAAGGCTAGTTCTCATTTAGTACTCAAATTGTTATTCTCCCCTCACTATCCCTGCTTACTGAATTATTTGGCTAATGGCAGGGTGACCACAACAGTATGCTAAAACCCAATGTTTTTAAAGAGGTGTTTTAACATTTGCAGTGATACAAGCTGTTCCACAGCACTCCATGTATTTGCTCCCTTGTTTCATGTTTGTTAAAGAGTCAGAGAGAGATTATCTCCATCATTTAAGAAAGCTATTTAGCTAATTTCATTTTTCAGTAAAAGAGAAACTATGCAGTTAGCTAACACACATTCTGGAAATTCACAAAATATCCTCATGTTGCTTACAGCTGCTTCTACGTAAGCCAACCTCAATGTGCTATTTTCATAATATCTCTAAAGACATGATGCAGAAAATTAGGACACATGCAAATGTTAATTGTGTTTTGTAGCAAAGGATCTCAGCCTCTCTTCTGGAAACTTTCTATAGGAAAGACGCAAAGTTTACCTTAAGTGCTGTGATTAAAACATATCATCAGGACACTATTTTTTCCTTAGTGTAATCAGGAGGACATAACCCTGTTGTCAATTATTTGAGCAGACAGTCAGCTATGAAAAAATGTTATTACTTTTCATTCTTGAAATGGGAATGCTTTGTTTTCTGTCAGGCTTTTCCTCTCTCAGTAGCACCATTCCACAGACACGAGAGGCAGTGCTTGTAGCAATCTTATTTCTTAATTAGTTAAAATGGGTCCTAAAGTATCAAAGACACTGCCCAACTTTCCGGTGCTGTGATCCTTAATTTCTTGCATGTATTTTAGGAAGATTTGTCTTTGTCTTTTCAACTCTAAGCATAGAAAAATACATATATCCTTGATGTTTACATTATCAAATTATTTAATATTTATGGAGCTTTGGGACTAGGTCTTTTCCATGTCAGAATTTTAACAATTTAATTTGTATCAAAAGTGACATAATTTCATGCACAGAACTTCATCTCATTATTCATATTAATTCTGTTAATCAACTTGGAGGATTGCATTTTCAACAGTTCTAGAGTAAAATCCATGACACTTTTTTGCTTTTGAGTTTTGTGTGAGCATTATGTTTTGAAAATTTCTGTGTACATTGCAGGATATGTATTTATTTTAACATTATAAAACATACATGTGGATAAGTCTGTTTCAGAGTGTTAGTAGGATTTTCATCAAATAGTTATAGTAAGAAATAATAAATGCTTTAGATAAAGGAATTTGAATTAGCTATAGCTGCATAACTAAAGGGTGCCAATGCTGCATAGAGTAAACTCCTAATGCCTTTTTTCCCCTCCCAAATTTCTATAGCATATAAATAATCCTAAAAATAAAAAATAAAAAACCCAGAACACAACAAAAAGCTAATCCCATGATACCATAAAATGTGAAGAAAAGCTATTATTTGCTTAAATTAATCTCAGAGACTTTGCTAATCAATTTCCCTGAGTTCCTTGACTTTCTTCATCTTGCTCTCTCCTGTTATACATATTCACTGTTTTCAATATGTAGCCAATATTATCATACTCCGAACCAAGTCAGCAGTTTTGACGTCTTCATTTCAATGTCCTTTTCTGTACCTTCAGCAATGTTAATGTTACAAATTATGGGAGGGTGTATTAATAGCCATACCCAAGAAGCAGAAAGAAAAGTGCATTTTTTTAGACTAAGTACTAACTTGGGATTTCCTGGGCCCATTGCAGAGCCTGTGGAGCCCCGGCTCCTCCGTTGTGATGATAATGGATTCCATGTTGTTGGCTCAAAGGTCGACGGGTCACCGTAAGCTCCTTAATGGACTGTGAAATAACTTTAACTGCATTAACCTCTCCGGATCACATGGGTGGCACCAACATCCACTCCTGAAATTCTCATTCGCTTATAGAGACAATACCATTAGATTATTATATTTTCCTTTTGGAATAGCAATAGGCTCAAAGCAATTATGCAGCTAAGCGTTTCCATTAAGTGAATAGGGCCTTAAAGAAGATTAACTGGAGCTTCTCCGGGATTCAGTCTAAAGGTGGATTAAGTGTAAAGATTTTGACAGAATTCAAATCTGCTAAAACCCCATTCTGTGATATCATGGTGATCTAACGTGTGAAGTCATTAGCCAAAATAGGAATGTTGCAGTCATTCTCACAGGGCAGGTACAGTTGGGTGGCTGCCCAAACCAAGCACTTGTCTTTACATTGCATTTTCCAAGTGTTTGCCCTGAAGAAGTTTGTCAAAAAAAATGGCAGGAGGAAAAGTGGCTTCCCACAACAACCAGCAGATTATTTTAACCTGTTATCTAGGTCCCTTATTTTCTGAGGTCAAAAATCACACCTGCTGAATGCAGTCTTCCATTGTTGTTGAAGCTGTGCTGGAGCATGGATTTGCACCAAGGTTGATAAAGGGATTGCAAAGCCTGATTGGAAAGGACTGTATTGTAGGTCCTTGAAAAGCCTGGGTAGAGCTCTATCTCCAGATCTCCCCATTTGTTGTGCTGATATTCATCACAGCCTTATTGAGAATTGCTAATGTTTAAACGTCTAAGTCACTGAAATTTGAGTTCATGTAAAGAGCTACTGGCTGCTGAAGTGATGTGCTGAAGCAGGTATTTCATGCCCCAAATTACCCACAACGTAGCTCTGCTGATGGAATGTCAGTCTTGTGCCCAGTACAAAAAGCATACAGGAAGGATACCAGGAGCAGAGCTTCCAGGTTATACCAGTTATAGGCATTGCTGTAGCAGTTTATTTTGTTTTACATACTAAAAAGAACCTAAGCACCCATCCCAAGTTCTAGGCACCTTAACAAATTCAATGACCACACCATCATCTTCTCAACCACACAGCAGAAATTCATCTAAACCAAATGTGGAAGGGAGACTGAGGGATTGCTGCTCTCCCCAGCCCAGGAGAAGAAAGACAGCTCTCCACAACAGAGATGTCTGCACCACTGTCCCTGATGGTGGTGCCTAAGAAGGCGATGTCTTTGCCTTCACTTCCTCCTTGCTTTTGCTTCCCAGTCTGCTGTTTGGACTCCTGCTGCTCGAGGGCCTGGCTTTTCCCCTTTCCTTCTCTACATGTTCCACAACCTTCAAAGGATGTTTAAGCATTTCTTTCAGTCCAGACTTCTTCACTTATCATTCCAGTCATCCCTCCACCTATATTTCTTATGGTTTGTTAAATCTGGTATGAAGTCTTACAAGGGAGGGTCTCTCATTGTGTTTTAACACTCTTGGTAATTGAGTTTTGGTCTTTCCCAATTCTGTGAGCCCAGAGATGAGCCGAAAGCAATTCAGGCTTAAGCAAGACAACAGATGTATCTGTTGCCCTGCCCTGTCTCTGTTTCCCATTTCTCAGTATCATGGTACTGTCTGTATTATCCTCTGATCCCAGTGGCCCCCCATGGCCAGGCATGTGCCAGCAGACTTGTCATCTCCTACATGCTATGTGTGAAACTCAATATTTTTTTCACCTCTAACATACCTGCTGTGCTTTTTTTCTCCCCTCATGGATGCAAATCACACTACTCTTGTTTAATTCAACTGACATTTTAACTGATATTGATGTTTTTGCGTGCCTTTCTTTCATTTTCATTTTCATTTTGAGGGTGGATGACACTTAGCATTTCTTATTTTGAGATACAGATGTCAGTCAAAATCTAATGCAGACCTCAACACATTTGTCAGATGCAGTGTATAGACTAATATGCTGGATAAATAGCAAAACCCACTCAACTTGTGAAAGTGAACCAACCTTGTTGAATCTACGATTATGTGCATTAATGCAAAATAAAGGAGAGCACAGTAATGAACAATGAGTTATGTATCTCTTCCCATAGTAGGTTAAGTTGTCACTTATAAAAAGAAATACTTGAACCAAAAAAGTTTCCATTTGGCAGTTCTGTAAGGTGCTATTGAGCTCAATAACTTAATACTTATCCAACACTTGCTCAAATCTGGCCTGTCTCTATTGTGAGAGATTTTCTACTGTAACCATGATATGAGTTTGTGAAGTTTGGCCTGTATCTAGAAGGCAAATATCTACATCCCAAAAGCACCACATTGTCCCCATGACACCTTCACTGTTAACTTTGCCTAAGACAGGGGACTGAATGATTGCAAACACCCTCAGAGCTGCTTGTCAGAAGGATTTTTCTATTATAATATTAGAACACTAACACTACTGTGTACCACTAAAGTCAGTGGAGCCTTAAACTCATTTTGCTGTAATGAGAAGGAACACAACTAAATACTTAGCTGTTTTGACTTCAGTGGAGCAGAATGCAAGGAAAAAAGGCAGGTTTTCTAAAATACTTCATGTGAGAGATGTATCAATGCCAGAGCTCTAACATGATTTGTATATTACATTATAGAAGCGGGGCAAGAGAAGGACAATATTGTCTATCACTTGCTGGCATTAGAATATGGCGATTGCCAAGTATTTATGGTACCTATATCTTACCTCATTCATGACTGGCTTCAGAATATGAACTGTAGCAATATTCAAGTATATCAGTATCTAATGCTTGAACTAAACATATCAAGTTCAGGACATCTGCACCTGTAATTGTACGTTTGATGGGAGAAAAGAAAGTTGAGGAATAATTTTCCCTGATAGAAATCTAGCCAAAATTTGTCTTATTTCCTGGTAGTACAAGAAAAGATTTTTCTATTTGATGGCTAGATTCAAGCTAGCCTTCAAGTGTTTGGCATATAAATTGTATAATGTCTAAGGGCTCATTTCTGGTGATTAATTTGGTTGACCTATTTATTTACCTTTCATACCTATTTATTCCTCTTTGTACCACACTTACAGAAATGCAGACTGAACAGAAAGGCCTCACGCAAGCATGAGTGTGAGCTGAGCCATGACCCTTCACATTTCACATGAAAGTTGTAAAAACTCCTTAAATGTGTTTATTTTAAGCCTACACATCTACAGTATGTGTGGAAAGTTTTACACATACATATGTCTGTCAGAGTAAGAAGTGAAAATCAAACTAACAATAACTAAAAGTTAATCCCCATAATGGTTTAGGTCTATTTTTCTTTTTCGTTTTTTTCTTTTTCTTTCCTTTTTCTTTTTCTCTTTTACTTTTTCTTTTTTTTTTCTTTTTCTTTTTCTTTTCCTTTTCCATTTCCTTTTTCTTTTCCTTTTCCCTTCTCCTTTTCCTTTTCCTTTTTCTTTCTTTATCTTTTTTGTTCCTGAAGTCCAAACACAGTTTGTTTATGTAGATCCAGCCACTAAGTGGTTGGATTATATGTATAAACAGCCACTAAGTGTTTAGAACCAATTTACATTTCAGAAATTTTAGATGAACCTAAAACCAGAGTGCTGATTTTAAAAGTAACATCTATTTCCTCACCCAAAATAACATAGATTATTTCTTCAGCAAAGAAATTGCCCCTGTCTAAAGTGACAAATAGGAGTAAAAAGCTGAATGCAAAAGGACAGGTGAATCTGGACTAGACTCTTCAAATGCTAGCTCTTTTCAGCCTTCAACTGAAATCATCTGCTTGGTAATCTTAGTGTAAATCTTCCACTATCTTTGTGAACATCAGATGAAATAATTGAATAAAATTATATTTTTGACAGAATGTCCAGGGTTTTTTTTACATGACTAAAAGTATTTTATACAGTTTTAAAATAATGAATTTATTTATTGAAACTATCTGCTAACGTACATAACCATTTCAAGATGAAGCGATGATCTGGATGGTTTGCCAGCTGTCAGTTTGGTTGTGATGTTTTTACATGTGAGTCTTAATGATGAAAAATGTAGGCAAGCAAGAAGTTCTTTTGGATCCAAGAAATCCATATTAGATACAAAAGCATCACTGTCAAAAGAAACAGCAATATAACTATTTTGTGGGGAGCTACTAAATTTTGAGTTGTAGGAACACTCACCATTCTTTATCAGGTGCAATTAATGTTACTAGTCTGAAATCCTTTGTTCACTCATTCTGTGTATTGTATGAATTTCTAGTCCCACTGTCTTGAAAAATGGGCTCTTAGAGCTGAGAAATGTATAAAAAATGGTAACAAGGCTAGGTAAAGCATGCTGTGTGTTTTGCATTAGGAATAACTGAACCAAATCCAGACTCATACAGAAGATATTAGTCTGTATAGGGCCGAACCAGATCCAGGAGTCTTAGCTCTAAGATCTCTAAGATCATGTGCTCCCAGAAAAAGGGTGCCAAGAAATACATTACACCAAGGCTGGCTATATTTCACTAAGACCAATTAGGGCACCTTTACCTTCAGAAACCAGAATGGTAGAAATATATGAAAGTTTAACTGGTTGCCTTTCTCCCTAATGCCCTTGCCATACTAATGGAAGAAGACGACTTCAGCTTGAGTCCATTAGCTTGGGATGAACAGCTGACAAAATTCTAGCTTTGCTAGGACAAGACAGTTCTTTGTTCTCAAATGACTTAGCAACTGAGCTGAAGGGCAAGGCTTTCCCAACACGCCTGTAAGGAAAATATTGCACTTGCTTTGAAGAGCAGGGAATTGAAATGATTTCACCATCAAATACATCTGAAGTACTGTTTTTTCCCATTATCGTGGGCTGTACGTCTATTTCTCCAGTGCAAAGTGAGATTAAAAAGCTGCCAAATCAGAATGTAGGGCCACCATCTCTGGTGGTATAAACTGATATATATGCACTGAAGTAAATGTGAAAATGGAGCCTGTGGTGTTTTGTATTCAATTTGTGCAGGTAGTATGACAGTACAAGGTGTGAGGCAACAGAGAATAAGTCCCCAGATTACCTAAGGAGTCAGAAATGTTACCTGGGACTTGCATTCACTACAAGGGTAAAACAGAACCTGGGGAATTTACTAGATCATCGATACATAAATGTCAGAGTATCTGCTGGGGGGTTACAGTCATTCATATTCAAACTCTGGTTGGTTGCTCTGGAGCTAAGCTATGGTACGCTCCTCTTGAGTGTGTTTATCTTACACCCCCTTCAAAGAATGAAAGCATATCTCAAATTATATAAACAATTCCAGCTAAACAGGTATGGGTGAGTTGCATTTACAGGTAGATTACATATACATACAAATTTCAGCAATCTAAAGCAGGGCTCCTGTCCAGCACACCAGTAAGAGGCAGCCACTGGATGTACAGCAGTGATTTACTTTCCCCAGGTAGCTTGCCATACCTTGCATTGTCCTAGAAACACCTTGCATACCTTGGATTGTCCTAGAAACACCTTTTGCTGCTGAGAATACATTCTGGTGTGAGCTCCCTCACATAGGATTTTGTACAGTCAGGTTATATTCCCTAAATACTTATCGCCTTTGTAGAGTATAAACAAAGCAAAATAGAATACAATACCAGATCTCTTCAAGGCTCTTGTATCTCCCAAGAGCTATGGCATCTGAGCGTATTCAGTATCAATTGTGTAATTTCGGTTGCAAGCACTATAGTCAGCAAGGCCAAAGAGGATTTAATTAATGGGACATCTGCATTTAAGGCCCACCCATAAAACACTTAAGTGGACTTAACAATTATGAAAACTAATGAGAAAAATCTTAAATGGGTAGGAACAGTCTTTTACCATTTTAATATTTTAACCACCAAAATAATATAAAAAGAGCTTTTACCACTGAAAACATTCTGGGTCCTCAGCTAACTTCAACTTCACTGAATTTAGTGACAGCTGGACAACTGGCAAAGTCAAAAGAAATTTAAACAGATCTGTTGTTTGCCATGTTTTTTTGTCTTATAGCCACAATACTTTGGATGATAGAATAGAAAAGCACGTTACTGTGATTATCAGCATACAAGAACTCACCTTGGCACTAATGACTAGTCTTAGGTCTACTGGATAGTAAAAGATCAGTCTTTCCTTTTCACTGAAACTCTCCATGCATACTAAACTCTCTGATAGAACAACAATACAAAGTATATAAAGATAGACTTAGTCTTCCTTAAAGAAGACAACTGGGATGCATTAAGTAAGAACGACTGGAAATACACTGCTGTGCAGTATGAGAGTCTTCTGACTTGGAAATAGTCCTTAGCTTCAAAAACTTGAGCTAAATTCTAGGTATCGAATCATCCTTCCAAGTTTTCTCAGGATCTTGGACTCAATCAACAGGTGAAATTAAACAATTAAACCTGCATTTGGGACAGAAAGCCTGAGCTCAGCACACACACTGTATATATTGAGTTTTACTGCATAGCTGGTGTTTCTAAATTAAGACTTTCCAGAGAGCTTTTACGTGCAGGATTATATCTTTTATTTTGGGCATCTAGTTCAGCCAGTTAGACCAAAGTATAATCAGAACTTGCTCCAGGACTCAGACTTGTCTGCGAGAAAAAAAAGAGGCTGTTCCAATACACACAAGCCACAGTCAAGATAATGACAAACCTTCCAATGAATTAACTGGAAGCACGATCAAGGCCATAGTTCAGATAAGCAACAAAATGAAAAAAAACTAATTTCTGCAAGTGAGAGTACAGCACCCAAACGGAGCATTTCCAAAGGTGCGTTTGTGAAATGTTACATTCTCCTCTTTGGTATTCTCTTAAGGTTTCCAACATATATTGATGAAGGCATAAATGTTCATCTATAAATTGATTGATTTGTTAACTAAAACCTTTTCATTGCTTTTGATATGAATATCAGAGTCCCGCACACAGGTAGCAGATTCCTGCTCTCTCTAAGAAGTGAGCTGAACATAACTCACATCTGGAAATTCGTTACTGGGTTTATAAACCCAAGACAAATTCACTACCTCTGCCTTTCCTAAAATGGCAATGTACAGACCTTGGAGCAGATACAAAACATAGGTAAATCAGTGGAAAAATGCCTGTTGGCTTCTGATGTAATTTTATATCAGGCTTATGGCAAATACCAGAGAGTATGTCCACTCATCTCTCTCTCAACATTAATGGACAGAGACATCATGAATACATCTTATTATAGAAAAGTTTGCAAAAGTCTAAACTGCAGCACACATTGCTTTCCTTAAAACGTGCTCAATTTAGCTTCATTCTCAGGTACTGTGAAGGGAGGAGGATTGGGATAGTTTTTGAATACCAGTCTATTTAAGCATGTGTATGCTCCTGACAGCAATGTTCGGAAGCAATGTGCACCGGAAGCGTACTACTCATCCATTGCTGCTTTTGCTGGTCTTAAATCTTTTAAAACTCATGCTTCAGGGCTTCAGCCTGTCTTGAGCAATTAGAAATCAAACTGGCCCCTAGTTGAAGGTAACAAACAGGACTGCTTCACACCTTCCTATTTACTCTCTCCGCTGGCCACTGTCATGGACACAACAGTGGAGTAGACACACTTAAGGCTTGAGCCAGCAGGACAGTTCCTATGGTGTCTGCTTAATAATCCATTTTTCATTCTATTACAATGTAAACTGTATTTGCTTATTGCTGGTATTTTTGCGGCAGCAGCTGCTACTGCTGCTGAAATCAAACATCTCATTTCCAAGGGCATTCTGGGGCTGGAAGAAAAAAAGAAAAAAGCAAAGGAAAGGCAAGCACTTGACTCTCCTCCTGGCTATGTGGAAAGGAGAGCTGGGTGATGCTTTGCACCATCTCAAAAATAAGCAGGAAAGGACTTCTGCCTGAAGTGCATGTTGCCAGCACCAGTTGGCCCCCTTAGGCAGAATTAGATAAGATGCAGCTGTAGCTGTCCCAGCTGCATAGTTCTCTTTTGGCATTAAATGCACAGGCAGACGATACAGTGAACTTACCAGGCTGGAAGGTGGATGCAACGAAGATAAAACATAAGGAGGAAAGGATAAATAAAAACACTTTTAGCAACAAAGCACTGCAATTGCACTACACACTTTGGAACAGGGGACTTCTTCAGGGGATCAAAGAGTTACTTACCACATTATTCAGTTCTCAAGGAATTTCTTTGTGAAAGGGAATGTCAGTTTTCTCTCTGTCTTCTCTTTCAACCCTGCCCAGCTTTATGAATAGTCCTTTATTTTTTTCCCTTTTAAAAGAAAGTGTTTGCATGCTGCAGAAAGGAAACTGTGGGCCTTTGTTATTAATGTTGTAGAAATACAAATATGTCCACCTCAGAAAGGAGTCTTCATTAACTCCCACAGCCCAGAAAATTAAGGCACGGCTCATCAGGATCTGAGCTTGCTATTGGTTAAATTGCAAGGGACTAGTTGAGTTGCTGGGGTTCATAATGCTGATAGAGCGGTTTCCACGTGAATGAAGGATAAACAGCGATTAATTTCAGCCAATAAATAATGGTTTGAGGCCCACATTGAAAGAGGAACAATTACTTTTCCATTTTTCCTGCCAAATGAGCTGATAAGAGAAAACAGGGGAGTTGGCCACGTAAATCAGTCTTAATTTTATCTTCCCCATTAAAAAGCAGCCATTAAGACCATCTTCGGCTCATTTCATCCTCTTCTTGTTTCAGTTTTTCAATTTGCACAAAAGGGGGGAGTTTGCTCGTCATAAAATTTCACTTTGGCCAACCTATCATTTGCATCTGAGCCAATAAATAGCAATTAGCATAAACATTTAAATCAGGAACTGGAACAAATTCTTGTTCCCCCAGCAAGCTGTTAAATTACTGTATTTCACAATATATAAGAAGCGTTAGAAACAAGATCTGCTGGGCACAATTATCCCTTTCAAACAAGACATGCTTGAAATAATAATAAAAAAGAAGAGAT
Source organism: Pezoporus occidentalis (assembly GCF_034315485.1). NCBI lineage: Eukaryota > Metazoa > Chordata > Aves > Psittaciformes > Psittacidae > Pezoporus > Pezoporus occidentalis. Next base: position 1,245,142 of record NW_026916294.1, read on the forward strand.
AGCTCACTGGGTAACCTTCTTGCTCATAGCCAATGAGCTTGATCAATGCAGAAAGAAGCCGCACCATTAATGATGTTCAACAAAGCCCTATTTCAAGCTTTCCCTCGAAAGGGATTTATTTGATCTTTATCCAAAATATATTCCCCAGGAATTAATTTAATTTGCACTGATGTTATATCATCAAACTTAATTTTTTCTTGTACGTTTTTCTCACTTTGCTAAAATGTGCTTATCTTTACATATTGGTAAGCCTGATGTTTGCAAGTCTTGCTTTCTTGCAGCATGTTAATTATGTCAACACATATCCAGTGAGCATGACTCTGACCTGCTTCTGATGAGGTAAATCAGCAGTTACTCTGTAAATGCCAAAACCACTGGACATTAGGTAAGAAGGAGGCTCAAGCAGACTTCTTTTTTTTTACATACATTCCTGACTTGCAAGAATATTTTAACTCTTATGCAACATTTTTCACCCTCATAGACTACAACAGAAAGTAAGTAGAGTTATTCCCATTTTACAGTGGGGGAACCTAGAGTGCAGACATTAAATGTGTTGCTGAAGGTCATTAAGGAACTCTAAAATGCAGCCACAGTTGGCACATGGGCCTCAGATACACATCTCTGGTTTAACTCTTTCTAGTGTGTTTGCTGAGAAAATTGTTGACATATGAATCAGTTCATCCTTAGGGTTACCTAGGGTCCTTCTGAATGTGACCCATAGAGAAGAGGAATTTTGAAGATAGATGATAAAGCATTAAACTTTTTGTACACTGAACTGTACAGGTAAGGTAGCACCTCAGAGTAGTTCAGTGTAAAAGACACTGATTTTAGTCAATGTAAGCCATCGATGAGGATGACTTTAATTGTGGATTGTTGTTTTTGTTTTGTTTGGAGTGTGGGTTGGGAGTCAGTATAATGAAAAGAAGAAAGGTGAAAATCAGTGCAAAAGGAGCAGCAAGGTAGAGCTTTTGCTCAGGTGTTCAAGAATTCTGAAGTGCTGGCTGGGGACAAATGCTGAATCCCCACCAGCATGCTGCTGCAGTCACTGTCTTTTACCTAAAGCTTTTCACTCATAAGGAGAAACTGCATCTAAATGTATATGGGAGAGCTCTCCTTCCACTGTAGCACAAGTTAATTTTTTTGCTGTTAAGTTTTCAAAAACAAAACAAAAAATAATAATTGTAAAACCTTATTATATATGGGCAATTTCTGGATCACTGCACAAAGATGGAAGAGCTTCCAAGACTTTGCTTGTGCTTCATCTCACAATGACAATCCTTATTCTTGGGACCAGTCTACATCCAAACTCACATTTGGACAACAGACTAGATTCTGTCTTTTACCTGCAATGAAATTGTGATTTAAAGTTTCTCTGAGATGAATCTTATTTTGTATTGTTTGCCTTGTTTCAGGTTTATAGTAAAATAAGTTAAATTCTTTCTGGGTGCATTTTTCTTATAGCCTGTGTTTTAGCACTAACACGTAAAATGTTTTCTATGTCAACAGCGTATTCCACCTAAAGATCTGAGAAATGAGTAAGTATTATTACTCCCTCTTCATGAACATAAAAGCTGAAGGCTGATTTACGGACAGAAGTGCATTATTTAAACTGACAGTGTTAATTAAACCAGTTTAGTAAAACTAATACAAAAATCTCTTCTGAATCTTATTATGGTTTGGAATAGGTTACACTGTCATAAAAGTCACTTGAAATATAATGCACTAACATCCATGTGTGGCATTATACCAGGTTGATTAAATTATTTTTAAAGTAGACACAACACAATTTCTGGGTCTAAACAGAATTTCTAAATCATGAGAGGTTCAGGGTTTATTTTTAAGGCGATAGAATAGCAGACTTGTATCTGAAACTTGCCCCCACAAGGATAATATGATAATATTTTAACATGATCATTTTCTCCCTTATGGAGCAGTTTATGAACAGATACATGGTATTACCCTCTAACTTTCCTCTTTTCATTTCCATAAAACAGTTATTGTGACCATCTCTTGGTAATGCATATATCTAATGTAGCAGGATAATAAACATAGATTAAAAGAAATGTTACATTATCCCTAACACATTAATAATAAACATTAGGTTTATTTCACACAAAGTTTATCAAAGAACCTGAGTTTTAGGTGTGAAATTCATGGGTTAATATTTGTGTAAGCAAGAAGATAGCAATACTGGCTGTTCTTTGAGGTATCCTCCAGAACACCTTCGAAGAATGCAATACTCAGAAATGCTTCAGTTTGGCCACTTGAAAGCGTCACATCATACACTTATATAAGCATTTTGGTTGCTCACCATTGCGAGCAGGAAGGACCTTATCTGTAGCAAGGAAACCTCTTGTTGATGACAATAGTTAAAATTCAGTATATTGTCCTATACATGTTATACTTGTGCTGAACAATTAAGAGCCTTCTGCTTGGCAGTTTATTGAAGAATTTGTAAGAGTTTTCCTGATGAAATTGAATAAAAGTAAGTGTGGATGATCTTAAAGGTCTTTTCAAACCTAGCTGATTCTATGATTCTATAATACAAAAATGGATGTCTCACATACACTAAGGGACATTTGCATTCTGAAGCTGTGTATGCCATAGGGAAAATAACCAAAGGGAATAAAATAGGGAAGAAATAACCCACCATTTTGCCCAGTATTTTAAACTGAATCAGCTCTGCAACACTGTAATAATTGTAATACGTTAATTTTACATGCCAACAAACTCAGAAACACAGATGTCAGAAACTGGATCAATACTGGGGCTTGAAGGACAATGTGAAATATCTGAGAAGTATTGTTCAGAATTTTGTTTTATGGTTGACAGGATTTAGGAGTGTGAAGCTAAGAGTACAAGTCATATATGCTAACATCTAGCAAAAGTTGCAGTGGTTATTTTCTTGAGAGTAAATAAATGACCATCAGTATGAATCAAATCAACGAGAAGAAATGTCATCCAGTACTTTCAAAGCTTTCATGAAATACAGATGGAGGAAACATCTATCAAATTCACAGATTCACAACAAGTTTCATAATGTCTGAATTGTGATTCAACCATTAGTTGTGAAATTGAAAATTTATGTAAAATCTATAACTTGTTTTTATTATGGTAAGTGATTTCTAATTCCATAATGCAGAGACTAGCAACTTGATGAAAAATCTGAAGCTTTAGTCTGTGCTAAACAGTTGCAGTTTTCTTGAAAAAGAAAGAAATAAACCAAAAGTGAAATAAACCATTTCCACAAAACGTGTATTGACAGAGATTAATCCTTTTTTTCTCTGTATATTTAATAATATTTCATGTGAAAATTGAATGTAAAGTACATGCAAAATGCTAAAATATTGGAAAAGTAATACCTTAATGATCCCAGGAAGCTGGCCTTTCTTTTATTCGAATTAAATTTGCAGTGCAAAGAAACCACATATTTTTGTAAAAAAGTGGAGAAAAACTAAAATTAAAAATGTTTATTAATTTCTTCCGGTCTGAGATATTACACAGGACAAGGGGAGAATTTGCATAACTAAACAAAAAATTGATGTGATGAGTTTTCAAATTCATCTCAAAACCTATCCTACTGCACTACAGACCAAATATTTCATCAACAAAGTATAAATAATATCAATTACAACTTAGGGAATATTCAGACTATGATAACCAGACATGAAAGCTTTTGTGATGAATTGCATGCTTGAAAACATAAAGGTTGTGAACAAAACTGTTAATCCAATGCAGCAAGTTACCAAAATAAGTAAAATCCCCTCAAGTCCTATTGTTTTTCTGCACTAGAGGAGGCTTGGAACAGTTGAAATGAAAATTAAAGCCATAGGCCTGGAATGTATGTTGCTGTACCCTGCCAGGCTGTGGGTGCACAGTGGCAGCCAGACGTATGTCTTTCCTTCTCCCGCAGATGTTCCTGTCATTCTGGGTCAGAGGGAAGCAGACTGTATTGGGATGGTAGACAAAAGAGGTTTAAAGGAGCATATCACAGCGAAGTTTAGCTTTTTTAATTTGGGACCTGAAGTAGGCTGTTGACCACTGTGGTATCTGTCTGGACAACAGCTTTTAGATGAAAACTAAATATTTGTGGAGAATAACAGAATGGTTACAGACCCTTATCCTAGCATGGCTAGGATACAAAGAAACAAAACAGTGTTTCTTTTAGCTGTCATGGTATTACTTTGATTTTTTTTTTTTTTTTTTTTTTGGGGGGGGGAGGAAAGATGGGTGTTAATCCCTTTTCTTAAAATGGCTTTTAAATTAAATGTCTATTTCAGAAGAAAAGGATAATATCTGTTCTCTCAAAGCTGAAAACAAAATCATAGAATCATAGAATTAAATTCATTGTAAAGGAAAGACCTTTAGTATCAAGTCCAACTTTTATCCCAGAACTGTCAAGGCCACCACTAAACCATATCACCATATCACCATATCACTGAGGGCCTCATCTGCATGGTAGATCCAGAGTGGGTGATTCCAGCACTGCCCCAGGCAGCCTGTTCCAACACCTGAGCACCTTCTCGTATGAAGGAATTGTTCCTAATATCCAGCCTAACCCTCCCCTGGTGCAGCCTGAGGCCATTTCCTCTTGTCCTATCACTAGCTACTTGGGAGAAGTCTTCCGTGTTTGCTGGGAACATGCTGATAAAAAGCAAGAATATCCCTAAAAAAAAAGTGTTGATATTTCAGTAAGTAAAGATTAAAATTTTGAGGCGACTTTGTCCTTTTTAAAATTCGCAGTGGTTTCGGAGTTGTATAAGTTTCTTTGTAACAGAAATGGATCAGACAGACTCAAACATTTATGGCTGAGAACTAAATATCAGGAAATGGCTGTGCTAATTTTAAAGGAAGGGGAG